>NC_031976.2:22489831-23741498 GCF_001858045.2 Oreochromis niloticus | reverse complement strand
CGAGCAGGACTGTGAATACTTATGAGCAGCTGCTGTTTCTGTCCTGCACAGCAAAAAAAACCAAAACAAAAATGTCTGAGACAGAGACGAGAGCAGGGACGGACACACGGGAGAACTTTTTTAAAGTTAGCAGCCATTGCATCATTAAAGCTAGCGTGCCAGTCGCTATAATTAGATTGCTTCAGCGAAAGCTGGCAAGACTTCCTTGGCTCTGGTTAGCGTCTTTTCTGCGGAGCTCCTCGCCTTGGGCCCAAATTTTAGCCTTCATTATTCTTTCCAGTTGTCCAATAAAGCCACCCCCCCCCAAAAAAAATCAGAAATGATGTAAAAGTTTGTTTTGGTTTTTTCCTCCACATTATTTTGCATGTTTTAATACTTGAATTGCAAACTCTGCACGGTTCACATCGCCGCTGACTATTATCCAAAGTGTATCTTGACTTGTAGGCTATTTTTTTGTTGCAGCCATTAGTATCAGTTTGTGTCAGTACAGTAGAAAAAATAAAGCTGCACAGGCTCGAAACCTAAGAGAGGTAATCAATCACAGTTGATACTTCGTCCATTTTTCCTGTCAAGGGTTCTGCCGAACAGCAACCTTAGCAAATTTCATTTTATGCGTTTCATACTGGCCATGTTTGCTTACTATTTGCTTATCTTTCAAGTTTCTGGAGCAGAATGCATCAACTTATCAACTTGATGAATATGATCATTTACACTTGCCAAAACACTGCTGCTCAAAATGTTTGGGGTCGCTTAGAAATGTCTTTATTTTTGAAGAACACTCCCCCCCCCCTTTTCTATTTTAGCTGATGATAAATGTTCCAAATTACAATCAGTGATTGATGGCGCCATTAATTATGAGTCATTCATTATTTTTATTGGAGTATCTCCGTAGGTGTAAAGTCTCGTGTTCCACTGAAACAAATTGCAGTACCTACTGCAGGTTTCGGATGTTAAAAGGCTGATTTATCATTTCATGAGTGTGTATGCACAGCTGAAAACTGTTCTGCTGATTACACAAGGAATACATTTGGCTACCTGAGTGTCTGGATCATTAGCCTTTATGGGTTCGATTATAGTTTCAAATTGACCTGAAAAAAGGAGCTTTCTTCTCAAATTTGTCAGAGTATTTTTGCTCTAAAAGAAAGGATGCTTCTTTATGGAGGAAATTGTCACAAATAAAAGAAAAAATTAAGATTTTATATGATGGTGTGTACCACTCAGTCCATAGATGAGCACAAACTGGCCTTAACCAGAATAGAAAGAAGTAGGAGGCCACCGTGCAATGCTGAGCAAAAGGACAAGTGCATTAGAGACTCTAGCTTGAGAAAAAGACACCTCACAGGGCCTTAATTGGCAGTTTTATGAAAGGTTACAGCAAAACAGCAGTTTTAACGTCAACAGTGGAGAGGCGACTCCAGGATGCTGCGCTTCCAGAAAACATTTTGAAGAGAAAAAAAACACAGACGTCTTCCACTGGCTGTTTTCCCTCCTCAGACTAATCTTCACCTTTTGTTGGCCTGTCTCAGATATGAGGCTTTTTCCCTTCTTTGTAAATCTTTCACAGAAGGCAAGCATCCTGGAGTCGCCTTGCAGGTACCATTTAAAGTGCCAGTTTGGAACCTGTGAGGCGTATGTTTCTCAGACTTCAGTCGCTGATGTATTTTTTTGTCTTGCTTGGTTATAATTAAAGCCAGACTGTGCTGTTCTATAGAGAGAATAATTCACTGCTGAATAAAATATGCAGCACACTTTTTATGTCTTTGAGCAATAACACGCTGATGAAATTCATAAGAAATATTTATTTTTTGCCATTTTGAGACTGTGATTGAATCTTTGAAGGCTGATGCTCTGGACACTCAAACAGCTAAATTAGAATAAGCTCTCAGAATTTTAAAAACACAGACTTGCTTTAGGTAACACACGGGAGTGATGTTTCTAAAACAAGGTGCACTGAACGCCTGTGTAGATATTCCTTGATTCATTTATGATCTGTGACTGATTAATAATTACAACATTTTCAATTAATTTAACGTTGATGTTAGAGTTATTATTATTTTATGTTTCTTTACATTTTACAATTAATTAACAGCAATAAAATGATCACAAAGGTAGTGCGCTTTGCAGCAGTGGTATTCGTTACACACTCAGATACGTTGTTAGGTTCACCTGCTCATTAACACAGATGTTTAACCAACCACTCACATGTCAGCAACCCAGTGTATGTAGACACGTAGACATGGTGAAGATGACCTGCTGATGTTCAAACTGAGCATTAGAATGACTAAGAAAGGTGATTTGATTGTGGCATGGTTGCTGATGCAAGAGTGTTTCAGAAACCGCTGATCTACTCTGATTTTGCTACATAACAATCTCTAGGGTTTACAGAGAACAGTCTGAAAGATAGAAAATGTTTAGTAAGCGGTGGTTCTCTGGGTGAAAATGACTTGTTGATGTCAGAGGAGAATGGTTAAACTGAATCGAGTTCACATGAAGGCGGCAGTAATCACTTGTATCTCATCTCTGAAGACTAGCATCTCTGAATTCACAACATGACCAACTTTGAAGCTTAGGGGCTCTGGCAGCAGAAGACCACACTCTGTGCCACACAAACAGATGTTACAATGCACACAAGCCAAAATAAAACTTGACTACAGAAGACTGGAAAAAGCCTGGTCTGAAGATTCTTGATTTCTGATGCAAAAATTCAGAATTTGGTGTAAACAGGATGAAAACATGGGTCCATCCTATCTTGTATCAACAGTTTAGGCTGCTGGAGGTTTAATGAGGTGGGAGATTTTTTTTCTGGCACATTTCGAGCCGTTTAACACTTTAGTAACAATTGAGCATCATTTAAACACCACAGTCTACTTGGGTATTGTTGCTGACCATGAAAATACACTGTGTCCACCCTCTGATGGCTGCTTCCAGGATGATAAGGCACTATATGCAAAGCTGCAATCATCTCAAACTGGTTTCTCTGTAAAATGGCCTTCACAGTCCTATAGAGCACCTTTGGGATGTGTTGGAATGGGAGGTTCACATCATGGACGTGCAGCCAGTAAATCAGGAGCAACTGTGTGAGGCTATCATTTCAATATAGACAAAAACCTCTGAGGAATGCTTTCAGCACCTTGTTGAATCTGTGCCACAGAGAATTAAGGCAGTTCTGAACGTCACTCGGTTGGTAAAACATTTTGGTCAAAATCAACCTCATAATGGTGGAAAGAGAAAATATAAAAGTCAGTAGAGTTCATCATCATTGTCATCTCTGGGCACCGCTAAAGTCTGTTTAAAATATAACAATAATTTATCCATCTGATTTTGTGAGTGTAAAGGAGACAGAACAGAGCTAATGAACCAGGAGCTGCATCACCAGCATGGCTACAAACTCTTATTTGTTTTGACAAGCTTTGATAAAATGTCTTGAAGTGTGAGGTTTTTGGGGGAAAGTTTAGCAGTAATGTAGTGCAATGCATATAATTTGCAACATCAAAAAGGCCTCGAGTCTCGCTTATTCAATGTCGTTCTTGTTCTATACACAGATCTCGACGTGTGAAGTCTCCAGTCTCGGCCAGATAAAGTAACACTCTGCCAGTTAGACATGACTAATGGCCGCTGGGGAGACATGGAGTAGTGAGCTCTTTGTTTTGGGTTTCTGTTCGTGTGCGTGTGTGTGTGTGTGTGTGTGTGTGTGAGAGAGAGAGAGGAAGCTGGGTGTACGCACTGCTACACTCGGAGTCCTGGAGAGAATGAAGCATGAATTTATCTTCAGTCTTCACAACACTTTAAAGGGTGATACTGTGGAGACTGTGCCAGTGACACAAACAAGGTCATCTGATGGCTTCCTTGAATACAGCCTTGCTTTTGTGTGACTCAGGACTGGTGTGAGTAAAGTGCTGATCCCTGTGGGGCCACTGTTTTCTTATTTTCACTCAGGACTCACTCCAAGGGCAGGCTTGAGATGCTTGGCTATAGCAATATGTCCATGGGATCTGTTTTTCTGAAAACATTACCTACAGCTTACTGCGTTAAATAGTACAACATTACTCAGCACAATATTTCCTCGAGTGGGTGAAACCGCACAGCTTTTCACCCTCACTGAGGCTGCGAACTAATTTGGTATTTAAACTGAGAAAACAGGCAGCACAACTGTGACATTTGCCATCCAATATGTGACAGGGAGCTTCAGGTGAAGGGTGGTATTATGCCCTGCTCTTCATCATGGATTTGGGCCATGCACTAGAGTTGAAAATCTGTGTGTCACAAAATTCACCCTTACAAGGAAGTGCCAGTCATGTCCGTGGAATCTGATTTTGCTGAGTGTACAGGAAGAAGCAGAAGGAAAGTGCGGATAACTCACTTGGAAACGGAAACGGCAAGACAGTGGAGTCAGAAAAACAAATTAAATCAGAATCAGTTAGAAACGGAGACCATAAACCATGGGAGTGAACAATTGCTGAGGAAGGTGGTGAGTCATGAAGATAGGGAATTGTTAAAGATGAAACCTGCTTCCAGAAACATTTGAATTGTGCATAACACCAGATGACTCATTACGACAGCTCAGCTTCCACCCCCTAAAAAAAAAGCCCAATTTTAAAAAATCTCCTTACTGAGACAGAAACAGGGGTCACAGGAGCCGAGGCTCAAGGATAGAGCAAAAACAAGTTAAAAAAATGAACATAATAAGGTTGGGTTCATTAGCATGCGACTACACAAAGCTGACATCAGTCATAGCAACAGAATGAAACCTCCACCGGCTCCCTTTTCAGGTCCACTTGGCTCATCAGTCCATACCAGCTGCAGCATTGCTCATCCTCATGGTGGACAGAGACAAATGCTGACTGATTACCGCAGATTGTTCGGGCAAATGAGATTGCCTTCATCAATAGCAGCCACACAAACCTAGCTGTAAGCACAGGGAACAAAATGTTACAACAAAACCGTTTTTAACGCATGCACTGCAGCTCTAAACCTTCCTGAAAACAGCTGAATATGAGAACTCAAATGTCTCAAATCAAACTTTTACGTGGGTTTAATCTGCCAGCTGCCGAGTACAAAGTCAGTGTGATGTCCGATTGTGAGAACAGAGCAGGAAAATGTGTGGTGAATTTAAAGCAAGCTAGCGGGCATCATCCGTCCTGCCTCCTACCTCTACCTAAGAGTTCCCTCACCCACACCAAAGGGAGTATTTTCAGTGTTAAGAATGCATCGAAGTGGACCGTTTCCTGCTGTGTGCTGCATCTGAGAAGTGACCGCTTCAGACAAAGTCCCAGCTTTACTCTCCCGACTTTGTCTCCTGAGTTTATTTGAGAAAATATCTCAAGTTTAAAACCAGGAACACATTTTCTTCGGACTGTTGGTTTGTTGACATGTGACACATATTCCAGCCAAAAGATGCATATGTAAATAAGCTTGTACTGTGCAAAAGTCTTGAGACTCCTCATTTCTTTACATGTTACTAGGAAAATGGTTAATAGGCACGTCAATTTATCGAAACGTGCAAACGCGAACTTAAATACATAATAAAAGGCAAAAATAGAGTTTGAAAAAAGCTTGAAAAAGTTATTATTTGGTCTTTATTGTTTAACACAGCCTGAACTCTCTTGGGCAAGTTCTTATAATTTCTTTAAGTAGTTTTCAGGAATAGTTCTCCAGGCTTCTTGAAGGACATTCAAAGCTCTTCTTTGGATGTTGGCTGCAGTTTGTTCTGTTCTCTGTCAAAATGCTTTGATGACTGCTTTGATAATGATGAGGCTGAAACTCTGGGGAGGCCAGTTCTTCATATAAGCTTTCACTGCATTGGCAGTGTGGTTGGGATCATTTTCATAGTGAAAAATAAAGCTGTTGCCAATAAGATGCTTTATAGACGGTACTGAATGGTGGATCAAACTCTGATCGTACCTTTTTGCATTCCTAAGTCCCCTACATAGCTCATCAGTCACCAGAACCACCGGCTGAAATGTGGCCCAAAACCACGACAGAGCCTCGATTGTCTTTTACAGGCGGCTGTAGACACTCTGTTGTACCTCTCTCCTACATACCTCAGCTTTTTCTCTGTGTTTCTCTTAGTTAAGAGTAACTTCTTGACAGCCATCCTTCTATTGATTCCATATCTGATGAACCAGCCGGAGGGCCAGATGAATCTCTCAGGTCCCATGTCTTTGCTGGATTTTGCCTTATGTCTTAAGGACACGACTTTCAAATACTGTTATTCTGCTGTAGATAATACTTTAGACCTTCCATGTCCTCTTTTGTCCTCCGCTTGTCCAGTTTCCAAGTTCTCGGCTAATAGTTCTCTGCGAATCACCATTTTGGTGCGAAAATACTATTTTATGTCAAACTGTGTTATCTTTGGGTTTTTTTGTGGATTCAACTAAAGAAATGGAAAAAAAATAAAATAAAAATTTTGCAACAGGCTGCTAGAAACAAAGTGCCTAAAGATACAATTTAAAATTCTTTGCCAAGTCGTCTGTTATGCGTAGACACAACAGTGGTTCATCCCTTTAGTTCGGTGTGTTTATGAAGGAATGACTCATAGGTCAGCGTTAAGTGGCTTAACTAAAAATATTCCTCTGAAAACAGTCAGGTACAAAGACTGCAAAAAAGCTGAATATGTCAAAGAAAATCTTTGAACGACTTTCAGAAATCCTGGAGAAGTACTGCTCAAGACCGCTTTGAACTTTACAAGAAAATCTGGCTCCTTCCAAGCAAAATATAAAGAAATGAGGGGTAGTAAGACTTTTACATAGTACTGTATTTTATTTTAAATTGAAAAAAATCACAAAGTCAAGTCTTCTGGCTGTTTTTCCAGGTTCCATGTTAATGGCTTCCGGTAGAGCTAGACCCTCACCCTGTTTGTTTATCAACCCATAACAAGAAACTGTAGCTCTTTGCGGTGCGTCTTCCGCTGCTCTTTCCTGCTGAACTGTCAGATAAAGGCAAAAAAGCACCCCTAGTACAAACAGAGATAACAAATCTTAAACATACATACATCAAAAACACTGTCAAACACAAAAATCCAGTATTTTTTCCAACACAGTTTCCTTTTCAGTCCTGCTTACTTGAGAAAAGACTCCAATTAACACACAGTAATGAACAGATAACGCTCTTTTTCCAAGTTCCCTTTATTCTGAGCCCCTTCTGAAGTTTCAATGCTTTGAGGGCAATGTTTGCCTTTACATTATTTGCATTTTTCCTTGTACTTGTCTAGACTTTAATCCAATTGAAAGCTTGTGAAATACTGAAAAAAAGGAACTTTGCAGGTTTGTCTTTTGTCAGTCGTCACAGAAATCAGTAATTGAAACAACATGCAGAGCAGGTAGTCCCAAGACTTGTCTTCATGACTACAGTCCTGCAATATAACCATAATATTTAGCTTGGACCGTTCTTGTTATTTTTATTAAAGTTCCTATAATTGCGCTCCAACATTATGGTATCTGCAAAGGCAATCAAAAGGAAATGAGCCTGATCAGATACAGCAACAACACACAGTACAGAAGGAGGTAAACTGCCTGTTCGGTAAGCTCGACACAACAAGAGAGAGTCGAACCAAATCAGAAGAAGATGTTCTCAAAGCTGAAATAAGACAAAGAACAGAGAGCATAACAAAGTCGCACACAAAAAGAAAATGAAGGGCTTGTTAACACCTCTGGCAGTCAACATGATCTACACGGAGTCGGCTGTTTATTATCGGGAGACTCAGAGCGAAGTCTTCTTTCTCAGTTTACAAAGGAAAAACATGTGTTCAATTTTGTCTGCATTTCTTCTGGGAAAGTGGTTGTGACCGACAGAAACTGGAATACTATTATGCTTCTCGGGGCTCGAAGCCTCGTACACGTCGGCACATGTAGTTAGACTGTCCTCGGCTCCTTTTCTGCTCTGTTTAATCCATCTGGAATGAGATGAGATCCACTTCACTTTCTAGTGCGTGTCTCACTTGAAAGCGAAGCAAGCTCATGTGCTGCCTGAAGATTAACCATCACTGCTACTCTGAGGAAAGATTAGTTCGGAGTTTGACCTTAGCTGAAGCATGGCTGTAAGACTCGTAATGAGTATCTAGCAGGCATGAGGGACCATTAGCATGTTAATACGATGGCCTCGCAGCTGAGTGCATGTGAACCTCTGGTTCTAGTTTGACACCGAAGGTCCTTTAGGGTTGCAGTGTGATGGAGAGCCACAGCCCAATTCTCTGAATTCAATTTGCACAGTCTCACTGCCACCTGTCAGAGAACAAGTGAGAAGCAGAGGGGAGGACAGGGTGAAAGGAGAGGCATGTGACGGGACAGTGAGAAAACAGCCGCAGACTGAAGCAGACAGACAGACAGAAGAACGCCATGAAGGAAAATTCCCACCAGTAATCGAACGAAGAGACTGGCAGAGCAAGCGTGGGACAAAAGCAACTCTTTGCCGCAGGAGGTTGAGAATTATTCATCCGCTCAGAAGCCATTGAAAAAGAGAGAGAGGGAACAAGAGAAGGGATGAAAGGAGTGAGGGAGAGGTGAACTCAAGAGTAGCAGAGAGAAAATGACAGAGAGGAAGAAAAAAAAAGATCAGGCCGAACAGGAATGAGCTCAGCTAGACTCAACATTTTGAGTCAATGTGAGAAAATTAACTGGCCTAACCGAGCAATGCGGCAGTCTTCAGTTCCAGTGAATAACAGCTGAGGACAATGTAGAGGTCTAAAGACATCTTCCGGATGTTTAATTTTGCAGCAAAAAATAAAAAATAAGCACACAAAAGCGCATTAGGATCTGAAAATATGGTGGCCTGGTTAATAAAAGCCTGGGCTTTTGCTCAAACTCCAACCACACACACCCACACCCACACACACACACAGTTCTCTGTTAAAAGCCTCAGGCACAGGTTGATACCTCTATCAAACTCTCAGTCCTCCTCCTCCCTCTCAGCAGTGAAAAACAGCCTCAAAAGAACTAAATTACACATCACACAACAGTTTCCTGATGCTAATGCGCCCCTCCAAACCCCTCGGAGGAAACGGCAGACACGTCCAACCCACTCAGCGTGGATGTCATTGCAACTCAAATTCATCATACACAAAGAAGACATATTGAAAAAGAAAGTAACCTTTGATGTTTAACACAATTTTCTGCCCATGTTCCAACAAGGTTTCAAAACACTTACTTTGCCAGAAGCCATTAGTAATTATTAGTGGCGCTCTGTGCCACGAGAGGCACTGTGTGTGCTAAAAAACACCAATATGACGATTTGAAAAGTGGCGAGAAAAAAAAAAACTAAAAAGAAAGAAAGCACGAGGCAGAGAAGGGAGCACACTGGCTTTTAAGTTGGTTTCCATCTTTTATGAGGTTCTTTTTCCAGCAGCGATAACTTCAGCTTCCAGAAGTTGGCAAAATGTGTAGTTGTTTTTAAATCACAGGATTCACCATCGTCCACTTTTAATTAGACCATCGTAATCATCAAATTCACAAATGACCTTGGCTAATTTTGCAGATTAAATACAATGTTAAGGTTTTTGGGGAGTACAAGGTTTACACAAAAGAAAAGTTGTATAAAATGTAGTGCTGTGTGATCTGATACCAAGTAAATACAGGCCCAGTATTGCCAGTACAGATACTTTTAACTTATAGAGGCAGCTTATGCAGGGAGAGCAATGTGTATTCATGATTAATCATCACTAGTTTGTAAATTCTGAACACATTTTTAATGACTACAAGACACTGTGAGGAGGGCAGCACCTCACAGTAAGAAGGTCCTGGATTCAAATCCACCGGCCTGGATCCTTCTGTGTTTGTCCCCAAGCCTGTCCACGTTCTCCCACAGTGCACGTTAGGTTAACTAGTGATCCTAAATTGGGTGTGACTGTGAGCGTGAATGGTTCTCGGTCTCAGTGTGACCCAGAATTGGACGAGGTGAAGAAAACGGATGGACAGAGGTGTGGAAGTAGGTAAAATGAGACATTTCTTCCTGAGGTTACAACAGCTGCTGGTGGCAAAACACATTCAGATCGCCAGCTAGACTCTCAATGGTTTAATTACATTGTAAATAGTGGTGATACCAGGCTGTGGCTGACAATACACCTGAAACTGAAGCAAGAGTGGAAGGGCCTTAAACCTGTGTTCTTTCTGATGCCCAGCAGGGGGCGACTCCTCTGGTTGCAAAGCGACATTGAGCTGTATAAAAGTAAATGGAAAAACCATCCTTGGCTCCCAGGATCTGTGACCTCATTAAACACCCTCCTAATGCAGCTATGGACTCAATAACTGTTAAGTATTTTTTTAAAATAATAAATAATGTTAACTGCAGAAATATAGTCCCCATTAAATTCAAAAAGAAGGAAAAAGTAGGGTATACTTTACAGCGTGACTGCAGTGTCCCTTGCTTCCACTCATTGCATAAACACTGAGAAGGCATCCTCCAAAAATATTTAGCTCAAGGTTATTTTTTTCATTTAGTCCATTCAACTAAAAACAGCACACATTTGGGTATAAAAAGATTCCCTGCTGCCTAAATTGCACATCAAAATTTCACAATGTTATAGAAGTGTAATGGCTAATAAATGGAGCTCTCTTTTAATAAGAGTTTTTTATTATTTCATAAAGTCATAAAACATGTACTAGAGTTGAGAAATTATATATTAGGGAGGTATGGCAGTACCTTCAAGCTTCTAGATTTCTGTACTTTACCACAGGCTGTCACACACACGTACATTATCACCTTCAAAAATAGGCCACCTGTAATTTTGGAAGTCATGCAGAGGCATTTCTGCAGTTTTCCGAGCTTATATCAGGGACCAAGTAAATGTCTTAGATACCTTGATAAGATACCCTGTGAGATTCTTTGAAGAAAACTTAACCCAAGTGTACTTGCATCCAAGCAGCAACACCACTATCTAACAAGGGCACCCTTCACTGAAAGAGCAAACAGATAAATAAGGAGACTCACAGGGACGATAGGAGAAGAGAGAGGCTGAGGGTAAGATGGATGAGCAGAGGAGGAAGATAAATAAAATGTCTAGTGCTGCTTCAAAGGGAATGGGGAGATACAGAAGATGAAGAAGAAAAATCTGTGTTCCATGTTACATGTAGGGAAAGAGACAGATTGCCAGAATGATCAATTAGAGGATCAAAAGTGTGCTCGATGCCAAACGAAGGATGGTGGGGAGGGACACTGGGAGGGGGAGGGCAGTCTGATCTGAGAAAAGGTAGGACTTCAGGGATGGAGATTCGCGAAGAGGAAACCAAATAGATTTGAAAACTCGCTGACAACTAAAGCCCACGAACAGCCCAGATCCCGCTTTGAAGTGTCACCACCCATTACACGATTAATTTGTTTGTCTGACAGTCTTGTTGAGCTCGCTCTGCATGTGACCACACATACACAGATGCAATTGAAAAGTCCAGCTGTCTAGACTTGAAGGGAAATTGGTTTGGGAAAACAGGCTGGACACTGGAGTCCCGCGTTCAATTGGTTTCATTTCCCATTACAGGGGGGATTGTCGAGAGGGAAGGCAAGTAACCATGTCGTGTCTTTGGACTTAAATGAATTCTTCCACTTGCCTTCCTGTTCAGTCTGTCTGAGCCAATTATGACCAAAGACAGACTTTCTGTTTAATGCATGATCTCTGTGAGAGGTGTCACATAAAAGACAGTTCTTCATTGCCATTGTGCCCTTTCATGTTGTTAAGTAGCCCCTTTAGCGAGAGACAGACCAGGCAACTGTGCCAAACCTGCAGTTCAGTCACTGTTCAAGCTGCGACTCCTTTGAGGTTCAAATTTGTATCCACCTGCTAAAGTCTTTTAACCCAAAACAATGACCCAGATAGAAGATAACAGACTGGAGTCAATGATCAACCAGACCATACATACCAGTGTTCCCATGGCAGACACTACACCGTGCTTCTATGTTTGCAGAAAAGCCTGCACTGGCACGCAGCAGCGTGTTTTCAATCATAAAACAACACCACTGCAAAACCACTCTTCATTTTTTTCTTGTCTTGCACATAAAAAAAAGCTTTCCAAGACTTTTGTTGCTGAGTCTTAGAAACAAATCAAATAAGAGCCATTCCTTCGAACAATGTTAGACAAATTACTTTGCTGCGTGCATACTTCTCCACAAATCATATTATGCAATTAATGCTGCTTTGTCACGAGCCTGCCAAGAGGAAGACAAATCAATAAAAAGCTGTTCCAAGTCTGTGCGTGAACACTTATACTCACATAACTGGGCCATCCAACTATTTCAAATATCTTGTGTCTTCTTTGCTCGACTGCACAGCTGATAAAAACTAACTATTCCGAGTCAATGGCTCTC
Source organism: Oreochromis niloticus (assembly GCF_001858045.2). Taxonomy (NCBI): domain Eukaryota; kingdom Metazoa; phylum Chordata; class Actinopteri; order Cichliformes; family Cichlidae; genus Oreochromis; species Oreochromis niloticus. The sequence goes on along the minus strand of NC_031976.2, from coordinate 23,729,210 downwards.
TCGGGACATTGTGGAAGATCAGCAGCCAGATGCCCACTAGACTGAAATCCAGCAAACATGTGCATCAACACTCAGGGATCCTCCTCACTTTATGCCCCTGCCTTAGAGGCAGAGAGGGAGGGACGGAGAAAGGGAAAACAGCATTTTATTGCATTTCTATCTCTATAGCACAAGCACCCCCACCCACTCCTCCCCACCCAGCAGTTTATAACAATGGTGCACCTCCTCTACTCTGGACTGCCTTCTCAGTCTGCTAGCCAACAAACTACCCACATCAGCCATTTTCATGCTATTCATCGAATAGGTGACTGCCCACTGCACTTCACACCCACTGAAGCCCATTGTTTGACTCCTCCAGTAGGTCACCGGCCCCCAGAGAGGCATGCACAAACACACAGGAGCAAGACAACACCACAAACACACGCAATCAAACCCACATTTTCCCTTCTCTTTGTTTTCTGTTATACAGAAATTAACAGAGACAAGATGCTGAAATATACATAATTCTGCACCATCCTGTTGTCAGACAATATGAGAATCACTTGTAACACCGCATGACTGATCAGCTATCACCGCCCCCTTTCTTCTGCTTCATGCAAACACAAAATGTACATCCTGTTCAAAGTCCAAACTTTCCTGCAGCTCGTCCCCAGAGTCTGAAATGTTTCCTTTATCAACACAGATCCGAGTGCCGGGCCACTTTACACTGATTTCTCACTTGGTTCTGGTGACTGATTAGCTCCCCAATGGAGAACCAGGGACCAGGGGTGAGTGAAACCAGAGCTGCCGGTCCCACTCGGGGTCCCCATGTGTTGCTATGAGGTCACAGGGTCAACAGTCTGTGTGATGACCATCAGCTGGATGTCACTAGGTCCTTTTAAATGCTACACGTTTGACTCAGTGCGTCATTATGCCTGCTGCAGTCAGTTTTAAAGCTTCCACATGCCAGCTCAGATTACTTTTCTTTAACTTTTTTTTTAATTTAAATGTTGTAAATGAGGTGGACTCTGAATAATGACACCCAAGGACTTTAAAAAGAGGAATGACTGTACAACTTAATCAAACCCGTGTAACTGTTTGAGAGTTAGTGGCAATGAGTCTGAGGTCGGAGAAATTGAAAAATCCACACTGAATATAAAAGGCGTGAAAGCAGTGAGGACTCTGAATAACGTTTTCTCCGGTGCCAAGCACCCACTTTTAAACACGATGTTGCAATAAGTCTAGACCATGATGTACGATGTCAGAATATCTCAGCTACGCAGTCGGCAGCATAAATACCACAATGTATCTGCCACACAAACGTGCAGAGTCCGGGGCGCAACGTTACACCTCATATGCGCTTCCAAGGAGTCCGTGGCCAGCGTCCAGAGCTGCAGCGCTCCCGGATCACAACGAGACATATAGACGCCAAGCCAGCGAGTGAGAGACGCACAGACACACACACACACACAGACAGACAGCTGGAAATACCCACAGCAATATTATTACAGCCGCTTATTATGGAGCTAAGCGCACGGAGAAGAAACGCGCAGAGCAGGTTGGGAGTACTTACCTAAAAGACAGGCAGAAGTGTGCTGTGACAGCGGTCCAAACTTTGGGATGAACTCTGTGGTGAATTGTGCTCAATACAACACGCGTCCACCGAATAATCCAAACTGACCTCCGAGAGCAGCAGCTGAGTTTAGTGAACGACCTCCACCAAAACTCAGAAAACAGCGCAATACTCCGTACGCGCTGCGCGCACCGGCTGATTTCACACCCGCAGGCTGACTTTCACTTGAGAGGAATATTTTTCAGCCTGTGGTTAATGGAATGGGGATAATAAGATAAAAGGGGGAAAACACGCAAAGTGTATCTGCTTCTCGGACCTTCTCTGATTCTGCGCCCTCTCTCAGCCGCTCCTCCACAGTCCGGGCTCAGCAGCCGGGCCAGCAGGCGCCACCAGGTGCTCATTTACATAACTGCACCGGCTGTGTCCAATCACAGCCGCGAGCAAGGTGTCTGATTAAATATTCCAGCAGGCATCTCGACCAATCAGCGCCTCCCGTGGGAGGGCGCTGTGGCCTCAACGACGCTGTAAAATGAAATCCAAAGTGAAGTCTTCTGGGCCAGTGGGAGTTTCTGCGTTACAGCAACACAGAGATCTGGGGGATATTAGCTTACCCACGATACAGCTGCACGCAAGACAGTTTCACCTTGTTAACCCTTTGCTTGTCAGAACAGGCTTCCCTGCTGCTATGAAACGGATTTTTTTAAAAGAAAATAAACTTGTAAACTCTTTAAATAATCTGTTCTTCCTCTTCACAGATGGTCAGGCCCATTTAATGTAGACCCAGGACTCTGCCTCGGTATTTACCTCTCTATTACAGAGGTGTAACTGTATACCATTACTGGCTCTGGGCTATAATGACTCAGATTGAAGGGTTTGCAGTAAAACACAGCACTGAACTTGAATCAGAACATTTGTTGATGTGGGACCTTGAGGCAAAGCAGGAGCGAAGAGTGAATTCATGTTTGGAAAAATGGCCACATGTGTGCACGTTTATGCTTAATAACATCAAAAAACTGAACAAGTCCGACTCAGAGAGGCTTGAACAAAGGTTGCAAAGCAGCTACAGTATGTGCTGGTACTTGCCCAAGAGTGAGAGCGGGGAAACTTTAGCTGGTGCTCAATCAGCAGGCACAGACAATAAAGGTCATTTAACAGACTCCAAGCTCCACCTTGGATAAACAGATAAAGGGAACATGGATACATTCTCTGCTGTCTAATGTTCCCTTGCGCTTGTAGTCTAAACTTGCAAATGAGCTTTTTGTCTTGAAGAAGCTGTGTAGATTCATACCATACAGTAAAAAAAATCAACTCAAATACTCAAAACACAGGGAGAAGCTAAAATAAATAAATAAAATAAGCGTAAAACAGCAGTTCCTCAAACAGCCACTTGAAGATGAATCATCATCGATTTGAAATTCTGAACACATTTTAATGTGTTTAATTTCCACAATAATTAGTTAATACAACAAAACACACCTCTCAGCTTTTTGGGTATTTTGAAACTTGGTTTATAGGAGAGCTGTAAATGTTAATGTGCCTGTCTCTAAAGCACTTTTTGTCCATTTTTTTAAAACTTTCTCCTACTTACTGTACAGTCTCTACAGTCTCTACACTTTGAACAACAGAAGCTGACCCAAAGTGCTGTATATTTGTATTTAGGCTATATTCATAGGCTATCAATAAAATAGACCTGAGAGTCAACACAAAAAGGTTCAGACATTTGTCACATAACATGTTTGAGGTATAGTTTTTCATTTAAAAAATAATAATTATTGGGCTACATTTTGAACTTATAGAATAGAAACCAAGTATTGAACCTTATGTGCTAGTATCGATCCGATGCCATTGATGCTATCAATATTTGGATTCATATGCATCTCTACTGTACATTAGTCGAATGCTGATTGGTTGACAAGTCTGGTGGGAGTGACAGCGGAGTTGACCAGGAATGGGAGAGGCGTGAAAAAACCCCATCAAAGATAATAATAATATATATATATATATATATATATATATATATATATATTTCCGGGTCCAAACTCTACTTCAGGTCCCAAAGTCAAACGAACACTGTGGCATCACTGAGAGTTACAAACTGTCTAAATTATTTCATCTATTAATAACATTATCAGTGTGGCTGCTCTACCAGGTGTAATAATTAAGTTTAAAATCCAGGCATCCATGAAAACACAATTTATGAAATTTAACGGAGTTAGAAGTTAGCAGGGAGTTAGTTCGCTAGTTTCCAGGATCCCGAAGGTTAGCGACAAATGCAGTTGCATGGCAGGATCCTGTAAATGGACCAAACTTCAGTCAGGAGAACAAGCGAGATAATCTATCCACAATACAAGTCATTAATTTACCACTGCATGGGCTGGGCTGTAGTTACATCATGAGGTTTTGAAAACTGAGCTTTAAGATGAACAGTGGTAATAAAAACTGAGAGAGGCCGACAGTCATCACTGACATTAGGTGCTTGTTCAGATGAAATAGAACAAGATACAAAGCCTTAAAACATGTTAAAAAGACAACAGCCTTAATAAACGCAGAGCAGTTTGGACCCGGAAGCAGAGTTCATACGTCATCGACTGGATAGACTCTCACGTTAAAATGGTGAATGCTACAGCCAGGATGAACATGTTTACAGCCTAGTACCAAAAGTGTTTTATTCTCTCTGGATAATATCCCTTTAATTTTATCTTATAAATCAACCACTCTGATGTTATTAAAGGTTCAGATCAGAGGCTTGGCAACTTTGGATTACTTTTTAATGCTAGCACAGTTAGCTGTATGTGGTAGCTTCTGCTAAGCTAAATCTTTGTTAATTTGTAGTGGTGCTGCAATTATCTGACAAATAAAATGGTTTGCTGTGCAGTTAATTGTACCGACAGCCTGTAAAAGAAGTTTGTGCTTCTGTCTGGGTGAGGGGAAATTCTAGTATTTTATTATCCTGGTACTTAGTCATAATTAGCAGGTACAGTATGTGTATCTGTACAGCTTGATAAACAAGCTCGTTAGTGTTAGCTTGTAATTTAACAGTCCACGCTTTTGTTCCAGTAATAATAGTAAGAAGAAGAAGAAGCACCGTCATCATCACTTCTGGCTTAAAAAACCACAATAGTTACAGCCAATGTTTCAAATGAGCAAACTGAACACTTTCTAGCTCCATGATGTGAATCTCCTATTTCATCACATCCCAAAGGGTCTCTGTTGGCCTGAGATCTGGTGATTGTGGAAGCCATTTCATGAAACCAGTTTTAGATGATGTAAGTTTTAGAAGATGGGTGCACCGTAGTCATAAAAGGATGGTATTGTGGTGTTTAAACGAAATGAACCAAAGTGGAAGCCAAGAATGTTTTTCAATTTTTCTTATGTTGTTCAATTTTGATGACCTTCTGCAACTTGAAGCCTCGGTTTCCTGTTTGTAGGTTACAGGAGTGGGACCCAGTGTGGTCTTCTTCTGCTGCTGTAGCCCTTCTGCTTCAAGGTTCAAACTGTTGTGTATTCAGAGATGTTCTTCTGCATAGCTTGGCTGTAACCAGCTGTTGCCTTCCTACAAGCTACTTCCCTTTCTCCTCCGACCTTTAGCATCAACAAGTCATTTTCGCCCACAGAATTGCTGCTCACTGGTTGTTTTCTCTTTTTCGGACAATTTTCTGTAAACTAGAGATGTTTGTGTGGGAAGATCTTGGTAGATCAGCAGGTTCTGAAGTACTACCAGCCTGTCTGGCCCCAACAACTATACCACATGTAAAGTCACTCAAATCACCTTTCTTTCCCATTCTGGTGCTCAGTTTGAACTTTAGCGAGTCATCTTGACCACCTTCGCAGACTGATGGAATATTTGCACTAACAAGCAGGTGTACCTAATGAAGTGGTCAGTGAGTGTATATATGATTAGACGGAGGGATTAAGATACAAATAAATGACATGAGCCTCACATGTATGCTCACAGCCGCAAATACTTTCTAATTTCTCACTCAGCTTTCTGAAAATTGCTTAATCTTGAACTTTCCTGTCTCTGCTTCATTCGTGCCACCTTTACCACCCCGTCTGCCCCTCCATCCTCCCCCTTCACCCTCACCTCCTCCCTCTCTGCTTGTGCCTCAGACTTTAGACCGGCTTTCATCTGGCCTCATTCTCCCTGCATATCATTAACATTCTCTCATCGCTTTTCAATTGAAAGCTAAAACCAAACTAAGACTCTCCGCTTTCTCTGTGTTTAGCGTTGAAATTTTCCACTCTCGGTTCTGTAAAGACATCGCTGATCTTCTAAGCAGTGGTTTCTCTTAGCACAGCCACTTTATAAACTTTGTTTTTCAGCAAAGTTAAGCAAATCAAAAGGCTGGTATACTTAATCTGAAATTAAAGGGACGACAGAGGGATCACTGCGTGTATTTGTGGGTTGTTTTGCTAACCGAGTTCCAGATATTACCCGGCTGAAGAGTGCAGCAACTCCCAGCTCGCTCCCCAGAGCTGTTCACATTTCTTTTCAACCCTTTCTGTTGTGCACATCGTCCAACTGGCTGTGCTTTGTTCGTCGTCCAGGCAACTGCAAATCCCCTGGCAGAAATTATGACCTTTTTCAGCATTATTTCCTTTCTACCCCGTGCCGCCTCTCGTTGATTCTTTTCGTGTCTCACTTCTTCTTTCACTGCTCCTTTTTATATATTTTTTCTTTCCCTCACTTATGCTCACTTCTTCCAAAGACTTTTAGTTTGTTGTCACTAAAACGCCTCCCCCCTTCCCCCCTTCTCCCCTTCTCTACTTGCTGTGAGTGAAAAGCAGCAGAGCATAAAAAGCAGGTCTGATCCTGTGAGGAATTCTCTTAGTAAGGGAGAGAGATGAACGAGGGAGGGGGGGAAAGAAAGGGAATAGGAGTTTGAGCTGTATCACAGTTATGAGTCAGCAAGGACAAGAAAGCGCTTCGTGCTAAAGATAAAGAAAGTGGAAAAGAATGACTTGCCCAAAACATCAGTGGTCTGTCAAGCAGAAGAAAGGCTTTTCAGCTGAAAGAAAGCTGTGTTAAAAGTTAAAAGTCTTCACTTTTTTTGCGAAAGGTGATTGCATTCAGTAGAAAATTACCATTTTCACCCGAAGCTTCTATTCAGCAGCAGTGACAGATGATCTATTGCCTGTCATTGTAAATATGCAGCTTGAATTTATCACCTCTCTGACATCACTTTGGTCCAAAAAACACAAACATCTGAATTAGAAATGGAAGCATTCAATTCAGAGGCATTTCATGGGAGAACACACACACAGACACACACACACACACACACTAACCCACAAACACACTCACTCGGGCAGCCTGTCCACCCCCTGTTGTGGTCTGACAGCTGTGCAGTGCTGCAGGATTCAGACAACACAGATCAGTTGCAGAATGCGAAGCTTGCAGTATGTTGGGAACCAGCGCTGAACCACATACCAAACATTCTACCCTCTCAAACATCTCCACCGGTGTCTTTTTCACTGGGAATATTCAAAACCGATAAATGTCTCCAATTTACAACGGTCAACAAATCCTCCAGGAAGTTAATTTTACAACAGCATACCTCCTTTCCTCACATGCATACGTGACCTCAGGCCTTTGTTTGGCTTGAGCACACATGTGTGGATGTGTGAGAGTGCGCACGCACCCCTACTTTCCCCTAATGTCTGCTTAGTGTGTCTTATCTGTGCTCAGTCAGTATCGGTGTCGCAGGCCTGCGGCAGGTTGTGTTTGATCGGCCCCTGAAGAGGAGAAGAGAGCGTTGGAGGTCATGGGGTTAGCGTGCGCTCCAGGGGGAGGTTCCCGGGCGAAGGGTAAAGGTGGGCGTTGCGTGTCCCGAAGCTCTCTTCTTAGGTGTCTGGTAATGGTGTAATGATCATGGAGGTTCCTGTCATTTTCCACAGAGATCTCATTTGTTCATTGTTGATTTCCTGCTTTCAGGTTCAAGGTTGTTAATGTATTTTGTTAACGCGGCGAGTTTACAGTCATGTTCTGAGCTCTGGGAGGGTGTAGCTAACACAGCGGTGCTTTAGGCTAAACGCATGTTAATATGCATTAGTTACAATTCCTAATTAGCACAAAGCGCAGAGCTGAAGCTGAAGGGAAAATCATAATCTCACATGATTCGGGTCTCATTGTTATGGAGGTAATTCATTCAAAATCACAAATGTCAACATAATGGTGGCACAGAAGGAAAGGTCAGGGGGTCACCAAAGTCAGTTAGGGGTCTTTAATGGCATTTCATGGCAATCCATCCCATTTTCAGGCTGTTCCTTAAACGCACGCTGCTGGAATGACTAAAACCGTATCATTACACCGTCAGATACACCTACAGCTTTTAATCCTTTCTTTCACGCTTGAATTTTCTGTCTTCTTTTTTGAAGAATTCGATTCGCGCTTCTGAAAGGGAAACGTAGCTTACACGTTTTTTAAAAAGTGCTTTTCACAGGTTCATTTTTATGGCTTGCAGCAGTTTCTCTCAAAGACACCCGAGAATCTGCCGGATAAATCCGACCCTGCCTGAGGTGTCCCTGTGATCACGCAGCTGGATGTGTGTGAAATGCGATGAACTCGGTGTTGTCGGGGGAATGAGGGGGGAGAGAGAGAGAGAGAGGTGAGGCAGGATTGGGTTCAGAGGAGATGGGATTGTCAAGTGTCGGATCAGGCATGTTCCAGATGACCCCTCATGCGGTCAGAGCCTCTGGAGATCCTCTCAGCTGTAGTCGTGCACTTGTGCCTCCTCTTCCTCATATCTGGAGGTGGTAGAGGTGGAGGGAGGGGGGTGCAGACGCTTTTTTGGTGTCATGTTTCCCTCCTCTGTAGAAAGCCCCTGCTATTCATCTGTACACACACACATGCACATACATCTGACAGTGTGGAGGGCTGCAGCCTCTGCTATGGCATTTGGGAGGCTCTTCCACAACTGTTGCCCCCTGTTCAGAGTGCCACTACAGCTCCTGTATTATTTTACTTCCCTTTTCCTCCCTCCTCTCCTCACCTGTCTGGACCAGCTGAGCCTGAATGCCTCCTTTTCTTCTCCAGTCTCTTTGTGCTGCTTTCAATAACATTTCGGGAGTTGTTTATCCATGTGAGAATCGTCTTTGTCTGCCCTCCACCCTACTGTCATTACCAATTACATGTTTAGCCCATCCACACCCCTTGTCTGTTGCTCAGACAGCAGTTTAACTTGACTGATCACCGCCTCAAAACATCAGTGCCATGTTCTCAGAGCATTTATAAAGAGACCTATAATTACAGCTATCCTTTAATTATTTTAATCAATATTCAAATTGGCCAAAGCCCAAGGGAGAAACAAAGCTCAGCTAAATCACTGCAGTCATTCTGAGCACCAAGCTCAATGATCTTCCCCGTCTCCACGCCTGGATCTCAAATTTTCCCGCCCTGTTTTAAATCAGGCAGGCTGTTGCTGGCTCCTTCCAGTGAGAGTGACTGTTGTGGCTGACTGGAAGGCCCCAGAGACGGGGACGACGGGGAGGAGGTGAGGGGGGAGGACTCGGAGGGGTGCGAATGAGTGACATTGCAATGCAGTGAGAGGTGGCGCTAAAAATACCTATTGACACATGGGCTCCGACTCACAAACAGGGTCAGAGACAAACACGCCAGCCAGTAACCAAAGAGGTGTCATTCACGCATCACCGGGCAGAAACACTCATACGTACACATTAAACCACAAACTCACACGCTGAATAATTAAACCGATTATGCTGCTGCCACTACTTACAGTAAAACTGGACTATTCCACACTGAATCACTCCGAGTTTGCACTGGCAGCGTTTTGTGTTTTGGAGCGCTCTGAATCAAACAGAGAGCAGCCTCTTTCCACACTGAACAAACAAACCCAGCTGCCATATTGTGACCCTCTACAGGAGGAAGATGGGAAAGCTGCTCTGTACACAGCGTGTTGAAGGCTTGCTGTGGCAAATATTGTTTTTGAGTTTACCCCACGCTGACATGCTGCTGGGACAGTTTGCCGAGCGTTGATCACCTGAAGAAAAGAAACGCCCGCAGCCTGATTTCTTCTCTGTGTGCAGTTAACGGAGACCTTACTGTACAACGTGTTTTATGCGGTGTGAGTTCCCCTACAGCAGTTATGTAGATTTTTTGTGAGTTCATCCACAAGGACATAAGGGGAAATTGAAAAATGGATGTCAGATAACCAATTTTACACATTTTCTGAGGTCTTGGCGTGTGCATCATTGGGGGAAGATGCACTCAGGTCATTTTTTAACTTCATAAAAAGCACCAGTAAAATAATCCTGTTACAAGGGAAAGTGTTTTTATTTAAAAGCCTACTTAAATCTAAGTGTATAAAATTTACTGGCAAGTACATTGTACTTAAATTATCAAAGTAAAAGTACTCATCCTGCAGACTAATAGCCCCTGTTGTTGTTACGTTAATATATTTTACTATTCTGGCAGGTGGAGACTGATTTCACCCTCTTTCTATTCTGACGGTGAGTTTAGGAGATAAAATCTGAGTTTGTGAGATGACTAATGGGAGCTGGAAAGGCAAATTTGTAGTTATTTCTTGTATCATTTATTCATTTTTCATATCTAAGATTGTGCTTTTGATAGATTGGATAATTTTACCTCTCTGGGCTCTGAGCAGCTACTCCAAATGCAGAGACCTTCAGCCAAAGACTCTCTGCAAAGTCAACAAGAAGTCACTTTGAAATCCATTGTGTTGCAAGATGCTGCTTCATGTCTTACAGACTCGGTTAAAGTCAGAAAATGTGGGAAAGCACAAAGAATGATATTTTGTAGGATAAATTGGACATATCTACAGCACAGATACTAAAATTGACTGTGCAGACAGCGCTGGAGTGTGTGTACTTCACACAGTTGTTGGTTATGGCAATAGGAGGCGATGATAGGGGAAGCGGCGGAAGACATCCAATCTTCAGTGTTAAGGTCTCGCCACCCCCCACAGCGCTGCTGCAGCACCAGGATGCCGACTGGGGGACAACTGCCAGAGCTGTAAATCAGTATGTGTGATAGAAAATGAGAGAGCATATGTGTGTGTGTGTCACTACCAGTGTGGTTTCTGTATGTGAGTGAATAGTGTCGCTCTCTGATTTGTTACACAACTGCACTGAAAAGCGTAGGAAAAGGAAATTGCTTGTTGCCGGGAAAACCCCAGGAAAAAGGTAGTTCTGATCTTTTCACACTCTGATAACGCTCACACACAGGAAATGTGTTTATAACACCCACGTAATGGTTTGTGTCCCGACTTTTCTGAAGACAGTAAAGCTGAACATGGCTGGAATATCATATCGCCTGTACACAGCCAGCTCGGTGCACCTGACTATTAACCGTAGCAAAACGCTCTTGATTTTAATGCTGGCTTTGATAGCCCTCTAGTGACCGCAGAGGTGTACCTGCCAGCTGAGACAAAGAACTGTAATTTACGATAATGAGACTCTTTGCAGTTTGGTTGTTTCTACAGAGCCAAATGTGGCATTTTTTTTTCCCGTCTTCAACGCTAACACACTTGTGGTTTTTGTTGCTTTTTCATCATGCAAAGCTTTTTACAACTCCCCGTTCGCCCTCTATCTCACCTGTATGTGTGTCTACACAGCCCAGGGGAAAGTATAAAACCAGACTAATGAATTTTTCTGCTCTGCTTATGCTCTAGCTCTCACGCGCAACCGTTTCATTATTCCCCGGTCTCGCCCAAATGTTAGTCAGGGTCACACGGGGAGCACGAGTGGGGCAAATAAGTTGAGCAGAGAGGGGGAGAAGAATCCCCACAACAACCTGATCACGTCATGAGAAAGCTTTCCAAACCAGAAAAAAAAAAAAAAAACAGGAAGAAAGATCAAATTCAAACCACATGGGCATGATTGGCGTGACCGATGTTGGCAGCAAACACATTCAGCACAGCAGAATTTAATTAACACTTTTGAAATTTATGGTGACATGCACCAGTAAATCTGGGGTCTTTGTCTGGCTGTAATTACTGCCATACAGGTTTGAGGGCCACAACATAGTTAGAGCTCTGACTGGGGAAATTAAGGAGCTGCAAATCGGAAACAATTCCAGATGATTCCTCTACTTCCCCCCTCTGAGTTTATCTAGTCAGCAAATAGCTTCTCTTAGCACCATACAAGTTGGCACCGAATCCAAATTATGCTGAAATGAGGGGATTTCCACCCACTTCCAACCAGTAAATAATGATTATGGCACTTCTCGGCGGTGATTATCATTGTACTGTCTCAGCTTGCTCGTGAATGGTGCCCATTGGGTCATGATAAACATAATGAGATAATAGCTGCAGCCAGATTTACTCCGTCAGGAGGATTGGATGGGCGTCGAGAGTGATTTTGATTTGACAAACACTGTCAGTCCCACGAGGACGGTGACGTACGGCGCTCGAGCAGAGCATAAATCTCAAGGAAAGGTTTGAGATTTTCATCAGATGACTATGAATATCATTTTATTAGGAGCTGGCACAGATGATAATCTGTTCCACATGCTTCACAGATAATAGAAGCTGTTTTGCTGTGGACAACGCGTGGAGCTGCAGCAGTTTTTCCACGCAACATATCCCGCTTTATTAAACGTTGTCATGTAAGACACACAGTGGAGTGAAATTGAAAAATGGATGTACTTTGATAAATAAACAGCATTATGATAAAAGCAGACAACACGTTCCTCGGGAGCATCTTTTCTCCACGCTGTTGATTCTCTTCCTCGCTCTCGAGGGACCAGACCATACTCATAAAAATACAAATAAATCAGTGTTTCCAAGTACTTCTTTTTTTTTTTTTTTTTTATAATGAAATGTGTGGTTTATTCCAGCAAGGCAAATGGTTATACTTTTGATGATAATAGCAAGCAGTGCAACTATCCATTTTCTCACCTCCTACGCAGGTTAATGCAACACTGGAGTCTATCCAATCATGAACAAACCAAAACACATCTCATCCTCACTGACCCTGGAGAACAAGTTATTACCAACTCGGCTCTTCAGATTTGCAGAACTTTATTTAAAATTCTACTCTGGGCCAGAGAGTTCCCAAAAATCTAAAATATGTATGGATAATATGGAAAATAATGCCAGTACACAGATTATGCATTTTCCTGCAGAAGATATAAAGGATATACACTCAACAGCCACTTCATTCGTCATTTGTCATGAATCGATATTTGGATTACATCATTAATGCAAATACCCAATCAACCACAATGAATCACAATGAACACCGGTGTACCACAAGGCTGTGTGATGAGCCCTTTCCTCTACTCCCTCTTCACCCACGACTGCAGACCTGCTGATGGTTCCAACACCATCATTAAGTTTGCAGATGACACCACGGTGATTGGCCTCATCAGTGACAACGATGAGGCCGCCTACAGGGAGGAGGTGGATCGTCTGGCTGAGTGGTGCGACACAAACAACCTGCTGCTTAACACCGAGAAGACTAAGGAGCTCATCGTGGACTACAGGAGGAATGCTGACCCACATCCACCCATCCACATTAAGGGGACGGCTGTGGAGCGTGTGAGCAGCTTCAAGTTCCTGGGAGTCCACATCTCCAAGGATCTCATCTGGACGACCAACTGCTCCAAGCTGGTCAAGAAGGCTCACCAGCGCCTCTTCTTCTTGAGGACTCTGAGGAAGAACCACCTGTCCTCAGACATCCTGGTGAACTTCTATCGCTGCACCATCGAGAGCATCCTGACCAACTGTATAACAGTCTGGTACGGGAACTGCTCTGCCTCGGACCGGAAGGCGTTGCAGAGGGTCGTGAAAACTGCCCAGCGCATCGCCGGAGCACCACTTCCTGCCATAAAGGACATCTACAGGAAGCGGTGTCTGAAAAGGGCTGGGAAAATCATCAGAGACCCCAGTCACCCAGCACATGGACTCTTCACCCTCCTGCCCTCTGGGAGGCGCTACAGGAGCCTCCAGACTAAGACCACCAGGTACCGGAACAGCTTCTTCCCCACAGCTGTCAGACTCCTGAACTCTGCCTCCTGACATCTGACCCACGTTAAACTCATGGACTGAACATACACACACCCACAACCACTAGCACTTTACCACTACTGTATAGTTCTGTGTAGATAATCATTCTGTACATACGATAATTTTTAATCCCACAACTGTTTATAACTTACATAGTTCACATTCTGTATAACTGTATATCTCAGATTTCTGTATAGTTTTTATTTCATATTTATATCCTGTTCATAGCCTGTGCATAGCTTGTACTCACTACAGCCTGTACATACTTATAGTTATAGAATATTCATAACATACTTCACACTGTGTACATTATAACATACCATAATAGACCCATTTCTGTAATATACTTACACATCTATATTATTGCTAATTTATATTGTAATATATCTATATCACGACTAAAGCACTTTCTGGATGGATGCAAACTGCATTTCGTTGCCCTGTACCTGTGACATGTGCAATGACAATAAAGTTGAATTCTATTCTATTCTATTCTAACCAATCACATGGCATTAACTCCATGCATTCAGGCATGTAGACATGGTCAAGACGAACTGCTCAAGTTCAAACTTGCCAACACAATCGGGAAGAAATGTGGTTTAAAGGGATTTTGAATGCATCATGGTAGTTTCTGACAGATGAGCTGGTCAGAGTGTTTCAGAAACTCCTCATATACCAGGATTTTCCCACAGAACCATCTCCATAGTTTGCAAAGAAGAGTATGAAAAAAAGAAAATATACAAGGAGCAGCAGTTCTCAGGGTGTAAATGACCTTTTTTTTGCCAGACTTCAGAGGAGAAGGGCCAGACTGCTTTGAGCTGATAGGACGACCACAGTAACTCAAATTACTGACTCGTTTCAACCAAGGTCTGCAGAAGAGCATCTCTGAACACACAACACACGAAACCTTGAAACGGATGGCCTGCGGTAGCAGAAGACCACACAGGGTCCCACTGAGGCAAAAATTCACACAAAATTTCCCATCTTCTGTTGTCACCAACACTGGACAACAGTTGACTGTAAGAATGTTGCCTTTTCTAATGAGTTTCCATTTTCTGCTGTAACATTTGGATAGTAGGATCAGAATCTGGCACAAACAACATGAAAGCATGGGTCAGTCGTACCTTGTATCAATAGTGCAGGCTGCTGCTGGTGTAATCCTGTGGGTAGGGTGACCAGATGTCTCTCTTTATGTTGAGACTACACAGCATTTTTGTTCTTTATTCCCACATCTTGAGAGAATGTCCCACACTGTGACTGCGTCTGCAGGATGTGCACTTCTAAAGTCTGTTTTTTCCTCAATATCCATGCTGGAAAGTTTTGATTTCTTTATTTTTTGTAGTTCAAAGAAGCCTAATGCCACACTCATGGGGGAAAGTTACAAGACACCAAAAAGTCATGAGCTTTGCTTGGTGAATATCACGGAAAATGCAGCAGACAATATATTCTCAGAAATACTGTTTTTAATTTTTTGTGTGTCATAATCAGATAACAATTGCCATGGATATGGACACATCCAAACTGTAATCAGACAGAAGAGCAGCTGAAATAACTGAAATAAAAGAATAAGTGAGTATGTAAGGAGTGTCACATGAGACCATAAGCAAACTTAAGCTTCCTTTAATCCTTGCATGTAGTTAAGCAGACAGTTGAAATATGATATATCTGACCCGGACATGCCAAATGATAATCTAGTAACATGCACAATTAAGTTTAATATGAAAATGTCAAAACTACCTCTCACCATTGTCCCACACTGCCCCCACCTCCTCACACACACTTTAGCACAAACTCGCTTAAACATCACAGCATACCTGAGTATTGTTGCCGACCATGTTCATGCCTTCATAAGCACAGTGAACTCATATTCTGATGATTGCTTCCAGCAGGATAACATACTATCACAAAGTTCAAATCATCTCAGACTGGTTGAGTTTATCATCTCCACAGTCACCAGATCTCAATCCAACACAGCACAGCTGCTGAAACGGGATATTGGCATCATAAACGAGTAGCTGCGGTATCTGCACCAACTGTGTGATGCTGTCATGTCAATTTGGACCAAAATCTCTGAGGAATGGTTCCAGCACCTCGGTAAATCTGGTCCTTGAAGAACTGAAGCAGTTCTGGAGTAAAAGGTGGATTCAACCTGATACTAGCAAGGTGTGCCTAATAAAGTGGCCAGTGAGCGTATGTTATGCATGTTATGTTATTACGATTATTTTAAAACCTCTTTTTGGACATGTGCAAATGCAGTGTGAACCAATACTAACCACATATGAAATCACAGTATGAAATAGATGACTACAACTACAATTAGTATGTTTAAGGTTTGATTAAAGCATCTCCACTGACATTCAGACATTTCACATGGGTTCAACCTCAACAACAACTTTAATAACGCTGTAATGATTTTGTGGTTCGATAACTTTAACTTCATTTCACGGTATCTGCTTTAAACACTGGCCATCTGGAAATTTACCAATTAAGTAGTTTAGGAGGACTTTAATTAGATCTGTGCTACACGCAGCTGATCGTTATCGTCACTGAATCTCATCATCGTAATTATCTCCCTTGGGTACTCATAAAAGAAAGTCCCCCAACTAATTACGAGACAACTATAAAGCACCGAGATCGCCATGATAAGTCACATGTATCTATGTCTATTAGGCATTCAGGAAGTATACCAACAGCAATTAGTCTGACAATGCTCAACCACATGTCTGAGCTGTCCACTTTGATCGCAAACCTCCTGGAAGATTGTGTCAAACCATTCAAAGGAAAAGCTTAATTATGTGCATCTGAAATTAGGAGGATGTGGTGGACGGGGGACTTCGTAGAAAGACTGTCCTTTACAGCTCTGGGTACAAGCAAATATCATAAACACATCATTAAACAATGCACTAAAAAAAGAGGGGGGAAAAAAAGATGCCAATGAGTTTCTGAGGGTTATCTTCTTTTATTGCAGAAAGCAGTCCAGTCATCATCATTAGGCATACCAGGAATGAAATGAGGAATGCAGCAAATAGCCTGAACACACCTTGAGCCGTTACACTCACACTACACTCTCCAGACGCTGTCAGTTTCAATATTTCCAGGGAAAGAAAACTCCCACATCAAAACAACTAAAACTCTGCTGTGTTTCTAACAGCATGGTAGTGTTTAGCATCTACTTTCATTGTACCAATAGCAGAAATGACAGCGTGTCATTGCTGCAGTGTGATGTATTACACAGTAACACAACACTGTGCTGTGGGATTCCCTCGGCGAACACATGAATGAGGTACAACAGCACACGATAATACAGCACTCAGGATTGGAGCGGGGCCATTGCACATTACAGAGAAATGTCCACTTTCAAATTCTGGAGAAGAGGTGAAGCATAATGTTATATATAATGGAGGGCAGGTGGAAGCTGTAGTGGCCAGTATCTCCTTCTGTGTGTTTTAAAGGAATAGCTTTGATAATTTTTTTCACTTGTTTTTTTAATAACAGTGTTTTCAGTTTACATATAAAGCTGCAGCTAGCACTCTGTCAGCAGTGCACAAAGAGGGACCAGCCAACGAGGGGACGTCAAAAGCTTAAAAATCAGACTTCCACTATCTTCAAAGGCTACTATATCAGAGTTTTTTCCATCGGAAAATATTAAAATAAAAGAGTTTATATTAATTTAGCAAATAAGGCCTCATGAGGACTACAGACTAGTCAGGAACCCCCCTGGGGATCTCAGGGCACTAAAAAAAAACATGCATAATCCCAAGAGCTGGTTAGTATTTATTGCAGGTCGTGGTGATGCTACACCACAAACATCCATGCGAGGTTGCTTTGGATACTAGCGGATGGATCTCGGATCTGTAGTGCAACTGTGAAACCGGAAACCTGAACATTTGCTTTCAAAATAAACACAACTTTTAAACAAAGAGGCAAACTCTGTCTGGTACGCACTGGATTGTTTTGTTTTTTTCCATTATAGCTTAGTGACTTGTTTGCCAGTGTTTGCAGACAAGTTGGTGTCTTCCATGCAACCTGCTGGAAATCAAAGTGATCATAAGGTTTACAGTTCAGGGGGTCACTGATTAGTCTCTAGGCCTGCATCAATGGGGCTTTGGCAATCAATTTAAGAGTGACAACCAGCAAACATCTGCAACCACTTGCCGAATACACATTCTTTGAGCAACTGAGGACTAAGGTATCATACACTTACTTTGTTAAATAGACGTGGGCCAAAGAACCCTCATTAAAGCCCATTCTGAGCCAAATAAAACACTTTTAATCTTGTTTCTTTTAGTTTTATAAAATACTGAAATGTAACAATTAATTGCAGTTTTAATAGGATTTTATTGATGAGGGAGAGTTTCGTCACTCTGCTCACAACACTTCATCGTGGCAGGAATCCACTGCCCAAGAACAATCAAGAAAGAAAAAGATTACAAATTGCAGCTTTTAGAACAGATTAAACAAACTTCTGGCCAATTATGGTCTGATTTTACAAGCATTCGACAGAGTCACGCTAGTCCCAGTCTTGCTAATCAGCTGCTAGCTGTAGCTTTATTTAACAAAGGGCTCAATCTTCAAACATACCTTTTGGCAAAAAAGTAAAAATCAAAAAAATGTTAAACAATGCCTTCAATTATTGTTAAGCAGTCTCGGTTGGATAAAATTCACTGTGTTGGCATCAGCATATAAACATGCTGAATAAGCGCAGCCGAATCCTGGACGAAATACTGACAATCCCCAACAACATCTAA
Source organism: Oreochromis niloticus (assembly GCF_001858045.2). Classification (NCBI taxonomy): domain Eukaryota; kingdom Metazoa; phylum Chordata; class Actinopteri; order Cichliformes; family Cichlidae; genus Oreochromis; species Oreochromis niloticus. The sequence continues at coordinate 23,710,923 of NC_031976.2, read as the reverse complement.
GGAAAACAGTTGTAGTAGTTAAAACACTACAGGTTTAATTCCTGAAACAGCCTCATCCAGCAAGACAGGAGTGTAAACACCCATCCCTCCCCCCCAAAAAACCCACATCAATCTCAGACACAGAATAATGTAAATTCAGATCAGATAAATTATCTCTAACTGACTCATAATAGCAGTAACTGTGCGTGAAATGTTTACTTTATTAGTTCTAGTTTTACAGCCTAACATTTCCCACGTCGTCTCCCACACCCTCTACTCAAAGTTGAGACACACTGTGGTCAATGTAGAAGATTTAGAGTTGTGTTCTTTTAATCTCCAGCTGCTCTGAGAGCCAAATGGCTGCTTCAGTGAATGACATCATATCAACAGTGCATTTGATTTGTTTCATCATACTTTTCCAAACTTTGGCATCTCAGCTGTGAGGTCACTCATTTATGAAGAGATTGATCATTCCAGGCTGAGGGAAGTTACTTCATTTTGTCTCTGAGAACTACATGCAATGTGTGAAGCTGAAGTCAAACCAAACCCATTCCTAAACGCTCCACTTTAAAAAAATAAAGGCTTCAAGGAAGAAGAAGCAGAGCAGAGGCACAGCATGGAATATGCTTTATATGAATGGATTAGAATTGAGCATGTTAATGTACAGAGAAGGTAATGACACGAGGAGGCGGAGGTGGAACAAAAAAACGAGGAGGAATGCAGGTTTATGGGAAACGAAGAACGAAGAGTGGACTGGGGCAGATGGGTAAAAGTCAGAGCAGAGGAACAGGCTATTTCTTCCTTGCTTGCCTCTCCTATTATCACTCGCACTCATTTTCCCGAAGGACGTTGTACATGTTGACCGTAAAGCCAGATGGCTTATCGTTGCTTCGTCTCGGATGCCCGAACCCCTCATCTTCATCGTCCCCATCTCCGTCCTCGTCATCGTCTGCATCCCTGTCTCTCTCTTCCTCTGGCTCGGTGCTGGACTCGCCATCCTCCTCATCGTCCCTCTCTGCGGTTCCTTCTTCCTCTGTTGCTCTTCCTTGAAGAGCCATAATCTCCGGCAAGTCTGGGTGATTTTCCCAGTGCTCTGCAGACCATAAATAATCCCCAAAAGAAATTAATTCCACCCACCTGGCATTTTAACTTTTCGAATAGTCTCAGAGTTGAAATGAAGAGACACAGAGGGCCTTCTCTTACCTCTCAAGCAGCTGTACCCAGGCGGTCTGAGGCAGAGGCACAATCTGCCATCAATCGCCAACCTAAGGAGGCTATTGGCTGCACGGTACACGTCGTTGCGAGCTGCTTTCGCTGTCTTGTAGCCTCTTCTCTCCGCCCAAGCTGAAAGAAGGAAGCATTTTCATGACATAAACTGGTGACAGTCTATCAAATGAAGGTGTAATTAAAAGAGGAGTCTATATTTATTTTCCCACTGGTAATAATGTCTGTGTATCCAAAATATCACGTCTGCCTATTCCTGTGCACAACTGGGCTCTCTTGCTGTACTGATAATATTAGAAACACCACAAAACTGGCTGACTCATTCTTTCATTATCATGAATGAGGCTGTTGTAGTTTATTTTGAGTGCGTTACTAAAACACCGCCCTGCTACTGTACATGGTTGTTAGAGCACCGAATACACAGCTGAAAACAGCCCAACTAATACTTCATACTGCTGCCTGAGTGACATGGACAACTAGCTGTCTGAGTAAATAACAAATACCGTTTAAAGGCCAGAGTTTATATTTGCGACTTACATTTTTAGTCTAAACAATGTGCCTGGGGCTGAGTGCCACAGACAGCTAGGGCATGTCAGTATTTGTTTTCTAATTGTTTTATTGACTCATTTTTATTTTCGTGACGTTGAGCAGCACTTTGGTCAGCATTTGTTGTGATTAAATGTGCTCTATAAAAAATTGACTTTGTTCAATTCAACTTGATAAATGGACCAGTGCATTGTTGGCTGATTTTACTACACGGCTGTGTTGACAAGAGAGAGCAAATAATGGCAGTGGCCCTGCAGCGGGAGGTCTGGCTCTGCTTTGAATTGTACTGATTTTGTTATTTTAGAATCAATAAAGATCCGTGACTTGCATTAAAGGAAGCTTGCCATTTATCCTCTCAATATTTTAGTGTATTGAAGTTTCCAAACTATCCACGACCACAACTCAGATGCTGTGACACTAACTATCACCTTACCCTCGCACACATCCCAGGCGGTCCAGCTGGGCTCCTCAGACTCCTGGTTTCCTTCATTTTCCTGCAGACTGGGATGTTTGAGCTTCAGTATGGAAAGGAAGGGAGTCCTCTCACACAGATAACCCACTGAGCTGTAGGGTTCTTGTAGCTGAGACACTGGGTAGATGCCTGCCAGAATCTATAGAAAATTCATTTAAAGATAAAGACAAGAGGAAGAAATTCAAGAACAAAATGAAGACAGGTCAGAAATTACCTTTGGTAACAGCAAGATAGCAACTAAGAGCTGTTTAAAAATTAAAGTGACAATCACACAAAATACTCCTGGAGAGACTTGAGTAAAATCAATAATCCATCTCCTCAGCTGCGTGAGCGTGCTACTCAATACAATTATGTTTCTACCGCATCTAATCGGGCAAATAAAGTGAAAGTCACATCTGCTTTGGAGTACACAACAGTGAACTTGTACCTGTAACTGCTTATTGACACGGGAGGGGAAGACCAGCCCGGGGCAGTCACAGAGCTTGACTGTCGGAGTGAGGTAGTAGGTCTGGAAGTATTTGGTGTGACCTGGGGTTCGAGACACGCTTACCACCTTCCTTCCCACCAGGCTGTTTATAACTGAAGATTTACCAACATTGGGAAAACCTGGAAAACGAAAGAGAGGTTACAAAGGCACTCATATGTAACAGTGTTCAAGCTCTAGCAATTATTTTTAAGAGTCACTGTTTGTGACTTTATATTCAGATGCCAATAACTACATTCAGTCAGGAACACTAGATTCAAAAAAAGATTAACATTTCCATCTGCAAGAATTTATATTTTACAGTCCAGCTCTGCTCTATGACCTCCTGCCACTCGAAGTGACCACCTTCAGAAGTCAGAGTTTCTCACTCTCTGTCACTTTGTGCGACAGGATTGTAAAAACTTCTTAATGTTTAATGATAGTGAGGTGCATTTTTTAAGTGCATGATGCATTGTCTTTTATTAAAAGATAGAAACACCAACTGTACGGTCACTTCGCACGTCAACACCACAAGAAGGAGATCGAGCAGGTGTTTTTTGTTGCTTTTTTCCTGCAGATAAAGCAGAGGAATAAAAACACTGCCTAAAACAGGCAAATATGAACTCAAATGACTTGCTGGGTGCTCTGTTGAGCGTAATGAAATGCATCATGGGAGGTTGCTGCAGAGCCAATATTTTTCCCTGACAACTTTTCTTGTTGTATTTTATTCTGAAGGCTGAACCCTCCCTCTTCTGCCACACTAGACACTGAAATTACCACCATCATTTCAGCCACAGTTTTGCAGTCGGCCAACATTTCTACCGACATTTCTCACTTCGCCGAGAGGAATTCACACAACTTCTTCTGCATGAGGGAACACCTATAGCTATGACCTGGTGACGCTCACAGACACATCCAAAGATCTAGATGGAGAATTCTAGTATATGTTTAATTTAAGTTAAAGTTATGAGTGAGACTGACCACTAACAATAACAATGTGAGAAGGTACTGTGGGGGAAATAATTATTTGACACCCTGTTTTATGGATATTTGCTTTGTAAGTTTGCTCACTTATAAAGAAATAAACTCTGTCTAATTTTTCTGGTATTTTCATTTTGATGAAGATAAGAATATCAACCAAATCCAGTAAAAACAGATAAAATAAAAGTTATAAATTGATTTGCACGTCACTGAGTGAAATACATATTTGATCCCCAAGCAAAACATTAGTTAGTACTTGGCTGGAACTCTTGTTGATAATCACAGCCGTAAGACGTTTCTTGTAGTTGGTCACTGGGTTTAGACACATCTCAGGAGGAATAGTAGCCCACTGCTCTTTACAGAAAGTAACGAGCAGAAAGTACAGTTTTCTTGGCTGCTGCTTGGAAAATGAAGCTTCAGCTTCCTCACAGATTTTCTACAGAACTGAAGTCTGGAGACAGACTAGGCCACTTCACAAGCTAAGCTATTGGCCTAAGCAGACTGGCTATTAAGATCGGCCGATCTACTAATGGTACACTCGATTATAATCAAGATACACATAACGAACATACCATGATTTCCTTTATATGGCCTTCAGGCTAAACCTATTTGTCCTCTAGTTTTTAATCTGAAAATCAAATTATACTGTTGTGGACTGGTAAGACAATGTTCTTTCCTAATCAGATAAAAGTGAAATAATACTGTGTTCCCAGATGAGCATGTTTTTCTATCTGAAAAAATTATTCTAATTTCTTACCAAAAAAGCAATATCTGGAGAAAATACTAACATATACTTTCCAAGTTTCTTAACAAGAACCTGTTTTGCTATAATTAAAAGAAAATGTTCACTGATTCTGGCGAAAGATTGTTGTTCTCTGAGAAAATGATTACCTATGCAGCCCAATGTAAGAACACCATCTTTGTAGAGTTCCTGTGATGGACCGCTCATCTCCAAAGCACTATCACTTTGATGCTCCACCAAGACAGACTCTGCTCCTTCATCTGTCCGTTCTCCGTCCAGCCGCTCAGAAACAGCATCTCTCTGAATCTTCTGCTCCCAGCTGGAGAGGTCAACTGACAAAACAACAAAGCAACAAAAAACAAAAACATGATCAATAACATTTTGCTGATCGAAAGAAATGTTGATTAAATTCATCGTGTGTATAACTTAATGTATTAATTATTATTATTATTGTAAAAGAAGAACAGTCAATTGACTTTTTCTCCTACCTCTCCCTGATGTGATCTCCTGGCAAGACTTTAGGATATCTAAAGGACCTCCAGCGTAACTCCAGTCAGCCTTTCTCCTCATCCTCTTCTTCTGGAGGACTGTGAGTCAGAACAGAACAGAAAAGTACAACAGTTATTACAGTCACTACTGGGGCTGGACAGACACACAGCAGGTTATTCTGATTACACTGTGCTGAAATAAGTTCAATAAGTGACAGGTTTGTCTTTCTGACTTTATTTTTCATGTATTTCTTCTCTCTCTAACCCCCCCCCCCCCCCCAGCTCTCCCTCTCCTCACCTGTGCTGTATGGCTGGCCACGGTGTGAGGTGAAGCAAACTATTTCCAGGTGGGGGAACTGGGAGGCCATGTGGTGTTTCCAAGCGATTACTAGTGGTGGAGGACACAGGTCAGCTTTGTTCAATACCAGGACCACGTGCTTCTGTAGCTCTCCAGTGATGTAGTGATACAAGTCTGGAGGGAACTGCAGCACCTGGGTGGTATACAGGTCAAGTCAAGAGCAATAGAAACATTCATAGGCAGTTTGACAAAAACAATGATGGAGCTCACACTTAACCAAATCCAACAGAAAATAGGTACACCTTACGTACATCAAAAACCTTTTGTTCACCTTTGGTTTTTAGGCGAGAAGAGGGCACTGAGAGAAGTTGTTGGAACGATGACCTCACTGACCTGGAGGCAAAATACTGATCTAAAGACCTGCAGTCTATTGCAGAGCTAATCCATGGAGGGCTTTGAAAACAAATAATTTATTTAAAACTTTACAGGTAGCTAGTGCCGCAGAGCTGAACCAGTGTTTTCTGCTCTGTTTTCTTTGTTGATAGTTAAAAGTAGCTGCATGCTGAACCATCTGCAAATGAGAGTGACTGGAACAGGGTAATCCCATATACAGGGAGTTGCAGTAGTCCACTCAAGAGGTGATAAAGGCATTCCATAACAACTACTGCCCTTTGAAAAAATAACCCATTAGATTGAGTCATTATAAATAGAAACAAGTATAAGTGTACTGTTTTTAACTTTGCATTAAAAGGGAAAGCACATGTCAGAAGCACAAAACTAGGTTTTATTTTTAATGTGAATTCAGATGTTTATAAAGTGTTTATAAACATTCTTAGAGTAATGCTAAAAAACTAGTTCATGTGTTTGTTACTTCTAGGCTGTATTGATCAAACCCCATCACACTACCTTGGCCCAATAAAGCACTATGATCTAATACCATTTTTTCCATTAGGTCAGGTCCACTCAGGTCAGGTCGGCTCGACTTGTTTTTCAAGGTTTTCCATTAGATGATAGAACCTGGTACAAGGTACATTTTTAGTACCTTCTCCACTGGGGTTCCAAGCAATCTGAGGCAATCTCCTCTCTTCATTTATGGGCCACTACTGACGCCATTAACTTTTGTCTTCTATTTCCAGTAGATTTGTGTTTTATCTTCTCAGTGCTCCTTGTTCTGATGGAGATCTCTTCCTCTTAAAAGGGAGTTCTTCCTCCCTACTGTTACCAAGTGCTTGCTCACAGGAGATCATCTGATTAGTGAGATTCTCTCTCTCCAATATGGAAATATATTTTCCTTAAAATATAAAGCACCTTGGAAAGGATGTTGCTGTGAACTGGTGCTATATAAATAAAACTGAATTGACTTGAATCTTCAGGAGCAGATCACACAGACACACACTGAACACAGCAGTAAGTAAATTCAGCTCACTTCATCAGCAAGGTCACAGCATCTATACAATTTAATGAGATGCTGATAAAATGTTCCAGAGTGAATTTTCTGATAAACTGAAGAGACGAATGAAGGGTCAAATTTATTCACATATAAAATACGGTCATTTATTTTCTTCTCAAATAATCAGCAGACAGTTTTGGTGCAACTCATGAAACTCAATTTTACATCTAAAAAATGGGTAAAATGACAATAAGCGTTCGATGCCAATGCAGCATTTGAGATAATTTTCTAATTTATATCTTTTTTTGTTGTCTGCCAGCGTACACCTACAGGTAGTAATAGCTGTATAGAAATCTTGCTATCTACTCAGCGCCCTCTGTTCCCACTCAAGGCTCTCTTTAACAAAACCTGCTTTCAGGATAAAATGCATCAGGTAAACAAACAGATAAATAATAACTATTGACTGTGTCTCCATCTAGTGGTTACCAACTCTACCTACCGGATGCCTGATGTCAACAATGAGAAGAATCACATCCGACATCTCCAAGACTCTCCAAAGCTGCCTCCACGTCTAAAGGAAAGAAAGTAAATGGGGGAGAAGAAAGAGGTTTAATACTGTAAATAAAACAAATTCACTAGTTCCTTTTTTACTCAACTTGAGGATGTGTTAGAAACTACTCGAACATTTTCCAAGTGACTACACACAAATATAAAAACCCAAAGACAAAGTCAGAGTGGTTGCTTGTAACGGTGTACATGAAGAGCGTTATTTAACAAATAGAAAGCTCTGCTCTGACCTGCGCAGATGGATACCGAGTTTCAAGCTGATTAGCTGCTTGACCCACAACTGTTCAGCAGGTTCAGCTGCAGTGGGCAGCTGTTTTCAGTGAAAAAGCTTTAAATAACACAATGCACCAGACCTCCACAGCTGACAAACAGCAGACCAATGCAATTATTAACTAGCCGGTGAACATGGTGGAGCATTTAGCAGCTCAAGAGCCAGATGTTTAGTTAATTTGCAGACTTCATTTGGGAACCAAGAACAGGGATTGAATATTGGACCTAAATTTCCCAGGTGGTCTAAACATTCACTCTCCAATTGAATGATGCTTCATAACTGCCACACGTGTATTTGCAAAACTATTTTCTTAAAGTTCTTATCAACTTGTTTTTACTGCTTTCAGAGAGCCAAAAAAGTACAAAAAGCAAACTAACCCCTAACGAGTTTCAGGTTTATTACCTGTCATTTTAACGTGTCAGTGTTAGTGACCCGTATTTAACAGCATTTAATCTCTATCACAATAATCACTAATGTTCAGAGGAGGGTGCATACTTATGAGAGGAAGGAGTGTAAAAATAATCACCATGTGACACATGTGGTCATTTGCACTGTCAAAACCACACAAAGAAGCTTAATGTTTTTTCTCCTGAAATAAGAGTGAAGGGCACTAAAACCAGTAGCTACAGTGCTGAAAAAGGCAACATTAACTTAATCAACTGAAAATGGTCATTTCACTTTTCACATCGGATGTAGATTTAGATGTGAGGGTACAATCTGCTCTCTACTTCCACACTGGAAACTGGAATAACCAACACCATTTAAACCAAAAAACGAGGCCCAGAGCTTAAAACGTCCTACACTGTCATATTCTTTGCACTGCAGTACTGCATATTTCACAAACTGAGAAGCTGGTTTCACATGCAAACACCACACAGAAAGGCCTCAGGGAGGTTTGAACCTCTGAGGCGATTGCACTAACCACCTTACCATGTACCGTCCAAAGACTACCCTCAGTGTTTATATTTGGCGAAGTGACAGACAGCTTTCAGATGTTTCTATTAATATAAAAAAAAATAAGTTGCAGGTTTAAGATAATATTCCTTTAAAGTCTAATGTAATCAACCTATTTGGGAAAAACAACATGTTCAATATGCTTTTTAATCTAAATTATATTTTTCTATTATTCTGATTTCCATTTAAAAAACAAAACAAAAATAAGCAGACAATTTCAGACTACTTAGAATCACCTATTACACCAGCCCTGCCTCTGCTGTGATATGGCTCCAGAACCCCCCACTATGAAATTAAATGATCTGCAGGGCTTGTGGTTTTGAACAATATTGTTATCGTTTTCATACTCGGAGCAAAACTGAACAATAACACAGCATGCAAGGAAGATATGATGGTGCTTTTACCAGTGGGAAATATCAGACAATACAAAGCTATGTTCTATAACTCTTTGTAATCCCTACATCATCCTGAGCTAAGAAATGAAATAATGAGTCTGTGGTAAGTCCTGGAGGCACATGCTGGATAACAGCTTGAACACTTATGCCTTTAAGACAAATATGGCACAGCAGGTCTGCTGGGTAATCATCAGCTTACCTAAAAATGTGTTAACAAGCAGCAATACTTCATGTTTCATCTGTTCTCAAAGAGTCAGACACGATTCATGAACACAGACTTTTTGCAGAAGTGTTCTGCCACCCAAAAAGCAGTTACCACATTACTAAAATGGCTCCATGACTGCAAAACGAAGAACAATATTGAGAAAAGACACGCATGAAAGCACAGTGGCACAGCAGAGAATTTCATTAAATTAGTCACTAGCCCTGGTTCAGTGTGAAAATGACGAGGTTTAACCACAGTGGTGTGGCGTGTGATGATTCAACTGAAAAAGTGGAGGGTGTTTTGACTTGTTGGATTCTGGACAAAGGTCGTTAGACTGAACACAAGCGTTACATTTATATAAACTAAAGCCCCGTGAAGATAGAATCATAATTATTTAGGCTTAATATTATATTTAAGCTTATGCATACGTTCAATAAGACAGATCTGTGTTCACTCATCTGCCTGCAATCCTGGGTCACTGGATTACTAGCTATTCTTCTGCTTAGCGGTGCTGTCAAACTTAATTATGTTGTTATCACTCAGGGCCAACCATTTTCATGCCCACCTTCTACAAACCAGCCTCAGTTCTGTGTGCTTAAATCTCTTCTGTCATTCTGCCTTTTCAGATTCTGATTCATACTGTTTTGTAGCTTCATCTGAGTCTAATGGCCAAATAATTTCTAATTCAAACTCAGTGCTTTAATGAATTAAATTCATTTCTTTTGAAGGATCTCTCCTTAATTAAATTAAATTAAATTAGTAAACCTCAATAGTCACTTAATGACCATCATTTATTTAGCTTTAAGACTTATGAAAATTAATTAATAACTAAATTATGAAAAATAAATAAATAAATTAAAATGTGATGGTGGTGTTGAACACAGGTTCATGGGGAGGTGGGGCCTCACAAGGGCATCTGTTAGTCCCAAAAGCCATAATCCTTCCACAGTTTCACCTACAGAGATATTTACTCCTTTTAGATAGATCCTGGTAACTAAATTAATTAGCTCTCTTTTAACTGCCTTGGAGTGCATGAGTTTGAGCTTTTATGTAGGGGTGAAAGTGCACAAAGTTGTTTTCTATGCCCATTATTTTGCTTTCATAATCATCGGAAGCCATACTCATAATTGAGATTAACATCTGATTAGGTGCTCAGCGACAATAAAAGCAACTTCATAGTACAAAGGTTCTCCTAAAAATCTGCACTTCAGCCTGAGTTAGTTTAGGCAGCAAAGGCACTCCTGGAACTTTTAAAACAAAATTTGACCTGCAAAATTCACCACAAATGCTGCTGAAAAAAACATAACCATCAAAACTTTTTACAGTTCATTATTGTGCAGTGGCACTTCTTCAGTAAAAACAAACTCCTTTACTTAGTTACCTCCAAATTGTGCTCAAAGTGGCTGAGAGAGCCAGGTGGGTTTCTGGAGTGCAAGTCATCCAGGTAGTCTCTGTACGATTTCTCCTCTTTCCTCAGCAGGCTCTCCCGTGTCATCTCATAATTCCAGGACGGCCGTCGTGGGAAACCAAGGCCTGGCAGTGAATAATCAAGTGTTAGTGTGTCAAGCAGTGACCCACTCCATTAGCCTACTCTGCTCATGTTTGGTTTATTTTAGGATGAAGAAAGAATTAACACCAAAATGAATCAGACCTTTCTCTGAGGGGTAGATGTCATTGATGTCAACCTCAAGTTCTTTGTCTGACACTTGTTGCAGCACCTTTTCCCTGGCCAGCTTCTTCCTCTTCTCCACTTCCTCTTTACTCTCTTTCTCAAAGTGCAGTCGGAACCTAAAAAATGAGAAAACCCCCTGTTGAGCCTTTGTATGACTGTCTGCTGTTATGATAAATTAATGATAAGCCCCTATCCAGTGAAAAATGCGCTTTCTTCTTTTTCCTACACTTGAAAGGTTGAACCACATTATTTCGAAATATATTATATGAGCATTTGATTTATACTGGGGGAAAAAAAACAGGTCAACTATGTAACGTCCTACAGACCTAATTTATTTTAACCTAATTTAGGATTAGAAGATCACTCCCTACTTGTTTAGAGATTTTTATTTTCCTTTTTTTTCCCTTCTCTCTTGTGGTATCTTCACTTTCTAATTTGTTGTATATTTATAATAATTAAAAAAATTAAACAAAGAAAAAGACTGTATAGACAAAAGTATTGGGCACACCTCTTAATCTTTGAATGAAGGCGTTTTCAGTACAGGCAAATTGATCACCAAACCATGTAATCCATCTTTACAAACATTTGTAAGAGAATATGTTGTTATAAAGGGCTCACTGAATTCGACTATAGTACCATAAAAGGATGCCACCATTACAACAAGTCAGTCTGGGAAATTTCTTCCCTCCTAGATATTCCACAATAAACTGTAGGTGGTATTATTGCAAAGTGAAAGGGTTTAGGAACCACGGCAACTAAGCCACAAAGTGGCAGACAAAGTAAAGTAACAGAATGGGCTCGCTTAGTGCTGAGTGCGTAAAAGTCACCGACGTTCTGCTGACCCATTAACTGCAGTGTTCAAACCTCCTCTGGCATTAACATCAGCACAAAAAATGTGTACGAGGGGCTTCGTGACATGGGCTTCCACGACTGAACAGCTTCTGCTGAGTGTCAGTGGCTTTTAAATACTTTTAATGTGTGTACGTAAAGGCAACAAATTCAACATTCTGAATTTTCAATTTTGCCTGGAAACTGATCCTGATTGAGTAATCAGCATAAAAAGGAGGTGTTAAAGCTTCAATTCTACAGTGAATATTAAGAATGGACTTGAAGCATGAGACAGTTTGTGTCCAGCAGTTAAAATTGTGAAATGAAAAACCCTCCTTATTGTTGTATTCTTCTAAGTGTTGTAGAATTTTTATTTTTATAATTAGAATGAGATTATAAGCGTTATAATTACATTTTGACCTCAAATCCAACACAAATTATATTATTTTTGTAAAATTCAACACATGTGAATTTATCTTATTTTCTGCATGATCTTCTAAACCTCCAATTAGTTATCAAAATGTAGCCGCTTCCTGCTTAAGCCTCTTTTTTATGTGCGACTTCAAGCACAGGCTGCTGGATTTCGCTCAGTTTTACAGAACAAGAAAGTGAAACAACTCACCTGTTAGGGTCATATCTTCCTTCTCTGTTGAAGGGCTGCTGATTTATTCTTCTAAGATCAGTGGTCTCGCTGTCTGAGGTATCTGACTGCCGCTCTCCTCCTCGCTCCACACTGGCATTGCGACTGCTTGGCCCAGAGCCTGTGTCACCTGGAAGATCACAAACCAATACCAAGAAATTTTCTTTTAACTTATCTGCTGCTGTGCTTATTAACATGTTTATTGGTTCATTTTGGTGGAAATGTTTGGTGGAAATGCTTCCAGGCATAAATTAATTTGAACATGATAATGTTTATGAAATTCACATCCAACTATCCTGACCTCTTGATTATTTAATGGAGGGTACAATAAATCCATAATCTCCTCCTGCACTGCAGAATTCATTGACTACCCTGTGTGGATGACCTGACCTTGGTAGAAAAGACTTTCAGTGTATGTATTAAAGTGTTTATTGTTTACAGTAAGCACTTGAGTATAAACCTTGCTATGAAAACATACTTTTGTTAATCACGCTTTAAGTGGACCCAGCAACACCTAAAGGAAAGGCAGGATTTTTCAGAAAGTGCCTAGTTGCAACATGCCTCGTTTTGACATGTTATGTCACATTTTATGGCTTCCTTGATGGAAACTAAATCACGTTATCACTTGACACGCCGACTTATTATTACTTGAAACATAGCGAGCACATGGAAAATCTTAAACCCAACATGCTATTAGTGGTAATAAATTGACCTATTGACAGCACCACGGCCCAAGACCTCTGTTAATGTGGCTCTGTCTCTAGTAGTTTCTATGGTTAAACAAAAAGCACACGGCTTTGCATTATTTAACACATTTAACGCAAGTCTGTGCGCTAATTTTCACGTACTTGCCCACTCCGAAGGCAAAGTTATACCACACTGCTTCTTATTGACTGCTAGCTGAAACAAGCACTGGCTTCAGTTTACGGGCTAAATGAGTGATTTGATAATCAACTTAAGAACCCCCGACAACATGCAGACACAAAGAGTCATTGCAGTTAAACTCAGCTATGGAGCACGGACCGTTAGCAAACTGCTAAGCCTAGCATGCTAACGGCAAAATACTGTTACCTCTCTTTCTCTCCCGTTTGACTTGTAGCTGTTTCTTCTTTTGTTTGTTGCTAAATGGCTTTTTCCGGGGCATAGTTTAAAAAAACAAACAAAACGATTAATATATTTATATATAAAGAAAGCTATGCAGTATGTTTTGCTGCGTAAAGCTTCTCACACAGCTTTCTTATTGGCGTTATTTACATGGATGAAGTTTCTCGACTCATACACTTTTCAGTGACGCCATATCCACTGCAGACTGCGGAGAATGACGGGAGAAACCAATTTTAGGTGTTGGAAAACCGATCAATTTGTGCAATTGTGGGGCTTTATTTAAATCTCAATTTACGATTACACTTCAAACGATTAAACATCCTTACTTTGTGTATCATTACGTAGAAATATAATCTGAAAATATCCGAGAAATTGATCACGACACCCCCGTGCTCTTATGGTACAGTCCACTTTTGTAAACACCTCACAAATTTGCACATTCCAGCAAATATACCTGATCCACGGGCATGATTGTCAAAAAATAAACATAAATGTGTTTATTTATTTTTAAGAAAAATAAAGACTATGTGAAAGGAATTGGGGGGAAAAAAGGATAAAAAGTTAAAGTGCCCCCATAAAGCAATTACAGCATATATGAAAATAATTAAAAAGGCAATAAAGTAGAAAAAAATTAAAAAGAAGTAATCACTTAGAGGGTTTTATTTTTATTATAAGCAGAAAAAAAATCTCATGAGTCATTATGTCTATGAATAAGTGTTATAAATGTTGTTACTATGGAAGTATAATAGCAGAAGCACATTTGGATAACACTACTTTGAGGACATACATACAAAGCAGTACAACTGGATTACATGAACAGGCTCATCACTCTCTCTCAAAGGGTATGTGAAGGCCTGCAAATTGATTTAAATACATTATGTGTTTTACCATATCCTTTAAGCACGCAATCATACTTTATAAACTGGTATGATATAACTTTATATACGTGATTGCTATTTTTTCTTTCCAGAAAAAAAGGATCACAAGCATCCATTGTTATAACTTCGCAGAGTTAATAACGCTGATGTAAAAACTGAAAGTTTCTGTATGAAAGTATAAAAAAATACTTTCATAGTCAACTACTAATTTCAATAAAAGGAAGTCAGTAATTTGAGATGGCCACAGTTGTATCTGTAGGGAAGAGCAGGAGGTGTTAAAAGTAAAGTGAAGTATCTCTTAGATGCTTCCTATTATAAAACCATCACTGTGATGGACTGAAACATTTTATTGCAGCCTTTACATGCACGTCAGACTGGACAGCTAAGCAAACAAATCAAACAAGGCAAAAAAGAAAAAAAAAAGAGATAAAACTTAAAAAAATAAAACTAAAATTATAGTCTTCAATTTATTGTGTCATGGTATCGTTTCTCCTGTCTGCCTCAAAAAAATCATTCAGGCACAGTCATTTGTTCCAAAGTTTCTGCATCATCTTAGTATTGCTTTAATTATTCCACTCTTCATCCTCCATCTCTTGTTATCATGAATAAATTTTAGCTTCCCAACCTCCCACTCTCCCTCCTTTCATCTTCTCTAAGAGTTGAGGTGCTCCACTTGGATGGTGGATGCTGACACAGTGAGACAGAGGTCCTTGTGGGTACTAATGTCCGCCACACTGACTGGCTTGTACTGGATGTCGTTGGCAGACACTGTCTTGTATTGATGGAGGTCAAACGGACAGGAGATGGATTCTGTCTGAGGGTAGTTGCTCTGGCTGTGTCCTTGCTGGCCCCTGCCCGCCGCTCCACTCCCAGCTCCTCCAGGTCGGCTCGATGCTCCATCTGCACTCTCTACCCGGCTCTGAGCTCCAGCCTGGCCCTGGGCCTGGCTTTGGTTCTGTTGTGCCGGCTGTGCTGCCATGACTGCTGATGCAGTCAACTGGTCTGGGTTGTGTTTCTCCATGTGTTTCACCAGATACGTCTCCTGAGATGAAGGGAGGATAGGTAGAGGGGAAACAGTGGAGACATGACTACACGGTGTAAAGTAGCTGCCAGGTGTCTGATGCCAGTGAGGCGATTCATAGTGTTGCATGTAGTAATGCTCTTCAGAAATGGACATTTGTCTTACTGAAGTGTAAGTGCGGTTGCAGAGACCACACGAGTAGATCCGGGCATGTTTGACAGTGTGTGTGGACATGTGCACCTCCAGGCTCGCTGCATCTATGTATCCTTTATTGCAGTTGGGGCACTTGTAAGGCTTGTCTTTGTTGTGTTGACGCCGGTGAGACTAGGGGAAAAAATTGTTATTGGTGGAGAAAAAAAGGCATACCAATACAGTGGAATGTTTTGAGAGTTAGTTAATACCCAAACACTCCATGCATAAGAACAGAACCAAACTCATTCACACCTGTAAATTTGAGAGTTGCGTGAAGGATTTCTCACAGCCTGGGTGACTGCACTTGTATGGCCGATCTCCGGTATGAATCCTGAATAAAACACAAAAAACACACACATGTACAAACACAAGCGCCTATCACTTTCAGGGTGACCTAACCTGACCGCAAGGAGATGAGAAACCCTAGACCAGTGGGTGATTTACCTGCTGTGCTGCTGAAGGTGACTCAGCTGTCTGAAGGACTTTTCGCAGTAGGAACAGGTGTAGGGTTTCACTCCGGTGTGGATGCGGATATGTTGGGCCAGGTAACTAGAGTTGGCAAATGACTTGGTACAATGGGGACACTTGTGGGGCTTTGCATCTGTGTGGTTCCTGATGAGAGCAGACAAGATGGTAAAAGAGAGAAATGAAAACAGGACTGTAAGGATAAACTGAAGACAAAAAAAAGCCTCATTTTAAGATAATCCTCTTAATTTATCATTTCAGGGAAAAACTTCTCATACAAGTAAATTAAAGCTTGCAGCGATGAAGCACAGAGCAATGAAACATTTGGAAATTCTGAAGACCCCTCCCCCCCCAAAAAAGCTATACTGATTACGGCCGGCAGTAATTACAAAATTCACATGAACATCCAACAACATTAATAATTTTATCTGTCTGGACCAACTCGATTAGATGGTTAAGATTTAAAAACAAGAGATTATATTAAAGGGGACCCATTATGTTATGTAATTTTCAGCTAATACTGAATTTAACATGAGTAGCTTTTTAAGCCTTACAGTCCAAAAATCACTGAGTCTGTTACTGCCCCTTGATGCAGCCCCTCAGCTGTCTGAAACAAGTTGTTTTATCTCCTTCTCTCTCCCCTTGAGTCAATTTTCTCCATCAGACAGAAGGTCTGAACAGCAGGTGGGTGGGGAATCTATGCTCCTAGCCAGAGCTGTGTCCCTGAGGTGACCACTTTATGGATATTGACTCTCACTGATAACATACAGAGCTAAGAGTTGAACAAAATATCTACAACTAAGAGAACAGTCTAAAAGCTGTGTTTTTGCCTCACAGAAATTACATTACGCTGACTTGTTTAATATGAAAATCCGGCATTTTAATGGTATACATATGCCAGAAAATAAGAAAAAGCATAATGGGTCCCCTTTAAAACAATAAAATAATAAATACTAACACGTTTTACAAATGTATCAGTTTATCATGCTTCCCGAAATGATGGAAAATTGATCCGAGCACGCGCCCCCCCCCCCAAAAAGGATGAAACAAACATGATAACAGAGCATGAAAGCAAAGCATGGCAGAACATCACTATTGAGTGGAGAAGGTGAGAAAAGCACTGACAAAGATATGAACCATCAAATCAATAACACAAAGGGCTGTACAATGGTAAAGAGCAACAATACTGTCAACTTTATTTTTTAGAAGTTTACTTTGAAATAATTGAAATAGGTATGTGTGTGTCTATGGAAGAAGCAGTGTCAGAGGACATGACAGCACATGCAGACAGAAGAACAGAAGGTGCAGTGCAAAAACGAGCAAGACCTGCAGAAACACAGCAAAGACAAAAACAAAGGCAGGGGAAAAAAACTAAAGAAAAGAAAAAAATTTTACGGCCAAAGGCCAGACTTCAAAGGTGTCATCTGAATTTTAATATGCTGAAAAGGTCACTGGATGGAACTGGCAACATGCGAGCCAACATCCACAAGGCAATGTAATATGGTCTGCACTTCACTGTCTTCACCAGGATGGAGAAGAACATAGGAGGGGTCTTAGCAGGACAAGTTAAGAGAACAGGGAATATGGTATGGGGTGGGTAATGGGGTTGGGGGGGTCTGTAGTACCGTGAGTGCTGCTGTAAGTGACTGAGCTGCCTGAAAGATTTCTGGCAGTAGGAGCAGGTGTAAGGCTTGGCCCCACTGTGGATGCGGATGTGCTGGGCCAGGTAGCTGGAGTTGGCGAATGACTTGGCGCAGTGAGGACACTTGTGAGGTTTGGCCTCTGTGTGCGACTTGGAGTGGATCTGCATGTCAGACTTACTGAAGAAGGTCGCCGCACACATCCGGCACCTACAGGCGTAGAGACAGAGAAATGGAAGGACGGGATGGAAGTACAAGGAGGAGGAAAAAGAGGGAGATGTACAAGAGGAGGAGAAAAAAAAAGAGAGAAGATGGGACAGAAGAAGATTAGGAGACAGGGTAATGGAGCAATGACCCACAGAGAGAAATAAGATATCACAGAAAATGAAAAGAAAAAAAAGAAAAAAAACAATGAAGACAAAGGCGGGTTAAATCAAATAAAGACGACACAACCAGACAACACAGTGAAATGTCAAGGGAGAAATCAGTGAAAACTGAGGAGGAAAGGTACACAGATACTATAAAAAAAGAGGAAGAGAAGGACACAGAAGTGAGATCACAGCTCAAAGAGCATGCTATATAAGGACAAAAGGGAGAGTAGAAGACAGGTTTGTGTCCAGTGTGTGCAGACGGAGAGAGCATCTACAAAGCATGTATTTGTTTTCTCAAATACATTTTTAGTAAAGAATTAAGCACCCATCACAAAGCCGGTGTGTTCAGCCACAACATGCAGTGAAGAGTGTTTGTCTGAGGAGTCGGCGTGTCAGACGCTAATATCCAGCACTGCCAAGGTCATCTACAAAAGCTGAAAATCTCAATGCTAATTTCCAGAAGTGAACAGAGAAACAGATGTATGCATATTTCACAGCCAGAGCAAGAACAAATGGAGAT
Source organism: Oreochromis niloticus (assembly GCF_001858045.2). Taxonomy (NCBI): domain Eukaryota; kingdom Metazoa; phylum Chordata; class Actinopteri; order Cichliformes; family Cichlidae; genus Oreochromis; species Oreochromis niloticus. The sequence goes on along the minus strand of NC_031976.2, from coordinate 23,692,617 downwards.
GAGCAGCAAGTATTTTTTTAAAAATTTAATAAATAAATAAATACCTGTATGTTTTCGTGCTATCTTTCGAGGCATGGTCTTCGTCTTCATTTGAGAGATCATATGGATCTCTAGCATGATGCTGCAAAGTTGTCACCTATTGATAATAAAATTAAAACTGATTTAATGAGCAGTTCATTGCATCAACCTTCCTTTTGCACATCTGTAGCTGTTCTCTTACCTGGCCACCTGGCGTCAGATGAGCCAGTATTACAGTTTCATTTCCCGGCATGCCCAGAGGACCAACACGAGACACTGTGGTCTTCTTCTTTCTCCCTCGTTTGGAGGGCGCTGGCATCACAACCACATGTGAATTCCCGTCCGCTTCTTTTTTTTCTATGAGAAGATCGACAGTCACAGGTTAAGATGACGGAACAGAGGTTTGAAAGCAGAAGGTGGAACAAGTTTGTAATAATCCCATCGCTATATTTAAATATCATCTACATAATGGTCTGTAGGTTCACTGACGTCAAACCGAAAACCAGAAGATGCCGAAGGAAGTCTAATGTGTTTCAGTATAATCGACATGTGTTTCTTTTATAAATATAAGCACATTTCATACTGAAAATCTGTATTTATGTTTGTTTTTTAAAAGCAAAGACAGCAAACAGCATCTATTGTGCTGGAAGACATAAATTTACTTGAAGGGAAGAACCATAAGTTACTGACACAGGCTGGGTAATAAAATAGTTTATTAGCAGGTAGTTTTCTGGTTTTGTTACTCATCAGATCACTCTGTGCCTTGTGGACAAGGGCACTGATGTGTTCATAGCTCAGAGATGTAATTAACGAACAGCCTGAACAAAGTCTAACTTAGCACTGCAAAAAAGACTCTCAGTCAGGTTTGATCATGTTCCAAGTCATCAAATCATCATTAAATGCTTCAGACATTTTTGTCCCCTGAGTTTTTACTGTCAGAATTTTCTTTTTCTAGTCTCAATAACTCCATAAGAAAACATATAAATGCCCCCAAAAGCCAAACATTTGACAAATGAGGGACTCAGTCAGTCATTAGTCATATTAAACCTGGTTTATGCTCATTATAGTGACCCTCATGAACCATGTGCCACAAGTACTAAAAGCACAAGCCATGTTAAGTGTTGTTTCAGTTTGTCGTGCACCTGACAATTTTTGCAACCCGGTGTACACAGCATAGCTGAGAAGCTATGAACACACAAGAATAAGAATCCTTTATTGTCATTACGTGTTCACACAACGAAACTTCGTTTGGTAGCTCCGAAGAGAATGGGCCCTTAGCGCACCCTTCGACATACATATATATATATGTACTGTACATACATATATACGACTGTGCTGGTCTCAATGATATAAACTGAAGCTCAGACATTCTCAGATTACAAAGAAGGAGATGCAGCAATGCCTTCAAAATGAGACTTTCTGGAGAAACCTCTGTGATTTCTTAGCTTCTTCTTTCTAATTCTTCTACTCATGTACCAGCACTGATGAAGAGTTGCTGCACCTTTTATGTAGGAGAGGACTTCAGCGAGTTCAGTGCGCACTGAAGCACTAGCAAGTAACGACCATGGGGCTGCACAGGCGTCACAGTCGGCACATACCAAAACCAATAAGGTGACCATAAACCAGGCTTTACACAATACCCTGAGTTCTGAATTGTAGTAAATCTATTACACTGTTTGATCCACCCATATAAGTTCATAATCATTTACATAGTAACAATATTGTACTTCTAAGAAACAAGTTAGCCAGTTAGCCAGTGTGTGTATATAATAACATGTTCTTCACCTGAAGAATGGAGCGCTGAAACAATCATGGTTGTTGCAGGATGGCCGGACACAAACGACTGAGAGGAGGTTGGAGAGACTAGAGTTCCCTGAGGAGTCGTGATCACCAGACCAGCTGCAGAGAAAGAGACAAGAGCAGAGATGAGAAATTGTCTAAGATGAGCGGTGTCACTGAGGTTGAGGAATTCAATTTACAGCTTCAAGAACATGTTACCAAAGGCGTTTTTTTTAACTATAATCTACATCTCCAAGTGTAACAATAGCACCACAAAGCAGAATGTTTGTAATACAGTGCTAAAGTTGTCTCAGTTGAGGAAAACCTAGAATTAAAATTCTCAGTTGTTCATTTTACCCCCATTTGTTCTATTTACAAAGTTTCTTCTCATAACCTAAATAACTTAACACACTGTTGTTACATTATACTTCAAAAACTGAGCGTACGGGATCTAAATACGGCCTTAATATTTGGTGTTTCAGTGTTTTTAACTCATTCCCCAAATATGTCAACTCTTTCAACCTCAAAACTGAGAAAGAGACGCTTAAAGGTTTCTAAACACAGAAACAAGCCCACCTGCTGTCATGATGCCTGTGGAGGGGACAGGCAACACTGTGATGTTCTGGGTGCTGTGCGGAGGGTGGAGGTGCGCCGCACTACCAGCCTGGCCTCCTCCATCTGTCTTGGCCCCAGGCGTGGGGATGGTGAGAAGAGTCGTCTGGTAGTGAGATGCAGAGGAAGCAGAGAAGGAAGCGCTTTTTTCCTGTTGCTCTTTTACTTTGTTTAGGAACATGGCATTCTCAATCTGTCAGGAGAAAGCAGATTTTTCTTTGACGGAAACATTCTCTCCCCGTCACCAACTGATTGAACAGTAAATTTGCGGCCTAACCTGTCCGGGCATAGTGGGGACTGGAGACCAGAAATATGATGAATTAAAATGAGAGTCTTCCATCATTTCTGCAACGACACAAAAGCAGCAAGATTTAAAAACTTTCCATCACAACTGGCCAACTAGAATTTATTCAGTTGAATGAAATTAAAATGAGCTAAATGTATCTTATATAAAACATAAAGTCTAACTTTAGAGTTGTTTTGGAAGCTGACGTTTGTAATAATGGTACATGCACTGTGCCATATTACATTTAGTCCAACCTCATTAAAACACTCAAAGTAGGAGGAAGGAAAAACTTTTCAGTAATGAGAAACTTCATTGGGTTCGATTGCTAAAAATGACCATAAAGCTGAAGCAAAACACCCATCGATAAAACCATTTTAACAGAAAATTAATTTTTTTAGCTTTACGATTCACTGGATAGCTTAATAATTGAAAAGCACTGGTTTGAGTTAGGTGTACCTAATGAAATGGCAGTGAGCCTTTTTCCCCTCACAGCTGCTTGTGTACATTAGGACTAAAAAAAAAGAAGACATTTCTACTAGAGTAATTAAAAATTGTAGTGAAATGCTCATGCAGTGTGTTTCTATGCAATCTTAATGATATAATTCCCACACCAAAGAATGTGTACTACATTATTCTCCTGCAGATCAATGACGAGACAAAAACCAGATCAATGCATTACTATTTTAAGGGCTCACCCACTACAAGGATTTCCTGTTAGGAGGCCTCTGGGCAAAAAAGAAAAAAAAATGTAGTACCGGTAATGGTTTGTCAACCCTCTCAGTTCATTTGTGCACCTTATTCCTGAAATATGACATGGCTTCCTGAGTGCTGACTGCACACTGCAGAGAACCAATTAATTTGAGAACATACACCTTGTTAGCAAAACCAAGAGAAATAATGAAAACCATAAATCTGAATCTTGACATTCTTCAAGATGGGGATCAGGTAATAAGGTTGGACCTAAAGAGCCTCGCCATGTCAGTCGCTTCACCTTAGCGGCGGGTATAAAGCAGACAAAGTTTGTTGACGCAGCACGTTGTTGTGACATGTTTTAGAATAAAAAGCAAAGGCTGTTTCACTTCTAACCTAAGTGTACCAACAAGTCAAACCAGGACATTGAAACTAAAGTAGAGAAATGAAATTAATGTAATTCTGGCTTCTAAAAGCAAAACAAAACAATCCTCCAAAAATCAATAGGACGCGAAATTATTTTAAAGAAACTCACAGCAAATGACTGCAAAGCGTCTGAAGGGCTGTTTAACTCAGTTGTAATGCAAAAGTGGCCTCTGCAGTGGTGCACATCAGATAATTGGCATGATGCAGGTTATAACACTGTGGTGACGCTTTTGTTTGTTTGCTTGTTTTATTCTCACCTGTAACCAGGTTTGATTCAGTTATCCTGTGTGAAGCACTGTGGTTACTTTAACTATGCTGATAAGGCCCCAGGGTCAAAATCAGCCCTGAATGAGGCCAACGTGGAGTTTATAACTTACAGTTCTGCTTTTTTTCCTTTGTGATACGAAATATTTCTACTGTAAGAAAACCTGGTTGACAGGGTGTTTTCCAGTTCAAGAAAAAAAATACAGTTAAGAGCGGAGTATATTATTGAGTAGAAATACATGCACTGTGTTATCATTTCCCACTGCTGGTTTTCATTTGGCTCTGGCTAAAACTTTTTTGGGTACTAAATAAAAGATCCAGTTAATCAAATTACTACATACTAACTCCCCAGTGTGAGGGTGGAGGTTTTTTTAAAGGGTCCCTGAAGGTGTGGGTCTCTTGGGGAAGCACTAGGCTCAGTTCTGTGACATCTTATTGCTACAGATACAGTTTAAAGAGGGGGAAAGGGGGAAAAAGATTCTGTTTTTCTTAATTAATGAGATAATTATGTTGCAAAAATTTTCATTAACAGAAGAAAATGTGCGGTTGCTCAGACTGAAAATCCCAAAAGAGTCTCTGTTGATTTAAAAGCTTCATTTCATAAGCATTAATGTTTAATTAAGCTTCATTTAATACAATTTTCTTTAGGTTCAGGTCTGAACCAGTGGGAGATACTGGTGTCTATGAGTAATATAGACAGTACTGTAATACACTGTTTATCAGCTTGATATTACATTGTTTCTCCAGGATCTTTAGCATATAAGACAATCCATGAACATGTGGGTATCACCCAACCTTTCTAACTTAAAAGAAAATAAAACTGTACTGCTTCACTGTTTTCATGAAATAAAGTTTAATATTACAGATGCTACTGGAGGGATTTTAAGAGATGTCATTAATTCAGAAAATACTTATTGTCAGATTATTGTATTAGATTTTTGAGATACTTGGTACATTTATATGATAAGAAAAGCAAAACTAGCATGTTGGTCTCATGGATGAGTCATTAGAGATATTTCAATTAGCCTTTACTTTTGTCTTGATTTTTTGTTGTTTTATTGTTCATTAATTTCCATATTAAGTTTGCTGGTTTCATTTTAGTTCCTTTTGTTGGAAAATGTTTAGTAATGTTTTGGTCTTTGTACAGGGGAGAATTTTAGAAGCTCAGATCAATAAAAACACTTGACTAAACGTGTGCACAGATCCCCCCCCCCCCCAATACTGAATATGTTGACAATTAAAACGTATTAGAAAAGACTAAAACTGAAGACTTGTAATTTATATTTTGCATTTCACTTAGATTATTAAGGAATATATGAAATACTGTTTAGTTTTTCGTTTTTGTTTTGTTGAGAGTTTGTGTTACTTTTTATTATTTCCGTGTAACTAACATGTATTGTCACACCCACTTTTAGTTTTGAGTTTGGTTGCCTATTATAACCCTGTCTGGGTTCAAGTGTTTGGCTCCATACAGCTGTGATTCCATAACTGCAGCTCTGATTAAGCGTCCAGATGTGTTAAAAAGCATTATTAAATAATATGAGGTTAAACTTTCCTGCCCGCTTTCCTATATTTCAGTATTTAGCGGAATTAAAGGGGATCCACATCCAGCTACTTAGCTTTAAGTTGGCTCTGCGGAATAAAGTCGGGCTAAAAGAACTACAAAAACATGAACTTTTATAAAACGCCACACATCGGAACAATGTAAGGCGCAGATCTACAGCAGGTCTCCATTTGGCCTCCGTGCATCCTGCAGTTATTCAGGCCCGACGTGCTGATTAACATACATTTAGCAGACACACAGTGTGAGCCCGTGCTGCCTTCCTGCTCGGGAAAAAAATAAACGCAAAGCAATGAAAAAAACCAAAAGCATAAAAAAAACTGAAGCGAAGAAAAAAAAAATAGACCATCCTCACAGACTTCCGGCTGTGGGCACGGGCGGAGAGGCGGCAGCAGAGTCGACCGAATCTACCAAAATTTACTACCGACTGCGTGGAGAAGAGTGGCGTTTACCGGAGCTGACGACTCCGCTTTCCTCCGCGAAGCTCCAGCAGGCCGGGATAGTTTGGACACAGTTTCCAAATCTGTCCAAATTCCAGTGAATCAGTGAAGTTTCCCCCCCTCCTCCTCTTTTTTTTTCTCTCGCTCTCTTTTTTTTTTTTTCGTTTTTTTCCCTCCGGTGAGCCAGTCGCTTCGTCTGAGCTTCACTTCCTCCTGATAAGGTCGTCAGACAAAAGAAGTGTGTGCAGTGACGTCACTTCCGCTTTCTGACAGGCAGTTAATTTAAAAAAATCTAAAAAGTCCGCGATCAGCTGGTCTGTGTTTTTTTAAGTTGTAGGAGTGGTAGTAGTAAAATAAACAAATAAATAATTATTTCACTGTATCGCATGTCAGCTTTTACTTACGAAGTGGTAAGTCCCCAGTGGTGCGTTTACTTGTGGTCAGAAATATAAATGAAGTCAGTACTGTCAGGGGTGTACAACACTCGGCCCGCGGGCCAGAACCGGCCTGCCCAAGGTATTTTTTTGGGGGGGGCGGCACTACACTCAAATGACTTTATTTCATTATTAAACAATATACACACATGATTACTTTACTTTGTCACTCTTCCTGGAGACCATAACTGGTGTCGTGCAAAAAAAGATCTCCTGACAAAAAGTTATTTCTAGTATTTAAACTGATGTAAATGAGTTGTTGGCCTATAATCTGTCAAACACATGTCTTATGAATGATATCAACTCATTTTGAGCCAGGTAGAACATAAGAGATGCCAAAGAGATTTTCATTTATCCTTTGTGTATCCAGGTAAGAGTCACTGACATTAAAAAATGTTTTTTTCAGGAGAGATCTGGCCAAGAGGGCGGCAAACATTTAAACAACTATATTATCACAGTTTTCTAAAGATATTTTGAGTGGCCATAATGAACTGTATTGATTATAATGTATGTACAATAACACAGAGTCATATAGATACTTGCAAAACAAGTAATTTCTTTATTTTATATGTAACCCCTGTGTAAATCCTGTCAACTACAGTCTAATAATACAAATAAATAAATAAAATGAGGGAAGCTCAATGCTGCCACTTCAACAGCCAACACAGCAAATTCAACAACTGGTGCAGATGCTCCAAGATATAATTAACCAAATAATTAACATCTGTGTTGGTTGTTACTACAAGAACTTATTTTCGATGTGGGTATTTAATAAAATACTTATAGTTTTAATAGCATGTCAGTAGAATTCAGCTGAGGTGGCACAGTGACCTTTTTCCCCCAAGGCCTGTCGACAACACCAAACATGTTTGTTCCCAAAAGGTTATTTTTAAAGGTAATGTTCCCAAAAATTATTCTTCCAAATTATTACCTTTCTGAATTATTTATCAATAACATTGTTATAACATTGCTAGAAGCACTAAAAACCTCACATTTAATTATTTGTTCTTATTAATTTCTGTCTCTCTTCCAAAGTGTGTCTTTTGTCCTGTCCTTCCTCTCACTCCCAATCGACCAAGTGCCCCTCCCTGAGCCTGGTCCTGCTATAGATTTCTTCCTGTTAAAAGAGAGTTTTTCCTTCCCACTGTCACCAAGTGCATGCTCAAAGGGCGTCATCTGATTGTTGGGGTTTTCTCTGTATTATTTTAGGGTGTTTACTCAACAGTATAAAGCCCCTTGAGATGACTGCTGATATGGTTTGAAGATATATAAATAAAACAGATTTGATTTGAAGTGTTACCAGAGGGATGTTTCTTAGTAAAAGGTTTATCAACAACCAACTGATTTTTTGTTGCAAGAGGTCTGGTACACCTGGATACTCCCTCAGTATTAACAGAGCTTTAAAGAAATGTGTGGCTATTCAAGCAATCTTAACAGCTCAGTTTTGAGAAACGGTGTTAGTACAGATCGCCTGTGTATTGCAGGACTAACAGAGATGGAAAGATGGTGATTCACTCTCACATTCATTCCTAAGGCCAATTTAGAATCACTAATTAACCTGGAGAGAACCTGCATAGGTACGGACTGATCATGCAAGCGCCAAGATCCCAGCAGACCAGCAGGTTTGAGCTTCTTGACTTGAAGCAAGAAGCTCAAACCTATTACCATGTGCACTAATGTGTAGCTACTTTTGGCTACTCCTTTATTCACAAAGGGTCGCCACAGTAGGTAGCTCCACATGTTTCATCTGGCAGATTATTTTTTACACCTTTCAATACACAATCCCAAAGAGATTTGTGTCTCCTGGACTGAAACCAGGAATGTTTCACTCATTAGACGAATGTGTAAGCAACTACACCATTGAACTGCCTGTGTATTATACAATATATTGCTAGAATAAGAAAAAAAAGCAGTAATCTGTGCACCAAAAGTGGTCAGGGCTCATTGACTAAGGACCATGAATGCAATCACCAGATGAAATCTAACCAGCCCATTTCAAGAGTTTAAGAATAACTAGCTATAATCTGTTGCCCCAATGCATCCTCAAAATGTTACAGAGGAAATGCCCTCAGTAAATATACAAAATCTGTCACTTTAAGCCTCTGTAACATCCTGAAAACAGCTTAAGTTGCATTGACAGTATTTTTTTATTTACTGTTACCATGCAACACTGGGTAAGATTCCCTATAAATAAAATTAGACCCCAGTTAGCAGTGAACAATCCAACAACTTTGCCAAATGTTCTTCTCTAAAACATTCCCACAGACATAATTACAACCTGTAGGAGGAAAAAAAGTCAGCAAAGTTCAAAGAGTATTTGTTTCAGTAGTAAATAATTGTGTAAGTAATTTATAATCATGCAGACAGGAACATGTTATCTTAGAGAAAATTAGTATATCGCATACTGATTTTATAAGTGTGACTTATAAATCAATTCTAATGTTTAGCGGGGCTAAAATAACATTCATAAATTTCTTGTTTTGTCCAATTAATATTTCCAAACCCAACTATATTCCATTAAATTTCAAAAGTCTGACAGAAAGTCTGACTTGAAAAAAGCCTTATACTGTTAGACTTTGGTGAATATTAGAACTTTTAATGAGTATGTCCCAGCTGTCACTCTGTAAAATAGAAAAAAACTGAACAGGTAAGACAGGTAGACGGTGAGCCACAAACACCGGCGCCATCTTGGTAGAAATAAATACATGTGTAACTATAGACATGTAACAAACTTTAAAATGCTGCTCATTCCCATGAAAATACTGTGAATAAAACTGTTTTTAAAAACAGCCTTTAGTTTTTAGTTCAAATAATTTTTCATTAAAGTCCCAGCATTATTGCTTTAAAAGTTCATTTCCAAACTAACTTGTCTTTTTCTAAATGCCCATTTGTTCACTTAATGTTTCCCCCTTAATTTACTCTCTTACTTGACCCATTTTATGTTGCAAATATTTTAATGAATCTTCTGTACTTGACCTCCTCCAGTTTTTAGTGGATACAGCAGAGGTCCATGCAGCAGGGGTCCAACTTGGACTGGACATACCATCTAACTTGGTCCAACTTGGACAGGCCCAGTGGCCCATAATGGTTATGGGCCACTGGGCCTCTGGATTACTGATTTGCCCCACTGGCCCCTATTTCTGTTTTAGGTCCGTGGGATTTGGAGGCAAAAATAGAACCAGGAAGACTATAATTTGCCAGCTTCTGCAGGCCAACCAATGCCACCTGTTATCATTGTGCTCATTAAGACATTGCAGCTCCCTGTAATAATACGAGAACAGTAAAGATCCTTCCTATGCTTAAAGAACTTTCATAGTTTTTGGATAAATGCATAGACTTCTTAAAAGTTTCGTGATTTTAAAAAAGTGAATATCTGGTAAAATTTGCAACCAATATGATGCTCACTGGAAATGTTTTTTACCTTCTTTCCTACCTTTATAGTCATCTTGTAACTCACCTTATAACACTGATATTGGATCACGAGGAGGACCATAAATGAAGACTTTTTACATCACAGAATGAAAATGGAAAAGTCCTTTAACAAAGTGAACACCATACAACAAAGGTGTCAAAGCCATTTTAGCGCGTAGGCCACATAAAGTTGCAATGGTTTGAACTTAAGCAGAACCACTAAACCATTTTAACAATAATAAGTTTTTCTTTGAATGCAAAAAAGGAAAAATGTTTTTCTTGTTTAGTATCTATAAAACTAATATGTGAGCACAGGTGAAATATGCACACGAGTAGTCTGCTGGAGGTCATTCTGTAGGGCTCTGTCAGTGCTCCTCCTGCTCCTCTTCACATGAAGGAGCAGATACCAGACCTGCTGGGTTAATGCCCTTCTATGGTTTTATGGCTTCTACCACTCTTGAGTCTGTGAGGAGGAGGTTGAGTACCTCTGCAACCTGAATGGGCTGCAGATATTGTCTCATGCATTAGTGACACACTAGGAAAAAGCAAAATAGAAAAATAAAGAAAAATAGTACACAAACTGAAGGAGAAAGGAGTGATCTATGGTCACCACATGAGAAATAAGTCTGTTGTGGGCAGTGCTGTGCTGTGCTGTGCTGTAGTGTGCTGGAGCAGCAGACTGTGGGAAGTGGATAACAACAGAGTGAATAAACTAATTTGCGAGGCCAGTAATGTTGTGTGTGCGAAGCCTGATTCTCTGACAGAGGTGTCAGAAAGGAGGATAGAATCTAACTTATGGTCAATATTGCACAATCCGTCACACTGTCTTCCTGTTATGTTGGAGCATGTTCAGGAAATACTCATTCAACCACATGCACTACAGAATGCTACAGGAAATCATTCCTACCTCTGGCCATCTTTACAACTTTTCCTCATCATAAATGGACCGTTTTCACTTGCAATATCCTGTCTATACTCTGCATAGCATCATTTCAACTTTAGAATATTAAAATGAATATTGCACTTATTTTTACTTATTTTTTATAGCGAGTTAACTTTTTTAATCCTTCATATTTATATTTAAAGTGACGACTGGTAACAAAACAATTTTCCACTGGGATTAATAAAGCATTTGGATAAAATGCATGCCCTTTTGGGGGGAGGGCTGTTTGTTGTTGCCTCTCCACTACACATGTTGTTACTTTCATGAATAATGAAGTTTAACTGACTTTGTGTTTCCTTAAAATTTTTATTTATTTATTTATTTAACCAGTTCTTTTCACTCGTCGGACGCTCAGAAATACAAGCTCTAGGGAGTACATTTGAATGCAGCACAGTTTTACCGCTCTGTCCTCCGGTTGTCATGGTGACCTTCAGGGCCTGGATTTTGAAGAAGATCCTCACACAATTATATCATTTCGTGTATGTGAAATCGTACATACACATTACAGTGTTTTTAAGTAAGAACACGGTGTACTTTTATTATTTATTAACGGGATTTAGAGCCTCTTTCTGAACGGGCCACATGATGGCGCTGTAAGGACAGTAATACACCTCTAACGTATCGTCAACATCCGGCGACACGTCTCTGAGACACCCTGCTAAGCCTCTCGATGCATCTTTATTTATTTAAACCGCTTCAGACGCTTTATTTAAAGGAAATACTGTTTGTTTGACGCTTTTTTGCAACTTGAAAGCCAGTTTTAAAGTGTAGCTAACCGGGTTAGACAACGCCAATGGGGGAGGTGAGGAAGCTGCAGAAGAAGTTGAGACAGATTGAAAATCTGGAAATAAAAATCAATCTCACCCCAGAGGAAAGATTCAAGGTACAGAAACACTTCATTCGCCTTTCCCTCTTCATTACATCTCCGTCTAGCCTGTGTGTAAATCCTGAATAAATTTCCCTCAGGTGAAGCACGAGGTAATACCCGCAAGAGCAGCACAGACACACATTTAGCCTAAATTAAGAACATCAGATAGATATCGACTTGCTGACAGTCACTACAACAAAGCTGTCTATGCAATAGACCAAACAGTCAGTGTAAGCATTAGAGGTTTGCCACGCATTACAAGTCAGCTGCAAAAAGGTGTGAATTAAGGCTTCTTAAAACTAACAGTGTTGGCAACGTAAAGCCATGATTAACATGCATTAATAATAACCGTGCAATGAATAATTTGACAGTTTTCGCCCCAGGAACGCCAGAAGATCACAGGTTGAGCCGACTGCATCTGGAAAATATAATAATTAGAAACTTCAGAAAAGCCTCTGCGTATTAAAGACCAGAATGTGAATGCAATAAGAGAGTGGCCGAGCCCCACAGCAGTGATTTCCATGTACTTGGTTCTGGCAGCAGGACTGTAAATGCACGCATGCATGGCGTGACACACATTTACTGCTGAAAAGCATTTGGCAGCGTTTTTCCCAAACATTTTGTGCATAAACAATGCAAGCCAAAATTTCAATTTCAAGACACACCTGTAGTCATAGTTGTGGAAAATAGCCTGCACATCATCTGAAATAGGATCGTTCTTCTTTTAATTATATATTCTCAGATGAAGGCCCATGTAAAGGATCTGGATGGAGCTTTAAACCTACAGTTTAGCTGGTTCCCTCAGTCTGATGAAGCCATGAAAAGTTTTTACCTTCTTACTATATAAGCATTTTATGCAGGGCCTCAGGTGGGCTGAAATTTGGAGCTTTTTCTTTTTTTATATATAAACTATCTCTATCTAAAACTATATATATTATAACATATATAAAACTCCAGGTGTCAAAGCCAAACTTTGTACATCATAGTTTCAATTGCATTGGACCAGTTTAATCTCTGTGACATGGAGTAACACAAACAAGCAATGGCATCCTTCATGTTTGATTTGTTATCTCATCATTCACTGGAGAAAACATCAAACACTGCATGCTGGGTAAACCTTCAAGGGTCATATCAACATGTGGGATAGATGGCCAGTCAAAGCACGTGAAAGCTGTAATATTTACCTGCGTTTATATACCAGGTTCATCTCTCCTCTGTGCCAAAGGCATTTTCTAATACAGTCACATTTCAGCACTTACGAATGCAGCGTTTGGCTGTGAAATGAAGAAACAACATTGGTACTGACATGTTCTGTATAATCAGATTCTGTATAATTTCTTGGCTTAAACCTGGCCTTTATGGTGTAACTATGCATATTTCCAGCTGTAGTTAGGGTAAAAAGTCTTTGTTACCTTACATAACAGAAGTTTATGCATATCTGTCCATTTAAGAAACGAAAATGGATGTTAAACTGAAATAAATGAGCCCCACTTATGTAAAATACTGGTTATAATATTTTGTTGCCAGAATTATGTATATGCAGTAAAACCCTCTGTAACAGTTTGGAAAGATATCACAAAGAGGATCCTGAATATATCTATTCTGAAAATGAAGTAGGACCTGAATCACAGACGATCAGAGGATGATCTGAAGTGAACCAGCAGATTAGGACACGACAAGTATCACAGCAACTGGATGCTTCCCGCCAGAGTTTGTCGACTTTTTTGTTTTTAATTCAATTTTGTTTCAAAGAGTGATTTAGCTTGTATCTGTTTAGTTCTTTTTTTAGTTTCACTGTTAGTATAATGACCTTGCTTTCCTCTAAAGTTTAATAAAGTGAGTGAAAGGGACACGCCATCTTATGCCAAAAGAAAAATGGCACTAGATTAGCAGGGAATGAGGCAACGAAATGCAACAGGATCAACCACTGACATATTTGATGGTATCACTGAGCAAACTCAAATGATAAAGTCTAAAAAATCAGCTGATTATGAGGAGGTCAGTCGGGAGCATTTACACTTTATGTCATAAAAAACTAACCAAAACATAAAGGTAATGTGAAACGGTGACAGTAACAAATATATTGTGCAAATTAAATCAGTCCTTACTTATTTATAATGGATCGTCTCTCTATTGCAATGTGATGAAGCGACCTGACGGTGGACTTCTGCAGACTTGGGCGACCCACAAGATGTTGAAAAACATAAAAAAGTAGCAACATTTTCACTGTAGTGTTGTTAAAATGCAGTTATATTCAGAGTTTTTCGTTTTGCAGCCTTTGCTTCACAGTGTAGTGGTTTACACACTCGCCTAACAAGTGAAAGATCCTCAATTTGATCCCAGGAGGAGAAACCAATCCCCTGGGGGTTACGTCAGCAAAAGCAGCCAGCATAAACAAAACATCTGCAAAGCCACCTGCCGTGGCGACCCCTTGTGAATAAGGAAGCAGCTGAAAGTGGCTTTATTGTCTCCTTTACTTAATGTGATAAAAGTTTAGATTAAAAAAAATACAGGTATAAAATAGAAACGTCACACCGACAAATAAGGGAAGATGATATCAACTTTATGTGCAGGAAAAGATCAGAACAGGTACAATTTCAAATCAATTATACTGCAAATTTAGGACTAAATACACGTGCTACTTCCACAGTCTTTTAAAAAAATAGCTTAAAAATTCCCATACTAACCAGTTCAAACATCTCAGCTTGTTCCATAGGAGAAACCAGGAAGAGGAGCAGGTGCGTCTGACTTTATTTCGACTCTGCAAGCAAACATTCGTGGTTTAAACACGTGTATTTAAACCAATTAGAGGAAGGAACCAGGCCAAGGAGAGATTCATTTATAAAAGCCTGCTTTAGTCTTTGGACATATACAGCTGGCTTCTTATCACTTTAGAGAACAGTGTTATGTGCAGTTTTCACAGCTAGTAATAAAAGGTAGGCACAATGGTTTAGAGTATCCAACGTAGTGGGATTCTTTCATAAAGAGCAGATCACTATAATCCAATAAAGGTGAAAAATGAAGTGTTACTTTGCCGTGTGGGAGAAGAAACTTAATTTTGATGTGCTTTCCTTGAGCATTACCATTTATTTCTCTACTTCGCTACATTTTAGAGCAGCGGTGTCAAACTCATTTAAGTTCACAGGCCACTAGGAGCCTAGTTTGATCTCAGGTGGGCCCTACCAGTGAAAACACTTCATAGTAATCATGTAATAAAAGCAGACTTTTAAATTCTTCTTTTTTCTTATACAATGTGAAGATCGACTTTCTGAATGCGTTTAACAAGCCTCTCATTCACAAAACAGATGAAGTGCAACCTGAGATGTTTTAGAAAAATAAGTGCAGTTTTTCCACATTCTGTTATTACAAAGAAACTTGTAACATTGTGATCATGGATCTTCATTCCAAAACATACTTCACCGTAACACGCCACAGGGAATGTCTTTGTTTATAAGAAGCCTGTGAAAATGAGAAGACTGGATCATGTCATGATCTTAGAGGTCTGAATCATTAACCACTTACAAAACAATTTTTATCCAACAAAATACAGTCTTCTACTTCTTCTTGTTTTGGTTGTTCCCTTTAGGATTTGCCACAGTAGATCATCTTCCTCCCACCTACCCTTAGTATCCTCTTCTCTCACATCAGCCCTCTGCATGTCCTCCTTCACTACACACAACTCCACATTCAGCATCCTTTGTCCAGTATCTCCACTATCCCTCCCCTGCACAATTCCAAACCCTCTCTGCCTCGATACTCATTTGAGCTGTCTTTCTGATGTACTCATTCCTAATCTTATCCAATTTATATATATGTGCAGGCCACAATAAGTGGTCCAGTTGTGGCCTAGAGAGGCTGCATGTTTGATACCCCTGTTTTAGAGTGAAACGTTGTGCCTTTTCTTTAAATAATTGATCTGACAGATATATTTGCTGGTTACATTTTTATTTAGAAAAGTAGACGGCAGTCTTAACTAGTCTAAAGTGTGGCCAGCTAGATTAAAGTGGCACTTCCACAGCTGTTGATCAAATATTACGATTATACAGCAACAAGTTATTGTTCTGTTTTAAGAATACATTTCCCACAATGCAAAAGTGTGTTAGATGCACTGCGCCTTGGAGATTTCCAAATGCCTGAACCAATGTTTTAAAAATCTGTATTCCGCAACCTCCTGCTGGTAAAAACCACGATGATTTCGGTGGCATCGAAGCTCCACCGAGAGCCACAAAAGATATAAACACTGATTTTCACAGGCAGATTAAAACACTGACAAGTAAAAACTGGGGGAGTGCTCCTTTAACCGAGGAACCAGCCACCTAATCTAAAATTGACACGCTTGATTCACTCATTCATGCATATTTCAAAGCTCACAATCTGACAGGAGTATGGTGAATGTTGCGGGCTGCAGTCTAATAAATCGAGACAGGCCGGGTATGTTGGTTGTGCATATAAACAACTTGTGGATTTAGCAGCTTGGTTTACAACCAATCTCGTGCCTCTTCCCTTCTCAGATCTCCAGGAAGGCGGAGCTTCGTTCCAGATTGGCTGAGCTTCAGCTGCAGCTTTCTGGCCCGCAGCAAACTCTTGGGATTGTGGGAGACGGAAAAAAGGAGAAGATGAAAAGACAAGTGTAAGGAAGTGAGGGAGAGGTACCAGCCACGGGTGGGGGGGCAGATGAAGAGAAACATAATTCTTCAAAAGCAACAACATTCACTTTGAAGCCTTTGATCTGTTTTGTATGTCTATCCAAACATATTGCAGGTCAAATACTGTCATGCTTTAGGAAATTTGGAACTTTCTACTGCTCGTCATGTGTAAACATCATTCAGGGATCACGTTGTCCTTATCAGAGCCCCTAAGGAGTGAAATCCGCATGTGTGGACATTAACATAAAACTGAATGAAATACGCTGATTTGCTCCTGGCAGGCAGACTAGGAGCTCTTAAAGGAGTATTATTTTAGTTTGTATGACACTTGGAGATCCTCCACAGGTATCCTCACTGTCACCAAGCTGTGACTGTGTGCAGTTTGCATCTTGATTATATATTCAGCACCTGCTTTCTGCACTGGCACAGGGAGGATGTCCCTGAGGCCCTTCCATCACAGACGCCTCCAGCCTCCAAGATCCTTAAGGGAGAAGAGGAGTCCAGAGCTCAAGCAGCGCCAGCCCCGGCTGCCAGGCAGAGGAAGGCGGAGATGGGCAGAGAGCAGGAAAGGACAGCGGCGGCCAAGGTGTCAGATAACTGTCAGGACGTGTCAGGCGACTGCGCGGGCTCTGACGAGGAGCGGCTACTACGGCAGGAAGGTGGGATAATTAAGAAAAGTGGCTGAAGAGATTGCCTTTACGATTTGTCACCGGCAGTTAAAAGCACAAAGCGGCGCCTTAATTTGTGATTAACATCTAAAATCAGATTATTCTTCTTTGCCCCGAAGGAGTCCTAACAAGCTCACGAGGCTGCCAGTTTTAAAACCAACTGGCTGCATATGCTCCCCTGAAGACAGGGCCCACGTTTTGCATCCTTGGAGCTAATTTAGCCCCACGCTTTGCAGTGGCAGACTAATCCATATTGAAGAAGTGTGTAGATTAACGAGCCAGGGTGCTGATGAGTCAACACTGCTAATTGCACAAATCATTTCTTTTACAGAAGCTGAATTTACATCCCTCAAAGCGTCGTGGGAGAAGGCGAAGTTTCGCTTGAGGCTGTTGCAGGGTCACAGTGACATAGTCACCTGCGTGGTTGCTGTTGACAACCTGGTGGTTTCTGGGAGGTAAAGCAGGAAAAGAAGACTCGATTTGCATAATGGATATGCAAAGTGAACATTTCACCTAATTTATCACTTAATAGGCTCTTGCTCTCTCCCTCGCTGTCTGACATATATTTGGTTTTCTTCCTCCGCCTGATCACTCGGCGCAAATCTCTTGCGGTTTATGTGGAACGCCTTTTAACTTTGCTTGTTTTCTCCCCCCTCTCTCTTTCCATCCTCCTGGGCCCTCCCTTTCTCTTCCCGTCCGTCATTCTTACTCTTAAGTCGAGATACGACAGTGAAGGTGTGGCACGTTCCCACTGCAACAGAGCACAAGAACTTAGGAGGTCACACCGGCGGGGTCACCTGTCTGGCAGCACCTCCCCCTGAGTATTGCAAGAGGCTGGGTGAGGAAACACACACACACACACATCCTAACATGTGGGCCGAGCAGAGCTGAGTAATGCCTCTGTCCTGCGGTTTGGTAATTATAGGAGCAGTTCATCAGATCAGCCCAGAGAGATGTAACCACAGTGGACACTTTAGAGAGTTCACTGTCTGTCTGAAGCAGGCAGCCTTCCATCATTTGCAGTCCAACACGTCTCCAGCTCTCCTCCTACATCCCCTCCCCACCTGCTTCCTCAACTTAAAATACCAAGTGTAGAAGTGCACTGATGACGCAGCTCAGTCGAACCATAGTCTCTCTTACTAATTACATGGTTCCTTTTTAGTCATTTTCAGTCTTTGTCTTGCGGTCTCCTCTTTTTTATTTTGTGCATCATCACTTATTTACAGCTTTTTGCCAGCGTAATCTCTTTTCTCTTTCCGTCTCCCCTCCTCTGTCCCCATTCTGCTCTTTGTTTTTCTGCGCGTACCCCCTCGCCAGCCTGGTCCCTGTCTTTGTCCGACAAAGAGAGGTTTATCTTGAGTGGCTCAGTGGACTGCTATGTGAAGATCTGGGCCCTGAGTATTGGTAGGCTTAACCACACAAACACACACACACACACAGCGACATAGAGTGACATATTTGTGTGCGTGTGTATATATACACACACACGTATATATATATATATATATATATATATATATACATATATATAGGTAGATGGAGCCTGAGGGTTGTGTGTGGGAAATGTGTGCATCGTAATCAATGTTTGCCTGTGTGACTGATGGCCTGCGCCCTGTCAGTTAAATTAGATTTTTACTGTTTCCTTCAGGGCAGTGTGTTAAGTCTATCTACACATTCAACGCTGTGACCGCGCTCTGCTTTGTGCCGGAGGAGGATGGCTACATCATCACTGGATCAGGTGTGTTTTCCTGAGGACAGTAGGTGTTGGTGACATATCTATTTTTGTGCATGTATGTGCCCATTTTTGTTGTTGTTGTTGTTTATGGGACTAATATGCATGCAGAGTCTGACAATGTGGCATCATCTGCCAGTGAGTTAGGGAGAGCAGCTCAGAGTTATCGAGCTGAATCACAGAGATGGAGGCACACAGTTTAGGCAGCCAGGCTCAGGTGGGTCAACCGTAACCCACAATAATGACTGCCAGTCGCCTGTCAGCGTGTATTAACCTCACACTCTGTCACCCCGCAGACGGGGGGAAAGTTCAAGCCTGGAGCTGGGACACTTTCCAAAACTGCCAGTCAGTCAATGCTCACCAGGAAGCCGTCACCTCCATCCAGGTGGGTGGGTCACTCACCTGCTGACCATCACGCTCTCTTCACACGGAGGATGCTCAAGCTGTTTTCATTTTCAGCCTATTTTTAACTTGAAGAGTTTTTTTGTTTCCCTTCTGTGGCTGTCTAACGTAGTTTTTCAAACTCTTGATTAGTAATTTGTGAAAAAGCCTCTTCCCCCGGAAATCAAATGGCTATATTTCTTCACATCATCCTCACGCAAGCTTTCCTTGTTTATTGCTTTCAAATGGAAATCAAAGATATTTGTTAAGATGTAAGCTGTGGAGCTCGTCCAATTTTAGAGCATACTGTATATATTTTGAGCGAAAAAAGGCTTTTTTATGAATATTGAAACCCAGAGCTGGATATGCACATTTTTTTTTCAATTTGCAATCATCATAATATGCCTGAAGCATTAAAGCGTAGCACATCATTGTCATCCTCTTTGTTGTTTATCATGCAAAACGCAAAATCCATTTATAACCAGCAGCAGA
The DNA here is from genome assembly GCF_001858045.2 of Oreochromis niloticus. Classification (NCBI taxonomy): domain Eukaryota; kingdom Metazoa; phylum Chordata; class Actinopteri; order Cichliformes; family Cichlidae; genus Oreochromis; species Oreochromis niloticus. Next base: position 23,672,966 of record NC_031976.2, on the reverse strand, counting down.
AGCGAAGAGACATTTTAAAACTGTTCACACACTTCTCTTGCATTTGCACTAACATGCATACACTCACTCTAAGACACGTGTACACAGACACACACACACAGGGTAAAGACTTAAATCACCATGACAACTGTGTCTCTTGTGCCCTCCGCAGTCTCAGGGTCCGCTGGTGTTCAGCGGCTCGGCTGAGGGAGGGTTGTCTGTGTGGGAGAACCGGGGTTCGGATAGAGACCCCCTGAGGCTGCTGCACCACTGGAACAGCCAGGTGACAGGTTGCGGAGGGGGGGCGTGCGGGCGTCTAACCCTCAGCCCACGGGGAGACAGAGTGTTCCTGGCTTATGGTCGAGCCTGGCTCAAGATCCTGCACTGGAGGACCGGTAAGCTGTGTGTGTGTCAGAGAGAAAGATCCAAAAAGGAAGGCAGATTTAGTGAAATCTGCATAATCCTTCCACCTAACATCTGTCCAATTATCACAGGAACGATGACCAGACTGACCAATCACAGCAGTATCACCGGAGTAACAGATTGTATTCACCAGACGGGAGGCCTCCTAATTGGATCCTGCTACGATCTGGCGAATGGAGAGAGCAGGCTAAATTGTGAGTCCCACATCCCTCTTTTTTACCATTGCAGGTGCTGTTGCAGAGCCCGCACTGCTTTGGTATCTTCAGAGAACCAGACCATTTTTTGGCACCTTTGAAAACCAATAATTATGCAGTGTTGCTAACAGAAGCTGGGATAATTACCGTGGGAAGGAGATCATTGTGGACAGAGTCCGGGGGCTGCATCCCGCAGCAATTCCAGCTTTGAGGCCAGCAGATTGGTGATGGTGTGTTTATGCCAGCTATTCTTTAGGGGAGGGGAAATATGTGGAACTGGTTCTAGATTGGGGACCAGTGCCGCATTGCTGGAAAACGAGCAAACCAATTTCAATTTACCAAGAATGTAATAATGCAATTTTACCCACTTTGTGTTCCTCCGTTGACCTCCGGTCCCATCATGTCTCTCTCCTCTCTCTAGTGTTCTCTCTGCCTCAGTGTCGGTACCTGGCCTCTCTGACCTGGCCTGACGCTCCCAGAATCATCTGCTTTGCGGCGTGGACCACTGGGAGCGGAGACCACCGATGGGTCACCGGAGGTCAAGACCTCATCGTTTGGGAGCAGCTCCCGAGTTCCGGGAGGCAAAGGTGGGAGCAATACTTGTCAACACCACTGGCTTAAAAAGATTATAGATCCAAGCTGCTCAATTATCTTCCTTATTTGAATATTCATTGTTTGTTCTGAGGTCAGCTGCACTGTTAATTCTAAAGCTATAATTGGATTTAATGCGCTAATGGGTTTAATTGATTTTGACACACACATTTATCTTGATATGCTTTTGGTTCAGAGGGTGTTAAATCTAAGGCGAATATAAGGGGCTAGAACCAGCCTGCCAGAGGGCCCAATCTGGTCCACTGGACGGCTTTGCAAAGAAAAGTCATGAATGCTTCCAATTTTTTGACGAAATCTCGGTGCAGTGGTACCAGCTTGACGGTACCGGGAGTAAAAATCTGTGAAAAGTTGAAAGTATTTCCAGGACACACCGAGTTTGAGGACTCATTAATCAGAACATACTGTGGTTGTTCAGTTGTGATTTACTCCACATATGAAGGTTTTGTGCCTTTGTAGATCAGCTGTGTAAATTGTAATGCACATCTAATGAGAGTAGATTGAGTGAACATGCAAAATTGAGACGTATTTCTACAGCTGCACCTTTTTCCTCAGACATCTCAGGCTGTTTTTCATCTGTTTTCTAAATGCGAGTGTTGCCAGAGCGTGATCTATAGGTTGGTATGCAGTAGTTTTACTGTTTGGTCCACTTGAGATGAAATTGGGCTCTTCTGTGAACTATAACGAGTTCAAAACGCTTGCTTTATTTAATTGCGGGTGTAAATGTTACAGGGGTGATGTCACAGCAAGGATAGACAGTCTAATGGATTCCTGTTTACTGGAGTCAGAGGGAGACACTGAAGATGACGAGGAGACTGATGGTACACACACACACACACTGCAATTTCACACACATTCACATCTTCATTTGCTGCCTCACACGTTTAATGAGCAACCGTGGAATTGCCGAAATGAATACGGTCGTGTTAATTTTAGATGATGCTTGTCGTGAAAAATCGTTATGACCCCCTCGTCTAATTTAGATTACGAGGATAACGACGAAGGCGGCGATGAAGGAAAAGACAGCCGGTCCGCCGCCGCGGAGGAGGACGCAGGGTCCGGCTCGTGGCTCCGCTGCGCTCTCCAGTGAGCGCCGCTTTCTCCTGCCGAGAACACCGCGGCCTGCAGCCATGAAGAGGAAATGAGAGGGTGGGAGCGAAGTGACAGCGAGGGAGGGTGCAGGGGTGTGAAGTGTGACAGACCGAGTATCAGTGTTGGAAGGAGAAAGTGAGCGAGTGTGCGTGTGAGCGCGATAAGCAGATTGTTTTCTGTGTAAATATTATTTTCACATACAATAAAGCTGTCACACTGTGACTCTCACCAACAAATTTGCATCTCTTTTTTTCTCTTTTTGTATTTCCATCTGACCCCGTCTCCTCTGGAAACACCAGTTCCTTAGCCTCCTCTGCCGGCGTAAATGAATGTAAATTAAATTTTATTCCCGTCATTCCTTTCTCTCGCGCCTCTTCCTCTGTATTTCTGTCTCTTTTTTTCTCTCTGGGGTGTCCTTGCTGTCTTTGTAAACACAATTGGAGAGGTTTCTTTTTTTTTTTTAACCTCCGCCTCCAAAACGAGCTTATTAATGTCGTCCTCGGTATCATTTCTGTTTGGCTCGTCAAATTCATTTCTTTTTCCTCTGTGTCCGTTTAATTGAACCCATTTAAAAAAAACACATAATTAGCATTTAAATCTCTTTCCTACAGTCTCTTGCCCTCCCCACGTCGCTCTCTCTCCCCTCTCTTACTCCACCAGACTCTACATGTCTCAGTCGCTAAGGCAACCGATGCTTTTTTTTCCCTCCCTCCCTCACTCTCTCTCTCCCTGTATCTCCCCCTTTCTCTCTGTCTCCCTCTCTCATTCCCTCTCTCCACAGCCAGAGGTAGGCATGATAACTGATATGTGTCGGAGCGCGTGTGTTCGTGTGTCTCTGAGTGACATTTCTGTGGCATTTATGCAGTAGTTGTTGATAGGAAGTTATCTCTCTCTGCTCAAAGTGACTTATAGAGTGCTCGCTCCATGCATGACGACTCTAATGATGATTAATGTGCCGTGCTCAGGTGTGTGTGCGCTGTGGATGTGTGTGACAGGGCAGAGCAGACGGCCAGTGTGTACTTCTGGATGTTTTTTTTTTTTTACCATGCAGATGTGTGTGAACATGTGGCGGACAGTTGAGCTTTAAATTGTGATGCCCTGGGGAGTCCGCGTGTGTGCTTCTTTCAAAATGTGACAGAGTTGGCTTTTCGCCAGCACTCTTGCTGCTGTCTGTGTTTACATGGATTTTACGTGGCAAAACACAAGAAGAAGAAGAAAGGAAGCGACAAAAAGCAGGACCCTCCCCCCTTTCTGGCTTTTATTCCTCTCTTGCCCCTCTGTTTTATCTTACAGAGAGAGATGATCGGAGAAGAGGAGTCTCAGTGAACAGAGTGAAGCGATGGAGAGATGGTAAGATGGATAGTTTGTGAGGTGGAGAGACGTGTGGGATGCAGATGCATAAAATGTCATTCTGAGTGATGGCCGGCTTGAGAATCAATGTCTAAGCTGTTGAGGTCGTGCAGGGCGGCCGCGGACAATGCATTTTCTCAGATAACTGTCCTGTCACTCCACCCTCTCTCATCCTTTCTCCTTCACCTTTCCTTCCAGCTCCATCTCTCCTGTCGCACGACTGACTGGCCTCATCTCTCTCCTCCTGGTTGCTTTGGTGACACAGCCCTCCACCTGTAACCGTGACGACAGAGAGGCCGAGGAGCAGGTGGACGCCCTGTCGGTCCAGCTGTCCGTCACCGCCCAAGTCACGCCCACCCCTCTGTGGGCGGTGGTCTGGGGTCCCACGCAGCAGCTGGAGGACGAGACCTACCACTTCCTCTCCAGCCAGGAAACCGATCACCTGTATCTACACGGGAACCAGCAAGAGGCCAGCACCGCCACGCCTGAGAACTGGCTTTACCCTGACGAAAACATGCAGCCACCACTGGAGCCCAGAGACCAGAAGGGAGTGGAGGATGGTGGGACGGAGGCAGAGGAGACAGAGCCCGAGGAAGGTGGGCATCAAGAGATGAAGGATTTCTAAATAAAGGTGTCCATGAGTTGCAGTGAGCGAACACACTCACATGCCAGGAGTCCTCCAGGGAATTAGCTGTCATCAGGGTGAAGGCTGACACCCAGCTGTGTGCGCCCGGCTGTGTCTGCGGCAGGGATTGCCTAATAAAGTTCTCATCACTCACAGGGAAGAATTAGCCGCTGTCATAACTGCAAAACACAGAGGAGACGTCATCGGATGGGTGTGATAGTTGGAGGCTAGAGTCTTGCACGTCCAATTTGATGTTTCAGCTGGCTACACTGTTTTCTTCTTTTGTTCTGGATACACTTAAACAATCTGAGATGAATAACTTCGTGAGTGTGTGTGTAAATGTGTGTGTTACAGTGGACCCTCAGTTCTACGTCACCGTGACCATCTCCTCGCTGCTCATCCTGACAGCAGTCATCATTACAGCCAAACTCTGGTAGGAACCCAAATTCTCTCCTCCACCGTGTCGTGTATGTGTTTGTCCATGACCACATAAATATGAGGTGGGCATTGCTGAGTAAGGATGAGGCGACTTTCCTTGTGTGAGCCTGACACGCAGCAGGGTGGTGTTACTGGATTCTTCTGATTAAAATACCTCAGGGCCTTTTTTTTTTTAAATGGTAAGAAATAGAAACTGGGTATTTTCCAAAAACTGAAATTGCACGCTTCAGTGGAAGCGTATGAATGTAGCAGCATCTTGGACACTTTAATGTTGAGAGAGGTGTATGAGCTGCTAATTATCATCTTGTTTTTGTTCTTTATTTTAAAATCATGGTTCTTTCCATTAAAGCAGGGATGTGTTGAGGCCAGCTGAATGTTTGATTAGAACAGTCCCAACATGGGGATTTGTAACCCCACCAAGGAGTTGAAAGAAAAACCTGAGGCGTAATGAGATGATTAAAAACAAAATATTCTGCTACAGAAAAAAAATTTGTTTTCTGTCTTCAGACTTTTATCTCATTAATTACTAGATAATTGCACTTCATTAATATTTTAATAATTGTAAGTGGACTAATCTTGATTTGATGACCTGGTTGTTATCCAAAGACAGTGAGGAGAGGGTGCAGAAAGGCAAAATCGTAATCTTAGCTTAATCTTCACTGTAGGTTATACCTGACTCAGAAACTTGTCAGGGCAGGTCACAAGTGTTAACAGAGTAAAGCATACTTAAAAAAAATGGGGTTGAAGGTCTCTGGAGGCCATAGGCTGTGATGTCACCTGTGGGTTAACAAAGTCTTCACTTGTGAGTCCTTGAGATGAGCGTTTTCGGATGTCGCTCTCTTGTTTTTTTAACCACTAAGCAAGTATGCATGCTCATAGGTAACACCGTGTTAATCACATGCTAGCCACGGGCTAAATCACAGCCTGCTTTATTGATTATTTTACTCCAAATGGGAACATGATTTGCTAAGTAGAAAGGTCATAATTTTCTATTAAATTAATAAGACCGAAAACAAACTCATTAGGAAAGACTTTACATAGGAAGTGGACATACCCATGAAGCCATGACGTCACCCATTGCTTGGTGTAAGCTTCAAATTTAGCATTTTGGCTGCTGACCATGTTGGTTTGTGGAGCCTGTATTTACTGTATTTGGGCAAGAGGACGGAGTCATTGGCTAAGGCTAACGAACTCTGGTTAGCAAGCAGAGCAAGTAGCATCCATAAACTGTATGTGAGCAACACAAAGACACAGACATCTGCTAATTAGTCTTAATTAACAGACTGATTAAAATACTGCTGTGAATTTCACTCATTAAAACTGAAGCACAGACTTGCACCGTCGCTGGAAGTTCCTGACGGTGCTCCACCAGAAACCTCCTTGTGATTACTTTGTCTGCTAGCATGTTACCCCAGTCACCCACAGTTGACATGAATGACGCCGGCTTGTCTGCGGTCTCTGCATTTACTCTCTGAGCAGTAATTGCGAAAAAATGTGATGGAGTTCACAAACAGAAAACATTCGCCTTCATTGTAAAACAAACAACTTCTTCTCTAAAGGCAGACTATCACTGTTTCCGGTTTGCATCATTTACAGGCAAGCTGCTGTATTCCATGCAAACTGAGGGAACCACAGTAACCTGCTAACAACCAAAGGAACTGCAAGAAGTTTTTGGTGTAGCACTGTGTATCTCTGTTTCAACCAGTTTTATGCTAGCAACCTCTAGCTACTACATAATACACATTTTTTCCTTCAGGGCCTGTGCTCACACACCGGTCTCTAGGCTTGTGTGACTCAAGCTTAAAGGTAGCTATTGACTGAAGCTACCTGTGTTGCCACACCTTTTTAAGCCTTAAAAACATCCAAACAGTTGACTTATAAAAACATGTAATTGCTGTATAGTTGTTATAAAGGTTAAATAATCCATAGAGGCCAAAACTGTATTTAATACTAGTCTGTAAGTATGCAGACTAGTGGGAGAATGTTGGCCATTTAAACATGGAAGTCAGTGGGGACTGACTCACTTTTGTAGCCAGCCTCAAGTGGCCACTAGAGGAACTGCAGTTTATGGACTGGCTTCATTTTTCAGCTCTAAGGTGAGCATCATTACCACTTTATCTTAGACTCCTGTACAGCCAGGCTTCCTCTTGGACCCAGATGAGTCTCCCCCTGCTGGAAATAAATTAAAAATGCAGGTTTATGGCTTAACTTTGAGTAAGTCAAAATTTTGACATATGGGTGTTTTTCATTGGCATAAACAAGCTTTACTAACCACCTAATTGTCTTTAATTTTGAGACCTATAAGTTAAATCCATCATAGAAAACCCAGATGCCTCATGTTTAATAGACAGTTTAGGAGAGTGCTGAATTTGCTTTTTTTAAGTAGTTGTATTTAGATTTTTGTTGTTGTTTTTTTAAAGAAAGCGAGTAAGCAAGAGACACCATTTTCCCCCACACGTGTGTAATGGGACAGATGCATGGGGTTTAGATGAGTGGGGTTTTTTATGAAGAGGAGACTTTAATGGTTGCAGATGTGTTTTCCCGCACACACTGGCCTGCCCGTCTTGTCTGTGCGCCTGTCGCCGATGATTACGTTACGAGCCTAAATCAGAGCTGAGTAATTGCTCACTAATGACTTTATTAACAGCACTTGTGTTCCCAAAAGCCACGACTGGCACAGATGTATCATTTAGAGCCATTAAAGTTGCACTGATTAAGCATTAACTATAACCAGTGATCTCTTGTCTTATAGTTTTGAGTGTTCACGTGGTGTCTCAGAGCGTATAGACGCAGAGTGGGTGGTGTGTGCGTGCATGTGTTGTTTTCAGGCCGGGGAGGCAGGTAGGAGGTGATCGCTACACACATGGCCATTATCTCTCCGCAATGTAGTGAAGCACTTCTTCGCCTTGCTGATCAAACCAATAACGGCTCATTTATTTGACCGCTGGGACCCCTCTCTTCCCACTCTCACACTCCCTCCCCCCTTTCTTGCACTCCTCCTCCTCCTTACTATAATCTCATCTGCACATCTTACCTGAATTTCTGTTGTATCACTTTTTTTTTTTTCCATTGCCTGTATCGGTATGATTTGTTCTCCCTCATATCCCCTTTTCACGCTCTCTCTTAATCTCAATTTTGCTCCCACACTCGTACATTATCTACCCCTCATTCCCCATCTACCCCTCCCCTCCTCGTTTCTCCTTCCCCTTCGGCTCCCTCTGGATTTTTTTTCTCTTCCTTTCGCTGAATACCTGTCCCCCCCCCAACACTTCTTTTAGGTTCCTCGCTTTGTTCCAGTTATCGTCAGTGCCTTGCTCTAAAGCTGCCTGTCTCTGCACAGCCGGTACTTCTCTTATCTCCCCCCACCAGTCTCCTATCTCTCCCAGCACCGCCAGTCCGGCTGCAGATCCACAGATAATCCTCCAGCTTGCCGTGAGCTGATACATGATAAGCCCCCCTTTCTCTCTGTTCCTGAGACTGGCCTTCGCTCTTGTTTCGATAACTTACTTCACCTGGCGCTGGCAAAAAAACAAAAAACAAAAAAACCCAAACCCTACACTGCTTAGTGAATCCCAAGTGGTATTAGAATAGCGAGAACTGCAGGGATTCAGTCTGGAGACATGGCAGCAGCTCCTCTCTATAGACTGGCTCGTACTTCAGTGTCATAAATGTGTAAATAACACCATGTGTTAGTGGGAGAAAGTGCCGCGGAAGGAACGGGAAGAGGGTACAGATGGACCGAAATGATAGCCTATAGTGGAAATTGGCCACAGTCCAGTTCATTATGATTATAGAAGAGCGGCATATGTGCTCAGTGATTTTCCCAGCCCTAAAATCGTCAGTGTGGCTAATGTCATCAAGTGTGTGCCGGTGTGTGTTTGTGTGTGCGCGTACAGTGAGAGAAGGAGTCAGCCAGGAAAGAACAGGTGTTACTGAGGGACGATGAGGGTGCACGAGGGCTTTTATGGCGGTGAGAACAGCTTTGTTGTGCGTCTAAGTGTTCCAAAGAGCCCGAACCTGCGCCTCTCAACTGCGTCTTCACCAGAACTCCCCTCTCCTTACAGGAGTAATGGCACGACACCTCAGTCACGCGCCACTGCTCCGTCCGTTTCTTCGCCTTGTTGCATCCTTCCAACCGCCAACCTTCTGACTCCCTACCTCCCTCCCTCCCTCGCACATCTCAAAGTGAAGTCTCCTTCCCCATTTCTCGCTCTGCCTCCCTCCCTCCCCTCTCCGACACTGTTTTAATGAGTCCGATGAGTGCACTAATTCTCTCTCACAGTGGCAGGATAATGTGTTCGCTGATGCTAAATGGATCGGCTGTTCCTGATGTTCTCTGACTTTGTTTCTCCCTCTGTGTCTTTCACTCTGATCGCTCTCCTTATCGTTCCTCTCCGCGCTTCTCTTCATTTCAATCTCTGTCGTTTCCTCGTATCCGTCTCGCCCTCTCTAACCGTCTCTTACTGTGATATCTGTCTCAAACTCAAACTAACTTTATCGCATCTGTTTATGCCCCCTGCTTCTCTTCTCGTTTGTCTCATCTCTCTTCCTCCTCCTCGTCCTCCTTGCGCTTGTGTCCCACTCCACGCCGACTGCTTGCCTCTTTAACTCTTCATCCCTTGCAAATCTTGTCCCCTTACTCCCCTCCTCTTCCTCCATCTATCTATCTGACTATCCTTTCTCTCCCAGTTACGATCGCAGCTGTTCCCAGCATCCGCCCCCGCTTTCCCGTGGCGTAGCACCCCCCCTCTCCCTCGCTCTCCCTCGCTCCCTTGCTTCGGAGGACAGCCGGCAGACGCTGCACAGCACCTCCTCCTCCTTCACCGACAGGGAGAGGTAATGAGTCGCCTCACCAGCTCTACACGGCCCGAGTGTGTGCGTGTGTGTTTGTGTCAGTCTCTAAGCCGTATGTGCGTGTGCGAGTCTCCGTGCAACCCCTGGATTGAAGTTTTCTTCCATGTCTGTGTGTGAAGCAGCCGTATTACCTTTTCGCATGCACTGTAAGGACGTACATGGAGTGTAATTGGACGGTGGTGCTATTCTCTGTGGAGTATTCAGGCCTGAAGTGTTGGCGCTGCTCTAAGATGTATCAGTGTTTTAAACTCCCTCTCCAGATGAGTCATCGTGGGCCTATCAAAAAAGGCGCCCAACCACCCTCCATGAAATGATGCTTTTATTCGAGAGTATTTAAAGTTAATCTCAATCAGGATAATTATAGAGCTACACTCCAGTGCTCCCCCTCTCACTTCCTCCCCTCCCATCAGCTTCACCTCCACCTTCCTCTCCTCCTTCCCCGCTGCTCTTCCGTTTCTTCCTCCCCCCCGCCACCCTCTCCGTCCCCCTGCGACGCAGCTTTCCTTTTGCATGTACACAACTTTTCCAGCTTCAGGCCTTTGTGCTCCACTTCTCCTCTCTTCTTCTGCCTTTTCCTTCCATCGCCAGGCCTCCCCAGCTTCTTCCTTTCCTTCTATCCCTCTCACTCTTCTCCTCTGTGTCTCTTGCTGTCAGGATCCCTGTTGTGAACCTCTGAGGTGACTGTTTTTCCATATGGTAAACATTTCTACGGGGCCCGAGGAGGAGCATCAACAAGACCGGAGGGTGCGCCCGCAGCACCGTTTTTATTTTCTCTAAACTGTGAAATGAATTCAGGGATCCCAGGTATCCAGCCATCACAAAACACTCCTGCTTCCCTGAGGTCTAAAAAAAACAAAAAACAAAAAAAAGGAACATCTGAACTCATCTCCCTCCTTTCCTCCGTCCGTCCTTCCTTCCTCCTGGCTTGGTGTAAATTTCTTTTAATGTGGATCTGCGTCACTGTGACATGTTCTCCGTTTTCCAGCCTTTATTTGGCCCCGAGCTCTGCTAAGCTTCGACCCGCCACAACTAATTCACAAACAAGCAGTTTAAACAACCATGAAGCATCCCATTATCCCCGAAATGCCCTACCTGTGCTTCCACAACCGTTCCCACCGATCCAGCCCCACATGTGAAGCTGTTTAGTATTAATGGCAATCCCGGCAGAGTCTTCTTTTTACATAACATGACACTCAAATTTGGCTCAGATTAACAGGCTTGTAGATGGTTAAAAAGCCATTCTGAGCACCTCCACACACTGAACGGGGCATTTCACAAAGCTGTTTGGCACGGCTGTAGCCAGCAGCCAATGTGTTTAACATGTCACGCTCCAAAAACTGCTGTTTATTCCCCGCTTTGGGCGCCTGAAATGCAAATAGTGTGGCTATATCCCTCTGCACTATGCAGAGGAGCCTGTTTTTGTTTCAGTTTTTCCTCATGATTTGTTCTCTTAATTATCTGGCCGACGTTCACCTTTTCTCGGCGAACCTTTTTTCCGAGCACGCTTTGTTCCAGCCGGACGCTGCAGAGGTACTTCAAATATTCAGGACGTGAATGGAAGCGAGGAACCGTTCCTGCTGAAAATCGATGTTTCTCAAAGGTTTGGATGGTACACTACAAAGACAGATTGATGTATCAGTGAACTGCACATGTGATCAAAGGACTGATGTTACCACAACAAGATGTTTTTCTTCTTTTTCCCCCCCTCTTCTTTTCACCCGACAGCCAAGTATCTCAATCTGGAAAACAAAACCACCATTGTTCCCTCTCACATTATTATCATCATTTTTTTTAGCTGTCTTGGGTGCACCAAAGGAAAGTAGAACATCAAGGAGCATCGTTTCTGTATCTCCTGTGAATCTGCATGTATACAGTAAGACAACCTGTGAGAGTTGCTTTGAATCTATTATTTATAAAATGTCTATTTTACCTATCAGTGAGTGATGTCTTTTAGACCCTTTCAAAGCCAAATGTCACTTTGTGTCTGGCAACTTTTCTAAGCAGCTTTGAGGCATGACCCCCTCCTCCCCTCCCCCTACCAGTTACACACAAACACACACAGATTCCCACTACACACATAGTGCTGGTGGCATCATGCGTAGCTCGTGCAATCCTCCAGATATCCAGTCTTGTGATTTTTAGTAGCATTCCTGTAGAAATGTGGTCTTTCTGTACCATGGAAGTTCAATAAAGACTCAATACTGGCGTTTTAGCTCTGCCTATCTGTTTATTTCTGTGCATGTTGAATAAATTCCCCCGGGAGCGGTGCGATCGGCAATGCTTTACGGGAAGGATAAAGCTTACACCGTGCATTTTAATAGCTACCCCTGTATCCTAATCTTTTTCTCCCTGAAGTGAACATTTAGTCCACTGCCTTGCATTGATTTGAAACCACAAGCTTGGCATTGAAAAGTCTTGCATATGCCAGCCACGGTTGGCTGTTTTTACACCATTGAGGAGCAGATGAAAGGAGGTGAAGAATAAGGCGCTTGCTTTTGTCTGAAACTTCTTCCTTATCTCCTCACCTCATACGGATTTCTCGCGCTTTACAAAGATTAACGGGGTGCTAAGCAAGAATTTCCTCTGTGTAGTTTCTCAAACAAATGTCAATAAAATCAAGGCGGGCACGAGTAGAGAAATGCCACTCGAGTGCATTGAGATTCTGCGGCAGCATTGCCGCACAGCGTTTCCATCTCCTCTGGGTATTTTACTGATCAATCAAAGTAATTGATTGGCTCGGTTCCACGTGGAAGTTTTAATGGTGGTCTAGTTATGAGACGTACCGGCAGGCGTTGCGGCAATTTAGGGACCACGGTGGGTAAACAACAAACATTAATGCAGAAGTTAAAAAAAAAAAAAAGGTGTGAACTCGAGCATGTGGTCTCTTGGTCACATGATCACACCTATAATAAAGCACGCAGCTGACACCGTCGACTCATCTTTCACTCGCAAACACCTCCAAAGGTGTGCAGCTGTTAGATTTCACAGATCCAATCTAGTAAAAAAATTGAACTGATGAAACTGAATCGCACTGACTGAAATTAACACCACTATTTATAAAGGTGAGGAGAAAAGTGGCAGGAAGGAGGGAACGGAGAAAAATGGGAGGTTAAATGAAAAGGGCCTCACAATTTCCGCCTGCTGCCCTTTCTCCATCGCTGATGGTCAGCTAATTGCAACCATTACTGTCACACGGGACGACGAGCGGAGAATTTAGAGGAAACAGAATCAAAAGAGTGAGAGACGGACAGAGCGGTGAAGATGAAGGCAATTTTGACTGCGTGATGGAGGTACAAGAAAGGGTGGCAGGCAATTTCAACAGGCAATTTTGACATTGAAATAGAAGCTCTGGGCAAAACATTCTCATATGAAATATGGATGCTCTTAGAGTTTGTGTGTGTGTGTCTGTGTATGTGTAGCCATGCTGGTAGTGCACAGGGGAAGCCTCAGCTCTATAATACATTAGTCTCTTTGGGGACATGCCCTAATTAATGGCTTGACCTCCTAACGGGTAGCCCCCTTCTGCGAGTTAACATTTAGCAGCGCACCCTCCGGAGATAGACTCTGAAGTGCATTTAATAAAAGAAGTGACAGTGACATTAATGAGACAGTCGAGACAAGTACAGGGCTTCGTTTTATTTTCCAACAATTTATATTCAGATTTTTTTTTCCTTTTTTACATGTCTCACCTCAGAAGCGAGCGAGACAGACAAATAATACAAAGCAACATAGAATTAAACTAAACCAAGAGAACAATTTAGACCAAAAAAATGCAAACACACACACACACACTCGCGCACGCGCACACACACACACACACACATACACAAACAAACAGGCGTCAAATACACTGATCCTGTTTCTGGTCAAAGGCAACTGACTCCTGCTGCAGACTGCTCTGTCTCCGTGTATTTACACCAACAGTCCGCCCGTTAACGACTGCAGGAGAGGATGTCACGCCTGCTTTATCCATCAGCTCGGTGTGTGTTTCTCAATCCGTCAGGGTGAGATTTGGTTAGAAGAGAAAGTTCCCGTGAAGCTCCCTGGTTGTTCTGTGGTAAATGAACTGTGATCACATTTTATTTATTTTTTTAAATGTTTGTTTGTTTTTGTCGACACCATGTGTGCCTGTCGATTAGTGAGTGTCCATCAGTGCCGCTGTCCCCTCGTCCTCAGTTGGACTTGGACCAGATCTTGCCGCTGCCGCGCAGCCTGGACAGAAAACAAATAAAAAACTCAGCTGGTGTTTTTTTTTTTTATTATTTAAATAATTTGATGGCTTACATGTTTACTTTCTGCTTGCTCTACTGAAGCAACAAATTACTGATGCAACCTGGGTGCAAAAGTGTCTTTATGCTAAAATTCCCAACACCAGTATTTACAGTTTTGTTTTTTTCGCAGTGGCACTGATCACGGTGGATTCTCTTCTTCTGCATATTTTGGCAAAGAGCAGATTTCTAATAATAACAGCTGCAGTATCAGTCCCATCCTTTAAATAGCTTCATAAAGAAATGGTGTCAAAACTCGTTTTAATTCGAGGATTGAGGTTAAGCTATCATTAATTTGGATTTTAAAACACTGAGTGGATCTTCATTTGAATGATGTGTGGTGCTGAGTGATGGAAATTACAGGGCTCTATGCTTCGTCAAAATGTGACAGGCAGCCAGAAAATAATCACTGCTCTCTGTTCGGCAAGAACAACATAAACAGCAGCCAAGCAAAGCATCTCGGCCGGTCACTGGAGGGGGGAAATGGTTCTTTCAGGAAAGAAACACGCGGGGCGTTTGTATATCCACTGACATTTTACAATCCAGGACAGATGTGAAATTAGCCACTGGTAATTAGGCCGGATGGAAGCAGAACAGAAAGAGAGTTCCTGATAGTGGGGTTATGGTACCGCTGCAAAACACTAATGTGCATCTGATAATAAAGCTACTTCATGCAGACACACGCTCAGGCACAGACAAGCCACTTACAGCAGCAGCTGGCTTTTTACTGTTTATTAGAAAAATGGAAACACGGTGGTTCTCGGCTGAATTAACTTTTGCTCTCTACAAGAACACCGGACTAATGGCTTTAATTTAGTGTTTGAAGTAGTCTTTATAGTTTCATGCTTATAAGTAGGGAAATACGTATTTATGAAGCACCTTTCAAAAATCACAGTTACAAAGTGCTTCAAAGAACAAAAGGAGGTGCAGCGATAAAAGAAACCTAATGGAAAAAACCTCCATATGAAGCTTTTTGTTCCAATTTTGTGACTTGTAAAAATGAATTTCTTATTTGGAGGGGGGTGGGGAAAAAGAACCTCAACAGAAACTTCATTTAAAAGCGTACCAACCAATTTGAATAAAATGCGTTCAATCTGTAAAATGTTTAGCCATGAAAACAATGAATGCAATTTCTATGCAAACTCCTGGTGGGTGCTTTTGTATAACAAAATAAATAAATACGAAAGCAGCTTACTCAAAATACTCTGCTGCCTGCTATGTGCAGCCACTAAAAACACAGCGGTACGCCACTCACCCTTTCACCTTTGAGCTCTTTTTGCCTGGTTGTCTCGGTTCCTGAGAGGAAGCGGGGTCTCGTGGCTCAGCGGGTTGGTCTGCGTCCTGATTGGAGGCGGCTCCAGCGGGAGCGGGGCCTGATGACGGAGACGCGGCGCTGGCCTTTAACGTCTTCTGTAGATTTGAGACCTGGTGGAGAAGTGAAGAGAGAGGGTAAAAACTGAAAATTGAAGGGACCAGCGTGGGTGTCCTCTTGTGTTAGTGACACCAGGAGGCCGTGTCAAAAATATTTAGAACAACTGGTAAAACTCTTGTGTCTGGGCTGCTGTTGGTCCTTCAGCCTGCTGTGGAGAAGACAGCAGTCATAACGGACAAAGAACTTCTTTGTAGTGAAGTGAAACTGAGTTAAAAATGATTAAGACGGTCCACTGCGGCTGCCGTCTGTGTGTCTCGTGCTGACTGTTTGGTCTTTGATATTTTTCCCATCTTCTTTCCCATTGCGCTGAACTCTGCTGTCACTCCCTTTCCTGTTCAAGCCAAACTTTCAGCCAATCAGCATTCTACCTACATACAGCGTCACTGCTACATGTCTGTGTCACCTGCATACCCAGAATGAAGGAAAGGATCTACACGAGTGGACAAACACAAGCTGTCAGGGAGCACATCTTGGTTTTTTGTGTATGTAAAAAGTTACAAAAAACAAACTCCACTCTAATTATCCTTTTATGGTCACGTGCTGATGTACTGGCCGTGTTGGACACCAAAGTGTATGAACGTTCCTTTCTTTAGCGCCATTTCAATTATATGGAGCTCAGAGATGGTCTGATTACAAAGCTTGCTTCCTACTTTAACTTCTTCTATTCCCATACCAGCACTGATGCTGAGAACATGCAAGTGACGACTGCAGTGAGTCAGGTGCACCTGAACCAAGAATTGTCAACGATCACAGGACTGTGGTGACATCACAGTTGACGCACGCAACAACCAATGCTTAAAAACAGGTTTTTCTTCCTCGCAGAAAACGTGTCGCTGAAAAGTCTCTTTTGTAGTTGAGGATATTTTTTCTTCCTGTTACTTATCTACATCACTGTGCAACACATTGACAAGTTTGGCAAGCACTCAAAAACAAAGAATGAACAACTGCCTCAGTCCCACATTACTCTAAAGGGCCATATACAAATGGATCTGATGGTGAGAGATGGACGGTCGGTTCTTAGGCCTGACCAGGAGGTATCCCACCCCTCTCCTACGACAACCTATGACAGGCTCCGGTTCCCCCGTGACTCTTCAAATGGGACAGGTGGAGAGAACCAAAGTCAGAGACTTGTAGAGATGACTGCTGAAATGACCGCGACACAAGATGCTCATTTATCCTGAACCACAACGTGTAACATCCACTAGCAAACAGCTGTAAACAATGGGATTCAGAGCAATTCAGCTGATAAATGAATCACTTTAAATGTGGGGAGAGGTTATCTGTGTCTTCTACGGTAATGAAGAGCCTGTGGATGACTTCTGGAGGGAACAATCTGCATTTAGAAGCTTTAAAGTAGATTTTGTATCAAAGGAAACTTATAAAAGCTTTTATGTTCCACCGACTGTAATAAGTTACCTTTAAATATCCGCTGCTTGCCATCTTTTCACTTCTTCAAACCTGCTTTGCTTTGTCGCCTCAAACCAGATTACTTATGCTTTCAGTAATTCAATCAGTGTTCTTCATTTCTTCTTTAACTGAGTGATTTATTGGATGATTTGTTTTGTATAAGGTTGCAATTTGTTCTCTTGTTTCTTCTTTTCTTTTTTGTGCTATTTTATTATGTTTTCCTTCTTCACTTAAATTTGAAATGTTACATCTCGAGCAGTTTAACCGCATGTAATAATTGTCAGCACAGTGCACGGCAAATGTGGCTAACACTGCAGTGTTGTTTACTTCTCCTGTTACTCTCTCTGCTTCCATAAACTGTATTTTAAAAGAGCCGAGTTCCCAATAAAGCAGTTCTCATTTACATACCTCTATTTTTCTCTTGTCAGACAACAGGACAAGCATGAAATAGTGACACAAACACGTCCCATTATACTGATGTTAAGCAGCCTTAACTGACAAGCCATTATCCGAGCTGCTGCACTGTTAAATCCTGATTTTATAACGACAATGATGTAACAAAACCACAATTCAGAAAAGTTAACAGCAATGTATAAGCTGTGATATTGTCCATATTTACATATTAATCTCTCAGAGGAATGCGTTTCGTTAATCCTATGAGTCCACTCATGTGAACTGCAGGTAGAAGCAAGTTAAATTTAGGATGTTTTAAGACCTTTTCAAGAGAAATAAGAGACCAAGCATGGAAAGAGAATACACATTCATTCATTTTTGGCATGTTATGCATGGTTGTCTGTCTCTACGTGTTGACCCTGTGACAGACATCCTGTGGCGACCTGTCCAGGTCGTTCCTCGCCTCTTTCCCCGTGACAGCTGGGATAGGCTCCAGCGCCCCCTTAACCCTGATGGTGTCAACGGGAATAGACATTATTCCCACTGCCACCGATACATACAGGATGTATGAGAAAGAATTATTGTGATTTATTTATCGTATTGACACATGCTGTGAGTCCGGAGGGGCAACACATCAAACACTTGTGAACATTGTTTCAGTTTTGTATGTAAAACTTTTATTAAAGTAGTTTTCCTATTGTTAAATGAACTGTTTTCTATAGATATAAGAACAGCCTCATATAAAGCAGCCACATCTAAATATGCAGCAGTGCCAGAAACAGTGGTGTTGTCTTATCCATACTAAATTCAACACTTTCAAAGGTCATCTTATAGTTAAAGTACACTAAGAACACTTTCACTTTAAGAACACTTTGAGGGCTTGATACAGCTTAACTCTTTGTGAGCAACCGAACGCTTGTAAAAGGGTACGTCTGTGCCAAGAGAGCGGCTCGCTGGCACGATGAAAGCGAGGAAATGTTGATTTTGTAAGTAACTCCTAATTGGGGAGACTGGCCAGGTTTCAGAGTATGGACAGATGTGAAAGGGGAGTGGCAAATGTCGCCCAGTGGGTCAACAGAAGGTCAAAAATTCAATCCCGGGCTCTTCCATTTCACATGTTGAAGTGTCCTTGGGCAAGACACTGAAGCCCAGACTGCCACATACACTCAGATGATGTTTGTTATGATTAGAAAGCTCTTAAAGCCATAAAATAATCTGCTGCTTGAATGTAGTTTTAATGTAAAAGTGCTTTGAGTGCTCAGATGGAGTAAAGAAGTACTATGTTATTATAGGTCCATTTACATATGACACATTTACAGTTTGTTTAGTGAACATGAAAAACTATTCTAGTTACCCCCAATCAGTCAGCAAATATCTGTAAGTCTACATTAAAACAACAGTGAGGTACCTACATGAATACAAAAACATGTTTGTGTAGCTGCATCTGTTCCTGTTCACACTGCCCATGAATGCCTTTGAAAGTCCCCTCTCACTTTTCCATGCAAATTTGCAGTGAAAAGTTTACGTGAGGCTTCAGCCCCTTTTCCACAGACAGGACTTTAACCTTGCTGAGCTGCTCTCTTGCACGGAGAGGGAGTTTTGTACTAAGACAGCTTTAACCTTGGAAGATGCCCACTTGATTTGTCAAGCTCGAGCTAGTTGGAGCAATCACACATCATCAGTGAATTTACTGTCTAAATCTGGCATGAATACTAATAATAGAGGGGTGTGTCAGTGCCTGTGTGACTGACAGCATCTGGCAGGCTGCCAGAGTGTTGATGAAGGGAACATGAGAAAAGTAAACAAACTTGCACCGTGGCTTCATGTCAGTCAATTTAATGCAAATCTCGAAAAAATGTAAAATAAAAATGCATTCATTGTCATTTCTATTTTTTAACCCCACCAAGCAATTCACAGAGCTGCCCTAACAGAGAATAAAAATGAAGTTAAACATCAGCTGGACATTTAATGGACTGCAAGTTTTTACTGACACAACGTGCACTAGAAAAGAAATCTCTTTAAATGGCCGTTATGAAATTGTTAATCGCATTCCCACTGATTACAGACTGATTACAGAAACGAGGTTGCAAATTCGAAATATGCAGTCAGGGTGAAACTAGAATACCACAAATGGCTGGGAGGAAAAAAAAAGGGAGATAGTAGCCAGGGAAGAGTCACGTTTATGGAATTTCTAAGCGGAAAAGAGGGAGAACTGAAGGCTGAAGGGAGGAAGGACTTACTTCTGTTTCCACTTGGACTTTGACCTTTAGCTGGCTCTCTCTGTATTGGTTTGCCCTCGAGACTTGCTCCTCAATACCACAGAGAACTGCCTCACAACCTGCACACCTGAGAGAGAACAAAAGCATGGAGTTAGAAAAACAGATAATTGAGACATAAATCTAAAGTGTGTCCACAGACACTTAGAGGTGATACTGACCACTCCTGCAGCGTGTTGATTATGTTTGGCAGCTCATTAGGGCCGAGGTCGCGACCCACGCTGCAGTCTACCTCCACCTGCTGGTTCCTCTGATCCAGTTTCCCCTGGATGATGTCGCAGTAAACAGCTTCAATCAGCAGGTCCTCGAGTTCCCGCACGTTCTTCAGATCGAGCTGTTGCAGGAGCAGCGAGTACGGCAGGCACTGAGGGGAAAATAAAGAGAAGAGGAAAGTGTAGGTAAGCAGGCAGCTAATTTGATTCCACTTCAATGCTCTGATGGAAAATGACTAAAAAAAAATGTTACAGTGAAAACGCTCATTTGTGTAAATGTCACTGCCAGAGGAAGATGAAAGGAGCTCAAAACTTTACAATCCTTCACTGGGCAATTAGTGAGTTCAAACCCACATGTAGGGAGAGCGGTGACACATTAAGGAGAAAAACAAGGGGGCAGGAGTGAAAGGAGGGATGTTAACGGACACAGAGATTAAGTTAGAGGAGGAAGAAAAAAAGACAGCACTGGTGAGAATAATGAATCTATTATTTATCAGGAGCAGAGGAAAGAAAAGGGCACAAGGAGAGGTGCAGGACAGTGGAGAGATGCTGTAACAAACCACATAAGATGAATACTTTATCGTGGACATGAAGTGCTGGCACTGAAATTTCAAATGACACGAAGGGTACAAGTTGTGCTGGTAACTTTTTCTTGAGAAATTAAGAGGCTCGTCTGTTGTTTTCCTCCAAATTTAGCTGATATATTTACAGCCACAAGCTTAGGATCACAGCCAACCTCACACGAGCGTTAAAAAGAAAAAGAGAAAAAAAATCTGATTATGAGCCCGAAGAAAATAGCAAAGCCATCTAAAAGCAGAATTGCCCACATATCATTAATATCAGGGCTTGCTTTATGACGCCTGCAGCCAATTTATTTTCTATGCTTGAGACAAAGAAAACAAAAATCAATACAACACCACAGCTCATCTGCACTTTTATGTAAAACCTGGACGAGAGAATAATGGACCTGTACCTTGAGGTTGGAAGCCAAGCTGATGATCGACAGATGACGGAGTTTGTTTCTCTGTGCCGGGGTCAGCTCGGGAAGTGAGGCTGCTCTCTCTGCAGCAGCAGACGAGAATAATAGAAAAAAAATGGAAACACAATGGGAAACATTTACCAGAACAGTGTGTAAGTGTTACTTTACAGAGGGTCAAACAGTCACACATAATAGAGGCAAAACTTATTACTCTGAAGTGTAATGTTACACAGCAAGGTGCAGGTGAGTGTGGAGCTGTTTAAGCAGTCAGAGAACAGAGTCGGGAGGAAGTCCATTTCCTGCGACTGTGCCTCCTGCTGACTCGCTACCCTGGTGACAGGACTCACGCCCCCTGAGACGGCAGCTCTGACAGCTCCTCTAAGGGACCCACTACACAGCTCTATGAAAGTAAATGTGCTCCCTGACGGCAAGTCTCAAAAGGGAAAGAACAATAAAGTAGGCTACAATCTTTTTCCAGGCTATTGGTTGATCTTCAGTACAAAATTAGTCATAATTAGGATTCCACTTCTACTTGAAGCTTCCTGGTGTATTACGCAGAAAGCAATTTAAGTTGGAAAAGATTTGTTTGCAGTCTGTTTGTGACACAGACAGTCATCAGTCTAAATAGGCTGAGGTACTCCAGCAATTTTTATCCATGAACCACCTGCCTGCAGCATTTCAGGTGAGGGTGTTTAAAGCCTCTGTGTCAAGGTGCCTGCCTTGAAGCAAAGAAATACGGCTCATAATAAAAGAGTTGCAGGGCCACCCTATTACTTATTTACATTGTGCTGCCGCTGCAATACCTTTGTAGTCGCAGTAGGTTCCATAGGCAAAGAGGTTCAGGAGCTGGTACACTGGTGCATGAGGACCGTTCTCCAGCTGTGGTTTGGAGAGAAGATGAAAGAGAAAATGATGTGGCAGAATATTGTAAGTAATGAGACTCTCTACATAAGAGCTATGCAACGGCATTTTATCCATGGACAGAGCAGAGGTGTTTCTGTGAGTCAGTAAAAAAGAAAGAAACACAACAAAAAGACCTGACTGGTATACTCAAATGTGTTAGGACTATTCTGCATTCATACCAGGCTCCAAAATCCATCTCTGGTGATCTGTGGGTCATTCCATCTCAGTTTATCACCCCCAAAAAAAGAAGTTCCCACATGACAGTTTCACACTTTTGCCTGAAAAGATTCCAGGTAAAGATGCACTATTTAGCAGGAATTATGCTGAATTTCAGCTCCCTATTGCCATTAATTTTTGCAGAAAAAAAATACTTTAAGAGATAAAAGGTTTTAGATGTTTTTATAGCATAATTTTTGAGTGGTAACTTTAAAATTCTAGAAAATTACTTGAGCTGTGTCCTTCAAGTATTTCAGGGTAAATATCTGGTGCCGTCTCTCTGACTCTCAGGAGTGTAGCTCAGGTTAACAAAGAATGATGGATGTTTGAAGCATCATAAATATTTGGATGTTTAATCTCTTTCAATTTGGAGTCCTGTAGAAACTGCAAGTTCACGTAGGGATAGGTAAGGGGCTTATATTTTCTTTATATCTTCTCATATACAAGACATAAAATATTCTTTAAATCAGTCCAGATCAGCTGAATGGTTTTGCTGATATTCAAGCTTGAATATGGAAAACAAAAACACATTTTCATTCAACTTCATTGTGATATTCCCCAGGTATGACCCCATCTACCAAATCTAAATTACCTTTTTTTGAAAGAGGACATTTCTGCTAATAACATATCAGAATTTGCGACAGTGTTCTCTCTCACTGTCCCAGTATGAATTTTGAAATACTCATATTTATGTATGGTAGTTGAGGATTATAATAAATTCAAATATTTCTAAAATTTACTGGATCTAAGACAAAGGGCCTAAATTTCACCCGCTGCCTTTCATTTTTAATAGCCGAGATAAAATTTGAGAGATTGTCCTTATCAGATTATTGGCTACAGAGATACTGGGGCTTCAAAATTGCATTTTAACATTCTTATTTAAGTATTACCAAGATATCATTTTCAATCACTTGACCATAAATTCTCAGTCATTCAGCTAATGACTAATTTTTTCAAAGAAACTATAAACACTACACCAACAGCATTTAATTCATTTGAAAAAATATAATACAACACCAAACTACATGCATGAATTCTGTTACCTGTAAAGCTTGCATCATCAGTGTTAATGAAACAAGTTATCTTCAATAGCAGAATGTAACTAAAAGTTGAATTCCTTCATGTAAGTCTCAGGTTTTTTTATGTCATCCTCCTTAATTACATATCTGCATCCAGTGTACCAGGAACTCCTGCCTGTAATCATGTGCTTATGGTACTGAGCACACATCCTCTCTTCTTGGCTAGAAAAAAAAAACTTCCTGCTGCGCCCTGAAGGTGCATAAATTAAATTAAAACATGTTGCTCTGCTTCTGAAACAATCTTTGGCTCCCTTACATAAATTTAAGAGTGTCAAAAAAAATAACACCTCATACTAAGAAAATGAGACAGAACACCATCACAATTTTGGATATATTATTAACAGAAACCTTCTCTTTCTAAAAAAGGTAATTTGGATTTTGGTACATGGAGGCATACCTGGGGAATGTCACACTGAAGTTGGATGAAAATGTGTTTTTTTTCCCTCCACCTATATTCAAGCTTGAACACCAGTGAAACCATTCACCCGATCTTTTAAAGAATATTATGTGCCTTGTACATGAGAAGCTATAAACAAATTATCAGCCCGCTACTCTCCTCTTCCAGAATTTGTAGTTTCTACAAGCCTTCAAATCTGCTGTCAGAGATTAGACATCCAAGTATTTATGACACTTCAAGCAGCCATCATTCTATGTTAATTTAAGCTACACCCCCGACAGTCCATATTAATATTGTCATGGTACCAGATATTTACTCTGAAAAATCTAGCTCAAGTAATTTTCTAGATAAATGAACTTTAAAATATCCCCTCAATAACAGATGCCAGAAAAACGTCTGACAGCAGGGACCTGAAATTTAGCATAATTCCTATTAAGAGACTATCTTTGCCCTGGCAAATCTGAGATGGTCAGGTGGGAGGCATATGATGAACTGACACAGAATGACCCCCGTGTAATATTTCCTGGTCCTTAACATTTAAATAGTAATCACATCCATCCATTTCCTCACCAGGCTTTTTTCTTGGCTCAGAGTTGGCCTTAGGCGGGTGACTACACACAGCATGATAAGGCAGATCGCCTGGTACAATTACCTTATACCTTATGTGGCCATTTCATAAACAAACGTGTCAATTATATTTTAATTAATAAAAACCTGGCTAAAAACATGCATGTTAAACAGTCGGGTACTAACATAGTGCATTTCTACTAAATCTGAGCACTGTTTGCTACTCCAAGCCTCATCCACCCCATACACACACATTCATACAAGTGCTTTCATCATTCACACATTTACACTCTGATGGATGAGGGCAACTCTGCAGTCAGTTTCTTGCCCAAGGATACTTTGACAGGCAGGTTAAAGGAGACAGGGATCGAACCACTAGCAATTAGCAGACAACCTGCTCTACCTCCTGACGCACAGCTTCCCCATGGTTTAAAAAAATAATGTTATTATAACTTTAAAAAAAAAAAAGAAAGAAAGAAAGAAAGAGGGCAGGTGAAATTCTTCTTTGCTAATGTCCAGCTGCTCTATTGCAGAAATCTTATTCCATTTCAAACCATTTCCCCTGTCCTTATAAATAACTGGAGGCCATCTATTAAATTTAACAGAAATTATAGGGGGGAAAGGAATGACCGCAATGGCCCTTCATCTGACTTCTGTAATTGCCTACGTTGATTTGAGTGTTGTGCATGTCTGGAAAGTAGCTAAGAGGAAAGGAAAATATTCACTGCTGTTAAAAATACAAATATTGTCTGATGAAAAGAGAACACTTGTCTTTGTCCTGCCAGAGGAAAATCACAATAGAACTGAATAAACTCACACAGGATGTTTGGAATAGATTATTGTGTAAATAGATGCACAGTTAGAAAACAGTGAGGGAGAAAACACAGAGGTAAATATTTGTGTAGGCTGTTGTATTGTTGCTCTTCTGTCTAAACTGAAACCGACATTTTTAATTTCCTGCAGTATTTATCACTTTGTCTGAACTGCTCAGAAATCTCAACTTTAGCTTTTCTCTCTTGTCTTTTTACTGCGAACTGTTAGTTAAAACGTCCTCTGCTATATTTCTTTAGGACTGCTTGTCTTCATTTTTTTTACCTTGGTATGGTTCTTTATTAAATAAGGACAAATGCAATTTGTCTGTTTAGCTCCTAAAAAAGGGTCTGAAATCCTTAGCAAATATTCCCACTGGTCTGGCTTTTTCTCCATCCTTTTCACAGCTTAACTTAAGTAATGGATGAATGTTTCTGCTAAATCATGCTCTCCTTTAAAAGCAGCATTTCGCTTCAAAAACAGGGTATTAGCTGTGTGTGTATAATGTGTTATCCTGCAGTTTATGGTGCCTTCAGGAGCTCGATGCTTGTTATGTGTTGTTGTGTTGATCGGAGGGTGAGTTCTGATTTCAGTCACTGGAACATAACTGTGGTGTTTTTCCACTTGCACGGATGGCAAATGTGATTCAGTTTGTAAACACTTGCGATCATGCTACACACAAGCTGTGCAGCCACTGGTTTGGCTGATGAAGCTTCTTCTTGAATTCATTAAAGGACATTTTTGTAATTTCCTTCTGCAGTTTTTAACTTAAACTTTCACCACCAGGGGGCAGCATTAAGACAAGAAGGTCTGCCATTTACCTGGCCACAACTGTAAACAAGACTGTGCTTAATAATTTTCCTGGTTAAGTGATTAAGCTGAAAGGTTATAGTGACTTACTGCATAATCTTGTGGGACCAGCTTGGCTCTAGTTCATCTTGAGTTTATATATCTTCAGGAAATTGGCTCGTTAAGTCTGACATCATTATCACTTCAGGATCCAAAAGCTCCTTCAGATCCAAAAAGCAAACAAGCACCGAGGCACCACTGAGTTAAAAATGGTGCAAATTCTTTCAGCTCCAATAAAATTATCAGTGTGGTTGTTCTCCCTGGCGCTGTTGGTAGCTTTAGTTAGTTTTGGAATAATTTATTGATGGTGTATTTAAAGACAAGACTTCATAAAAAGAATCCTTTAAAACTAGTAAGTGTAACTAATAATGATTTTTCATTCATGCCAGGACTGACAACATCCCAATGGGGAGAGTGTGTGGATAATGTGTGGGGAAAGTGCATTTACCTCTCTGACATTAGGCAGCTCCAAGATGTCAGAGAAAACATAGAGGCCTGGGGTCTCCAGCAGAGAGCTGACAGCCTGGGCCAGTGCTGAGCCTGACAGAGACAGGAGCTGCTCCACCTCCATCTGATGCCGGGAGGACACAGGTACCAGAAACACAGTTAGCAGGTTAGACGAGACAAGAGTACTACAGAGACACGAATGAGCTGCAGAGCAATCACGATAAGAATCAAAGAGATATCCTCTCTTATTGCCTTAGCTCTGCCACTTTATTAAAGCCCTCTGGGGACATCATATCAAAATCTTTGAAAAACACAAGAACAAGAACCACAATGGTCTATTAATGAAGCCTCAGACCCCACAGCATCTGTGTGTAATGCCATGCCCTTGTCAAACCTTCCAGCCACTCATCACTTGTTGAAAAGATATCTATATAAATGAACAATACTCACTCTAATTTAATGTCCAACAGCCAAGGGCTCTTGACCAAAGCACTTAACCCTCAAACTACCTGGAGAGCTCCTCAGATACTGAAAGAGCAGCTTAACTGGGCAGTACCAAAGCAGGCAACAAGTGAAACGAATGCGAAGCAGGGCATGTATATTCATCAGCCCACTCCTTCAATAGAAATACGATGCAAATGCACTTTGGGCTGAAGGCAGCACCAGAATAATTACCTAAGTACTGACATGAATCTATCTGCGCCTCAAGCAGACACTTAAAATCTGGAAAGAAAACAAACAACCTAATAAACATCCAGGACCATTCCCCGATCTAACCCGTCATATTTAATGTTGTCTTTACATTCTCTTGTTATAAAAATCTAAATGATAGCACAGCTGTATGCCAGTTTGATCCCACTTCATCCTGATTCAAATGAGCCTCAACTGAGCAACTGATGGGATATTTTAAGATCTTAATCCCAGTAGACACATCCTGGGACACAAGGGAAGTTGGTATTACAGATGCATGATTAAATTATTGCAATTGCATCATACTGGCATCATTACCTTAGGCCACTTCCTAAAATTTATGCAACAGTGTCTGGATACCCATTGTGGTGCTAATACTACTCTGCCTGCTTCTGCTGGTGGCACCAATATAGTATCTTATCCCCATAAATTGGACACATTTAGATGCACATCTTCTGTATGTCTCCCCATCGCACCACCATTGAGGAGGTCCAAAGTGCACATTCCTAGATGAGCTGAAAAGGTGAGTGGACATGGGATTCAATCAAACAAGTTAACCTACACCGTGCTTTAGAAACACCGCCTCTCGTACTTTCGGGGCTTTCTAAAAGTCAAATCAAGCCCGAAGTGTGAGGCTGAACTGGATCCATCTGTATACCTCGACTGAATTTAAAAGATGGCCAAAACTGGCTGTATATCAGTGAGAGGTGGCATGAGGAATTTGTTGATCTGCTCAATATGAGAGATGCAGCTGTCCAGACACAAGATACTGTGATATAATAAACATGAATAAAACAGAAAAAACCCCACTGTCATTCATGAATAAATTTAAACGGACAGACAGCTGCTCATTGAGATACATGGTTTTAACAAAGACCTTAGGTAATGCCTGTATTATTCTTTTTAACAACTTATCCTTAATTTTGCCTATTCATTTACTTTAATTGTGTATTAACGTTAATACAATGTCCCTGTCCTACCATATTCAGGCATCACAAGTACTACTCAAAACATTCAGTTCTTTAGCTATTGTTATTGCTGAGAGGAGCTCTATATTTGCACAGCTAGAAAATCAAAGTGACTAAGACAGTTTATTAAATAATAAAAAGTCTATACTGCAAGCCGAAGAAATACAAAATTCAATTTTGGAGCTGCAAGCTTCCACTGTTTTCTAATACCCCAAACTCACTAAACAGCTCCCTGTGCTATAGACTTTGCATCTCAACCAAGACACATGCTGAAGGTCACTGCAAACCACTGCTAAGGCTTGAGTTTTTGTTTTGACACTTCACACAGTCAGCTTCTTATTAAATGCTGAGGCAAACTGAGCCATAAAAACACAGAGGTTACAGCCTGTGCAAATATTAAAAACCTAAAACAAAGAACAGAAACTTAAATCATTTTAAAGCTACTTAAAGGAAGATAACTGATTAACTAGGACCATATGGACAGAGGACAGAAATTATCACGATGTGACAGTAAAGTTGTTTGTTTTGGTTAGGCGGGGTTGTGTCCTCTTTCTCTCTACCATTCTGCAGGTAACTTTGGGAACTGCATATTTTTGATCTTTGACTGCTGTCTAGACCAGGGTCACTGCACATAAACACATTGATTTGTGTCATTTTAACAGCATTTTTGAGCCCTCATAATCTCTTAAGTACAGGAGCTGTAGCATGAAATTTTCTGGGCTGAAAAACAAATTTAACATTGAGTGAAGAGCTGCAACCAAATTAACTTTACACCCACTCCAAGTGTCACCATCTAAGGCTAAAATCAAATTTTTGTTAAGCACGTTTTTTTCTGTAACCAACTTTGAGGATCATCATGGCATATATCGCTGTTCCAATAACTAAACTGCATCAATGTAATGTCTATCACATAGAATAACAGAAACAAGCACTGATACCCAGAAAAAAACTTCAGGAAGTGCATTTTGGGTAAACTCTCTAGGGTTATACCACTGTGTACGGTATCTGGCTGGTGAAAACAAGCTATGAAAGCTCTCCTATATAACTACATTTTGGTACCAGATTCAGTTTTAGATGCTACTCAAACTACATGCTTTATGTCAGTGCAAATTTTCACCCACTGAGGGCTTGTAACTCAAAAGACTTTTTCATAGTGAAGGTAAATTTAGCATAGGTTCTTAGAATATTGAATGATCATTAATAAAAAAAGAATCTGTTTATTATTATTGATTAGCATGTCTGCTGTTTCTCAATGCTAATGTTTTCTTTCTACCCTTTCCCCAACCAGTAGAGACAGATGGCAGCCCTCACTGAACCAGTCTGGTTGCTCTGAGGTTTCTTCCTGCTAATAAGACTGGTTTTCCACCCCTTACTGTCACCAAGTGCTTGCACAAATGAAAATTGTTGTGCTTTACTTTAAACTACCGTATTTTCTGCACTTGAAATCCTTTAATTTTCTCAAAAATCGACAGTGCGCCTTATGTATGAATTCTGGTTGTGCTTACTGACCTCAAACCGATTTTATGTGGTGCACAGTGCTCAAAAATCTGTCAAAAAATGTTTTAGTATGACTTAAGCTACGAAGCTGTACGGCTTGATGGATTGTTGAAGCATTATGGCTACCGTAGTCAGGAGCCTCGCGAAGTTAAAACATTACTAGACTATTTAGAAGTAAGGCCATAACTATTAGTCTGTCAATTGGCTTCATTTATTCGGAATATGAAAATTAAGGATTAACCAACTGTGGAATTATGGGCCCATATTGGTGCTAATTATCATTATTATCTCATTTTGAATTTGATAGTAGCAACACATCTCAAAAAAGTTGGGACCGGGTCATATTTACCACTGTGTAGCCTCCCTTCTTCTTTTAACAAAAGTCTGAATTTTTTGGGAGAGGAATGTTGTCCCATTCTTGTTTGTTAAAGGATTCTAGCTGCTCCACAGTCCTGTTTTTCTTTCTTTCTTCTTTTTCATAGTGTTCCAAATGTTTTAAGTCAGCAAAAGAGCTGGAT
Organism: Oreochromis niloticus; assembly: GCF_001858045.2. NCBI lineage: Eukaryota > Metazoa > Chordata > Actinopteri > Cichliformes > Cichlidae > Oreochromis > Oreochromis niloticus. The sequence goes on along the minus strand of NC_031976.2, from coordinate 23,643,494 downwards.
TGCAGGCAGACCAATTCAGCACTCGGACTCTTCTACTATGAAGTCACGCTGTTTTCATAGCAGCAGTATGCAGTTTCACATTGTCTTACTGATATATGGAGGGACTTTTTTGAAGAAAAAAAAAGCCAGATAATCCCTCTCCTCTTTAGTCAAGAGGACACAGTGAACATGTTTTGCAAAAAGAATTTCAAATTTCAATTTATATGACCTCAGAACAGTTTTCTATTTGCCTCAGTCCCTTTTAAATGAGCTGTGACCAAGAGAAGATGAGGCTTCTGGATCATGTTCACATACGGATTATTATTTGCATGATAGAGCTTTAATCTGCACTTGTGGATGTGATGTTGAAGTGTGTTAAAACACAGTAATATCAACAAGTGTTCCTGAACCCATGCAGTGATTTTCAGAATAACAGAATCCTGTCTGTTTTTAATGCAGTGTTGCTTGAGGGGCTGAATGGCACTGGCATCCACTACTGATTGTCGACATTGTCCCTTGGGCACTTTGAATCTTTTAATATTGTCGTGGACTGCAGATGATGAAATACTCAAAGTCTTAACAACTTTATTATTGAGGTACATTATTCCAAAACTATTCTCCAATTTGTAGATGCAGTCTTTTTTCTTGGCAACAGATCATGTTACTGACTTTTTGCCAATTAATCCAATTAGTTACAAAATGTTCCTCCATCTGTTTCTTCTTCATACCACTTACTTTTTTAACCTTTAATTGCTCCCAAGCCAAATTTATGGAAGCATGTTTCTGACATGAAATTTAAAATGAGCGAATATTTTTCATAAAACAGTGTCTCCATGTGATTAAAATCTGGGTTTGTGAGATTTGAAAATCATCCCATTATGTTTTTAGTCACATTTTACACAATGTTGGAATAGGGTTTGTGCTTGCTAATACACTGATATTCCCTTAATAAGGCTAATACTAGCGCTTACTAATATTCCCCTCATGTGTATCAGTGTACCCTTGAGAAATTGACTTTCACACTCTCCCAGAGATAAGGGTGACACCTTCAAATAGCTTGTTTAGTCAAACGAGCAGTGTAAAACCACACAAATTATATTTGAAGTCTTGTAAATACCTCTGGGAACTAAACCATTTATGTCAAGTTTGTTTTATGGATATATTTAAATTGACTGTTCTGCATGAAAAGGGAGTACAAATACATTTTTAGCACTAATTGACATTGATAAATAAGAGCCTTCTTTGCTGACAGTTTTCTTTCAAAGTCACAAATGAATCGGCAACTTTTCAGGTCATTACTACAATACTGTTTGAATCTCTACTTCAAACAAAGTTCCTTCACCACTTGGACGCCACCTTGAAACCTATCCGTGCATATATTTCCAAGCATCATCTATATTTATCTGTAATTAGTTTGTTCAGCAGCACAAAAGCTGCACCTACAGAGCAAGCAGTCAAACCTAACTATAACTGCTTTAAAAATTGCTGACTTTGCCCAGAAATTGGGTCTTTAAAAAAATATTTTTTCCTTGCTTGAAGTTTTACTTCTATCACCATCTTTATTTTTGTTAAACTCCCATAAATTTAAATTAATATCCGTCTTTCAAGTCTAAAGCAGTAAACAGAAACGTCTCTGTCATTCTGTACTGATTCAAGACCTCAATTTTAAACTTGTTAATATAAAATAACAATAATAATAATAGTAGTCTATTTATTCAAACAAAAATCAACCAGAACATAAAGTGGCGCTTACAGAGACTTAAAGGGTCATGTGTTGTCCTTAAGTAAGTACTTAAATTCAGGGTGCACTGATATTAAGCTTATACGCTTATCCGGGACGAAACATCAAATCAGCTGTCAGATAAAGTGCTAAAGATACACATTATAACTGTAGTTTTGGGCAGCTGCCCGACTTTAAGCTCGCTGTTTACGTAAACATTACCTATTATTCAAGCTCAATGTGTCATGCTAGCTCGGCTGCTAGCGGCTAACTAGCCGCCGCCAGGCTTCACCTAACCGCTGACTTCAGGCCTCAGTCCATTTTAAGGCTTCATATTGACTTCAAACATGCCACCATCGTATTCAGATAGCCAATAAACTACATATGCATTGAAATATTAAAACTAAAATGGTAAAATGCGGATTAGCGTGTTAAAATTTACCTTGTTGTGTTGGTTTCTGGCAGACAGCTTCCCTTTCGAGTGCTCAGTTCCGCTACAACAAAGTGACGTAATCCGTGATTGGACAGTAGCTCAAAGGAGGCGGGACAAAGGCAGCTGTCAATCACGACTTGTTGCAGCGGATTAGAGAGGAGAGCACCACTTAGCGACGACTGGGTATACTACACGCAAATATTAGCGGACTGCACGGAGTGTATGTCAGTGTTCTCATGAACAGCAGTCAGTGATGAAATGCTTCGTCCTGCTAAACACAAAGCCAAATACGGCAGTTAGCATGCTTTCAACTTAGGAACATAAATATGAAAAAAGGCGTCAACAGGAGTTACATTGTTTATTATCTTCAATAACCTTTACTAATATTTATTTTCTCTTTAATATTCTTCTGCTCTAAATCTCCCAAAGTCTGTGTATGTATTTCAGAGGGAAACTCTAGACAAGCATGATATCTTTTTCTTCTTATTTTGGCTGCTCCCTTTAGAGATTGCTACAGCGGATCATCTGCCGCTCCTAGCACCCTCCTTTGTCACACCAATCCTTTGCATGTCCTCCTTAAACAACATCTGAACCTACGCTGTGGTTTGGTTCTTTCTTTTAACATATTTCCTTAGGAATTAATAAAGTATTCTGATTCTGAATCCTCCTGCCTGAATGCTCAACATTTTCTGAGTGATATATTCACACTTCCTCCTCTACAAATAAACCAAACCATCTCAGCTCTCTTATGTAGTCTCTGTTGCTTTGAATGGTTGGCCACAGGTATTTAAATCTTTACTATCTCTACTCCTTGTATGATCCCTCACACACACGTATTCTGTCTTGCTTCTGCTTCTGCTGACTTACATTCCTCTTCTCTTCAGACTTTGCCTCCATCACTTCAGGCTCTCTTCTACCTCCTACCTACTCTAACTACAAGTCACAATGTCGTCTGCAAGGAGCATCCTCCATAGAGACTGCCTGACCTCACCTGTGAACCTGTCCATAATCACTGGAAACAACAAAATGTTCCCCATACCCTTCACTACATGCTTTTAAATTATACAACTAAACAGTAGATATAACTGTATTTAAGTACTCGTGCCCCCATAAGGTTGATTCTGTTCATCTGAACGTAGCGTGACGAAACGTTTCTCCAACTGAAAAATGCTACATCCAGATGAACAGAATCCACCTTTTAGGATTTACTTGCCTGGATCATTGAGCATGCAACAAGACATTAAGTATGCGTGCCTTTTAAAATTGCACCAGTTTTCCAGTATATGTTGTTAGGGCTTGTATCTATTTAAAAGTTATATTGTCTGTTTATTAAAAGGTGCTCTATTAGGGGGCTTGTATATGACATTCTCGCAACTCATAATACTCCAATTCTTGTGTAATAGCCAAAAAATGTATCAAAAATAAACAAAGAATGTAAAGTCTTTAAGAGATCCGCGAACTCATATCTACACGAAGGCATCAACATTTAACAAGAGGTCAGTAATTTAGCTTTAAAAAATGTTGTTATTATTTGTTCATTTGTCTGTAAGCAGCATGGAATAGACTGAAAGCAAAAAGTTAGATAAAATATAGTTTATTGATTTACAAGTGTACATACATACAAATATAGAATACTCCAGACAAGCAACATGATTCATCTTAAAGGGAAAATACTAAGAAATTATACGGTAGCTGAAAGCAGATATGAAGGGCCAGTTCAGCAGAGCCCAGTAAACCTGAAGCGTGGTCATAAGCACTGATAAAAATGTGTTTTTAGAAGATACATGTCGCTTTGTGGGCCGAAAAGTGAAGCCAGATCAAGTACCTTAAACCTGCATTCTGTATGAAGGCCACTAGTGGGGCAATATCTGTGGATACAAAAAGACTTCTGCTCCCATAGAAGACTATGTGAAAATGACTCAGTAATGATGTCTATCTATCTATCTATCTATCTATGTGCAACACACACACACACACACACACACACACACACACACACACACACACACACACACACACACACACACACACACACCATATTCACCAGATGTTTCAGATGCAAGCTGAACACTTGACCACGTTTCCACATCAAAGCATTGCCGAGATATTATCTCATTTCCTGTTTTGCAGCCATTTTCGACTGAAATTCAATCGAAATCCTCAGTTTTGTAAAAACACAACTTCTGTGTACGCACGAAACTCGATTAAAAGAATCAAATCACCTTCATAACTTTTTGTTTTTTAATTTTTTTTTTTTTACACAGAGTTTTACGGGCTGTCATGGGTTTTGTGTGACAAGGTAAGGTGGATTTCTAAGATAAGGTCAAAATAGGACATCCGCTGCCTGGCACCCAACAAACCCTACAGTGCTATTTCTAAAGCATTTTGCAGCCCTCAACAGCAGACAGATTAAAAAAATGTGACACAGTGACAACATTCATGCTCATTTCACTGCAGACCGTGCAACTCTGAAACCACACGAGTTCATTGTAAAGTCAAAAATTGCCACCTGATGTTATGGTCTCACATTTTCTAAAAAATATTCACGTTCTTGTGTAAAATCAGTGCACTACTAAGCAAAGGATCTCTTTCAGTGAACAGCTTAATCTCCAACAAGCTTTCTCAACATAATGTGCAGCTTCTCAGCAACTGTGAGCTTACAAAAAAACCCCAAAAACAAAAAAGCAAAACTATGCTTATTTTAGTGCCGACATCTATTTTCTGTAATCCCAAACATGTCCCCATTCATTTTCTCGTCTTGCATATCCAGCCTTCGCAGGTCTGCATCATTTTTAGTGGTGTAGGATTCAGTTGAGCTGAATGGCATCCATCTGGCAGATTCGTTTATAAATGTGATCACAAGGAACATCAAACCATGTCTTGGAGTGGCTGTCTAAGGTGCCACAGTCCTCTCCGTGTTCCCCTCCTGTGTGGTGGTTATCTGGCTCTGAGCTCACTTGATCCCAGTATCTGTGACACAGGGAGAGAGCAGAAAGTGTGATAGATTGGTGAGCTATAAATAACAACTAAACATGTCTGACAAATGATAAAAACAAGTTCACCTTGGCCAGCTATCTGATTTATTGATGATGAAAGGTTTGATATACTTGAGGCTTTGATATAAGTGTGGGCAGAGTTTGCCATTTGAATTTATATAGGTTGTTCCTGGACAGATTGCTTGGTGTCATAATTGAAAATAAAAGCAGAAAAGCTTAAAAAAGAAAATAAATGCATGCATTAAATTTTGTTACTTGTGTTCGAGTGTCGTGTTGTCCACCCATCTCCACTCTCCTTCAGTCTCTATGTCAGACAGGCCGATCCAGTAGTGGTAATAAAATCCACCAATTCTCTTAGCTTCCTTTGCCAGAGCATCCTGGAGACAATGAACACACATACATAATTCAGAGTCCTTTCTTACACCTAAAACCTTAACTCAACCTTAACCTTAACTTAAGAAGCTGTGTTCCTTGAAAACTGTTGATGCAAAATTTATGCTGTAAAACGTACACCCTCAAGGTTGAAAGCTCAAAATACATTCTCTTACTATTGTACTATTGGGGAATGATCTCCAGTTAATGCAGTAAACCAAACCCACATAGCTCCTTAAACATTTTTCTAGAAGCACAACAGCAAATCTAACAGCATATAAGACTAACAGTGTCTCTGTTGTGTCCGGCAAACCATTAGTCATGATGCAAGAATGCCAGGAAATGGAACCTGAAGGTGATAAATGGACTTTAGCCATCATAGATCTTATTATTTACACCCATGCCTTTCCTTTTTGTGACATGTCCCAGAGTCTTTCTTGACAAATTAACTCAGTTTACACTGTGATGTGGTGCAACAAAGCCGAAACGATAGTCGAACATGGTCTATTCGGATCACCTGTGTATGCTTACTTTCTTAAATTAGCATTATCACTAGACGTTAACCTCTGGGGCTCCACTCAGCCAGTTGCCACTTAAGGCTGATGCCCTAAAAAAGTCAAGTCAGTGAACATCAGCAATGAAATGAGCATTTTAAAAACCTGATATAAAAAGGGTTTTGGCCTATTTAACCAATTCCCCTTTCATAATAACTGGACAAGCGGAGATTTTTCTCTCTTCTTTTCTTTTTTTTATAACTCAGTCACTCAGCTAGTTGGCTAATGTGGTCTTATCTATTTCCAGAAAACCAAGATGGTAATCACATGAAATCACACACTAAGTAAATATTACTTACACTGTGGAGTTTAAACAATTGACTGCATTATTTGCGTGTAGCTTGGTTACTGTTTTTTAACAAATTGTGTTGAATGTGGGCTGAGTTTTATTTTTTCGCTCCTATTGCAGCATCCTGGTATTGTGCATGACTCAGCTCACTGCCACACTGACCATGTTTACTGTGACACTTGAATAGAAGGAAGGCATCATTAATGTTATCACGGAAAAATCCAGTGGTCCTCTTAACTTCAGCAGATAAAATAACCTTGCCTCGCAAAGATATATGAGTGTCATCTCTCCTTCCACCCACTTCCACTCCTTCGCCAACAGCATGCAGTAACCCACACAATTAGGGGAATGAGCAACACCTGTGCTGGTCAGCAGGGTTCAGCGCGCTCACACACACACAAAACACATTAACTTGCATACATGCTGTTCTACGGTGTGCAGTATGGTGAGATGGCTGCCCATTTCTTCACAGCTGTCTCTGCTCTTCACCCAGTCCAGCCTGTCATTGCTGAAATAGTAACACTGATTCCCGATGTGAAGCCAACCTTCAGGACACTCCCTGCACTGCTTAACTGTTAATGAGAAAGAGCAAGATAAAGGGATGAGGGGAAAGGGAAATCAAAGACAGCAGGAAATGAAGACTGTGTTCATTTGTTTGAACGAATTCCTGCCACCTGTCTTTGAACAGTCCTGTCCCAGGGCGGTGTAGTCTTCACACAGCTGGATGTAACGCCTCTGCATTGATTTCAAACCCAGAGCTGAAGAGGAGGAAGACTCCAGTGGGGCCGGCGGCACCGGCCTACTAATCACTGAGATAGAGAGATAGATCCAGTTATTACACTTAATTAAAAAATAAGTCCTCATCAAAGAAGAACAGAAATTTACGCTCATTGGCCACTTTAATAGGTAATTCAGCTAACTGTTCATTTAAACATTGAATCGGCCAATCATGTGGCAGCAACTCACTAACTGCATTTAGAAAAATTCGATATGGTCAACTTGCTGAAGTTTAAAATGAAAATCAGAATGAAGAAATATGTGCATGATTTAAGTGACTTTGAATTTCAATGACCTTTTGACTTTGGTCGTTAAGTCAAAAGGTCATGGCGCCTTATCCCGCTTTCAGCAGCGGCATGTCACAAAGCTCAAATCATCACAAGCTGATTTCTTAAACATAACAATGATTTTACTGGACTCAAATGGCCTCTGTAGTGCTCCACACAGAGCACTGTTGAGATGTTGCACATCACTGTTGATGTGACGCTATCATGTGTATATGGGCCAAAATCTCTGATGAATGTTTCCAGCACATCCAGAATTAGGGTAGCTGTGAAGACAGAAGGGTGTCCGACCCAGCAGTGGCAAGGTGTACCTAATAAAATGTCTGATGAGTATATGTACCAAATTTTATGACAATTCATGTGATACTTGGTAAGATTAGTCTGGAAAAAAGTGATGGACCCACCAGCAAAGCAATCCACAACAAATGTGATCGTTTGGTGGAGCATCCGCTGGCATGCTTTGCTAACAGCTATCAGAGCGCTCGCACACTAATGTTTGGAAATTAGCAGGTTGATAGGAACATTATAAGGAAAATCTAATTGCTGACTCAGTGATGATATTGGTGAAAAGAACATGAGTGCATGTGCAAAATTATATGAGACAGTGAAGACATTTACATCAACACAGCCAATATCTCGGGGTCGATCACCAGATAAATCCATCCAGTATTTCTCGAGTTGGACCCGCATAAGAGTGAATATAGACAAATGCAGTTTTTATACTGTTGTGGTTTCTCATTTGCCAAAAAAACTGCTCCCTCTTGAAGCATATAAGCCTTCTCTTTACAGTCTGTGACTCTGTATGGTTTTATTGCTGCCCTGGCTGGAATAATTGTGTTTACATGAGATCCCTTGCGGCCAGAAGAAATTATCATTTGCAATCTGGTTTCATTGCCACATATTTTTCCATTTGTGTGTCTGCTCTCTTTTATGTTGCCACTTCCCATTTGAGTACTGAAACGTTTAAAAAATATATTCATCTAATGACATAAATAGAGATAATGGTTACTATAGTTACCTCACTGTCATTAAGAAGTACCATAAGAAGTGGTGACATCCTTCAGGCCCAATCAACATGTTACCTTGAAGAAGTGTCGCAACTGGTCATGTGTCAAGGAAGTGAAAGCCAAGGTGCTTGCAACAGCTGAACTGATTCAAAGTTATTTTCAGCATGTTTACCTTGATTTACTGTAAGCTGAACTGTGGTTAGTAAATCAGATCAGAGTTAATATGTGCTAGAAAAATGAGTTTCACCTTTTAACACTAATGACACGTAATCCTTTCCTGGAAAGCCCTCTCAAAACACAGGTGCAGGTGCTGCTGTGAGGTAAAATGTGGCTTGCATGACGTCACAAAAAACTTTTCTACAAATGCATATGCTGCAGATGTTTGTGAAATGAAATGTGTTAAATTTTCATATGGCAGCTGTGATTTAATCTGCAGCTACTGTATATACCATTACATTACATTTAATTTGTTCTACTTAGGCAGACTTGCTCTACAGAGTCATAAAGTGGAATTAAAGCACTCTCTCTTTCGAAAGTCTTAAAATATGTTAGAGATCCCGTTGTCATAGGAAGTATTTCTTTTTATTTCCTCCTCTTGCTGCAAGACATGCCAGTCATCATTTTCAGATCTGAAAATTGTACTCGATAGCTTGGGAGCGTGCGTCTGAACGAGTGTGTATGCGCACGCGTGGCAATAGATCAAGCACGTACGGCCCCAGTGGTGTTTGTTTTAAATGAGAGAGTGTCCTCACAAGCACATTATCAGGCTGAGCTGCCAGAGACTCTTGGCCCTGCAGGAGAAATATTTCACAATTATGGACTTTTGTGCTTTTTCTATTACATGACCCTCGCTGGACTGGAGAGAGTGCTTTATCTTTTTTATTGCCAATTCTAGGTGTCCAAAAGCACACTGAGCTGAAATAAAGAGAGAATAATCAGCGTGGGATAGAGACCCAAAGACACAGACACAGACAGGCAGATGTAGAGCACAGTGCAAAAGTTTTAGGCACTTCAGATGTTTTTTTGGGGTCATTTTCTATCAAGCAATACCCGAGGGAGACATCAGGTTGGTACTAAATTCAGACTGCAGCACAAAAATGACTCCAAACATAGAGCCAGAGTCATAAATGACTATCTTTAATGACAACAAGAGCAATGAGTTTTCCCCCTAAAGAGGCCTGATCCCAGCATGGTGGAGTCAGTCTGGGATTTCATGAAGAGACAGAAGATACCGAAAATAAATCCACTGATGAACTGAGGGAAGAGCTCCAACATATACGTCCTAAATACTTTGAAGCTGTGTACATATGCAGGGGAACTGATGGTAGTTGCTTGCAGCAAATATTGATTTTTTTCCCTCTTTCCTACACTCTTTATGAAGTAAAACTGATAAATATGGACTTTTTGTTACTAAGCTTTTTACTTTAAGTACCAAAGTCTTTTGCACTGGACCCAAAGTACAACACACACAGGAGGGGGCACGAGGTTCTGAGACAGTATTTATACTTACAGAGCACAGCGAGTACGATGTTGCCACAGATGGAGGCCAAAAAGCCAATAAGTATCAGGAGAGAAGTCTTACTCCTCAAACACTCGACGCCTTGCTTCGGTCCCTGGGAGCCTGATTAGACACAAAACAGTCCACAGCATGCAAGCTGTCAATTCACCACTTTAACTCCTCTGGTGTAACAGCGAGAGCAGACTTTAAAGGAAATTGCGGGGCAGAACCGTTTGACCAGAGTTTAGCTTCATTATATTTTCAAATCCCCAAAGATAGCAAGTCAGTGGATACTCTCTGCCTCATGCTGTCACATATGTACACAAACACTAAAATACAGAGTTTCAGATACTTCACTGAAGTAACATGTAGCAGTTGTGCATCAATTTCATCCTTAGAGATTACAGTCATGGCCACAATTTTTGGCAGGGTGCTTTGACGCCCCAGTTTTTACGGTGGTGGCTTTCGGCATTCCTGTCTTATTATGATCAGAAGCAAATATGTTAATTACAAAGAGCTTCTGGATTTGTCCTGGCAGCTGATATCCAACACACAGCAGAAGATACAAAGAAGACAGATCAACATTCCCCAGTAAAAGTCTTTGAAATGTATGAAATGTGTTTGATTGTTCTTCACTAGATCATAAAAACATGAAAAAAAAACAAAACAGTTTAAATAAAGCTGAAGCAGCAGATTGTATGCAACAGGAAATTTGCGCAACTGCCAACATTTGTTGGCTGTGATTCTATTAGACAGTTGGACTTAAAGCATAATCTGCAGCCACTTCCTTTATGAGATGATCTGTTTGCAAAACTCTTCATCTGCAAAGTAGGATTGTAGACCAACTCTGTTTAATATAAAGAGTTTTTCTTAAAAAAAAATCATGTAAGCAGGAAATGAAAGTTTAAATAAATTTGATGAGAGTAATTGGAGCTAAGATAAGGAGGAATAACCTAGCAACATGAGCTGAATATGCACAATCCACACAGAAAGGCTTCACCAAGGTTTAAACCCTGGATCCTATTGTTTAAAGCAACAGTGCTAAGCATGGAGTCCCTGGGCTGCCAGGAAAGCATAGACACGAGCATTCAAGTTAAATTTAGATACATTAAAACTGTACTCAAGCACAGCACTAAATTAAAGATAGTTCAAGTTCTTTCCAACATCACATGGACTTATGCTCATGATAGCTGTGAAAGTAAGCTAGCCTAAATAAACTGATTCCAACTGTGTTTCTTAATATTTTATTTTTTGTACTACTACATTTCTACTCCACTACAGTTCAAAGGCTACTTGTTTAAACAGTCTTAACCTACTGAGATCCTCCATCCTCATGTGGGGACATTACATTTTTGGCTGTTCTGCACCTTAAATTTCAATCTGCTCAAGAGTTTTTTCATGTTTTGTTAAGCAATGTTAAATTTATTGTGTTATGCTGCAAAATAAACCCACTATCCCTGTGTGAGAACATACTATTTTAAATAATAAGGTATAAAAAAACTTTGTAGCAAAGTAACAACTTTTTAATCTGAAGGAAAGCTTCATTATTAGACTAGACTATCAGGAGCAGCTAATCACAAATAGTTAGGATCACAAATAGCTCGGGCCTCAGGAGGTTAAGACTGCACAATCAGGTAACACTAGCTACACAATAACTTTACCACACAGCAGCTGTAATAACTTATATGAATGAATATTTGTTACAAAAACTCTGCTATAATATATGGAAAAGTAGCATTAATAAAGTCAAGTAAAATACAGGTAGTAAGTACTTTGTACCCATATTTTATTCTGCATCCAGTATAAACATGGGTACAAAATAGTAATCTAGTACCATGTAAATCATAACTGAGTTTAGCAATTAGGTAAATGTACTCAAGTCCACCTCTGGCTCTCACACATCTGTTTTTTTCTTGCCTCATGTGCACACAAATTACCGTCGCTGTGTTGTGGGATGAGCCTGTTCGCTCCCGGTCTGGGCTCCTCTGTGAACTCGTGCAGGCTGCTGTAGTTTTCTCTCTGCTCCATGTCTGTAGTTTCCTTCTCTTCCCCACTTTGTCCTTCTTTATATGCTACCTCTTCAGGTCCCTAAAGGTTTTGGTATCTCTTGTCTGGAGAAACAATATTTCTCCTTAAAATTAAATTTGTCCCTGCTTGTTGAATTATTGAGGCACGTTCCCCTGAATCAAAGAACGTTGCAGAGTTAAATATATTTGCTCAGAGAACTACACAACACTGCTCTGTGCCCTCCACGAGATAACTCAAGCTTTTCTGTGTCATCTGTTTCATAAAAAAGGAGGATTTGTTAAGCCAAACAGGGAGGCTCTTTCCTCACATTTTTGGCACCGTGTGCTGCTCATTGGTGGGGCTCATTGTCATCGAGCCCCATCTTGCGCAATCCCAGAAGTTTCCTCAGCTCTGTTTGGAGTGAGCCACCGATTCTGGAAATTCGTTACAGATGAGTCAGAACGGGGAAACGTGTTCTTTAACAGGATCTGAAAAAATACACTGTGTACTTGCACTCCTCCTGACATTAATTAAAGCAACAAGAACTAGAACTGGAGCTGTGACAAGGTTGTGATGGGAAAACAGGCGAGAACAGCGTGTTTTAAGAAAGAAGAGCCAAGCTGTGGCTCAGCACGAAAAGCACAGGAAATCAGAAGAGAAGAATTTCTGGTCATGTGCAACCACAAATTTCAGCACAGCAGTCACTGAATAAGACACAAACATGAAACACCCCTCCTCTCTGCTTTAATTAGTTTGGTTTGAATAACAGAAACCTCATGAAGCACAAGAGCTGACAATGTCTGTGGGAATAAGGTGCCAGGAAAAAAAACAACAACTTGGACATGTACCAGAAAAGAAGTTGACAGTGTGCTGGAAGAACAGAGTGGGCATCTGGTGTGTGTGGTGAAGAGGTGATATTGTTACAGCTGTTCTGCTTATGAAGAGAATACAAATAACCTTAAGCACACATGTTTACCAGCACACACACACACTTGCAGTGCTGGTAAATGCTGAGTCATACTCAGACCTCCATTTTTGCCAGTTTTAAAAAAGTTGGGGACAGAAAGAGAACTTTGCTCATGTTTTTGGTCAATAATACTGAACCTACATGCCAGCTCGCCATCATCAAATGTTTGTTTGTGCAATCCAACATGGCAGGTTATTACTAGTTTGGCTACAAGAGATTGCACCATCTGAGTTTACATGGTTTGATAGCCATGAAAAGTCCAATCTGTCTGGAAGATTTGTGCAATCTGTACTTTTCCCTTCTCTTTGATACACAAACTGCTATATAAAACATCAAGAGGGCAGAGAGAGGACACCAAAGTCTGCGATATCCTGCAAGCTGACAGCTGACATGCATCTTATCCAAAAGAAAGGTAAGAAGCCCCGATGCAGCCCCAGATATTCGTATGTCCGGAGCTGTTTGAATGTGTGCTAATGCTGAGTCTGCTGTCTGTCATCAGCCGCCCTGGGCATTAAAGGCCTCACCATCCTCTGCGTTGTGCTCGGCCTGTTGGCTAATGCTGAACCTGCTCAGGATGCAGAGGGAGAGCTGACCTTTCTAAAGCTGAAACTAGAGTCTTTGAAGGACCGCATTAGACACCTGTGTAACCAGTACTCCGACCTGGCACACAACTGTTCAGCTCCAGGTACCGAACGTTCAGCAGATGAATGATAATTCAGTGCTTGTTTCTTGTTCTGCACCTTTCTATAAATTGTTTAACTTGTATATTTGTCTGTCCCCGTGTCACCTACAGCGATCAACTGCACAGAGTGTCCTGATGGGTGGGTTCACGTAGGGGATCACTGCTTTGTCCTCAGCAAAGATACCGACGGTTGGCTTAACAGTACGCTCAAATGTAAGGATATAGGCGGACATCTCGCCATCTTGACCACCAAAGAAGAGCATGTGAGAGTTTCTTTTTACTTTAAATGTTTTGAATGTATTTTTTTGGAATTCACAAGTGCTAAAGAATTTGACTGTACATAATTTTAGGACGCTCTTGAAAAAGAAGCCAGGAGGATTGGGACGTTTAACCCATTCTACTGGCTTGGGCTGACTGACATTGAGAACGAAGGAGACTGGAAATGGGTGGACAACTCAACGCTTCAAGTCTCGTAAGTATGAAGATGACTCAAATATCAATGGTCTTCTCAGGATGGCATCATCATACAAAAAGTGGGTGATCTAACAAAAAAAAGGATAAAAGAATAAAGTACAAAGCATTTCTGATGGTTTTTAATAGATGCAGTTTACAAATGATCATCAGTTAGAGAGGCAAATAGTTCTAGTTTAAAACAAGATAAATCAGCTACTATAGCTTTAGTGTAAAAAACCCTAAACAGTTACGGGGTTTCACTTATGAACTTTTCTTCACTGTAACTCGAGTGTGATGTCTGCACCTGCTGTGAAGACCACACAGGCTTTTCTCATGAATGCAGGAACTTGCACTCTCTCAAATGGCCAGCAGGGGGCACCTTCTATAGATGCAGAAAGAAGTCAGACTGTAGGGAAGTCAATAAAAAAAATCACTCATGAACACTTTCCTAATGCCTTATTGTTTCAATTGATAGTTATTTTAACACAAAATTATGCATTTTTGTAATATAAGATCAGATTGTAGTCAAAAATGAGGATTAGGCCTGTGTTAAACCAGAGTGTGGTTTAGCACAGGCCTAATTAGTGATTGATACGCTGCTGCCTTAAGAGCTGCAGTGCTCCTCGGGTCGCTCATCGTCATTGCTAAACTCAAGGTTTCATGGCAGGACTTTGCAAACCAGTGGGTGACACCATGCTGGTTGTGTCCATTTTTGATATACAGTCTATACCTGGTAGAGAAGCAGTTGGGAAACAGTAAAAAAAATTTTTTTTAGCGTGATTGTTGTTTATGTCAGTTAAATGACTCCTTTGGCCACTGCTAGATAGATGTACAGATCAAATTAGAGTCTGTTTGGTAGTGCAGATTGTACTAAAAATGAAGGATAAAACGATTGGTGAAAACATGAATTATTAATTTTTAGTTTAAAAAACAAAATGAAAATGCTGACGCTAATTGATCATTTTGCTCTTTAATCATATTTACTTAGTTAAACATTCTTAAACAAATATTTCTATTATTATGACAAATGACAAACACGACATTTCTCTACAATCCTAAAACAAACATGTATAAATGAACACGCTAGTCTGAATAATCATTCGAGTAACCTATCGTTGGTTTAACGACAAACATTGTTGCATGGAGCTGCAGCACCTGCCTGCCTACACACTGAGAGCTTTAGAGACTTAAAATGAAGGCCTGGGTGTTTCTGTAACGTTGCCATCATCTTTTATTTAGGTTTCATATGCTGTAAAGGAAACATACAGTTTGACACCTACACAGAGTTTTGGCTCATGCATGTTCACTAAAGACTTAACAATAAATGTGCTTCTTTTGAGAAAACGGTGATCGAGCCAGAGGTGAGGATCAGCATCGATTAAAATCAACCAAGATGGGTTCACAGAGCTCGCCAAGACCTTAAAGAGCATTTTCAGCCTGTTAATCGGGCTTTTGTACACAGCAAAGGTTTCTTGGCACCAAGTACATAATTACTGGTTTAGGTAATGGGGGGTGTTTTTATTTTTATAGGTGTCATATTACTAATAATACTGAAGAGGTTGCTGAAGTCTCTGGACTAGCCTATGGTGTATGTGAAATGAATTCCCTCCAACAGACGGTGTTTAGATTTATAGATGTTTTAATATAATTGCATGTCTCATTATGTCATGGCATTTTTCCATCAGAAAATTGCTCGAAGAAGAAAACTAGTACTGTTTTCATGAGAATATCACCATATTAGACATGATGAAAAATACAAAGCATAAACATTTAATAAATAACCTTTGCGGCAGTTCCCTGAAAACCTGATGGTAGAGCTGGAGGACAAGTCAATTTGATCTTTTTTTGCAAGTTTTTTGCAAAACTTCACAGCAATTCATCAACTAGTATGTAGGTGTAGGCATGTTTTGCATCAGTTCCTGCATCCTTTACTCTAACTATAGTCACAACTACAAATCTGCACAAGGAACCATCCTGTAAATAAACAGGTCTTTTAGCTGATGATGGCTCTTGAAGAATAAAGAATTACTTAAAAGTAATGCATCTTCCCCTTAGCAAGACAACTGTTAAAACAGTGCACAAACTTAGCAGGTGAAATGCCACTTCAGCAGAATTTTAATGAAAGTAATGTTAATCTTCTTCCATCTGCGTTTTAAAGATTTTGGAACACACTGAAGTCTGAGCCGGATAACAACGAGTCCGCTGGGGAAGCTGGAGAGGACTGTGCGGTGGTGGACACCCAGAATCAGAACTGGTACGACGTTCCCTGCTCCTTCCAGTATCGACGAATCTGTCAGATGGACGCCATCCCGCTAAAGTAGCCCAAGGGGACCTCTACAGGAACGTCACTCAGAAAGATTTTGATGCTTTATTGAAAACATCTGCTAATGTTTCTACACATTACAGTTTTCATCTTTCCACTTTCAGCAATAAACTATACACAAATAATATGCTGCGTATGTAAATTTACAGAAGCATCGACACATCTGAAAGCATTACAGACCTCCTCAAAAAATATACATAAGGGTACAGGAAATTTAGTCTACAGATAGACTCAAAGTGTAAATGAATTAAAGTTACAGACGGTAATAATCATACATAAAATACATAAAATCAGTCCAGATTGCCTGATATGTTTGATCCTCAATCCAACAAAACTCTTTTGTATTTTCCAATGTGGCAAAATGAGAGATATAAATCCAGGTAATTCAGGTAAATCAGAACATATCAGATCAGAAATTCAGCGTGTTCCCGTTTCTTCTTAAAGATCCGGTCTGTGAGCTTTCATGTTCTGTAAAATCCTTTTGGTTTGGGGCTGAAAAAGAAAAAGTCCCAGGTTTCTGTTTGAGTTATGGAAACTGACGCAGAACTACAAAAGCCAAATCATGAATGCTTATTTAAGTAATGTTCGTACTTCAAAAAATATCTCATGGCTCAAAGTGTCATTCAGATTTTAGTGCTGATAACTGTGCGTGCTTGTAAATGTGGCTTTGGAGCCATTTTACCAGTTCAGGAAATGGTTAGTACGTACTTTTTGCATTGGCAGAGTCGATGCCTGCGGAGTCTCATTTTCTGCTAATGTGAGTGACAAAGAGGCAGACAGAGAGAGAGAGACATAGAGGGGTAACTCTTAAAGCTGAACTAATAACTCAGTGTGATTGAAAAGAAAGGAATATGAATGGCTGAACTGTACTTTTCTGCGCCGGTAGTGGATGAAAGCGAGCACGAGGAGGAGGAGAAGGATGACTGCTGCGCTGCAAATGATCACCAGCATCCACACACTCAGTCTGGGTTCTGTACACAACAGAGACAGACAGTCATCAAACAGTATACAGTATAGAAAGAACACATCATGTAAAAGAAGTTTCTGTCTTAAAATTTTGTGGTCACAAGGTCAGGCCCATGTCACACTTCCTGCTCGTCTCACTTCCCGTGCTCACCGATCTTAAGCAGTATCTCAACTGACGTCAGCTTGTTGCCGCCCTGCCACAGCTCACACCCCCACTTTCCGTTATCTTCTTTGCCCACTTCCGGGACAGTAATATGGGTGGGGTAAAGGCTGTAAGGGGACGATGTTTTAGGTGAAGTCCAATTTAACTTCATATCATTGGGCAGCTGTTCACCAGTGCTGCAGGACAGATTGACCTGCTGACCGTAGATTAGCTCTGGTCTTGGATGGGCGATGACTGGAGACGAAGCAGAAGAGAAAGAATAGAAATATAATAAAAAACATGCATTTTATAAAATAAGTTGCTTCAAAGAAGTTATCTGTAACGGCATTTTCCTGAAATCAGACTAAAACTTTGGCCACAAAAGCAGCGAGGATGTATAAACAAGACATTTTGATTTCTTTCCCAAATAAAAGCTTGAAAAACCCCCCAAAAGGTTTGACTTCAAACCTCCACATGTGAATGCTGTAGAAATTCAACATCTCACATCAATATTTAAATATAGCTTTTATCATTTGAATATAATGAGAGCTGTGGGTTTGCTTGAGGACAGTCCAGAGAAATTGTGTTAGAGGAGCAATTTCCTGTGAATTAATACATCAGATCTGTTTCTCATTCAGATTTTTGTTTCTGGTTCTACTTTAAAAAAACATTCAGCCGAAACTGAGAAATCATAGTTTACTTCATAAATTCTCATAACACACGGTCCAATTAAGATTCACTGTGTTAGCGCGCTGTTCTGGCAGAGGGGATGCTTAATACATCCAATTAAAACAAGAGGAGCTTGTGAATGAGAAACATGTCACACTGTGGACACTTGCAAATAAATTCAGTAGCAGAGAAATGAAAATACAGGCAGAGCAGGCAGGTGGCAAGAGCGGTCACAAAGAAAAAATAACCCTAAATATAACAGAGGTGAGTGCAACACAGAGCTGGTCTTCTCAAAAAATGTGACTTACTTTCCAACACCACTACGTCTACTGTAGTCTTCAGAGTCCTGTCATTTTTAAATTTCATTGAGCACGTGTAGCGTCCTCTGTCTCCTACTGTTGCCTTTGATTTGGTCAAAGACAGATTTCCGGTTTTAATGTTATATACAGGAGACAGTCCTTTGACGTTGTCTTGAACCTTCTTCCAGGTAAGTTTTTCCAGATCGAGGGAGAAGAGGTGCTCTGGATTGTCAGAAAAGGTGCCTGAGGAGAGTTTAGGAGCAAAGTGCCACTGAACTTCCTCAATCCCCTTTTTTTTCACTTGTTCCCAGGTAACACCAGGAATTAAAGAACAAGGGATGGTGAGAGGTGAAACTGTGGATGTATACTGATGTGAAGGCACAGGGGCGAGGTCTAAAATGGAGGAGAAACTGTTAGAAACATGATCTTAAAGATGAGGATACACAACTGTGAAACAAATGCAAACACACAGAAACTCACCCACAACTGTAACAGAAACTGGGAACTTCTTTTCTTTGCCATTTTTTTTCACTACACAGTTCCACTGGCCGTAGTGTTCACTACTGGCTGTAATGCTGACTGTTCCTTTGTTTCCTTCTCTGTTTCCCTTGGGACTGAGCCAGTAAATCTCAGGTGGGTTTTGAGGAACACGTCCCAGACTGCAGGTCAGACTCAGACGTTCGCCAGACAACAGAGGAGAGGCTGATTTCTCAATCACTAGCACAGAAAACAAGCAGAATAAAGGAAACAGAATAGAAGTGATATATTTTACATTTTAAAATAAACATTTTTCACATTCGTAGTTTAAAAAAAGCAGATTGTCTTGTCCAATGAATTTATAAAGGCCATGTTAAGAAGTTAATAAGTTAAACTGCTCTTACATCAAACATCTCAGGACACAAATTAAAAACATGCGCTATATTTGAACAACTTGTGTAGGACTGTTGAATATGATGCAGATATGTAAATACAGTGGTTTAAAGTTTAATAACCCATTAATTAAACTTTTATGTGAAACTGATCAACTGACTTAGGTCACACTAATCATGTGACCTTATTTTTGCTCTTACCATTGACTTGAATGACTTTAAATGCAGTGATGGAGTCACTCTGACCGGCTGCAGTGATTTTACAGACAAAAGTCCCAAAGTTGTCTTTCTGTATATTGTTTATGATCAGCATGGCACCATTTAAGGACAACCTGTTTTTCCACTTCTCATCTACAAGGCAGAAAGTTATTGTTAAAAATATTTTTTTATTTACCTTTATTTACCTGTTCAGTAACAATAAATAAATAACATATACATAAATATATGGTTTACCATTACTGAATCCCTTTCCGCCTAAGGGGTTGAGCCAGGCAAGTTGATGACCATCCAGTTTTTCAAAATACCAGTACACATAAGATTGTGCTGGATGGGACGTTGGCTCCAAGGTAATCGTCTCTCCCTCCTTAGCATAAATCTCTTCCTGAGCACCTACGAGGATGAAAAGGATGTTATGTGTTAATATGGAATATCAAACAGTCCAGTCTCCCAATCAAAATAAATTAGTCTGCAGTCAGGGCGTCTTACCGGTAGTTGACAAAATCACAGCAGTAAGAAGGAGAAGGGACTGAAAGTTCTTCATCCTTGTTATATGTCTGAAAATATAATAAAAATACAGTTTATAGATGTTTATAGTAACTATAAGCTTTATTTTTATAGCTTCTTCCAAATGTTAACTTTTTTGATTAAGACTTCAAGCCTGATTATTTACTACTTTCTTAAAAGAGCAGAACAATAACCAAGAAAATTATTACTTTCTTTGCATCAGAAAGCCTGAGGTATAATTTTTATACATTATATGATCACAAATGCATGTAGTCCTTTGAAACATATACAACACAGCAGAAAACAATAAAGAATCCATGGAATTAAATTCCACGTCAGTCTGCTGCACATTATTGGTGTGTCAGAGCAAATACAGTGAAAAGTGAGTGGGCCGAGTATGGAGCATTGAATTATAACAATTGATTTCTGTGCTTCATTAGATAAAGAGTAGACAGAGAGTAAAAAGGTTATAGGTGATTCAAAAATTGAAAATTAATATGAAATATATGTACCATAATTCTTCAGTTTATATGGCAAACCCAATTTACTGTTCAATTGTCTGAGATTTGCAGCCTGAACTCAATATAATACTTAAAAAAAAATATGTATTGATTGATTTATTTGAGGGTGTTTAGTAGTGATGTTGTACTTCACTGCATAAGAATCAATAAATAAATAACTCTCTATGTAACCTGTAAATGAAACTTGAAGGTCTTTCAGAGCTGTTGAACAGGTCCGCAATATATTGTAAATATGTCGTACTATATTTAATAATTCAGTGACAAACAAGAAGAAAAGTAGATGTTGAAAAATGAGCATTTCAGTAAAAATGAGTCTTTAGTTTAGTTGTAGCGACCTGTGAATATTGAAGTCTGCTGCAAAGTGAAATCATTCAACAGGAAGCAAAGGGGGGTTTGTGGTGGTCTCAGATTTTGAGAGATTTGAGTAGATAAAAGACAAGTAGTTCAGAGAGCTGAGAGTAGGCGGCCTGTGGTGGGCTTTGGATGAAAAGAAGCAGACAAATGTTGGAGGGAAGAGGCACAGAGCGTAAGCTGGCTTGTGGTGGGACTTGATTTAGTGAAGGGTGCAGATTCTTATCCCAGTCCTCCCTTCTTCTGCCTCTCACACCCCCTCTCTTCCTCCTGTGTTCCACGAAAGACGGATCTCTCCACGCTTAAAAAGACCACAGCACCGGCAGCACACCTAGACTGTGGTTTAAGGTAGATGTTTCTCTCCTTTTTTTTCTGTGTTTCACCCCTTATCTCTGTTTTTCTTCTCTTTGCCTGTACGCTGTGTTATGGTTGTGCACAAAAACTCTAAAGGTATTTTTGTGTAAAAAGATAAATAAATTAATATTTGAAAAAATGTTAAAAGAGGGCATTTATGTGCCCTCCCAACAAGCACACTCTTGAAGGGGAAGTAGCTTTAAAGTAAGATTATGAATATTTCTTTAATGTATAAGCCGATGTTCATTAAAGAGTTTTTATTTTGAATGAGCAGATTGAGCGAATCAGATTTATTTGTGCCACACTCCACAATTTCCAGAGATCTTAGGAACTATTTGACTGATAAGACTTGAGTTCTGTATCAGATTTTTCTTTTTTCTAAACACTTTAGATCAAAACATAAATCGATCAAAAATAATAAATTGTTTTGATTGAAGAAAAATGGCAGTGCTGTGACTATAACGACATGATTCTCTATGAGACGTGGATAAAGCTGTGGGCTCTTTATTCATGAAACAGATGAAGATCAGAGAATTGTTTATCAAAATATTCTTCAATAGTGAGGTAAAACATAACTTTACGCCTAAATACATGTTTTTTTTATCGGCGACCGAATGTGTTTTAAATCTAAATTTAATGCGCTGTTATATATAATATGTGGAGACACACGATAACTGCTCATGTCCAGTTATTTTGAGTTATTGTTTAAGGTTTAACTGCTAATAGATATTTAAACTTACGGCAAAATTAAAGGTTTGCGGAGTCTCTAGTTTGGGCCAGCCCGGGCGCCGGCTCTCCATGTCTCTGTGCAGTAAAGTTCCCCCAAATACCTTTAATAATATTACAGGTTTTCACTAGTTTCACCATTGGAGGGAAAATCAGCTCCACGTATGATGCACAATGTCCTATGGGCTAAATGTGCATAAATGTGTTGGGATAAATATAAAAGTCACCAAGTCCTCCTTTATCCTACTAATAGCCTCATTACTCACATGAAAATAATAATAAAAATAATTCTTGTAACAGCTTTAGAGTGCAATCATCTCTCTAGGGCCTCATACTTAAAATCTTGAATTAAAAAAGCTAATTGTTAGCGCTCATAGATGAGCCAGCTACCAGAAGAAGAAAATCAACAGGAAATATTAAAATCTGGGGCGTTTTTGTGTTGAGGGAGAGTGTCTCAGAGAATTTATGCTCCAATATAATCTATTTCACTCGACTGACACTGCATAGTGTTTAATATGAATTGTATCAGAGTTTGTAAGAAAAAATAATGAGGGTAGATTGGTGATGGAGTGAAACTGATGACAAACTGACGTTCAAAGTCATCGCACCTGTGGAAGTATAACCCAGAAACCAACATGATCGTATCTGCAGTCAGGAGGGAGCTACAACAACAAATACAGAGACGGGGGGAGGGGAGGATGAGGGTCAGACACAGCAGAGAGATGAAGGAGGGGAGCTGAATGAGCAGAGAAGCCAGATTAACAGCAGCATTTCATTTCATTCATCTCATTTTTTGTCTTCATTTGTCTTATTTATTCTTTTTTTTTTGGCCAGGCTTTAAAATTTGACAAAAAGTTTTCTTTAATTTTTCACCATCACCTTAAACATATTTTATTTATGGAGCTTAAGAAAGAATTAAAGTGTTAGATTGTTTGTTTTTCAGAAAAATCAGGAATACTTGTGTGTCATAAAGCGTGAATTTGTGTGTAACTTAAAAAATAACTGTGATACACAACTATCGCTAATGCTATGTCAACATATTTAGTTCAAGCTAAAATAATCCACCAGTGTAAATGTTTATATCCTCGTTTATTGTAATTGTATAATTTGAAAATTACACATAAGTTTTATGCTCAGCGGTCATCTGTTTTGTACGGGTCGGTTGCACAGCGCTTAAACGATTATATGTTTTTTAAAAAGTTAAATGTAAGAAAAAAGAAATACAAGAAACTGGATTAGCATTTTAACATTTTTAATAATACGATCTGAAATTACATTTTCAGGCAACGTTTAGTGTGTGTTTTTTTTAAATCCTCTAACAGGTTTATTATTTAGTTTTTTCTTTCAGTTTTTTGTTTCATATCTGGAGAGGATCGTCACTGCGCTGTCGATTTATAAAACTTACCTTGGAGCTCTAATTGCATAAAACTCAGCATGATATTCTGGCTCCACTGGGCCTGCTGAGGCTTTACATGTTTATATTTCAAACTTATTATTTAAAAAAATGTGATACTGATAATTCTAGTATAAATTAACTTTACAACGTTTGCTGTGGTTCTGAAATATGTGTGTATTAGGTTAAAATCTGAAAAATTACACAATACTTACAGCGGCTGCTCAGTGCAGAGTGTCCCTCTGTGCTCAGTGATCCGGAGTCGGTCGGAAGTGTTGTATATTTATCAAACGAGCCCTCGTTTTAAATGCCGTTGCACCTCCCTCAGCACTGATTGGCCTGGAAGACACACACACAGATGCTGATCAGGCCCAAAGTCAGAAAAATGACCTTTGATTGGTTGTTAGACTCTACTCAAGATCAGTTTTCTAAACTTTTCTACCCCCTTAAACTGTTTACCGTTGGGTAATGTTTAGAGTAAACAAAATATCTAAGATTCATATACACAAAACACTGAAACGCATCGCTCTGGCAGTGTAATCATGTCGTCATTTAATCAGTAAAATTAAATGTTTTTTTTGAGTCTCTGTTTTTACTTTTAATCTGTCCAGTGGCTATAATAACAAATAGAGAACAAATCTTAATGGGGTAAAATGTCTTAGTTCATTAAGTTTGAGATGCTGTTTATGTCATAAACTCTGTGAAGGGTCTCTCCGGACTCATTATCTATCCTTAGCACGTTCTAAGCGGCACATGAGCCGCTTACAGACTAATTTATTGTAATTTTCCACTGGTCTTATAATTGTACCAATTTAGATACATAATTAGTGTATCAGAATTCAAGCATGAACTGCTGAACCAATCTTCACAAAAACAGTTGACGGATGCAAATTAAAAATGCGACATTTCCTGGAGAGAAAGTCGGATAAAGTGCAGAATGGAATGAGAAAAGCAAAAAGTTTAGGGATGTTTTTTTTTTCTGCATATATGAGATTAATTTATATATGACGGAATAACAGACTTCATGGACTTAAAACCTTCAAGTCTATCGACGACGGTGCAGTGCAGCGTCTCTTCTGTAAGGTCTCGCTCTCACACTTCCATGACCAGTCCTTTTCAGAACCTTTACGCACTTTAAAATTGCCCTTATCGTTCATTTTTTTCCATCTTTGACATGTTTAGATTTCTTCCAGAAAGCAAACAAATATTGCTGTCTGAACACGGCGAGCGAATCATCAATCAGCCAATGATCACGGCCTAAGTTTTAAAGTTCAGAACAAGATGAATGGATGTTAAAGTAGAATAAAGTCAACAAACACAATTACTTTGTCAAAAGTCACGATTTATAAGTCCACCCAGCCGTGCGTGTAAAGGTGCTAAAACACAATCGTACAAACATACCCGCCAGAATAAATGTTCACAATATTTCTTCTTCAGCCGTTGCTGAGTAGCTTAAATGTTACTCATTTTTCGATGTATATAATCTGTTTGTGCTTGTTACGGCGCGCCGCCGAAGCTACAGCATCGAGTAAAACATTCAAATCCAACATACGTCAAAATAAAAATCACTGTGTCATATTATTAGGTGGTAACTAGCAATAAATTTAAATTTCCTTTCAATCTAAGATTCTACGAACTAATCTTTGGTAATAAAACAACTGAAATTTGAAGATTTGGCGCGTAAAGAAAATCTTGCCTTTGCGCGTTTGATAAGAAAAGACCCGCCAAACGGTCAGCGTGGGTGAAAGCGATCAATAGTTTTTTATTGAATGTTTCCATCTTACATAATTCCCGTTTCTTTACGCCTTACCAGCAAATTTGTATTAAACAGACAAACTGATCAAACTTCATCAGAAAAATACTGGGTTGCGAGTTTTAACTTCAAATGACCGCGTGGACTCATCTATGACGTTAGCGGTGTAAATATTTGTCTTTAATCTTTAGTCATGAAAACATTTCCTACCATGAATTCATCGCTCTGCTTCACTCATATCTTTTCATAGATTACAGGAATTGGAACAATGGTGTGTCAGGGATAATGGAAAGTTGTGTGGGGTCATGTATGATGATGGAAATGTTTCTGGTTTGTTTTATTTAAATTTTTTTACTTGGAATCGCTGCATAATAATGTTTTACAGTGAACGTAGCTAACAGACTCAGAGAACCAAATCTGCAAAAGTCGAGAGGCACGTACTCGATGCCCGATGACGATGAAATATTGCGAAAGCGTTTGAGTTGGGTAAACTTCGGCATCAAAATGATTTAAAACCGTTACTGATTACATTCGAATAAACACAAATAGAGCCATGTAAATTAGGTTTTATTGTATCAAGTATAAAGGGGTCATTTTAGTTGCTAAAATATCTCAAACCCTGTTAACAGACAGACACGTGAATAAAAGGTTGACCAGATTTAGGTCTATGACGGCCAACATTAGCCTGTAACTGTAACTGTGCTAAATGTAATTATCAGCAAACTACTTTGTCCATTTAAAAAAAGGCACGCAGCATCACACAATCCAGTTCATTTCACCAGAGTGTGATCAAGTTCATGGTTGAGGCAATATTCTTCTTTTCTCTGACATGAAGGCAATCAGTCGTCATCAGTCAATCTGCCATGCCACCAAAATTCATTTATATGTATAGCTTGCAGAGTTTGGGCAGTCCAGGAGAAATATAACAACACCTTTCTCTTAATCTCCCTTCTTGACCTGAACAGTGATATAAAGAGTCCCACAGATGACTCTTGTTGGGGATCAGTATCATAATTTTGAGCTTAAGATTTCAGGTTCTGTGCACATTTCACTTTTCACTCTGTAAGGTACTCTGATTACTGCTTGTTCTTATTTGCACTCCTAAAATGCAGCCGAGTCACATTTGCGCTCGACTCAACAACAACATCTGTAGATTTCTGTCTTTTCTCACTGTTGTCAGCTTCTCAGAAGTTGTACACACGAACTGTATGGGTGAGTACAGTATCGCCTTACAGCTGCGGCAGCTGTGCTGATGTGCTAGATAAAACGCTACACTGCAAACAAATGACAAAAATATGAGCATCTTTGATGTCCTCAGAAAACGTGAGAGATCCTGTGACTGGAAGATTACGTTAAATTGAATCAAAACTGCTTAAAATTTGGGCGCAATAACAGTAAAGTACTACACTTTGAAGGGCAGACCTGAGAGGCTCAGCAGCATGTTAGACACAGATGCACTGACTCTGTGAAGAGTTAACATGTGGCTGTTTATTCTGCTGAAATAGAAGCTAATCGCTTATTTTTCATTCAAGAAATCAGATGATCTCTTCCATCACAGCTAATGAAGGCAACAGGGATCAGACCGGTGCTGCAGAAACACGCTGCTGAGGTGGTTTAGATACAGGAACCACAACAAGGACAAAACAAACATCTCACACACGTCTCATGTGTCTCTCTGAGGTTTTTCTCCCTGCCTCTGTACTGCCTTCATGAAGGGCTCACACCTGCTTCTGTTCCTTCTGAGCTCGAAATGAAACAAGCTTTTGTTCACTCGTAAAGCAAAACCTTCAAGTCTGTGCTGCCTCACCCAAACGTTTACTTACAGGCCTAAACGAAATGAGCTTTTAAATGGAGCTCCTTTCAGATTACTCGGATATAAAAGCTGCTGCAAAGCCTGAGATCAGCGTGACACCCCTTTCTTTCCTCGGTGGATGCATATTTGTTTATGAGCTGTGATTTTGATGGAAAACACCTTGAAAGTGAGGACTCCCTCATTAGTCACACACGCCTAACGAGGGGGCGTGTACCACACTGTGTCATTACTGAAAAAGAAAAAGACAAAGTGTGGGCCACAAGCAAGAAAGACGGGTGATTCACTTTTTTCATATGCCTCTCATGCTTCCTCAGCCTCCAATCTCTCCTACAGAGGGTTTCCCTCGGCAATCGATCTCTATTTCCTGTCTCTGACTTGCGCTGGTTTTATTGTATTTGATAAAATTACAGGTTAGAGTTATGGCGTGCGATTTAGCCAAAGACGGGAGGATGTGCTGAAGGTGCTGGGTGTGTGCTGGAAGAGTCTGTGGCTGTTCTCGTGTTTCATAAATAAACAAAATGTCAGTGGAAAAGAGGTTAAGAATCAGAAACAAGTGACATTCTCCGTCAGTGCCTGAAAACATTTAGTCTGTTTCATCATGAGGGGAACTTCATTCAAGCTTCTTTGAAACCTCAAACTTGTGAAACATTCGCAAAGACAGAAAAGTTTACTGTCTCTCCCACTCATCACTAAAACCTCCATCATGAGTATCTGTAAGTTATTTTTGGTTTGTGGGCCGCTGGATGATCGTTTTTATCAAAGGGAAAATGTAGATTTTGCCACAGTTCATGTAGATTTTCTAATTCATATGGACTGCACACAACTGCTACTATAAATCTGTGATTAAGATGATGAGGTTAATGATGACGTTTGTTTGCAGTGGAAACACTGCTGTATATTTCCACAGCGCCTACAGACGTGTATGCAGCATTTGCGCTGAGCGCACCTAAGGTACGTTACTGCATTCCTGTAAGTAATCGAGATAATATGGTTATTCACTCATTGTAATAAATGAATAAACAAAATGGAAACAAAAAACATTTGATGTCAGCTTTAGAGCATTTCTCAAAACAATGACACAGACAAAATTCAGTTTTCAGTCAGTAATGTTTTTCTGTACATCCTACAGTTTATATCCGGAAATTATGGAAATGTTTTGCAATTTTTTTTTCCATCAACATGCATTCAAATAAGAACTAAACGTCTACTCCTGCATTTTAATTGCATAAACAAAGCATTAGGCAGAAAACCATTATTCCACTACTCACATGTTGCCACTCATTGTACAGACAGCCACATTCAAAGTGTCAGGAAGAGTTCAGTGATGTTCCTTTGCTACATCTGCCCAATAGCTACAAAACACACTAAGCTGCCATTAGATTAAATAATCAAATCATTTTAAAAATATGCCTCACATGTGCATTTGTGCAGTTTTTTTGGTGGCTGCAGGCTCGGCCCTGCGGCGTTGATGGTGAGGAGCCTGCTTCCTAATGCCGCTTCAGAGGCAAAAAATGAGGCAGATCTTTTAATTGGCAAAAATCATCTTAAAAGTTAAAGGTAAACTAGAAGAAATAGAAATAGAAAAAGTGTTTCTATTTCCTTTGATAATAGATGATCATGACCTGCGGCACGAGTCAAAAGTTTAGACACTGATGTTTCAAAAGTATCTGTGACAAGTTTAATAAAACTACTGATGCGCAAATACACAAAATAAAACACAGTCAACATGACGCCAGTGTGCTCTTTTGGAAGATGTAAATGTAAACATCATTAATTCGGAAGTGAGAAATTTAAAGATGCATTTGTCGTTTAGTTTTCCACTCGCTGGGCTGCTGCTGATTTATCGCAAACAGTTATTTAGTAGCAAAGCAAACTACAAGCAACACACACACATATTTGGTAAAAGACACAGTTTCCTGGTTCTGTAAGGCAACAGAGGCTTAACGTACTCAGCTGATGTCGTTCTGTATCTGTACCAACTCTTGTTACAAAATGTGGAGAAATAAAGAGATAATTCACTGTGACCGAGTGGGTCATCTCTCATATTATTATCTATTAATTTCTACCTCACAAAACAATGTTTACTCAGTTCAGTCTAAATATCTATAGACTGTTTAAGAAAAATGTCAAAGAGTCAGTCACCTGAACATGAAACATAAACATTTCGCTCTAAGCACTTTCTATTTATTTTCCATGTGGGTAGTCAAATCAAGTGACACACTTTTTAGCACGAAATCCCCCCCTTCATGTCTGCTGCAGCTCATTAAATGTTAGAAAACACTGACAGAGAAACACACAGAGGTAAAGACTTAATGCTACCTGCTTTATTTGTCACATTAACTTTAGGACGTGTTTTAAGAATGAAGACAGTCTCTTACATTAGAGCTGTATTAGACAGCCAGTATAGGTGTACAGTGAAAGAGTCCCTATTAATGTGAACCTACTGAAACAGGAAAACCAGAAAACACACAAACAAAGCTGAAGAGCATTTAACAAAGCCGGCCATAATTTAACCATCATGCTTCATTTCCTGGTTTACTGCATGTTACCCTTTGCCTACTAACAACACTTTCACTTCTTTAGTTTTAAAAGCCAACAACACACAGCAAGACGAATGGGAGCAGCTGAGACGCCGCCTATGAGAGGACAACTTTAACAAACAAGAAAACACATGATTTCAACCTGTGACCGGTCACTGACCAATCACCCTCTGCATGTTGCTTAAACAGCGATTCCAGTCATGAAAAGCTGCTCTGACACTAAAACCTGCGTGGAAGTGAAACACGAGGGGAGTTTACAGCAGGGAAATCACCCAGCACACGATCATTTAAAAAAGAATGAGGAAATTCAGTTTTTAAAAATGCAGAGAAACTAAAGGAGTGCACCTGCAGTGGGGTTACAGCTGGCTGCTGTGTGCTGCCTCTCCCTGCTCTGAAAGCTCACACATCATCCTGCTGATTATTGCAACTGCTTTTTTTGTTTGTTTGGTGTTTTTTGCAACAATCTGCTGCTGTTTGGCATTCAACATAATATGACACAAATTTGTAATGATGGTGGCTACATTGCAACTTGTGTCAGGGTCATTACGCAGTTTTTTTTTTTCTTTTTTACTGGTGTTTGCAAAAAAAAAAAAACAACCTCTCCAAATAATTCAATATAACAAACTGGAGCTGAAATCAAGGACAGTTTACAGAGTTTTGCGCTGTAGTTTGTGCCGATTCCTTTGTACAAAAAAATATTAACAGGAAGCTACTGTAAACCGTAAAAGGTATGTTATATATAATTCCTTTTTCTTTGGTGTTCAGAGTATTAATTCAGAAATTTTATGGTGGTTATTTTAAGCTATTACGTGTTGAGGCTTTACCACCATCAACGAGACTCCTGTAGGGTTCAGTTGTGCTCACTTTCGGGGTAGATGCTCTGAAGTTAAATACCAAAGCATTCCCCTAACCATGTTGTGGAAGAAAAAGGGGAACTTCTACAAAGCTGATATCTTGTCATAGTTTGACAAAACCAAGAAACTAAACTCGGGGTGCCCGAGTGAGAAGATGCTGCTACAGTCATGTGAAAAAGATAAAAACACCCTCTTTGATCTCTAAAGTTTAATGTATCAGGACATAATAAGAGAGATCTGGTTCTTAGCAGTACTTAACATTATTTAAATACAACCACCAATCAACAGCAACATGTGACATGACATATTGTGTCATTATTTATTTAGCAAAAGTTAAAAGTTAAGAAGAAGTTTATGAATAATTAAACACATCCTTAAACAGTAAAGGGCCGTTTCTTATATAGCGCTTTTCTACTCAAGGACTCAGAGCGCTTATACATTTTGCCCCATTCACCCATTCACAGACAAGCGCTTGTTTCTACTTCTACAAGCTTGTTAACTTACTGGCATACAAATTGGAGCAGGGAGGGAATCAAAAGGGCTCCAACTTCCGATAAGCAGATGACCTGCTCTATCTCCTGAGCTACAGCCCACATAGCAAAACTGGTATGGCCCGGATCTGGCCCACACAATGTGCTTACACATGGCTCACATACCGCAAAGAATGACGGCCCTTTAGTGGTCCAGATCTGGTTTTCCAGAGGTGGCCCACACATAGGCCAGCACAAGGCCAGTTGTAGGCACACTGCTGGTCCTGTGCTGCCCCAGAACAGTTTCAGCTCTGGCCCCAGATGTCAGCCTAATGTGTACCTTAATCAAGCCAATAACAACATGTACCGGAACATAATAGTGCAAAAGTAACATGAGGAAACTGTTCAGACAGTGAATGGACTGATTCTTATATAGCGCTCCTCTACTCTCCCGGATTACTCAACATGACACATTGCCCCAATCATACACTTTCTCTTAACTGAGTGCTTCCTATCTACATTCATACATCATGGAGAAGTTCACTCAGAATAACACCTCTGAGCAAAAGTTTGATAACATCATGGAGAAGCTCGCGGCTCTCCAACGGGAGATTGAGAGACCAGTGTCGGAGTGTTAGAGAACGGCTTTGAAATTCTCATGAGCTGTTCGCATAAAAGAAAAAACACCATCACTTCATCCTCCTATCCCTTCGGCGCCAGCTGTGGGCTCAAGGCTGGAGCCGAACAAAAACTCCCTGATAACGACTGTGTTTAGACTGTTCCTTCCCATTCCATGCAAGGCCACCTGGGTTGGCTGGAAGACTGTTTACTTAGCCTGGCAGGGCAAAGGACACTGTCTCAGCTGAACACTGGACACGCACACACATACATATACACTGATATGCACACACTCATCCCCCCTCCCTTTCCAAACGCCTTCGATGCTTGTGCCCTACAGGAGAACACGGCGGGTCTGAGCCCGCGCTGGAATGGTAGCGCTGGGCAGGGCGGCTGCTGTGTCTGCTTCGGATTACTCCTCACCCCCACCCATCCCTGTGGCTTGTCACGTGTTCCATAATGTTGTGTTGTGGACTGACAGGGGATTCCTAAGAATCTCCCAACAGTTCTTCAGCTAAGACAATTGAGTTAGAAAACACAAACACACTGCAGTTGATTTCACTTGCAAGGGCGGCCACAGAGCGCTCGTACGCAGAGAGACACTCACGGACTCGCGCCCTGCCACTGTCTGCATTCTTTATACAAGCTGGTTACAGGTGTGTACAAAGATAACAAAGTTATTCCAAGACCTCAGAGCTGAGGTTCCCCTTTTCTACATCTGTATGTATGTTCTAGAAATAGAGGAAGCTGTTAGTTGCTAAAATAAGTTTATCACACAAGAGTTTATATGAAAAGTCACGTAGATATGTGGTTTGCTTAACTAACCTTAAAAGGGCATATTTCATGCAGCTGATCACATTATGTACAATTTTCTTTTAACATGGACATTTATGTGCTTTTGTGCAGAGGAGTTTTTTTTGTTTCCTGTTGTAGTAGAGGTGTCTTTTTTTCCTCTTGTACTTTCCCATTGTAGTGTATATTTCAGTGTTTTTTCTGTAACGCTACCGATCTCCGACTTGTTCTGCTGTCACTGTCCTGAGTTGACAGTTAACTTTATACGAAACGCTTTTAGAAATGTGAAGCAATCTGTCTGACAGCTAAGTCATGCAACAGTACAACGATCGCAAGCACAGCAGCAAACCAAAAATCAAAAATCAAGATGTTACAATGGTCCAGGAAAAATCCAGCCCTCAACCGGACTGAAATGATGTGTTGGGACTGAAGAGAGTTGTGCACAAATGAATGCCTACAAACCTCAATGAACTGAAGTAAAAGTGCAAAGAAAAGTGGGCCAACATGATGTGAGACACTGATAAAGTCATACAGAAAATGATTATTGCTAAAGGTTGTTCTGCAAGCTCCTAAATCGTCTATTTCACACACAGTTTCTGCTTTTACGTCTAGTTTTTGTTAACTAAACAATGAAAGGATTTAATCTGTCACATGTTGTTGTTTTTTTTATCTTTAAGGCTAATACCTTATAGCATCACATATTTGTGTTTTATAGTTTACTGGAGAGAAGCTTTGGAAGTAGACTCTTACTCTGATACTAACATACGCAACACTACCTTACAACCCCCTCACAGGTATGCGGCCATACAGCTGCTGTTATAATATGCACATTTCTTTAACTCTACTGGCCTGATTGGAGGACAGGATATGGTTGCCGTGTTAATGGGAGTGTTGCCTGCAAATCCCTGCTGAGGATCAGATGATATTTTATTATGTCCTGATACATAAAAGTTCAGAATGGGAAAACGGTCCACTTCCTTTTTTCACATAAGCGTAATTTCACAATAATATGCTGTTTATGGAGGTTGCACGAACAATAAGTACATGTACAGCAACAATGTCCTTTAACAGTGACATTTCTAACCTGCTGATATCAAGTAAAAAATTTGATTTCCTGACTTGAATTTGGCTCCTGATGGTTTGTAGCGATGGAATGACAAGACAAATGGAAATAGCAGAAGGAGGGACACACCCTGGTTCAGAAATTTCAGTTTCACTTTGAATGACTGCATGTTTGTGTCTATGAGTGTGCACATTTGGGTAATACAGTGAAAAAGAGAACTGACTAATGCAGTCCCATGAAAAGGGAATCCTAATGTCTCATATGAGAACACCTCCAGTATAGACAGGTTATATTTTCACAACAGGGTAAGGGAAACACATCTCAGTAATCGCCTACAGAGAACAACAAAATACATACAGTGTGTGCCTCTAGGAGACTTTTTGCTCACTACTAAAGTCCAAGAAGAAGAATCAAGTACACTTAATGACTCTTCACGATGATATGCAACAAAAAGAGTAAATCAGCAGCACTTTATTTAGTCTGTAATAACAATAAACAGCTTTTAACTGCTTCGAACAGCTTTATGGGTGTTTCTGGATAAACAGAGATAAACAATTCAGTCCTTCGAATTGTAGGAATAGCATCCAGAGCATAAAGCTGAAACAACCAAGAACCTGGGGTCGACATTCACAGGCCAAATCAGCCAACCAACCTCGATCCTACTGAGCAAACTGAAAACAGACTTCCCTCGAAACAAGCACGGCAAGAAGACAGTTCAGCAAGTAAGAAGTGCCTGCTGACACCTGTGAAGTGCAGCATTCAGCTGTACGTTACAAACAAACAGTCAACTCATTAAGCTCAAGTTAGCTCTTCTGTTTCAGAGTTCGTGTGCTGCAGCGCTGTGCTGGTTGGCCACTGATGGACTGTCTCCGACATGTATGTTACCAAATTTAATTTGTGTCACAAAACATTTACTTTTAGAGCAAATTGGAAAATAGAAATGTGCACACACAGCAGAAGTAACATACAGATATGTGAAAACCAGCAAGTGTCTTAGTTAGAAGTTGGGCCGCAACGTGCCGCCTGAACAGTTTGGGTGCCCTTTTCTACACTATTGGCGTTAAATCTTTGAGACTCTGTTGGGGCGGATACTCGCCACTCTTTTCCAAGATATTCCCTCATTTGATGGAGAAATCAGTTCAGTACATCGGCCTAAAATCATTCATACTGGGTTTAAATCGTGTGTCTCGGGAGGCCGTAACACGTGAGTCACATGGTTTTATATTCAAACCGTTCAGTGACCCCTCGCGCCCTCTGGACGGGGGCATTTCCATCCTGGAGCAGACCGCTCCCATCAGGATAGAAGTGCTCCATGAAAGGATAAAGTGCAAATCAACTTTGTGGTTGCTTGATTTCTAGTGACGCTTTGCTCTTGAGGGACAAGCCCCTCAAAGTAAAAAGGGGCCACTGCATCAGATCGCTTCGCTGGCAGGGTCGGGGGTTTTCAGGATTTTCCTTTAATTTGTTACCACTTTGTAATATCACTTTTAAAATTGTGAGTAATATGACTCCTTTAAAGCTCTGGCAGTAGATAAAGCATGGAGAAGCTAAAAGGAGGCGATCTTTCAAAGCGCCCGCGCAGAAGGAGCCAGGTAAATTTATTTTTTAGTATTTTACGCCAGATCTTTGTTCGTCTGCAGCCGCTTTGCCATGTTTGCTAGATCCAATTTAAATGGTGCTTATCATGAGTAAAATTTAAAATACTATGAGCCACGGATTAGTGAAATCTAGAGTGTTATCCTGATATAATGTTCAGAGATAAGAAAAGAAGCACTATCTAACCTCAAGTGAGATATCGCTAAGACTAAATTATTACCCATTTTTGTAATATTAATCAAAAAATTTGAGCCTGTTTAATACTAAACTTATTTTATTTCATATTCAAGTGAGAGTACAGCGCTTGGTAAATTTCATTTTATTCATGTATTTATTTGTTCATTTATTTTATATTGGCAGTTTTCATAGGAACTATTTTCAGTTTCAGGGTCCTCCTAAAACAAAACCAGCAGGACCCCGAGGCCACGCAGGCTCACTGCGTGCCTTCACGACTCTGTGGGACCATTCAATAAAACAAGGCCATCATTGATGTAACCATCGTACGCGTCACCTGTCTTTAACGAGAGGTCAAAACTTTTATTTCTGAAGGTAACCTAGTTTGAATACCTGTGTAACACCTCTGAGTTTAGACTTTAAAGCAAACATGACATTTTACCACTTAGTGTGATCTAAAGTTTAATTTCCTCAGTATAACAGCTGAACTATGCTCTGTGTTACAGTTTACAAGGAGATTTGTGTTAAACAAGCAAATTTTTCATTATATTACAATCATTTGTTGCCCACCACACGAAGCATTTGAACTAACCCTGCTATAAGTTGATTTTTTG
Source organism: Oreochromis niloticus (assembly GCF_001858045.2). NCBI lineage: Eukaryota > Metazoa > Chordata > Actinopteri > Cichliformes > Cichlidae > Oreochromis > Oreochromis niloticus. The sequence continues at coordinate 23,607,853 of NC_031976.2, read as the reverse complement.
GTATCGTCTGACATTGTATTTCTGAAGACAGACGCACGCTGGAAGCTTCTCAGAGTTAATTGTTTGTTAAAGAAAACTCAGCAGATAATGTGCGATCCACACTCAGCTGTAAATGGCCTTTACGAGGGAACACTACAGGTCTTATTTACCTGAACTAAATAAAAGCGATACGTTACTGTCGACACTATCAGTGCCAAAAATATAAAAATAAGATAAGCTGTGAGGGTTTTTTTTTCCTTTTTAAGGCTGTTTTAAGTCAGAAGTTTTACCTTGTGAAAACATTTGTAACGTTATATACTTAAAAAGAGAAATACTTTACTACAGTGTACTTCAGTAATTTATAAATGCCGTAAAAGAAACACTTTACCAAATGTGTTATAAATATTTGAAGGTATTTGAAGCTTTTTGAATAACGTTGCTATTTACTTGCAAAATTAAGCGTTCTGCATGGCACAAGGCCCCCAGCAAAGCTAGCACTATCATGTTTTAGAGGAACAACACACACACTAAACTTAACGTTCAAGTAAACCTCCCTGATTTTAAACTGTTAACTGTACTTTAAATTTCTATACATTTCTTCCAAAAATTACAATTAGTTTATGCCCTGATTGCGTAAGATCAGGACAAATTTAGCATCTTATTGCAAAATCAACAACGTGTTGCTGGCGCTGCTGTTATTGCATAAATTTTGATCTTTACGTTAAAAGAGACTGCAGAGCAGAAAATTCTATTTTAGGCATTTCTGATGTGACATTTTGAAATCCTCCTCAGGGTTGTCATTAGGTTTAAGCACATGAGAGAGACTAATGAAGGCTGAAAGACGTCCCATAGAGGGTAAAATCTACAGATCAGGACCGGCTCATTTGAGAATTAGTTAAGTCTGATGATAAAACAACCATAAATCTTTCAGTGTTGCCGAATTTAATTCATTTCATGTGTTGACAGTCAAACACACTGAACACTAGCTACGAACTGTGGATCGTCATTTTCTTCTAATGATATATATAAATATATATGAAAAATATTGTGCCGGTTTTTCAGGCAACAAACACAAACACGAGCAGATCAAATTCAAGACAAATCAGTCAAAATGTTTTTAAAAAGCGGCCTCTGTTGGGCCCACATTTGAATCTTGACCCTACGTGCCCCTTTGCGTCTATCAGAGTGGATCTTTCGCAGCGTCTCTGACATTTGTCAGCATGTAGTTATGATTCGAGCCCCTGACATGTTGCTATCCTGTTTAAAGTATCCACTCGCTTGAAGAAAAGCTTTTAAAACCTGCTACTATCACGTAAAACACTAAGGTATACATAGAAAGTATTACAGAGTACTTACATGGGATCTTCTCAGTACAGCTATGAGTTCAGCTTTGACACTTGGTAGGCTGTGTGCACTGCAGGTGTCTCTTTCAAACACACACACACACACAGGAAGTCAGCGTTCACTATGATCTCATCCCCTCTGTTATGCACTTAATACATTTTACAGACTAGATTACATATTCAGGCACAAGCCTGGAGGACACATTTAGAGGTTTGATAAGCTCAACTTAGTTTGCAAAACAGGGGCTTTTCTTAACTCATATAAAAGATTGAAAATACTTCACTTGTGCATATTTATGAGCACGTATGCATGTATGCCACGGGTGGTCGTGTTATTGAGGTAAACAGGTGTTTACTGTTTATTCCATATCATGTAGTGCTGCTCTGGTGTCAACAGCTGCATGGTATTGCACCAGTTTTAGGGAATTCGTGAGCTTTGAAACCAGTGTAAGCACGGTCTAAAGCAGAGAAGAGCAAAAGAACAAGGCTGTAAAAGTTTTAAACTATAGTATTTTAATTATTTTGTTACCACTAAAGCATAATGAGGATTTGCAGCAAACTGCGTATGCTCAGTCTGACGGTGTTATGTGACCCTGTGATTGTGACATGCAGATAGAAATAAATAAGCAAATGTTGTCGTCAAGTAAAGTTTATTGAATGGAGAAAAAAAAACATTATTTTAAAGCAATACAAGAAGAAAGAAATATCTTACATATGAGCAGAAAAACACAAGAAAGACATTCTCTTTAATCGGCTCGATGAATGCGTTACATTTAAAATGACGTATAAATGTTGACCCGAGTGCAGCCAGGGAGGCAAAACGAGTGCAGATCTTTAGTTACAATTGTGCTTAAAAGGCAGACAGGCCAAAAAAACAAAAACAAACACAAAAAAATAAAATAAAAAAGAAGCAACAACGCTTGGAGGAAGATTGACAATCTGACAAAGAAAACAGCCGAGGAGGTCACGGCTCACTGACTGGAGACATGCAGGTGAGCGTGGGGAGTCAGGTGACAGGAATTGGGAGGAGAGTCCAAGGACATCCGGTGGGTGGATGGAGAGCGGTGGAGGTGGGGTGGAGGGGTGAAATGTTTAAGACAAACAATGTTCAGACGGGAATTATACTTGCAGAAAGAACGCCTACACAAAAAGTTCCTACAGCATTACATTTCATTTTTATTTGCATTAAAAGCCTAATTTACATTCACGCCGTGTCCGCACTGGGGTTCTCCATCACTCACTCCTTATCTCCATCTATTCCTCCTTGCCCCTCCTCTCTTTCACTCTTTATTCTCCTGCATCTCCCGTCCTTTCAATCTGCCTTTCATGTCACTCCATTAGGCGGGGTGCAGAGGGAGGGCTGATGGCTTCTCTCTCCGGCGTCCTTGCTTCGGTTTTGCTGCAGCTGTTGGGCTGTGATAAAGAGAGCAAAGAGGAGAAGTTTTCACACTAATTACAACATAATAATGGAGTACTCGGTAAAAGCCACTGTGAAAATGAAGGTCAAACAGTCATTCGTATAAAGTGAATAGAGTCTATTAGAAAGCATCTGTAAAGTGAAGAGAGATCGCTGAAGTGGGGGTAAAAAGGGATTTTTTTATGAGATTGAAGTAAAATGAGAACATTTACTGGTCACACTGGCAGTATTTCTTATGCCTCGGTCGTTGTTGGCCCTTCATCTTCAGAAATCTCTTCTATAAAAAACAAGAGAAGAAAAAAATGCATTTTTGTTTGCTACAGAGAGCCATTCTTCTTTGTTTCATCTTCAGTCATCACAGAACTACATAAAGATGTGATGAATGGATCTCCTCACTTACCTTCCTTCTTCTGACTCTCATGCACAAGACAATGACGCAAACCATCAGGAGAATCGCAACCAGGCAGCCAACGCCAATGGCAACCCACACCCACCAGGCGAGCCCCAACAGCCTCGGTGAAGCATCATTGTTACTGCCTGAAAACCAAACAGATTATTGAAGCATAAGTGTCAGATACACCTTCAGTGAAGGATCACTGTGAGCAGAAGTTGTGATAAACTGTATGGACATGTGACGCAGGTTTTCTCACTCTTGCCGTTTGGTTTGGATGGTGACTTTGTTGTAGTTGTTGTAGTTGTAGGCTCTGAAGAACAAAAACACACATCTTTATGTTTCTTTGACCACATATGCACACAAGGGTTTTCATTCCTAGTACCTGTGTATTACCTTGTACTGTGATGGTCAGACTCTCACTAAACTTATTGCTGCCACAGGTGACGATACACTCCCAGGCCCCGTTATGTGAGGTTGTTACAGGTTTGAGTTGAACTTTTGATGGATTTGTGGGAGAATCTGTATTTGGACTCTTCCACTTCACTTCACAACTTTGGGGCTGACCTTTCACCTCACACTGGAGCGTTGCCTCATCGTTCAGCTTGAGAACAGAAGAGGAATTGACCCAAACTGAGAAGGACAACAGACGGACAATAACAGATACATGAGAATCACAAAGAGAAAGGGAGACCATGCTGAACAAAGTGCTTCATCCAAACTCGCTACACACATGACAAAGCTTTATAACATGAGAGGAAAAACAATGAGAGCATATTACACTAAGTATTAAAGGAAATGTGGTAACTCTTTCACACATCGGAACATTTTTGGTGATATGAAAATATTATAGATAACCATTTAACTGTAGAGGGATTGTAATAAGTAGTGACCCAGCTGGTGACAGAAAAGATCAGGCCTGGACTGTTTATTACATCACAAGCTGATGTTTGTGTCTTTTTCCTTTACTACAAATTAGTGTAGACCAAATTGTATTTTTTTTTTGTCACTAACTGTCATAATTTGCTTACACAGGCATCACTGTCATATAGAAACACAGCATAAGCTTTTTTGTTTAAGCAGCCGTTCACTAAAAAAACCCCAAAACTTAAGACTGTGGTGGCCCTGCCCACCCCGTGGCTCATCTCCTGTTCAAGAAGTTTCAGTGGTGTCCCATGTTGGGATTAGAGACATCAAACAAGGAAAGCTGCCTGTGCTACAGAGTTTGTCAAAGAGCTTGTTCCCCGTACACGTCTGAAAGGGGACAGAGCCTTTCAGTCTGTGGAAAAGTTTACCTCCACAACTGTGTACAGCGCTTTGTGACGGCCTGTCTATGAAAAGCGCTTCATTAATAAACTTTATTTACTTATTTAAAGATGCTGAAGGTTGACTGGGAGAGGATTAAGTTGAATTAAGGGAAATGTAGAACTTTTAGCTTGATTTTTCAATAGCATAATCTGGATTTTGGTCTCTGTTGCTTTGAATAGTCTAATGTTAGTCTCCAAACTTCATGAGAGTGCAAAACGTGATATGTAAGTAATGCATTGTATATACTTGTTCTATATCCTTTTACCTGTTATAGTAACAGAACCATCAGTCACATTAAACAAAATTTTCCCTCATTTCACAGCAGTGATGTTTTTATTAGCCTGATTATCAGTGTAACATGAAAGGATCCAGAAAACAAAACCATATTTGTCCTAATATGTTAAACCCATCACTGTTCCATTAAATGTGAACATTTATTTGTAAATGTATATGTTCCGGGGTCTGCTGTTTACCTGAGACCACAGAAAGTGAATGTTCATGCCGTGTCCCATCTACCAAACATTTGAAGTTTCCAGCATCTGTTTCTGTCACACTGGAGATTTCCAGATTTGTCTGTCTCACGAGTGACCTCCGTGCAAGATCAACAGTGCCTAACACAGAAAATAAAAACATGTTCTAATATAATGTAATCATCATATACTGATGTTAACTATTAAGTATTTCAAGATAATCAAGTACCTTTGCGAGTGAAGCCTCTTTGATCAACACTATGAAGAAAGTCATTTCCATGACTCCACTGCACAGACCGTCTGTAGCTGTTGACCCCACAGTTCAATGTGACTTTCCCCCCGACTTTTACAAAGAACTCTTCACCTGCAGCAGAGAGTGCACCCAGCACTGAAAAGAAGACGATCACAGTAAATAAATACTCATCTTGTATTAATGTGTATTTAAAGGAGGATATATGAAACGTCTCTACACGGAGACAAGACCAGTCAAATTCTCTTTATGTCGTCGTAAACTTGTGCAGTGACATTAAAGAACCTGAGATGATTAAAAGACCAGTGCAACAATATTTATAGATGATTTTTCAGTTTGATTAAACATGAGGTCACACACCATCTACAACATGTGTGTGCAGTATTTTAAAGGATTATTTACAATATTTACTTCACAAGTATATTCACTCACCAAACACAAACAACACAATCACCTTCATTCTGAAAGTCGACCTGAGGGTTTAAAATAAAACACAAATGAACATTACTGTTAACATGAAATCATAACAAGAAAACTAATTAAAAGTGAACACTTTCATTTTATACACAGCCACAGAGAGATTCTTCTTCACATGAACACTTTACAGAGAAACCACCAAGCCCTCGCTCTGTTTCCGTCCTCTCTCTGTGTCGAATGTTAAAAATAATAAAACCAGGTGTTAGATTTACAAACTGAAAAGAGTGTAACTGAGAAAGTCAAACATTTCTTGTGGCTCTTTAATTTAATCTAACCAACAGCTCATGTGAAGGTGTTTCCTGTAAAGCTGATGTGACTTTATCTGCTCATCAGAAATGGGACGTTTTTAAGAAGAAAAATAGAAATTTGCGTCCACTGAACTGACGTATATTAATTCTCCTGAAAAACAACTCAACTGAGATCATTATACATCCAATTAAATTGAATCAAAATAAATATTAACACTTATTGAGAATTTGTTGCCTCCACATGAGGTGCTTTGATTTTGATCACGCCAAAAATAAAAACGTCAAAGCTCAGTTTTAAACTTATCATTTGAAAACCTTAAATCTCAGTGACTGAACCACAGAACTAAACCCACAGGTTAAAGAATCTTTAAGCCTATTAAATTAATGTGATCGTACACATCAAAGGCTTGGAAACAAACTTCAGCACATTTTTCTTCAGGTTTGTTTAAAAGCCTTTAACTTCAATTCCGTACATAAAACAATTTCTGAAACACTTAAAACATTTAATCTTTATTTGCTCTTAAACTGGTGCCTCTGCAGTAAGTTTGAACTCCATTACGGAGCAAACAGAAAGTTTCCGGGATGGTCGCGTTAAATCCTTTGAATTTATTTTAAAATATAAAACCCAATTATAAAATTAAAGTTGAGCTCTTACCTTAATTTTGAGCAGATTTTGTGTCTTTTAGTTCAGTTATTAAAGGCAAAAATCTTTCTTCATCCTCTCTGTGCTTCACTTCACTGAAAACAAGAGCTCAAGGATGCAAAAGTGTAGAAGGCGGAAGACATCTGAAGAGAGAGCTGCAAAGTTGTTAGCCACTGCATACCCCAGATCTTTGTGGGTTTGCTACTCATGTCTGCGCTTTCCTGCAATCTAGGCCTGGCATTTTCTACTCAGTGCAGTTCTTACAAAAAACTGAAGAAAGTTCTGCACAGTGACTTAAAAGAAGGCTCAACTGCACACACTCAGTCAGATTATACTCATGGATCCACAATGATTCCTGTAACAGAGAAGAGAAAATAACTTGGAGCTAAACAGGGAAGTCATAATAGGAAGAATAGAAAGAACACAGAGTTTGAAAAAAGACCAATATTTATTCATCACATCAGAAGTAACAAAGTATTTGTTTTCAAAATAAAAGAAACTGAAGGTAAACGAGCTGATTTGGTGTTTTTTTTTTCTTTTTTGACAGACATTAGTTGTAATTCTTTTTATTAAATGACATTTTCTCCTATTGTGGATGTTAAATTCTTTTTTGTCTTATTTCCTCACACTAACAGGCAGAGGAGGAGGTGGCGTCAGACTGAAGTGATGACAACAAACTCCAATCGTCCAATAAAAGAAGAGATGGCCAGAAGCAGCCGTGGGTCTTGTTGGTTTTCTGAAATAATTTGTGAGTTAAACTTGAACAGATGTCTGACAAAATCTCAGGTGGTTCTCAGTTTTACTCAGCAAGACCCAGGAAACAAACCGAACCTGCTCTCTGAACAGACCTGTGGTTTGTAATCAGAGGATTCAAAGACAAATATCACCTCATTCAGCCTGCACTAGAGCTATCATAGGTCTCTGAGGTGCACACCTTCACTTGAGCGTTGAAGATCACCCATCTGTGAGACACAAAGAGAAAACACACAAAGGCCTGTTTAACAGCACCTGCTGCCTCCAAATGTACAGCTCAGTTATAGATCTCATAATAAAAGTTAAAGCAGGACTCATTAGCAGAAACTCGTCCATTTTCTTTTATTCAGACATGACACAAACATTTTTCTTCCAGGTATGTTGGTGATAGATGGATATAAATCCTTCAAACCTTCACTTCTCTGATAGATTAACACTTCAGACTGTGCACATCAGCAGCCATGAAATGAGTTTTGTCAGAGCAGATGTGGAGTATGGTGCCCCCTGCTGAAGAAGCTCAAAAGTTGCCTCATTTTATTTTAATACAATTCTTTAGTGATATTTGCCCTGAACTAATAAATAACTTAAACACTGGCAAGACAGCAGCAAGCACATATATAATAAGCAGTTTGGACGTTTGTAAGGAAGTAATCTATTTTGGTTTCTGTTGGAAAAAATGTTTTTACTTTTTCTTTGGTTATTATTTGACTAAAGTTGCTTCCAAAAATTTTAATTAAAACTATGAATTATCCCTTAAACCAGGGTTGATTTGTTAATAACAAATATGAACATGGAAAAATAGCTGATCCCTTCTTTTTCTGTCAGCTGCTCCTTTCAGGGTCTTTACAGCAGATCATCTCCAAGGATTTTTTTAACAGAAGAAATGTTCACAACCTCATGTCTTTGTAATCACTATAGTGATATTGTCTCTCCTATGATCTCTAAAGAAGATTTGCAGATTTTATCAAATTGCTCCACCAAGTTTCCACATTCCTCTTTTACACCAGTGAACAATTGCTTGGTTTTTTTGCATTATGTAAGAAGTGATTTTAATGTAAATCTGGTACTTTTAAACTTGCTGTGTTTCCCATAAAAGCAGACATTGTGTCTGATATTTGCGATATCGTTGCTATAACGAGCTCCAATGCAGAGATTAAAGGAGTTAAGAACTCGCACAGCACCCATCAATAAAGTATTCTGAAAAGCATTGCAATGTGGTTGCTTCCCACAGGATCTTAGCTCGGTCATTCTCCACCACCCCTGGGGGCGTCTCCCATTTTGACCTCGAGACTTCCAGGCCTGATTCAGCAGAGACGTTTCTCTATACCACTTGGTTATGGCGTTCCATGTATGCCCTGCCTGCTAGCATCTTGCACGCTGCCGTTATGTGCTGGATTGTCTCAGGGACATCTTTACACAGCCTGCACCTGGGGTCTTGTCTGGTGTGATAGACCCCAGCCTCTATGGATCTTGTGCTCAGAGATTGTTCCTGTGCTGTCATGATTAGTGCCTCTGTGCTGTCTTTCAGTCCAGCTTTGTCTAGCCACTGGTAGGATTTCTGGATATCAGCTACCTCTGCCATCTGCTGGTGGTACATAACGTGCAGGGCCTGTCCTTCCATGATGGTTCCTCCTCTTCCTTGGGGCCATCCTCCTGATGTATTCATGGAAGTTCGTTGACTCATCCTGGACTGTGGTGCAGACACTTACTAGTCCCCGGCCTCCTTCCTTCCACTTAGCATACAGCCTCAGGGTGCTAGACTTGGGATGAAACCCTCCATGCATGGTCAGGATCTTCCTTGTCTTGATGTCAGTGGCAAGTCCTGAGGAGGAATTGCCCGACCCTCTGCAGGTACTTGGTGGTTGCGCCCCTCTTCTCCCTGTGCAGCAAGCAGCAAGGTGCCCTTACTCCCTGCAAATGGGCAATGGAAAACTAGGGATGGGTACCGGTATCCGGTGCCATTGTGGCACCGGTTCTGACATAAACGGTAGTAACCAGACCGAAAAGCAGCGCACATTTCGGTGCTTTATTTCGGTGCTTTTTGTTTCTTGAGATGTCATACACTTTGGATTCTAGCCAATCATTTAACCTTTGCAAGGATAGTAGGCGGGCCCAGGTACGTACGTTCTTTTAGAGCAGAGCTACAGATTAAAAATGCCCAAGGTGAAGCGGTCAAAAGTCTTGCTGTACTTCACAGCAAAAGACGCAAACTCAGCAGCCTGCAACAAGTGCTTTAAGGTGACACTGTGCAAAGGAGGTAACTCCTCGAATCTGATGAAACATCTGGCGACGCGTTTTTTTAAAAGCCGAGAAATGCACCATATTTGATAGCTTGCTGCGAGACCTCACAGCGTGCACATCTATCTGTTATCGGACCCGGAGTTAGCAACATCCCCCAAGAACCCAAAGAGTAGAGTCCTGGCCCCTAGCCCTGCCAGTGTAGCAGAAATGATGACGGATGATGATGGCAGCAGCAGCCGTTCTTCTCTGCGTGAGTAGCTTAATGTTGTTCGTGTGTATTTTACGTTGAGTAGGCTAACCACGTTATTAAATTAATGCATGTAAGGTGAATTAGCAAACACCGTCGTAGGTACATGCGGCTGTCTTCTTGTTTGATAGAGTGATACCATATATGCCCTATAGCTGCAGAAAAGGCTAAAATTGTTAACTTTTTACAAACCCCCCCCCCAGCTAAACATGAGAGGTTTTAGGACCAAGTTTGTGTTTCCCGTTGTTTGAGCACCGGTTCCAACCAAAGGAGGTATGTTGTATCAACAGAAAAGGCTAACTTGGTTATCATTTTGCAGAAAAAAAGAGACTGCTAAAAATAAAAACATAAGAGGTTTTTGGACAAAGTTTGTGTTCTCCATTCTTTAAGCACCAGTTCGAGCACCGTTTAAGCACCGGCACCGTTTCAAAAGTACCGGTTTGGCACCAGTATCGGATAAAACCTAAATGATACCCATCCCTATGGAAAACTGATCGGTGCGTATGATATTCCCAAAATGCGCTGGCATAATGTCAGGGCAGCACGGGTGTGAGCAACGTTTATTGCCGATGCCCATGATGTGACCCCACCACAATGCTGCCCTGGGCAACAGCTCATGTCACCCATATCAAAAACTGCCACTGGTTAACACATAGTATTAACAAAAAGATCAGGCCTTGATTCACAGATTTTTGGCATTTCTCAACACTGCGTCATCTGGTGGCAGACTGTTGCCAACATTTTGGACAATTAAACATATATTTTAACCACTAAATTAAACGAGAAGTAAATGTGGGACTGACTAGTGACAACATCGATGATTAGTCGCACACATCCTGAGTTCCAAGTAATAAACTAATAAAACACTTGAATTTCACTCACCTGAACTGAAGCACAGACTTCTGGGTTGGTTATCAGTTATCAGAATATTAGTAACACAGTCCATTAAAACTTCCCCAAAAGGCACCAGCTGGTCATATCGATTGACAGGTGAGCCTTATTTATCTGATTTTCATCTAATATTCAGCCCTACTCTCGGTGAGAAAACCTTCTGATTGGCTGCTGCTGACAAATACAAGAGAAGAAAGGCAAGAGGGCGGGGCTTATGAGCTCAAAGCTAAAGATATATAGCTGAGAAATTAACAACACCATTAACATTATCCACTCTTTTTGACATCATATAGGAAAAAAAGTAGAAAAAAAATATCAGAAACAAAAATTGAAAAAGCACACAGCCTGACAGAAAAACGTTTATTTACCACGGCAGAAGTAACAAAGCTTTTCTTTTTGAAATAAAAAACAAGACAAAACAACAATCATCAAAATATCAAATCTCACCAATCCAAAGAAAAACAAGTTGTTTTGGTGCTTTTTTTGTTGTAACACACTTTTGTTGTTATTCTGTCTTTTTGTTTATTTGGATATTTTGCTATTTCCTCGGACTAGCAGCTCCAGGAGGAGGCTGAATGCTGAAGTGGTGACACTAAGCTGTAATTAAGCTGTAATTGTCCAATAAAAGAAGAGGAAACAGTGACAAATTATGGCAGTGGAAAAAAACAGTCAGGATGTGAGGAGGCTCAGAAAAGTTGCTCTTGTTTGAGACTTCTTATACTCAAAATATTCACTCAAGCATCCAAATCATTAAATTCAGATGTTATGGTCACTTCCATTTCTAAATTTCCACATTACTAAATATTCCACGGTCAGCTGTTAGTGGCATTATACCAAAGTGGAATAACAGAACCCCAGCCATGAAGATGTAGGACACATGAACTCACAGAGCAGAGTCAATCGCTACAGACAACTTCATGTGACCTTTAGATCAGCATAAAGCGCACTACGACTGGACTCTGGAGCAGTGGAGACATGTTCTCTGGAGTGACGAATCAAGATTCTCCATCTGGACAATGCAATGGACGGTTGCCAGGGGAACGATTCTTGTCAGATCGTATTTGGCCAAGTGTAAAGATAAGTGGAGGGGGTATTATTGTGCGAGGTTGTTGTTCGGGAGTTGGGTTCAGTCGGTTAGTTCCAGTAAAAGGAAGTCTTAATGCTTCAGCATACCAAGACATTTTGGACAATTTCATTCTTCCAACTTTGTGGGAACAGTTTGGGGATGGTCTCTTCCTCTTCCTGTTGGAACAACATGACTGGCCTGCACAGAGTCCCAACCTCCACCCGACAGAACAACTTTGGGTGAATTAGAGCAGAGACTCTGAGCCAGGCCTTCTAGTCCAACATCAGTGTCTGACCTCACAAATGTGCTTCTGGAAGAACGGTCAACAACTCCTATAAACACTCCTAAACCTTTGGAAAGCCTTCCCATAAGAGTTTAAGCTGCCACAGTTGGTCCTACATCATATTAAACCCTATGGATTAAGAATGGGATTTCACTCAAGTTCATATGTGTGTGAAGGTAGAAGAGTGAATACTTTTGGCAATGAAGTGTAATTTGTGTGTAAAGCCTGAACAGATGTCTGAGAGATCTTAGTTGCTTCTCAGTTTTACCCAGGAAGGCCCAGAAAACAAACCGACACCTCATCTGTAAATCTGCACCAATTTACTGAAGAGTGTAATACTCAATCTGAGACACTCATTTAGACTTTTGCCAGTTGTGAAGCGTGCCAGGACTTTTGTAAGAACGTGGTGGAGCGCAATCATGACTCTGAACAGCTACAGAGTCAATGAAGAACTTTAAGTAGAAGTTCAACATAATCTGTAAACACAATGGTGCAGGGGGTGTTTAACCCATTTTTTGATTGTTTGTTTCATTGTCAACGATCAACTCTATACATAAATATTTGATGAACACCTTTTCTCACATACTGTCCTTCTTCTCATAAACTTACACAAGAGAATGACACAAACTATCAGGAGAACAAACTGACAGCACATCCCGATTGCAATCCACATCCAACAGGAGAGTCCCAGTGGGCAATCGTTGGCAGTACCTGAATGCAACACAGATCATTGGAGAAAGTGAGAAAGACAAGAATGAGTTACACATTCAGCAAAGGATCACTTTGAGCTAATTTGCAGACATTTTGCAAAAGCTGGACACACATGTTGTACATGTTGTCTTTTGAACACTTGTTACAAATGATGTGATGTTCTTACGGGTGGTTGGTGGAGTTGTTGTAGTTGTTGCAGTTGGAGGCTCTGAAGAACAAAACCACACATCTTTATGTTTCTTTGACCACATATGCACACAAAGGTCTTCATTCCTAGTAACTGTGTATTACCTTGTACTGTGATGGTCAGACTCTGACTAAACGTATTGCTGCCACAGGTGATGATACACTCCCAGGCCCCGTTATGTGAGTTTGTTACAGGTTTCAGTTGAACTGTTGATGGATTTGTGGGTGACTTTGTATTTGGACTCTTCCACTTCACTTCACAACCTTGGGGCTGACCTTTCACCTCACACCGGAGCGTTGCCTCATCGTTCAGCTTGAGAACAGCAGAGGGATGGACAGAGACAAAAACTGAGACGGACAATAACAGATACATGAGAATCACAAAGAGAAAAGGAGACCATGCTGAACAGTGTTTCATCCAAACTCGCTACACACATGACAAAGCTTTATAACATGAGAGGAAAAACAATGAGAGCATATTACACTAAGTATTAAAGGAAAAGTGGTAACTCTTTCACACATGGGAACATTTTTGATGACATGAAAATATCATAGATAACCATTTAACTGTAGAGGGATTGTAATAAGTAGTGACCCAGCTAGTGACAGAAAAGATCAGGCCTGGACTGTTTATTACATCACAAGCTGATGTTTGTGTCTTTTTCCTTTACTACAAATTAGTGTAGACCAAATTGTATTTTTTTTGTCACTAACTGTCATAATTTGCTTACACAGGCATCACTGTCATATAGAAACACAGCATAAGCTTTTTTGTTTAAGCAGCCGTTCACTAAAAAACCCCAAAAAAGCAATCTAGCTAAAGTGAATTTTTCAGTAAATTATGTTTACAGGGTTAATATAATAACTATATTGTAATAGTTAGTTATGGATGTAGTTCTAGAGCCTATGTGTGTAACCGTTCCAATGCTTCCCACTCATCTGATGGACTGGGCCACACTTAACCTGTGGTGGTCCTGCCCACTCCGTGGCTCATCTCCTGTTCAGGAAGTTTCAGTGGTGTCCCATGTTGGGATTAGAGACGACAAACTTTTAGCAGGAAAGCTGCCTGTACTACAGAGTTTGTTAAAGAGGTTGAAGCCTGACTAGGAGAAATGTAGTACTCTGAGCTTGATTTTTCAATATTATAATCTGGCACATGAGCAAAGTCATGTTCTACCGCAACCATGATTATATTCTGGAGGAGAATACATGGAAAGACCTTCATACCAGGGAAATAATGTGGCTGTATCAAAGAACCGAGTCAAAGAAAGACAAGGAAAAGCAACACTGACATGATCTTAACAACAGTAATTATATAGAGAGATTTTTGTTTGTTAGACTTAAAAATGCCTACGTGCACTAATAGCTAACACGCAAACTAAACCATCCAGAGCAAAGCTGATTTGATTAATATTACTCATCTCGGGAAGTTACTGTTATCTTAAAGTCCATCTCTGTGGGAAAATTTCTGCAAAATAAAATCAAGCATTTGCCATAGTGGCAAACACTACACATGGTTTTACTCATTATGATATCTGTGTTTTTTTTCTCTCCAAGTCCATTTGTGGCATTATCGAAAGCAAAAGACGACTGAGCAGTCATAGCACACTAAAGAGGCAAACTAAACCAAAGCTGATTTGCCCCTGACAATCACATTACCTCAACCATGTTTGACTGTTGGTATGGTATTCTTTTTATGAAATGCTGTGTTAGTTTTATGCCAGATGTAATGTGATTCGAACCTTCTTAAAAGTTCTGATTTTCTCTCGTCAGTCCACAGAATGTTTTTATAAAAGTCTTGTGAATTATCAAGATGTTTATTGGGAAATGTAAGATGAATTTTTGTGTTCTTTTTGGTCAGCAGTGGTTTTCTTGATTCAGTAGGCAGTAATCAGGCCTCAGTGTGGTTTGTGATTTTAAACTCAGGTTTCCATGGAAATGTGGTTAATCACAGTTAATTCACAAGTTAACAATCAGGGGCAATTCCTTTTCACTTAAAAAAAAATAATAATAAAAAAAAAAATATTATAATCTGGATTTTGGTCTCTGCTGCTTTGAATTGTCTAATGTGAGTGCAAAACATAGTGTGTAAGAAATCCATTGTATATATTTGTTGTATATCCTTTTACCTGTTATAGTAACAAAACCATCAGTCACATTAAACAAATTTCCCCTCATTTCACAGCAGTGTCATTTTTATTAACCTGATTATCAGTGTAACATGAAAGGATCCAGAAAACAAAACCATAATTGTCCTAATATGTTAAACCCATCACTGTTCCAATAAATATGAACATTTATTTCTAAATGTATATTTTCCAGGGTCTGCTGTTTACCTGAGACCACAGAAAGTGAATGTTGGTGCTGTGTCCCATCTGCCAAACATTTGAAGTTTCCAGCATCTGTTTCTGTCACACTGGAGATTTCCAGATTCGTCCGTCTCAGGACTGACCTCTGCACAAGTTCAACAGTGCCTAACACAGAAAATAAAAATATGTTCTAATATAATGTAATCATCATATACTGATGTTAACTATTAAGTATTTCAAGAAAATCAAGTACCTTTGCGAGTGAAGCCTCTCTGATCAACACTATGAATTAAGTTATATCGATGAAGCCACTGCAGAGAGCGTCTGTAGCTGCTGACTCCACAGTTCAATGTGACTTTCCCCCCGACTTTTGCAAAGAACTCTTCACCTGCAGCAGAGAGTGCACCCAGCACTGAAAAGAAGACAATCACAGTTAATAAATACTTGTCTTCTAGTAATGCTTATTTAAAGGAGGATACAAGAAACGTCTCTATATAAAGACAAAACCAGTCTATTCTCTTTATGTCGTCCTAAACTTGTGCAGTGACATTAAAGAACCTGAGATGATTAAAACACCAGTACAACAATATTTATAGATGATTTTTCAAGTAGATTAAACATGAGGTCACACACCATCTACAACATGTGTGTGCAGTGTTTTAAAGGATTATTCACAATATTCACTTCACAAGTATATTCACTCACCAAACACAAACAACACAATCACCTTCATTCTGAAAGTCGACCTGAGGGTTTAAAATAAAACACAAATGAACATTACTGTTAACATGAAATCATAACAAGAAAACTAATTAAAAGTGAACACTTTCATTTTATACACAGCCACAGAGAGATTCTTCTTCACATGAACACTTTACAGAGAAACCACCAAGCCCTCGCTCTGTTTCCGTCCTCTCTCTGTGTCGTATGTTAAAAATAATAAAACCAGGTGTTACACTTACAAAGTGAAAAAGAGTGTAACTGAGAAAATCAAACATTTCCTGTGGCTCTTTAATTTAATCTAGTCAACAGCTCATGTGAAGGTGTTTCCTGTAAAGCTGCTGTGACTTTATCTGCTCATCAGAAATGAGAAGTTTGCAAGAGGAAAAATATAAATTTGTTTCCACTGAAGTGATTTAAATAAATTATCCTAAAAAAGAATTTGCTGCCTCCACATAAGGTTCTTCAATCACGCCAAAAATAAAAAAGTTAAAGCACAGTTTTAAACTTAACTCTGTGAGTCTCATTTGAAAAATTTAATCTCAGTGACTGAACCACAGAATTAAACTCACAGCTTAAAGAATCTTTAAGCCTATTAAATTAATGTGATCGTACACATCAAAGGCTTGGAAACAAGATTCAATGGATTTTTCTTCAGTTTTGTTTAAAAGCTTTTAACTTTGTCTCCGTACAAACAACAACTTCTGAAACACTTAAAACATTTCATCTGTATTTGCTCTTAAACTGGTGCCTCTGCAGTAAGTTTGAACTCCATTACGGAGCAAACAGAAAGTTTCCGGGATGGTCGCGTTGAATTATATGAATTTATTTTGAAGTATAAAACCAATTTTAAAATGAAGTTTTAGATCTTACCTTAATTTTGAGCAGATTTTGTGTCTTTTAGTTCAGTTATTGAAGGCAAAAATCTTTCTTCATCCTCTCCGTGCTTCACTTCACTGAAAACAAGAGCTCAAGGATGCAAAAGTGTAGAAGGCGGAAGACATCTGAAGAGAGAGCTGCACTCTGGAAAGTTGTAGGCCAGTGAAAACCCCAGATCTTTGTGGGTTTGCTACTCATGTCTGCGCTTTCCTGCAATCTAGGCCTGGCATTTTCTACTCAGTGCAGTTCTTACAAAAAGCTGAAGAAAGTTCTGCACAGTGACTTAAAAAAGGCTCAACTGCACACGCTCAGTCAGATTATACTCATGGATCCACAATGATTCCTGTAACAGAGAAGTGAAAATAACTTGGAAATAAACAGAGAAGTCATAATAGGAAGAATAGAAAGAACACGGAGTTTGAAAAAAGACCAATATTTATTAATCACAGCAGAAGTAACAAAGTATTTGTTTTCAAAATAAAAGAAATGGAAGGTAAACGAGCTGATTTGGTGTGGTTTTTTTCTTTTTTGACAGACATTAATTGCAATTCTTTGTTAATGACATTTTCTCTTATTGTGGATGTTAAATTCTTTTTTGTTTTATTTTCTCACACTAACCGGTAGAGGAGGAGGTGGTGTCAGACCAAAGGGATGACAAGAAACTGCAACAAAAGAGTAGATGGCCGGAAGCAGCCGTGGGTCTTGTTGTTTTTCATAAATTATTTGTGAGTTAAACTTGAACAGATGTCTGATCAGTCTCAGGTGGTTCTCAGTTTTACTCAGCAAGGCCCAGGAAACAAACTGAACCTGCTCTCTGAACAGACCTGTGGTTTGTAATCAGAGGATTTAAAGACAAACATCACCCCATTCAACCTGCAGTAGAGGTAAAGCTATCAGAATCAGAATCAGAATCAGAAAGGGTTTTATTGCCAAATGTTGAGCAGGTTACAACATTAGGAAATTGCTGCGGTACTTAGTGCAGAACATACTGTCAGACAACACTTAAATAAACGTAAAAATAAAAATTAAAAGTGCTAAGTAGATAGATATGTACATGAATGCAGGTGGTCATCAGTGCGAAGATGGAATGATGCAGTGAACACAGTGTAGGGTCATGTGTTAGTGGTGCTAACAGTCATATGGTTATCCCAGGTCTCTGTGGTGCACACCTTCACCTGAGCGTTGAAGATCACCCATCTGTGAGACACAGTGAGAAAACACACAAAGGCTCTTTAACAGCACCTGCTGCCTCCAAATGACCAGCTCAGGTACAGATGTCATAATAAAAGTTAAAGCAGGACTCATTAGCAGAAATTGATCCATTTCCATTATTCACACATGACACAAACAGTTTTCTTCCAGGTATGTTGGTGATAGATGGATATAAATCCTTCAAACCTTCACTTCTCTGACAGATTAACACGTCAGACTGTGCACATCAGCAGCCATGAAATGAGTTTTGTCAGAGCAGATGTGGAGTATGGTGCCCCCTGCTGAAGAAGCTCAAAAGTTCTTCTTTTTGTTATTTTTTCACTGAAGTTGCCTCCAAAAACCAAGGGTGATTTTTCAGTAGCCGTAAACATGGAAAAATCGCTGATCCTTTCTTTTTTCTGTCAGCTGCTGCTTTCTGGGGTCTTTACAGCAGATCGTCTCCATCCTCCAATGATTTTTTTCAACAGAAGAAATGTTCACAAGCTCATGTCTTTCTAACCACTGTATTGATATGGTCTCTCCTTTGACCTCCAAAGAGGATTTGCAGATTTGATCAACAGTACTTACAAATAAAAATGGTATTATTAAAGTACAAGAAAACACAGTTGTATTAACAGATGATTTTAAGTAGTGACACAAATTGTGTTTAGGTTTGTATAATATTTTTTTCAGTTAGACTCCAGGAAATAAAAAATTATGTGAGCTAATGATTTTGAGTAAATACTGCTGTTGTAAACTTGATTTGTTTCTCCGTCAATTCAGATTCTGTCTTAATACAAATGAACAAATGTAGTTTCATCTTTAAATGGTTTAAGACATGATTTACTCATAACTTTGTCATAAGTGTCTGAGTTATATGTTTCAAGTAGGGGCCGGGCCTGCTATCAGTAGGACATTGCCTGAGTGATTGTTTGACAATCAATCAAAATTACTTGTATTTAAACTGCTGTAAATAGGGCTTTGGTCTATAATATATGAAACAGTCAAATGTATCCCTCATTAATAATATCAAGTCATCATGATCCACAAACGACATTCCTATCACAAGGTAAAAGCTGCAATCAGATTTTTTGCAGTGGCTTATATATATATGCTTTATTTCTCAAGGTAAAAAATTGACATTAAAATGTCTTTTTTTAAAAAAAAGAGTAATTTGGCCAAGTGGACAGCAGGAATTGCAACAAATAAAACAATAGTTCTTTAAACATATTTTAAGTGGCCATAAAGGACATAGGTACAATAACACAGAGCCATAAAGATACTTGAAAACAGGTCATTTTAAAATTTTACATATAACGTTTGTAAATATTGTTCACTAAAGTTTATTTACCAATATAAGTAAAGACATTACATATTTTAAAAAACACATGGAAACTGTCACAGCATGGGGGATCAGATCTCTCTCTCGCTCTCGCTCTCCTCCTCTCTTTCGCCGGGGCGGAACTCATTGTGGGTTCACGCCCTCGGCCCACGCCCACTGAAGGGGAACACACCTGATGCCCATCAAGGCGATCGGCATTTAAGCCAGGAGGAGTCTGCTGGTCTTTGCTGGATCGTTGTCTACCACGCGTCAGTGAGAGTCAAGCTACAGCTCAAGAAGTCAAGTGTCTATTGTGAACATTGTAACTCTTTCTCGTTTTCTCGGCTTCAGACCTCCTGGATAACCTTTCCTGTGTAAATCTTTGTGTCAAGTGTGGAGAAAGGAACTGCAGTCGTGAGTGTGGAGAGTTGGAGAACGAGTGATTCCCTCCTTTGGATTTCCCTGGAGCCCCGTCCCTCATATTGTTGTATATAGCACTGCCCTGCACTTCCTGTATATACACCTGGTGAATTCTGTAAATAAATTCTTGTGTTCAGCTAATTCTGGAGTCCTGCGCTTGAGTCCCCCACGTTGAACCATAACAGAAACAAATCAGTTTTGGACAGACAATCACTTTTTGGCACAACACCGAACACCCAGGAGCCGACAGCCTTAGCGGTCTCCTTTCGATGTGTAGGAGCAGCGGCTCTACTCTGAACCATCCATAATCACCGAACTCCTCATCCTATAGCTAAGAGGGACCCCATTCACCTTTTGGAGAAAGTTCATTTCTTGCAGTTAACACATAGTATTAACAAAAAGATCAGGCCTTGATTCACAGATTTTTGGCATTTCTCAATAATGCGCCATCTGGTGGCAGAGTGTTGCGTAACATTTAGGACAAAATAAGTTACCGGCATTGGGCATCATTTTTGAATTTTAACAATTAGATTAAACGAAAAGTAAATGTGACTGACTAATGACAACATCGATGATTAATGTTTCACATCCCGAGCTCCAAGTAATAAACAAGTTGGATTTCACTCACCTAAACTGAAGCACAAACCTCTGGGCTGGTTATTAGTTATCAAAATATTAGTTACACAATCTCATAAAACTTCCCCAAAAGGCACCAGCTGACCACTTAGATTGACAAGTGAGGCTTATATATCTGATTTTCATCTGATATCTAGCCCTACCCTCTGTGAGAAAACTCTTTTCTGATTGGCTGCCCCTCACAAATATAAGATTAGAAAGGCAGGGGGTGGGGCTTATGTACTCAAAACTAAAGATATATACCTGAGAAATTAACAACACCATTAGCATTATCCACTCCCCTTGTCATCATATAGAGCAAGAAGTAGAAAAAATATATCAGAAACAAAAACTGAAAAAGCACACAGCCTGACAGAAAAACATTTATTTATCACAGCAGAAATAACAAAGCTTGTCTGTTTGAAATAAAAAATAAGACAAAACAAGAATCATCAAAATATCGCATCTCACCAAACCAAAAGAAATTAGGTGTTTTGGTGCTTTGATTGTAACACACTTTTGTTGTTATTCTGTTTTTCTTTCTTTCTTGTATTTCTTGCTATTTCCTCACACTAGCAGGTTGAGGACGAGGCTGAAGCCTGAAGGGGTATAATGAAGCTGTAATCGTCCAATAAAAGAAAAGGAAGCAGTGACTAATGATGGCAGTGGAAATCAACAGTCAGAGTTAACAAAGAGTGAAGAGACTCTGGGAAGTTGTTCTAATGTTTGGGACTTGTTATTATACTAAAAATATTCACTTAAGCACCCAAATCGTTAAATTCAGGTGTTATGGTCTCTTACATGTCTGAAATTTCCTCTCTACTAAATTTTCCATCGTCAGCTGTTAGTGGTATGATACCAAAGTGGTATCACAGCACCACACCCATGAAGTGGAAGACCACATAAAATCACAGAGCAGAGTCAATCACTACAGACCTCCAAACTTCACGTGACCTTCAGATCAGTGTAAAGCACACTGCGAATGGACTCTAGAGCAGTGGAGACATGTTCTCTGGAGTGACGAACCAATGGATGGTTGCCAGGAGAACGCTACTTGTCTCACTTTGTTGTGCCAAGTGTAAAGTTTGGTGGACGGGGGATTATTGTGTGGGGTTGTTGTTGTCCAGTAAAATGAAGTCTTAATGCTTCAGCATACCAAGACGTTTTGGACAATTCTTCTGACTTTGTCGGAACAGTTTGGGGATGGCCCCTTCCTGTTCCTGTTGGAACAACGTGACTGGCCTGCACAGAGTCCCAACCTCAACCTGACAGAACACCTTTGGGATGAATTAGAGTGGAGACTGCGAGCAAGGTCCAACATCAGTGCCTGACCTCACAAATGTGCTTCTGGAAGAACGGTCAACAACTCCTATAAACACTCCCAAACCTTTTAGAAAGCCTTCCCATAAGATTTTAAGCTGCCACATTTGGGCCTATTTTATATTAAACACTATGGATTAAGAATGGGATGCCACTCAAGTTCATATGTGCGTAAAGGCAGACGAGTGAATACTTTTGGCAATAAAGTGTAATTTGCAAGTAAAGCCTGAACAGATGTCTGATAGATCTCAGGTGTTTCTCAGTTTGACTCAGCAAAGCCCAGGAAACAAACAGAACACCTCATCTGTAAATCTGCACCAATTTACTGAAGAGTGTAATACTCAATCTGAGACACTCATTTAGACTTTTGCCAGTTGTGAAGCGTGCCAGGACTTTTGTAAAAGCTTGGTGGAGTGAAATCATGACGCTGAGCAGTTACACAATCAATGAGGAACTTTAAGTAGAAGTTCACCATAATCTGTAAACACAATGGTGCAGGAGGAGTTTAACCCATTTTTTGTTTGTTTGTTTGTTTCATCGTCAAGAATCAACCTTACACATAAATATTTGATGAACGCCTTTCCTCACATGCCCTCCTTCTTCTCATACACTTACACAAGACAATGACACAAACAATCAGGAGCATCCCAAACTGACAGCAGACTGCGATTGCAATCCACATCGAACAGGAGAGTCCCAGTGGGCAATAGTTGGCAGTACCTGAATGCAACACAGATCATTGGAGAAAGTGAGAAAGACAAGAATGAGTTACACATTCAGCAAAGCATCACTTTGATCAAATTTGCAGACATTTTGCAAAAGCTGGACGCACATGTTGTACATGTTGTACATGTTGTACATGTTGCACGTGTTGTCTTCTGAACACTCGTTACAAATGTGATGTTCTTCAGGGTGGTTGGTGGAGTTGTTGTAGTTGGAGGCTCTGAAGAACAAAAACACACATCTTTATGTTTCTTTGCACCACATATGTAAACATGGGTTTTCATTCCTAGTAACTGTGTATTACCTTGTACTGTGATGGCCAGAGGCTCAATAAACGTATTCCTGCCACAGGTGACGATACACAGCCAGGGACCATTATGTGAGGTTTTTACAGGTTTGAGTTGAACTGTTGATGTATGTGTGAGTGAATATGTATTTGGACTCTTCCACTTCACTTCACAACCATGGGGCTGACCTTTCACCTCACACTGGAGCATTGCCTCATCGTTCAGCTTGAGAACAGCAGAGGGTTTGACGGAGACCAAAACTGAGAGGGGAAACAGACAGATAACCACAGATACAGTGAAAATCACAAAGAGAAAGGGAGACCATGTTGAATAAGGTGCTGCATCCAAACGCATTACTCACATGACAAAGCTTTATAATATGAGAGGAAAAACAATGTGAGCATCTTACACTAAGTATTACAGGAAAAGTGGTAACTCTTTCACACATGGGAACATTTTTGGTGATATGAAAATAACACAAATAAACATTTAACTGTAGTTATACAGCTGGTAAGAGAAAAGAGCAGGCCTGGACTACTTTGTATTATTAGTTTTTTTTTGTTGTCTCTGTCATAATTTGCTTACATGGGCATGACTGTCATATAGAAACAGAAAGTAAGTTTTTCATTGAAGTGTCTGAAAAATAAATTAAAAATTAGGAATACAGCTAAAGTAAATTTTAAAGAAAATTATGTTTATTGAGTTAATAATGTAACTACAATAGAATTATTAATTAATAGTTATGTCTTATGTAATATGTAATAGTTAGTTCTGGATGTAATTCTACAGCCCTGCGTATGTGTGCAGCCCCTCCAATGCTTCCTCTTCTCCTGATGGACTCCAGCAATGACAGGGTGGCCACACTTAAGACTGTGGTGGTCCTGCCCAACCCATAACTCCAATCATGTACAGGAAGTTTCTCATGATGTCACAGTTTGTAATCAGAGAGGACAGGTTTAGCAGGGAGGCTCTCTATAGGAAAGAGTTTGTTAAAACATCACAGCAGTGATGTTTTTATTAATCTGATTATCAGTGTAATGTGGAAGGATCCAGAAAACAAAAACATAATTGTCCTAATATGTTAAACCCCTCACTGATCCTTTAAATGTGAACATTTATTTGTAAATAAATGCTGTTTACCTGAGAACAGAGAAAGTGAATGGTTATAAAGTGTCCCATCTGCCGAACATGTGAACCGTCCAGCATCTGTTTCTTTCACACTGGAGATTTCCAGATTCGTCTGTCTCACGACTGACCTCCGCACAAGTTCAGCACTGCCTAACACAGAAAATAAAAATATGTTCTAATATAATGTAATCATCATATACTGATGTTAACTATTAAGTATTCTGAGATACTCAAGTACCTTTGCGAGTGAAGCCTCTCTGATCAACACTATGAAGAAGGTCATTTCCATGATACCACGTCAGAGAGCGTGTGTAGCTGCTGACCCCACAGTTCAATGTGACCTTCCCCCCGACTTTTGCAAAGAACTCGTCACCTGCAGCAGAGAGTGCACCCAGCACTGAAAAGAAGATGATCACAGTAAATAAATATGCATCTTGTGTTAATGTTTATTTAAAGGAGGATATGTGAAACGTCTCTACATGAAGACAAAGCCAGTCAAATTCTCTTTATGTCGTCGTAAACTTGTACAGTGGAATTAAAGAACCTGAGATGATTAAAACACCAGTACAACAATATTTATAGATGATTTTTCAATTAGATTAAACATGTCACACACAGTATTTTAAAGGATTATTCACAATATTCACTTCACAAGTATATTCACTCACCAAACACAAACAACACAATCACCTTCATTCTGAAAGTCGACCTGAGGGTTTAAAATAAAACACAAATGAACATTACTGTTAACATTAAATCATAACAAGAAAACTGATTAAACGTGAACACTTTCATTTTATCCACAGCCACAGAGAGATTCTTCTTCACATGAACACTTTACAGAGAAACCACCAAGCCCTCGCTCTGTTTCCGTCCTCTCTCTGTGTCGTATGTTAAAAATGATAAGATCAGGTGTTACACTTGACAAAGTCAAACATTTCCTGTGGCTCTTTAATTTAATCTAACTGACAGCTCATGTGAAGGTGTTTCCTGTAAATCTGCTGTAACTTTATCTGACTCCTCATCAGAAATGAGAAGTCTTTAAGAGGAAAAATAAAAATTTGTTTCCACTGAAGTGATTTAAATAAATTCTCCTAAAAAACAGCTTAACTGAGATCACTATGCGTGCAATTAAACTGCATCAAAATGAATATTAAACAAGAATTTGCTGCCTTCACATGAGGTGCTTTGATGACGCCAAAAATAAAAACATCAAAGCTCAGTTTCAAACTCATCATTTAAAAAAATTAAATCTCAGTGACTGAGCCACAGAATTAAACTCACAGCTTAAAGAATCTTTAAGCCTATTAAATTAATGTGATCGTACACATCAAAGGCTTTGAAACAAGATTCAACTGATTTTTCTTCAGTTTTGTTTAAAAGCTTTGAACTTCTACTCCGTACAAACAACAATTTCTGAAACACTTAAAACATTTAATCTGTATTTGCACTTAAACTGGTGCCTCTGCAGTAACTTTGAACTCCATTACGGAGCAAACAGAAAGTTTCTGGGATGGTCGCGTTAAATTATATGAATTTATTTTGAAGTATAAAACCAATTTTAAAATGAAGTTTTAGATCTTACCTTAATTTTGAGCAGATTCTGTGTCTTTTAGTTCAGTTATTGAAGGCAAAAATCTTTCTTCATCCTCTCCGTGCTTCACTTCACTGAAAACAAGAGCTCAAGGATGCAAAAGTGTAGAAGGCGGAAGACATCTGAAGAGAGAGCTGCACTCTGGAAAGTTGTAGGCCACTGCAAACCCCAGATCTTTGTAGGTTTGCTACTCATGTCTGCGCTTTCCTGCAATCTAGGCCTGGCATTTTCTACTCAGTGTAGTTCTTACAAAGAGCTGAAGAAAGTTCTGCACAGTGGCTTAAAAGAAAAAGCTCAGCTGCACACGCTCAGTCAGATTACTCTCATGGATCCACATTGATTTCTGTAACAGAGAAGTGAAAATAACTTGGAACTAAACAGAGAAGTCATAATAGGAAGAATAGAAAGAACACAGAGTTTTAAAAAAGACCAATATTTATTCATCACAGCAGAAGTAACAAAGTATTTGTTTTCAAAATAAAAGAAACTGAAGGTAAACGAGCTGAATTGCTGTTTTTTTTTTTCTTTTTTGACAGACATTAGTTTTAATTCTTTTTCATTAAATGACATTTTCTGGTCCTTTTTCTTTTATTCAGACATGACACAAACATTTTTCTTCCAGGTATGTTGGTGATAGATGGATATAAATCCTGCAGCCTTCACTTCTCTCACAGATTAACATGTCAGACTGTGCACATCAGCGGCCATGAAATGAGTTTTGTCAGAGCAGATGTGGAGTACGGTGCCCCCTGAAGAAGCTCAAAAGTTATCTCATTTTATTTTAATGCAATTCTTTCCTGACATTTGCCCTGAACTAATAAATAACTTAAACACTGGCCGTTTGGACGTTTGTAAGGAAGTCATCTATTTTGTTTTCTGCTGGAAGAACTTTTGCTATTATTTGACTAAAGTTGCTTCCAAAAATTTGATTAAAACTGTGAAATATCCCTTAAACCAGGGGTGATTTGTCAATAACAAATATGAACATTGGAAAATAGCCGATCCCTTCTTTTTCTGTCAGCTGCTCCCTTCAGGGGTCTTTACAGCAAATCATCTCCATCCTCCAAGGATGTTTTTAACAGAAGAAATGTTTAAGACTTCATGCCTTTGTAATCACTATACTGATTTGGTCTCTCCTTTGACGTCTTTCAGCACAGATTTGATCAAATAGCTCCACCCAGTTTCCACATTCCTCTTTTTGACCAGGGAACAAGTGCTTGTTATTTTTCATTATGTAAGAACTGATTTTAATATAAATCCTGTACTTTTAAATGTGGTCTGTTTCCCATAAAAGCAGACATTGTGTCTGATATTTGCGATAACGTTGCTGTCACTAGCTCCATTGCAGTTTCAAGGAGTTAAGAACTCACATAAAATAGAACATAGAGGGCAGTAGTGAGCCACCTAAAATAATCCAAATGTACAAGTTATTAAAGCTCGCATGACATTTGTCTCCACATCAGAATACATTTTTAAAGTTAGACTCCAGGAAATAAAAAAAATGTGATTTTGACTAAATGCTGCTATTGTAAACTTGATTTGTTACTGCATCAATTCAGATTCTGTGTTAATACAAATGTAGTTTCATCTTTAAATGGTTTAAGACATTTAAATATTTGAGTCATATCTTTCAAGTAGGGGCCAGGTCTGCTATCGGTAGGCCTGAATGATTGTTTGCCAAAAACTAATTGCTTGTATTATATCTGCTTTAAATAACTTGTTGGCCTATAATATGTGAAACATATGTCAACTCTGTCCCTGATTAATTATATCAAGTCATCTTGAGCCACAAACAACATTCCTATCACAAGGTAGAAGCTGCAATCAGTTTCTTTTGCAGTGGCTTATAGATAAGGTAAAAAATCTTGTTGAGATTAAAAATATCTTTTAAAAAAGTAATCTGGCCAAGTGGACTGCAGGAATTGCAACAAATATAACAATAGTTCTGTAAACATATTTAAGTTGCCAAAAAGGACATAGATACAATAACATGGAGCCATAAAAATACTTGAAAAACAGGTAATTATTCAATTTTACATATAATGTTTGTAAATCCTGTTCACTAAAGTTTGGGGCGATCGTGGTTCAGGGGGTTGGGAAGCTCATCTTGTAACCGGAAGGTTGCCCGTTCGATCCCCAGCTCTGGCTGTCTTGGTCGTTGTATCCTTGGGCAAGACACTTCACCTACCGCCTACTGGTGGCCAGAGGGGCTGATGGTGCGATATGGCTGCCTTGCTTCTGTCAGTCTGCCCCAGGACAGCTGTGGCTACAACTGTAGCTTTCCTCCACCAGTGTGTGAATGTGAGAGTGAATGGATAGTGGAAATGTAAAGCGCTTTGAGGGTCTCGTAAAGCGCTATGTAAATGTAATCTATTATTATTGTAAAGTGTATTTACCAATATAAGTAAAGACATTACACATAAGAAACACGTGAAAACATGAAAACAAATCAGTTTTGGACAGAGGATCACTTTTTGGCACAACACCTAACACCCAGGAGGCGACAGCCTTAGCGGTCTCCTTTCAATGTGGAGGAGCAGTGGTTCTACTCTGAACCATAATCACTGAACTCCTCATCCTATCGCTAAGGGAGAGCCCAGCCACCTTTCAGAGAAAGCTTATTTCCTGTCGTTAACACAGGGCTTGATTCACAGATTTTTGGCATTTCTCAACAATGCACCATCTGGTGCAGAGTGTTGCCAACATTTAGGACAAAGTAAGTTACTGGCATTGGGCATCATTTTTTAATTTTGACAATTAAATTAAATGACAAGTAAATCTGGGACTGACTAGTGACAGTGACGATGATTAGTCCCACACATCACGAGTTCCAAGTAATAAACAAATAAAACAACTGAATTTCACTCACCTGAGCTGAAGCACAGACCTCAGGGCTGGTTATTAGTTATCAGAATATTAGTCGCACAATCCATTAAAACTTCCCCAAAAGGCACCAGCTGACCACTTAGATCGACGAGTGAGGCTTATTTATCTTTCATCTAATTTTTCATCTAATATTAAGCCCTACCCTCTGTGAGAAAACCCTTATCTGATTGGTTGTCCCTCACAAATACAAGATAAGGAAGGCAGGAGGGTGGGGCTTATGTCCTCAAAGCTAAAGCTATATACCTGAAAATTTTACAACATTAACATTATCAACGTCCTTTGACATCATATAGAAGAAGAAGTAGAAAAAAATATCAGAAACAAAAATTTTAAAAGCACACAGCCTGACAGAAAAACATTTATTTATCACAGCAGAAGTAACAAAGCTTTTCTTTTTGAAATAAAAAACAAGACAAAACAAGAATCATCAAATTATCACAATGTCAAGCTGTAATTGTCCAATAAAAGAAGAGGAAGCAGTGACAAATGATGACAGCGGAAATCAACAGTCAGGGTGAAGAAAGAGTGAAGAGACTTAGGGAAGTTGCTCTAATGTTTGGGACTTGGCATTATCCTAAAAATATTTACTCAAGCATCCAAATCAGTAAATCAGGTGTTCTGGTCACTTCCATTTCTGAAACTTCCTCACTAATATTTCCACGGTCAGCTCTTAGTGGCATTATACCAAAGTGGTATAACAGCAGCACACCCATGATGATGTAGGACTAGGGATGGGTACCGGTATCCGGTGCCATGATGGCACCGGTTCTGACATAAACGGTAGTAACCAGACCGAAAAGCAGCGCACATTTTGGTGCTTTATTTCGGTGCTTTTTTCCCTGAGATACTTTGGATTCTAGCCAATCATTTTACCTTTGCAAGCGTAGTAGGCGGGCCCAGGTACGTACGTTCTTTTAGAGCAGAGCTACAGATTAAAAATGCCCAAGGCGAAGCGGTCAAAAGTCTGGCTGTACTTCACAGCAAAAGATGCAAACTCAGCAGCCTGCAACAAGTGCTTTAAGCTGATACTGTGATACTGTGCAAAGGAGGTAACACCTCGAATCTGATGAAACACCTGGCGACGCATAGTGTTTTTTTAAAAGCCGAGAAATGCACCGTATTTGATAGCTTGCTGCGAGACCTCACACCGAGCACATCTACTGCGGGTGTGGTGCCTGTTATCGGACCCGGAGTTACCAGCATCCCCCAAGAACCCGAAGAGGAGAGTCCTGGCCCCTAGCCCTGTCAGTGTAGCAGAAATGATGACGGATGATGATGGCAGCAGCAGCCGTTCATCTCTTCGTGAGTAGCTTAATGTTGTTCGTGTATAATTTACGTTGAGTAGGCTAACCACGTTATTACATTAATGCATGTAAGGTGAACTAGCAAACAGCGTGGTAGTTACATGCGGCTGTCAGACACTCCCTTCACCCTGGCCAAAAAGGTTAAATTGACCAAAGAAAAAGTGGAAAAGAGCTAAACATGAGAGGTTTTTGGACAAAGTTTGTGTTTTTTCCATTGTTTAAGCACTGCTTCCAGCCAAGAGTGATGCCATATATGCCCTATAGCTGCAGAAAAGGCTAAGATTGTTATCTTTTTACAAAAAACAGCTAAACATGAGAGGTTTTTGGACAAAGTTTGTGTTCTCCATTCTTTAAGCACCGGCACCGTTTCAAAAGTACCGGTTTGGTACTGGTATCGGATAAAACCTAAATGATACCCATCCCTATGTAGGACACATAAAATCACAGAGGAGAGTTAATTGCTACAGACCTTCAGATCAGCATAAAGCGCACTACAACTGGACTCTAGAGCAGTGGAGACATGTTCTCTGGAGTGATGAATCAAGATTCTCCATCTGGACAATGTAATGGACGGTTGCCAGGGGAACGATTCTTGTCAGATCGTATTTGGCCAAGTGTAGAGTTAAGTGGAGGGGATATTATTGTTGTCCAGTAAAAGGAAGTCTTAATGCTTCAGCATACCAAGACATTTTGGACAATTTCATTCTTCCAACATTGTGGGAACAGTTTGGGGATGGTCTCTTCCCGTTCCTGTTGGAACAACGTGACTGGCCTGCACAGAGTCCCGACCTCCACCCGACAGAACAACTTTGGGATGAATTAGAGCAGAGACTCCGAGCCAGGCCTTCTAGTCCAACAACAGTGTCTGACCTCACAAATGTGCTTCTAGACACGTGTCCAGAAGCACCAACAACTCCTATAAACACTCCTAAACATTTGGAAAGCCTTCCTGTAAGAGTTTCAGCTGCCACAGTTGGTCCTACATCATATTAATCCCTATGGATTAAGAATGGGATTTCACTCAAGTTTATATGCATGTCAAGGTAGACGAGTGAATACTTTTGGCAATAAAGTGTAATCTGTGTGTAAAGCCAGAACAGATGTCTGAGAGATCTTAGTTGGTTCTCAGTTTCACCCAGGAAGGCCCAGAAAACAAACCGACACCTCATCTGTAAATCTGCACCAATTTACTGAAGAGTGTAATACACAATCTGAGACACTCATTTAGACTTTTGCCAGTTGTGAAGCGTGCAAGGACTTTTATAAGAACTTGGTGGAGTGAAATCATGACTCTGATCAGTTACACATTCGGCAAAAAACTTTAAGTAGAAGTTCACCATAATCTGTAAACACAGTGGTGCAGGGGGTGTTTAACCCATTTTCTTTTGGTTTCTTTTATCATAAGCTATCACACCTACACATAAATATTTGATGAACGCCTTTCCTCTCATACTGTATTTCTTCTCATACACTTACACAAGACAGTGACACAAACTATGAGGAGCATCCCAAACTGGCAGCACACCCCAATCGCAAACCACATCGAACAGGAGAGTCCCAGTGGGCAATCGTTGGCAGTACCTGAATGCAACACACACCATTGGAGAAAGTGAGAATGACAAGAATGAGTTACACATTCAGCAAAGGATCACTTTGATCAAATTTGCAGACATTTTGCAAAAGCTGGAGACACATGTTGTACCCTGAACACTCGTTACAAATGATGTGATGTTCTTCAGGGTGGTTGGTGGAGTTGTTGTAGTTGGAGGCTCTGAAGAACAAAAACACACATCTTTATGTTTCTTTGACCACATATGTGGACATGGGTCTTCATTCCTAGTAACTGTATATTACCTTGTACTGTGATGGCCAGAGGCTCACTAAATGTATTCCTGCCACAGGTGATGATACACTCCCAGGCCCCGTTATGTGAGGTTTTTACAGGTTTGAGTTGAACTGTTGATGTATTTGTGAGTGAATATGTATTTGGACTTCTCCACTTCACTTCACAACCATGGTGCTGACCTTTCACCTCACACCTGAGCGTTGCCTCATTGTTTAGCTCGAAAACAGCAGAGGGTTTGATGGAGGCCAAAACTGAGAGGGAAACAGACAGATAACCACAGATAAAGTGAGAATCACAAAGAGAACAAAAAGAAATAAAATACAAAAGAATACAGCTAAAGTAGTTTTTTAAAGAAAATTATGTTTATATAGTTAATATTATAACTATAATAGAATTATTAATTAATAGTTATGTCTTATGTAACATTTAATAGTTATGAATGTAATTCTAGAGCCCAGCATATGTTCGTAGCCCCTCCGATGCTTCCCCTTCTCCTGATGGACTCCAGCAATGGCAGGGTGGCCACACTTAAGACTGTGGTGGTCCTGCCCACCCCGTAGCTCCGCTCCTGTTCAGGAAGTTTCTGACATTGCCACAGTTTGGAATCAGAGAGGACAAAGTTTTAGCAGGAAGGCTGCCTGTAGGACAGAGTTTGTTAAAGATGTTGAAGGTTGACTGGGAGAAGACTAAGCTTGATTATGGGAAATGTACTCTCCAAACTTCAAAACATATACAAGACATGCTGTGCAAGAAATACATTTTATATATTTGTTGTATATCCCTTTACCTGTTATAGTAACAGAACCATCAGCCACATACAATAATTTCCCCTCATTTTTCAGCAGTGATGTTCTTATTAATCTGATTATCAATGTAATGTGTAGGGATCATTAAAAACAAAACCATATTTGTCCTAATATGTTAAACGCTTCAATGTTCGGTTATATTTGAACAGTTATTTGTAAATGTGTATTTTTCAGGGTACCTGAGAGCACAACAAGTGAATGGTTATGACGTGTCCCATCTGCCAAACATGTGAACCGTCCAGCATCTGTTTCTTTCACACTGGAGATTTCCAGATTCGTCTGTCTCAGGACTGACCTCTGCACAAGTTCAACATAGCCTAACACAGAAAATAAAAATATGTTCTATTAAAAATGTAATCATCATATACTGATGTTAACTGTTAACTGTTCTGAGATACTCGAGTACCTTTGCGAGGGAAGCCGCTCTGATCAACACTATGAAGAAGGTCATTTATATGACGCCACGTCAGAGAGCGTCTGTAGCTGCTGACTCCACAGTTCAATGTGACTTTCTGCCCGACTTTTGCAAAGAAATCTTCACCTGCTGCAGAGAGCGCACCCAGCACTGAAAAGAAGACAGTCACAGTAAATAAATACTTGTCTTTTAGTAACGCTTATTTAAAGCAGGATATAAGAAACGTCTCTACATGGAGCCAAACAAGTCATATTTTCTTAATTTTGTCGTAAACTTGTAGAGTGACATTAAACAACCTGGGATCACTAAAACACAAATACAACCATATTGCTACATGATTTTTCAAGTAGATTAAACATGAGGTCACACACCATCTACAACATGTGTGTGCAGTGTTTTAAAGGATTATTTACAATATTCACTTCACAAGTATATTCACTCACCAAACACAAACAACACAATCACCTTCATTCTGAAAGTCGACCTGAGGGTTTAAAATAAAACACAAATGAACATTACTGTTAACACGAAATCATAACAAGAAAACTAATTAAAAGTGAACACTTTCAATTTATACACAGCCACAGAGAGATTCTTCTTCACGTGAACACTTTACAGAGAAACCACCAAGCCCTCGCTCTGTTTCCGTCCTCTCTCTGTGTCGAATGTTAAAAATAAGAAATCCTTTGAAGTTATTCTGAAACATAAAACCCAATTTTAAAATGTAAGTTGAGCTCTTACCTCAATTTTGAACAGATTCTGTGTCTTTTAGTTCATTTAGTGACGGCAAAAATCTTTCTTCATCCCCTCTGTGCTTCACTTCACTGAAAACAAGAGCTCAAGGATGCAAAAAGTGTAGAAGGCGGAAAACATCTGAAGAGAGAGCTGCAAAGTTGTTAGCCACTGCAAACCCCAGATCTTTGTGGGTTTGCCACTCATGTCTGCATTTTCGTGCAATCTAGGCGTGGCATTTTTTACCCAGTGCAGTTCTTACAAAAAGCTGAAGAAAGTTCTGCACAGTGACTTAAAAAAGGCTCAACTGCACACGTTCAGTCAGATTACTCTCATGGATCAAGTGTCACAATGATTTCTGCAACAGAGAAGTGAAAAGAACTTGGAAATAAACAAG
This sequence comes from Oreochromis niloticus, assembly GCF_001858045.2. Lineage (NCBI taxonomy): Eukaryota > Metazoa > Chordata > Actinopteri > Cichliformes > Cichlidae > Oreochromis > Oreochromis niloticus. The sequence goes on along the minus strand of NC_031976.2, from coordinate 23,574,056 downwards.
GAAGCCACAATAGAAAGAAAAGAAAGAACACAGAGTTTGAAAAAAGACCAATATTTATTCATCACAGCAGAAATAACAAAGTATTTGTTTTCAAAATAAAATAAACTGAAGGTAAACGAGATGATTTGATGTTTTTTCTGTTTTTTCCCCCGACAGTCATTAGTTGCAATTTTTTTTAATTTAATGACATTTTCTCTTATTATGGATGCTAAATTCTTTCTTTGTCTTATTTCCTCACACTAACAGGCAGAGGAGGAGGTGGCGTCAGACTGAAGTGATGACACCAAACTCCAATCGTCCAGTAAAGGCAGAGAGGACCCAAAGCAGCCGTGTGTCTTGTTGGTTTTCTGAAATAATTTGTGAGTTAAACTTGAACAGATGTCTGATCGATCTCAGGTGGTTCTCAGTTTTACTCAGCAAGGCCCAGGAAACAAACCGAACCTGCTCTCTGAACAGACCTGTGGTTTGTAATCATGCCCTGAACTAATAAATAACTCAAACAATGACCCGACAGCAGCAAGCACATATATAATAAGCAATTAGTAAGTTTGTAAGCAAGTCATCTATTTTGTTCTTTGTAGGAGAAAATGCTTTTATTTTTCTTTTGCTATTGTTTGACTAAAGTTCTATCCAAAATTTGATTAAAACTATGAAATATCCCTTAAACCAGGGGTGATTTGCTAATAACAAATATGAAAATAGCCGATCCCTTCTTTTCTGTCAGCTGATTCTTTCAGGGTCTTTACAGCAGATCATCTCCATCCTCCAAGGATTGTTTTAACAGAAGAAATGTTCACATGCTCGTGTCTTTCTAACCACTGTATTGATATTGTCTCTTCTTTGACCTCCAAAGAAGATTTGCAGATTTGATCAAATAGCTCCACCAAGTTTCCAAATTCCTCTTTTCACCAGTGAACAAGTGCTTGCCATTTTGCATTATGTAAGAAGTGATTTTAATGTAAATCCTTTACTTTTAAAGCCTTAGCGGTCTCCTTTCGATGTGAAGGAGTAGCGGCTCTACTCTGAACCCATCCATAATCACTGAACTCCTCACCCTGTTGCTAAGAGAGGGCCCATCCACCTTTCATAGAAAGCTCATTTCCTGCAGTTAACAAAAAGATCAGGCCTTCATTCACAAATTTTTGGCATTTCTCAACAATGCGTCATTTGGTTGCAGACTGTTGCCAACATTTTTGGACAATTAATAATACATTTTAACAATTAAATTAAATGACAAGTAAATCTGGGGACTCATTAGTGACAACATCGATGATTAGTTGCACACATCCCGAGTTCCAAGTAATAAACAAATTTCACTCACCTGAACTGAAGCACAGACCTATTATTTCTCAGAATATTAGTTACACAATCCATTAAAACTTCCACAAAAGTCAACAGCTGATCACTTTAATTGACAAGTGAACATTATTTATCTTATTTTCATCTGGAACTAAGCCCTACCCTCCGTGAGAAAATCCTTTTCTACAGTGGCCCTGAGAGGCCAATTGGACTGCAACTTAAGAAAACACCAGCAATACGAAAAACACTGCAAAAACACACAAAACACAACAGAAATAGGAAAAATGAAAATGGAAATAGGAAAAAGGAAAACAGAAATCAGAAAAAACGAAAACAGAAATAGGAAAAACACATTTCCAAAAGCACAAGGGAAGTGTCTCTGGGGAGAAAATAACCCTACGGCCAGTTGCAGGAACCAAAATATGCTAAGAAGTGCGCTGGGAGACACTTAAAAGAAGTGGAGGTCTATTGGTTTTGTGAGGAAAGAAAAGATGAGAGGTAAGTGTGTTAGCCTAACTATTAGCCTAAAAATCTGTCATCAGTATTATATGAACCATGAGACTAAAACACACTTACATAGAATATTTTGGTTCCTGCAACTGGTCCGTAGGGTTATTGTCTCCCCAGAAACACGTCCCTTGTGCTTGGGAAATCAGTTTTTTCATATTTCTGTTTTCATTTTTTCTATTTTGGTTTTCTTTTTTCCTATTTCCATCCATCCATCCATCCATCCACCTTCTTGTCAGCTGCTCCTTTCAGGGTCTTTACAGCAGATCATCTCCATCCTCCAAGGATGTTTTTAACAGAAGAAATGTTTAAGACTTCATGCCTTTGTAATCACTATACTGATTTGGTCTCTCCTTTGACGTCTTTGAGCACAGATTTGATCAAATAGCTCCACCCAGTTTCCACATTCCTCTTTTTGACCAGGGAACAAGTGCTTGTTATTTTTCATTATGTAAGAACTGATTTTAATATAAATCCTGTACTTTTAAACGTGGTCTGTTTCCCATAAAAGCAGACATTGTGTCTGATATTTGCGATAACATTGCTGTCACTAGCTCCATTGCAGTTTCAAGGAGTTAAGAACTCACATAAAATAGAACATAGAGGGCAGTAGTGAGCCACCTAAAATAATCCAAATGTACAAGTTATTAAAGCTCGCATGACACTTGTCTCCACATCAGAATACATTTTTTTTTAAAGTTAGACTCCAGGAAATAAAAAAAATATATGATTTTGACTAAATGCTGCTATTGTAAACTTGATTTGTTACTGCATCAATTCAGATTCTGTGTTAAAACAAATGTAGTTTCATCTTTAAATGGTTTAAGACATTTAAATGTTTGAATCATATCTTTCAAGTAGGGGCCAGGTCTGCTATCGGTAGGCCTGAGTGATTGTTTGCCAAAAAGTAATTGCTTGTATTATATCTGCTTTAAATAACTTGTTGGCCTATAATATGTGAAACATATGTCAACTCTGTCCCTGATTAATTATATCAAGTCATCTTGAGCCACAAACAACATTCCTATCACAAGGTAGAAGCTGCAATCAGTTTTTTTTGCAGTGGCTTATATATAAGGTAAAAAATCTTGTTGAGATTAAAAATATCTTAAAAAAAAAAGTAATCTGGCCAAGTGGACTGCAGGAATTGCAACAAATATAACAATAGTTCTGTAAACATATTTTAAGTGGCCAAAAAGGACGTAGGTACAATAACATGGAGCCATAAAAATACTTGAAAAACAGGTAATTATTCAATTTTACATATAATGTTTGTAAATCCTGTTCACTAAAGTTTGGGTCGATCATGGTTCAGAGTGTTGGGAAGCTCATCTTGTAACCGGAAGGTTGCCCGTTCGATCCCCAGCTCTGGCTGTCTTGGTCGTTGTATCCTTGGGCAAGACACTTCACCTACCGCCTACTGGTGTTGGCCAGAGGGGCCGATGGTGCGATATGGCTGCCTTGCTTCTGTCAGTCTGCCCCAGGACAGCTGTGGCTACAACTGTAGCTTTCCTCCACCAGTGTGTGAATGTGAGAGTGAATGGATAGTGGAAATGTAAAGCGCTTTGAGGGTCTCGAAAAGCGCTATATAAATGTAATCTATTATTATTGTAAAGTGTATTTACCAATATAGGTAAAGACATTACACATAAGAAACACATGAAAACAAATCAGTTTTGGACAGAGGATCACTTTTTGGCACAACACCGAACACCCAGGAGGCGACAGCCTTAGTGGTCTCCTTTCGATGTGGAGGAGCAGTGGTTCTACTCTGAACCATAATCACTGAACTCCTCATCCTATCGCTAAGGGAGAGCCCATCCACCTTTCAGAGAAAGCTTATTTCCTGTCGTTAACACGGGGCTTGATTCACAGATTTTTGGCATTTCTCGACAATGCACTATATAGTGGTAGAGTGTTGCCAACATGTAGGACAAAGTAAGTTACTGGCATTGGGCATCATTTTTTAATTTTAACAATTAGATTAAACGACAAGTAAATTTGGGACTGACTAGTGACGATGATTAGTCCCACACATCACGAGTTCCAAGTAATAAACAAATAAAACAACTGAATTTCACTCACCTGAGCTGAAGCACAGACCTCAGGGCTGGTTATTAGTTATCAGAATATTAGTCACACAATCTACTAAAACTTCCCCAAAAGGCACCAGCTGACCACTTAGATTGACAAGTGAGGCTTATTTATCTGATTTTCATCTAATATTCAGCCCTACCCTCTGTGAGAAAACCCTTATCTGATTGGCTGCCGCTGACAAATAAAAGATAAGAAAGGCAGGAAGGTTGGGCTTATGTCCTCAAAGCTAAAGCTATATACCTGAAAAATTAACAACATTAACATTATCAACATCCTTTGACATCATATAGAACAAGAAGTAGAAAAAAATATGTCAGAAACAAAAACTGAAAGAGCACACAGCCTGACAGAAAAACATTTATTTATCACAGCAGAAGTAACAAAGCCTTTCTTTTTGAAATAAAAAACAAGACAAAACAAGAATCATCAAATTATCACAATGTCAAGCTGTAATTGTCCAATAAAAGAAGAGGAAGCAGTGACAAATGATGGCAGCAGAAATCAACAGTCAGGGTGAAGAAAGAGTGAAGAGACTTGTGGAAGTTCCTCTAATGTTTGGGACTTAGCATTATACTAAAAATTTTCACTCAAGCATCCAAATCATTAATTCAGGTGTTCTGGTCACTTCCATTTCTGAAATTTCCTCGCTAAATTTTCCACGGTCAGCTCTTAGTGGCATTATACCAAAGTGGTATAACAGCAGCACACCCATGATGATGTAGGACACATAAAATCACAGAGCAGTCGCTGCACACCTCCAACCTTCATGTGACCTTCAGATCAGCATAAAGCGCACTACGACTGGACTCTAGAGCAGTGGAGACATGTTCTCTGGAGTGACGAATCAAGAGTCTCCATCTGGACAATGCAATGGACGGTTGCCAGGGGAACGCTACTTGTCTGATTGCGTTGTGCTAAGTGTAAAGGTTGGTGGATGGGGGATTATTGTGCGAGGTTGTTGTTCAGGAGTTGGGTTCAGCCGGTTAGTTCCAGTAAAAGGAAGTCTTAATGCTTCAGCATACTAAGACATTTTGGACAATTTTAATTCTTCCAACTTTGTGGGAACAGTTTGGGGATGGTCTCTTCCCGTTCCTGTTGGAACAACGTGACTGGCCTGCACAGAGTCCCAACCTCCACCCGACAGAACAACTTTGGGATGAATTAGACCGGAGACTGTGAGCCAGGCCTTCTAGTCTGACATCAGTGTCTGACCTGACAAATGTGCTTCTAGACAGGTGTACAGAAGCACCAACAACTCCTATAAACACTCCTAAACCTTTGGAAAGCCTTCCTATGAGAGTTTCAGCTGCCACAGTTGGTCCTACATCATATTAAACACTATGGATTAAGAATGGGATGCCACTCAAGTTCATATGCATGTCAAGCTAGACGAGTGAATACTTTTGGCAATAAAGTGTAATTTGTGTGTAAAGCCTGAACAGATGTCCGAGAGATCTTAGTTGGTTCTTAGTTTCACCCAGGAAGGCCCAGGAAACAAACGGACACCTCATCTGTAAATCTGCACCAATTTACTGAAGAGTGTAATACACAATCTGAGACACTCATTTAGACTTTTGCCAGTTGTGAAGCGTGCAAGGACTTTTGTAAAAGCTTGGTGGAGTGAAATCATGACTCTGATCAGTTACACATTCAGTGAAGATGACTGAACAGAAGACCAACATAATCTGTAAACACAGTGGTGCAGGAGGTCTTTAACCCATTTTCTTTTGGTTTCTTTTAACATCAGCTATCAACTCTATACATAAATATTGGATGAACGCCTTTCCTCAAATACTGCCCTTCTTTTTATACACTTACACAAGACAGTGACAAAAACTATGAGGAGCATCCCACACTGGCAGCACACCCCAATCACAAACCACATCCAACAGGAGAGTCCCAGTGGGCAATAGTTGGCAGTACCTGAATGCAACACACACCATTGGAGAAAGTGAGAAAGACAAGAATGAGTTACACATTCAGCAAAGGATCACTTTGAGCTAATTTGCAGACATTTTGCAAAAGCTGGAGACACATGTTGTACATGTTGTACCCTGAACACTCGTTACAAATAATGTGATGTTCTTCAGGGTGGTTGGTGGAGTTGTTGTAGTTGGAGGCTCTGAAGAACAAAAACACACATCTTTATGTTTCTATTGACCACATATGTGGACATGGGTCTTCATTCCTAGTAACTGTATATTACCTTGTACTGTGATGGCCAGAGGCTCACTAAATGTATTCCTGCCACAGGTGATGATACACTCCCAGGCCCCGTTATGTGAGGTTTTTACAGGTTTGAGTTGAACTGTTGATGTATTTGTGAGTGAATATGTATTTGGACTTCTCCACTTCACTTCACAACCACGGTGCTGACCTTTCAACTCACACCTGAGCGTTGCCTCATTGTTTAGCTCGAGAACAGCAGAGGGTTGGACGGAGACCAAAACTGAGAGGGAAACAGACAGATAACCACAGATACAGTGAGAATCACAAAGGGAAATGGAGACCAACAAGGTGCTTTATCCAAACTCATTACACACTTGACAAAGCTTTATAACATGAGAGGAAAAGCAATCACAGCATATTACACTAAGTATTAAAGGAAAAGTGGTAACGTCTTTCACATATTAGAACATTTTTGGTGAAATGAAATAACACAAATAAACATTTAACTGTAGAGGGATCGTAATAAGTAGTGACCCAGCTGGTGACAGAAAAGATCAGGCCTGGACTGCTTTGTTTGGTTTGGTTTTTTGGTCACTGTTATAATTTGCTTACACGGGCATGACTGCCATATAGAAACACAAAGTAAGCTTTTTTTATTCAAGTATCTGACAAAAAGAAATAAAAAACTTAGGAATACAGCTAAAGTAGTTTTTTAAAAGAAAATTATGTTTATATAGTTAATAGTATAATTATAATAGAATTATTAATTCATAGTTATGTCTTATGTAATATTTAATAGTTATGAATGTAATTCTAGAGCCCAGCATATGTTCGTAGCCCCTCCGATGCTTCCCCTTCTCCTGATGGACTCCAGCAATGGCAGGGTGGCCACAGTTAAGACTGTGGTGGTCCTGCCCACCCTGTAGCTCCGCTCCTGTTCAGGAAGTTTCTGACATTGCCCCAGTTTGGAATCAGAGAGGACAAAGTTTTAGCAGGAAGGCTGCCTGTAGGACAGAGTTTGTTAAAGATGTTGAAGGTTGACTGGGAGAAGACTAAGCTTGATTATGGGAAATGTAGTCTACAAACTTCAAAGCATATACAAGACATGTTGTGCAAGAAATACATTTTATATATTTGTTTTATATCCTTTTACCTGTTATAGTAACAGAACCATCAGCCACATAAAATAATTTCCCTTCATTTTTCAGCAGTGATGTTTTTATTAATCTGATTATCAATGTAATGTGCAGGGATCATTAAAACAAAACCATATTTGTCCTAATATGTTAAACGCTTCAATGTTCGGTTATATTTGAACAGTTATTTGTAAATGTGTATTTTTCAGGGTACCTGAGAGCACAACAAGTGAATGGTTATGACGTGTCCCATCTGCGAAACATGTGAACCGTCCAGCATCTGTTTCTTTCACACTGAAGATTTCCAGATTGTTCTGTCTCACGACTGACCTCCGTACAAGTTCAACATAGCCTAACACAGAAAATAAAAATATGTTCTATTATAATGTAATCATCATATACTGATGTTAACTGTTAAGTGTTCTGAGATACTCGAGTACCTTTGCGAGGGAAGCCGCTCTGATCAACACTATGAAGAAAGTCATTTATATGACGCCACTGCAGAGAGGGTCTGTAGCTGCTGACTCCACAGTTCAATGTGACTTTCTGCCCGACTTTTGCAAAAAAATCTTCACCTGCAGCAGAGAGTGCACCCAGCACTGAAAAGAAGACAATCACAGTAAATAAATACTTGTGTTTTAGTAACGCTTATTTAAAGCAGGATATAAAAAAACGTCTCTACATGGAGCTAAACAAGTCATATTTTCTTCATTTTGTCGTAAACTTGTAGAGTGACATTAAACAACCTGCGATCACTAAAACACCAATACAACCATATTGCTACATGATTTTTCAAGTACATTAAACATGAGGTCACACACCATCTACAACATGTGTGTGCAGTATTTTAAAGGATTATTCACAATATTTTCTTCACAAGTATATTCACTCACCAAACACAAACAACACAATCACCTTCATTCTGAAAGTCGACCTGAGGGTTTAAAATAAAACACAAATGAACATTACTGTTAACACGAAATCATAACAAGAAAACTAATTAAAAGTGAACACTTTCATTTTATACACAGCCACAGAGAGATTCTTCTTCACATGAACACTTTACAGAGAAACCACCAAGCCCTCGCTCTGTTTCCGTCCTCTCTCTGTGTCGTATGTTAAAAATAATAAAACTCTGTGTTAGACTTAAAAACTGCCTCCAAAAAGGTGCTTTGATTGAAGTTTCAAACGTAAATCTGTGAGTCCAAATTGACAAATTAAATCAGTTTTAACTTCGACTCCATACATACAACAATTTCTGAAACATTTTCTTCTGTATTTGCTCTTAAACTGGTGCCTTTGCACTAACTTTGAACTCCATTACGGAGCAAACAGAAAGTTTCTAAGGTGGTCGTGTTAAATCCTTTGAAATGTAGGTTGAGCTCTTACCTTAATTTTAAACAGATTCTGTGTGTTTTCGTTCAGTTATTGAAGGTAAAACATTTTTTCTTCCTCTCTGTGCTTCACTTCACTGAAAATAAGATCTCAAAGATGCAAAAAGTGCAGAAGGTGGAAAACATCTGAAGAGAGAGCTGCACTCTGCAAAGCTGTAGGCCACTGCAAACCCCAGATCTTTGTGGGTTTGCTACACATGTCTGTAAGTCATAACAGGAAAAATAGAAAGAATGGTAAATGGTAAATGGACTGGTTCTTATATAGCGCTTTTCTACTCTGTCTGAGCACTCAAAGCGCTTTATACGACTAAGAACACAAGAGTTTGAAAAAAGACTAATATTTATTCATCACAGCAGAAGTAAGAAAGTATTTGTTTTCAATATAAAAGAAAATGAAGGTAAATGAGCTGATTTAAAGAGTTAAACTCAGTTTTATTCTTTTGTGTTGTGTTTGTGTTCAAATATTGTGTTCAGCATTTCATCACTGATCTTCCCCTCTTGTCTTACCAGGTTAAGGAGAGTGGAGCGACTGTGACATCGAGTGTTGGAGTTGTTTGTCTGTCACAGGAACACGAGCACGGAGCAGGACTTGGGAACCACGTTATTGAAACTGTTGCACATTGCTCACTAACTGCCACTATAAATAAACACACTATCTCAGACTGGAAGGTCCTGCATTTGGGTCCCGTTCTTGCCATGCACCCTGACAAACTCAGTTACAGATGTCATAATAAAAGTTAAAGCAGGACTCATTAGTAGAAACTCATCCATTTTCTTATTCAAACATGAAACAAACCTTTTTCTTTCAGCTATGTTGGTGATAGACGGATATAAATCCTTCAAACTTTCACTTCTTTGACAGATTTACACATCAGCAGCTATGATATTGATCTCTGTTCAGAGCAGATGTGGAGTATTGTGGCCCCTGATGAAGCACCTCAAAAGTTATCTCATTTTATTTTAATGCATTTATCATCTGTCCTACATTATAAGTAAAGGAAGGAGGAAGCACATATAATAAACTTGTAGGTTTTATTATTAACTAATCTATTTTGTTTCTGTGGGAATAAATACATTGTTTTTAGGTTTTATACTATGCATTTAATAAATAAATTATGTAAATGTTTTTGGGTAAACACTAATATTGTAAAGCTGATTTCTCCACTACATCAATTAAGATTCTATATTTCTAATTTAATCTTTCATAAAAACTTAAATGGTTTAGGGCAAAGGGTTTCTATGCGATTTACTAGTAAAGTTGCCCAGTATGCTGCATTTTGGTCCTCATCCCTCTCTTGCACTGCATTTCTCTTGGATGGATGTCACCACGATGACTTAATGGTTGTGAAATCCATATTCTAAAGCCACATTAGCCTCCCCCAGGTGTTAACAAAGGCAAACATCATCATTTTTAGACCACATTCAGGGTGGTCAGTTGGTTCTCTGCTTTCTTGGTTAAAAAGCTGCATCCATAAAACTGTACAGTATGACGCACTTAAGACACATACTTACTGATATGTGTTTGAGCTCTATATGCTCAAAGTAATAAACTAATAAAACACTTGAATTTCACTCACCTGAACTGTAGCACAAACCTCTGGGATGGTTATTAGATATCAGAATATTAGTCACACAATCCATTAAAACTTCCCCAAAATGCACCAGCTGACCACTTTGATTGACAGGTGAGCCTTATTTGTCTAATACTATCTAATATTTAGTTAATATTTATCTAATAGATAGCTTTACCCACCTTGAGAAAACTTTCTTCTGATTGGCTGCCCCTCACAAATACAAGATTAGAATGGCAGGAATGTGCACTTATGTGCTCACATCTAAAAGCTATTTAGCTGACAGATTAAGATTAAGATTATCCACTTTTTTGACACCATATAGAGCAAAAACTAGAGAAAAATATTAGAAACAAAAACTAAAAGAGCACACAGCTTGACAGAAAGACATTTATTTATCACAACAGAAGTAACAAAGTTGTTTTTTTTTAAGTAAAATAAAACAAAACATGAATCTCCAAACCAAAGGAAAACAAGTTGTTTTGGTGCTTTGTTTTCTTTCTGTAAAACACATCAGTTGTTATTCTTTCTTTTTTTTCCTATCTCTTCACTCTAACAGGTCGAGGAGGAGGCTGAAGTGATGACAGCAAGCTGCAATCGTCCAAAGACAGAGGAGGGGACTGAAGGTGACTACTGATGGCAGTGGAAATCAACAGTCAGAGTTAGCACAAAGAGTGAAGCAACAACAAAGTTGCTCTAATGTTTGGGACTTGTTCCCTGAAGGAGTTTTTTGTGACATACACATTATGCTAAAAGCAATCCCTCACGCATTCAAATCATCAAATTCAGGTGTTCTAGTCACTTCTCTGGCCACAGGTGTATAAAATAAGCCACGTAGGCTTTCAGACCTCTTCTACAAACTTTTGTGAAACAACGAGTCGCTTTCAGGAGCTCATTGAATTCCAGTGTGGTGCCATGATAGGATGCCACCTTGCAACAAATCCAGTTGTGAAATGTTGTTGTTACTAAATATTCTACAATCAGCTGTTAGTGGTATTATAACAAAGTGGAAGCGATCGGGAACGACAGCAATGCAGCTATAAAGTGATAGGTCGTGTTAAATCACAGGGTAGGGAGATACATGATTTGTGGAGTGACAAATCATACTTCTCCATCTGTCAATCCAATGGATGAGTCTGGTTTAAAGGTTGCCAGGGGAACGATACTTGTCTGACTGCATTGGACTTACTGTAAAGTTTGGTGTAGAGGGGATTATTGTGTGGGATTGTTGTTCAGGAGTTGAGCTTGGTCGCTCCAGCAAGAGGAACTCTTACTGCTTCAGCATACCAAGACATTTTGGAGAACTTCATTCTGCCAACTTTGTGGGAACAGATTGAGGATGGCCTCTTCCTCTTCCTCTACAAGACAGCACAAAGCAAGGTCTATAAAGACATGGATGAGCGACTGTGGTGTGGAAGAACTTTTGAACAGAACACCTTTGGGATGAATTAGAGCGGAGACTGCAAACCAGGCCTTCTCATCGCAGTGTTTGATCTCACAACTGTGCTTCTGGAAGAACAGTCAAGAATTCCCAGCTAATTATGATTCAGGAACTGACCTCACAGCCCATTGTTCCTTCAGTGGGCTGGTTTCAGTCATTATGCAAATGTACTGTTTATAAGGTTTGGGGAAACCTGCAGTCAGATGAGACTGAAGAAGTCACTTGGATGAGTGACGAAACGTTTCTCCCACAAAACGCTACGTCCAGATGAACAGATTCAACTTTTGGAGATTTACTTTCCTGGATGATTGAGAATGCATCAAGAAATTCCCATAAACACACTCCAAAACTTTGTGGAAAGCCTTCCTAGAAGAATTGAAGCTGTTATAACTGAAAAAGTTGGGCCTACATTATATTAAATCCTATGGATTAACAATGGGATGTCACTCAAGTTCATGTGGGTTTGGAGGCAGACGAATAAATACTTTTGGCCATAAAGTGTAATTCGGGAGAAAAGCCTGAACAGATGTCTGAGAGATTTCAGGTGGTTCTCGGTTTTACTCAGCAAAGCCCAGGAAACAAAACAAATACTTCATCTGTACATCTACTGATTTACTGAAGAGTGTAATAGATAATCCGAGACACTCAATTAGACTTTTGCCAGTTGTGAAGTGTCCGGGACTTTGTAAGAGCTTGGTGTAGTGAAACTATGAATCTGATCAGTTACACATTCAGCGAAGAGGTTAGACCAACATAATCTGTAACCACAGCTATCAACACTATACATAAACATTTGATGGACGCCTTTCCTCACATACCATCCTTCTACTCATGCACTTACACAAGACAGTGACACAAACAATCAGGAGCATCCCAAACTGGCAGCAGACTCCGATTGCAATCCACATCCAACAGGAGAGTCCCAGTGGGCAATTGTTGGCAGTACCTGAATGCAACACAGATCATTGGACAAAGTGAGAAAGACAAGAATGAGTTACACATTCAGCAAAGCATCACTTTGATCAAATTTGTAGACATTTTCAAAAGCCGGACGCACATGTTATACATGTTGTACATGTTGTTCCCTGAACACTCGTTACAAATAATGTGATGTTCTTCAGGGTGGATGGTGGAGTTGTTGAAGTTGGAGGCTCTGAAGAACAAAAACACACATCTTTATGTTACTTTTGACCACATATGCACACATGGGCCTTCATTCCATGCACCCGTGTATTACCCTTTATAGTAATACTCTTACTCAGTTGTTTGCCATCACAGGTGATGATACACTCCCAGGTCCCATTATGTGAGCTTGTTACAGGTTTGAGTTGAACTGTTGATGGCCATTCAGGTGAATCAGCATTTGGACTCTTCCACTTCACTTCACAACCTTTTAGCAGATGTTTCACCTCACACTGGAGCGTTGCCTCATCACACAGCTTGAGAACAGCAGAGGGAGTCACAGAGACCGAAACTGAGAAGGACGGAGGTGAGGATACAGTGAGAATCAGAGAGAGAAAGGGGAGTCATTAGACACATGGCACAGCTTTATAACATGAGAGAAAGACTTAAGAAAAAACAAAACATATTACACTGCATATTAATAGACAAATAACCATTTCATACACTTGTCAGAATTTTATGGATATAAAACCACCAAACATTTAACTGTGGCAGGATCACAGGATGTAGTTGGTGAAAGATAGGATCAGGCTTGGACTATTTATTTATCAGAAACAGATTCTTATTTTTGCATTTCAAACAATTGAAGGCCAGACTGTAAGGTTTGTTGGTTACTCTCTCATCATTTACTTATACAGGCAAGACTGCCACATAGAAACACACCATAGGCTTTTCTCTAAGCAGCAGTTTACTGAAAACAAATACAACAGAAAATAAGGACACTTTTATGTTAAAGCTCATACATTATAGTAACAGAACTATTAGTCACATTTAAAAAATTCCCCTCATTTCACAGCAGTGGTGTTTTTATTAATATGATTATCAGTGTAATGTGGAAGGATCCTGAAAACAAAACCATAACAGTCCTAATATGTTAAACCCATCACTGTTCCATTAAATGTGAACATTTATTTGTAACTGTATATTTTCCAGGGTCTGCTGTTTACCTGAGACCACAAAAAGTGAATGTTCATGATATGTCCAATCTGCCGAACATGTGAACTCTCCAGCATCTGTTTCTTTCACACTGGAGATTTCCAGATTCGTCTGTCTCACAACTGACCTCTCCACAAGTTCAGCACTGCCTAACACAGAAAATAAAAATATGTTTTAATATAATGTAATCATCGCATATTGATGTTTACTGTTAAGTATTCTGAGATACTCAAGTACCTCTGCGCGTGAAGCCGCTCTGATCAGCAGTATGAAGAAGGTCATATCCATAATACCACGTCAGATAGTTTCTGTAGCTGTTGACCCCACAGTTCAATGTGACTTTCCCCCCAACATTTGCAAAGAAAACTTCCCCTGCTGCAGAGAGTGCACCCAGCACTGAAAAGAAGACAAATGAATTAAATAAATACTCATCTTGTATTAATGTGTCCTTAAAGGAGGATATAAGAAACATCTTTACATGGAGACAAAACCAGTCATATTCTCTTTATGTTGTCGTAAACTTGTAGTGACATTAAAGAACCTGAGATCACTAAAAACAATATTATACATGATTTTTTAATTACATTAAACATGAGGTCACACACCATCTACAACATGTGTGTGCAGTGTTTTAAAGGATTATTCACAATATTCACTTCACAAGTATATTCACTCACCAAACACAAACAACACAATCACCTTCATTCTGAAAGTCGACCTGAGGGTTTAAAATAAAACACAAATGAACATTACTGTTAACATTAAATCATAACAAGAAAACTAATTAAAAGTGAACACTTTCATTTTATACACAGCCACAGAGAGATTCTTCTTCACATGAACACTTTACAGAGAAACCACCAAGCCCTCGCTCTGTTTCCGTCCTCTCTCTGTGTCGAATGTTAAAAACAATAAAACCAGGTGAAAAAGAGTGTCACTGAGAAAGTGAAACATTTCTTGTGGCTCTTTAATTTAATCTAACCAACAGCTCACGTGAAGGTGTTTCCTGTAAAGCTGCTGTAACTTTACCTGACTGCTCATCAGAAATGAGACTTTTTTAAGAAGAAAAATAGAAATTTATTTCCTCTGGACCAACTTAAATAAATTCTCCTAAAAAAAAACAGCTCAACTGAGATCATTATACATCCAATTAAATAGCGTCAAAATGAATATTAACACTTATTAAGAATTTGCTGCCACCAAAATGGTGCTTTCATTGGAGTTTCAAACTTAAATCTGTGAGTCCCAATTGACAAATTAAATCAGTTTTAACTTTGACTCCGTACACACAACATTTTCTGAAACACTTTCATCTGTATTTGCTCTTAAACTGCAGTAAGTTTGAACTCCATTACGGAGCACACAGAAAGTTTCTAGGATGGTCATGTTAAATCCTTTGTATTTATTTTGAATATAAAACCAAATTTTAAAATGTAAGTTGAGCTCTTACCTTAATTTTGAACAGATTCTGTGTCTTTTAGTTCAGTTATTGAAGCTAAAATCTTTCTTCATCCTCTCCGTGCTTCACTTCACTGAAAACAAGAGCTCAAGGATGCAAAAGTGTAGAAGGCGGAAGACATCTGAAGAGAGAGCTGCACTCTGGAAAGTTGTAGGCCACTGCAAACCCCAGATCTTTGTGGGTTTGCTACACATGTCTGTAAGTCATAACAGGAAAAATAGAAAGAATGGTAAATGGTAAATGGACTGGTTCTTATATAGCGCTTTTCTGCTCTGTCTGAGCACTCAAAGCACTTTATACAAATAAGAACATAAGAGTTTGAAAAAAGACTAATATTTATTCATCACAGCAGAAGTAAGAAACTATTTGTTTTCAATATAAAAGAAAATGAAGGTAAATGAGCTGATTTAAAGAGTTAAACTCAGTTTTATTCTTTTGTGTTGTGTTTGTGTTCAAATATTGTGTTCAGCATTTCATCACTGATCTTCCCCTCTTGTCTTACCAGGTTAAGGAGAGTGGAGCGACTGTGACATCGAGTGTTGGAGTTATTTGTCTGTCACAGGAACACGAGCACGGAGCAGGACTTGGGAACCACGTTATTGAAACTGTTGCACATTGCTCACTAACTGCCACTATAAATAAACACACTGTCTCAGACTGGAAGGTCCTGCATTTGGGTCCCGTTCTTGCCATGCACCCTGACAAACTCAGTTACAGATGTCATAATAAAAGTTAAAGCAGGACTCATTAGTAGAAACTCATCCATTTTCTTATTCAAACATGAAACAAACCTTTTTCTTTCAGCTATGTTGGTGATAGATAGATATAAATCCTTCAAACTTTCACTTCTTTGACAGATTTACACATCAGCAGCTATGATATTGATCTCTGTTCAGAGCAGATGTGGAGTATTGTGGCCCCTGCTGAAGCACCTCAAAAGTTATCTCATTTTATTTTAATGCATTTATCATCTGTCCTACATTATAAGTAAAGGAAGGAGGAAGCACATATAATAAACTTGTAGGTTTTATTATTAACTAATCTATTTGTTTCTGTGGGAAAATGCCTTGTTTTTAAGTTTTGTACCATACATTTAATAAATATATTATGTAAAAGTTTTTGAGTAAAGACTAATATTGTAAACCTGATTTCACCTCAGCATCAATTAAGATTCTATATTTCTAATTTAATCTTTCATAAAAACGTAAATGGTTTATTAGTAAAAATCTCATGTGCTGCATTTTGGTCCTCATCCCTCTCTTGCACTGCATTTCTCTTGGATGGATGTCACAATGGTTGTGAAATCCATATTCTAAAGCCACATTAGCCTCCCCCAGGTGTTAACATAGGCAAATATCATCATTTTTAGACCACATTCAGGGTGGTCAGTTGGTTCTCTGCTTTCTTGGTTAAAAAGCTGCATCCATAAAACTGTACAGTATGACGCACATAAGACACATACTTACTGATATGTGTTTGAGCTCTATATGCTCAAAGTAATAAACTAATAAAACACTTGAATTTCACTCACCTGAACTGTAGCACAAACCTCTGGGATGGTTATTAGATATCAGAATATTAGTCACACAATCCATTAAAACTTCTCCAAAACACACCAGCTGACCACTTTGATTGACAGGTGAGCCTTATTTGTCTAATACTATCTAATATTTAGTTAATATTTATCTAATAGATAGCTTTACCCACCTTGAGAAAACTTTCTTCTGATTGGCTGCCCCTCACAAATACAAGATTAGAATGGCAGGAGTGTGCGCTTATGTGCTCAACCCTAAAAGCCATTTAGCTGACCAATTAAGATTAAGATTATCCACTGTTTTTGACAACCTATAGAACAAAAACTAGAAAAAAAATATCAGAAACAAAAACTTGAAAGAGCACACAGCTTGACAGAAAGACATTTATTTATCACAACAGAAGTTTTGTTTGTTTTTTGTTTTTTTTGAAGTAAAATAAAACAAAACATGAATCTCCAAAGCAAAGGAAAATAAATTGTTTTGGTGCTTTGCTTTCTTTCTGTAAAACACATCAGTTGTTATTCTTTTTTTTCCTATCTCTTCACTCTAACAGGTCGAGGAGGCTGAAGTGATGACAGCAAGCTGCAATCGTCCAAAGACAGAGGAGGGGACTGAAGGTGACTACTGATGGCAGTGGAAATCAACAGTCAGAGTTAGCATAAAGAGTGAAGCAACAACAAAGTTGCTCTAATGTTTGGGACTTGTTCCCTGAAGGAGTTTTTTGTGACATACACATTATGCTAAAAGCAATCCCTCACGCATTCAAATCATCAAATTCAGGTGTTCTAGTCACTTCTCTGGCCACAGGTGTATAAAATAAGCCACGTAGGCTTTCAGACCTCTTCTACAAACTTTTGTGAAACAACGAGTCGTGTTCAGGACCTCATTGAATTCCAGTGTGGTGCCATGATAGGATGCCACCTTGCAACAAATCCAGTTGTGAAATGTTGTTGTTACTAAATATTCTACAATCAGCTGTTAGTGGTATTATAACAAAGTGGAAGCGATCGGGAACGACAGCAATGCAGCTATAAAGTGATAGGTCGTGTAAAATCACAGGGATTTTACACGACCTCGTCAGCGGAGGACGATCTTCGTAGTGTGCAGAGGTCTCCAACTTTCTGCACAGTCAATCGCAACAGACCTCCAAACTTCAGGCCTTAAGATTAGCTCAAGAACAGTGCACAGGGAGCTTCAGGGGATGGGTTTTACACAACCAAGCAGCTGCATCCAAGGCTCACATCAACAAACACAATGCAAAACATCACATGCAGTGGTTTAAAGCATGCCACCACTGGACTCTTGAGCAATGGATACATGATTTGTGGAGTGACAAATCATACTTCTCCATCTGGCAATCCAGTGGATGAGTCTGGTTTAAAGGTTGCCAGGGGAACGGTACTTGTCTGACTGCATTGTGCCAAGTGTAAAGTTTGGTGTAGAGGGGATTATTGTGTGGGGTTGTTGTTCAGGAGTTGAGCTTGGTAACTTAGCTCCAGTAAAAGGAACTCTTACTGCTTCAGCATAACAAGACATTTTGGAGAACTTCATGCTCTCAACTTTGTGGGAACAGTTTGAGGATGGCCTCTTCCTGTTCCAACATGACTCTACAAGACAGCACAAAGCAAGGTCTATAAAGACATGGATGAGCGACTGTGGTGTGGAAGAACTTTTGAACAGAACACCTTTGGGATGAATTAGAGCGGAGACTGCAAACCAGGCCTTCTCATCGCAGTGTTTGATCTCACAACTGTGCTTCTGGAAGAACAATCAAGAGTTCCCATAAACACACTCCAAAACTTTGTGGAAAGCCTTCCTAGAAGAATTGAAGCTGTTATAACTGAAAAAGTTGGGCCTACATTATATTAAATCCTATGGATTAAAAATGGGATGTCACTCAAGTTCATGTGGGTTTGGAGGCAGACGAATAAATACTTTTGGCCATAAAGTGTAATTCGGGAGAAAAGCCTGAACAGATGTCTGAGAGATTTCAGGTGGTTCTCGGTTTTACTCAGCAAAGCCCAGGAAACAAAACAAATACTTCATCTGTACATCTACTGATTTACTGAAGAGTGTAATAGATAATCCGAGACACTCATTTAGACTTTTGCCAGTTGTGAAGTGTCCGGGACTTTGTAAGAGCTTGGTGTAGTGAAATTATGAATCTGATCAGTTACACATTCAGCGAAGAGGTTAGACCAACATAATCTGTAACCACAGCTATCAACACTATACAGAAACATTTGATGGACGCCTTTCCTCACATACCATCCTTCTACTCATGCACTTACACAAGACAGTGACACAAACAATCAGGAACATCCCAAACTGACAGCAGACTCCGATTGCAATCCACATCCAACAGGAGAGTCCCAGTGGGCAATCGTTGGCAGTACCTGAATGCAACACAGATCATTGGACAAAGTGAGAAAGACAAGAATGAGTTACACATTCAGCAAAGCATCATTTTGATCAAATTTGCAGACATTTTCAAAAGCCGGACGCACATGTTATACATGTTATACATGTTGTACATGTTGTTCCCTGAACACTCGTTACAAATAATGTGATGTTCTTCAGGGTGGTTGGTGGAGTTGTTGAAGTTGGAGGCTCTGAAGAACAAAAACACACATCTTTATGTTACTTTTGACCACATATGCACACATGGGCCTTCATTCCATGCACCCGTGTATTACCCTTTATAGTAATACTCTTACTCAGTTGTTTGCCATCACAGGTGATGATACACTCCCAGGTCCCATTATGTGAGCTTGTTACAGGTTTGAGTTGAACTGTTGATGGCCATTCAGGTGAATCAGCATTTGGGCTCTTCCACTTCACTTCACAACCTTGGGGCAGATGTTTCACCTCACACTGGAGCGTTGCCTCATCACACAGCTTGAGAACAGCAGAGGGAGTCACAGAGACTGAAACTGAGAAGGACGGAGGTGAGGATACAGTGAGAATCAGAGAGAGAAAGGGGAGTCATTAGACACATGGCACAGCTTTATAACATGAGAGAAAGACTTAAGAAAAAACAAAACATATTACACTGCATATTAATAGACAAATAACCATTTCATACACTTGTCAGAATTTTATGGATATAAATCCACCAAACATTTAACTGTAGCAGGACCACAGGATGTAGTTGGTGAAAGATAGGATCAGGTTTGGACTATTTATTTATCAGAAACTGATTCTTATTTTTGCATTTCAAACAATTGAAGGCCAGACTGTAAGGTTTGTTGGTTACTCTCTCATCATTTGGTTATACAGACAACACTGCCACATAGAAACACACCATAGGCTTTTCTCTAAGCAGCAGTTTACTGAAAACAAATACAACAGAAAATAAGGACCATTTTATGTTAAAGCTCATATAGTAACAGAACTATTAGTCACATTGAAAAAATTCCCCTCATTTCACAGCAGTGGTGTTTTTATTAATCTGATTATCAGTGTAATGTGGAAGGATCCTGAAAACAAAACCATAACAGTCCTAATATGTTAAACCCCTCACTGTTCCATTAAATGTGAATATTTATTTGTAACTGTATATTTTCCAGGGTCTGCTGTTTACCTGAGACCAGAACAAGTGAATGTTGGTGCCATGTCCCATCTGCTGAACATGTGAACTCTCCAGCATCTGTTTCTTTCACACTGGAGATTTCCAGATTCGTCTGTCTCATGACTGACCTCCGTGCAAGATCAACACTGCCTAACACAGAAAATAAAAATATGTTCTAATATAATGTAATCATCATATACTGATGTTAACTATTAAGTATTTCAAGATACTCAAGTACCTCTGCGCGTGTAGCCTCTCTGATAAACTGTATGAAGAAGGTCATATCCATAATACCACGTCAGAGTGTGTCTGTAGCTGTTGACCCCACAGTTCAATGTGACTTTCCCCCCAACATTTGCAAAGAAAACTTCCCCTGCTGCAGAGAGTGCACCCAGCACTGAAAAGAAGGCAAATGAATTAAATAAATATTCATCTTGTATTAATGTGTCCTTAAAGGAGGATATAAGAAACATCTTTACATGGAGACAAAACCAGTCATATTCTCTTTATGTTGTCATAAACTTGTAGTGACATTAAAGAACCTGAGATCACTAAAAACAATTTTATACATGATTTTTTAATTACATTAAACATGAGGTCACACACCATCTACAACATGTGTGTGCAGTGTTTTAAAGGATTATTCACAATATTGTCTTCACAAGTATATTCACTCACCAAACACAAACAACACAATCACCTTCATTCTGAAAGTCGACCTGAGGGTTTAAAATAAAACACAAATGAGCATTACTGTTAACATTAAATCATAACAAGAAAAATAATTAAAAGTGAACAATTTCATTTTATACACAGCCACAGAGAGATTCTTCTTCACATGAACACTTTACAGAGAAACCACCAAGCCCTCGCTCTGTTTCCGTCCTCTCTCTGTGTCGAATGTTAAAAATAATAAAACCAGGTGTTAGATTTACAAACTGAAAAGAGTGTCACTGAGAAAGTGAAACATTTCTTGTGGCTCTTTAATTTAATCTAACCAACAGCTCACGTGAAGGTGTTTCCTGTAAAGCTGCTGTAACTTTACCTGACTGCTCATCAGAAATGAGACGTTTTTAAGAAGAAAAATAGACATTTATTTCCTCTGGACCGACTTAAATAAATTCTCCTTAAAAAACAGCTCAACTGAAATCATTATACGTCCAATTAAATAGCGTCAAAATGAATATTAACACTTGTTAAGAATTTGCTGCCACCAAAAAGGTGCTTTCATTGGAGTTTCAAATTTAAATCTGTGAGTCCCAATTGACAAATTAAATCAGTTTTAACTTTGACTCCGTACATACAACAATTTCTGAAACACTTTCATCTGTATTTTCTCTTAAACTGCAGTAAGTTTGAACTCCATTACGGAGCAAACAGAAAGTTTCTAGGATGGTCATGTTAAATCCTTTGTATTTATTTTGAATATAAAACCAAATTTTAAAATGTAGGTTGAGCTCTTACCTTAATTTTGAACAGATTCTGTGTCTTTTAGTTCAGTTATTGAAGCTAAAATCTTTCTTCATCCTCTCCGTGCTTCACTTCACTGAAAATAAGAGCTCAAGGATGCAAAAGTGTAGAAGGCGGAAGACATCTGAAGAGAGAGCTGCACTCTGGAAAGTTGTAGGCCACTGCAAACCCCAGATCTTTGTGGGTTTGCTACTCAGGTCTGCACTTTACTGCAATCTAGGCCTGGCATTTTCTACTCAGTGCAGTTCTTACAAAAAGCTGAAGAAAGTTCTGCACAGTGGCTTAAAAGAAAAAGCTCAGCTGCACACACATGATTTCTGTAACAGAGAAGTGAAAATAACTTGGAACTAAACAGGGAAGTCATAATAGGAAGAATAGAAAGAACACAGAGTTTTATGTAACTTTATCTGGCTGCTCATCAGAAATGAGAAGTCTTTAAGAAGAAAAATAGAAATTTGTCTCCACTGAACTGACTCCATCATCGAAATTTCTTTATACACAGTTTCACTAATTTTCCTTAATTGAGACATGAGTAGCAAACCCCAGATCTTTGTGTGTTTGCTACTCATGTCTGTAAGTCATAACAGGAAAAACAGAAAGAATGGTAAATGGACTGGTTCTTATATAGCGCTTTTCTACTCTGTCTGAGCACTCAAAGCGCTTTATACGACTAAGAACATAAGAGTTTGAAAAAAGACTAATATTTATTCATCACAGCAGAAGTAAGAAAGTATGTTTTCAATATAAAAGAAAATGAAGGTAAATGAGCTGATTTAAAGAGTTAAACTCAGTTTTATTCTTTTGTGTTGTGTTTGTGTTCAAATATTGTGTTCAGCATTTCATCACTGATCTTCCCCTCTTGTCTTACCAGGTTAAGGAGAGTGGAGCGACTGTGACATCGAGTGTTGGAGTTGTTTGTCTGTCACAGGAACACGAGCACGGAGCAGGACTCGGGAATCACGTTATTGAAACTGTTGCACATTGCTCACTAACTGCCACTATAAATAAACGCACTATCTCAGACTGGAAGGTCCTGCATTTGGGTCCCGTTCTTGCCATGCACCCTGACAAACTCAGTTACAGATGTCATAATAAAAGTTAAAGCAGGACTCATTAGCAGAAACTCATCCATTTTCTTATTCAAACATGAAACAAACCTTTTTCTTTCAGCTATGTTGGTGATAGACAGATATAAATCCTTCAAACTTTCACTTTTTTGACAGATTTACACATCAGCAGCTATGATATTGATCTCTGTTCAGAGCAGATGTGGAGTATGGTGGCCCCTGCTGAAGCACCTCAAAAGTTATCTAATTTTATTTTAATGCATTTGTCATCTGTTCTACATTATAAGTAAAGGAAGGAGGAAGCACATATAATAAACTTGTAGGTTTCTTATTAACTAATCTATTTGTTTCTGTGGGAAAATGCCATGTTTTTAAGTTTTGTACCATACATTTAATAAATATATTATGTAAAAGTTTTTGAGTAAAGACTACTATTGTAAACCTGATTTCACCTCAGCATCAATTAAGATTCTATATTTCTACTTTAATCTTTCATAAAAACTTAAATGGTTTAGGGCCGTGCGATTTACTAGTAAAAATCTCGTGTGCTGCATTTTGGTCCTCATCCCTCTCTTGCACTGCATTTCTCTTGGATGGATGTCACGACGATGACTTAATGGTTGTGAAATCCATATTCTAAAGCCACATTAGCCTCCCCCAGGTGTTAACATAGGCAAATATCATCATTTTTAGACCACATTCAGGGTGGTCAGTTGGTTCTCTGCTTTCTTGGTTAAAAAGCTGCATCCATAAAACTGTACAGTATGATGCACATAAGACACATACTTACTGATATGTGTTTGAGCTCTATATGCTCAAAGTAATAAACTAATAAAACACTTGAATTTCACTCACCTGAACTGTAGCACAAACCTCTGGGATGGTTATTAGATATCAGAATATTAGTCACACAATCCATTAAAACTTCTCCAAAACACACCAGCTGACCACTTTGATTGACAGGTGAGCCTTATTTGTCTAATACTATCTAATATTTAGTTAATATTTATCTAATAGATAGCTTTACCCACCTTGAGAAAACTTTCTTCTGATTGGCTGCCCCTCACAAATACAAGATTAGAATGGCAGGAGTGTGCGCTTATGTGCTCAACCCTAAAAGCTATTTAGCTGACCAATTAAGATTAAGATTATCCACTGTTTTTGACAACCTATAGAGCAAAAACTAGAAAAAAAAATATCAGAAACAAAAACTTGAAAGAGCACACAGCTTGACAGAAAGACATTTATTTATCACAACAGAAGTTTTTTTGGGGGGTTTTTTTTTGGAAGTAAAATAAAACAAAACATGAATCTCCAAAGCAAAGGAAAATAAATTGTTTTGGTGCTTTGCTTTCTTTCTGTAAAACACATCAGTTGTTATTCTTTTTTTTCTATCTCTTCACTCTAACAGGTCGAGGAGGCTGAAGCGATGACAGCAAGCTGCAATCGTCCAAAGACAGAGGAGGGGACTGAAGGTGACTACTGATGGCAGTGGAAATCAACAGTCAGAGTTAGCATAAAGAGTGAAGCAACCCAACAAAGTTGCTCTAATGTTTGGGACTTGTTCCCTGAAGGAGTTTTTTGTGACATACACATTATGCTAAAAGCAATCCCTCACTCATTCAAATCATCAAATTCAGGTGTTCTAGTCACTTCTCTGGCCACAGGTGTATAAAATAAGCCACGTAGGCTTTCACACCTCTTCTACAAAGTTTTGTTAAAAAACGAGTCGCTTTCAGGAGCTCATTGAATTCCAGTGTGGTGCCATGATAGGATGCCACCTTGCAACAAATCCAGTTGTGAAATGTTGTTGTTACTAAATATTCTACAATCAGCTGTTAGTGGTATTATAACAAAGTGGAAGCGATCGGGAACGACAGCAATGCAGCTATAAAGTGATAGGTCGTGTTAAATCACAGGGTAGGGTCAGCGGAGGACGAGCTTCATAGTGTGCAGAGGTCTCCAACTTTCTGCACAGTCAATCGCAACAGACCTCCAAACTTCAGGCCTTAAGATTAGCTCAAGAACAGTACACAGGGAGCTTCAGGGGATGGGTTTTACACAACCAAGCAGCTGCATCCAAGGCTCACATCAACAAACACAATGCAAAACATCACATGCAGTGGTTTAAAGCATGCCACCACTGGACTCTTGAGCAATGGATACATGATTTGTGGAGTGACAAATCATACTTCTCCATCTGGCAATCCAGTGGATGAGTCTGGTTTAAAGGTTGCTAGGGGAACGGTACTTGTCTGACTGCATTGTGCCAAGTGTAAAGTTTGGTGTAGAGGGGATTATTGTGTGGGGTTGTTGTTCAGGAGTTGAGCTTGGTCGCTCCAGCAAGAGGAACTCTTACTGCTTCAGCATAACAAGACATTTTGGACAACTTTATGCTCTCAACTTTGTGGGAACAGTTTGAGGATGGCCTCTTCCTGTTCCAACATGACTCTACAAGACAGCACAAAGCAAGGTCTATAAAGACATGGATGAGCGACTGGTGTGGAAGAACTTTTGAACAGAACACCTTTGGGATGAATTAGAGCGGAGACTGAAAACCAGGCCTTCTCATTGCAGTGTTTGATCTCACAACTGTGCTTCTGGAAGAACAGTCAAGAATTCCCATAAACACACTCCAAAACTTTGTGGAAAGCCTTCCTAGAAGAATTGAAGCTGTTATATCTGAAAAAGTTGGGCCTACATTATATTAAATCCTATGGATTAACAATGGGATGTCACTTAAGTTCATGTGGGTTTGGAGTCAGATGAATAAATACTTTTGGGCATAAAGTGTAATTTGGGAGAAAAGCCTGAACAGATGTCTGAGAGATTTCAGGTGGTTCTCGGTTTTACTCAGCAAAGCCCAGGAAACAAAACAAATACTTCATCTGTACATCTACTGATTTACTGAAGAGTGTAATAGATAATCCGAGACACTCAATTAGACTTTTGCCAGTTGTGAAGTGTCCAGGACTTTGTAAGAGCTTGGTGTAGTGAAACTATGAATCTGATCAGTTACACATTCAGCGAAGAGGTTAGACCAACATAATCTGTAACCACAGCTATCAACACTATACAGAAACATTTGATGGACGCCTTTCCTCACATACCATCCTTCTACTCATGCACTTACACAAGACAGTGACACAAACAATCAGGAGAATCCCAAACTGACAGCAGACTCCGACTGCAATCCACATCCAACAGAAGAGTCCCAGTGGGCAATCGTTGGCAGTACCTGAATGCAACACAGATCATTGGACAAAGTGAGAAAGACAAGAATGAGTTACACATTCAGCAAAGCATCAGTTTGATCAAATTTGCAGACATTTTCAAAAGCCGGACGCACATGTTGTTCCCTGAACACTCGTTACAAATAATGTGATGTTCTTCAGGGTGGTTGGTGGAGTTGTTGAAGTTGGAGGCTCTGAAGAACAAAAAGACACATCTTTATGTTACTTTTGACCACATATGCACACATGGGCCTTCATTCCATGCACCCGTGTATTACCCTTTATAGTAATACTCTTACTCAGTTGTTTGCCATCACAGGTGATGATACACTCCCAGGTCCCATTATGTGAGCTTGTTACAGGTTTGAGTTGAACTGTTGATGGCCATTCAGGTGAATCAGCAGTTGGGCTCTTCCACTTCACTTCACAACCTTTTAGCAGATGTTTCACCTCACAGTGGAGCGTTGCCTCGTCACACAGCTTGATAACAGCAGAGGGAGTCACAGAGACCGAAACTGAGAAGGACGGAGGTGAAGATACAGTGAGAATCAGAGAGAGAAAGGGGAGTCATTAGACACATGGCACAGCTTTATAACATGAGAGAAAGACTTAAGAAAAAACAAAACCTATTACACTGCATATTAATAGACAAATAACCATTTCATACACTTGTCAGAATTTTATGGATATAAAACCACCAATTTTTTTTAACTGTAGCAGGACCACAGGATGTAGTTGGTGAAAGATAGGATCAGGCTTGGACTATTTATTTATCAGAAACAGATTCTTATTTTTTGCATTTCAAACAATTGAAGGCCAGACTGTAAGGTTTGTTGGTTACTCTCTCATCATTTACTTATACAGACAAGACTGCCATATAGAAACACACCATAGGCTTTTCTTTAAGCAGCAGTTTACTGAAAGCAAATACAACAGAAAATAAGGACCATTTTATGTTAAAGCTCATACATTATAGTAACAGAACTATTAGTCACATTGATAAACGTCCCCTCATTTCACAGCAGTGGTGTTTTTATTAATCTGATTATCAGTGTAATGTGGAAGGATCCTGAAAACAAAACCATAACAGTCCTAATATGTTAAACCCCTCACTGTTCCATTAAATGTGAACATTTATTTGTAACTGTATATTTTCCAGGGTCTGCTGTTTACCTGAGACCAGAACAAGTGAATGTTCATGCAATGTCCAATCTGCCGAACATGTGAACCGTCCAGCATCTGTTTCTTTCACACTGGAGATTTCCAGATTCGTCTGTCTCATGACTGACCTCCATGCAAGATCAATACTGCCTAACACAGAAAATAAAAATATGTTTTAATATAATGTAATCATCACATATTGATGTTTACTGTTAAGTATTCTGAGATACTCAAGTACCTCTGCGCATGAAGCCTCTCTGATCAGCAGTATGAAGAAAGTCAATTCCATGATGCCACGTCAGAGTGTGTCTGTAGCTGCTGACCCCACAGTTCAATGTGACTTTCCCCCCAACATTTGCAAAGAAAACTTCCCCTGCTGCAGAGAGTGCACCCAGCACTGAAAAGAAGGCAAATGAATTAAATAAATACTCATCTTGTATTAATGTGTCCTTAAAGGAGGATATAAGAAACATCTTTACATGGAGACAAAACCAGTCATATTCTCTTTATGTTGTCATAAACTTGTAGTGACATTAAAGAACCTGAGATCACTAAAAACAATTTTATACATGATTTTTTAATTACATTAAACATTAGGTCACACACCATCTACAACATGTGTGTGCAGTGTTTTAAAGGATTATTTACAATATTCACTTCACAAGTATATTCACTCACCAAACACACACAACACAATCACCTTCATTCTGAAAGTCGACCTGAGGGTTTAAAATAAAACACAAATGAACATTACTGTTAACATGAAATCATAACAAGAAAACTAATTAAAAGTGAACACTTTCATTTTATACACAGCCACAGAGAGATTCTTCTTCACATGAACACTTTACAGAGAAACCACCAAGCCCTCGCTCTGTTTCCGTCCTCTCTCTGTGTCGAATGTTAAAAACAATAAAACTCAGTGTTTGACTTAAAAAGTGAAAAAGAGTGTCACTGAGAAAGTGAAACATTTCTTGTGGCTCTTTAATTTAATCTAACTGTAATAGGGCAGCCCTTAGCGGCTGGAAACACAGTGAGAGGGACGAAGGCAAGTGCAGTGGAACAAAAGTATTTATTTGCCATACAGCTCTCCTTACAACAATTCACTTGTCGAGCTTCTTCACAGCACAATATATCCTCCTCTAATGACAACCAGCAGCCTTAAATATGTCCAGCTGTCACAGACCAAACCATTATTCCACTCTTACGTAAATTCTTAAATCCCAACCTTCCACCACAGTATACAATATATCAATTAGAATAAATAAATACGTAAATACATTTCACATTTTCATATTAATAAATAGTTCACACTTTAATGTTACACCAAACCCAATATTATAAAAACCCAGAAACCCAAGCACAAAAAGATTCACCACACTCTCTTTACCAATGGTCTCTCCCGGAACCTTTAAATGGTGTCTGGACCCCCGGGGAAACATTTCCCTGAAAAGGACACAGGCAAGAAAGGTGAGTAATCATTATCTTACAAACACTTATTTGTGCCACTTTTCTTCCTAGATTTCACACACACATTTGCATTAGTTTTCCTTACTGGTAAACCTTAATCACAATCTCAATCACCATTCTTCTCTCCTGACAGACAACCACCACATTCCTTGATGAGGAGCAGCTGTGCAGGATCTGAATCAAGGCTACCAACTGATTTTAAAATTCCCAATAAATAATCAATAAATATTTAAACTTCTTGTGTGCAAATGTTTTACTGTGCAAATCCATGCTTAAAGTGCAATGCTAAATAAAGTGCTTGATAAGGTGCTTTCAATAAAGTGAAAGGTGTGCTCTAAAGTGCTATACAGATAATATAATACAAATAAATGTAGTAAGGGAGTCCTCTTCCTTACACTAACCAACAGCTCATGTGAAGGTGTTTCCTGTAAAGCTGCTGTAACTTTACCTGACTGCTCATCAGAAATGAGACGTTTTTAAGAAGAAAAATAGAAATTTATTTCCTCTGGACCGACTTAAATAAATTCTCCTAAAAAAACAGCTCAACTGAGATCATTATACGTCCAATTAAATAGCGTCAAAATGAATATTAACACTTATTAAGAATTTGCTGCCACCAAAATGGTGCTTTCATTGGAGTTTCAAACTAAAATCTGTGAGTCCCAATTGACAAATTAAATCAGTTTTAACTTTGACTCCGTACATACAATTTCTGAAACACTTTCCTCTGTACTTGCTCTTAAACTGCAGTAAGTTTGAACTCCATTACGGAGCAAACAGAAAGCTTCTAGGATGGTCATGTTAAATCCTTTGTATTTATTTTGAATATAAAACCAAATTTTAAAATGTAGGTTGAGCTCTTACCTTAATTTTGAACAGATTCTGTGTCTTTTAGTTCAGTTATTGAAGCTAAAATCTTTCTTCATCCTCTCCGTGCTTCACTTCACTGAAAACAAGAGCTCAAGGATGCAAAAGTGTAGAAGGCGGAAGACATCTGAAGAGAGAGCTGCACTCTGGAAAGTTGTAGGCCTCCGCAAACCCCAGATCTTTGTGGGTTTGCTACTCAGGTCTGCACTTTACTGCAATCTAGGCCTGGCATTTTCTACTCAGTGCAGTTCTTACAAAAAGCTGAAGAAAGTTCTGCACAGTGTCTTAAAAAAGGCTCAACTGCACACGCTCAGTAGGATTATGCTCATGGATCCACAATGATTCCTGTAACAGAGAAATGAAAATAACTTGGAACTAAACAGGGAAGTCATAATAGGAAGAATAGAAAGAACACAGAGTTTTATGTAACTTTATCTGGCTGCTCATCAGAAATGAGAAGTCTTTAAGAAGAAAAATAGAAATTTGTCTCCACTGAACTGACTCCATCATTGAAATTTCTTTATACACAGTTTCACTAATTTTCCTTAATTGAGACATGAGTAGCAAACCCCAGATCTTTGTGGGTTTGCTACTCATGTCTGTAAGTCATAACAGGAAAAACAGAAAGAATGGTAAATGGACTGGTTCTTATATAGCGCTTTTCTACTCTGTCTGAGCACTCAAAGCGCTTTATACGACTAAGAACATAAGAGTTTGAAAAAAGACTAATATTTATTCATCACAGCAGAAGTAAGAAACTATTTGTTTTCAATATAAAAGAAAATGAAGGTAAATGAGCTGATTTAAAGAGTTAAACTCAGTTTTATTCTTTTGTGTTCAAATATTGTGTTCAGCATTTCATCACTGATCTTCCCCTCTTGTCTTACCAGGTTAAGGAGAGTGGAGCGACTGTGACATCGAGTGTTGGAGTTGTTTGTCTGTCACAGGAACACGAGCATGGAGCAGGACTTGGGAATCACGTTATTGAAACTGTTGCACATTGCTCACTAATTGCCACTATAAATAAACACACTATCTCAGACTGGAAGGTCCTGCATTTGGGTCCCGTTCTTGCCATGCACCCTGACAAACTCAGTTACAGATGTCATAATAAAAGTTAAAGCAGGACTCATTAGTAGAAACTCATCCATTTTCTTATTCAAACATGAAACAAACCTTTTTCTTTCAGCTATGTTGGTGATGGATAGATATAAATCCTTCAAACTTTCACTTCTTTGACAGATTTACACATCAGCAGCTATGATATTGATCTCTGCTCAGAGCAGATGTGGAGTATTGTGGCCCCTGATGAAGCACCTCAAAAGTTATCTCATTTTATTTTAATGCATTTATCATCTGTCCTACATTATAAGTAAAGGAAGGAGGAAGCACATATAATAAACTTGTAGGTTTCTTATTAACTAATCTATTTGTTTCTGTGGGAAAATGCCTTGTTTTTAAGTTTTGTACCATACATTTAATAAATATATTATGTAAAAGTTTTTGAGTAAAGACTACTGTTGTAAACCTGATTTCACCTCAGCATCATTTAAGATTCTATATTTCTAATTTAATCTTTCATAAAAACGTAAATGGTTTAGGGCCGTGCGATTTACTAGTAAAAATCTCGTGTGCTGCATTTTGGTCCTCATCCCTCTCTTGCACTGCATTTCTCTTGGATGGATGTCACAATGGTTGTGAAATCCATATTCTAAAGCCACATTAGCCTCCCCCAGGTGTTAACATAGGCAAATATCATCATTTTTAGACCACATTCAGGGTGGTCAGTTGGTTCTCTGCTTTCTTGGTTAAAAAGCTGCATCCATAAAACTGTACAGTATGACGCACATAAGACACATACTTACTGATATGTGTTTGAGCTCTATATGCTCAAAGTAATAAACTAATAAAACACTTGAATTTCACTCACCTGAACTGTAGCACAAACCTCTGGGATGGTTATTAGATATCAGAATATTAGTCACACAATCCATTAAAACTTCTCCAAAACACACCAGCTGACCACTTTGATTGACAGGTGAGCCTTATTTGTCTAATACTATCTAATATTTAGTTAATATTTATCTAATAGATAGCTTTACCCACCTTGAGAAAACTTTCTTCTGATTGGCTGCCCCTCACAAATACAAGATTAGAATGGCAGGAGTGTGCGCTTATGTGCTCAACCCTAAAAGCTATTTAGCTGACCAATTAAGATTAAGATTATCCACTGTTTTTGACAACCTATAGAACAAAAACTAGAAAAAAAATATCAGAAACAAAAACTTGAAAGAGCACACAGCTTGACAGAAAGACATTTATTTATCACAACAGAAGTTTTTTTTTTTTTTTTTTTTAAGTAAAATAAAACAAAACATGAATCTCCAAAGCAAAGGAAAATAAATTGTTTT
This sequence comes from Oreochromis niloticus, assembly GCF_001858045.2. NCBI lineage: Eukaryota > Metazoa > Chordata > Actinopteri > Cichliformes > Cichlidae > Oreochromis > Oreochromis niloticus. The sequence continues at coordinate 23,542,080 of NC_031976.2, read as the reverse complement.
GGTGCTTTGCTTTCTTTCTGTAAAACACATCAGTTGTTATTCTTTTTTTTCCTATCTCTTCACTCTAACAGGTCGAGGAGGCTGAAGTGATGACAGCGAGCTGCAATCGTCCAAAGACAGAGGAGGGGACTGAAGGTGACTACTGATGGCAGTGGAAATCAACAGTCAGAGTTAGCATAAAGAGTGAAGCAACAACAAAGTTGCTCTAATGTTTGGGACTTGTTCCCTGAAGGAGTTTTTTGTGACATACACATTATGCTAAAAGCAATCCCTCACTCATTCAAATCATCAAATTCAGGTGTTCTAGTCACTTCTCTGGCCACAGGTGTATAAAATAAGCCACGTTGGCTTTCAGACCTCTTCTACAAACTTTTGTGAAACAACAAGTCGCTTTCAGGAGCTCATTGAATTCCAGTGTGGTGCCATGATAGGATGCCACCTTGCAACAAATCCAGTTGTGAAATGTTGTTGTTACTAAATATTCTACAATCAGCTGTTAGTGGTATTATAACAAAGTGGAAGTGATCGGGAACGACAGCAATGCAGCTATAAAGTGATAGGTCGTGTAAAATCACAGGGTAGGGTCAGCGGAGGACGAGCTTCATAGTGTGCAGAGGTGTCCAACTTTCTGCACAGTCAATCGCAACAGACCTCCAAACTTCAGGCCTTAAGATTAGCTCAAGAACAGTGCACAGGGAGCTTCAGGGGATGGGTTTTACACAACCAAGCAGCTGCATCGAAGGCTCACATCAACAAACACAATGCAAAACATCACATGCAGTGGTTTAAAGCATGCCACCACTGGACTCTTGAGCAATGGATACATGATTTGTGGAGTGACATATCATACTTCTCCATCTGGCAATCCAGTGGATGAGTCTGGTTTAAAGGTTGCCAGGGGAACGGTACTTGTCTGACTGCATTGTGCCAAGTGTAAAGTTTGGTGGAGGGGGGGTTATTGTGTGGGGTTGTTGTTCAGGAGTTGAGCTTGGTCGCTCCAGCAAGAGGAACTCTTACTGATTCAGCATAACAAGACATTTTGGACAACTTTATGCTGCCAACTTTGTGGGAACAGTTTGAGGATGGCCTCTTCCTGTTCCAACATGACTCTACAAGACAGCACAAAGCAAGGTCTATAAAGACATGGATGAGCGACTGTGGTGTGGAAGAACTTTTGAACAGAACACCTTTGGGATGAATTAGAGCGGAGACTGCAAACCAGGCCTTCTCATTGCAGTGTTTGATCTCACAACTGTGCTTCTGGAAGAACAGTCAAGAATTTCCAGCTAATTATGATTAAGGAACTGACCTCACAGCCCATTGTTCCTTCAGTGGGCTGGTTTCAGTCATTATGCAAATGTACTGTTTATAAGGTTTGGGGAAACCTGCAGTCAGATGAGACTGAAGAAGTCACTTGGATGAGTGACGAAACGTTTCTCCCACAAAACGCTACGTCCAGATGAACAGATTCAACTTCTGGAGATTTACTTTCCTGGATGATTGAGAATGCATCAAGAAATTCCCATAAACACACTCCAAAACTTTGTGGAAAGCCTTCCTAGAAGAATTGAAGCTGTTATAACTGAAAAAGTTGGGCCTACATTATATTAAATCCTATGGATTAAAAATGGGATGTCACTCGGTTTGGAGGCAGATGAATAAATACTTTTGGCCATAAAGTGTAATTCGGGAGAAAAGCCTGAACAGATGTCTGAGAGATTTCAGGTGGTTCTCGGTTTTACTCAGCAAAGCCCAGGAAACAAAACAAATACTTCATCTGTACATCTACTGATTTACTGAAGAGTGTAATAGATAATCCGAGACACTCAATTAGACTTTTGCCAGTTGTGAAATGTCCGGGACTTTGTAAGAGCTTGGTGTAGTGAAACTATGAATCTGATCAGTTACACATTCGGCGAAGAGGTTAGACCAACATAATCTGTAACCACAGCTATCAACACTATACATAAACATTTGATGGACGCCTTTCCTCACATACCATCCTTCTACTCATGCACTTACACAAGACAGTGACACAAACAATCAGGAGCATCCCAAACTGGCAGCAGACTCCGATTGCAATCCACATCCAACAGGAGAGTCCCAGTGGGCAATCGTTGGCAGTACCTGAATGCAACACAGATCATTGGACAAAATGAGAAAGACAAGAATGAGTTACACATTCAGCAAAGCATCATTTTGATCAAATTTGCAGACATTTTCAAAAGCCGGACGCACATGTTGTACATGTTATACATGTTGTACATGTTGTTCCCTGAACACTCGTTACAAATAATGTGATGTTCTTCAGGGTGGTTGGTGGAGTTGTTGAAGTTGGAGGCTCTGAAGAACAAAAACACACATCTTTATGTTACTTTTGACCACATATGCACACATGGGCCTTCATTCCATGCACCCGTGTATTACCCTTTATAGTAATACTCTTACTCAGTTGTTTGCCATCACAGGTGATGATACACTCCCAGGTCCCATTATGTGAGCTTGTTACAGGTTTGAGTTGAACTGTTGATGGCCATTCAGGTGAATCAGCATTTGGGCTCTTCCACTTCACTTCACAACCTTGGGGCAGATGTTTCACCTCACACTGGAGCGTTGCCTCGTCACACAGCTTGAGAACAGCAGAGGGAGTCACAGAGACCGAAACTGAGAAGGACGGAGGTGAGGATACAGTGAGAATCAGAGAGAGAAAGGGGAGTCATTAGACACATGGCACAGCTTTATAACATGAGAGAAAGACTTAAGAAAAAACAAAACATATTACACTGCATATTAATAGACAAATAACCATTTCATACACTTGTCAGAATTTTATGGATATAAAACCACCAAACATTTAACTGTAGCAGGACCACAGGATGTAGTTGGTGAAAGATAGGATCAGGCTTGGACTATTTATTTATCAGAAACAGATTCTTATTTTTGCATTTCAAACAATTGAAGGCCAGACTGTAAGGTTTGTTGGTTACTCTCTCATCATTTGGTTATACAGACAACACTGCCACATAGAAACACACCATAGGCTTTTCTCTAAGCAGCAGTTTACTGAAAACAAATACAACAGAAAATAAGGACCATTTTATGTTAAAGCTCATATAGTAACAGAACTATTAGTCACATTTAAAAAAATTCCCCTCATTTCACAGCAGTGGTGTTTTTATTAATCTGATTATCAGTGTAATGTGGAAGGATCCTGAAAACAAAACCATAACAGTCCTAATATGTTAAACCCCTCACTGTTCCATTAAATGTGAACATTTATTTGTAGCTGTATATTTTCCAGGGTCTGCTGTTTACCTGAGACCACAAAAAGTGAATGTTCATGATATGTCCCATCTGCCGAACATGTGAACTCTCCAGCATCTGTTTCTTTCACACTGGAGATTTCCAGATTCGTCTGTCTCATGACTGACCTCCATGCAAGATCAACACTGCCTAACACAGAAAATAAAAATATGTTTTAATATAATGTAATCATCACATATTGATGTTAACTATTAAGTATTTCAAGATAATCAAGTACCTCTGCGCGTGTAGCCTCTCTGATAAACTGTATGAAGAAGGTCATATCCATGATACCACTGCAGAGTGTGTCTGTAGCTGCTGACCCCACAGTTCAATGTGACTTTCCCCCCAACATTTGCAAAGAAAACTTCCCCTGCTGCAGAGAGTGCACCCAGCACTGAAAAGAAGGCAAATGAATTAAATAAATACTCATCTTGTATTAATGTGTCCTTAAAGGAGGATATAAGAAACATCTTTACATGGAGACAAAACCAGTCATATTCTCTTTATGTTGTCATAAACTTGTAGTGACATTAAAGAACCTGAGATCACTAAAAACAATTTTATACATGATTTTTTAATTACATTAAACATGAGGTCACACACCATCTACAACATGTGTGTGCAGTGTTTTAAAGGATTATTTACAATATTCACTTCACAAGTATATTCACTCACCAAACACAAACAACACGATCACCTTCATTCTGAAAGTCGACCTGAGGGTTTAAAATAAAACACAAATGAACATTACTGTTAACATGAAATCATAACAAGAAAACTAATTAAAAGTGAACACTTTCATTTTATACACAGCCACAGAGAGATTCTTCTTCACATGAACACTTTACAGAGAAACCACCAAGCCCTCGCTCTGTTTCCGTCCTCTCTCTGTGTCGAATGTTAAAAATAATAAAACCAGGCGCTACACTTAAAAAGTGAAAAAGAGTCTCACTGAGAAAGTCAAACATTTCCTGTGGCTCTTTAATTTAATCTAACCAACAGCTCACGTGAAGGTGTTTCCTGTAAAGCTGCTGTAACTTTATCTGCTCATCAGAAATGAGATGTTTTTAAGAAGATAAATAGAAATTTGTCTGCACTGAACTGACCACATCATGGAAATTTCTTTATACACAGTTTCACTAATTTTCTTTAATTGAGATGGGTTTTTTTTTTTTAAATCCAATTAATTTGTGTCATATTGAATACTTAACATTTAAGATTTTTTTGCTTAAAACTAAGTTAATCAATTACTCCAAATTACAGTAATCAACACACTGAGACCAAAACTAAATTCTGATTCTCAATTCTGTCATTCATATTGTTGTATTTAATCTCAATAAATACATTCACATGTAAAAATGAGTGAATTTATGTCTTTAACATCATAAATTAATGTGATTGTACACATCAAAGGCTTGGAAACAAAATTTGACACTTTTTTTTTCTTATTATTTGTTTAAATGCTTTTAACTTGGACTCCTTTATGCAGCTCGTTCTGAAATACTACTCAGTCTGTATTTGCTCTTAAACTGCTGCCTCTGCCAGTAAGCTTGTAAAGAAAGGACAGCCACATTAAATCCATTTTACAAGATAAAACAAAAAGAAACCAATGAAACTAAATTTGAAAATGCTTGAGCTCTTACCTTAATTTTGAGCAGATTTTGTGTCTTTTAGTTCAGCTATTGAAGGCAAAAATCTTCCTTCCTCTCCGTGCTTCACTTCAACAAAAACAAAGATCTCAAGGATGCAAAAAAGTGTAGAACACAGAAGGCCTCTGAAGAGAGAGCTGCACTCTGGAAATTTGCAGGTTGACGCAAACCCCAGATCTTTGTGGGTTTGCTTCTCGTGCCTGCACTTTCTGCAATCGAAGCATTGCATTTTCAAAACCGTGCAGCTCTTTAAAAAAAACTGAAAGAAGTTCGGAACAGTCACGTTAAAGCTCATTTACAAAACGCTCAACTGGAGACGTGCGCTCAGGTTATTCTCACAGAAAAGTGATACCAATTTATCACAATTATTTTTATAACCAGGACAGTAAAATAAGATGGAGAAAAACATGTCAAGAAAAACACAAAACACTGGTTTACAGAAAGACATGTTTTTTTATTTATCACAACAAAAGTAACAAAGTATTTCTTTTTTTCTTTTCAAGATAAAAATCTTTAGAAAACACACAAAAAAAGCTGAGTTTTTGCTCTATTTTCTTTTTGTAACACATTTTTTTTTATTATTTTAAAATTTCCTCCATCTATTGGATTCTAAAAGTACCAATTTATAAAAATATGTAAAGTGAGAGACTCATTTCCTTTCTCTCTGAAATTTGTATAATAGAAGAAATAAGAAAAAGAAAAAGAAAAAAGGACACTTCAGGGAAAATATATAACAATTAAACCTATATACAATAGTATGAAAGCATGAGGAGCATTAAAGTGAAAGTGAAAGTAAGAAGACCTCAGCAGGAGTTAATTTTAAGTGTTTTATCAGTTTGGCTGAATAGCTTCACACTGCAGTAATAAAAGAAATATTCACCTTTTCTGTCATCTGTACACAGTTTTTCTCACTTTGCTTACCTTAGATGGCTGAAAGGTTTTGCTATTTATTGTGTGAAATGGGTAATGTTTGTCTTGCATATACGTGTAATACTGCAAGTGCTAATTTTAGGACAAGAAAAAAACACTCTTCTCTGAAACAAGAAAAATAAAAAGGTTTTCCCTACACTTATTTTATTTTGTTTTTGTATTTGAATATTGAATATGTCACATGAAGCCAAAAGATGAATTGTTTGGGATCATTGTATTGCTGAAAAATGAAACTGTTGCCAGTCAGAAGTTTTATTTGAAAACCTAATGGCACTTTTGTGTGTTAATAATTTCATCAATCTTGACAAGATCTCCAACATCTCTGGTTAAAAATGGCCAGGTACTAAAACCGCAAAACATAGAATATGTCCAAATAAAATCTTTGAAAGATATACTTTTATTTCAACAGTCACTGATTGTATTCCTGCTCTATTTATACCTGTAAACACTTTCACAAATAAGGTTAAAAAAAATCTGGAAGTGTTATCATTTATATTTATATTCAGAGTGATGACCTGAGCTTTGCTCCAAATGCTAAACTTTTGTCACTTTGCGTGGAACACAAAGGGCTGTTAAAGCAACGCTAAAAAACAAAAAAATATTTAAGACAAGAAATTAAAAAGAGTTCAACAGAAGTGGAAAAAGCCAGATTAGAAAGTTTGGTATATGTAACAACCGCAGCACCATAAAATGTCACCAGCTTACGTAATAAATGTTGTTTTTAACACCTACAAGCTGGCAGACATCACAGCTAACACTATGACTCATGTTCCAGCCACAAATGTTTTTGTGTGTGGTTCCTATCATTTGTTTCTCACGACTTTTTAAATACTATAAATACAGTTGATTTTAAATCACTGAATCAAGAAAACATCAAACAACACTACAAACAGAACAAAAAAGCCAGAAGTGTAAGACTGTAAAACTGAACATGAAAAGATTACAGCTTAGATGTGTGCTGATGTAGTTCCCTCAGATGTTGAGTTTACCACTCTCAGATACACATCATTTAAAAGTGCAATTAAAAAAAAGCTCAGGAAATGCTCACGATATTCTTTTTTCTTATCTGACTTCATTTACACTTACATATGTCCACATCAAACAGGTGGCTTTATCAGCATCTAACCAATCCCGAACACTGACAGCAGAATTCACACTCAAACTGTAATATTCAAAAATTATGAAGAGTTTCAAAACACAAAACAAGCTGAAAGAAACACAGCTCCAACACCCAAAGGAGCAGTGTGTGTGTGTGTGTGTGTGTGTGTGTGTGTGTGTGTAGGAAAGATACTCTATAAACCCAGTCATATGGGTAAGCCATGACAAATAAACACACCATCACATTATTATGATGCTTGATTTTAAACACCTGTGGCCGTGGAAGTGATTAGAACGCCTGACTTCAATTATTTGCATGTTGTAATCATGCAAATGATTACAACATGCTTCCTGTCCTCTCCTCTTTTATTGGACAGTCACAGCTTAGTGTAACCAGAGCCATTCACTAAGTCATCTCAGTGACTTCACCTTGACACTTTCTCTACCTGTTATGTTAAAGTGAAAAAATAGAAGGAAAACAAATGATAGATTAACAAATGTGTATTACCAAATAAACAAACAAACAAAAAACATCCAAAACTGAAGAACTAAAACGACTTGTTTTGAGGGGAGTGTGTGTGTGTGTGTGTGGGGGGGGGGGGGGGGGGGGGTATCTGGGTGTTTTATTTTTGAACAGAAGTGCTTTGTTTGCTGTGGCAAATAAATAAATGTCTGTCAATTTCGAATAAATAAAGTGTGATCTGTCCTTTTGGTCCCTCTAACTTCTCTTTTTATTTTCACTTCCTGATTGCAGGAATAATTGTGGTGAATTGGCAGTTTGCGCCTGACAATAATCTGAGAAAACTCTTCTTGCAGGACCTGTCACAGGACAACACTTACATTTAAGCCACCACCATCCCATTACTGTGTCTGTGCTGAACAAATGTGAATATAACACTAGAGGTCAAGGGTCAGTATTTTCACGGAGGCTTAAAACTATGAGACTATGGACTATTAACCAGGAAAGCTGTCTCGGATCATATGTGCATATCCCATGCCACATGCACACACAGTTGTCTATGTCATGTGGCAGCTATGCTACGTTTACTGAGTTTTCTTCAAAACCTAAATCAAAAAATGTGAGATCCTTATTGATGCACTAAATCAGCTTACCATCTCATTCTAAAGCATCTCTACTGCAGAGACAACCTATGCAAAGGAAATGAATATGGGTCAATTTGTAATCCTATGAAGTTGTGGCGTACGCTACGTGTAAACTTTGAGAATTTTAAAAATTATTTATTCACATCCAGGCTGTCAGCAAAAATACAAAGTGTTTCAGTAATTTCACAGATTCAGTTGTCAGACAGTTTGTACCGACAAAATAAATCAACATTGTCAAGTAATTGTTTTGTGTTATGCTGGCAGAGAGAGGCCTGCTCAAGTGTGACTAGAGTCTCTAAACTTTGTCAGATACTTGAAGTGGAATTTTAAAACTAAAACAATGTAGAATATGAGAATAGACGCTTGCAAATTGGCTCACAATAGTCTCCACAGTGTGTGTGTGTGTGTGTGTGTGTGTGTGTGTGTGTGTGTGTGCGTGTGTGTGTGTGTGTGTGTACCCATCAGTGGGTGGGGTGAGGTATATAAACCACATTTCTGCGCTCTGTTCTGCTTCACTCTGAAGCTAAACTTCAGCGTCACATCACTGAATCACTAAACAAGCTGAGCAGGAAGTCGTCCTGAAGCCAGTAAGGTTGATGTTTACACTTATTCATATTATCTTTAGTTGAGTAGTTAGTCAGGCCAGATTTTAAGATCTAGAAGCTTTTTCTGTCTTTATCCTTTGTGCTTGCACTGTTTCAACATTAACAGTACAAAAGCTGCTCAAATGGAAACTCGATGGAAATGCGGTTGCTAGTGACGTATAACTCGATCTCATACTCAGGTTAACTAACGGACCTGAAGACAATTTATTTTTGTGGGATTCCTTATACAGGGCTAAATTAAACATATACAACAGCTTATACAACAAAATCAGTTACCAATTAATTAGATACATCTACATACTTTTCCTTTTTTTTACTACAGAGATGTTTTTTGCTACTAAACATCTAAACTATACAATTATAGCTATAGTTACACGAGAGGGTTTAATGTGCTGTTGATTAAATATTTATGGATCAATCGAGTGTGATCTGGTTGGAGTAGAATCACTGGCACTATTTTTTTCATTTGTTAAAACAACTTGTGAAGGAAAATTCTGTTTCGATCTTGGCTGGGGAAAACAAGTTTTTAGCTTTAGAGTTTAATTCGTTTCCTCAGTATCTCCTGCCTGATGCGCTTGTGTCGACTACCCTGTGTTAAGTTCATTTCCGTGTCTACATTTTCACATTTGATTGAGATTCTCACTTCCTGTTTTATTTTGGTAGTTAGTTGTTGGTAGTTAGTGTCTTGTGTTTACTTTTATTTCCCCACCTGGGACTTTGTCTGGGTTGTCTGTACCTGTGTCCTGTTTTTTTCCCGGCCATGTCCATTTCCCCAGATTGCGTTTCTGCTTGTATGTTGTTCTGTCTTCAACTCAGTCTTTTGTCTCAGTTTCTTTTATATTTTCCTGCATGTCTGAGCTGGTCAGGTTTGGATTTTGGCTATTCTTGCAGTGTTTTTCTTGGCTTTCGAATTTGGGTCCAGAACTCTGGAATGCATGACAAATTCAGCTGTTTTCTTTTTTGTTTTTAGTTAAACAGATTTGGCTTATTCTCTGTTTTTTTATCCATAATTTCTTATGAATATCATTTGGTTAATATTCCACAGTCTCACTGTTGCACAACTTGCTATTCCACACAACAGGTTCTTTCCTGAAAAGGAATGAAGGATCTTTCACAGCAGTTTCACACCGAAAGTCAGCAAGCGATGAATTTTTCTGGTTTTATCATATGGACTAACTTCATGTTCTGCCTTCCTTTGACCTTACTGGTCATCTGTTGGTTGTGTTGCTTGGTATGTAAATAGTTACACTTACTACTTTCTTTTTCTTTCTCACACTTGTTAAAACATTCAGTTCTGTATTGATTATTAATTATATTGTACACTTTTGTAACACTTAGTTTTTCATCTTTCAAAAAATGTTTTTATGAGTCTAAATTCTTTTTTGTAAATACTTGCTTGATGCTTAATGCAATAACAGCAGAGAAAGCAAAATCAAATCAATCTCCTTGTTCATGCATCATCTGATGTAAACATTTCAATGTTTAATTCTGCAATTTGTGTTTATTACTGCAGAAATTTGACTTTAACAAATCTTTCCTGCAGGTGAAAAAGGAGCATGTGATCTATTTCACTAACCTCCTCATTGCCAATCTCGCCCACATCAGCATAATGTTCTCCTGGCAGTTGAACAAAGAACCTGTAATTGACCAAGATGACAGTATTTGCATAGCTGGTTTGATGGCTAGTTGGTATTTCAAGACATACATTGCTATTGAAAGGTGAATGTCTGTCTTTGTGTGTTCTTCCATGACATTGTATTCTCTATCCTCATACAGAATAACATACTATTGTGATATCTCTCTTGTGTTGCAGGTGTTTTGTCATCACCTGCCCAAAGTTGAAGTGCAGCAAACAAACTCAGGGATCCATGCTGGTTTCTCTCTTGATTTGGATCTTTTGTATTGTAACTGTAGTTCCTATAGTAGTCTTCAAGAAGTTTTTTATCCTCTATATTTTTGCCCTCCTTCCAGCTCTCCTGTTCATCCTGTTTTTAGTATGGACCTTCCACGCCTTGGCTGCTGACACCTTAGTGCCCACTGAGGAAAAACAAAGAATTGTACGAATTTTCCTTTTGTTCTTCTTTAATTATTTTCTGATGATCCTTCCTGGTGTCATCTGTTCTATTGGAGTATTTTTGGCTCAACCTTGCTTTCAAGTTATCATTGATAAACTTTTGACTTTGTTGCTTCTCGGCCCTTTTCTGGATTTGATTCTGGTTTGTTTCATGCATATAAGATGCAGATTCGACAGCACTGCACCAGATGTAGCTGAACATCGGCCGCCAGGCTGGGTGATGTCGCAAATACTAAGGGACAGAGAAAATAGGGTGTAAACTGTGTGAAAGATGTGGAGAAAATATGCAAACATAAATATTTACAAATATTGCTGTAAAGGAGACAACTAAAAGTTTTACTTGATGTATATAAGAAGTGTGTTCTCAGCTAAAGTTTCTTTGGTTGTTGACCACCTGAAACCCAGTTACTAGTAGTTACTCTTCACAGGAAGCATCTTAATGACGATTTATGAATCAATTTTAAAAAATGAAAAAAAAAAAAAACTATAAAAGCTTGTTAATAGGACTACTTTTGTACTTCCGTGCAATAAAATTTGCATTTCTTATCTGATCTAGTGATGCGTAACAATGTAAAGGTAAAACCATGAACCACCGTTCGACTTATTGAGCTGTATTTTTGCTACACAGACTGTTGTTCAGATCATAACTTTATGCATGACAGCTTTTACTGTCATAGTCTGTGGATTTTGTCAGTTCATTTTTGAGCCGTTAATATTTGGTATTGTTGAGTTTTGATTACTATTTGACTGGGTTTCCTTATTTTATTTTAAGATTATTCTAGCATTCCGAGTTCTGTTTTAGAGTCATATTTTTGAATTATGTAGTCTTATAATTTGGTATTTATGTCTTTGTTTTACTTGACATTAGTAAAAAAAAAAAATTTTGCGTGAAACACTTCTTCTGTGTTTCTCTGTTTTGCTGATTCTTTTTGTTTGTTTAGTTACTTCATGTTTTATTTTTTGAGTTCTTTGTCTCTTGTGCTTTGTCTTTAGTTTTACTTCCCTGTGACTTGTTCTCTAGATTGAGTTCAGCTATGTCTTGGTACATTTATGTTTCCATTCTCCCTGACTGTCTTTTTCATGTATTTAAAGCCTCAGTTTGCTTGGGTTCTCTGTCATGGGAGACTGGGTTCTGGCCTTTCTCTGGTAACTTACTTATAACTATTTACTAACTTACTATAACTAACTTACTTACTCGAGTATTAAAGTGTTCTCCTGCTTTGGGTTTATTATCATCTTCACATAATCTTTTCCTGTTTAATCTGGAAAAGATTATGACTGTAAAAAGAAAGAAAAAAACTGCAAAACCTCTCAACAAACGAAGTATCTTATTTTTTATGGAAAAACTCTTAACTCTGTCAAGGGAAAACCTGCTTTGATATAAGCTTAAAACATGATTTCTTGTTATTTAAATGCTCCACAAGAACATTGTACTAGGTTATTCAGTTTAGTGCATGTTAAACTGGTTGGTTTGCAGTGTTGTTGTGCAGTTTACAGTAATGAGCAGTCTGTGGTGTTCATGGTAAAATGCAGATCAAGGACAGATCCAACGATTTTGATGTATGTGAAGTGTTGCCACAAGAGTCAGGGGTTTTGTAACTGTAGTTTTGAGAAAAGAAAATCTGTCTTCTCTGAAAAACTGTATTTGAGTGTTAACCACTTGACTTTGAATTACTGTGTGCTGCATTTTTAGATTTTAAATGTCAACTTCTTTCTATATTTTCTGTGTCTGAGTCTGTCATATGTATTACTTTCAGTCAAACCTTGTATTTTCCCCTCTGTTTTTGTCTTCTGATTTCAAATCTACATAAGAACAACGTTGAAATGGATTTCCCACCAGCTGCTTTACCAACACACAGGTTCTTTACTGAAGAAAGTAGTGAACGATCCTATTAAATAATTACATCAGACAGAAAGCTGACTTGATGATTTATTAATTATGAGCGAAATGTATATGTGCCTCACTTGTTACAGTTACACAGTTAGCTTAAACATTATATTTTACAGGACTGCATCCTCCAAGGAACAGACAGGTTGTGGTGTTTTACATAATTGTGAAAAATATTTTTTTTATAAAATACCTTCTGTGCAGAATTTGAAATTTCAGTGTGCTTGTGTGTGTTTCCTCAGCTGTTTCATCCCACAGTCCGAGTTGCTCTAAGTTGACTTAAATTGAACTCAAAATAATGTTATGCACGATAATCTTTTAAAGACTTTTCCATGCTAAATGATTTTTATATCATATATCATATATTGATGAAGTCTTTTGCACACAAAAATGTAAAATTTATATAAAATAAATAAATAAACCAAATTTGTGTCAGCTTGTGTGGACTTGTATGGAAAGTCAAGGGAAAATGGCAATGCTGGTGGTTCATGTGGTGAATGAAGCCAGAATGTAAATGCAAGCCCACACCACCACCACTCACACATCTCCATCCACAAGTTACTCATAGACTCACTTTATTATGACACTTGTTTCAGTGATAAGCCACAAAACGATAAGTTTTGTATAACTATAAGATTCAAATTCCAATTCAGTTTTCAAAATTCATTTTTCTCAGTAACCATTTCTCCATCACATTTGCTCAAGCTGATTTATTATCAGTGGGTTACTGTGTTTTACTTTCTATAAAACTGCAATTTAAAACTGCACATTTTCCACAGTGACGCACTTGTGATGCAAACAATGCTAACCACAATAGGCAGTGGTTAATGTGATTATGGTGGTTAACCATTGTCAAGTAATTCCAACCACATTTCTCTGCCTGACAGTTAAATAGAATATGATGTAAAAACGGAAATGGAACACTCCAGTCTCCTTGTAATAGAGTGATGCACTGAAACATCTGCATACAGTAAAGATTCAAGATTATGATGGCTGAAGAGGAGCTGCTGAGATTGAATTGCTCATTTTGTCACACATCCCACAGCACATGATTTGCTCCGCATCCTCCTCTGTCCCAACAACCATTTACATGTCCTCCTTCCTCTTTGTCAGGCATCTCTGTCTTAAATATCCTTTGTCCAGTATATCAACTACCCCTCCTCTTAACATGTCCAAAACATCTCAGGGTTTCTTCTTTCACTGTGTCTAGAAACCACTGAACCTGAGCTTTCCCTCTGATGTATTTATTAATAGTCTTGTCCATTCTGGTGACTCCCAATGAAAATCTTAACAACTCTGCCTCCTGTCTTTTTGTCCGTGCCACAGGCTCCAAAACATACATTCTAGCAGGTCTGACTACCATATTGTGAACTTTCCCTTACATTTGTGCCTCCAGCTGCTCCGCCCTTTCCTTACTCTCTTCTTCACCTCTTTTGTCCACTGTCCATTACTTTGGATGGTTGAGCCGAAGCATTTAAATTAATCTAACATATGGATGTTTAAGTTTAGTCTAGTATGGAAATTAATCATCACACACATTGATTACACTGCATAACTTCAAATCAAATCCAAATGTGGTGCAAATTCGTTGTAAAAATTTCAGATCAGAGTGTTTGATGTGAATATAATGATGCTACCAAATTTCCCTGCAAAAATGCTGACGATGTCCTGTGCAGTGACTGTTTGTGGCTTCTAGACAGTGAGATATCAGACTGATCGATATTATTTCTCCCCAAATTGCTGATTTGAAGTTATTTGATGTAAAGTTTCCATGTAAAACATTAAGTTTATTGAAATCTGGTGAAATTAAAATTTAATGGATTTTTAATACATTTGTTATACATTCATACAATGACCCTAAACAATGTTTTATAAACTGAAACCCCAGCGCCTGTTTAATCCAAAATACAGATACAATAATAAATGTTAGTTTCCCATGCATGATTTATGTTTTCTGTTATACATTAAGGAAACCAACTTCCTGCCCCTCACCTCACCACATAAAGCCCCTGAGATGCAGAGGCATGTTCTTCAAAGTGCAAAGTAAATGAATGTATGCAGTTCTGCAGAAACACCTACTTGCTTCACGTTTAGGCTGTTGTCTCAACAGTGTCTATTTATTACTTTATAAATGATCTGCAGTCAGGCAGCAGATTGTGCACCAGAAATAAATCAATCGAGTTAAGGGAACATTTTTCAGAGAAATGAACTGAAACTATTTTATTTAAAACTAGACCCAAGAAGAACCAGTAAATACCCGGCCATACCCTCCATAGTGTGTGTGTGTGCCCCTGTGTGTATAAAGGGCCACAATTTCCCTGTTCAGAGTTTATAAGCTGAGCCAGTCTCCCAGGTAAGGTAGATGTTTATACTTATCCAGCTTCACTTGAGGAGTAGACTAACATTAAAGAAACTGAAGTCAGAATAATTAAGAAGTTCTTATTTTTTCCTTGTGATGGAAATACTTATATTATTACTTATACCATCCTCAGATTGTCTGATAGATGTTTCTTCTTGTTTAAAAGCTTCTAGCTTAAGACTCCTTACATGCATCTATTCATGAAAGACGTTAAATATTCAGTCTGCTCTGAAACTGGTGGCTCGGCCAGTAATTTGGACTGTTTTAGAACAAAAAGAAAGTGTTTCCAGGATAGTCACGTTAAATTAACTTTCACTTTACAAAATATTACCTCTATTAAAATGTAGTTTGTGCCCTCAATTTTGAGCAGATTTTGCCTCTTTTAATATAGTTACGTAGAATAAGAAAAAAATTAGGAAATTCATAATGAACACATAAGAACACAGTTTGACATAAAAACAATTATTTACCAGAAAAATTTGCATTTCCTGCGAAAATGCTGTGTGGATGCCTTAACGCTGAAGCTGTCTGCTGAAAAAAGCTGACATAAAAACAATTATTTATTAATCACAGCAGGAAGTAAGAAAGCAAAACTGAGCACACAATGGCAAAGATGGTCTTTGGGCTATCCTTCGAGCTGCACAGTGAAGCTGTTGTTGTTGATGTTGTAGGAGGCGGCTCTGGAAAGGAAAACACACGTTTGTTTTTCTTTTGATCACAAATACAGGAGTCTTCATTTCCAGTATCTGTCTATTACCTTGGACTGTGATGGTCAGATCCTCACTAAGCTGATTGCTGCCACAGGTGATGATACACTGCCAGGTCCCGTTATGTGCACTTGTTACAGGTTTGAGTTGAGCTGTTGGTGACCATTCAGGTGAATCTACATTTGGGCTCTTCCACTTCACTTCACAACCTCCAATGAAACCTTTCACGTCACACTGGAGCGTTGCCTCGCTGCCCAGCAGGAGATCAGCAGAGGGAACGATGGACACTGTCAGCAGGAGGTGAGGATACAGTGAGAAGCATAAAGAGTAAGAGGAGGCCATGCTGAACAAAGGACTTGATCCAAAGTCATTAGACACATGAAAAATCCTCATAACATCAGAAAAAGACAATGGTTTACTACAACTAAGTGGACACATGGTAACCTTTCTTCTTATTATTATTATTAGTCCTTTATTTATCCAATTAAAGAATCTCATTGAGATTAAAAATCTCATTTTCAAGAGAGACCTGGCATCATGGCAACAAAAGTCAAAATACACCTACCACATAAGTATATGACATTTAAAACAAATACAATATCCTGTACAAACATGTGAAAAATATACAACAACAGATCAAATTAAGAGTGACATTAAAAACAATCACACTGAGTAAAAGAGTTATTCTCTCGTTCCTTTAAGACAGACTTAAACTCTCCCAAGGTAACCAATTCTGATAACTTCAGTTCCTTCTGCAGATTATTCCAGGAAGCAGGGGCAGCGTATTTAAAAGCCTTTTTCCCCAATTCTGTTCTGATTTTTGGGACAATCAATTGTATGATATTGTGACAACGAAGGCTCACAATATCTTTCTGCACTGCAAATCACTGTAGGCCAGATTGTACAATTTTTTGCTTACTCACTGTTAATATTTTCTCACACAGGCATGACGACCACACAAAAATAGCCCATAAACTTTTTAAGCTAAGTTAACTTAAACACTTGCCATACCCATCCCTGCCCACCTCTGAGTCCACCTCTGTTCAGGGAGTTTCTGATGAGGTTCGTATGGAGTACAAACGTTTAACAGGAATTTAAATGTTTGTGATGGATGTTGGATTATGGGAAATGTAGGACTCTATGGTTTCAAGACTTGAACTTTCAGTACTGTAATCTGGATTTTGCTCTCTGCTACTTTGATTTG
The DNA here is from genome assembly GCF_001858045.2 of Oreochromis niloticus. NCBI lineage: Eukaryota > Metazoa > Chordata > Actinopteri > Cichliformes > Cichlidae > Oreochromis > Oreochromis niloticus. The sequence continues at coordinate 23,525,156 of NC_031976.2, read as the reverse complement.
TCCCCTAAAATTCATGGTAAAATTGCTGGAATGTTCCTGTGTGTGTGTGCACTTGTAAAAAGTAGATTTTAAATTGATGTATATTATTTTCCATTAAAACTGACCTACAAGAGTAAATCGCACAACTGTTTACCTGAGAACAGAGAAAGTGAATGTTGATGAATTGTCTGATCTGCAGAACATATGAACCATCCAGCATCTGTTTCTTTCACACTGGAGATTTCCAGATTCGTCTGTCTCACGACTGACCTCTGTGCAAGATCAACAGCGCCTAACACAGAAAATAAAAACATGTTCTAATATAATGTAATCATCATATACTGATGTTTACTGTTAAGTATTCTGAGATACTCAAGTACCTTTGTCAGGGACGCCTCTCTGAAAAACACTGTAAAGAATGTCAGTTCCATGAATCCACTGCAGAGAGCGTGTGTAGCTGCTGACCCCACACTTCAATGTGACTTTCCCCCCGACTTTTGCAACAAAAACTTCACCTGCAGCCGAGAGTGCACCCAGCACTGAAAAGAAGACAAATGGAGTCAACAAACACTCTGCTTAGATACATCAAAACTCCTCAAAAAAATTAAGGGAACACTTGATAATCCCATTATAACAAAGTCACTTAAACTTTAATCTCTCCCGTTTGAAAGCAAAAACCATTTTGAAGCCATTTCACCAGCTTTGGTCCAAATCAAAATGACATGAGAAACACCAGAAAGGCAACAACAAGGCAACTTCCAAAACAGGAAAGGTCTAAAAGGTGGTGGCCACCGAAGTGACGACTGCCCTCTTCTTTCCCATCGTGACTCATTATTCTGTAGTTTTACTTTTCCTTCATGCCCTTCCCACTGCTGAGACGTCACTTTCAGTCTGTTCAGGCCTTCACAGTATTTTTTTCCAGAAGTATCTTTACTCACCAAACACAAACCACACCAGCATCTTCATTCTGAGGGTTTAAAAAAAAAGTTTTACTGTTGAGATAAAACTATGAAACAAATTGAACATGAAGATTTTCACTTCATACATGGCCACAGAGAAATTCTACCAAGAAACCACCACACCCTCGATCTACTTCCATCCTGTGTGTCACTTATTAAAAATATTAATCTTGTAAAAAATACCTTTGTGGCTTTTAGTTTGTCTGAAACAATATTTAAACTGTTTCCTGTAAAACTGCTTCAACTTCGTATGTTCACCAGAAAGGAGAGGCTTTTAAAAAGAAGGTTAAAATTGAGTAAAGTGAGAGTCAAATTCTCATAAAATAAAATTTCATTTACATCAAAGAATGCCAAAATTAATCTACAGCTATACATGAAACTAGTTTGGGTCATTTGAAGATATTTTGTGTTTACTCCCCAAAACTGACAAAACATAAATTTACAACTTAAAAGTCTTTTACCCTCAAATATTAAACCATCTATATGCACCAGGGTCGAAAATGAGATTTAATTGGGGTTAATTAAATAAAAGGTTGAGCACTTACCTTAATTCTGAGCACGTTCTGTCTTTTAGCAGTTAATGAATCCTCTCTGTGCTTCACTTCACCAACAACATGAGCACAAGGACACAAATACTATAGAGGTTTGAGAGCATCTGAAGAGAAACCCATTCTTTGGTAGTGGTGGGTGCAGTTTAGGTCACTCTAAACTCAAGTTAAAAATGCTGAAACTGCACATTTTCAACCACAAAACGCCAGTTCATCATACTTTTGTCTGTAGTCAGGATGTGAAAATATAAAGAGAAGTTGTATAATGCAAAAGGACAGACCGCACTTTATTTGACAGAAAGACAATTATTTATTTGCCACAGCAGAAGTAACAAAGCATTTCTGTTCAAAAATAAAAACAAAATAAAACAAGAATCACCCAGATATCACCCTCACCAAACTGAAGGAAAACAAGCTGATTTGGTGCTTTTACTTTTTGTAACACACATTTGTTTTTATTCTTTTTTAATTCACTGACATTTTCTCTTATTGTGGGTGTTTAACTCTTTTGTCCTCACTAACAGGTAGAGGAGGAGTGATGACACCAAGCTGCAATCATCCAATGAAAGAAGAGGGGACCGGAGGCGGCAGTGACCACTGATGGCAGTGGAAATCAATAGTCGGGGTTAACAAAACCAGTGAAGGGACTCAACAAAGTCGCTAATGTTTAGGACTTGTTCCCTGAAGCAGGTTTTCTGAAATCATTTGTGAGTTAAACTTGAACAGATGGCTGACCGATCATCATCAGCCTTTCCTCATAACAGCCATCCCTCAAGATTCTCTCCATTCAAAGCAATGCATTATCAGGGACTGTAACATCTTGGCCTTTTACTGAAAAAGAGTGTTTGATGTGAATATAATGACGCTGATAATGCCCTTGCAGTAACTGTTTGTGGCTTCTAGAGAGTGAGCTTTCAGACCGATTGATATTATTTCTTACCAAATTGCTAATTTGAAGTTATTTGATGTGAAACTTCCATGTAGATTTGTTACATAAGTACACTGTAAAATGTTACGTCTATTGAAATCTGGTGAAATGAAAATTTACTGAATTTTTTAATACATATTTTTATACATTCATAAAATGACCCTAAACAATGTTTTATAAACTAAAACCCCAGAGCCTGTTTAATCCAAAATACAGATACAATAATAAATGTTAGTTTCCCATGCATGATTTATGTTTTCTGTTATACATTAAGGAAACCAACTTCCTGCCCCTCACCTCACCTCATAAAGCCCCTGAGATGCAGAGGCATGTTCTTCAAAGTGCAAAGTAAATGAATGTATGCAGTTCTGCAGAAACACCTACTTGCTTCACGTTTAGGCTGTTGTCTCAACAGTGTCTATTTATTACTTTATAAATGATCTGCAGTCAGGCAGCAGATTGTGCACCGGAAATAAATCAATCAAGTTAAGGGAACATTTTTCAGAGAAATGAACTGAAACTATTTTATTTAAAACTAGACCCAAGAAGAACCAGTAAATACCCGGCCATACCCTCCATAGTGTGTGTGTGTGCCCCTGTGTGTATAAAGGGCCATAATTTCCCTGTTCAGAGTTTATCAGCTCGGCCAGTCTCCCAGGTAAGGTAGATGTTGTCACGGTACTGGGTCGTGTGACACAGTGTTTGAGTTTTATGTATTTTTGTATTCATTTTCAATCTAGTTAATTTGTAGGTTGCTGTTCAGACCTTATTTCTTAGTTATTTCTGTCATCTCCCCTTGTACCCAGTCTCCCTGGTTCCTGTGTCTGTTTCATGTCTATGTGGCTATGTTAAGTTCATGTCATGTTTTATCTCCATGTCTATGTCTCCGTGTTTCCTGTTTTATTTTGTAAGAGTCTGGTGTTCTTTGTTCTTTGTTCATTGTAGTTAGTGTTACTCTCCCCTGGATTGTCATTATGTTTCATTCGAGTCAGCTGTGTTCTCATGTGTCTCCACTTCCCTTGATCACCTCATGTGTGTATTTAAGTCCTCTGTTTTCTGAATGTTGTTGTCAGGTCGTCTGTTATCTCCACCATTGTCATTGTCATAGTCATAGAACTTCATAGTATTTGTTTTTTAGTTTGCTTAGGGTTCCATGTTTAACTCCTGCTATCATCCAAATAAAGGATCGCTTTCTGTTTAAACCTGCAACTCCTCGTCCACATCTGCTTTTGGGTCCTGTTTCAAAAAACACACCGGCGCACCCTGCCGTGACAGATGTTTATACTTATCCAGCTTCACTTGAGGAGTAGACTAACTTTAAAGAAACTGAAGTCAGAATTGTGGCAAACATAATAATTAAGAAGTTCTTATTTTTTCCTTGTGATGGAAATACTTATATTATTACTTATACCATCCTCAGATTGTCTGATAGATGTTTCTTCTTGTTTAAAAGCTTCTAGCTTAAGACTCCTTACATGCATCCATTCATGAAAGACGTTAAATATTCAGTCTGCTCTGAAACTGGTGGCTCGGCTAGTAATTTGGACTGTTTTAGAACAAAAAGAAAGTGTTTCCAGGATAGTCACGTTAAATTAACTTTCACTTTACAAAATATTACCTCTATTAAAAATGTAGTTTGTGCCCTCAATTTTGAGCAGATTTTGCCTCTTTTAATATAGTTACGTAGAATAAGAAAAAAAATAGGAAATTCATAATGAACACATAAGAACACAGTTTGACATAAAAACAATTATTTACTAGAAAAATTTGCATTTCCTGCGAAAATGCTGTGTGGATGCCTTAATGCTGAAGCTGTCTGCTGAAAAAAGCTCAAAAAGTTGAAAAGTTGCAAAAAGTTGTATGGCGGTGAAGAAACTGAAAATTCTGCTGAAAACAGGTGAAGAAACAGAAGTTTTTTGCTGAAAAGAGGTGAAAAGCAAAACATTATACTGAAAGGGGTAAAGACGGAGAAATTTTTGCTGAAAAGTGGTGAAAAAAAAAATGTTGCCCTGAGCAGGATTTGAACCTGGCCCTCCTGGTCTCAAGGCAGCTATTCATTTCTCTGAGCCAAACTCATGCTCACAAAGAAGAGGTGGACAGACTGACAATTCTGCTGAAATGAGCAGAAGCTGCTGAGAAGTGTGCTGATAAGAGGTGAAAAGGCTGAAAATTTTGCAGAAGAGGTGAATAAGCAGAATTTGGGCTGAAAAGAGGTGAAAATTCTGAAAATTCTGCTGAAAAGAGTTTAATCAGCAGAATTTCTGCTGAAAAGAGGTTTTTGCTGAAAACAGCTGAAAAAGATGGGATTTGTGCTGAAAAGTGGTGAAAAGGCTGAAAATTTTGCTGAAAAGAGGTGAATGAGCAGAATTTCTGCTGAAAAAAGTTAAAAAAGTTTAACTGTTAACTGAAAGAAATGTTGCCATAAGCGGGATTTGAAACCAGGCCTCCCAGTCTGAGAACGGATGCTCATCTCCGCCTTGAGGCATCCACACAATTAATCACAGCAGGAAGTAAGAAAGCAAAACTGAGCACACAATGGCAAAGATGGTCTTTGGGCTATCCTTCGAGCTGCACAGTGAAGCTGTTGTTGTTGATGTTGTAGGAGGCGGCTCTGGAAAGGAAAACACACGTTTGTTTGTTTTTTGATCACAAAAACAGGAGTCTTCATTTCCGGTATCTGTCTATTACCTTGGACTGTGATGGTCAGATCCTCACTAAGCTGATTGCTGCCACAGGTGATGATACACTGCCAGGTCCCATCATGTGAGCTTGTTACAGGTTTGAGTTGAGCTGTTGGTGACCATTCAGGTGAATCTACATTTGGGCTCTTCCACTTCACTTCACAACCTTCAATGAAACCTTTCACGTCACACTGGAGCGTTGCCTCGCTGCCCAGCAGGAGATCAGCAGAGGGAACGACAGAGACCGACACTGTCAGCAGGAGGTGAGGATACAGTGAGAAGCATAAAGAGTAAGAGGAGGCCATGCTGAACAAAGGACTTGATCCAAATTCATTAGACACATGAAAAAAACTCATAACATCAGAAAAAGACGATGGTTTACTACAACTAAGTGGGAAAATGGTAACCTTTCTTTCTGCACTGCAAAACACTTTAGGCCAGATTGTACAATAAGCTTTTTAAACTAAGTTAACTTAAACACCTGCCATGCCCATCCCTGCCCACCTCTTGAGTCCACCTCTGTTCAGGGAGTTTCTGATGATGTTCATATGGAGTACAAACGTTTAACAGGAATTTAAATGTTTGTGATGGATGTTGGATTATGGGAAATGTAGAACTTGAACGTTCAGTAGTGTAACCTGGATTTTGCTCTCTGCTACTTTGATTTGTCCCCTAAAATTCATGGTAAAATTGCTGGAATGTTCCTGTGTGTGTGTGCACTTGTAAAAAGTAGATTTTAAATTGATGTATATTATTTTCCATTAAAACTGACCTACAAAAGTAAACCGCACAACTGTTTACCTGAGAACAGAGAAAGTGAATGTTCATGACGTGTCAAATCTGCAGAACATGTGAACCGTCCAGCATCTGTTTCTTTCACACTGGAGATTTCCAGATCCGTCTGTCTCACGACTGACCTCCGCACAAGTTCAACAGTGCCTAACATAGAAAATAAAAACATGTTCTAATATAATGTAATCATCATATACTGATGTTTACTGTTAAGTATTCTGAGATACTCAAGTACCGTTGAGAGTTAGGCCTCTCTGAGGAACACTATGAAGAAAGTCATTTCCATGATACCAACGCAGAGAGTTTGTGTAGCTGCTGACCCCACAGTTCAATGTGACTTTCCCCCCGACTTTTGCAACAAAAACTTCACCTGCAGCCGAGAGCGCACCCAGCACTGAAAAGAAGACAGAGTCAACAAACACTCTCCTTAGTTACATCTAAGCTATTCAAAAAATTAAGGGAACACTTGATAATCCCATTATAACAAAGTCAGTTAAACTTTAATCTCTCCCGTTTGAAAGCAAAAACCATTTTGAAGCCATTTCACCAGCTTTGGTCCAAATCAAAATGACATGAGAAACACCAGAAAGGCAACAACAAGGCAACTTCCAAAACAGGAAAGGTCTAAAAGGTGGTGGCCACCGAAGTGACCACTGCCCTCTCCTTTCCCATCGTGACTCATTATTCTGTAGTTTTACTTTTCCTTCATGCCCTTCCCACTACTGAGACGTCACTTTCAGTCTGTTCAGGCCTTCACAGTATTTTTTTCCAGAAGTATCTTTACTCACCAAACACAAACCACACCAGCATCTTCATTCTGAGGGTTTAAAAAAAAAGTTTTACTGTTGAGATAAAACTATGAAACAAATTGAACATGAAGATTTTCACTTCATACATGGCCACAGAGAAATTCTACCAAGAAACCACCACACCCTCGATCTACTTCCATCCTGTGTGTCACTTATTAAAAATATTAATCTTGTAAAAAAAATACCTCTTTGTGGCTTTTAGTTTGTCTGAAACAATAGCTTTTAAAAAGAATTGGTTGCACAGTTTTGCTTTGAGTAAAGTGATCAAGTCAATTCTCATAAAGTAAAATTTCATTTACATCAAAGAATGCCAAAATTCATCTACAGCTATACATGACACTAGTTTGGGTCATTTGAAGATATTTTGTGTTTACTCCCCATAACTGACAAATACATAAATTTACAACTTAAAAGTCTTTTACCCTGAAATATTAAACCATCTATATGCACCAGGGTCGAAAGGAGAAGCTTTTTAAAAAGAATTGGTTGCACAGTTTTGTTTCAAGTAAAGGGAGAGAGTCAAAATCTAATAATGAAAAAGTCCCTCATTTTCCTCAAGATCTTTTTACCTCATTTGCATCAAAGAATCTGCCAAAATTCATGCTAGGGCTAAACAAATTGAATATTTTTGGTGTTTAATTCCAATGACTGACAAAAACCCAAGTTTACAACTTAAGTCTTTTACCCTGAAATATTAAACCATCTATATACAGCAGGAGTGAAAATGAGATTTAATCATTTTATTCTTTAAATATTTAAACTGTATTTGCTCTGATACTGGTGCTTCTGCCAGCAAGTTCAAACAAAAAGGGACGTTTTTCCACAACAGTCACATCAAATTCATTTATGCTCAATTTTAAGATGCAGGTTGAGCACTTACCTTAATTCTGAGCACATTCTGTCTTTTAGCAGTTAATGAATCCTCTCTGTGCTTCACTTCACCAACAACATGAGCACAAAGACACAAATACTATAGAGGTTTGAGAGCATCTGAAGAGAAACCCATTCTTTGGTAGTGGTGGGTGCAGTTTAGGTCACTCTAAACCCAAGTTAAAAATGCTTAAACTGCACGTTCTCAACCACAAAACGCCAGTTCATCATACTTTTGTCTGTAGTCAGGATGTGAAAATATAAAGAGAAGTTGTATAATGCAAAAGGACAGACCACACTTTATTTGACAGAAAGACAATTATTTATTTGCCACAGCAGAAGTAACAAAGCATTTCTGTTCAAAAATAAAAACAAAATAAAACAAGAATCACCCAGATATCACCCTCACCAAACTGAAGGAAAACAAGCTGATTTGGTGCTTTTCCTTTTTGTAACACACATTTGTTTTTATTCTTTTTGAATTCACTGACATTTTCTCTTATTGTGGGTGTTTAACTCTTTTGTCCTCACTAACAGGTAGAGGAGGAGTGATGACACCAAGCTGCAATCATCCAATGAAAGAAGAGGGGACCGGAGGCGGCAGTGACCACTGATGGCAGTGGAAATCAATAGTCGGGGTTGAAGCAGGTTTTCTGAAATCATTTGTGAGTTAAACTTGAACAGATGGCTGACTGATCATCAAGGCTCAGGAAACAAACATTTTTCCTCTAGGAAGAAGAGAAATAACAATTTAACAGAGTGACACACTCCTGGGCCTGATCAACCCTGGCAGGGCCTCCTTGGATGAGGGTGTCTAGTGATAATGCCCGAAACACCCGATGAATCCAAGGTCCACTACTGACGATGTGTCCCAAATCTTAATATGATAATCTAAATCAGATCTGTGGTCGCAAATTTTGAAGCCATCGTGATAACCTTCTCCCACCAACGATGTGGAGATCCAACCCTTTTAGATCCAATTAAAATCAAGACACTCAAAAAGATGCTCTGTACAAGAGTAGAATTCTTGGAACAGAGTTTAATACATTGAATCATATGAACAGCAGGAAAAATACATACAGACATTTAGCAAGAGAGTTACATAGCAGAAAGCAAGCAAAGCAAAACCCCGGGGTGTACAGCCTTAAGCACAGACAGTAGAGCAACACAGAGACGGACAGAGAGTAACAGCAGAGGGGGAAAAAGTGCTGGGGGTGTCCTCTGGTCCCCTAATATATAGGGACCAGTATCCCCGCCCCCTGCTGCTGGATAACTTTCCCACCTGTCCAAACACAGCTGCAGGGGTCAGGTAGCGGCCAAGGTCTTGGCCAGAGGCCACTCAGGACTCCGGCTACCCTTTCGCTTTGGCTTATCACAATAGGTAATGACACGGTCAAACATCACACATTAATCTAATCCTAATTATTAAATCTTACACAGCAAGTGGCACAATCTTATAATATATAATCTTATAACTACATAGGTTACATGCTTAAAACACTTCAGTGTAGTTCAAAGTGTGTGTGTGTGTGTGTGTGTGTGTGTGTGTGTGTGTGTGTGTGTGTGTGTGTGTGTGTGTGTGTTCAGGATCTCTGTTACAATGTTACTGTTTTGGTTGTGCCGCATGAAAGACGTTGAGTGTGTATTAGGGAAGGTTAGTTACCCGAGCTGGAGAGTGAGTTATTCAGGAAAACACTCAGCAGCATTAACTGCCCTGTTACTGTAAAACCTTAATAAACCATGGTGAAGCAAAATGTCTTGTGCTTAAGGCTCTACATGAAAGTTAAAATATATATGTTCAGTGCACATAGATATATAGGTATACATGTCATACAAAAATCCACCACAGATCTCTAATCCCTAAACCTAACCAAGAAAGAAAAAACGGCAGATTAGCTTGGGTAAAAGACCGAAAGTTGAGGCACACAACGATGTGTGCTGCTGGTAAAGTTTCTGGGCTGCCTTTCCTCATAACAGGCATCCCTCAAGATTCTCTCCATTCAAAGCAATGCAATATCAGGGACTATAACGTCTGGGCCTTTTACTGAAAAAGAGTGTTTGATGTGAATATAATGACGCTGATAATGCCCTTGCAGTGACTGTTTGTGGCTTCTAGAGAGTGAGCTTTCAGACCGATTGATATTATTTCTCCCCAAATTGCTGATTTGAAGTTATTTGATGTAAAGTTTCCATGTAGATTTGTTACATAAGTAAAATGTTAAATTTATTGAAATCTGGTGAAATGAAAATGTACTGGATTTTTAATACATATTTTTATACATTCATACAATGACCCTAAACAATGTTTTATAAACTAAAACCCCAGCGCCTGTTTAATCCAAAATACAGATACAATAATAAATGTTAGTTTCCCATGCATGATTTATGTTTTCTGTTATACATTAAGGAAACCAACTTCCTGCGCCTCACCTCACCTCATAAAGCCCCTGAGATGCAGAGGCATGTTCTTCAAAGTGCAAAGTAAATGAATGTATGCAGTTCTGCAGAAACACCTACTTGCTTCACGTTTAGGCTGTTGTCTCAACGGTGTCTATTTATTACTTTATAAACCGGAAATAAATCAATCAAGTTAAGGGAACATTTTTCAGAGAAATGAACTGAAACTATTTTATTTAAAACTAGACCCAAGAAGAACCAGTAAATACCCAGCCATACCCTCCATAGTGTGTGCGTGCCCCTGTGTGTATAAGATAAGATAAGATAAGATAAGATAAGATAAGATAAGATAACCTTTATTAGTCCCACACGTGGGAAATTTGTTTTGTCACAGCAGGAAGTGGACAGTGCAAAAGTTATGAAGCAAAAATTAGAATAAAATAAAATAAGAATAAATACAGTACACAACTGTACAGAATAGAATAAAATAAAATACTATATACAGTAGAATAAAATATACAATAAGATAAAAATAGAATACAAATGATATATACAACTGAGTAAAAAATACAACGATGCCAGGAAGATTATTGCACTTAGTGTTATTGCACATGTGTGGATGTGTGTGTTTGATCAGTTAAAGTCTTTGTTGGGGAGTCTGACAGCAGTGGGGAGGAAAGACCTGCGAAATCTCTCCGTCCCACACCGTGGGTGCCGCAGTCTCCCACTGAAGGAGCTGCTCAGTGCTGTCACAGTCTCATGCATGGGGTGGGAGATGTTGTCCAACAGGGATGACAGCTTAGCCGCCATTCTCCTGTCACTCACCACCTCCACTGGGTCCAGAGGGCATCCTAGAACAGAGCTGGCTCTTCGGATCAGCCTGTTCAGTCTCTTCCTGTCCCCAGGAGAGATGCTGCCACCCCAGCAGACCACACCGTAAAAGATGGCTGAGGCCACCACAGAGTCATAGAAGGTCTTCAGGAGTGGGCCCTCTACTCCAAACGACCTGAGTCTCCACAGCAGGTACAGTCTGCTCTGCCCTTTCCTGTAGAGGGCGTCTGAGTTATGAGTCCAGTCCAGTTTGCTGTTCAGATGAACACCAAGGTACCTGTAGCTGTCCACAGCCTCAATGTCCATACCTTGGATGTTCAGTGGTTCCAGTGGAGGATGTTTGTGCCTGCGGAAGTCTACCACCAGCTCCTTGGTTTTACTGGCATTGATCTGGAGGTAGTTCAGCTGGCACCAGTCCACAAAGTCCTGAGTCAGTCCTCTGTACTCCTTGTCATCCCCATCAGTGATGAGGCCGACTATTGCAGAATCATCAGAGAACTTCTGCAGGAAGCACTGGGTGGAGTTGTGGGAGAAGTCTGCAGTGTAGATGGTGAAGAGGAACGGAGCCAGAACCGTTCCCTGTGGGGCCCCCGTACTGCAGACGACCCTGTCCGACACACAGCCCTGAGTCCTCACATACTGTGGTCGGTCGGTGAGGTAGTCCGGGGCCATAATTTCCCTGTTCAGAGTTTATTAGCTGAGCCAGTCTCCCAGGTAAGGTAGATGTTTATACTTATCCAGCTTCACTTGAGGAGTAGACTAACATTAAAGAAACTGAAGCCAGAATTATGGCAAACATAATAATTAAGAAGTTCTTATTTTTTTCTTGTGATGGAAATACTTATACTAGTGATGCATTAACTGTACCTGATCTTATCCTCAAATTGTCTGACAGATGTTTCAAGGTTTGATTCTGGTGTTAAATTTAACATTTCTCTTCTTGTTTTAAAGCTTCCTTACATGCATCTATTCATGAAAGACTTTAAATATTCAGTCTGTGTCTGCTCTGCAACTGGTGGCTCAGCCAGTAATTTGGACTGTTTCAGAACAGAAAGAAAGTGTTTCCAGGATAGTCACAGTAAATTAACTCTCACTTTACAAAATATTACCTCTATTAAAATTTAGGTTAGTTTTGAGCAGATTTTGCCTCTTTTAGTATAGTTAGGGTAAAATAAGATGGAAAAAAAATCAGGAAATTCCTAGTGAACACATAAGAACACAGTTTGACATAAAAACAATGATTTATTAATCATAGCAGGAAGGAAGAAAGAGTTTCTTTTAAAAAAAGATTTATTTCTTTATAAGAATTCGGTGAAGTGCATTTATGAATTTAATTTGTGTGCTCTTTAGCGTTCATATATGAGAAAGTTAGAACAACAAGAATCAGTTACACATTCAGTGAAAAATCACTTTGAACAGGAGTTCTGCAAAAACTGAGCACACAATGGCAAAGGTGGTCTTTGGGCTATCCTTCGAGCTGCACAGTGAAGCTGTTGTTGTTGATGTTGTAGGAGGCGGCTCTGGAAAGGAAAACAAACGTTTGTTTTTCTTTTGATCACAAATACAGGAGTCTTCATTTCCAGTGTCTGTGTATTACCTTGGACTGTGATGGTCAGATCCTCACTAAGCCGATTGCTGCCACAGGTGATGATACACTGCCAGGTCCCATCATGTGAGCTTGTTACAGGTTTGAGTTGAGCTGTTGGTGACCATTCAGGTGAATCTACATTTGGGCTCCTCCACTTCACTTCACAACCTTCAATGAGACCTTTCACGTCACACTGGAGCGTTGCCTCGCTGCCCAGCAGGAGATCAGCAGAGGGAACGACAGAGACCGACACTGTCAGCAGGAGGTGAGGATACAGTGAGAAGCATAAAGAGTAAGAGGAGGCCATGCTGAACAAAGAACTTGATCCAAATTCATTAGACACATGAAAAAAACTCATAACATCAGAAAAAGACGATGGTTTACTACATCTAAGTGGAAAAATGGTAACCTTTCTTTCTGCACTGCAAAACACTTTAGGCCAGATTGTACAATAAGCTTTTTAAACTAAGTTAACTTAAACACCTGCCATACCCATCCCTGCCCACCTCTTGAGTCCACCTCTGTTCAGGGAGTTTCTGATGATGTTCGTATGGAGTACAAACGTTTAACAGGAATTTAAATGTTTGTGATGGATGTTGGATTATGGGAAATGTAGGACTCTATGGTTTCAAGACTTGAACTTTCAGTACTGTAACCTGGATTTTGCTCTCTGCTACTTTGATTTTTCCCCTAAAATTCATGGTAAAATTGCTGGAATGTTCCTGTGTGTGTGTGTGTGCACTTGTAAAAAGTAGATTTTAAATTGATGTATATTATTTTCCATTAAAACTGACCTACAAGAGTAAATCGCACAACAGCACCACTGTTTACCTGAGAACACAGAAAGTGAATGTTGATGAACTGTCCCATCTGCCAGACATTTGAACTCTCCCGCATCTGTTTCTTTCACACTGGAGATTTCCAGATTCGTCTGTCTCACGACTGACCTCCGTGCAAGATCAACAGTGCCTAACATAGAAAATAAAAACATGTTCTAATAGAATGTAATCATCATATACTGATGTTTACTGTTAAGTATTCTGAGATACTCAAGTACCTCTGCGAGTGAAGCCTCTCTGATCAACACTATGAAGAAAGTCAGTTCCATGATGCCACTGCAGAGAGCGTCTGTAGCTGCTGACCCCACAGTTTAATGTAACTTTCCCCCCGACTTTTGCAACAAAAACTTCACCTGCAGCCGAGAGCGCACCCAGCACTGAAAAGAAGACAGAGTCAACAAACACTCTGCTTAGTTACATCTAAACTATTCAAAAAATTAAGGGAATATTTGATAATCACAGTATAACAAAGTCAGTTAAATTTTAATCTGTCCAGTTAGGTAGCAAAAACCATTGAGAAATGTTGGGATTAAGTGTTGATATTTAACAGAAACCATTTCACCGACTTTGGTCCAAATAAAAACGACATGAGTAACACTGGAAAGGAAACAACAAAGCAACTTCGAAACCAGTAATGATTTAAAAGGTGGTGGCCACTGAGGTAACCACTGCCCTCTCCTTTCCAATAAGGACTTATTCTGTAGTTTCACTTTTCCTTCATGCCCTTCTCACTGCTGAGACGTCACTTTCAGCCTGTTCAGGACTCACAGTATTTTCTTCCGGAAGTAACTTTACTCACCAAACACAAACCACACCAGCATCTTCATTCTGAGGGTTTAAAAAGTTTGTGTTTAGATAAATTGAATGTGAACATTTTCACCTCGTGCACAGTCACAAAGAGATTCTAAACCTCCACACCCTCGATCTACTTCCATCTTGTGTACTTGTTTGTGGCTGTTAGTTTATTTAAACCATATCCTGTAAAACCGCTTCAGCTTTGTATGTTCAGCAGAAAGGAGAAGCTTTTTAAAAAGAATTGGTTGCACAGTTTTGTTTCAAGTAAAGGGAGAGAGTCAAAATCTAATAATGAAAAAGTCCCCCATTTTCTCAAGATCTTTTTACCTCATTTGCATCAAAGAATCTGCCAAAATTCATGCTAGGGCTATACAAATTGAATATTTTTTGTGTTTAATTCCAATGACTGACAAAAACACAAGTTTACAACTTAAGTCTTTTACCCTGAAATATTAAACCATCTCTATACAGCAGGAGTGAAAATGAGATTTAATCATTTTATTCTTTAAATATTTAAACTGTATTTGCTCTGATACTGGTGCTTCTGCCAGAGAGTTCAAACACAAAGTGATGTTTTTCCACAATAGTCAAATTAAATTCATTAATGTCCAATTTTATGACGCAGGTTGAGCACTTACCTTAATTCTGAGCACATTCTGTGTCTTTTAAGCAGTTAATGAATCCTCTCTGTGCTTCACTTCACCAAAACCACGAGCACAAGGACACAAATACTATAGAGGTTTGAGAGCATCTGAAGAGAAACCCATTCTTTGGTAGTGGTGGGTGCAGTTTAGGTCACTCTAAACTCAAGTTAAAAATGCTGAAACTGCACATTTTCAACCACAAAATTCCAGTTCATCATACTTTTGTCTGTAGTCAGGATGTGAAAATAAAAAAGAGAAGTTGTATAATGCAAAAGGACAGACCGCACTTTATTTGACAGAAAGACAATTATTTATTTGCCACAGCAGAAGTAACAAAGCATTTCTGTTCAAAAATAAAAACAAAATAAAACAAGAATCACCCAGATATCACCCTCACCAAACTGAAGGAAAACAAGCTGATTTGGTGCTTTTCCTTTTTGTAACACACATTTGTTTTTATTCTTCTTTTTTTTTTTTTTTTTTTTATTCACTGACATTTTCTCTTATTGTGGGTGTTTAACTCTTTTGTCCTCACTAACAGGTAGAGGAGGAGTGATGACACCAAGCTGCAATCATCCAATGAAAGAAGAGGGGACCGGAGGCGGCAGTGACCACTGATGGCAGTGGAAATCAATAGTCGGGGTTAACAAAACCAGTGAAGGGACTCAACAAAGTCGCTAATGTTTGGGACTTGTTCCCTGAAGCAGGTTTTCTGAAATCATTTGTGAGTTAAACTTGAACAGATGGCTGACCGATCATCAAGGCTCAGGAAACAAACCAAACCTGCTCTCTGAACAGACCTGTGGTTTGTAATCGGAGGATTTCAAGAAAAATATCAGCCCAACATCTCATCTGTACATCTGCACCAATTTATTGAGTGTGTAATACGCAATCTGAGAGACTTATTTACACTTTTGTCAGTTGTGAAGCGTGCCGGGACTTTTGTAAGAGCTTGGTGGAGTGCAACTATGAATTTTGTCATGGGTGTTTGTTAGCGTTCACGCATCTTCTCGTTCACCTAAAGTGTAACGCTCCTTTGCTTCATTCAGCCACCCTGCGGTAGAAGTAGAGGTATCCCAGGTCTTTGGGAGGCTTCTCTGAAGCGCACACCTTCTGATCGTTGAAGATCACCCATCTGTGAGACACAAAGACAAAATACAGTTTACAAAGGCCTGTTTAACAGCACCTCCAAATGAACAACTCTTTTCATTAAAGCACACATTAAAGCAGGACTCATTAGTAGAAATTGATCCATTTTCATTATTAAGACATGAAACAAACATTTTTCCTTTAGTTATGTTGGTGACAGATGGATATAAATCCTTCAAACCTTCACTTCTTTGACAGATTAACACGTCAGACTGTGCACATCAGCAGCCATGAAATGAGCTTTGTCAGAGCAGATGTGGAGTATGGTGCCCCCTGCTGAAACCCCTCAGAAGCTACTTTATTATCATTTCAATGCAATTCTTTACAGATATTTAGCCTGCACTAGAAAATAAATTAATTAAAAGTCAGGGACCAGGAAGCACATTTAATAAAAAGTTTGTCAGGAATTTCTTTGTGCGAGTGGGGACATGAATGCAGTAAATCACAGTTATTTTGTTGCGGTATTTTTAATGTTATGACAGATGATTTTAAATTTCCAACCGAATCTGTGAAATATTCCTTAAACAACAAGAAGTCTTGTAATAGCCAATATGAACATGAAAGACTGGCTGAGCTAATCTGAAAAAGTATGAAATTACATTTTAAGGAACTGGTCGGGTTTGAGCACAAGTTCTGAATACGCAGCAGAAAGAGACTCATGAGTCTCTTTCTGCTGCTCAGGTGAGAAATGTTGGGAACCACCGTCTCGAACCTCATAATGTGTCTAAAATACTTACTGCTGGTCCTTCTTGATGTGGGCGACATAATGGCCACACATGGTGCTCGTCCCCATGTGACTGATGAATGCAAACAACTCGTATTCTAAACAAACAAGAGAAAAAGAGATTGACTGTAATTGTAAAAACACATTAAAGCATTTTATTAACATAGTCTAAACTAGAAAAATTTGCATTTCCTGCGAAAATGCTGTGTGGATGCCTTAACGCTGAAGCTGTCTGAAGCTTAAGCTGAAAAAGATGAAAAGTTGCAAAAAGTTGTATGGTGGTGAAAAAAAAAAAACATGTCGTTCTGAGCAGGACTTGAACCTGGCCCTCCTTGTCTGAAGGCAGCTACTCATCTCACTGAGCCAAACTCATTCTCGCAAAGAAGAGGTGGACAGACTGACCATTCTGCTGAAATGAGCAGAAGCTGCTGAGAATTGTGCTGATGAGAGGTGAAAAGGCTGAAATTCTGCTTAAAAGAGGTGAATCACCAGAATTTCTGCTGAAAAGAGGGAAAGCAGAAAATTCTACTAAAAAGAGGTGAATCACCAGAATTTCTGCTGAAAAGAGGTAAAGCAGAAAATTCTACTAAAAAGAGGTGAATCAGCAGAATTTCTGCTGAAAAGAGGTTTCTGCTGAAAACACCTGAAAAAGATGGGATTTGTGCTGAAAAGGGGTGAAAAAACTCACAATTCTGCTGAAAAGGGGTGAAGAATGAGCAGTATTTCTGCAGAAAAGACATAAAGAAGCAGAACATTGTGCTGAAAAGAGGTGAATGAGCAGAATTTCTGCTGAAAAGAGGGTTTTTTTCTGAAAACAGCAGAAAAAACTGAAAATTTTGCTGAAAGGGGCTGAAGATGCTCAAATTTGTGTTGAAAACAGTTAAAAAAAGTTTAACTGTGATCTGAAAAAATTGTTGCCATAAGTGGGATTTGAACCCGGGCCTCCCAGTCTTAGAACGGCTGCTCATCTCACTGAGCTAAAACACAGCTCAGCCTGGCGATCAGAAATAAGTGACCACATTGATGTGTTCCATTCATTTCAATGGGCAAAAATATTGCAAAAAATATTCAATATCTCAAAAAGTATAGAAGTTATGAGCACCAAAAGTCATAGCAGTCGTTAGCAAAAAGAGCAGAATTTTTTAGAGTTTGAACGGAGAAAATCGGCTGAAAACTGAGGGAGTAGTTAAGTGCCAAAAAACGGAGCAACTAGAAGAATAAAGATAAAGAATAAAGAGAAACAGGAACACAATAGAACAACTAACGTGAGCAGACACAATCTGATTATAAAGATTATTTCTCCTCTTTCCGTCTCCTCCTATGGACTTACTTCCTGGTCCGTCTCTGACGCGGGGTCCAGGTGGAGGATCCCTGCCGCCCTCGCTCTCTGCAGCTGAGCGACCTCCTTCAGACACATCCATGGACTCCAGGTCATCCAGGTGAGAGAAGATCCAGTCTACTGCCCGGTCCAGGACGTTACTCTGTGTGACAAACATCAGTCAAGAGTCAAATAATTTTTAAGCTTAAAGCTAAGTCTCTGTTGATCACAAATACTTCCAAGAGTCTAACTGTTAGAGAGCAAAGACAGCTGATGAAAGATTAGAGGACAGGAGCAGCACAGAAAGACTTCTTAACACGCTGTTAGTATTTGCTCTGGGGAGAAGTAGCTGCTGTGGTTGGCTGCACTCCGAGTCATCAACCATTTCCTGAAGCTCAAATGTGTGCCAAACACCTTTAGATAGGCTAAGCTATATGAGGTTTTGTGAGAACTACGTCACCATTTACAAGAATCTTTCAGGAGTCCCTGAAGAGGGAGGAAGATCAATCCAACCAAGTGCTCACAATCAAGGTGTGTCAGTGAACTTCAATCAGTACCCTATGTCCCACCCCAAGCCAGATGGATCATGTAATGTCAAGCTACAGCTTTCATGCTGCATGCAGGCAGCTTTGGTCTAGTGTTTTTATATACTATAGATTTTACTTACTACTGCACTTGTTCTAGCCCTCAGTTCATCATCCCTCTCCCTGTAATCTAACTTTCTTCTCATTGATTAAAAAGGAGACAGCAGAAACTGTGGGCCTGAGATGCTATTAAGGAGATCCCCTCTTTTAAGGCACAAAGCCCTCTTTAACAAAAAAAAAAAAAAAAAAAAATCTGACCGTTGCTCGAAGTGCTTTGGTTGCCTGGTCTCGGCTGAAGCCCATAGAGACGATGGTTGCCAGGTGCTCCTCAGACAGGCTCTCTGTGGGTGTGGTTCCAGGTCCAGAGCTGCAGCCAGGCAACACCAAGGGGGCAGAAAAGTCTGCAGCCAATCAGAAGTAAAAGGGAGATGTGAAAAGCAATAGTCATGGTGAGATGGCTTGATTTTTGGTAAATCACTGTTGGTCTACACACCTGGATCATCCATGTGGCTCATGATCCAGTTCATGGCAGCATCAATTCCAGTGTTCCCCGTGTAATACACCGCTTTCCTGCAGGCCTCTAGTGGGAATCCCATTTCACATAACTGGGACACAGTGGAGTCGTCGAGGACTGGAGCTAAGAGAGAGTTGAAAACAGCTGAATTACTTGGATGTCGTTTTTGGTACAACAGCACAAGATTTACAAAAGGAAAAAAACAATATGAAAATGAAATGTTGTAACTTAAATTAATGTAAACTTAAACTGATACTCAGCAAGAAACAGAACCAAAACCTTGTTTTGAACCAAAAAAATGTTTTTTAAAAAGGCAACTGAAGGACGCGTGAGAACAGAAAAGGCAGAAAAAAAAGAAAAGAAGGAAACAAAAGTGGGCGAATGAGAGTGAGAGGGAGGAGGGAAAGAGCAGAAATGACAGACTGACACAGCAGTGGGGAGTAGAGCGAGTCGTCCTCCTCGTTGCCATGGGAACCCAGGATACCTTTAACCTCCACATCTGGTGTCATGAGTGGGGGCGGGGCCACCTCTGGCAGAAGCTCCTCCCCTGGCTGCTGGCCAGTTGCACGTAACCCGCTCAGGTCCAGAGTATCAGGAACATCGATGCTCACGTCTGCATTAGAGAAAAGTCACACTATTACAAACCACCTGAAGTCACTCATCATCAAGTACAATTCAAAATATCAACTTCCTGTCAATTGCTAATGATGAAAAAAAAAAAAAAAAAAGTGTGGTTTTTTTTAACAATATATATCGATTTTATTGCAGTTTGAAATGTTGTGGTGGTTGTTTCCTAGTGAGAAATCTCATTTTCAGTAATCTACAGTTTCAGTAATCAAAATATTTTAAGCGTTTCTTTGCAAAATTTTAAATGTTACACATCTACGATTTTTTAATATTTTGTTTTACACTGAAGCATGGAAGCAGCAAGTATTTGAAAACAATAACAAACAGACAACCCCTCCTCCCCTCAAAAAGACCAACCAACCAACCAAAAACTGCACTCCCTCATCCTCAGAGTGGTGACAGAGTTCCCATTCACAAGTGATGATGGGTCAGTAGTAATGTAGGCACTGTCTCGTACTACTGTGGTGAAGGAGTTTTGTCTGTAGGGTTAGGAATACCCTGGTTAGCCTGCCACTACCATGACAAGACTTCACATGGGAGGGATGAATAGATGTATGTACAGCCTTTGAAATCTCAACAATGTAGCATTGCTCTCTCATTTTATTTTGCAGCACCAGCATTTAATTTAATGTTTTTTTTAAATAAACAGCCTATTTTTGTAGGTTCTCCATCACCTCTTTTTCTAATAATGTCTGACTGAAGCAGGTGACCCTCAGTTCGGCAAAAAAAAAAAAAAGTAAATAGTAAAAAGGGTTCATAGTAAACCCCTCTGACGTGCATGTTTGTACACAGAAATTTCTTTTTTTTTTTTTTTTTTTTTTAATGTTTTCAAAACAAAAATGTAACCATATCTTTTGCTCACCCAGTTTTTTGGGCACCCAGTCAAGACCAAAGGTGAACTTCTTAATCTGGATAACCAGGTGGTCGGGGAAAGAGGCGAACCGGGTCGTTCTGATAAACGAGAGAAAGGCTGTCATTACTAGAGATCTTTTAAAATCTGTTCCAGTTCACTACTTCCATTGTGAGGGTGTCTCTCTTCATACTTGGTAGCAGTAGTTTTTCCTTGAACAGCCGAGCTCCAGAAGTCCGTGAGGATCTCTGGTTCGCTGAGAGCCGCCATGCACGCTGTGAAGGGGATTTGTGCACGCACTGTCGGAGCTGACGAGTCCCCCTCTTCACGGCGGCGCTCAGCCTCCTGAAGCTCTTCTGTTATTTAAAATAAATAATAACAATAATAATAATAATAATGATAACGGGTTTCTGTTTAATAAAATGCTCAAGTCTTCAAGTCTAAATACTTGGAAAGATCAAAATGTTAATGTTGCAGAGATTGTCCTCATCCTCACCTGTGTTGGTAGCCTGGTCCATGGGCACGGGCAGCTGAACGATGTAATCCACCCGCTGTGTGTATTTGGCTTTCTGTGACTGCTGACACACAATCCGCTCCTCCACCAGAAACCTGAAGGCTTCAGACGGGTTGGACCCAGAGCGGCAGTTTCTCTGTAGGAAGAAGAAAATGGATATTTAAAACAAAATAAGAAGGAAAAAATTAAAAGTAAAAGACAGTGGGTGGCCCTTTAGCTCAGTGCTTTGAGCGGGCGACCACATGCCATACGGCTGAGAGTGGCCGGCCCAGGTTCGAGTCTGACCCGTGGCCCTTTGCCACCCATCTTCCCCCTTCTTTCTGCCCCCACTTTCCTGTCCTCTCTTCCTTTCCAATAAAGTTGAAAAAGGCAAAAAAAACAAACAAAAAAATAAAAAATACAGTGAGAGTTATACTTTACCTCCACCATGTTTATGAAGTGCAATAAAAACTCCTGAGCATCCTGTTGTCGATTGGTGGAGAACTCCGGGTGGCCCCGCCCAACAAGTGCTTTGAACATTTGCGGTGCTATTCCGATTTGGTCTCCCTGAAAGCAAAGCCGGAGCAGAAGGATTTCTCAGTTGTGGGAGCCATCATTAGTTGTACTATAGTCTCACTCACTTCTGAGCGAAAATCCCAGCATAAGGGACAGATATTTTTCCAAACCTAGATTTCTGGATCCAGTGTGACTGATTCTGTCTGCTTACCCTGGGTTCAGCTGCACCATTTTCCTCTCCTGGGTCTGGTGCTGGTTTGGAATAGTCTCCTGACAGCAGACCATAACCGAGCTTGGCTCTGTAATAAACAAACAAGCTGACAAGCTGCACATCCAACAGGATCCCACAGCCTCATGCAGGTGGTGGATTTAAATATAGACCAAGATGTATTTTTTACATTTTTATTTCAAATAACAAGCTGGAAAATCTAATCATGGAGCTGATATTATTATCTGTGTTGAAAGGTTGCTGCGCAGCTACTGAAAAGCAGAGATTGTTTAGAATAAAGTAGATATGAGTTTAATGAAAACAAGAAAACAATAAAATTAGATAGCAAGTAGACTTAATCTTATTATATCAAACTGTTGATAAAGGGTCAAGTTACATGAGCTGCGTCGACCTTCTGTTTTCACAATAATGGATTTTCTTTAAAAGCAGGCTCTTTAGTTGATTTCCTGCTGTGCTACTGAAACAACAGCAAACAGGTGTCGATGTAAGTCTGTCTAAAAATAGCACCTTTCAATAGAGAAAGGCAGTATTTACACATTAAAAGACAATTATCACACTTGAAAATGCAGCTGCCAGGAAAGCGCACAACTGGGTTCGTTGCTGACAGCTGGCACACTGTAAATGTGCCTGTGTATATTTATGCAGATGGCTTATTTGATTTTACAGTGTGTGACACCAATATCAGGAAGCCATATGTGTGTATGTAAATACATGTGCATGAAAACTAAGGTAGCACGAAAACACGTCTAACATTTTAAAAAGAGCCGCTTTCACTCTCCTGCAGTACAAATGAGGGGTGTTTTTGGACATTTAATAATTATACAAAAGCTTGTAGTTTAAAATTTAAAGGAATTTAAAGGAAATTTAAAGGAAACTCACACTTGGGTTTTGAAGTCCTGGGTTGGGTCGCTCGGTGCTTCATCAATTATCTTGTCGATATTAGACACGTACCTGTGAGGTATGGACAGAAAAGCTGGAAGGAAATTCTTTGGATTCATCTTAAATGTTAAAGCAAAGTATCAGACAAATTTTCACCTTTTAGGTGAATATTGACTAAAAAGCAACATTTTTAATTTCAGTTTGCCATAAGAAATAACATGAGACACACAGCTGGATGGGGACTGTAAAAAAAAAAAAAAAAAAAAAAAAAAAAAAAGGAGGTTACTGACTTGCTCTGGAAGTCTGGGATGGTGAAGAGCACTTGCATGACAGAATTGAGGTAGCAGCTGTTTCCCAGGTTCTTCATGCCAGTCAGGCCGGGGCCAAACAGGGGGCGCAGGGTGGTCCCCGACTCCTGGATCACCTCCCACTCTCCCACACGCTGATTCACAGCAATCTCCAGCTCTGTCATTGTCCTCTCAGTCTGAAAGCAGAAAAGCAAATGCAGTAAGTATGGTGGCTGCAATCACACTACGTGGACTGTGTGACTGTATCTGGCTTCAGGACTTTTCAGGCAGAGCTCAGTTAATCTGAGTGGTTTAGAAAGTGGGGACTGCACTGTTTGTGAATGAAACATTGTGTAATCTCGGTTTACACCATGTGGAGGAACACTTCTGTGGCCTAAATACTGAACTGTTAGCTGAGGAATACATTCATATTACTTGCCAAGGCCAGCAGCACCTGCTGTTGCTGTATGAATTCAGTTTGAATCACTACACCGACTGCTCCATCAGTTAACACAGAGGCCATCCAAATGACTATGAATTTCATTTCATGTCATTATTTATTTAAAAGGGACAATGCAATTTAACATAGTTCTAATGTGAAGCAAGAAACTGATGTGCTGCACAGAGTTTAGAGCTCTTGCTAATTTTCAGTCAAATTCAAAATTCAAAATAAATTTTACAAGACTCTATGCAGTCCAATTAAAAACTGAGCATACCCTTTCTGCTTCCATAGTAATTAAGAGGGTTTAATTGATTAACTGATTATCAGTAACAGTAAAAGATTATCAGTGACCACTATAAAATCAGAGGATTTGACCATTTGTAGGCAATCACCCCAAAGTCAGGCCACATAATGCTCAGAGACCCCAAAAAACCCAAATGCTACATCTCAGACTGTACAAGCCTCAGTGTGTTAAACATTACATTTAATTACAGCATGATTAGAAAATGTATGGTTTGTTTTTAAAGGTTTCCAGGAGAAAAAAAAAAAATCTTGCTTAAAAAACACAGCACCATGGCTTAGGTTTGCAAAGTTGCATCTGAACTAGTCACAAGAGTTCTGAGACAATTTCCTTTGGATAGATCAGACCAAAGAGGACATGTTTGACTGTAATACACAGCACCACATACTGAGAAAACCAAACAGCATAAACATCTATCAAGCTCGGTAAAGGGTTGATGATTTGTATTTGTTTAGCAGCCATACAACCTGGGCCCCTCACAATCATCAAGTCAACCATGACCTTCTCTGTTACCAAAGTATTCTAGAGTCAAATATGAGGCAATCTGACCAACAAGTCAAGTTTGGCTGAAACTGAGTATTGCAACAGACCAGTGACACAGTTTAATATTGTTTGGTTTATGATGCAGAACTTTAACCTAAGATGATTTCCTCATAAGAAAGACAATTGTGTAATCCAAACTTGTATTTAGATACTTATTCATTGCTCCCCAAAATCTAATTTTGATTGTTCGCATGTTTATTTTTTTCCTCATTGAGCCAGTCTTATTCCACTTTAAGCATGTTATAGCACATCTTTAATATTTGTGCTGCCATAACTTCTCAACTTAAGATAAACAAAGCATCTTATCTTACAAGTAAAGGGAAGATATGTTGCGTAAGAAAGCAAAATTCTTTGCAAGAGCCTTAATACAAAACATTAAAGAAAAGTTTTTATATTAAGAAAACTGATAAACGAGATTAGGCAGTATGACTCATTAATGACACCAGGCAGGCAGACAAACTATAATATACCACTAACTGCTGTATTCTTTCTTCTGCTTTACTATCCCACAATTCTTTCACCCCCTCGGCTGTGCAACATCATTAGGTGTGTACAGAAAAACATCAGCAAGAAAAGAAATAACATTAGAGTACACAGTGAGAGCTACAGACATCTTAGACAAGACAGCTGTGTAGACTGCACTCTGCATAAGAGGGGAAGCAGGTGGCCAAGAAATAAAAGACAGCAGGGATTCAAAGAGGAAACAGGTGTTGCAGAAAATGAAACAAGGGGAAGTAGGTCAATATGATAAGCAGTAATAATTATATTAAAGAACTATTATATTAAGAACAACATTATATGTAGTTAACAAAAAACAAAAGCAATAATAAATGAAAACCAGATCAGAAGGGGGTGAGATATTCAATAAGAGAAGTATCTTTTTTAAGTGTTTTCAGCTCAGTAGCACTGCAACGTTTTTAGACCTTAATTTTTGCAACACCATAGAATCAATGGCTATCTAACAGACAAAAGTAGGCACCACCATTATTTGGATGTCTGCAAAGGGGGAAAAAAGTCCCATATCCCTGTCTAAATTTACAACACTCCAATCATAAAGCAGCAGACTGATCAATACTTCTATGTACAAGACCTTGATCTAATGCATAACATTAAAAACCAGGAAGAAATCTGACAGCTCTCAACTTGTATTGGTCGATAAGTGATTAAATCCAAAATAAAATCAGCAAGAAAAACAAAACTTACTTTCTCCATGGTCATCATGTCAATGCCAAAGTGAGCCAGGTGCTCTGGTAACTTTGAATCGAGCACCATGTCGTCCTCATCATAGGAATACACATCTGGAAAAACAAAACAGCACAGGGACTGAACTTCAGACAAATGCAAAATCTCTGTAATTTATTTTTAAAGTTAATTAACACAAACCAACTATTATCAAATCGTTTTTTCGCTTACCAGCGCCATCAGGAGTGATGGTACCGAGTTTGACAGCAAGTGGGTAACCGGTCTCCTGGTAGTGGAGAAGAGCATGGTTGTTGCCTCCAGAGCCATCAAAGTACCTGCGGCCACACAGAACTTTGCCATCCGTCAGGTTCATCCAAATGTTCTCCTGGAGGTCACACACCTCGCACCGCCAGCCACTACGACAGACAGAAGAGAAAGCCTCCAATAAACACACTTTCTGATATAAAGATAACAGCCCTTTATAGAGCTTAAATGGCAACATTCTCTCTTTTACAATAGATTACTGAAAAGGGAACCGGATCAATATTGAATCAGTGGATTCTAAATGTAGAAAGGCAGTATCTTGACTAAAATAGATACACCTGTGGCAACTCTATAAGATTTATTGTACATATAGACAGCCAGCACATCTTTTATCAAATTTGAAGAGAATATGTGAGCTGCTGCATGGCAAAATTATTAAATAATAGAGCTTTGACCTCACCTGGGAGGGATCTTGACTCCATTGTCTAGCTGTTTAAGGTCAGCGGCATGCTTCGACTCCTGTCTCACCTCTCCATCCCACTGCTGAACTTGTAAGGTATGAGACACTGAGTCAGCTGCCATGATACCCGCCATAGACAGGGACACCTAGGTGGACAGCAGGGGGACACATTTCAAGAAAATCTCATTTGAAGTCCACTTGCTCTTAAGCACAGAGATTTTTCTTTAAAGAAAAAGAAAACCCCAAACAGACTGGAAGGAGGCAAAAGGTTAGATGATGATAAAGAGATGATATAGTAGCACTAT
This sequence comes from Oreochromis niloticus, assembly GCF_001858045.2. Lineage (NCBI taxonomy): Eukaryota > Metazoa > Chordata > Actinopteri > Cichliformes > Cichlidae > Oreochromis > Oreochromis niloticus. The sequence goes on along the minus strand of NC_031976.2, from coordinate 23,498,829 downwards.
GCATCCTCTCCACACAAACAAACAGGCAAGTAACATGAAACAACACCAGAAATTATTCCACCATGGTAACAAATACAGCTCAAAACAATAAACCAAACATTACTCAAAGAATACACATCTTACCACCTACAATCTAACTAAGTGATTTGATAAAACTTCAAATACTTGATAACTGACAATAGAAAAAGCATGAACTCTGGAAAATGTTGGCAGTCAGGTCTGGACATTGTCTGAAGTGAGGCAGGCAACTTGAGATAATCCACTCCGGTCGTGTTCTCACTACTGGAAATACTCTTGTGAGGTTTAGGCGAGATAGCTGCCTAGGCAAAGCATGTGGAGGGCAGGACACATGCCCACTGTCACTGTGAATTCTCTGGACAATTATTTGCACTATTTACACATAGGAGCATCCAGAGATCTCACACTTTGCACTAGGGAGCTGACGTGTTCAAAAACTGTTTATCATTTGATCTGACTGTGTCACAGTTGAGTGCTCATATCCAACTCAACTGGGAAACAAGAGAAAATGCCTTGTTTATCAACCATAAATCATAATTTACGCCTATATGCATGCCACCCAAGTTCTTGTATTAAAGGACTGTTGAAAAAGTTCACTTGTTTGCTAAGATAATGTAAGGCTGTGTGATTAAGGTAAAAATCATAATAATGATTATTTTGGTCAAAATCTTGGTGCAGTATTATTTAACAAAATTATAGCAAGACTTTTAAAAGATTATGGATTTATTCAACTTTCAAAAACAAATCAGTGGATTTCCTTTCATTTTAACTATAATTTGATGGGAAAAAAAATACATGTGAATGTAAATAACAAAGAAAAGGGATGGGTTTCCTGTTTCATGCCACACTGTGAAACAGGATGTGGCATTAAAATTATTTTGTATCAGTTATCTTGTTTGATAATCGAGCATATAGTTATGAGATTTCCAACATTTGAAATGAATAAAGCACATCTTATCTTACCATCTACTGCCATACTGACAACCTGGGAAAAACCTGAACAGACTAGAAAACAAACATGACCTCTCACCCGCTCTCTTACGACATCAGGCATGGTGGTCAGGTCCTCGGATGTCACCTCCTGCCTGTCTGGCAAAATCACCACTTTTACATCCTCCTCATATTGCTCCTGCTCTACATCAAACCCTCCTTCAATACCTGAAAAGAACAAAAACAACAAGGGTGGAAGCATATGTCCCTCTTGGAAAAAGTGATACCCATAGAGTTAGCCTTTTTTCTAAATACATGTATGCTTATGCACTCACCTATAGCCAGTCTGGTGGGCTTTTTCTTAGGTGGGTGTCCAGAGCCAGAGTTACCATCATCTTCCTTCTGTTGGCATTGAGAGTAGGTGAGAGGACATGTAAAAGGATGGTGCTGATAGAGATAAATGTAATTTAGATCACCGTATTTTAACCATAAAGTGTCCCACCTTGGCCTTACGAGTCCGGGTGATGTGCAAATAAGCCCTCTGACCAGAACGAGCATGGTGCCTGTCAACATACTGACTCCCCAAACCCAGGAAACTGTTCATGCACACATACAGGCCTCCTTCACTCTCCTGTAAAGGAAGCACAGACAGTGTTTAATGCTTATTGTCCTCTCTGTATATCTCGCACCACTTGCAGTAGACTTGCAAATTAAAGTTGGATGCGATCTATAAGTCTTAAGCATGTCACAGCATCAGTTGCTACAATGAAAGTAACTAGCACTCCTGTCAATTTGCTAGCCTTTGCTGTTAAACAATGCTCGTTTATTTTAAAGTCCACAGAAAAATAGTGTCTCTTAAGTGTGACACACTCTGAGCAAAGGTAAATTTACATCATCAATAGTCCTGCAACAGTTGTGACTGACTTAGTTTGACAGCTTACTCAGTTAAACCCACAGAGCTAGCTAACAAGCTATAACCGCTAAGTTTCCATTACATTGCATTATTAGCTTAGCTTGAGGCTAACCTGCTAGTTATGTGAAATGGGGAAAACGTAGAAAAACAGACCATTAAAGTGAGACAGCACTGGCAAAACGTTACGTTAGTGTGAATCACGAAAGAGGAAGGGAATACAACACAGCAACACTGTTTATCAACTGAAGTTTTGATTTACAAAAGGAAAAATGGCTCACCGGTGAGGAAAATGACAAGGCGCATTCGTCTTTGTGGACGCGGTCCCCGGGTTTCGGGACCCGAATTGTGGACAAAACCGACATCAAAAGCTCACCAACGTCCGCCATGACGAAGCTCGCTAGTTCCACCTTGCAGCGGGACACCTGCTCTGAGTTTGGACACCCAGCCTCTTGATACCCTGGCTCGGAAGAGTGTCCGTTGTCTGGCCCGTGTTGTGCTGCCTGTGTTTGCCTGAATGAATCATGAGACGCTGCCTTGTGTTGAGGGAAGGCCGTAAAGAAGTCCCGCACACAGAGTGGCTGCTGCTCATTACCGTAATCCACAGGATATAGGTACGCGCTCTCATTTTTATAATGCAAAAACGACTATTTTTTACTTGGTATGTCCACTGCCGAGTCGCCTCATGAAAATGTGAATGTGCGTTAATGCTCTATTAATTATAAGAAATGATTAATTTCTTCAAAATATAACCAACAACTATTAGTTTCACTTCAAACTACCAAAGCTGTTTTACAGTTATATTTACGGTAACGTCGGTTGCGTACTTCGGGTTCCTCTCGGATGAGATACAAATACTGTAGCTTCAAACATAACAAGTTTAATCAAGTCAAAACTCATCAATACCTCAAACCCAATTTGACAAACTCAAGCAAACCCAACGGGAGTCGTTAATAAACGCGCAGCGTTGTATTACATGTATTAAATTCATAAAAAGTACATAAAAATACAAAAAAAGCCCCCACTTTCTTAACAGGGAGGAAACTTTGTGGGTAGTTCTCCCCTTGGAGTCCCTCCTCTGCTTCCACCTTCGCCTCCTCTGCTGGGATTGCCTGTCGGACCATGGCGCTTCAATCGGGACGTTTGACTGTATACGTGGCGTTTAATTGTGCTATTCTCGCACTGTTTAGTTTTACCTCAACGGCTTGGGCAAGAGGCAGCCCCAATGTTATGTCACTTCTCCAGCCGTATGATTTTCTGTATTACAGCGGGGTCCGCGCATATTTTAGTGGGGAGTGGGGCAAAGCTGCAGAGCTGCTGGAGAAATCCATCGCGACCAGGGAATCACTGTTCAGGGTCCGCAGGCAGTGTCATGATGACTGTATGGCAGCAGGGACAGAGGCTCTGAAGAAACTGGGTAAGCTGGGCGCTAATATAAATTATATCAGATATTCAATTACTGGTAATATGATCATCTGTCTGAACAATGCGCCTGAATGGTGCAGTAGAAGCTCATTAAATTAAACTGCATTAATAAATTAGCTATTTAACACTGGTGTAGACCAGTTTTGTCCCTGCTGACTTATATTGGCATATCAGCAAAAATTGGCCAATAAAGATCATCTGTGACACAGTTTTGGGCGAACTAAATGTTTCAAAACTGTGTAATGAAGAGTTAAAGCTAATGGAACAAAGAAATACAGACTAAGTGTCGGTGTCTGAATCAGCTGTCAGCCAGTCTTTTTATTTTATACCCTGATATTAATGTCATCAGTGCATCATGCAACATATTAGAACAGATTTTGTGAAATTCAGTTATTCTTTTAGCTTCTCACAGCTGACTTAATTACACTTGCTAGATCACAAACACACCCTCAGGGATGAAGGGCTATGTCAGGAGGGGCATCTGCTGCGAGAAATAAGGGAGCAGACATTAGTACCTTCTTCCATACAACCTGCTGAATGTTTTCAAACCTGCCAACTTTAAGGAAAAGCCAGAGGAACGACTGACCTACTCCATGAATACGTAGAGTATTCATGGATTCATGCAGACGAAATAGTGATGTGTATGCTCTGAAGAGAAGAGGAGTAGCGGTAGTAAAGGTAGATGAGTTTAAATACCTGGGATATCCAAAGCGACAAACAGTACACAAGGGAGAGGTGAAGAAGGGAATGCAGGCAGGATGGAGTGGGTGGAGACGAGTTAGAGAGGCATGGTTGAGATGGTTTGGACATACGCACAGGTGAGATAGTAGCTATATATATTGGCGGCAGCAGCAAGGTGAGAATAAAAGAGGAAGACCACAGCAGAGGTTCATAGATGTGGTGAAGGACGGCATGCAGATGGTGGATAATAGGGAAAGAGTGAGATGGAGGCAGGTGATTCATTGTGGTCAGCCCTAAAGGGAACGGCCAAAAGAAGAAGATTGGACCTATCATGTAGCCAGACAACAGCTTTGAGTCTGTGTTAATTACTAGTTGGAAACTAGATTTTATGATTTTATGAAGTTACTGGCGGCTTCACCCTTACTTCTCGGTGTCTAAATGCGTAGCTAAAAAACAATGTGACCTCAAGAGCTCAAAGAATGTGTAAGATAGGCTTTTTTGTGTTTTGTTGTAGATTGTTGGCAGTTCTAAAAATCAAAATGTATAAAATATATGCCACAGGCTGGGACCTTATCGTCTTTTCAATGGTGTGTGTGTTGTTAGACTCTGAACAGGGGACTATGTGGGACCTCTGGGCCCTGGACTGGGTGCATCAAAAAGCTGAGTGTTTGAGGTTCTGCATTGGACGCTCTGTCACACATGTTGGACAGCTTCCTGTTTCTGCTGATATAGAGTACGAGTTTGGCACTCGCAACCCTTATAACTTTCTGCAAGTCACCTACTACAAGGTAAGTCGTTCTTTACACAGCCATAAGGAGCTGCTGCATAATAAAGCTCCTAAATTGTCATTACTTCTACCAGTACTGTGTTCCAAATTGTCATTTAAAGGGAAGCACCTGTCAGTATGGTCTGCAGCCATAATTATAGTTCAGCTCACAGCTGCATAAATAATCACAGCAACACCCTTAGTGGTCTGTAACAAACTTCATTCAGTCTCTCATTTTCCTCCACATCAGCTAGAAAAGTTGCAGAGGGCGGCATCGGCAGCTCATACCTACTTTGTGGCCAACCCCTCTCACCTGGAGATGAGAAACAACATCGAGAAGTACAGACGGATGGACGGCGTGACCGACGAAGATTTCCAGGACAGAGAGAGTCACAATGAGAAACACTGGGTGAGGAGGGAAGAGTAATGGGGTATACAGTGTAAGTGGGAAGAAACTGGGTTGCACTGCTTAGAAAAATCAGTCAAATCTGAATAAATTCACTGTCTGACCCATTCAGAATGAGCTGCTCCTTCAGCATTTTGGAGCCCTCATACCTTCATAAGCACAGAGGAGAGACACATGAAATTTGTAGGTCTTAAAAAGACATTTAAAAAAACTGAAGGCTGTCTTACATCCACTCCAAATGTTGCAATTTAAAGCAAAAATCTTGTGATTACCTTAAAAAAATTATCTTAATTCAACAGAAATTCTAAAAAGCTGCTTCATTGTCATATAATCTGTAGGTGAAAATAAAGAACACTTATCTAAAGAGGCTTAATGGTTAGGTTAACAATGTTTGTCAGCACTAGTCAAACATATTGCCTTACCTTCGACCTTCTTTCACAGCCGCTAGTGTTGTTATTGTCCAATTATAAGCAGATAGCACAAAAGACCAAACTACTTATCTTTTTGAAGCACTTTAGTCCTCTGATATGAACTAATAGTTCTCAGTTTTAGTTCCTAATAAGCATAAAAGCTTTGATTCACTAGTTAAGCAGTGGAAGTGCGAGTTTTTGCACTTGCTAACTAGTTAATGATAGCCGACATGCAGACAGGTTTAAAGGCTTTGAACAAACATATCAGACATTTCTTTAACTGACTGACCCTAACTAAGCCATAACTAGTCCTCTAATAGTCCTCACTCTGATTTAAGTTCACAACTCAACAGCTGATGAAGGGCGTTCAAACAGAATGATTTTAGAGACGTCACTGTGGAGAGTCAGACGTGGCCTGAGGGACTGAATTTCTCTGTCTCACTCTCACCTTCACTTGTCTGTTTGCATGCACATGTCTCAAAAGTAAAAATGTACTTCATCATCAAACGCTAGCCTTTAGCTTTGGGTAACACTTAACAATAAGAATTGTAATAATCAGTGTGTAAACCACCTATAATTCAATAGCATCTCATCGGTATTGGTTAGTGTGTGTTTTATAAACGGTTAATCTTTTTCTCCTCCAGTAAATGTTTGTTAATGCTGCTGTAAGGATTCCTTAGAGGAGCACTGAGAATACTTTTGCACAGCAATTTTAAAATAGTTATATTTAAAAGTGTTATATTTCTTAAGCACTATGATACAAAACAATATACAACTCATTAGTTGTTGTTTTTTTAATTAGCAAGCAAATGGCGACTGTGTTATTTCCCTGTGTTAATCTCTGTCTCTGTATCACTGACTTCAGGTCCTGTATGATGCTGCACTGCAGCTCGAGGCTAACTCTGAATGGAAGCAAGCAGCAGAGAAATGGAAAGCTTGTGTGAATGAAACCCTGCAGCAGACAGAGGAGTGCAGGGTGCAGTGTGAAGTCGCTTCCCAACGGCTGCCTGAGGACAGGGGAGTTGACAGCGTTGACGGCGTGTTTGAAAAGGCAGCAGGTAAGAAGCAGGCAGAAGTTTTGAGCCAGACAGAAAGAGACCAGAAAGAGCCAGTTGTCACCAGTTTTTGTTTTCTGTCCAGCCCTCTCCCTCTCGCTGCTCTCATGCCGACAGTCATGCGTGACTCAAGTGGCCACACGACCTGGAAGGATTTCTGCTCAGGAGGACTTCCTGCCAACACAGCTTGAGCATCTGCACATCGCACAGTTTAAAGGTCTGATTTTTTAGGTCAATGTGAAGGTCACACACGTGATTTTATTATTCATCTTAAGACTGATGCACTACTTTGCCTTACTTTGCATCCTCAATTCCCGGCAGCCGGTGACATAAGCGGGGCGTTGCAGACACTTCGCTCTCTCCTGCTGTTTTACCCCTCTGACAAGGACTCCTTAGACAACCTGCAGCTCTACCATGAGACACTAGGGGGAGACACAGAGTCACAGAGCGCACAGCCTGCTCAGGTACCATTCAAACCACTCAAGGTTCATTATATTAAAATTACCACAGTGGTGTCAAAACGTAAAAAAGTTATAAATCCAATAAAGTAATCCAAGTAATTTAAATGAGAAATACATTTTTTCACTTCTCTTGTTCAGTTATTTCAAGCATACTTAGGTTTCAAATTCATCTTTAAAGTCATATTTAAGCACAGGTTTGTGTGTTTTTGTCACACAGGAGATTGTCAGATACATCAGCCACTCCTTGCAGGAGAAGAAGCTGTTGTATTTTGGTATGGAGAACCTCGACTTCACTTTCACAGATCCAGTAAGTACTGATGCCAAATGTGCAGTGCAGTGACAAGAGAGCCAGCTATGAAGCATTTCTTTGCTGAGGTTATTCATCACCCTCTGTGCAGGATCTTTGGACTCCAGAAGATGTTGTACCTGAATCATTGAGGGAGATCTGGAGGTAAAAAAAGAAAGAAAATGAAAAAGAAATCAAAGGTGAATCTGTCACTAGTGGAAACTAATGAAACAGAAAACTCCATCTGTATCTTTTGTGTTTTAATGTTAGAGCTGAAAAAGAGAAAATGAATGAGAAAATGAAAGTGGGCGAGCAGCAAGAGGAAGTGGATGACAGTGGGTTTTTTGCAGGTAAGAAACAGTATGTTGGGGAGTCAGTATGTTGCAGGTAATTTCCTTATGCTATGTGTTTTCAGCCTTTTCTACCTAGGGCGTCATGGGAGGAGCTCCTCGTCACCTTAATTGCACTTCAGGTAGCTTAAAACAAGGAAACACAGGTGTATCCATTACAGATATGCCTGTTTATGTGGCATGTAACCATTAACATCCATCTATCCATTAACAAGTGAAATAATGAATAACATCCACACGTACCTATAGGCTTTGTAGGGTTGTCAGTAAGGATCAACAGATTATAACAGCTCACACATCTTATGTATGTGAAAATCTAACACATTAGAGAATAGAGGATCATTTATTTGCAGTGTGTCACAGTTTCTCGGCATCTCTGTTAAAGATGACTTTACCATGACACACTAGAAGACTATTATTAAATAATGACTAAAATTAGCAGTAATCTACATATCCTATGAAATACGTGTCAATGAATCATTCTACTCTTTATATTACACTGCTTAGACTTTTCTAAAATATAAAACAGGGAAGGAGTCACTTATAGTCAAGTCAAGATTAGCCTGTCTGCTGCTATGACCATCAGGGAAAGTCACCAAAAAGTCACAAGCTTTGTGGGTTTTGTTGAATATTATGGAAACTATTACAAAGAAATTGAAGCGGCAGTTTATACCGAGAAATAGAGTTTTGTCTTATTTGCTTGAATAATTTATCAATTTCACACAGAGGAAAACGAGGCGTGAAGTGACACAGTTTCTATGGATCTACTGAAACCTGAAGACTAAACAGACCAGCGCCTGAAATAAAAGTAAAATCAAAGAGAATATATTCAGTTTGTTGGGATCTGGTCGCCCCATTAAATACAGTCATTATAGAAACAAATATTTCCCATTTGGCAGCTTCGGCGACTTCATATCAGAAAAAACACAGTCGTACCACCATCTTCTGCTTAAAATAAGAAGTGACCCATTTACTGTCTTATCCTTTCTTATTTGTCCTCTCTGCAGGTGGTCCGGTGCCTCAGGTGGGCGTGACGATCACAATGGACGACGAGATGCTGAACGGCACCAATCGAGTCGTCCTGGATGGAGTCATGACGGAGAAGGAGTGTGACAGAATACTGCAGTTAGCATCAGTAAGTTCAATCAGTTTTTTTTAACGCACGCATGTGAAAACCCCTAACATACACATTTACGTGGTCTCCATAGGTGGCAGGATCTCTTGGAGATGGCTATCGAGGACGGCGGTCTCCACACACTCCTCATGAGACGTTTGAAGGTCTGACTGTCCTCAGGGCGGTGAAGGTGGGTGGAAATGACATAACTGAAGCAGGTCTACGAGATGCTCTCAGCAGCATCTCGTGACCCTCACTGCTGCTTCTTCCTCAGTTGGCTCAGGAAGGCCTGGTGAACCAATCAGATGCCAAGCTGTTACATGAGCTGGGTGATAGAGTGCGAACCGTGCTGCACTCCTACTTCAGGAGCCCCTCAGGACTTTTCATCACTTTTACACACCTGGTCTGTCGCACTGCTGTCACAGGTAAAACCAACAGTATTCAATACTGGGATAAATGGAACAGGTCCTTTAATGTGTAACTAAATCATCCACTCTATTCTTACTTTATTACTTAAAGTTAAATGTGTTATTTTGTTCTTGTTCTGTTTTTTCTTTTTAAATCAGACGATCAGAAGGGCAGGCTCGACCTCTCTCACCCCGTCCACGTTGACAACTGTCTCCTCGAGCCGGAAACCAAGCAGTGTTGGAAGGAACCACCAGCTTTCACACACAGAGACCTCAGGTACTGAAAAAAACATCTCTTCGTGGATTAATAATAAATTTGGGCTCACACTTTCTCCACAAATAATTTTAGAAGATGTTCTCAAGCCATTTTATTCTAGCAAATATCCACGAACAGAATGTTTTAATATTCCTTTACTGGTAAAATGTCATTTAGATATCATCAGCATATAGCAGTGAGAGAATGGTACATGTCATCGTTGCCAAAAGAAAGCTGTCACAAACCGAACAAAGATCTCTGTGATCCAGAGACTCGTGTCTGCTTAGAATACAGGTTTCTGAGAAACATCTTTAGCTGCTTGAGGAATGTGACATTTTCAAACCATTATATAGAAGATGTGAACATCGACGTTGTTTCTCCATTTCACAGCCCTAAGCTACATTTGGGAGTGTTACAATGGACAGCTAAAACACTTGTATCTGCAACTAATTTTGCTGTTTAAACAATGATGTATCCCAAGATACTGGTGCTCAAAAAACTGATTACAGAAAAACATCTTGCTGTTTCTAAAGAGGACAGGTGGGAACATTTCTTAGATGTTGCTGATTTTATATGGAATTACCTAAAAAGCATTAGTTTACACTGCAAGTCTTAAACAGTGTTTCAGGGGAACAATTGTGGCAAATATCAAAACAACCAGAGCACCTGTCGTCACTGGTAAATAGTTTTGTTCTGTTGTTATGGGGAAATAATGACACCTTAGAGCTACATGAACTGATGGAGGTGGAGGGAGAGCAGAGAAAACACTGCTCTACAACACAATTGCTCCATAAATAAATGCAACTGAAAACTGAACGTGACACTTAAAGTTGCTGGTTTTAGTTTTTATTATATGTGAAGAGGTCAGTCTAAGGAAAAAAACGTTAATAATTGAAAACTGAAATGGCTTAGTTTCAGTGTTTCAATGTTTCTGCTTTGACCAAAATGTTCATCCTCTTTGGGTGTAATCGTGCCAATTCTATCGCCAAAGGAAGGAATTATGTAATTGTTGCATGTTCTGTTTGTCTGTCTGTCTGTTTGTTTGTTAGCACTTTAGTGTCCACAGTTTTCAAGATATCATTTTCAGATTTTATGAGATGGTTATGAGGTGGATGGAGGTGGGCCGTCTGAGGTTTCCTTTTATGAAATGTAATTGTCAGTTTTAACATTTTGTGACATTATTGAATTGAATTTTAGTCAGTGGCAGATCACAACAACAGTAACTTCAAGATGCTTTATATTGAAAGTTAAAGACCCTACAACAAAACAGAGAAACCCCAACAAGATGACCCCCTAGGAGCAAGCACTTGGTGACAGCAGGAAGGAAAAACTCCCTTTTAACAGGAAGAAACCTTCAGAGGAACCAGCCTGTTACAGATTGAGGCTTTCTATTTCACCTTTTAAAACTTTAACCCTGGATTTGACCTTCCTTGTGGCAGGAAATCTGCAATGCTGCAAAGTAAAGTTACATTTCTTTTTATTTCAGGGGTAATAACTTTATTTTATCTTTTGAGACATTTTTTTTATCTAAATGTTATATTATTTTTGCATGATTGATTAAACCAGAGGTTCCCAAAGTGTGGGGCCCGCCCCCTAAGGGGGGATGCAGAGCCAAAGCAAAGCAGGAGATGAAGCATCGCCAAATATGTTTCCAAACCAACTTCCTTCCAAGCCAAAGACTAGAAAATATGGTGAAGCATATCTTCCCTTTGAAGCATATCTTCCCTGCACAAGTGCCGAGGTAGGTTTCCCCTGCAGAATTGGTTTTCCTGCGTCGGGAGCACGCGCTGGGCTCTCCAAATCACGGACAAACAGTATCGGATTTTTAGTTCACAAACACTTCTTGTAATGACTAACTACTCCTGGGGAGCAAACATTTTTCTTGTAAAACAAAGGGGGGCCTAGCAAAAAAAGTTTGGGAACCACTGGATTAAACTGACATTTCTCCATGGCACAGAATCTCACCTAGACACAACATCTTCACCTGCCTGTTTCTTCATTGTATAGTATACGATGAAGAAATGTAAAGTGGCCATAGATGGATGAAGACATGAGAAGTTTTAGTGAGAAATTAAAACGGTGTACGTAGGTGTGAAATCTAAGAATAAATAAATGGGATTAAAATGTGCAGTTTAAATGGAATTAGCAGGACTACATAACAGTGTAATAACAGACTGTAATAATCAAATGACTGTGTGTGCATTCATGCTCAGATTTCAGCCTAATTCTTACACAGCAGGTTACTTTTACGACTCTCTTTCTCCCAGCGCCATCCTCTACCTGAATGACGACTTTGATGGCGGAGAGTTGTTCTTCACTAACAGAGACGCCAAGACAGTAACGGTAAGTCATTTTAATCTTGTTATTACTATTTTTACTCTTTAATTAATATATTTGTTGGAGCTGGTAAACTTGTCTTCTGTGCCTTCAGGCTCGAGTGAAACCCAGCTGTGGTCGACTGGTGGGCTTCTCCTCGGGTCCGGTAAATCCTCACGGTGTTACCGCGGTAACCAGAGGCCGGCGGTGCGCCCTGGCCCTCTGGTTCACAAAGGAGAAGCTCTACAGGGACAGGGTGAGCTTTATGACAGCACAGAGCTGCCATGACCTCCTTCTCCTCCTCCTCGGGTCTGGCCGGTCACCTGCAGGCGTGTGGTTGATGATGTCATGATCCCGGTGTTGGATAACATGAGCAGCTGGGGCACAATGCAAATCTGGTGGCTGTTTGCATGTTTTCCTATTTACTGTGCCTGGTCTGTGGTGATGCCATGACATTGTCTTTTAGGTTTATCATAAATGCAATCATTTTTCATGCACCTGTCAATTTATAAACCAAAACATGTTTAGTTTTTTTTATAAGCTGTGACTTTCTGCAGTGAGGGAGTGCGTCCTCATCAGTGATAATAACAGAGATGTAAGGAGCTGCGCTGAAGAGCTGCTGTCGAGCCAAAGAGACTATTGAAACGACTCAGTTTACATAACTTTTAGCATCACGTAGATAAAAGAAAATCTAAATTTACATGTAGAAACACACTTTGCTTAGATGAGCAGGGGGTTTTCAGCTCCAGCCTTACATTTTCTACTTGGCTACATTTTCATAAAAGTTTTGGTTATGCAAGCAAAGTTTCATTAACTTAGTTTATCCCGCATTGGTCATTGTTTGCCCTGTGGGCTCGTGTTGAGCAAATGAAGCTCCCTCTAACAGAGGAGAATCTCTTTTACAGAAAAATTGTCCTGAAAGTGCAAGAAGAGAAGTTGAAATTATTCCAACAAAGATGAATGTTCCTCCCAAACTTTAGTTTTATGTCATTGTGACTGCAGGAAGTCAATATTTGAGCTGTATTTTGGGTCTCTCCCTCAGGAGCGAGAGGAGGCAGAGGCCGTGTGGGCTGCAGATGGACACAGTGTGGTGAAAACGGACGAGGAGACCGAGGGCGGCGCCACCTCTAGCCGCAATGCTCGGAGCCAAGTGACAAAGGAGAAGAAGCGAGAGAGAGGCAGGGTGACGGGGGGCAAGGATGAGCTGTGAGGGCCAGAATGAGCCCAAACTTCATCATTCACCCACACATTCACCCTCTTCATGTTGCTGCCTGGTGCTGTAAAGTTTGCATGTGTGTATATATTTATACTGTATATGATGAGGGTATATGAGAGAATAATGTCCTGTCGTCCCTCTAATGTCAATCACTGCCCTAAAAACCAAAGAGAATAAAAAAAGTCATAAATGTGACTCTGTACAGGTGTATCGTGGGTATTGTATGCCAAAAGCATGCAAGTGCTGAACAGAGAGCGCATTAGATGATATGAAAACAGGGCTGTGTAATCTATTAGGTGATTACCGCACACCCTCTTTAACAGCCTGCTGATAAAAACAATTAAAACTAAACAAAAAGAAGGTTAAAGTTTATTTAGTCTGTTAGACAAAGGATGATAAGATAGGAACCACACAGCAGCAGGAACCTGTAAACACAGTGACGCCGTCCAGAAACTATAATTTGAGGCAGTAAAAGAGGGAGAAAAGGACCAGAGAGAGACAGCGAGAGGTGTGGAGGAAGGGAAAAAAAGATAGAAATAGAGAGATTACTGTTAATCCCTCATAAATGAGTGCATTTGTTTATGAAGCTTAAAAACATCTCCCATTTAGAATATGGAATAGTAATCCGGGAGAGATGATTTAATCATTCACATCCAGCGCAGTGACATTCGACCACCTTCTCCCATCTTATCCTCCCCATTACAACCAGAGCCTCCGCTCAGCCCCCCTCCTCTGCTTTTATCTTGTGCATTAGGTGCCGACTCAAGTACCATTCATGGCCCATATTAACACTCTTACTCCCCCCTGTGTTATAATCCCCTGCGGCTGGAATTGGGTCGGTGGGCCCTTTTTAATGCAGCCTTGGGTTTAACCTCTTCCCTCCCTCTCACAGTGAGACCACGTAGCGCCCAAAACACCTCCGCATTAATCTTCACTTAAGTAGGAGTTAGTCACTAAAAAGCATTTTATGCATAATGCATTTTAATGCTTTTTAAATGCACATTAAAGATCACAGATGTCTAATGATACCTGCGTATACGAGCAAGAAATTTACACATCAAATTTCTATGTTTTTACATGAGCAGGAGAAATTATGTAAGGCTCAGCCGCGTAGTTATAAAACTGGTGTTATTATAATTGAATGCTGTGTGTAGTGAGTAGCTGACAGGATCACTCATCTCCTATATCACATTTCCTACTATTTGTGATTATGACCCTAACCTCCTATTGGTTGCTTACTGATGATGTCTGGCCTTGGTGCCTTACATAATTTTGAAGAGTAGAGTAAACAGAAATAATAAGATTCTGGTTTTTATATCACAAGTTTTATTTTACATTCCTGTTTATAGAGGTGGCCTGACAACAGGCAAAGCTTCCTCAAATATGGGTAGGGCTAAAAATAAATATCAAAAGTTAAAAGAACAGCAGCAGAGATGCAACATTTCAACACACCGACTGGTTACATACAGTCAGAACAACAATAGCACGTCACAACAAACTGTACTCGGTTTACAGCAGCTTACTGTTACTGTTGAACCCTTCAGGGTAGATGCACCATCAGACACAGTCAAAGGTGAAAAGTCATCGCAGTCATCTGAGTTTGCTTGGAAAGTGGAAGGAGACTCTTTTCCTCGACTCCCCTGCAGACGGCTCAGAAAATCAACTTTGAGTTGAACCCAGAACCTTGTTGCTATGAGACAACTTCTTCTGCCAGTTTACACAAGAAAGATACTGAAACTTGTCAGAAAAACGAATGCTTTTCATTTTAATGTAAACAGTAAAACCTTGAAATATCAGTCAAATTATATCCACAGCTGATTGACAGATTTTTTTTTCTAAGCACAAACTGCCTGCTGAGAGTGCACAGATATTGCTTGGGAACATATGCAAGGTGAATAAACACCCACTCACTTGCCATTTCATTTTAAAGTTCATCTTGCTAGTATCAGGTTGGATCTTCTTTCACCTTTAGAGCTGTCTTAATTCTTCACCGATTCAACAAGGTGCTGAAAACATTCCTCAGATATTTTTCTCCATATTCACATAATAACATCACACGATTGCTACAGATTTGTTAGCTGCAAATCCATGATGCAAATCTCCCGTTCCACCACATCCCAAAGGTGCTCTATGGGACTGAGATCTGGTGATTGTGGAGGCTATTTGAGTACAAGTGAACTCATTGTCAAGAAACCAGTTTGTGATGATTTGAGCGAAATGGCACATTATAAATGGTAGATGGCCTGTATTTATATAGCGCTTTTCTAGTCCCTAAGGACCCCAAAGCGCTTTACATATCCAGTCATTCACCCATTCACACACACATTCACACACTGGTGATGGCAAGCTACGTTGTAGCCACAGCCACCCTGGGGCGCACTGACAGAGGCGAGGCTGCCGGACACTGGCGCCACCGGGCCCTCTGACCACCACCAGTAGGCAACGGGTGAAGTGTCTTGCCCAAGGACACAACGACCGAGACTGTCTGAGCCAGGGCTCGAACCTGCAACCTTCCGATTACAAGGCGAACTCCCAACTCTTGAGCCACGATCGCCCATGAAGGGATGGATATGGTCAGCAGCAGTTCACAGGTTGGCTGCGGTGTTTCAGTGATCCACACCTGGTAATAAAGTCCCCCCACACTGTTACACTACCAGCAGCCTGAGCAGATGTTGCAAGGCAGAATGAAACCATGCTTTCATGTTGTGTCAAATTTTGACCCCACCACTCAAATACCACATCAGAAATCAGTACATCAGTACATCAGTAGATCATCAGTTTGAAATACTCAGACCGGGCTTTGTAGCACCAACAACCATGCCGTGCTCAAAGTCATTTAAATCAGCTTTCTGCCCCATTTGGATACTCGGTTTGAACTTCAGTAAGGGTCATCTCAACCATAACTAGATATATAAACATCAGCAGTCTAACAACATGTTTGTGTCTGACACATTTGTCATTTAATCCACTCACTCCTCCCACAGATCAAATGTTCAGAGATCTCTTTCAGCGTGTGCAAAGTAAACAAAACAAACTCTCCTCTTCATGTTTTTATTGTGCTGTGCAGGAACCGAGTGCAGAAAGACATATATTTAAATTTTCATCTCATTCGGGGAGGGATGCTCGCCTTTTCTGCTTTCAGTTCAGTCGGTTTAACATCAATAGTAAATGTAATAAAATCATAGCAGATTATAAGATTTTACAAACCACTTTGAGACTTTTCCTTGTAGTAGAGCATTGTTAGTCTTTAAATAGTAACCCATAATCGGACACTCTTTCTGTCTTTATCCCGTCCTGTTTCTGTGCCTCTGCTAACAAATCCCTTGTTTTGCTCTTTGTTTTTTCTCTCTGTTTCACTCGCCGTTTCACAGCCTGTGCTTCCCTGACTCCATTTCTCCAAATCAAGGGTCAGCACCACTGTCGTTACCACAATCCAGCGAGCAAAGGTCAACACTTTTAAACTGCAGAGCTCAATTTAGCCATGCTGAATCACAGAATGAAGCCAGGAAGCACACAGCAAAGGCTTTTCTGCTCCAAACACAGATATGTTCGCAAATGTGCAAACAAGGAATTCATATTGTCTTAGTAGTACAGTGATGTCGCCTAACTGTGGGAATCCGTGTCAACAAGGGTTTGCCTGGAAAGTAGTAATGTGATATCTGAGGTACTTGTTCCATATTGGAACAAATAGAATCTTAGTTTCTTCATTTGCAGGATTTTATGTTATATTTTCTAATTATTCTTTGCAACTAAGTGAAGTGTGTTTTAGAGAAAGAACATTAAACAAGGTCTTAGACTGGCATGTTTTGCATATTGTCACTGTGTACTTGTAAACACCCCTAAGCAAATTTGTTTTAGGACTAGTTTAGGATTTGAATGTGTTCTTCTAGTTCAGAGGACACTGGGTATTTGAGACAAATTTCAAGGAGAAGTTACAAACACTGCAGTACAATAGCTCTGCCATAATTTATTAATGAACATACTTCAGCTACAGAAAGTAACTCTCAATAAAGTGACTCTCCTGATCCATGTGAAAAGCTCAGTGGGAGAAAGGAATGGGCGCTCCCTTTAATAATGCAGTTGGGATTCAGCACCTGATTCGGTGACTTTATCCCAGGCCTTTTGGGTCAAATGCAGTCTGTTCTCGTGGATCCGTCTCTCTGCCTAACAATGCAATGTCATGATCGTGAGTGCAAGCTGCGTTGTTTCATAACTAACACAGGTGATTTACTCTGTTAGATAATGTGCAAAAGCTGTGGAGTGGCACATCAACAGACGAGTGACAACAGAAACCTCTAAATTTAGATGTCTGGGCAGAACTCGAGCTAACCGAAGGGATATTAGGCCAGAAAGAGAGGCCTTTGTGGCCCTTTATCTCTACCTTTAGATGACAAAGAACATAGGAGACAGCTATAGTGGCACACACTCTCTACACCGACAGGAAATTCCTGCAGTAATTCTTGCTTTGTCATTATAGCCAGTCTGATCCCTACACTGCCAATCTCCCCCTGCCCATACACTTTCTAATATTAGCTTCACCTCAGGTTTACAAAACACAAACCCTCCTGTCAGTCATAGATCTTTTGAAAACTATCTCAGCACCATAAAAAGCCATGTTCCCAGGTCCTCTATTTATCCTCTTCTCCCTCCCCTCCACGATTTCCATCTCTTAGTTTTTTGACTTGGATTCACCCCGGCTCATGTCTTGTGACCCTACAGACATGCTCTGCACCTTGTTTGGTTTCACCCACTGTTTCTTCTCCCTTTCTGTCTATTTCACCATCACCCCCCCTCCCCCTTACTCTTCCATCCCAGGGTTTATCCCCTCATTGCTGATCTCCCTTCATCCCTCCAATCCTCATTTGTTCCTCATAGGAGCAGTGAGGCAAGTGAGGAATACCGCACTGTGCGCGATACCAAAAGCGAATGAGTGGAGGAAAGAGCAGGAACAGACAGGCTGAACTTATGACAGCAACCTGAGGGAGGCCGCCGCAGGAAGAGGGATTCAAGATCCACCAGAACACCTCGTTAGCAGACTCCGATTGGTAAGTGGATGGTCATGTGTTCCTTTCAGGAGACACTGATGTTTTCAGGTTTCAGTTTTGTGGATATGCTGCTGTGTCATGCTTCACGGGCATCAAGGGGTCATACAAAACTGACCTGAACACATTTACGGCTGATATCTTTTAAAAATGTGTCCATATTTCTGACATTTTTAAATGTGGTTGTTTTGAGTGTTGTGAGGCTTACACTTCAGAAAAGAAGTGTAAGAGTCCTTCTCAAGCTGGAAACCTGCTGATCATTAAAACGGTCTGGAGATGTCACATTTATACTGATACACACCCGATGCCTTTAGCTGTGTTTCATCTTGTGCTTATGGCACATGCAGATGAGGGATTTGCATGGGATCAGCATACAATAGTGATTTAATTGTATGCGCTGATAATCTGAATAAAAAACAAACTCCTTTTGTGGTCTGACTCTTAATGCGATCAGACATAATCTGCATGACAGAGCTGCGTAAAGTTATTTCAGATGCATTATTTTCCGTGTAAACTTAAGAATCAAAGCATCGGCTGTTTGAAGTTTTAAGAGTTGAAGAAGTGGTTGATGGCATTTATGCAACATGAAAAAATTTATCTGTTACAGTGTGCCTTTTAAAAGAAGTCATATACACTGTTAATGGAGAAGGGAGAGATGCTTTGGCTGAAGTCAGGAAGACATTTTCACTGTGATGCAAACTGAGTGTTACATTTTAATTAAAGCCAATGAAAAACATCTTAATAGTGACATAAATGTCATTTCACATAAACTAACAATTAGCTGCCATTTAACAATTTTTTAACATCCCCTTCAAGTTGCAAGAATATAAGAGGGAAACTGTCTGAGGAGTCGAATCACTGGCCATACTCATGGACCCTGCCCCACCTTTCACCAGCTCTCCCTCTGCCTACCTCCTCCATCTGCCCCCTACCTCATTCTCATGCCCCTATCTGCCGCCCCATCCCTTTCTCCATCTCTTATCTAGATGCAAAGAGCAGTCAGTAATCGGATGAGAGCAGATTTGATTCAAAAGGCATCCCTTAAAATCTCAGCCAGTAGGATTTAAAACTCACTCTCCTGCCTCACCTCTTACCCTCCACCCTCCCTTATTTCAACTCCCTGCCTCCCCTCCCTCTGCCTCCACTTCTCCCTCTGTTTGTGTTAATGCACTCCACCATCCCGCCACCCCTAGCAGTCATTTAATCACACAGAACAATGGCAGGGTCCCAGGAACACAATGGCAAAAGGGTAATAGCACGACTAAAACACTCAAACGTCATTAAAACGCTCATTACTGGAGCAATTTCCACATCTGGAGCAAAGGCTTTAAAATCCCCCTTGGTTCAGAAACTTCAGGGACGACGTATCAGTCAGCAGTTTAAGAAAGCTACACCCAAAGTGTAGCTGCTGTGGCTGGTGTGTGTTTTTGGAGGCCATCATCCATTTACTTTAGCTTTACACATAAAGCCCAGTGGCAAACAATTAAATCAAATCTCTTTCTTTTACAGAGTCACTCCCTCCTTTCCCTTCCTCTCCTTTTCACTTCAAACAAATTAGAGGCAAATCCACTTGGTCATGTGTTTTGACAGGGACACTCATTCAAATAGTAGAGGGGAGAGAAAGCGAGAGATTGCTGCAGGGACGCAAACGGTAAAATCAGCGCAAGTATTCCCTCCTGTCACTTTTTAAGGTAAGATAAAGGAAATGGCATCATGAAAACTGATTGCTTTAGAAAGAAAAAGAAGTAACTTTTAATATTTGTACAAGAAACTGAAAAGGGTGTGTTTTCTTTTTAAAGTTTGCTTATATTGTGGTGCTTCACCTGAGAAATTAACGCCGTGCTTTTCCATCTGAACTTCTCTGTGCTTCTTTCTGACTTTCTGGCTGCCTCTTCAGTTGTGCGTTGATTACATTTGTCACACTTTATGAGTCTGACCATTAGGCGATTGGTTTTACCGCTAAACATTGCTCATTTAATCATCACATTAGCAAATTTAATAGCCATCAGCAGCAGATGAGAGCTCAGCTGGAGTGTTAAATGGCACAAATTCCTCTACAAGTGTTGTGAATTTGCCGTGAAGCTGAGAGGCAGCGAGTGAGAGCTGGTACACATCATTACAGGACATACTGGTTTGTGTGTACATTCAGGGTGAGGATCTTTGCTCTCACATCGTCTGAAGGGCAAACTTTAACCGCGTGAATATTCATACGGTCTGCCTGTGCGTGCGTGTCTGAGTGTAGGTGTGTCCTGTGGGTTTCTCTGTATGTTCCTGCGAAGTTAGAAAAAGTTTGCAAAGCAGATGGGGGCAGGTTTGACTTGCAAAGCAGCACTTACCTGGAGACCTACAGTAGGGAGGTTAACAGGTAAATGCAGGTAAAATTCTGAGATGGAGTGATAGCGCGGGCGGCTTGGCAAAGATTTTAGGATTTCTTGGTGACTGAGTTTTGTTTATGCTGCTTCACCGGAACTCTCCTTCTTATTCCCAGGACTACGGCCTCTTCTGACATCTTCTCTAGAGTCCACTATTGATTGATCGCCATGGGTGAAATGGAGCAACTTCGAAAGGAGGCAGATAGTCTCAAAGACCAGATTACCGTAAGTTGGCCGCAATATATCATCTGTGGTAGATCCAGCATAATACACATACTGTTCTGTCTGACGTGTGTTGACATATTATTCCTGACGGCACTTTGTGTGTGTGTGTGCGTACGTGTGTGCTCTGCAGGCAGCTCGCAAGGCGGTGCAGGATACCACACTGCAGGAGGCAGCAGCTGGGATCACAGTGGTGGGGCGTGTCCAGATGAAGACCAGGAAAACACTAAGGGGTCATCTTGCCAAGATCTATGCAATGCACTGGTCCACTGATTCAAAGTAATTACCCAACATGCTGCACAAATTGAAAGGACACCTGCTTTTTTGTTGTGTCGCAGCCAAGATCTGATAGTTTTCTAATAATTTTCTAAATAATTGTGAGGAGAGTGAGCAAAGTCCAGATATGCAGAAGGGAGATGGTAAATTAGATTTGCTTTAACCTGAGTAAATTGATAGGGGGAAGCATATTCTTAATGTTACAGCCTCTGCTTCACGTGGGGGTTTTTTGCTGATTTTAATCCACATTTCTCCCCCAGGCTGTGTGTCAGTGCCTCGCAGGATGGAAAACTCATAGTGTGGGACACCATCACGACCAACAAGGTAGGAGAGGCCAAAGGGCAGGGCTATTACAATTCCGGTAATAGGAATTTTTGTTTCCAGCTATACCTAAACCCAAAGTAAACGTGGTTGTAAACCTTGCAGGGTGTATTCACTCTCAAACACACCAAAATACACAATGTACTTCTCACTGTGCCTTAAGCATCTCTCGCTCAAACATTAAGACTTAAGCACATACCTTTAAAAGTTACAGGATCTAAATTTCCATCGTGAGACAGCTAAATACACGACAGTAAATTCAGAGGCTGAAAACAAGCTCTCCTGTCCTCTGTGTGCACCTAGGTGAATGCCATCCCCCTCAAGTCATCGTGGGTGATGACCTGTGCCTACGCGCCTTCTGGAAACCTTGTGGCGTGTGGCGGTCTGGACAACATGTGCTCCATCTACAACCTGAAAGGCAAGGATGGGAACGTCAAGGTCATGAGAGAGCTTGCAGCGCACACAGGTAGGAAGATGACAAGAAACAGAAATGAAATGCTCCTTTGCGATGAGTCCTGCGGTGCCCCATGTGGTATTTCTGTGGTTGTACAGGTTACCTGTCCTGCTGTCGTTTCCTCAGCGACACTGAGATCATCACCAGCTCAGGCGACTGCACTTGGTAAGAATATAGTTTGATTCACTGAACAAAAGAAAGTTTCAATTGATTTTTTTGCACTTGTTTGAATTAAACTTGCCCTTCTAGCGTACTATGGGACATTGAGACAGGAACCCAGAAGACTGTGTTTGCCGGACACCAAGGAGACTGCATGTCCCTTGGCGTGTCCCCAGACTTCAAGTTCTTCATCTCAGGGGCTTGTGACTTCACAGCTAAGCTGTGGGACATCAGGGAGGGCACCTGCAGACAGACCTTTGCAGGTCACGAGAGTGACATCAACGCCATTGGGGTGAGAACAAAGGGGAAAAAAAGATTTCCTTTTCCATTGTGTGCAAAGCTCTCAGTGCGTCCTGTCCAAGGAGGCACGCTTTCTAACCACTTCTATTTCCTCCAGTTCTTCCCCAACGGTAATGCAGTGATAACAGGATCAGATGACGCCACCTGCAAGATGTACGACCTGCGAGCTGACCAGGAGCTCATCACCTACCAGGACAGCAGCATCATGTGCGGGGTGACCTCTCTGGCCCCCTCCCTGTCTGGACGCCTGATACTCGCTGGCTACGACGACTTTAACGTCAACATCTGGGACTCGCTCAAAGCCGAGAGAGTCGGTGAGAAACCGAGTTATTCCACTTTTTTTTCTCCATCTTTTTTCTGCTATATTCCTTTTACTTAGTTTCCAGAGTGAGTTTGCTCTCTTCTTTTTGTCATTGTGGTTTCAATACAGTAATATAATGCAACACAAACACCTGACACACAGTCCCATAGACATCCCAGGCACAATAAATATTTGCACCACCTCCTCTTAATGCTGCTGGACAAATCTGACCAAACAAGACTAAAACTACATTTCCTGTATATTATTATTTTTTACAAGCACACAATATTGTTTTAGTTACATTTCCTTGTAAAGTTTAGTTTTGCACATAAGTAAACTAAAACCAAAAATGTTTGACCCTTTGTCTCATTTATTTCCCTGCTTGCTGCTGTTCAGGTGTGCTGGCTGGTCACGACAACAGAGTGAGCTGCATCGGAGTATCCACAGATGGCATGGCGTGCTGCACGGGATCCTGGGACAGCTTCCTCAAGATCTGGAACTGAGGCTGTTCATTGCAAAGAGAGCACTTAGTGAAGTGAAGAAAATATAAAGAAATTGAGGTCTGAGGGAGGGGATGAGGAGTCACATGGGGTGAGAAGAGGGTATGTCAAATTGTGCCAAGTCCTATCTAACGGTGGAGCGGGGTTGTAATGTGAAGATTTTCTCTCCTCTCCATCACGTTGCGCTCCAAACTTTCTTCTCACGTTATGGGGGAATTCTGGGTTCGGGGGTCTGAGCAAATGTCATTCCCATCAGTAGTTAATTGTACTGTGGTTCACATGGATCAAGTATGCACATTAATTACAGCAATTTGAGAACAGTTGCCAAATGGAAACGGTAGCACACAGGATGAGATAGAATTGAATACGTCCAGCTGAAGCATATGTTGTGTTGGGTAACTTACTAACATGCTGTGATTTCTATCATAGCACAAGTTAAATCATATAAATAATATGAGCTTTATTGTTTCAGACTGTTGTTTGTTGTTAGTTTTGGTAGATTCTGTAGATGCTTACATTTACTTCCTGTTCATTTTCTAACTTTAGTTAAAATGGAGTTCTAGCTTGCAGATGTCTGCATTAGCGTGTGTTTTTGTATGTGATCGATGGACAATATTTACCAGGATTTCGGGTCTCATCACTCGGCCTAACCCCTCAGTAGCTAGACCTGAAAAGTGCTTTGGGTAAACTGCTGAACTGACAGATGGGATAATAAAATGATTTTCATGCTTCGCTAAGCACTTACATAAAAAGATGACCCATTTGTCTCAGGACAGGACTCTTTGTATGAGTGGTGCATGGATGGTAATAGCTGCTGTGCTTATGAGTAGTACATCTGAATGTGTATATAAGTGCTTACTTTTCCTCTGCATGCAAACCTTTAAACTTGAAGGACAGGTTGTGTATATAAAAATGAAAAAAACAATCTAACTCTAATTTAAACAGGCTCTTTTCCAGAGTGGATACACACTGTACAAAGTGAAGCAGCACTACCTAATAAACATCTGCATTACACAAGTCTAAATGTTTATTTCTGGCATTCAAATCCTTCTAGATACAAGTGAAGCATGTGAAATGTCATCCACGCTTCTGTTGTCTTTGATTTCACTCTAGAGAAAATGTGAGCATTTATTTGTAGTGTGACTTTAGTTGTGTAGACAAAAGCATAAGAATGTAGTTTCTCTTAAGGATAAACAGGCTCAGATGTGAAGCATTGCAGGCTTTTTACACACAGCTGCATGCTAAACAAAACCTGATTGCTTTTATAAAAAAAAATCTGCTCTTGTCCTGAATTCCCTGTCAAACCTGTTTAGTTTTATTATTCATTAATCAGGAACCATGCACACACACACACACACACACACACACACACAAACAAACAAACAAAAAACATCTCACAAGATGCCTCCAACCAGTTTAAGATACAAGTTCCGTTCCTTCTGCAGGTAGACAGGATATAAAAAGCTAAAAAATACAATAATATAATTATTGATAGTTGCATTTATTCAAGCAGGACTTTATCTATCTCACATATTGCGTCCAGCTAATTTAAAAACACCAACTAACCTAACATATATGTCTTTGGACTGTGGGAGGAAGGCACAGGAAGAGCAAGCAAACCCCATACAGAGATGCACCAGTTGGAGCTCAAACCAGGGACTCCCTTACTGTGAGGTGAAAGTGCAAACAGCTTCAATCAGCCTCACTCCCATCCACACTGTAAAACCTTCACCTTCACCAACTTATTTAAACCGTATATTATCAATTAAAAATAATCATAAAAATTAGGATGATATAGCCTCAGTTAAAAATGCTATAATAAAGATCACCTGTCAGACAGATGCAGGGTTGCTGCCTCAGCTCATCCCTTTTTGGAATACTCACAGAGGCCTTGTCTCATAGGAACTAATAGCTAAGAACCATATAATGGCATTACTCACAGATGATCTTATCACTTACCTCCAAAATCCAGATTTAACTCCGCCCATACTCATGAACATGTAGGTTATCATGTGACTATCTCCAAAGCACAAGTTCTCTATCAAGTTATAATACATTCATTATAATACAGAGATTCAAAAGGGAATTTCACCAGAAGATGATGGAGTGATTGAAAGTAGTTGTAGCAGTTCATGTACAAAACTACGAGCATACCAATGGACTCTGTAGTATTTTTTCTGCTACATATTTTAATAATGTTGACACTAAACGCTTTAGAAGACATATTTGGTTGTGATATTTTCAAGGATCCCAGAGTGACACTTTTGGTTCTGATACCTAGCGGCACGATTCAATATGACAATATTCCTCCCTTCACAGTTTTGAATATTGCATGTAAAAAGACCATAAATAGGAGCTGCTCCTCCAAGAACAGATCAGCGGCTGGCACTCATAGAAAAGTGTGGGCCACATGATCTGCCTACAAGTCAAACATTTTAGAGTATATAAAGGCCTCCTGTCTACTACTGTGCTGTTTATTTTCTGTTACTCTTTCCACACCCTTCTCTCTTCTGTTCTTGTTTCCTTGTGAAAAAAATAAATAAAAAATAAATAAAATGAATAAATGTAAACTTAAAAAAAAGGCTACATCTAATTAATGCTAAAATGTCTGTTTTTCTTAAGATTTTATTAGGTACACCTGCTATACTGCTCGTTAGTGCGAATGTCAAAGAGCCAATCACATGACAGCAACTCAGCAGACATCAAGGTAACCTGCTGAATGAACTGGTAGTTACATAGTACTTTTTCTTAACTCAAAGCATGCCTTGGGGATAGAAAAGACACTTTACACTCACACTCTGACAGGTGAGGACAACGAAGTGTTCACCATTGCCCAAGGACGCTTTGACATTTAGACTAAGGAGTCGAGTCAGTTCAATGACATGTGAGCTATGCAATCTTTGCAAACAGGAGAAATATTAAATTTCAAGTGTTATTTCTGAATATAATTTAGGTGTTGACGAAGATTAAATGCGCACAAAAATGAACAAGAAAATTCTCCAAATAACAGATAAGAGTTAATCAGTAAAATTTTAAGCTCTAGTAGGTTTGCAAAGTTTATTTACACAACAACAAGCAGTTAAATATATACAGGACAACAAACAGTTTGTGGAAGCTACACACATAAAAACACACTTTTAAAAACAGTGCGTGCAGTGCCTCATCGGTTCTCCTTATCCAGACACACAGCCAGCACTCGGCGGTCCATCTGTCCAGCCCTCTGCTTGTCGGGAGTGGACGTCTTCAGCTTCATCTGGAAGGAAATCAAAACGTGAATTTCCTGTGTTTTTGGACAAGTAAAAACACAGATGTTGCTTTCATGAGCTGATATATGTGGGTAAATTACAGCTACAAATACCTGAGCGTGCTGGTCTCTGGGTGAGTTGGTCTTCTTGAGGATCTGCAGCGGGGAGCGGCCTTCAGTTCCTGAAGAAAAAGAAAGTTTAAAAAGGAAAAGCAATACGGTCTCACCATAAACAATCAAAAGGTGACAAACTTCCTACACACCTTTCTGCTTCAGTTTTCCAGACTGTCCTTTGTTTTCGTTGGCTACGTTCTTAACGGCCACACGGATGGCGAGAGGAGAGGAGCCTCCTTTTCCACCGAGCCCCTGCACTCCTCTCGCTCTGAGCCCAGATGGACGAAAGCCATTTCCCAGCCACTGCGGTTTGAAAACAGTCTGGCTGGGGCTCTTTGAGTCAAAGGTGGGGCAGCGGATGCCGGTGCAGGCCTGTGGCTGCTCAGGACCACGAACGCATGGTGGACCGGATGGAAGCAAATTAGCTTCTTTACCGAGCTCTTTAGTTTCTTCCTTCTCTGGCTGTGCAATGGAATCATCAGCATCAGTGTTGGAGGGGGCAGGTTCAACAGGAGAGTCTGCTTCAATGGTAGCAGAAGGAAGGGTGTTGGAGGGGGCAGGTTCAACAGGAGAGTCTGCTTCAATGGTAGCAGAAGGAAGGGCGTAAGCGTGATCCACACCATCCCCGAGTGGCTCCACTTCTGCCCCAGGTTCTGGGGATGAAATATTTTCACGATGGACCTCTGCAAAGGCTCGGGGGGAGGGAGCGCCCTCGTGGCAGGTTATCAGGCTCATGCTCAGTCTCTTGTGAACAGGAGACTCTCTTGCTTCCTCAGCCTCCTCCAGGCTAATATCTGCTTCAGTTTCTATCTCCACCTCCACCTGAGGCTCTTCAGGAAGCACAAAAGGACTCAATTTCTCTACGCTCTGGAGAGGGGGCTGGACAGGTGTCACCAGTAAGTTAGCATGTTCATTAAGGTTGCTGGACAGCTGTGGGCCCAGGAGGGGCTCAGTGGATGCCAGCTCTTCACTTATAAAGTCCTCCTCTTTCTTTGATGCGCCACGGAAGCCTTTCTGATGGCCTTCGGGGAGTTTCCCTTCAACCTCACTGTGAAAAATCATACCCAGGCGACGAGCAAAGGACCCGACTGTTGCTGGAAAGAAGAATGAAAGGAAGTCATTTTTTAGTTTTTTTTTTTTTTTTTTTTAAATAAAGTGAGAAAAGTCAAGCTGAAAGTTATTACGTTTATATATTACTTACCTCTCATGACTTCTCTCACAGGGGTGCGGGTAATGCCAATGGTAGGTGAACGTGGATCACTGAACACCACAGGGCACTCGCTTTTCATCTCAGCAGACGTTTTGGACACAAGCTGCCCAACCTTGCAAAGATATTCAATTATTCCATGTTTGATTGCCCCCCAGTTTACAACAGTAGTGTACGGAATAAAGCAGGGTCAATAATTATCCGTGCCTACCACCTATTCCCCATCAGAGGATGATTTTTTCTGATACTTTACTGGAGAAAACTTCAAAATGTGGATTTTGGGTGAACTTTCTAGACTCATCAACACCATCTGGGAAAGATGGCGTATAAGCGCATGTGAAAAGTCTCATTTGTTCCCCTCACACCTTCTATAGTTTGGACATATCACACTGATCAAACAGGAAGCTTTTCAAAGTCTTTGAAATGTGAGTACAGAAGAGAGTTTGGATCAGAGGGCCTCAAGATCAAAGTAAAAGTTTTCATGCCTTCATTAATAAAAAAAAAAATATGACTGCACATTTTCTGGAGTTCAGACAGTACATTTTTTTCAGACTTCCTGTTTTTTTTTTAAATATATGCATGGATCCACCAGGTAACCCACCTGAATAGGTGTTCGTTCTATGCCAGCTGAGGGGGAGCGAGGATCGATGAGGTGACTGATGTGAGTCTTTTTGAAGGCTGGCTCTGGTTTTATGGCTGCAGATGCAGTCATCTTACTCTCACTTGATCCCATGATCCTTTTCTTAATGTTACCTGCCATTCAGGTAAACAGAGTTCTATTTATTTATTTATTCATTCATTCATTCATAACATAAAAAACACAGCAAAAATACAAAACACAGATGTACACATATTTAGATAAAATACAATAAAACTATGTTAATAGTAAATATCCCATAAAAATACCGTCTAATATTCTCATTCATCAATACATTGAAAGGCTCGTTTCTTGGCGTGTTCCTCATTCTTACAATCACACAACGGTATGCTTAACAAGACATAAATAACCTGTTGCTAAACATTTTATTTTAGCTTATTAGCTGATGGATTAGTGCTCGTGACTTAAAGTTAACGTTTAGTTTTTAAATTAAAAAAAATCGTAGCTCATCTTAAACACGACTTTACTACTATATCTGTCACTATGGACAATTTGTATGATATTTACAGAGCTGGAAACCATATTCACATCTACGTATATTAGCTAAATGTTGCAGTTTCACGTGACTGCACCATTAACCGTTTAAAGTAGAGCAAAAGAAAAAACACAAACTCGGGCTACATCATTCAGACGTGTCATTTATTTCACTACTCACCTGAAAAAACGACAAATACAGTGGACCAAGCGTATAGTTTATCCGCCTTTCTCCTATTCCACACTTCAGATCAACAGGAGGAACACACGACTTTTAAAACATTTAAATGGAGTGGTTGCGCTTATGTTATTTTTAAATGAACCAATCAACTTTCTCTTGCACTTCGCCTTCTCGACTCTGATTGGCCTAGAGGAATGCGAAGTTTAAAAGTGGGCGGGGCGTGCTGTTGATAACTTAAGGAAACGTTGAAAGCGATTCACGTTTTGTTTTTCACTTGTGGGAGAAAATGAATGGGTTGGGAAAGCTCCGGAAACACGAGTTACGAGTTTTCTTTTGAATATGACTTGTTAAAGTATGGAGGCCGGAGTGTGCCAAGAATAAATAAACATTGAACATGAATAGCAAGTTCGCATTTAGTGAAAACCTACTAAAGTGAAAATGAATAAAATCTGCACATAAATAACAATGATAGTCAAATGTTAAAAACACAATGCTTGCTATATCCCTTCAGATTTCCAGATAGATTTAGCATAATTTTTTTAAAGCATTTAAATTTAGATTTTTTACTTTGAGCACCTGTACATTAGGGGAGTGGATTAAAACAAACAAACAAACAAACATAGGAACTGAATTAAATGCAGTTCAGCACCCAGTATGACCTAAATCATGAAGTCAGGTTACTTTTTCCTGACTACCTCAACAAAAACCTAAATGTATGAGCCAATGTCATTGGTATGAGCTCTGTGAAAATTTCAGGCTGTACTATATCACTGGTCATATTACAGTCCGCAAGTGTACCTAATCAAGTGGTTGTTAAAAAAAAAAAAAAAAAAAAAAACTATAAAAATTATAAAATTATAAAGTCCCCCCCCCAAAAAATAAATAAATCATTTTTTGGCAAATTGACTGTTTTTTTATTAAGTGCTGAGCACTCAAAGCACTTTATTACAAGGCTCATACACCAATTCATGCAAACCGTTTCTATGCATAAGCACTTTTAAACTAACATTCGCACACACTCCAATGTGCATCAGGACCCCTCAGGGATCAGTATCTTGCATGAAGATCCTTAAACTTGTAGACCAGATGGCCTGCGCTACCTCCCAAGCCACAGCATTTCATATTTCATAAGTTTGAATAATTTGGGGAACTAACTAAAAAAAAAAAGAAAAAACGTGTTAAACAAATTAAAATCCTTATTATTACTACCTCTGAGCAAACTTTAAATGTAATACCCTGCTGATTTGGCAAGTCTTCCCACTTCTTAGAGCTGACATTTTGATAAAGCCATCTTGCTCTATAATATGAAAATCTAATTTATTCGAAACATTTAAATTGCAAATTAGTCGAAAGGGCCATGAAACACACCCATATACCAACTAGAGGGGGTCCAAATTGAAATAAAAGGATAATAACAGATGTCTGGAATCAAAGCTTTTATTGCTGAATATTATATTAAACATTGCTGTCAGGATATAAGTAGCCTGAAAACAATTATAGTGCATCAATTATGTTACAATACACAGTATGGCATAGAGCATTATTTTACAATGAAGCAAGTAGTTTTACAGGAGCAATATGAAAAAGAGCACGGAACCCAGAAAAGCCACTCTCATTGACATAATGTCTCTCACCAGAACCACACACACACAGAGACACACCCACACACAAACACACCTTATCATTTGAGTAACAGTCCCGCTGGTTATCAGTTCATTATCCTGGCATGATAATGATTACTAAAAAATTAAATAAAGTATAACAAAAAGAGCTGTAGCACTTATGACTTGTATTTCTACTTTGAAATGGCATAATCTGTAATCCTTCTGCCTGCTGAGCACCTTGGATCATAAGCAGCACTCTTTAATGTCAGAGGTCTTGTACCTTGAGTGTACATAACCACAGAGAGTACACACATCTGATAATTGCTGTGTTGTTCCTCCATCAGGACCATCACTGATCAATCACACCGTTGCAATCAGGGATGGTTGCAGCTCTGGAGGTAGAGCGGGTCGTCTACAAATTGGAAGGGCTGGTTAGACCACTGGCTCATCCAGTCCTTCGTATGAAGAGGGATGTGAATTGATAAAACAGGGCTTGTAGTGTAGAAAGCATTATATATACTGACTGCAGTCATTTAATATCATAGCTTTGCACCTGAGGAGGGAGAAAAAAAAGATGCTTGCCTTCACAAAGTTCTAATATGAACACAAGAGCATCTTTTGCTACCGAAAACACTATCATTTTATACACCTAACCAAAGTGACTGAAGTAAATACTTTTCAAAATGAAAAGCAGTCAACTAAGTCTCAAATGAACAAGGACTACAAGCCTCAGTCTCCTGGGTGAAAGTCTTATGTTTCACCCATTCATGAACCACAGCATTGTCCCTACCAGACTCTTGTGTACATCTTGTTCCCAAGTTGCAAAGCTAAGATAATACAACAATGTGATTGTCCGGTTGCAATGGTGGTCCTGAAGCAAAGTTAACGAGACGCTGTAGGAACAACATCAACACAGTAATAGATAAACTCAGAGGCCACCTAACTGTGAATAAAGACAGGGAGAGGACTGAGTGTCTTAACACAAACTAACATTGCTGGATGGTGAACAAATTAGTGATTAAACCACACTTATTCTTGTTTCTCTTCTTCTATGAGAAAGATTTTCAAGTTAAAATCATTCAGTCTGGTTCTCTTGATCAACAAAGGAGGAAATCCAGTGACTGCTGAACGTGTGAAACAGTTCATGACTGGATTACTGCTGCCTGCTTCTCTACAGGTGAAGCCTGATACTGCAACACTTTTAAACACACGTCCACATGATGATGATGATGATGATGATGATGATGATGATGATGAGCACTTTGATCACTTCACAGTGTGTTCCTTGATCATCTCCTTTTAACCGTTAGCTGTACCATGTCTCCTTCATTCCTCCATTCAATCAGCTTCATTCAGTCACTCATACATTTACCTCCCAGCAAAAAACATTCACACTCAATGAGCCCTCCCCTGGCAGGTCCTCATTCAGTCCCACCATCCACCTCTCTCTGACAGAAATGAGCCATCAAGGTGTCCAAGTCTCGCCTGTCGGCCGCGGCGTACAGAGAGCTCTCTCCCATCATGCTGAGAGCCATGCGCAGGGTGGACCAGATATTGTCGGACATCATAGTGGCCGCAGCTCCTCCGGGACCCCTCGGAGCTCTCGCTCCATCCTCTACAGCCTGGCGCTGGAGAGATAAAGCTTCAAGGAAATGCTCCACTGCCTCTCTGTGGATTTAAAAAAGAGAACAGGATGGATTTATGCTCAATCTGCAACGTGCTGATATCAACCTGAACAGGCAACAGTAATAAAAAAACTTGTGTAAACTAAGTTCACTTTTGAGAATTAAGGTCCATTTCTCACTGGTGTACACTCTGGTGGCCACTTTATTAAGTACACCTGGTCAGGCGTTGTTTAAGGCAAATATCTAATCAGCCAAATGGCTACAACATTTAGCTTTTTAAACATGGCGAAGATGACCTGCTGACGAGAGATCAGAGATCACAATCCAATACAGCACCTCTGGGATGTCAGGGAATCATTTCAAAACAGACGAAAATGTCTGAGGAATGTTTCCAGCACCTTGCTGAAGGGATACCTTATAAAGTGAATGTTAATCATCATCAACACAAACCTTTGTGAGATTTCTTAGATTTCTTGCACATCTGGTCTAGTGTAGCATCTTTTGTGTGTGGTCTAGCTGTATCACATAAGCCCTTTTTGCATTAGTACCTACTCTGATCGACTTGCCACAGATCGCTACGACTCGGATCGACTGGTTTTCCATTACAACCTAGTGTGCGTGCTTGTTGCCATAGCAATGCGTCTGGGCATCCCGCGACGTAATTAAAATGCAACACGAATACTACAACAAAGGTGGACGTCGAGCCAAGAATATAGCCACAGACTGCTGCTCGGTCTGTGGCTTTTTGTCAAACTCAGGGATCACTGCGTAGCCATTTCCCTCATTGCTGGTTTCAAAAATGGCAGTTTTAATTTTCGTGAATGAGATGCTCTCATGACTCATCGAGTGATGCTACTGACGAGCCAATCGGTGGCATGCAGCATGACGATGTAACTTCTAGTACCTGCTTGGATCGCTTGAAACCCTGGCTGAGCAGCTTCTATGGCCTAACGGAAAACCCTGAAAAGCGTGGCGAACCGTCCTGAGTCGATGGGAGTAGGTACTAATGGAAAAGGGGCTATAAAATACCTTGCACTAGGTGGCAGACTTAACTATAAACTGCCCCCTAGTGGAAGGTAAAAACATCTGGGAAGCAGCATAAAATTGCTAAAGTTCAAAAGTAGCACTGACAGAATTTGAAAAGGCACAAAAAGCATTTGATGTGTATGTAAGCAGTAGAATGTCAGTGTGTTTAAGACAATTTGAAAGGTTTAGGGTTAGAATGCTGATTTCACATAACATGTTTTTTAAAAGTTTATGTAAATTTAAACTGCTGGACTAATTCCACATCTATCAGAAAACTGTTCTGTTAAGAGAGCCACACTCAGGTCATCAGTGGTAAGGTTGTGAACCACAAACTGAGTAAACCTTGACACTCCCCTATCATAAAAAACAGCTTCTGGAGGATTATGCATTTAATCTAAAGCAGATTTTACATCTTTACATGCCAAGACTCTCTAGCAAAATACACATCAAAACAGCACTGTTGCCTCACCTATGCGCCCCTAAGTTTACACAGCTGATTCCCAAGTTATAGCGACTGCGTACGAAGCCAGGCTGCAGTTCCAGTGCTCTCCTGTAGGCGGCCACAGCCTCTTCTGAGCGGCTTCCGTTGGCTAGCGTGGCGCCCAGCTTATTCCACAGCAGATAGTCCTTATGGGGACAGAAAAACAAAGATAAAGCTCAGAAATTGAGCACATGACATGAAGCCATTGGGATCTCTACAAAGGCTTCTTCACCAACCTGTGGAGTGACGGAGAGAGCAGCGCTGAAACAGTCCACCGCCTTGTCATACTCTCCACTGAGGTTGAAGAGGACGCCGAGACCGCACTGAAGCTGAGGGTCCACCTGGGTAGGGTCAACGTTGGCTGCTCGCAGGTACATGGACTGGACGTCAGTAAACAAAGACCTGCACAAGGGTAAAGCCATAAGGAAAGGGCAAAGAGAAAGCGGTATCTTTGTATTCTCCTAAACGTGTGTGATGCTCACTCTGGCAGCAATGACCCGAACCTCTCTCTGTCCTTCTCCCTTTCTTTGGAGCCGTCTTTGGAGCATTCGCGCTCACTCTGCTCCCAAACAGAGTGGTATTTTGGATTGTGCTTTAGCCAGTCACGAAGAGTCTCACAGGCCTGCCTGTGCAGTGACTCATTGGTGAAACTGACAGCCAGCGCCATGAGGGCAGTCAGGTTGTCGTTCTTCAGCTCTATACACCTATGGGAAGAATGGTGGTGGTAATAAAAAGAAGAAGTAGTCAGACAGAAATACATCACTATTCATTTGGCACTGAAACTCTTTTTTGCAAGTGTTAAAATATGGAGGTGCTTTCTTGGTTGACAATATTTCTTTAGAGGTGACACTCACATTAGTATGTATTTAAAAAGGTCTTAACAAAAATCTATGCATTTTGTGTTTGAGTAAATGAAATCCCCACTTTACCATAGTCTCTGTGGTGGAAAAAAAACAAACATTTTTTATATGCAAAATGTGTATTTATATGCTTACAGATACAAAACTATACACTACATTTGATGAGACAAGAGACAACACACACATCCAGGGTAATGATAATAATAATAATAATAATAATGATGATAATAATAATAATAATAACTACATGTTTTACTACATGTTTTAGTCAACTCTGACTTCTGACCTGCGGAGGGCGCTGATGGCGGCAAATTCTTGCTCATTCTCTGCCTGACAGGTTCCCAGATATTGCCAAGCCTGCAATTTAATGGGGAAAAAAAGACACATGGTATTATTTCAAGGGCCTTCTGTTGGAAGCGGGAGAAAAACATGACTAAAATTAGAAGTAGGGAGACCTTTTGGCCCACAATTTTATATTAACTAATAACAGGATGTTCAAAGAATTTAACAAAGAAAAAAAAGAAAAAAGTGTAATGCAAATGAGAACACAGCCTTTCAGAGTCTTACCAGCTGGTTGTCTGGTTCCTTCTGCACAGCACTTTCAAAGAACCGGACGGCACCAGGGATGTCCCCTGCCTCCATCCTCTTCAATCCCTCTGACAAAGGGTCCGGGTGGGATAAGTAGGGGTTCTCCTCTTCAAACTGATAACCCTGCAAATGAAAACAAGGAAAACATGGAAACTTTTCAGAGAACTTGTGTGTGTATATGATTTTAATTAGTACTTATTAGGGTATATGAAACACAGGAAAACATTAGACATTGTACATGAGAGCTGTATGCACAAAAATGCTGAAATCATGCAACACAAAACAGATAGCAGCTCTCAGCAGACGCCTGCTCTGAGCAGGCTGACGGATACCTTGTCATAAGAAGTGCTGAGTAGCTGATCGAAGTCAGACAGCCAGGGATGACTCTCTGCATCTCTCTTCGCCATCTCCTCCCACTCCTGCTGCAGCTTCTCCCAGAAATCCACATCACTCTGGCAAAATGACAGACACGCATCATTACTTCACAGCGTATTGGAGATAACTTTGACCTTTTTCAATTGGAAGACGCTGCTGCATCGATGATGCTTTGTAGGATGGCCCTATATTTTTTTCGTTCCTTAAACAGGATTAAGTTTGTGGGTTGTTTTTTTTTTTGTTTTGTTTTTTTGTTTTTTGTTTTTTAAAATCAAGGGCACCTTCATGCCAGTCATTCAGGAAATTTCCATTTTCAAACCTCAACTCCGATGACACTCTGTGCTTTAACCTCTACAATACTACTTATTATACTTGGCTTTGGGTTTAAGGTTTTGCTTGTCACAGACTCTTGCCTCACCTCCACTGCAGCTTTCGCTTGTTGAAAATCAGGTCCTGATGTAGCGAACTCGTCTACCCAGGCTTCAGCCGACTCCTCTGACACCTGAATAACAATGAAGAGCAATGAGCAGGGGTTGATAGGAATCTGTATGCACTGGCGGAGAAAACTGTTATTAGAGGGGGAGAACGGGGGCATTCAGAGAGGAAAAATATAGAGGGGAGTGAATGTGAAGGAGTAAAGAAATGAAAGCTGGAAGAACACAGAAGAAACCATTTTTCTCGTACTGCTTCCTTTATCTCCTTCCTAATTAACTTCCACTTTTCTCCTAAGACAGTAAAAGCACTAAACAGCAACTAGATGCAGGAAATCTGAGACTATCTGAATGGATGGGTAGGATCGAAATCGTAACACTGGTAGCAAAACATACAAGTAACTACAACTGCAGCTTGAAATAAAACATGTACAGCTGCCGTGACCACAGAGGTCGTACCTGCCTGACGACTCTGGCCCACTGCTCTGCTTGTTTAGCTTTTACTTTGTCAATCTTCTTATTCACCTCTGGGGGTTCCAGGGGAAGACTCCCTCCCCCCGTCTTCATCAGGAACTACGGAGGGAGGGGTGGCAGTAGGGAACGGGACAATGTTTCGAGGAAGAGGAGGAGTTGGTGTGGAGGATTTTTACAATTTTTTTGGAGGGGTGGGCAAAAAAAGGAGTAATTTGAAGTATCAAGAGGAGCAGATGAACAACAGGTGTTAATGGAGGCAATGGTAAGCCAAGAATTCAAAGGCAGGTTAAAAAAATAAATAAATAAATAAATAGGAAAAGCACAATTCAGAGTTAGAGGGCGATGACATAGATGTAATCATAATGTAGCATGAATATGGCTGACAGCTACACATGCACAACATAATGTGGAAGCCATTTAGGCCAGGAAAAGAACACGAAACAGATGTAAAGCAGAAAAAAAGCAAACTGAGATATCAGGTCAAATTTTTGACTTACAAAAGATTAAATTAAGTACAGATTATAGTTTAATTTATACTTCTGCGTTGAATCTATTTAGAGCCTGTGCATCTATCCCTGATGTTCCTGCAATGCTCTGCAATTTCCCTATCCAAACACTAGATGGTGGAACACAGATCATAAAGTCAACGTTTAAGTGTCTTACACCTGCATTCTATCTGGAGGCCATCAGATGGCGATAGCTGTAGTTGCAAAACTACTAAAAAAAAACCCATCTTCCGGTTTTGACCTGTGTAAACACTCTCCTGATGAGTTCATGGGCCCAGTCACTTATTTTGGGTCATACTGAATTTAAAAAAAAAATAAATAAAAAAAAATGATGATGATAGTGATGCTATCTTTCCTGCACACTCACTGGCTAACCACCTGTCAAACAAGCAGTTTCACAGTCAGACTTTGTCACAGGAACATTCTTGAGGTCATTTTTTTTGGTTTGTTTTTTTGCAACCAAGATCCCCTCTCTTACAGTCGATTTGAAAAATGGCGGCAGAAGAAGTAGCCAGAGAAGCTTAAGCCCAAACGGCGCTAGTAAACAAGACTGTGTTGATGATACATTTATGGAGTGATGCATGGTTACAGCACAGAGCTTCACAAGGGTTTGCAGTAAAAACAGCATAGATTTAAGGCAGAAGTATAAACACCCCATTTCTCCAAATTCTGACTAGATTAGTAAAAATTAGTAAGTAAAAATTAAAAAAAAATTAAAAAAAATTGTTACTAACAAATCAATCGCTAGATCCAACTTAGGAGGGGCCAAAAAAAAAACAAACAAAAAAAAAACAACCCAAACCTTCTTATTTATACTCATTTAATCAGAATAATTTAATAATCCCTAAGGAAATTATGTAAATCGCGAAAAATTGACTAATTTGCTGCTTTGCAGAGTATTTTTAACTTTCAAATTACATGGTTCATTTATGCCCTCAGTGGTATATTTCTTTGTGCTGTAAAATGTTTTATACTATTAATTTTTAAATAGACTTCTTCTAGAACTTTTGTTTCAGGAATTGGCCCATTAATATAGCAAGAATAACAAAACTAAATTTATTTGCATTTTTAATATCATATGTGTTGATTTTGTTGTAGTTTTCCCTTCTAATCACTACATTACACACTTGTAATGTTCTGCAGCAAACTATGGATCACAGACCTAAAATGGCAAGACTTACTGCTGCAGAAGCCTTGAGGCTAAACCTAACCTTTTCAGGATACAGAATGACTGAATAAAACATCATCACAGCAGTTCAGAATTTCTGACATGAACACAAACATAACAATTTTTTATTTTTCATTTATTTATTTATTTATTTTTTAAAGAACCTATTTGGTCATTTTTGTCACTTGTGGGTTAAACATATTTAACTCTGATCTATATTTTTGGGGGGTTGTGTGTATTTTTGCATGCACTCAGAAATGTAATGCATTTACTTGACTAATTATTTTGTCTTGTTTTTCTGGATCAAAGATACAGCTTAAAAACCAACCGTTCAGAGTATACCCCACCTTTCCCCCATGATAGCTAGGTTAGCAGTTCAACATTGTTGTGACAGACCTTAAAATCCCAAAAGAGCCTCTATTAATCTGAAACCTTGATTTCATAAGCAGTAATGCCCCGTGCTTTGTTTAATACAGTTTTCTCTTGGTTTATGCTGGAAACATTGGGAGGTACTGGAATCTTTGTCTCTTGAGTCACCACTTAGCCAGTCTGAATGCATTTTAGATGCATCGTCTTACATCCTGAAGCCATATTGGTTCAACTGATCTAAGAGAAACATGAAATATCCAGCAGACAAACAGTCTGCAGCAGTATTATAGCTCAAGAAATCAGGCCTTCAAATCAATAAGGCTCCTTTGGGATTATAAAATCTCTCATTAATTCAGTAAAACGCAGCTTCTTTTCGTTTGGTCAAGTGAAAGCATTACGCCTCCGTACTTTTGTATCTGTCGTCTTTTAGAGAAATACATTGAGAGAAACTCAATCTGGCATCAGCCTTTTACTGCCTGAACTGGTCAAATACAAAGCAATGAAGTTGCACCTTCTGTGAAATCCAGAACGAAAGGAAAATCACGTCAAGATGGGAAAACCCCAAATCTTGGTCTTGCACATTAAAACCTAAATGCTCAAGAGGAGAAGCTGACAGTTATGAGAGCCCTTTCTCTGCAAAACAAATTCCATCTGCAACACTGCAGCCCGGAGACTCATATTACAAGCAGACTGGTGGCTGCTTCTGGTTACATTTGTGGAAAGTTTTACACTGCATCAGATACTGGGGTGATGAGTCACAAGGCTTAGCCTATACTGGGCAACAGTGAACCAGTGTTCAACCCGAATATCCAGCGTTCACAGTTGTAACCATCCTTTCCTCAGTGGGCTGCGACTCGTACCTGGTTGAGGTTGGAGGCCCAGTTCTGAGCATTCTCGGCCTGAGCTTTATCTGTGAGCTGTTTGTCTGTCTTGCTCTCCACTGTCACAGTGCCCTCGCCAATTTGCCTAATGAATCGCAGGAACTACACAACAACAAAAAACAAATTACAACAAAAAAAGGCATTTACTATTACTAATTCATCAGTTTTACACCAGTAATGCTAGTTTCTTCCCAAACCAGCAACTTTCTTCCCATACTGAGACAAAAGCCATGAAAAACCACAAAAATCATCTGTGCACCACACGCTACAGTCTCAAGGACCTACTCTACAAAAGAGTTAAAGAAAAAAGTGAAAGAACATGGTGATAGACATGTAAAAGGAAATGATGTGAATTATGGTGTTACAATGACACGCTGCTCACCTCTGTGTTTTGTAACTTGGGGTCATCAACCTTTGAGACAAGCTCATTGGCTGTCTGCCTCAGCTCGTCTTCTGCTTGATACTCCTTAGTCCTGTCGGATTAACAATAAAAAAAAACAAAAAACATAAATTTGATACTATAAAACTAGAAGAAGGTCTTGAGCAAGAATTTCCCATGATATTTTAAAGTGGTCTAGAACAATAGTTCTCAGGGTTTTCTGAAGATCTTTCAAAGCCTTTCTTTGATCATTTGCCGTTTTTTCACTCATTTCAACATAAAATAGTTTTATTTTTGTACCAACGAGGTGATTCCCAAAGACTTATTAATTGGAAACTTAGCATAAGGCCTAGGCATAAAAAAAAAAGCAGCAAATGATCAGTATTTGAAAGATGGAAAAATCCAGAAAAGACCTGACACAGGACCTCAGAAATGCATCTGGACCTTCTACTGTTCACTGAAGCCTCATCAGAAATGGTCTCAGAGGAAAGGTTGCCGTCAAGAAGCCAATAAGGAAAGCAAACTGGGAGAAAAGGATGAGGTATGCCAAGTTACACAAGAACTAGAGTAAGCTACTGGCAACACGTCCAATGGACTGATGAATCCAAATGTGATACTTCTGGTTCAAAAGGTCAGGTGACAGGTACACCAATGAGTGTCTAAGCCATCTGAAAAACATGGTGGAGGTTCTGTCATCACTTGGGGCTGCAAGTCAGCCAAGTGGTGCTGGGGATCTTGTCAAAATTGATGGAATTATGAACACAAAAAAGTGTCACCATTGGGCTGAAAAACTATCATTTACCATTTGGAAAACTTCTGATTGGCAACAGCTTCATTTTCCAGAATGACAATGGTCACAAACAGACTGCCAATGCAGTAAAAGCACAGCTGGTTAGAAAACCATACAATGGAAGACAATCTGTCATGGATCATTTCAACAGAATAGAACAAAAGGCAGCCAACATCCAAAGAAGAGCTTTGAATGTCCTTCATGAAGAGTACTTAAAGAAATTATAAGAAACCTTGTCTAAGAGAGTTCAGGCTGTGTTGAAGAATGAAGTTAGTCATAGCATAGCATAGCATACTGCTTTTCAAGCACATTAGAATTGTACACACCATTTTCGACTTGTATTCTGTATTTCAATGTATGTTACAGATGTTTCAATGACACCCATTTCCAATTTTTCATAGAATATAAAATATAAATATAAAGCAATGATGACGACTGGCTCAAGACTTTTGCACAGTACTGTAGGTTGGAACAAATCACTTCAAATATAAACTGTGTTTTACACTCTCGTATTTAGAGACCAGTGCACAATGATAATCATACATTTTAAAGGATTCTTTAAATCAGCTTTCACTTCACGTTCAGCTGCTTCTACCAGAGCCTTAATGGATTAACTCAACACTGTCAGACAAGACTAGATCAGGTTAAATGTTTAACAATTCAATAGAAAATTCACTCACCAAGAAGAGAACATTATCACAGTTTTTTTTAATTGCTTTAAGTTCTGCCAACAGCACTCTTGTCCTCCTTGATTCTCCCTCACATGTCTAGCCTACATTTTTTACATGTAATGCAGTGCTTATAACCCCCCTCCACCCCCTGGCTCTATCCACTGCTCACCATTCATTTGCCTTGTCTCCAAGATCCCCCAGCCACAACTTCTCCTCAGACTGCTCCAGATACTCTTCTGCCCAGCGGCCAGGATCTAAAAATGAGAAAAATTTAACAATTAAAAGACAGCAAACACATAATAATGACATAAGCCGTTTTCACCCATGCAGTGCATCTAAAAAAAAAAAACCTTTGTAGACACCTAACAGAGCTGCATGTGAGAATTCACACGTCTGATACTGCTGGATTGGACATTAAATGGTTTA
This sequence comes from Oreochromis niloticus, assembly GCF_001858045.2. Lineage (NCBI taxonomy): Eukaryota > Metazoa > Chordata > Actinopteri > Cichliformes > Cichlidae > Oreochromis > Oreochromis niloticus. The sequence continues at coordinate 23,457,343 of NC_031976.2, read as the reverse complement.
TAACCGTCAGCTCCCTTTTAAACAGCCTGTGCCTGAGTCTATATGAGAACAGTGCAGGTAATCATTCGATGGACTCTCAGCACCCTCAACAAACAGTTTATTTTTAGCAGTGAGTACAATTTTAAAGTAGATCATCTCTTGCTTTGTGCTACATGTGTGCAAGGACAACCTTCGAAGAAGCTTGGATGCAATTCTGCTGACATTGTCCAGAGTTCATGTGTCAGAACAGCTACACTATGAAGACTTCGTCCTAAAGATATTCACTCTGATTTGAGCAAAAAAATATGATGACATGAGACAGACTGATGATAACGGCAGAAAGATGATTTGCTCATTAAGCAAAAAATGCACAGAAGAAGGCCAAGAAAAGCAACGAAAACAAAACATACCTGCTGCCTCGGCAATAAATTCTTTCGTCCAATCAGCATCTGCAGTATCACCAAGCGCAATGAGCCCCGGGGCGGAGGCAGAGTCAGAGCCTTGGAGGAACTCCTCCACCCAGTCACCAGAGAGAGCCAGCGCTGCCACATCAGGAGCTATGACAAGGAAATACGAAGAGGTTCAAATTTACTGAAAAAAAGGTTTAAAAAAATCTTTAAACTTCATCAAATAATGATGAAGAGCACCTCTCTGTGGAGCTTGTCTGTAGCTCTGCTGGTCAATCTGCTGCATTTCCTCTAACAGCTGACCCATGTCAAAGGTCTGTGGAGGGCGTGGAGGTTCCTGAAGGAACTCATTAACGAGCTGGAACAAAAACATAAATTTGATATTAAACCTAACAGTAACTCCTAATGATTTTTAAACACGCTGAGAAAACCTATTTTAGCTTTAGGGTGTAAACTTGAATTATATACTGTACAGTCTTAGAGCAAATCATTGAAATGTAAAGAAAAGGACTTACATCTTCCTCAGTTGCAATTTCAATGGGAGTGGGGTGAATCTGTTAAAAAAAAAAAAATAAATAAATAAATAAAAGTATGTTTTACTTGAATGTTTTGCACAAAAATGTTAAATCAAGCAGCTCCAGTGATAAAGGTCACAGGAGCTTGAAAATATATTAAGAAAAGTTATTCCAAAACAACACTAGTGCTTTTGCTGTAACCTGGTGCCAACTGCACATAAAATTCTTGAACTTTGCACTTAATATTAATAATTTTTAAAGGCCACTCAGCTCTTAAACTGCTATATAACAAGGGTGACAGAGAGCAATGTTAGATTTTCTAATTAAAAGGAAAGATATACTTGTAAATTTACAGCCCTACAACAGATTGTGTTAAATCTTGTATTCTTGTAGCAGAGGCACTTTTATACATTTACTGTATGCATTGATACAGTTTATGCATTTTAAGTTAAAAGCATGGATCCAGGAAATATTGTTCAGATCCTGCCTCAAAAAGCTCGATCAGTTATTCATAAGAAGGAGCTTTTCTAAGAGTATCTTGATGCAAAGTGGGTGCAGGACAATATTCTGTTTTGCTGATGAAGAACTTGCCTTCTGTCTTTGACACTGCCGACCACCTCAATTTGCTCAATAGGCTAAGAATCTGGGTGGGTGTGCTGGGCTCTCCTTTGGAGCAGATCATAATACCTGTCACCATCTGTATAAATGTTCCTTTTCTGTGGCTGCTTCTTAGTTCAGGTTCTCTTCCTTATCTCTTGTCTCTTGTCTACGGTGTGCCACAGAGTCCTCTTCTGGTTTTGACTTTAAGAGTTCTGCATGGACAAACACCTGAGTACTCATATTTTCTTCTTTTGGGTAACCTTTTGTTTTGATGTTCTAGCATTTTTGTTGTGAGGTACTTTATGATTTTTATCTTGAAAGATCCAATATTAGTCAAATTTTACTTACCTGAATTCAGTTCTATGTTGTTCTGTATTTACTTTGCTGTGCATCATGCAAACGAGGGCCCCTCATTAACAGGAGGGGTAACAGAACATGGACGAACCCAAGAGCAAGGCTACAGCTGTTAATGGTATTTCACACCTGCTACACCAACTACTTTTACTTTGTGTTTGCTACTGAACCAGAATCTCCAACAAGATGAAGCTTCGGGGTCTCTGAAGTTGATTAATACTATTTGATAATAATATCCCCATTTCTTGTCATCTCCACACAGGAAAAGAAGAAACTAGCTTGGCTATGAATGACAGTGGTATAAAACAGCCCAACAACTCACTTTGAGATAAAAAAAATGAAACAAATGCAAATAACGTAAGATGAATAACACAGGGTTGTCAGGTATTATTTCACTAATACATACCACTCAGCAAATTTGAACTCTTGGATGTAATTCTTTGTTACATTTTATTTTATAAAGTTACAAAGGGAAAGTTTGAGTCTAACATTGCCTTAAATAAAAAATAATGAATGTCAGCCCCTTCCTCATAGACAAAAAATTTGGCTTTATTAATTTAATGTTGAAACTCAAAAAGTTTGCTAAAAAAAAATCAATAAAGAGACAGAAATGTCCTTGTTATTTTTCAAAGTGACCTCAAACTTCTAAGCATATCGTGTAGACTACAGAGCTCAGAGCCTCATGTCTTACAAAATACTCACCGGAGGTGCTGTGGCGTTCCGCCATGGCCCCCCTTCCTTGGTCATGTGACTGGTCAGCTTCATGAGGGGATTGGCTCCCCCACATTCTGCCTCCACCAACTCACGCATCGCCATGGCAACACAAGGATGAGGCAAACCCAATCAGACCACCTGCAAACTGAGAAGAAGAGCAATAAATGAACCACTCATATTCAGTCTGTGTTCAAGAAAAGTATTGCTATGAGAAGAGAGTTGTTACAGTTTTATTTAGTTTTATTTTGTCTTCAGCTTAGCTTCACTAAGTTTCCCCGAATGGCTTGGCTTTTTTTTACTTTAGTTTTGACTGTTTACATTTTTTTTTTTTTGAGTGTAAAATATTTTTGCTGCTAGTTTTCTTTTCCCCTCATTTGCAGTTTTTATTTATTTACTTAATATTAGCCCAGTGATGGACTGGCTTTTTTCTTTCTCGCTCAGCATCAGCTGGAAAAGGCTCTACACCCACTCTATGACCCTGCACTGGGTAAGCCATCCAACCATATACATTCTTCCACTCTCACAGAGCTAACACAGAAACAGATAACTGTTCACGCTAATTTAAAATCACCAGTTAAGCCAACATGTGCGTCTTTGGAATGGGGTGCTTCCAGGAGGCCTGGATGCAGGACCTTATTGCTGTGAGGCAACAGCGGCTAACCACAGCACCAATGTGTCGCACATGAAGAACACGCAAACTCCACACAGAAAGGTTCCAGTCAGCAGGTGGATTCAAGGCCACTTTGCTGTAAGTTGGCACCGCTGACCACTGCACCACCACGCCATCCAATTATGATTTTATCTATTACCATTTATTTTCTTTTTTCATATTTAGTTTTACTGTGATAATCATGCAATGGACTATGTAGAGTGAAGCACCTCAATGGAACAATTAAAAGCTGCAAATCCTAAAGCATCCAGTATGAGGTCCAATTTCTAATTAGAAGATGACAACACTTAAATATTTGAGACACCAAACAAAATATAAAATGTTTTAATTTTTAACACTCCAAATATTCAACCCTGAAAGACATTTTTCAAAATTCGGTACCAGAGAGTAAGTTTTTAGAAGTTCAAGTTCAGTTAGTCCTTCACATTGTTTTGTGTCCCTTCCATCACATCTAAAAATAATTATTCAATTTCCTGACCCCTTTAACAGCTGACAGGCCGAGTGAAATCTTCAGGCTGCTCAAATAGCCTCATGAAACACACACAAATTCAAGCTCCATCTGCTGTTTTTCATTTCATCTTCTGGCTCTTAGTGAACCATTAATAATGAGAATATGATGGCTCAGCAGGCACAGGCATCCACAGCATGTTTCACTTAACTCATCTGGTACGTTCAGAAGATTTTTGCTTTTAACAGCGTTTACCAGGATAAATAACATCAGCATCACTATACTATTACACTGACTACATATAATACTATTTTATTTAAGCAAATCTTCTAATCAGTTGAGAAATGCTTATTTTGATAAATGCTAGCACAAATACTCCGGATTTGTGTATGCATTACTGTTAAAAGCTCTTGAGCCACCCCTCATTTCTTTATATTTTGTTAGGAAAATTGAAAATACATGTACTGGCAATGATTTCTTGAAATGTGCAAACATGCATTGAACTATAGAACATAAGCTGAAAAAAAAAAAAAAAACCACCCCAACAAGATTTGTACTACTCTAATGTGCTTTAAAGTTAATATCTGGAACTTTGTTATGCAAGCTTTCTTATAATTTTATTAAGTAGTCTTCAAGAATAGTTCTCCTCTTTGGACGTTGGCTGCCTTTTGTTCTGTTCTCTGTCAAGAGGATCCCAAACTGCTTCAATCATTTTGAGGTAGATGCTCTGGGAAGGACAATCCATTACTGATAATGTCCATTTGTGTGTTTTGCTATCCAGGCAGTGAATTAAGCTGCTCTCAATCAGATGCTTTCCAAATGGCAAAATCTGATGGATTTTCTGTGTTTAAAATTCCATCAATTCTGACAAGATCCCAGCACCACTGCCTGAAAGGGAGGAAAAAAGGTTCATACTCACCATTGTACCGCACTGACGACAGTTTGAATCAAAAATTTCAATTTGGATTCATCATTCTAAGATTTGCTGCCACTGATTTTCAGTCAATTTCTTGGATAATTTGGCATACCGCAGGCTTTTCCACTGAGACCAGGTTTTTCATGGATTTTTTCCTGATTCTTAAGGACCTGACTTTGAGATATTTCCAGTCTGCTGTAAATAGTTTTTTGTTCTTTTAGGCCTGACACTTCTTTTCACCTCCACTTGTCCGGTTCGCTCAAAAGGTTTTTAAGGACATACTGCACACCATGCTGAGACATTCCAAGCACTCAGCTAACAGCTCTTTGGGAATTACTTTGTTGAAGCAAAACTACTATTGTAGATATATCAGACTGTTATCATTGGCATTTTTCAAATTAATCTAAAGAAATGATGTGTTTTGCTACAGGCTGCTAGTAAAGTACCTGATGATACAGTTTATTCTTTGCCAAGCTGCTTGTACCAGAGTCGACACAAGACTGGTGCATCGCTTGTGTTAGGTGCCTTTTATATGCTTGAATGATGGATAGTGGGTCAGTGTTAAGAGACTAAAATAAAAAAACATTCTTCTGAAATTGGTCAGGTACAAATACTGGGCTAAAAATGAATGAGAAAAAAAAAAAAAAAACAGCCAATATCTAAATAAAAACTTTGAAATACCTTCAGAAAGCCTTGAGAACTTGAGAAGTGTTCAAGACCACTTTACTATATTACAAGAATGTTTGGCTCCTCTGTGAAGCAAAATATAAAGAAATGAAGAGCAGCATGTTTGCACAATACTCCATATCAGGTCTAAAATAACAGCTATATAAACTGCAAAAGTTTCAACTGATCCTGTTTCATCTGATGATTACTCACCTAAACATTTAAAAGCAAAATAATAAACAATACTGTGACACTGTTTCACTCTGAAATGTAGTACCAGATGTATGAAACTCTGCTGCTGAACTTCAATGACCCCTATCAATTACATATGCTGACCTCCCTGGAGAGGAGGAACATAAAAATTAATTCCCTTCCTAATCTCGCATGTGAGCGTCTACCTAAAAACACTTCAGTGACTATTACACAACACCTTACAGGTGGACTGTTGTTCTTGCTGTCCAGGCTGAAGATTTAAAGGCTACTTTAGTCCCACCGCTTCAAATGGCTGCTGTATTATGATTAGGGTCAAAGTAAGAGGATCAGACAGAGATATTAATACACACATTACCAAAGACGGGCCATTATGACACCTGTTTATTGACTACAAATCCACGGAGACGATAGGAATAGGCGAAGGTTGCTTTTGTCACACATAGTCCACTAGTTATAGATATCAACTAAACACACCTGCCTGCATTGTTACCTTTCTGGGAGCACTGTGTAATAAAATAGAGCTGCTCGGGGCTAACTGCAGCTTCAGCTACAAACAGCAACATTAGCTCGATAAGCGATACTCTGTGGTATTTATATAACCAGCGTGCTGTTCATGAAACCTAAAGGGAAACCGAGGACGCTCACGACCGTCCGGAACTCAAAAAATATCAGCTGTGGCTAGCTGGCTAGCTGCAGTAGGGCCAGTGCAGAGATCACTCCCGTAGTGTGCACCCAGCGAAGAAGCATGAATAGACGGGAAGCATACTGTTCACCTCACCGCCGACAGCTGCTGCTGTATCCGAGCGACAGTCCCTCCCTCCGGCGGTATGTCCTCTCTTGTCCCGCTCTCACACCTCCGTCCGAACAAATTTTCCAGCAACCGTCCGAAACCAGTCGCTGAGTGCTATTAGCTCCCCGCTTTTATTTACCTTCCTCCCCCATGACCCACAAAACCCTTCACCGCTAGCCTGGCTCGTGCACGTTACGCCGGTTACGTATTCTTCAACTGGTTTTACGCATGCGTAAGGAAGCGTTAGTGCCTGAAAAAAAAACAGCGTAAAGAGCCTCACGTTAAAATGTAACATGCCTGAGAACAAAGTCCGCTTCTCGGATGAAACATGTATTTGTTAAAAAAAAGAAAAACACGGAAGTAACGCGCAGTGCTGTGCAGAAGTCTTCAGCCAACCACCATTTCTTTATATTTTACTTCCAAAGAGCCTGATTTCTGTCTTTGATACTTGTTTTGAGGAATAATTCTCCACGCTTTTTAGAGATTTTCACTTAAAAAAAAAAAATAATTCAGCCCTGTTCTTATACCAAACCATTTTGAGAGGAACGTTTATACGTTTTAGCCACTAAACACTGATATATGAACCATGTAAGCATAAAAACGACACCTAACAACGTTGTGTCTGCATATACAAGACAATTTAGCCAAAAAAACAAGCTGTTTTATCTTTATGTAGTTTTTTTACTCGCAGTTTATCATAAAACCACATCATTTGTTCTTATTTCTTTACTTGAATCTGAATAATGCCTAAGATAACACAATCTGACAGACATAAGTCTGTATTTTTGCAGAATCGAAAAAAGTGCTATGAGTTGAAACCTGGTATATCTCACCATGGTGTGCAGTCTGTACTTAAAAAAACAAACAAAAAAAGTAGTGTTCAGTAGATGAACAGTATCTTAAATTAATGTCCTTACAAATTAGGAAAAAAATCCAGCAAAGACTTGACACAGGACATGAGAGATCCAGCTGGCCCTTCAGTTAATCCAGCTACTGTTAGCGAAGGAAAAAGAAGGAGAAAAAACTGAAGTATGTCAAATTACACAGGAACTGAAACGAAAATCAGTAGCAACAGGTCTTTGGTTCAAATGTGAGGATATACAGAGGATGTCAGGAGAGACGTACACAGTGAGAGTCTATCTGTAAACACAGTGGCGGCTCTGTCATGGTTTAGGGCTGCGTTTTAGCCAGTGGTGTTGGGGATCTTGTCCAAATTTATGGAATTATGAACACAGAAAGGCATAGAGTACCATCTGGAAAACATCTGAATTGCAATATGTTCATTTTTCAGCACTGATCCCAAACACGTCGCCAATAGTGTAAAAGCATACCTGGATAGAAAAACATACAATGTAATGCCTAGTTATATAAAACTTTGAGCTTTACATTGTGTGTCACACTTTAAGTACATGTCAGTTTTATATGATCAGATAATTTTGAATTGTAGGACATTTAATGTAAATTTAGTGTTGCTGAACTGATCATTTTGCTTAAAAAAGGATCAGAATGTTTTCTATTTCAGTTTACTGTCATTTATTTAAGTAGAAGCAGCCACAGAGGACAGAAATCTGGTGCTGTACTGTACCAGATTTGCCAAGCTAATAAGGAAAATAATCCTCACATCACACTGTGGCAGGTTTACCACATGGTACTAACACAAACAGCCAAGTTCAGGTCTTCCACATGTTTCAAAGTGAAAACATTTTCATCTGGGTTTAATATAATTATGATAATCCTTGTCTAATCATGCTTATTACAGTTCCTGAATTCTTTTATTTTTTATTTAACACATGTTAAGCTAAAAAAGAAGGAGCAATGTGTGAAAAAAATAAGCAGACCCACTGAGTACATGGTAATTAAGAGGTTAAGTAGCAGCCGGGAGCAGCCAGTTATTCAGTTTGATTAACTGCTGATGATCAATTAATCAAGCAAAAGGCCCTTGATTGGTTGATCACCATAACATTTGATCACCTCTATAAAAGTTATGGCAGTGTGCTGGTCTGTGTGCGTTAACACAGTGTCAAGAAGGAAAGATTTTAGCAGTGATCTTAGAGAAGCAGTTGTTGTTGCCTATCGAATGATTTGCAAGTGGAAAACTCAGAAAATGATCAGATAAACTGCAAAATGCCCAAAACCTACACCTCAGACTCTGCAGGCCTCTTTTAGCATGTTGAATGTTAAAGTTCATGACAGTACAATTAGAAAAAGACAGAACAAGTATGGTTTGTTCAGGAGGGTTGCCAGGAGAAAACCTCTTTTCTCTAAAAAGAATATGGCAGCAGGGCTATTGCTTGTAAAGTCACATCTGAACAAACCACAAAGCTTTTGGAACAGTATGCTTTGGAGAGACAACACCAAAGTAGAGAACAAACACAGCATTATCAGCACAAACACCTCATGTCAACTACCAAACACAGCAGTGAAGCGGTGATGATTGGGGCTTGTTTTGCAGGCACAGGACCGGGGCACCTTTAAGTCTTTGAGCTGACCATGGACTCTTTTATATATAAAAGAGAATCCAATGTGAGGTCATGTTCTTGACAGCTAGAGCTTTTTATAAACTGAGTCACGTAACAGGACGATTGTCCAAAGAACAGCAGGGAATCTACAACACTGTGGCTAAAAAAAAGCAAAGAGTCACGGTGTTGCAATGTTCCAGTCAAAGTCCAGAGCTCAACCTGATTGAAATATATGGTGAGACCTTAAGAGAGCTGTGCATAAATGAATGCCTACAAACCTCAACTGTTTAGTTTTTGTTAAATAATGTTTGTTTTTACCTCGTTTTAAGAACTGCTAAGGACTACATTATTTTTTATGTCCTGATATAAAGCCTTAGAACTGAAAGAGGGTGTTCTTTCTTTTAACCATAACCAATGTTTTTAAATATCCTAAACATGCTCAGATTTTTAGTATTTTTGACTATAATTTCAAAGTTTTATCATATATTTGAATTTTTCATGTAAACCTTTAACTAAACTTCTGAAATTGTTATTTCTCTGAGTAGTTCTCTACTCTAGTTACCTTTTTTAAAGCATATGTCTATTTCTTTGTTAGCTGTTTTCTAGAATTGCTGCATGAATGATTTTCTATATTTTTCCAATACTAAAATCTACTAAAAGCTACTTTTGTTGTTGTTTGTTTGTTTTATGGTTATAGCTTTTGCTTTATTCTTCAGACGTCTGGATACTTCATAAGATATTCTAGTATTGACTGTTTAGTCCTTGTTATGACTTAATGGTTCTTCTGGTGTTGACTGTCAGATTTGTAGTTTTGTCTTTATTATTAGTAATATTAGTTCTAGTTCCCCGGTGTTTCTCTGCCAGGGGCGTAATTTCCAGGGGGTTGGGGGGGGTTATGACCCCCCCCCCCCCCAATAATCAGACCCAATCAATAACCCCCCCCCATAAAATTATAAATTATCTTGCATAAATAGGCTGTTGATTTTCTTTACTCAATTCAGTTATTACCAGCAAAATAGTTGCATGTTTAATCATATGGGAATTTACCAAGATTTATTTATTTATTTAGACAGAAATCTTGATTCCCCCTAATTTTCAGCACAAAGTTACTCCGATGTTCTCTGCTGTGCATACAATAGATTTTATAATCATATCATAATCTGTAATATAAGATTAAATCTTCAGGGTTAAATTTCATGTACAAAGTCATACTTACAATATTGTTATTTGCATGAAAACCCCCACTCTAACAAGAAAACCCTCTCATGGAGACGTCATATAGTGTTTTTATTATGAATTTTGCAATGTTTTCTGACAGTTCTCAATAACAATTAGTCAGCATAATCCATGTTGTCATTGTATCAATAATTACAGGTAATGTTTGAATAGTAACATAGTAATAATATAAGTTCTTAATCAATGCAATGTTTATTCCTTCTTAACATCACACTCAAAAACAACAGGCTTTTATTTACTGACAGCGTTAGCACTGCACATTGATAGGCTACACAGACAGACAGCAAGAGACACAGAGGGACAGTGAGGGAGAGGTGAAGGGAAAAGGCGGTGGGGTAGGGAAAGGTGAGGAGTAGCACACGGTTGTACATTCATTAAACCGAAAATAACGGATGTAGTGGAAATCAAATACAAAAAGAAATAATAAAGAAATATTTTGAAATGTGAAAAATAATCGGCAAGAAGTGCGCGAGATGAAATGAGTGAGACGCTTCTTGGTATCACAACAATGTGCCCTCCTTTTTCTGTGATATCGACAAGTTCTTAAATTACAACAATATTACACACAAATTAAGAGACACTCATCAAGCCAGGGATTATCATCCTTATCACTACTACTATTATTATTATTATTATTATACTATTTTTCGATGCTGTTAAGGTGATTCTCAAATGGGGAAAAGTAAATGATGATCAGCTTTCTCTCCAAATGTGCAGATAAAGAGAAAGAGTGGCTGCAATAATAATAGTAATAACAATAATATCATAATAGTCATCATCGTATGTACAGAAAATTCATTACAATCAATACAATCAAAACTGCCCAAGCTGAGCGGACATTCTGGAAACAGCACGGGTAGCGTTATGGAGTGTGTCTGCGTGTTTCTGTTTGTGTGTGTGCATGTGGCGTCTTGCAGTTACTGTAAGAGCAGTGTGCAGTGAGTCAAACAGTGCAGTCAGAGTCATTTAGAGGCATTGCAGCGGTCACTGTGTGTGTGTGGGGGCTCAGAGGTCAGGTTACACCAGCTTTATTGTACGAGGTGATGTTTTGTCATTTTGTGTCACGAGCTGAAACTTTGCGAAGACTCGATTTTGAAGTAGAAAACACACCGAGTGGCTCTCAGTCTGCCTTCTTGGAGCGCTGCAGAAGTGCCAGCTTGGGTTAAGGATGAAGTGGACGCTAAATAAGTTCCTAATAAAACGTAAAGTGCTCTCACAGAAACAAAAGCAAAACACCTGCAAGCTCATCATGAATACGTGACCCCGTGATGTCGGACCTCACTGTCTTTACTCTGTGTGTGGACTTGGCCGAGGAATGTGTCAGGAGAGGATGCAAAGAGCGAGAAAAGAGCTTGTGCAGACTTCTCGGGCTAGTCTAATGAACAGATGTGTCAGGATCGAGGCTTGTGTCTACAGATCTACTCGAGGCCTACATGTTGCAACAAATTGTCCCTGTTTACATTTTGTAAAGATCTCATTCTGTGTTCGATAACAAAAGATAGAATACAATCTTATTATTACTTTTTTCTTTTTTTTTAAACAAAACAGTCTCATTCAACCAGTATTACACTATACAGACACATGACCATTTTGTGATTTAGCACTGGTGCACCACATACAAATTTGGTGGGGTTTAATCAGGTGGTTAAATTACATTAGCTGTATACATTGTGCCACTGAACATTTAGGTGGAGGCAGCCTGTTGTTGGCTGTAGGTCACATATGGCGTTGGGTGTCAGGAGTATTACAGTGACTGCATTGTGCGTCGTGTTTGTAAGCATACATTCCTTATACTAGTTGTTCATTGATATTAAAAGTGTTGGAGTGTGTGACTGGTGAGCTGGGTTGTGGTTTCCATGAGAACGGGTGCAGAGATACGTGTGGCTCAGTAGCGGCGGGCGTTGCCGTCTCTGCCCTCCTTCTTGATGATGATTCGCTGGTCATCGCTCGCGTCATCAGGCGACTCTGCTACCTCCTCATCCTCCTCCCCCTCGCCCTCCGTGTCGGCAGAGATGCCCATACGAGACTCGTAGGACTGGAAAAAAAAAAAAGAAGTGGATGAAGAAGTGTGATCACATCAATAAATATTGTTTTTTTTGGAGGGAATACTCTGAATTTCACAGTCAGCTGTTAGCAGTATTACTCAAGTTCATGTGTGTGAAGGCAGATGAGCGAATGCTTTTGGCAATATAAGACAAAGAATGAAAATCAAACATCTTTATTACCTCCATTGGGTTGACGATGATGGTGAGCGCAGAGTCGTCCCATTGACTGCTACCCTCCTTAGCCCCGCCTCTGGCTCCTTCGCCACGGCGATGGATTGAGCGGATTCGGAAAACTCCCAGGATCACCATCACGACCAGGAAACCTACGCACACCATTATGATGACGGTGGCTGCTCCTGGGACCACTGGAATAAAATAGAGCAATCAAATTAAAGAATCACACCACAATTTTCCAATTATCACCCTGTGAAATAACACAGTCCCACAGCAATTAACTGATCACTACTAGAGGGGCACCCTCTAGTAGTGATCCTGCCTGTTGTTCTTCAGAATTATTAAAACATGCGATGGATGGGGTACATGGGGAGCACTGTAGTTCAATTCTGAGTCATCTGTATGTGTGCTGTCCTCCTGCCTTAAATGCTCACTTCCACATGTACAATCTAATTTTGTTCATAGTAATAAACTTAAGTTTGTTTGCTAAACGTTAAAACTATACAGGTGCCGTACAGTCATTTTAGATTATGGTTCAAACACAGGCTAATTTGATCTCAAGAGGGCTGGAGCAGTAAAACCATTACATAACACCCTACAACGAAACCCTTTCCCTTTCTTTTACAGCAAATGAGTGAAAACGTTCACAGTGAATGAAATATTCATTTACAAAATAGATGACGAATAGCCCGAGGTGTTTAAAAAAAAAAAAGAGTCAAAGATGTCTCAATTTTTTTCACGTTCAGTCAGTCTGCTGTCATTGTAGAAAGAAATCCTGCTGTGGTAAATCACATAAAAGCCTTTGTGTCAGTACGACGTCTACAAAAGCCATGATGATTCAGACCTTTGAATGGATAAAACAGCACTTTAACCCACTCTCATGACGTGCTCAATACTTAACAACTTGGAACAAAATGCTCCTGGTGCAAAATACGTGAAAGGGTGCCATATTTGCACCCAGCCCAGATGTTTGACACCGGATTAGGTTACACATTATATCTGTAACCAAATCCAAAGGCTCTTTTATCATATAGATTAAATTCTGGTGGTTACATTCAGAGGTCTGCGTGTTTGGACAGACTTTTGAAAACTACTGCAGTATTTTATCACCAGTGTGATTTAGTGTCTGTTGGCAGTTTCTTTCTACAAGGACTTTAATTAAGGTAGGAAGTGTTTTTGCCATTGTTTTTTATTAAATTGTAACATCTTTGTAGATCTTAGTCACCTTTAAAAGAAATATTGGAAAAAGCACCCGTTGGGCTGTTTTTGAGCCCAATTTATATTTACTTTAGTTTTAATTACTTATATGTTTTGGTATTCAATATTTTTTCTCTTTAATGGTGAAAGACTTTAAGACATTTGAAAAAGGTGCTATTAAAAAACGGAAATGTCACCTGAGTTGCGATGTGGATTAGGTAGGGTGTGTCCACTCAACTCTCCAGCATGGTGGGACGGATGGAGGAACTGCTGCTGGGAAGCGAGCAGGTGGGACGGGTGGTACAGACTGTCCAAAGAGTGGAGGAAGTTCACCTACAGGGAATTAAAAACAGAGAAGAAGAAAGAATGACTTCACTGGCTGTGTGGTTAAACTGCATTGCTCCCTCACAACATCTCCAATTGCAGTTATCATTGGAACATACACTCGGGTGTTGTTAGCTACACCCGATAAGCTGCTTGTTAAATAAAATATATATTCAGCCAATCACATGGCAGCAACTCATTTGGGTATGCAAACATGCTCAAGATCTGTTGATCTGCTGGAGTTTTCCTACACAACCATAAGTGTCAGTTCTCTGGGAGAAAATGCCTTGTTGAAACTAGAAGTCAGTGGAGAATGGTCAGCAGTAACTCCTTTCCACAGTTTTCATTTGATATCAGAGCTACTGGGACACGTCCACCCGGCAGGCAAAAACAGTAATGTGGTCTTTTGCCATCCAGCCATCTGGCACCAAATTGTGAGCACACGTCTCCTAATGCTGCCTTACAGGCAAAATCATACAAGTCCCTGCTTCTCCACAGCAAATATGGTTGTTGGTGGTGGCTCATTTAAACTGTAAGAATGTAGGTCTAACCTGAATTACAACAGTGTGTTCATATAATTAGATCCTAGCTTTTATATACATAAATGCCATTCCTAAAGTTCACGGCTTATACAGACAAGGTTTTTATGTCATTTCAGATGTTACGTGACCATCAGTCTTCGGCATTGTCATCTCTGACAGCGACAAAGACTTATGTGACTGGCTGATGGTTATCTTCACCTCCAGAGTCAGCTCGTTGCTGGTGTATCTGCCGTTCATCTCAGAACAGGACAGGCGGAATCGTCTCTCAAAGCGAGCCGAGCCTTTAGCCAGTCGGTAGCGGACAGAGCGAAGGACGTCCTCATACACAGAGATAGATTCGGCACCTGGTGGAGGTGCAAAACACAAACAAAAAGAAAAAGGACAGCACAGAAATAAAGACAAGAAGTCAATGCAGAGACAAAAGAGAAATAACAGGAGGAGATTAAAAAGGAGTGACTGATTAGTCACTCTCTCTTATCAGGTTAGCTTTTGCTTTAAACTTCATGGCAACCTAATATATTAATTATAACGAGGGCTTTTTAGCAACGCTATGACATGTTTTCCTTTCCTGTGACATAAACCAAGTTATACAAGTTTGAACTGTGAAATTTTAATGTGAAATATATGAGGAGCATTAAAACAGAGACATGGGAACAACGAAATTCAAATTATCTAATAAATTATGGTTTTATGTCCTTAAGTCTACTTTTTGTACCTAAACAATGCACGTCTGGTTAAAAACAGAGGTGTATGCACAGCTGTACCTGTGATGGCAATATAAGCAGTAGTATTGATGATTTCTAGTCCTCTCTCTCGCACGACATCCATGTCTACCAGAAGCTCCTCTCTCTCTGGATTTAGCTCCTCCCCCAGTGGTTGGACCTCACAGCCATCCAAAGTGTGAGCGACAGCATCGGACATCAGAGCTATCAGACAATATTGGAGGTCAAACTCAAATAATGACACAATTAACGCTTTTCAGACAGAAATGTGTGCAGACTACAGAATCTGCTGTTAAATCTCCTTAAATCAGACTAGAGACGACGGGTGACTCACCTCCACCCTCCATCCCTTGTGCAGCTGTGTTGACAGCATGAGACAGGGAACAGACGATACGGAGTTCGGGGAAGAGAGGGACGCCGCGGGGACCTTCGAACTCAGGAGCTGGACGGGCCAGATGCGGCCCAACCCCAGACAGAGAGATCTGAGGAGCGTCAGGCTGGAGAACCACCAAGTATCCTTCGAGCTGCTTCAAGGACAGGCAGCTCTCCTCGTTGAAACATCTGGCAGGGAGTCAGAGGGGTAAGAGGGAGGTAATGTCTTTGGTCTATGCTAAATAAACTTCCACTGCTTTGGTCCAGACTCAAATATCTCTGCAGGTAGTGGCCTGGTTTACAGAGGATGAATCTTAAGTTTGATGATATCTTCTCACATTTTGTGTCACCATGTGGCAGATATTTTGTATTTCAGTGAGATTTGATTCACACATTCCTGCCCATCATCCTCACAGGTCACTGGTTTTGGAGTACTCCCTCGATAACACTGTCAGACTAACAATCAACAGTTTTTAAAAAATATCTAAACAGATGCATCAGATCCAGATATATTTTTGTTTTTTTATTCCACGATTTCTTTCAGCTCTACATAACACAACGCCTACATTACCCACAAGGCAACTTGACTGCCAGCAGTTCAGGTGGAGAGTCAAGGTTCCTTTACTGACATTAAACCTCCATCAGTTATTAAGTGTGCCTCGTTTTTTTTTAAGAAGTCTTCAGGGTTTTGAACATTTAGTGAAGAGGCTGTGATTCAAATTTGTATGTAACATGACTTTGCTTCTTTTCAGTTAAATTAAATCATACAGAGATGCAGTTGAGAATTTTCAGTCCACTAACATCAGTAATTACAAATGTCTCATTTACAAAGGCTGAGGGGCCGGTTGGCAACCCCTGGAAACAACCATTCGCAAGGGAAAAATGTGCACTGATGGCACAACAAGACATGACTTTTACTTTGAAGCTGAACATGCTCTGTTCTTGGTTTGTGTCACACTGTCGAGTTTCAGTGGCGCTTGTGAGTTTTTACAGACAAGTTGGCATTGTTCACACGATTGTGACTATCTGCTAGTGACCAAAGCCCTCACAAGGAGGTTTTTAGATCATTACCCTCTTTGAAGTAGAAATAGCCATAAACTGGCTGGGAAATACAGACTCTTCCCTACGATCTATGTTTGCCAGAGGGTAAACGACCATCCCTCTAGACCTGTGCGACTGAGGCCTACCTCATGTCAAAATGATCTAATTTACTCCCTAATGTTACAGTCACTGTAGGAGAAACAGTGACTGGAGACTGCAGCATGGCCAAAACTACTGTGAATGTGGACATCGAACTCTCGCTGCCACTGAAATAGTTTCTTTGAGGATGGGGAACAGCTCTGTGACCACGTGCAGTCAGTTGCTGTATTCAAAGAAACTTTGGTGTGTCAAAATAGCAACAAACCAGCAATAAGACGGAGTCAGTCTGCCATTAATTCTCAACTGGATGTGATCTGAAATGTATGTATGAAATCATAACAGTTGCCTGAAGATAAAGGCCCTACAGTATTACACAGAAAACGCCAACAATCAGCGTCCACCTATGAGGAAGCACTTGGTGACGGGGGAAGGACAAACTCTCTCTTAATAGGAAATCTATTGCAATTGAAATACACAGAAACTCACAGTAACGACTTTTATTCAGAGTCCAGCAGGAACCTCAGATTTGAAACAGAAAGTCAGAAATTTCTCCTTATTTTTATATGAATGTATGTAGAATATAACCAGTTCAATCGAATCCTCTGTTGCAAAGAAAAGTGTCATTAACAAGTTTTGCTCATCAGCGCAGACTGCTTTTATAAATTAGACTGCAATTATCTGCAACCCTTCTGACTCAGGTTGCCTCCCGGAAGGCAACCTGTACCATTTCCCTCTGATTAAAGGAGGTTGCATGTTCACTCTATGGGCAACCAGTTGATTGCTAGCAAAAACATTCAATGCAGTGAGAAACTACTAACGTTTCCTAGTTGCAACTGATCCGTGCGACTGAGCCATTCACTACAGTTTAACTGAGCAGAAATAAAAAGTCTGAGTTTTGCTGTAATTTTTAAATATGTCACTGTGTCCTGGTTTTTTTTTTTTTTTTTTGAGGCCATAGTTGTTTCTCTTGACCATACAGTTGTGGACTTCAGGGGATGTTTTTTGAAATTCACAAAAAATAGTCAAGGGCTTAAGGGTTTGGGACACAACTGATGCCGACTAGTAGCAGGAGTTAAGGCAGTTTATCAGACATTGTACAGATTATTCTTTCACTTCACTCATGCAGTAGTTCTCTCACACACCTCTAGAGAAATAAACAACAAGCTCTTTGTGCCCTGCGATAATTGTGGCTAAGAATTAGCTTTATAATTAAACAAATTTAATTCAAATAAGTATTTTTTTTCCTTTGCATAAAGTGTCACTATAACATCCAAATCAATTTTTTTTAACTGTCTCAACTTTGCAACATTTCCATGTGCACGGTGTGAACTGATGTCTTGGGTGAACGTCATGCAATTCTCCTTTTTCCTCACATGAAGCTCTAAGGCTCTCCTCAACATCAATAAAGAGTGAAGCACCACGGGAATAAAAGAAAACAGACTGGGCCACACTTTTTTCCTACTCTTAGATCTACTGTTAGTGATCACCACCTTTCTACGACCCTTGGTGTGCTCTGCTGCTTCACGACTGTGAATTTGTTCTCTTGTCCTGACATTTTGATCGCCTGGTGTCGAGTCACAATGATCATGTCAAAAACATCTAAATCTACGGCTATCTCCTTTTGCTATTTCCACCACAACTTCTGTCTGTTTGTGACACTAAAAAAAGAGCAAATGTCAAACTTCAGCGGCTCCGCTCTTACAAATTTAATTTTCCTGCCAGAAAAGAAGAGCAAATCAGATGGATGGCAGACTGATAACACATATTTATTCATCTGCACTAAAATTCGGCATCGTATTTGAAAGGGAATTAAGCTGCATGTGTATGTGTGTGTGTGTCTGTGTGTTATATTTCCGCTATCAGAGGGAGCAGCTGCTTCTATCAGCCTCTCCAGAAGGGCCTGCTGTTCAGCCATCTGGGTAACTCCTGGCCTCAAATCAGTCTAATCTTCACACACGCAATAAAACATGCTCAAGTAAAGAAAAAATAAAAACAACTCCAGTACACTAAAGCAGAAACTAAGAGGGAAAAAAATCTGTGCATGACCTTGAATCCTTGGGAACTTAAAAGCAGTTAGTTGGGGAAAATAATCTCCAGTGTGACTCTTGGTCTGATAATGATGATAATCTTATAAACAAGTGTCTAAAACAGCAGCCGATAAAGACAGCAACAGGGATATCTGCACTAGAGTTTGATCAGATGGGATTTGTCGGGAGGGACGCTATTTTGAGTATAAATTCACAATATATCACGAAGCATATGTGCCGCTCTGCCTGACTGAATTAAATTTTCATCAGCTAAAAGTGGCTGCTAAAGCCGGGGAGCTGGTTCACAGTTGTTAAGCACAGCGGAGCACTGACCCGGAAACAGAGTTTGTGTGCTTTTCATCTCCAAGCCAGGTGACTCAGTATGATTAACACTGAACCGATGTGGGTTATTTTTCAGGCGGACTATGCGGGAGCTGAGCAGCGGTGTGTTGTGCATATCAACGACAACATCAACAGCAAATAGTAAAGATACCGTTTCCAGTTGGGTAATTATTTAATGGCTGCTTTACAATAAAGAACAACGATAAAAAAACCCCCCAAAGATTTGGTTTACCAAAGTAGTTACCGGGTGGCTGAATGGATAAGAGAGATAAGATATTCCCTGTTATCGCTTGTTTTGAGACACCTTGTTCACTACGTAATCGCCTCTTTCATCACACGTCAGTCCTTATCACAGCCGAGGCGTGGTCCACGTTTGATGAGTTCAATGTCAGAGCAGAAGGCAGCAGTGAGTGACACTTCATCTGACAAGTTCAGCTGCTCAGACTCAATTTCTGCTGTTGGGAGATTTCCAGTGTGCTGATTTACATTCCTGTCTGCCTTCGTCATCTTTCACTGCCCCTCTTTGTTTCCTGCTTTTCTTAAATTCTGTTTAAATAGCACGAATGTTTTGTTTCCACTCAAAGGACATGAATGTAGTCAGATAGCAAATTTGTCTTGTAGGAGGTTCCTGATTGCATCCTTGCATTTAAATTACATTCTGGCCCAGGGATGTGAAACCAGCACGTCTTTATAACTCAGTCTTACATGTAATATTACTGAGGTTCATGCACACTCATCTTTGTGTTTTTGTACCTGAGGGAGGTGGTAAGCTTGAGCGGACGAACGCCAGGGGTGGCGAAGCGTAGAGAGTTTCTGTATGTGACCTGCTGCACTGCACGGTTAAAGCTCTCGATGTCGTCTCCTTCCAGCACTAACACAGACTGGCTGGGGTTCACGTGAACCTGGAGGGTCAAAAGAGAAGGACGCTCATATTAATTTACATCAAAGTCTTGGCAGGTATGGACCGTTCATGTTAACCCTTAAACAACAAGTCTATTTTACTCACTAGAATGACAGGGTGGGCACATTTATGACCATCATCCGACCATTGATTTGATAAAGGAACACTTTTTCATCATAATGTCAATGATTGTTTTCAGCAGTTTTCATACAAAAAGGAGTGAGCCCGACTCGTGTCCAGTAGTTAAGCTGTTTTTATCATCATTTTGGGCATTAAGTATCTGCCTCAGTGCTTCTGCAGCAGTAAATATTCACTGTAAAACAATGTAGGGATGTCAAGTGGAAAATTACAACGAAGTCAAAACGTATAATGTAACAAAAAACAAAACAAAACCATTTTCAGGGGTCAGAAATGGTACTACACTTTCCATTATCCTTGCAACATCAGTGGTCAGGTTCCTGTAAATAATATGAAAGGTTGCAGGAGAAATAGAAAAATTCATGGTTGGAAATATTATGATGAAAAAAGTCACAATGGCATGCAGAGAGGCATGTCCATAAGTATCTGGTGCCTCCTTCACTTGCATCAGCATCCCTTTAGACTTTAGACAATAATGGCTGTAATTCCTAAACTAATGCAGTTCTTTTGTTAAACCACTTGATTTAAAAGTGAAAGTCTGCACTTCAATCACATGCTGATTGTTTGATTTAAACACAATGTAGTGGTGTGCAGAGGCAAAGTTACAAAGGAAAAGTGTCATTGTCCAATTACTTATGCAACTAAGTGCAAATATATTCTAGAGGACAAAAATCACACTCAGATCTTTGCTGTAAGCTCTGCTTTCAGAATCAAAGCAAACAACATGCACATGTGTATGGTTGAGCAGTGGCTTGTTTGTAGAGTTAAGTAGCTACTGTTCCTATGGTTGACATACATCAACTATGACTACACAAATATCAATGGACCTGGTGCCAAGTATGTTTTTCTTCTACATCTTTCAGCTGCTCCCTTCGGTGTCGCCACAGCACATCATCTACCTCCATCTTACCTTATCCCTAGCATCCTCCTAATTAATTAAAGGACATGTTGCTGCTTTTAAAGTCTTTAAAGCTACAGAATAGAGAAGAAAATGACTGAATTCACAATTCTGCTTTAAACGCAAAGACCATAGCATTTAAGGTGGAATTTTTCTCCATAATATTAATAGTTTCCCACGTGGCCTCTTGGGGAAATTATTTCCCCACCCCTACTTTAGGTCAAAATCATAACTTTGGGCAGTTATTGAACATTTATCTGCTCTCGCATCACAAATGCTTGGTGATGAATGGAGCTACTAAAGCTTAAAAATCAGTATGGATTATCCAAACAGCAAATACATTGTTTCAATTCTTATTGTTTTGTTTCATTTTGTCTTTAAACAGCAAAAAAGTGTCGGAGCATTGCTCAGGTGAGCTGTGATGATGCTACACCTGTGTCTTCAACCAAGCAAAAAAAACCAAACTTTTAAACAAACTAAGCACACAAGTGTGAATTATAAAACATGACGTAACACGCTTGAATTTATACAGTATTATTCTGGACTTAATGAGCACTTAAAGCACAGCCTAAACATATATTCGTTTAGAATGACTAATTAACATGTCTTTGGACTGTGGGAGAAGGTTGGACAAAACCAAGTGTCAAACAGTGAGGCTCCAACTGAGGGTTGAACCAGAAACCTTCTCACTATGAGGCGACATTGCTAACCACTCCAATGCCACGCTGTCCCAAACACAAGGAATGTTGTAAAGATGGATAAACTGATGTGTTTTTTCTGTAAATGGTCAAAGTCCAGATGTTTTCCTCAATAAGTGAACATTTGGGATTTTTATATGAGACACTTTAAGTCTGCAAGGATTTCAGGACTTCAGAAGCTGAAAAAGAGCTGAATTATATTTTATCGCTATTTTTATTTTTTTTAAACGTAGGTCTAAAAACTTACAAGAACGATGCAGTATTTGTTTTTTATTGAAAAATTAAGATTCATCTTCCACATTTAAGGAATTTTTTTTTACAGTTTATTGTACTGCTATACAATTTGTACTTTCAAAGATAATGTTGTATATTTCTATGCAGTATCTCTGTCATATCCCAGCTGCACTGCATATAAAGAAACCATGAACCACAAACAACCTCAGCCATCACTGCATCAGCCAAAAAAGATTTGGAGAATAAAGCGCGGCATGCTGTAGAAGAGATGTGTTTGAAATGTGGATATTAAGTGACTTTCACAGAGGGGAATAACTGGAGGTGTGTGATCTGGCAGCCTAGAGCTCCCTTAGCTGTTACCTTCATGCCAGAGCCCAAAGTCTCCAGGTCGCCAAAGTCCAGCCCCTCCCTGCATGCGTACAGGCACTCGACCACGCTGTGAGGCTCCACGCTGCCAGGACGCACCGTCACCCCAGACAACAGGCCATGGTAACTGCCAACATACTTCACTAAGGTGTGAACACACATAACATCATCCCATGAAACTTCAACTGCACCAGCAATGACACAGCAAAATGGCAGACTGCACACCATCACGCTGACAACAGTGTGAAACAAGGAGGTCACCTGAGTCTTTACCCTCTGGGATGGTGTTGTTTAGTATCTCCTTCTGCTTCTCCTCAGGCTCTGCAGGGAAAGCGGTGCAGCGGGGAGAGAGAGGGGGAAGAGAAAAACAGAAAACAATGAGGCGCTCCGAGAAATACTTTTCAGTCGAGAGGGGCTTGAAGAGCAAGCGAGAGGAAATCTGAGGGTACCAGAGATTGACAGGGAGAATAAAAAACACAGGCAGCAAGAAAACTGTTGACAATCTTCAAAAATTGCAGCATCTCCTCATTATCCGGCAGCAGCTGCTGCCACGCAGGAAACGGAGTTACCGTGTGTGTGTTTTTCACTGCTAATTGGCAGCCAGAGCTTCCCATTTTAACCAGCGGCTCGGGTGTAAGTGGCTGATAGCTGTCTGGCCTTCGTGTTGTTCTGCTGCCCTGAATAATTGATAAGTCAGTTATATTATTAGCCCTCAAAGACAAGATGCATCAACTGAATTATAACTGAGTGAAATCAAGGGGAGAAACGGCGCGGCGTGAAACGTCTCAGAGGCCTGTCTCGAGATGTCTCACGAGGACTCGTAACTTGCCAGAAATTGCATCCTGCTGTCTCTGCTGATGTTGGGTTTAAACGACATTTCAGGGATGGAGAAACGGAAACGAGGATTCAAACTGCTGCTCGCAGCTTTCAGACAGGAAGTAAAGCTTTTCTTTGAGCTTGGATGAAACGCGCAGCATGTTAGTCTCACCCCAGCAGGCACCGATGAACATGCGCTGACGCGGGGCGGGGTTCGGGATGGCTCCGTTGTCGTGGATGAGGGCGGGGTCAAAGGTCACTCCATCCACGTAAAGGGTCACTGATGGGAACTGGACGCTGAGTGAAAGATGATGCCACTCGCTGTCACACACCTGTTGGAAGGAGATAACATGGAGTCAGCATGAGTGCATTATCTGGGTGGACTCTATATTTAAGTAAAAGTACAACTACAGCCATGGAAAAACACTGTGAAGCCCTACAACCCTGCAGAGTTTGCATGACTTCTCCTCTCATCAAACAGCTTCGTCCAGGTATTAGCATTAAAATGTATGTGAAACAACACTCTGAAGATAAAATTGTCTCCTATTATTGTTGTAGCTGGTTCAGGAAACAGTTTTAACTAATAAAAATAAAGTAATACTAATAATTTGTACAGTTTAGCTCAGTGGTTCTGAACAAAAAGCTTGGCATCGTTCAGGGTCACAAAATGGGGAAAGAACCGGAGTTATTATAGTTTTTATGTTCTTATTCATTTTTATTTTTATTTCTTTTGGACAGTTTAAATTAGTTTCCAGAGTGTGTTTGCTTATTTCAGTTTAGCTTTAGTTTAGATTTTTATTAGTTTCTGCGTTGGTTTTAGTCTTTATTATTTATGATGTTATTTATAAGAAATGCCAGAGGTAAGATTTAGGAAAATCAGTACAGATATTACAACACAAACATTAATCATTGAAAGCAGCTGACTCGCAGGCTTGGAGACATCCGAAACTGCAGTTTCTGATAACAAATTCTTCCAATACAACAAATACCAAAACTAAGGACATTTTTTCTATACTTTTAGTTTAGTTTAGTTTTCGCTTTAAGTTTTTATTTTAACTTTAGTTAACCTAAATGTCTGGTCCACATCCAGCTTTACCTGTAATATCATAGACTGTATAAAAAGATGGGTGCACCCCGCTATGACATCACAAACGGTTTGAGAGGCCCTTTCTAAAACTTTAGTGCTGGTGTTGTGTTGGTTTTCTTGGATAAGAAGGAACCACATTTGGATGAGACGGTGGAGTGGTAAGTTTGAACCAGATCCATAGACTGCATGGGTTTAATACACAGACACATATACCTGCTATTTAGCGCTAAATAACAGACTAATAAAACCTCACTGACCAAAACCAGGAGCATGGACATCTTGAATTGTCTGTTATTATAAATAATTACACAACAAGACGTAACACTCGTCAGTTAATTCTATTAAATAATGCTTCAAAAGACACCAACAACACAAAAACAGCAGGGAGGTCCAGTTCAGGGTGAGGCTTAGCAGCTACCAGCTGCAGCTGCAGCAACCTCGACCCTCATTTTAAGTCATGATTTAGTACAAAAGTTATAAAGAAATTCCCTTCTGTACAAGCTATGAAGGTTTTTAAAGCTGTAAGGTGAAGTTGGGCATGCTAACATGGAGTCTGTGTGGTGTGACTCGTGTTTGGAGTCACGGCACTTGAGGAACTGCTGTTTCTTCTGGGGGTTTTGGGTTGGTTCTATATTTTTAAGCCTTGGAGGTTGCCACGTTGGTAGGAAATGAGTTAATGAAATCCGACTATACAAATTTTCTTTCCCTTTGTGGCTGTTTTTGCCACTTATTGAATACTTTTTAAAATTCAAGTCAAAGTTTTGAGGTGAAATTTGCTTTTGGAACTTTTGACGGTCCAATCAAGTGACAAGTCCCCCTGACAAGACATTTCCTTTTGTAAGCTGCAAGTCAAAATTATAATCCAAATGATTCTAGTACTTGAGTATTTATATATATTTATAAATATACTTTCCACCATGTGTGAATTCCTGCAGACATTTGCTGTGATAAACTTTCTTTATCAGTGATGTGAAACCTGAAGGAATACAGCACACAAATGACAGGGGAATTATAAAGGCAGAGGGAGTAGGAAAGAAAGACAGGGTAATAAGATATTGAGGTCCAGACAGGGGGATTTAACAAATCTTCTCTGTATCAGCTCAGCATCCTTTAATCCATGTGACTTCAATCTGTCTGAGACTGGTGGCTTCCGTCAAAACAAACCCCGATCACCCTCCACCACGTACACCAAACCGCAACCCTCACATGCATCCAGGTATACAGGTGTGCCGAAAGACCTCGCTACTTGTATTCATGTATTCTGATGCATGCTGGACTTTTAACCTCACGGGTAGGTTTATGATGAAAGATATAGATTTAGAGCCGAGAAGTATGTTGTGATACATAAAAGGTTCGTGCAGCGACACAAACATCTTCATGTGCCTGGCCGAGACTGCGTGTTTCACCACGGTGCTGAAAATGGCAGAAGATGCAGTGTGATCAGAACAGAAAATGAGTTCCATTTTGTTCCATTTCCTTTTTACTGGGAACGAACTGCACAAAATAGTCCGAACAGAAATTGATTTTGTAAATACGGATGACGCACAGATCCTCTTCATGCATGAAACATTTAAATGATCTCGTTAGAGAAAGCCCGGGAGAAGCCTTTTATCTAGATAAACAATAGGGTTGTCATTTCACTCGCTGTGCGTATATTCTCATCTGTAAAATAGCTGAATTTCTGACGAGGGACGGTTCAGATGTTTGACATGGCACAGAC
Source organism: Oreochromis niloticus (assembly GCF_001858045.2). NCBI lineage: Eukaryota > Metazoa > Chordata > Actinopteri > Cichliformes > Cichlidae > Oreochromis > Oreochromis niloticus. The sequence goes on along the minus strand of NC_031976.2, from coordinate 23,431,633 downwards.
ATAAAAAGTAACAACAGAATTTTCTTCAATTTCAGCTTAATTTCGAGCTTGAGATACAGAAGAAACTGTGCAACCGACAGCATCGAAGCTGAGCGTTGCACCTTCCTTCAGTTACCTGCTCCAGTTTCCACAAGAACTTGACGGGGCGAGCGGCTGAGACGTCGGGCCAGTAGAAGAGGGAGAGGCGGCAGCCGTGGACGGAGAGGGAGTAATGGGAGAAGGAGTCATCTGTGGAGCAGGAGAGCAGAAAAACAGAAGATAATTGGCGCAGGCCTGTCAGAACTTCTTAAAATTATCCAGCGTTTCTTTGGGAGAATAAAGAAGAAATGGGAAGAATTACTGGTTTGCTGTGGTGTGGATTCGCCAGCCGGTGGAGCGGCCAGTGATTCTGACAGTAGACGGTGCTTCAAAATACGGATGTGACGGCAAATAAGCTACATTCAAAAACATGGATGCTTTATGCACATCCTCAACATGGTAGCACAGAAGATTTACAGTTGGGTCAATCATTTGTTGGTCAAATATCCAGTTTTTGTAGGTTTCCCTCTGCACTGTGGATTTTAAATCAATTAAGATATGATTAAAGTGCAGACTTCCAGCTTTAATTAAAGGGATTTTGCAAGAATTTGCATTAAGTGTTGTTGGATGAAAATCCTTTGCAGTCTAGAACCCATGGACATCACTAAATTTTGCATTTCCTCCCTTGAGATGTTCGGCCAGATTTGGTTGCTGCTGTTTGTGGGTCTTTCTGCCTTTTGCCTTCAGTTGTTACAGTCTCTGGGTCTAAGAATCAAACTTTTGAGTTTTGTGTCTTTTTTAGATCATTTCCTGATTTGTTTCTCCGTATTGATGTTCCCAGGTTAAGGTTTCGCATCTAATTCTGTTCTTGGTTTCCGTTTATATTGTTTATATTGTTCCTGTGTCTGGTCTAATCCAGCCTCTGTGTTTTGTCTTGTATCCCTTTGTGTCGAGTTAGTTATAATTCCTCAGTGTTTAGCCCTTTGTTCTTGGGTTCTGTTCTCATTTAAAGTTGTTTTCTGTCCCGTCTTGTTTTATTTATCGGCCTCGTCTGTGTTCCCTGTGCTTTGTCGAGTTTTCCTCTGCGATTCGGTGTGTAGTATTTTCCCGTTTTATTTTGTTAGTCCTTGGTCTCCCGTGCCCTGTGTCTAGCTTTACTTCCCGTGTTTCGTTATCCCTGATTTGTTCCTGCTGTGTCTCCCATTTGTTTACCCTTAACCTAATTGCCTTGTGTTTAAATTGTCCGCGTCTTCCTCCTGGTCCTTTTGTGATATCACATTTTGTGATTCTGAAAAGCTTTTAGAGTTCACGTCTGCCTCTCGAGTCCTTTATACTGGGTCCAAAACCTGCCTCCTGCACAGTATTAGGTGACATCAGTAAATGAAAAACATGCTCTGATGAAGAATATCAACTCATTGATATTCTTCAATAAATTGGTCATTGATGAATATAACATTTCTTTGCTTTGAGAAACTCTTAAGTTGCTTTTGCAGTTTGCTTTGGGTCATTATCCATTTGCACTGTGAAGTGCTGTCTGATTAGTTTTGCAGTCTGAATCTAAACAGAGCGTGTACACTTGATAATTCATCCAGCTACCTCTATCTGTGGTCACATCATCAATAAACACTAGCTGCACGATTCCACTAGCTGCCACGGATGCTCAGGCCGTAACATCGCCTCCACCATGTTTAATAGATGATGCTTCAGCTCATGAGCTGTTTTACCGTCATTCTGCTACAATTTCATCTTGATGTAATCTGGCCAACGAGATTCTTTTCAGGCTCTTTTACATGTTTTCTGGGAAAGTCTCACCTGGCCTTCTCGTTCTTTTACCAGTGGTTTGCAGCTTGTATTTACATTCATGAAGGTTTCTCTTGGTTGTAGACCTTGACACTGATACAGATACCTCTTTGAGAGTTTTCATGGCTTGGTTGTTCTTCTTAACCATGAAAAAAAATACTGTCATCATCCACTTTCATTGGCTTCTGTGGTCTTTCAAGCCTTAGTATTTAATAACGTGTCAAATTGTCGATTTCATCACTCCTAAGGTTTATTTAATCTCTCTGATTTATTTTGGCTTTTCAGCCCGGTGATGGCCTCCCTTCCTTGTACTGATATGTCTTTTTGCATCTTATATTTAAAAATACAGTAAAAAGCTATAAAATACAAGTTAAATGCTTTGAATCAACTTCAGACATTATGTCTGCTTCATTTATTATGAAGTTACAGGCAAACAGGCCTCACCTAGCCGTGAAACAGCTCATCAGTCAATTATCCAATGATTTTAGAGCCTCTGAAAACAGGGCACTGTGTGTAAAGAAGCTGTAAAGAGTTAATGTAATACTTTTGTTAAACCCCTTGAATTTAAGCTGAAAGTCTTCACTTTATTTGTCACAAATGTACAGAGTGTCTTTGTCCAACCTATTATGGATCTAACTGTATACAATAATTAGCATATTAATTCTTGAGTAAAACACAAACACATTTATTGAACTTGGTCTTTAACAACAGACAAAAAATTTTATAATTTCATCCTTGAGTCAAAGTGAATTTTTGTGCCAAATTCCCTCAAACACTGCTAAGACATCACGCTCACGAGAGTGGGACACACGGACAGGCGGACGAGGTGAAAAGAGAAAGCACCAGCCAGCTCCTGCTGCTGGTGCAGAGGCACAACGTGAGTTTACATTCAATCTGAAACTCCACCGTGTTTTTCTCACCTGTGAATTTTATCAAAAAGGAAAGCTTGCTGAAAACTGCACCCATACAATGCTGAAAATATTCACATTACCCATAATATTGTTCCTGGCACAATTACAGTGTTTTACTCTTCTTCTGTTTTCCACTTGGCTGCACAAGCAGAGCAGCTGGAGGTTAAGTGCCTCTCTCAAGAGCACCTTGATAGTAGCTTTAAACAGTTTTTTTTCAGGGCATGATTTTCCCCGAAGCTCACGTGGTAAAATGGTACCCTCTAAGGGTTTAGATGACTGAGGAGTGGATAGAAAAGTGAAGAAGCAAAACCGTTTATAACCACAACATCACTCGCAGTCCGAAAGGCTAAATTAATGTGCGAGGGACAGAGCTTACCATTCCTGACGGTGCTGCAGACAATAGTCTCCTCCTCCTTGCGACTTCCTCTGGTTTGCGTGGTTGCAGGCTGGATGTTGGCACCACCTCTGCGCATCCACAGCTGGAGGGTGAAGTGGTCGCCGGATAGCGCGGACACAACCGAGTCGGGCACGACAGCGACGTGGTTGGAGCCGTTGAAGGAGAAGATCAGAGATGAGTCAGAAGACGGGAGAGTGGGCAGCGCTGAAGTCCAGTTAGCGGCAGGAGACGGAGGTGGGAGCAGGTCGACTTCACCCCTGACAGCACCTGATACAAAAAAAGAGAGGCGATACGAATAAAGGCTCTGACGTCAAAAGGTTAACATGTTTCCAGTCATAAACCTGAACCCACCACACAGACGTCGCACAGATCTGTCGGAGTAGCTGTCTCTGTCACAGCCTTTCCCGATGTGGCCGGTCTGGAGCTCTACGGTGGCCTGGATGTTCCACACGGTCTCTTCACAGGTCTCCAAATGCAGGCTGGGGAACAGAGGGATGCTGCCTGACCCAGGGGTGTACTCCACACGCTTGGTCCATCCTGAAGAAAAAAAAAAGTATCAATACCCGCTTCACCTTTAACATCTGAGCCCTTCAGACCTTTTCTACACTCCTTTAACATCAAACGCAGACGACTCGGACATTAAATGGTCTCGAACCACCGAGCTCCCCTAGCACAAAGTCTGCCTGGTGTCTGATTGCGGCCATGTGAGATTTACCACGGGTAATTTGTGGAGTGATTTCCCAGCGAGGGAGTGGGCGTCATGTCTCGGCTAAACCACGATAGTGAGAACAAATCTGACGCAAACATTCCCCTGCTGTGTGATACATGTGAGAGAAGGCAACCTCAGACAATATCCCAACTTGAGCCTCCAGTTTTTCCCACTGTTCATGACTGAAAACTGCTTTGGAGTCAACTACCTTTATCTTTAAAAGATGTCAAAGCTGACCGACTCCAGCATGCTAAAAAGGGGAAGGTGTGTTAAAATTATACAGCCTATCTCTCCCTAATGTCCTCCTTCACTACATCCATGAACCTCCTCTGTGGACCTCCTCTTTTAAACAGGAAATCTACTGTCTGAAAAATCACATAACATTGCTGTAGTGGTATGTGTGATCTAAAAATATACTGTCACAGTTTAATTATGCAGTTACCTTCCCTTGATATTACTAAGATTCAACACCACCTCTTTAAAACACAGTTCTTTTGATCTAAACATGCAAAGGTGATTCATCCAAGTGGCAGCCCACACACTTTCTAAATCAAAGTGAAAGTTTCATCCCCCCCATCACCACAAAAAAAGGAAAAGATTAAACAACTAAAGCGCACGTATGTGTAAAGTCCCATCGGCCTTGTTCTGGGATCACAAAAAGAGAAGTGCGTGTGAAAAATTACCGATCCAGCCGGGTTTGCAGGACGGCTTGACCGTGACAACAACCTGAGCGTCAGCCTGAGCGCGGTTCTTTCCACAGTCGAAGGCTGTCACCCAGAAGGTGTGAACGCGCTGCCGCTTTGAATCCAACGGCTCTGTGTTCTTAATGTTTCCTAGGAGACACAGAAAAATAATGAAACAAAAAATAAACCGGGGGAAAAAAATAGAACATTAGTCACCCAACGACAAGGTTTTTGCATAACTGAAGCTCGGGTCAAATAAAGACCCATTGATAAAACCGGCACATTCGCAATAGCAGAGCCACTGCCCTGTTAAACGCGCCATGCTCGGTGATATGAAAGCGAGGACAGATTGCACACAACAGGATAAAAAACTGAAGGGTTTTCCTGTTTTTAGAGATAAAGATGAATAAACAGCGAGTATCCGTGATAGGCTGACAGCACTCAGCATGCCAGCTGACAAACAATGGGAAGGAAAGAAGATGGTGTGACATGGTGAGAGGGAAAAACAGAGGGATGAAAGAGATAGCGGTAGAAACAGAGGCAGAATAGCCAAAGTGAAACAGAAAATAGACAATAAACAGCCCACAGCGTTTTAGCAAAGCTGGAACAAAAGGTTGAGGTGCTGTTGTATCAGTCTGACCCCTAAAGAAAGGAACCGCTCATCCTCGGCAAAGCCCTCCAAGTCTGGGACATTTCTGCACAGTCATACCAAAACAGGGTCCTTCTCAGTTGCTGTGACTCTCTGTTAAACAGCTGCAGTTGATCCCAAACCAACCAGTCAAAGGATTCAGTTTAAAGCTCCAATATTCATTCGTTTTCAAGGTTTTCATTGTTGTTCTAAACAGACTGTTTGGAGTTTTAAATCAAACAGAGACGAGAGGCGGCACACAGCACGCATTCGACCGCAGGGCAGCAGATATAGATGTGAAGGAGACCGTGCTCTTTGTGGGATCATTTTACATGTAAATGTGACCAAAATCACAAGACAGCTGTTGTTTTCATCTTATTTTTTTTTAAATTTATGTGTATAGTGATTTTGTCGGAGGACCTCGTGGTTATAAAATCAGGATTTTAGCAGTGCAGAGTGGCAACATATGGCTTGTTAACAATGAAGTCTTAATAGGCCACATTTGTGTCACTTTTCATAGTCTTTTCACTAACTAACAGCAGAAACAGGAAAAGTATGTGGATGAGATCAGCTTAATGTGAATTCATCCGTATTAAAACACACTATATGTGAGCAGAGGAAGAAACAAACAGATGTGACCGATGGCAATGAAGCACAAAAAGCAACATGGAAACACAACAAGCTCTTGCTTTTTGGCCAAATCTGTGCCAAAGTTTGCACGCCTTCTCATGTCATCCCTCCACATTACAGCTTGGGCATAGCGATGGAGCATAATTAGGTCCCACACCTGGGGAGGAAAAACATCTAATGGCTCTCTCTTAGCTTTGTTTTGCGTGAAGGTGCCTCCTCCTCGCAAAAACTGATAAATGTGTAAATGCTTCTGTGCAGCGGGACGGTCTACCAGCAAGATAAAAAATATATTTTTAATAAGCTGTCAAACCAAAAACATGAGCCTTGCTCTCTGCAGACCAAAGTTCATAACACTGGCAATAATACATGGGGCATCAACACCAAGAATGAGAAAGCTTTGGGACTCTGATACTCGAAATGCCTACATGTTCAGCATTTTATCACTAAAATACAAACAAATATCAGTTTTAGGTTCCTGTATTTCTGTAAGTTAACACAGCAGCAACAACACAGCAGCTTGTTAACATATAACTAACCTTCACAGGGTAGTCAGATAATCCTAATATAACATTTCCGGCTACATAAAGGCACTTTGTCAGGATTCAAAGCTCCAGTTAGTGAGTATGGTTTGTAGTCTGCGTTCTTATGAATCAAAGCTAAAGGTAACATCAGCCAGATTAACTGCACAGCCTACCAAGGAGAACAAATCAGTGCCTCCAACCCAACTCCCTGAAAATCAGCTCATTCTTTTTTGTATAACAGTTTTAGTTTATTTAATAAAGTCATCTGAAATTTGACATTTATATTCTGATTATTTTTAACTTTCAGGGCCTCAGAGCAATATGACAGTGTTGAAATTGTTATTGTTTCCAGCATTTCCAAGCTTTATTTACTCAAAAAGTGCAGGAGAAGGTCACATGACATCCTTGGAGCTGAAAATAACCTTTAAGCTCTGTTTAAAAAATGAAAACTAAATCAGTTTTACACCCAGTTCAAGAAGACAAAATCTTGTTTTTGTTCAGAACGATTTTATCTACAGCCAGATTCAGGCATCAGTTTTATGTCACAGTTCAAAAAGCAAAATTCCAATTTAACACCAATTTATTGTCTATGACAGAGACTAATAAGCACTGGTACCCTCCATGTTTGCAAAGTGAATTCTGGTCAAAACCAGGTCTCATTTTAATCTGCAGTTTGAAAACAGCCTCATGTTCTAGCAGTGATTTATTTGAGTTTATGGATAATTAGAGCAACATTAAATATCCACAGGTCAAATTTATCAACTTATTAAATATTCACTTTAAGCGATGATCAGTTTTGTAGTGCAGCAAATTTCTTTTTAATTAATCCAAAAAGTCCATGGGTTTCATTATTTATTTTGCAGAATATGTGCCCAATGTATTACAGTTTGCTTGTTTTTGGTGCTGTCGATTTGCTAAATATCAAGTTTTACTATTCAAATTAACATTAGGCTACACGTCTGTTTATTAGTTTCATCATTTTTTTGTTTAAGATTATAATTAAAACATGAGAAAGGTATTTTAAAACTCACGGACAAACCTTTATTACACAGCAGCAGTTTGCCCCAAAGTGGCACAACAGCCAAACAAATGATGGCGGAGGGAATTTAAATGCTTCTTCTTCCCCTCTACAGTATTGTCGTCTGTATAGAGACGGTTAATTGCTTGTATTGTGTATTTGCTTAAGATATTATTTTAACAACAATGCAGACAAAGTTTATTTAAACAGTTCCTGAGATGACATGTTAGCACTTAGCAGTTAGCACAAGGGCTTAAATATGAGTTATTTTTATTAGTAGTGCTATTATACAGAAATTACATGTGAAATATAAAAAAGTGCAATTACACAGTAAACATTACTTTTAGAACGGATTAATATAGCTGATCTGAACACTGTTACATTGTCTGAGTACAGGATATGGTACACTGAGCAAATAAACTAGACTCAGTATCATTATCAGCAAATCTCAGATCAACACAGCAATGATTTCATGAGGTATATTTGATATAATTCAGTGGTTTGAAAGGCTTCCCGCTGACATTTGTGTAACTGAATCCACGACATAAGTAAGGTTGGAAAACTGCAAACTGCTCCTTTAAATCATTGCGATCACACTGCAGTGTTGCATAAACTATTAAACAAAGTGTTTTATGTTTCGGGGAGATGAAGTTATCTTCTGCTGAGAAGCAGCGTTAGATAAGGGCTTCGTATTTATAGAAACACAGAAAGGAAAATAAAATGTCTTCTATCAGAAAAAAGGGTTTCTCTCTTTCTCCTAATGCGTCCTGTTAAATGTGTTACTTTGTCAGCTGTGTGCTTTTTGCGTCATAAATCTTTTAAATGCTGGCTGAACAATAAAAATGTTGGGGTACATTTCTAGGGAGGAAAATCTTACAACAATCTTACATCTTACTTAAGGATGTTGAATAGCTGTAAATTCAGTGTAACGTGGATTTATGTTGAAAACATATGTATCATGCACAGGAAATCCATTATCAAACTTAACCTCCAAACTCCCAGGTAACAGATTTGAGAACATTCAAACTCAGTTGTTTTTTAAATCTATATCATAAAATAATGATCTCAATGTTTATTTCCATTTAAATATTTCCCAAATCATTAGCACTTAAGCTAATGAATGGATGTTGTGGAAACAACTCGATAATTAGGCAAAAATAGTTGATATAAAGAGTACCTGTGAATCGCTCTTATATGGGATCACCTCTGAGGATTTTGTCATCAAAACATATGTAATCCACTGGGACACTGAGTCCGCAGGTGTCTGGAGTACATTACGAGTTGGAGTTAGGAAAAGTTGCTTGAGCGAGGGAATAATAGTTGCACTTGCCTGATTCATAATTTAAGGGGAAAGGTCTTTTGACTGCTGAGGTCTGTGCTTTTCTCTTTTTGACGTCAAACAGGGACAGTAAATTTGGAGGCTCACTTCCTGATCTCTGCAGAAAGAAAAGAAGCGAGCATGCGATCTTTCTTCACAGTTTTGGGGTTATACAAACCCAAATATACTCAAAAATACAAAAAAATAGGTGGATTTTGCACAATAAGCCCCCTTTAAGCCGAACAGCTGTTGCGATGTTGATGCAGAGACAGAACAATCGTCCGCCCACACAAAGTCTATTTTAACATCTTTTGGTTTCTACCTGAGAGGCGAAGAATCATAAGTGCCTGCAAATCTTTTCACTCTGTCGCTATGCAGCAGCGTCTGGTGTGTATGTTTTTCATGTATTGAGGACATCCGGAGTTTAGCGGCTGAATACTGATCCGAATATTGAATTTCGTTATTCTATTTGCAACCAAGGCCACCCAAGAAAGAGAGAAAATAAGGAAATAATATGGTGACTGGTGGGCATATTGTATTTGTGTTGGAATCAAAGGGGAAATATGGATTAGTCTATGAGGCTCTAATTTGCAAAATGAGATTCATCTCACCGTCGTTGTCAATAGCAAAGGGCACATTGGGAGTGATGATGTCATAGAAGCAAATCTGGCTGTACTGCGGGGAGCAGTCGGCATCCAGAGCCTCCACGCGTACGATTCGGTCAAACAGACGCCCTTCTGAGACCGAGGCCTCGTAGCGGCGCTCAACAAACACGGGGGAGAACTCGTTGACGTCGTTTACACGAACGTGCACGGTGGCCCTGAGGGAAGCAGGAGCGGGAAGACAAACACAAGCAGGGAGATTACTGGAACAACAGAAAGCAGTACTAGATGCACAGTTTTTACAATGCATAGCTAGAAGAGCCTCAAACACTGACTTTGATTATTGCTGAAAGGATTAAAAATCTGTCTAAATTAGGGGGAGGGGTCTAACTTGTGGGATTTCTTGCTGTTGACTCCATCAGGTCCCTCTCCGCAGTCGTAGGCCTGGATGGTGAAGCTATGCTCCCGCTGGCTCTCACAGTCCAGCGGCTCCTTGGACCGAACCAGACCCTCACCGGTGGAGCGGTCCAGGACCACAGCTTCAAACTGGACTGAACCGGATCCCGAGGGGCCATTATGGACCCGGAAGCCACAAATTTCACCTGGGTGAGGGAAAGGGGGGCGGTGACAGATAGTAGAATCAATGAAATTATACTGCAGTCTTTATTAAAAAGAAAAAAAGCATTGTCTGAATTGGGAACTCTACACTAATGCAAGGTTACATCACTAAACACAGCGGCTTTGCATTGGCTTTGCTTTGATTGATGAGCATTGATTGGTTAAGCTTTACTCGTTATCTTTAAAGCACTCCACGCTGTGACTCCATCATACGTTTCTAAGTGTTTGTGAACTATATTCCTCCACAGTACACCTGAGATCCTACAGCACAGTTCTGCTGCAAATCCCCTGGTCCGGTCTAGACTAAATGAAGGAGATCGTGGCGTCTCTGATCTCTGAAAAAAGCTTCACTGTTCAAATGTATCTTCCCAGCTTTGAATCTCTGCTAAAAACTGTGCACATCTCCTTCAATCAAACAGTTATTTTAATGTTTTCAGCAGCAAAAATTAAATTTAATCAACCCACTGTCAAGTTTAAATAAGTTATACTGTATAAATTAGGACAAACAGATCACACGTGATCCACAGTGGGAAGGGAAATGTCCCGCAGTGCTACACTATTGAACCAACTGTGACAATTTATTGTAATATTCAGCAGATTGTAGGTCACATCATCTATCCTTACACCAGAAATGTGCCGATAACTATCTAGATATTGCTTTAAGTGGCACTTTATCTCACGCCGAAAGTCATGATCAGAATAGAATGAAACAGATTGCAGCTGCGACTCAAAATGAAGCGGATCTTCCCTGGCTGACATAAGTCGAAGGTTCGTGCACAAACAGCTAATTTCCTCTTCATTCTTGACACGGGTCCAATAAATTTCAGGGAGCCCCCGAGTAATTTAAGTTGATCTTTTATAATTTGACTGAACATAGTTATTTCCAGGTCTGCAAGTGCAAACACGATAACCTCATTTCATCAGGCTGCAGAGGCAGAGCGCCGCTGACTGCTCCTGCAACGAAGGGTTGAATTACACTATGATGGTCTAAAAATAGTGGACTCTGTGACTGAATACATTGCTTTTAATATAGAGACCGTCTGTTGGGAAATATGGCTGGAAATGGCAGCAGTCTGACATCTCGAAGTGAAAAATGAGCACTCGTGTTTACTAGTAAAAGTTCAAGTACGTAAACTGACATAAATAAACCTCAAACTGGCCTCAGAGCTGCAGCATCAATCTGTCCATAAAATTAAAGTCACATCATTTCCAATTTGACCCAGTGAGATGATTTCGGTTCGGCTACTCGAGCAGATGATTTGACCTATTTTACCGCAGGCTTCACATCAAAAATGTTCGCATCAACTTTATGCTCTTCCATGCTTCTTATTGCAGTTGGTGTTACCGGCGTAGTGAAGTGGAGCATCTTTGTCGAGGGCAAAGAGAGGGGGATTGAGCAGCACGGTGTTGTCGTTCTCCATGACAATCCCCTGGTACTCTGTCTCGATCCATGGCTTGTGCTTATTGGCTAAACGGCACAGAGAGGAGGCTTTGGGTTAAATGGAGCAATTAGAAGGAACCAATGCATCTATTTTTAACTCTTCATTATGGGTGAGGACACGGTGAGAGTGTGCACGAGTGGGAAAAATACACAATGGACGTGAGACAGTCTGAGCACGTTCACAATCTCACAGTTCGCCCCCCCCAACCCCCTTTTTTCTTCTCCATCATAGACCACCTGCCCTTGTTCATGTCAAGCACCACTCTGCACACCTTCCTGTCTGACAGTGTAATTAAAGCCAGTCAGATTTTCTCCCTAACACACACACCCACACACAGAAATATACTTCTCATATCAATCACCTAAACTGACCTGCCACAGGCGCCTCACAAAAAAAACAGAGTCAGAATCAAATGCCTCAGGTTTACTCTGAATTTAACCTTTAATTGCAAATTAATTATTCATCCTGGTGCTGAATGTTCTGTGCTGAGTGATCAAAGGGCGAGTTAATGAGCCAGAAGGATGACGATTTTACACTCCAGCAAAGAGCAAAAACAAAAGCCGGAGTGCCCTCCCTCTGTTGTCCTCAATCTCTTAACACAGAGTCTGAAATCAGACACAGGCACAGGACTTTTGTTTGGCAATCACTTTGTTGTCTTCACAGTGAGTTTTCTCCATAAAGTCTGACTGGAACTAATTTTGCTGTCTCGTCTGAGAGAGGAGAGGGAACAGAGGAAAAATGCTCCTGGTTCTGAATCTGATCGCACCGCTCTCCCTTCAGAGACGGCGCCGGAGTGTCGTGTGAAAGTTTTCTGAGTCTAATGCCAGTAAGATATGAGAGTTTTAGCACAAACACAAGACGCTTTTTATTGTCGAACTAGCTTAAAAACACTGAAGAAGGTATTTCCATTTTACTTGCTATTACACTTTTAAAAAAAGCACGCCGTAATGTATTTTTCATTTAAGCCCGTCACGCTCCGTTGCTGTATCTGAAAATGAGCTCGGACTCACCAGCTGTAATGGGTTTTCTGTTAAAACTAAATTTGCTTATGAGGTTTTGTTGTGCTTTAATGAAACTGCAGGCAAAGACGTGACTAAAAACAGACTATTTTTAAAAAGATATGCCCGTTTCTGCCAAACCCCTTCATCTTCGGGTGTGACATTATGCTGCTTTGTCTTGAATGTTTTTGCAGTTAAGTAGTTAATAATTAATCCACATATCAAGAAATTAATCAAGAAATTAGGCAGATTATGTGACAATGAAAGTATTATTAATTGCAGCGATAGCTACATATGCTTTAACAGAAGGGTTTTTTTAATTTATTTTTACATTTTCACAAATGTCCGAATTATATATGCATGCTTTAATTATTTAATATGACATAAAAGAAAAATTACTGAGCAAAAAAGAAGAAAGGAGCAGAAATGTGAGCATGCCAGACAGTTTGTAACACCAACTGGTTCAAACCAATTTTAGCTGGCACCAAACACATACTGAGGTTTAATACCCAGCCCTAATCAAAGACATTCATCCTCTCCTCCTCCTCCTCTGTTTCCATGGTCCTCTGGTGTGAGTCTCTTTTTTGGTCATTTATCTCCTGCCCTCTGTCCCCTCCGCTGATCCCCCCTCCCTCCCCTGCCCTGCCCTGCTATAGCATTAATCTGAGCATCAGGCCTGTGGATTACATCCCGGATTACAGATTGAGAGGCAGCTCACTCCATCTCTCTTCCTTCTCTGTGTCCCCTGGCACTCCTCCCCTCTCTGTCACTCTATCGCTCCACAACATTTACCCACCCCCCCTCACCGACACACACAAATAGCCCAGTATCTCACACTTTTCCTCTTCTCTTTTCCCTCGTGTCACCTGATCTCACGTACCACCTCTCTACACCCCCCACCCCCCGCTTATCAGCATGGATCTTTTCGGCACGTCCTCTCCTGTCACAGCTCCTTCTCCTCTTTCTCTCCTAACACCCCCTCCCACCCCCCACCTCTCTGACACTCCATCTCCTTCAATCTCCTCGTCTTCCCTGCGTCTCCGCTCCTCTACCTTCTTCTCCTCTGACATTCTCCCTCCACGCCGCCCGTTTCATCCGCCTTTCCTTCAACACGATAATCACAGGAACAATGATGCTGAAGCAGAGTCATGCTTCTCCAGAATGATAAATCTGCTATAGACGGGGGAAACAGATTTATCATTTTCTCAGAGTCACACCACAGGCGACACAGACACACCGGGTCATGAACATGTATGAGGGCTCAGACGTGCTGCTGAACGAGCGAGGCGTCGAAGCTGTAAATAAAGGAACAGTTCGGGCCAAAACAGCCACGGTCCTGCCTCAAAACCATCATCTCAATACTTCACAATTAAACAGTCAAAAGGATGAGGAACTGACCTTTGTTGCCAATGGCAACCGAAGTCAAGCAAAGGAGGAGGAAGGAGAGAAAATTCATTCTGTCCATCTGAGGGAGCAAAGGAAAAAAAAAGGAGGGGGGGAGAGGGGCAACAGGGTGGGGTGAGGAGAGAGGGGGAGGAATACAGTACATGCATCAACAACTGATCAGCAGTGAGAGGAGACAGGAACAGTAACAAGACAGAGAGACAGATCAGGCCTATCAGCTGGTGCTGCCTGTGTGTGTGCAAAAACATCACTGTGCAAGAGTCACGTATGTAAGACCTACACAGCAAAAAAAAGAGGCTACACAAGGAGGAACATGAACGATCGAGAAGCTGTTCACCATCACGAGAGTGGCATGGTTTCAGCTCGAGAGCCCAGGATAGCCTGTGGATCACATGCATACCTGCTCAGGAGTGTGTGTCAGGAGAAAAGGTGGCGTGTGTGTGTGTGTGGCAGTGTGGGTGTTTTCCCAGGTTTTCATTGTGGATTGTTGGAGCTGAAAAACCCTCAAGGACTCATTCTTCAGATGTGGCTGCAGCTGCATTTTTCCCCCCTAACCTAACCTGATATAACAAACCTCTATTATTTTTTCACCTTCACTGCTGCAGTTCTCGAAAAGCTACAGGACAGCACAGATGAACCCCCCCCCCAAAAAAAAGAAGAAGGAGGAAATATATCAGAGAAGAGTCAATCTGGTCACAGGTTGTTCAAGGCTAGACACACAAACACACACGTTCAGGAGCAGAAACATGCGACTATGCGACAATTTGCAGCCGATTTATATCACAGCCTGCCTGCACTGACACACATTACCACACAGCTCCGGGTACATGGCTGCCTATAGCCGTGTTCAGACATCGCATCGGGAGCCCGAGCAGGCTGAATGTCGCAGAAATGAAGGTCTGCTTGAGCAGAAACTTGCAGGTCTGACATTACCGTGCTGAGTGCGGTGATGCTCCTGGTTGGTACCCTGCCTCTACGCTCGCAGCATCCGCCTCTCACGCCCCTGCCGCTCGGCACAGCACGGCAATCCACCCGCAGGCTGCAAACGACCCAATCCTCCAGGTGGAGACGCACACAGGCGGATGCTCTCAACAACCCAAGACCCGGACAGGAGGGTTTATCTCCCAGGATGTGAGATGAGATGCGAGGAGGATGAAGACACCGATGGATGCCCTTGTTTTTTTTTTTTGTTTTTTTTCCGGCTCTACGGAGGAGGAACGGGACCAAAAAAAAGACGGTAGGAATATTACGCTGACGTCCCCTCCCTCTCGGCGTTTCTTAACCCGCCCACACTGCGTCCTTCTCCCTCTCCGGCCCCCACCAGCTCCGTACCAGACTGCTGCTCTGGCTGTTTTTTGCTGTTGAACGCACATTGAGAGTGACTCAGACCTCAACACAGCAATCCATCTCATCACGTTTATCCCCACCCCCCCTCCAAACAAATAAAAATAAACTCCAGCAGTAGCATCATGGTTACATGAGTAACACACGAGCTGCCCCATAGTTTTTTTTTTTCTGTTAAGATTTATTTTCGGATCATTAGTTTTGCCACACAAACCTCCCATGTCCACACTGCAAAATGACGTCATGTCACCCCCCTTTTGCCCCTGTGAGGCACATGAAAGCACAAACATATGAACTACAGCCAGAGGTTGAAAGCAGCATTTTATTTAACATTACAAAAGAGAAAAAAAAAAAAAAAAAAAAATCACCCTCCCCATCCTCTTTGCCACATACATTTTTTTTGTTCCTTTCTACATCTTTTAGGAGTAAGGCATGAAAAAGAAGTCTCTTGGAATAGCAGTTCACATCAATTAATAATCACTGTGTCATGTATAAATATTACCAAAAATCTGGGCTGCCGTTACAGCGAGGTTCGTCCTCTCCATGGGTGTGTGTGTGTGTGTGTGTGTGTGTGTGTGCGCGCACCGGCCTCAGAGGCAGAGGCCTTTCTCCAGCAATGCATGGATCAGACATAACAGCACCTCTCAGAATAAAGGAGGCATGGGAACCTTCCACTTAGTAGCCAGGACTGTCCCCTCCCCGCCCCCCAACACCATTTTATTTGTTTGCTTCCAGTTCAAAAAAAAAAGAAAAAAAAAAAGAAGAAGAAAATTTCACCCCCCCTTAAAAAAGCCTGTTTCCCCCCCCTTTTCATATAAAATCAGAACACCAAGAGAACCAAAACAATTAACTGTAGTGACTGTAGGGCTGTTCACTTTCACAAGTGTACATTTTTAGAGTCGAGGGGCTTGAATCGAGGCAGACAGAAAGACAGAGCGGCGTAAACACAACAGAGGGAGAAGAGGAGATGTGGCGAGAAGAAAACCATCACTGAGGAAAGGCGGGAGAACAATCGTTTCATTAAATCTTATCCAAAGCTACAAAAAAGTTCATTTTCATAAAACATGTTAACTTTATAAAATTCAATTTTTTACCCCCACCCCCAATAACAAATCAAATTAAATCCAGAACAAATGTACTGTAAAAACATTCATTAATACAAGGCCATTTAGAGTTGGGTGTTAGTGTACAGTGTGTGATTTAGAGTGCTTGTATAACCACTGGCAGCCATTTAGGAAGAAGAAGCCCTGATGATGATTACCATTACCATCCATCTTCTTACACATGTCGTAGCACAACATCAGAAAGTGCCACATGTGTGCTCACACTTCCTGCTCAATGTGGACGTGGAATAAAGAACAACGCATTTTTTAAAAAAAGAAAGAAGAAAAAGAGCCAAAAACAGACTCTGAACCCGTGACTTGTGAGCGTGTGCAGTTCTGTGTCGACAGCAAATGAATCTCTGAGTCCCACATGTGGTGAAATTTTAAAAAAGAAAAGACAAAAAACAGGAAATTGCTCCTGATTGGCTCACAATTACACCCCTGTGGCACAATGGTAATTTCCTGTAAACATCTCTCCAAATGTTTATAAAACACCCTTCCCGCCTGAAACACAAAAATATATAGAAATTTATTTATTTTTTCTTTTTAAACATGGACATATATTACTAAAAGGCCTTAAAATATTTTCCGTTCTGCTCCTTGGAAGTCGTAGTTCCCTTAAGTAAGTACTCAGTCTCAACGATGGATGGACCTGAAGGAAACAGACATGTTAAAAACCAATTCACGCACAACTGAAATGTCTTTAACAAAGCTGTAGTTTGCTTACCACGCCAAGTTCTAGTATCAAGTCTTATTCCTGTTTCTTCTCTCTTCCCTCCTTTTTAGGCACCAGCGCCTTACGGAGGTATGGCATTATTAAATATGCTGCTAGGAAGAATAGGTGACCACAGAAATAAACAGAAGAATACACCTGAGGGGGGAAAGAGAAAGAAGACGGAACAGTCAAATCATAATCTGCACGTGCAATGCTCAGTTTCTCTCTGCTGAAACCTGCCTGGCTGCTTTCCATCTCTCAGACCATCTGTGTAACTCACTTAGCCACTCTATTTCCTAAATAAATGCTTTATTTGTGCTTTGTTGCTGACTGTTCCTTATAAATCTCCTTTAAGGCAGTACAGAAAAGAAAGACGAAAATTCAATCCCATCAGTCTTTTCAGTGGCTTTTCTTTTCATCGACGCCGCGGGAGTTCTGACACGGGGGCCTCTTGGGGGGGGGGGGGGACAAAAACCAAAAAACACAAAAAAATATAACAAAAAACCAAAAAAAAAAAAAACCCCCAAAAGAACACCCCCCCCCCACCACCACCACCACCACCACCCGCACACACAAGGTTGTCTGGCAAGAATAAAAACTTTTGTGTTACAGCAAAAAGTTTCAATGTGACAACACACCGGAAAAGTGCCAATCATCGTATCATGAATAGCTGCAGTCTTTTAGCACCCGATAAACCTTCAAGTTTAAACTTAAACGCCTCCGGTTCTCCTCTAGTCAGAGGTGCTTCTAGTATGTTGCACAACAAAAGATGTGAAATGGCACAAACAAAAATTGTGTTTGTGTTCCTCACAAATGACCTTCCCGTGGTCGAGTTCACAAAAGATCTTTCAGTGCAGCACTTAAGGTTTTGTTAAAGGCTGCTGCTGAAACGCTGCAGAAAAATTAAACCGACACAGACGTGGTCAGGTTTTCCGCCATCAGGGCAGCACAGCGGTACGCTACAAACAGCAGCTTTGTAAACACGGCAACTAGTTGATATCAGAAATCCAAAGATCACTGCACACAAAAAAAATAGCAGCCTTTGTGGCTCAAAGTGTGTATTAAGCATTTAATATTAAAAAAATAAAGATAATATTGCACATGTTTATAAACAGCATGCTTTAAGTGACTGATGTGGTTGCACTTAAGTCCTACACAGAACTTTGAATACCCTCATCTGAATGTTGTAGCTGTGTACCGTCACCAGGGGGCAGTGTCAAACACACACGGACTGTCTGTTGAGACTTCTGTCGTCTGATAAGGAGCTAAGCTAAGGGACCCACAACAGCACAAACACAGTGAAGTGAAACAGTGTTTCAGATAATGAACACCGCTCCCTGCAGCTGCTCATCCTGCTTTTCTGATCTTTGATCATTTTTGGCACTCCCTTTCCTTTGTGGAGAGCTATGCTCTCTAAGCATTCTACCATCGAGGGTTTTTTGTTTGTTATTTGAGGACAGCATGTGAGCACATCTTTATGTGATAGCTTGACTTTGCATAGCCAAATACAAACACCCGTAGCACAGCCACCACAGGTGGGATGCAGAATCGCTGCAGGTGGGGTGTGGACAAATATGAAAAATAATGAGTGGAGCCAATTTGAATAAATGATTTTTTGTGCCTAAGGGAAAGGAAACAAAAGTTCACTTGTGCTATTGCGATCATTATGCTTACATGCTATTATTTTTTTATTGATAGAACCACAGTTTTATGAATCCTGTCATAAATTTCTGTGGGTGTGAATGAAGAAGATTCTTATCTTAACTGGGGGCTTGACAAAAAAAGAGTTTGAGAATCACTGATCCATGGACACAAATGTGGCACCACGAATCCACTGAAGTAGGATTGAAAGACTGAAGGTAGGGTTGGGTTTACATCAACACCTTTACAGGGAATTTTCAACTATTCGGCACAATTAAATTGCATTTAAAGAGAATTTATTTGAAAAATAACATCTTATAGTTGAAACTTCCTGTTCAGCGTGTGGCTAAAATGCATGAAATGCTGCCCTAAGTGAATGGTCAGGGGTTCCTTTCAAAGAGAAGTGAAAGAAGGAACCAAGAGAACTGTGACGTCTGGATTTACCTTGAGCCATTTGTCATAACTGAAGATGCAGAATGCCACTAAAGGATACCCCATGAAGAGCCAGTGGATAAACTGCTGGACTACATAGATGAGGGGGTAGAGTGGACTGTTGGCCAGCTTTGTCAGCACAGGACTGTCCTTTACTAGTGCCTGGGCCTGTCACACAAACACACACACACACACAGGTCACATCAAGATAGAAGAATGAATCTATAACCTTAAGTCACAATTATTCTCATTAGTAATGTGCATTTAATCAATAGTAGCATTTGATTCAATAAGAGCATCACCACTCAGTTTATAACAGAGCTAATGCCACAGTTGTAATCAATATACATTAAATGCAACACTCTTATTTTATACAGAGCGTGAGGACAGTTTGACAAACAGCACAATCACTACTTTCTGAGTAAAACGTACCGCTCGAGTTACCCAGTCCCAGCTCTGCGCCCTGTAACTGACCTGTCGCTCCACGGTGATGATGAAGAACTCCATGGAGAAGCACAAGATGTACCCGGAGTGAAGGCCGTGCCAAATCGATAAAAAGAAGAGCGTGGCCACATGAGATAAAGTCTTATTGCCCAGGAACTTCAACCGCTTGAACACATGTCTTTGTAAAGATTGAGGAAGAGGAAAAAAAAAAATAATAAAATGAGCTGGCTGTATCCACAACCACAAATTAAACAACAATTTGTGAATATTCATCCACTTTCCACAAATTGGACACACAGGTCTATGGTTTCTACCACATTACCACTACTTTGCTCGCTTTAGTTAATTCATTTCGACTCATTTTATGACACAGCACTTTATTTTCAAAAGATGACACACACACACACACACACACACACACACACACACACACACACACACACACACACACACACACACACGTTATCTTAATTACTTTTTTCTGTCTTTTGAGTTACATAACTGCTGCTCCAGTCATTCCCAGTTAGACGAAAGAGGAGACTGAGGGTGTGCTGGTTAAAATCGATCTATACAGGTGGATAAAACCACCTGCTGATCTACTGGGATTTTCCCACAAAAATCCTCTATGACAGTGGTTCCCAAACTCCGGGCCACAGACCGGTACCGGTTCTGCAGCAACTATGATGCTATCATGTCAAAATGGACCAAAAATCTCTGAGAAATGTGTCCAGCATCCTCTCGAATCTATACCAAAGGCTGAAAGGGGATCACACCATGGTATTAGCATAGAGGTGTGCCTAATGATGACTGCTGGTTGAGCTCTCCTTTTTTCTTTAAAATTCAAATTCTTGTTTTAATAATGAAACATTATTTTTTAGTGGGGTTTTCTTCGATTGACCTCTTGAGGGGGACAACCCATTTCTTATAACAGTTTGACTTGACTTGGCCGGGGTGTATCCCCACCTATCACACCTGAGATGGGCTCCACCACCCAGGCACCTGGATAAGAAGTGTGAAAAGAAACTGATGGAGCTTAGTTTGATCCTTCTGAGATTTTTTGATGTAGTCAATGTGACATTTTCAGGTTAAATAAAACCTTAAACTGTGCGCGTCTTTCATTCGGTCTCTTCTAAAGAAGTTAGAGTTATAGATTATCTCTTTAACCGGAAATCCAGGCTGCCAGACACACTTAATGCATCAGCTGTCACGCTGGCGAGCACTCATTCACCTTGAATTTGTTGTTGCATAGCAACTGAGTTATATTAAAACCCAACAACTTTGTGTCCTGTACTAAACGGACTTTACTAAATATAACTGTGACCCAGACTGGAACATTATAACAACTTAAAATCAAACCTCAAACCAGAGTTTCTTCTTCTATACTGCACACAGGTGAGAAGCTGCAGTGTTAGCTGAATGGAATGGGACCAGACACGGGGGTACATGAGGTGGTGCTGTGTAAAAGCATCAGTACGCTTCAAAGCGCCTCTCAGATAATTAACAGCATCCATCCTCCCCACTGTCACTCACACAAACACGAACTGAGTGATCCTGAATACCAGGACACAATACTGTTTGGATCCAATAGTAACTGAATATTCAAAGCTTTGGCCAGCTGGAGGGGCACAGGTGTCTGATTTTATACTAAGGACCTTATCTAATGTTAAAATAAGGGCCATGCTGTGATTTGGAATAGATTGACATTTCCAAAGGTCACTCAGAGAAAGCTAGAAGTGGTAAAAATGATGGTTGGGAGGTTGACAGTGATGTGCCACTCAGTGAAATAAGCAAGAACTTGTATGACAGCCAGTAATGTTTATAGACTGTAGATGCATAGATAAACAAGAAATCGGAACATCAGTGATGCAGCAGCCCATCCAGTTCACAATCATTCACAGTTCAGTTTATTGTAAATGCAACCTTGACCACAATATGGGTGAAGGCCTAAATCAGGGTTGGGAAATTAATTTCCCCAAGGGGCCACATGAGAAACTGGGACTGTTGTGGAGGGCCACACAAATAAGCTTATAGGAGAGTTCGGTTTATTGGTGAAGACCTCAACAACGGTCCCAGTTTCCAAAAGTTAATTGTTTAAATTCTGACCAGTGCTGTAGAGGAGCAGTAACTCTTGTGAACTGTGGACAAACAACTGACTGACAGACCGACAGACAACGGACATCTTGCCATGGCATATGCTGGTCCTTCAGCCTGCTGAACTAAGAAGTATCTTAAAAGTCTTTGAAACTTTACTAAAGCTAACTAGGTTGGCAACAATGATGTTAACTGAAGGAACGACGGTCACAACTGGGAGTGACAAAAATGATACCAAAGCTGAAAACTCAACATTTCCTTAATGAACAAAAATCCAAACACATGAAGGTTCGGTGACAACAAACAGTCAATTCTTTTGCTACTTCTTCCTTTGTAACACCAGTACAGAGGGTGAAACGTCTTAAAAGACTAATTACACAAGCACAAGTCCTGACACAAGCAGGTGTAGCTGTTAGCCGTCTGCTAACAGCTAACAACAGGCTTTCCTGTAGATTCTTAAAAAGACACACACGCACACGCAACACTTTCCAAGAAGTCTGTGCTTCAGTTAAGTCACTGAAATTATAACATTTTACTAGCTTACTATTAGTCTGTGTCAGACACTCATAAAGTTTACGAGCTAAACCTGCTACTGTTGGCTAAGACATTAGGAATCCACCTTGTGATCCAAATACAGTCACCTCTGGCGGCAGAACATTAAACATAGCAAGGATCAAATTGTTATCTTTAAGACTTGAACTTGTGAACCACAAAATGGTGATGTCACAGTGGCTATGTACATCTCGCATATACGGTCTATGGGACAGATATACACTTGTAGCCATTATAGGCTTTGGGGAAAAAAAACAAACAAACCACCACAAAGACTAAACCCCAGATCTGTGTGGCACAATGAAGACACCAATGATTGTAGTACAATGCACAGTGTGTTTTCAAATCATTTCAGGTTGCACTTAGTTTCATAAACACATGACCTTGCTGCATGTGTATATATTCAAACCACAGCAGTGGACTGAAACTCCAATTAGCATTTTATTTTGAGGATTTTTTTTTCTTCATTTGTTCTAAATTAAAATCTAAAGCCTAACATTTTCTGCCTACCAGTGTGGCAATTCTGAATCTGAACATATGTTCAGACGACCCTTCTGTATAAATATTTTATACGTGTATAAGAACGCTGAACCTTTCGCCTCCGTTTCCCTAAGGTTTGTGACTTATTGCATCATTCATGAATTTAATTGCACACCCCTCAAAAAGATCAGTATAACACAGCCTCACATTAACCAGTGCATCTGAAGCCTTTCATTATTAAAACTTCTCATGTGCACCAGGAGTAACTCAGAAGTGGTGCATTTTAGGCTAAAAATACGACTTCCTTTATAGGTTAAACAATGAGCCCAGCAAGTGTCAAGCCTGTGATACATCTACCAAATGCCTGAAAACGCTCCATCAACTAGTTCCAATACAATACCCCCTTAAGTCCTAACTGACTTTATAGGTTGCATTTCTACATCCCAGCCACTTTAATTTCCATTTGAGCCAGTTTCTACTGCCACTCTACATCTGAAGGAGTGTCGTGGAGTAGAAAGAGAAAGTAAGCGTGGGTTGTTAATGCATTGAACTGAAACGGAGCATGTAATAAACTGTATGTTCAGTAAATTGCTTTGCTCACTGCGGCGGTTGTTGTAAAACTGCCACACTTTCAAAGAATTTCACACATGAATCTTCTGCACGAAAACTGTCAATAATTGTCTTTAATTGCAAAGTTAAAATCCTCCCAGGATGCCTTCACCCACCTGTGTGATGATTCTTTTATTGTTAAACTGCAGAAAGGCAGAGGCTTTGGTAATTTATTTATTTATTTAGTGACAGACTGGCACGTATGCATATTGGATTGGGCTGTTATTCCTCCCTCTCCCCGTTATCATCCAAGCAAATATTTAACTTTTATAGCATGGCTTTGCATACCAGCTAGAGAACGTCTCAGATTTCAGACTGCACACTGACCTGGCAGCCCAGGCGTTAGTGTTGATGTTGAAAGAAGCAATGGTTCCTCCAAAGAGTGGCGTCGTCTCAAAGAGCCACACCTTCATATTGGCGCACGCGTCCCACTGGTGCTTACCGTCCACTACTCCATTGTATCCCAGTCCAGTTAATATGCATACACCTTCCTGTAACACATAAAGCGCGCACTTTACTGGCTCATGTAAGATCACACCATGAAGCACACAAACCTGATTAACTGGGAATTCATGCTAAATGAGGTGTGCCTTAGAGAAATGTATGAATGCATGCAAAACCGGCGATACTGCCGACAGCTTGTACAGTTTCACATTATTGAGGCTTTATTAGCTTTTAGTTGTTTGCAGTGAGGTACTTGTTCAAGATCAAGAGTCTACTTACCGCTATAACCCAACAGCTGACATATTTATACAAAATGATTTTGCCCCACAGCAGAATGAACACACAGCGATACCAGAATGGCTGCGCCTGTGGAAAGGAAATCGTTTTGCAATTAAGACATTAAAAAAAACAAAAAAAGAAATCTTTTCTTTGTTTATATCGTGATTATTGGGAATGCTATTGCTGTTCTCACCTCATATTCATCTGTTAAATAGTAGCTGTCTGGATAATGAGGACTAAATATCGCATATATCACCAGGCAAAGGAAACCAAGAGCAAACCTCTTCATAGCTGGTACAACACTGAGAGAAATAAGGAGAGATAAAGAGACTTTAATAACGTTAACTGAAGGGCTGTGATAGTGAGAAGTTGCTTTTCCCCCCTTTAAAAGAGATCTAATAAAGGATTATTGTTCAGTTCATTTTTCTTTAACCTGTTGGGAACCTTTCCAGGGCAGTCGGTGAGCTCCCTTGCCACAAGTCTTTGGTAGCTGCGCAGTGTAAACTGGGGACCCACAAGGAAACCGCCATAGAAGTAGGAGAAGCCGCACACCTCGAGCAGCGAGGGCACGGACCGCAGGGCCGACGCCTTCTGCTCTGCGCTCAGCTTGGACTGGAATTTAAAGATGTGGCAAGTAAGCAACAGGGAAAAACCAAATGGACATTAAAAGGCTCAGAATAAAGGCAGGTTAGCAGACATTAAATTGAATAAAAGACAAATAGGGCTTCACTAAATACTCATTAACTGACGGCTGTAAACAGTGTACTTGAGTATGACCCTTAGCATTCAGCTGCAGTACTGAGTAATGACATCGTTGAATGGCGTCTATGCAGATAAGAGATAAAAAACTGAGTTAAAAGCAAAAATCCTCAGATTAGAAAGAGAGAGCAGTGTGGGTAATTAACAGCCATCATAGATGTGCCAACAGCAAAAGACAGAATTCAAACTAAGCGAAGGAATGAGGAAACAGTAACACCTATTGTTGCAACGTGATTATTAATGGACTGGTTCGGTGAAGTCAGGGAAATGGGGAGACGCATTAATGAGTCGGGAGTAACATGAAGAAAACCACTGTGATAGGCACTACAGTGCTGTAGCTAACTGAGAGCCTGAGCTAACTGAGACATAAAGCAGAGAAGGCTGAGAAGAAGATCAGCGCAGATCCTCACCACCATAAAGATTTCTTATTATGTCGCTTTGAGCTGCTGGTAGACCTGCTTTCAGTCCTTTAGTTTCACGTCGTTTTAGCAGTTTAACAGGAATATCTGCTTCCAACTGCCCACTGCTTTGCAGCGCCTGAGGCAGTCCAACTACTATATACCAACTTCTTACAATTGCAACAATTGTTTGTTTTGCAATTAGTCCTCATGTCGCTGAGGACACTGGGCGCTTGGTACCCATTATGCCTTTTTCCAAGTCCCACTGGATTAAGCCTAAAGCACATGAGCGCACTGTTGTGTAGTGTCATAAAAATGGCATGGAGAGGCATGCAGCTCCGCCTCTGATCATAAACTCTACATCCCCCGTGGAAACTGTGGCGTACTGTGTGCTGTCTATTTTGGTTACTTCACTTATGAAACCTGTAGGCACCAAAAGGCCTTTCTGATTACTTCATATTTTACTACAATTATTTAACTGATAAAAAAAATAGTCATGTGAAAAAACTAAGCACACCCTTACGGCTTCTAAGTGAATTAAGAGGGCAAGTAGCTGCCACGTGGTGATAATCAAATGTACTTTATTTAACCATCAGTAAGTGAGACTTTGGGTAGGCTGGTATTCTGGAGAATTCAGGTGTTTTAACACAATTCGATAATCTTCCCAGAGGTGGACAGCTCACTAAATTCACCCCAAAGTCAGACTGCGAGATGCTCAGGGAAACTTGAACGTAAAGATCGTATCACTACGGTTATGAAGAGACTGAACAAGTATGGCTTATTTGGAAAGAGAAAGTCAGAAGAAAGCCTCTTCTCTCTAAAAAGAACATGATGGCACAGTTTAGGCTTGCAAAGTCAGAGCAGAACAAACCACAAGACCTTTGGAATAACGCACAGGTAAAACAAACAGAAGATCAGCCTCATGCCAACTGCTAAACACAGTGGTGGAGGTGTAATGATTTGGGCTTTTTTGCAGCCACGTGACGTGGGCACTTTTAAGTCCCTGAGTCGGCCATGAACTCGTCTGTGTTTTTCAGATTTTTTTTTAAAGAGTCAAATGTGAGGCCTTGTGTCTGACAGCTAAAGCATGGCTGAAGCCCAAGGACAATGTTTCCAAGCAAAGCAAATCTACACTGAAAAAGAAAAGAATTAAGGTGTTGCAACGGCCCAAAGTCCAGACCTCAACCGCGTGCCAGGGTGGTGGTGGTGAAATGCTGCGGTGGGACTTTGCATGCATTTGTTTATGCTTCTCTAAACCTCAATGAAGTGAAATAACGTTACAAAAAGAGAGCGCAGCAAAAAGCTCCACCACAGCGATGTGAGAGACTGATAAAGTTCTACAGAAAACAATCGTTTCAAATTATTCTTGCCACGGGTGGTTCTACAAGCTGCTGAATCACGGGGTGTACTTCTTCCACAGGACTGCACAGCGTACAATCAAAAGTCTTTTTCACATGATTCTAAATATTTTCTATAATTAACTTTTTACGCAAACAGCCCTGCTGGTGTAAACAAAACAAAAAAACCCAACTTAGAGACGTGACTCTGCTGATGCAGAGATTAAACCCTCCCCCACAAAAAAACAATACAGAAATGACTGTTACATGCTCTAACAAAGATGAATGTTAGGAAAGCCTCTAGGCAAAAGCAAGAGAGAGCAATAACTCACCGGTTCCTTCCCGCCATCATAGTAATCAAACGCCAAACCTGCAATCAGAAAACACAAATGTGTCTATGAGACTATGGCAAAGGCACCATTACTGTCAGGAGCACTTGATCAAAAACAGCTTAAAGCATGTAAAGGCCCAACGTGCAGCCTTTCAGGAGGTTGTAATGACATCAATGGGAAAAAAGGAAAACAATTACTGAGCTACATCAACTCACCGATAAGTTTAAGTGTGAGGACACAGTGAGGCATAGTCCACTTGATGTCATACTCCTCTGTGGCTGTGTAATAATACCCCGCTAGTAGGTATAACTGTAGGAAGATGACATTCAGGTATCAAATATAGTGTGAGCAGCTGTTTTGTTTTTGTTTTTTAGATTTAGAGAAAACCTGAAGAAAGAAAAGGACTCACAGGAAGCTGCTTAAAGTGTGAAAATACAGAGTTGGCACATTTCTTTTTATGAACGTACTCATAAGTTTGTCAGACTGTGGGCATCATAAAGCATGTAAAAAGTGCCACTTCCTTACAGGAAGCATGCGACTGTGTTGTAAGATTACAGACCTCCTTAAGTAAATGGAACAAACAGTAGTTAGGCATCAACAAGACAAAGAGTAGACCAGAAAATGCGGATCAAGAAATCAGATTTAAAACTTTGCCTGAATCACAATATAGTACATGCGAGAAAAATAGCAGTGGAGAGATAAACCCAATAAAACCTCACCATTTGAAAGGTAAAGCTGCTCAGGATGGCTGTTACCGTCCTTCCCATGAGCCTCAGCATCAGAAATTGGATAAGGACGCATACTACGGAGTGATAGAGCTGAGAGCCTGGAAAAAGAAAAAGAGACGGTGAGCGGGGGAAGATGGCGAGTGTAGTCAAGTGTGACATGACAACAGCGTTTTTCCTCTACAGTTGAGAATTGGCAGAGACAGAGAGAGGACAACAAGACGAAGACATGACAACATCTGACTTGAAACGAACTCGAGGAGAAAGGTAAAGCAACAGACCTGCTGTAAAATCCAAGTGCAGCAACAACAAAATAAAGAAAAGAGAAAGAAATCAATGTTGGCAGTTTGTTTACTACTCCAGCATACCACTCTCCCAAGAGTGAGCACAAGCCACTCGGTTTCTTTGTCTACCAGCAGCAGACCTCAAACTGAGGGCCAGGCCCCACTGGTGGTACATGCAGCCTACTGTGGTGCGCAGGAGGGGGTGCAGAAGACCAGAAGCAGGAAACCCAAATACAAACAACAAACAAGAGTTTGCTGCTGCCACAGGAAATTACAACCTGGATCATTTCTTGGTATTAATCATTTATAAATACTGTGGTAATTGAGGGTTTTTTATGCTTTTTAAAGTGGATGTGCCAAAAAAAAAAAAAAAAGTCTACAAAAAGGTACACCGAGTGTTACGAGTTTGACATTTGGTCTAGATGAGCTTTCTGTGTGGCTGAAAGAACGTGTTTTTATTAGTCATCAGACTGAATATGAGCTGGTTTTCTTTTAATAATAATGTCATGGCTGCAACTAATGATTATTTTCATTTTCAGATTTTTCATTTCTGAAAAACACAAACAAGAAAATGTAACCCTTTTTAAAAGAAAGAAATGCAGAATGAAAAGAAGTATAATATGTGACAGCCAACATTTTTTGTTT
Organism: Oreochromis niloticus; assembly: GCF_001858045.2. NCBI lineage: Eukaryota > Metazoa > Chordata > Actinopteri > Cichliformes > Cichlidae > Oreochromis > Oreochromis niloticus. Next base: position 23,403,322 of record NC_031976.2, on the reverse strand, counting down.
TATTCCAAAAATACTGAAATATTAAAAAACTGAAACTCAATTTACTATTTTATGAAGGCAAAGAAGAACATCAAATAACTGCGTTGAGCATTTGAGATGCCTGAATTGGAAAATATTTGGCATTTTTACTTGTCCAATAATTGGTGGATTTTCTTTCTGTTAAGTTACACAAATTCCTCAAAACATCACCTTGAGCTCTGAGAAGCTTTTTATTGCTACTGATTGGAACAAGAAAACGGCTGGCAGGAACTTTTTAAAAGTAAGTGGCAGCTCACTGCATCATATGCTATGTGCGGGTAACAAAGCATAGTTGAAGGGAGGACCTTTTACTTCCCTGTGACTTGACAAAACTTGATGACTAATCCATAGTGTGGTTTTAAAAGAGGCATTAAAACCACACTGCATTTAAAAGAAAATGAGGTAAAAGTGCTTTCTGTTCAAGTCCAGCTTCTCCTTTTTTTTCCCTTTTTTTTTTTTTATAAAGTCAAAGTGTCTCCGTTCTTAGTCATAAGTTTGGACAGCTGCTAATTTAAGGCGTACTTCAACATGTCCACACCTCAGATTTTTTCCTCACAAAGTGTGAAATAATAAATGTGTTCAATTTCAGAGCAAATCTGACAGCTGCAAATTATGATTTGCAAGCAATGGAGAAAATGATAATACCATCAAAATAATCATAAGTAAATGTAACAACTCTAATATCGGTAAAATGAATTAAAAAGGGCAGCATCCCTCAAAACATTCAATTTCGAAATTAGAAACATTATTTAATGTTATAATATTCCTACTCAATTCACATTCAGATTAATCTGCAACTACTTTTATAATTTGTTCACTGTTTTATCCCCCGCCCGTCCCGTCCCAGGCACAGTGCCGAACTTTTTCTAGTGTTAGATGATGGATTAAAAATTAATTTAAAGACATGAACCAGAATCCCTGAAAACTGAATAATTTCGCCCTTTTTCTTGTTGGAAAAAAAAAAAGAAGCAATGATTGACTTAACAGATAAAACAACTTGACTCTGAACATCCTGAAAACGTGTTGAGAGCCTTAACCTTAGAAATTCTGACTTGATTCATCCTCAGACTGTTATTTGTTACGATTACACAAGAAACACAGAAAAGCTTAACCAAAATAAAGGAACAAGGTCACTGTTAGCGATTTAACAGCAATGTTAACAGTACAGAATTCAAAATCAGGTTAAAAACAAATCTCTAAAAAGAGCACAATCAACAGACCGTTAGATGTTAAAGACACAGATACCACATTTTGGTTAATAACAGCAAATGTATTTATCCTTTTATGCATTTACGACAAACATACATTCACTTCAAATCATAAGAGATAAATCAGGTCTTTCCAGACATGCCACTTAATCTCACCAAAGTTGAATGCTGCTAGAGCCAATCCAGAGAAGGTGTGGAATAAATGGATAACTGTGGGAGTCTGGTAGAACAAGAACCACCGGTACACCACAGCAAAGGGATACCCTGCAGAACACACAAGGAGAAACAGGAAAATATGTTAATGGGAACTAGAGTGTGGTTCTTCATATCAGCCGAGTAGGCTACTTTTAATCTCTCCTGGCACTAGCACCGACCTTCTAGGTTAAACAGATGACGTGAGTTAGCGCATAACTAACACTGGTGGGTTTGTGTGCCACGTTGTGACAAGTCAGGAATCTCAAGGAGAAAGATTATCTCCATGGCGAAAGACTAATTCTTTTATATAGCGTGAACCATTTTGAGGTGAGGTAACAAAAACTTAAAGATATTTATATGATATAAATCAGAAATGTAAAAGGCTACAAACTGAAAAAATTCTACATGTTAAAGTTTTCTCTGCATCTGAAGGATAATGAATAACAGCAAACCAGCATCTGTGCTAGGTGTACCCTGTGAGATGCAAAGATCAAGTCCATCTATCCATTTTCATAGCAAAAAAATAAATAAAATAAACCCCACAAAACAAACAAACAAACTCAAACAAAAAGTTCTTATTCAGTATATATCAAGACTGAGTCAGGATATCCACTTATTCATTTGACTAATTACTCGTCCAATTCTGGGTCGTGGAACCTATCCCACCTGTCACAGGGAATATCCCAGACAGGTCACCAGACCACCTGACGGCTCTTCTTGCTTCTCATTTGTAAATTTTCTCTATACTCTATACACAGTTTTTGTTAAGGTGGTAGAAGAGGTTTGTTGTGTCAGTGTCTGTGTTGGAACCAATTTTCTGCAGAAGTCGCAGCAACTCAAGTACGTTTTTCCCGTTCTGCATCAGACTTTTCATAATCGAACCATGTCTAAGCTACAGAGGTAGGCCCTCGTTTAGGAACGAGGTCATCTATTTGTTTTGGCTGGTCCTTCTGTGGTGCCGTGGCAACTATTGCAAAATGTAATCTCAAGCAATTAAAATAATATTCCAGTAAACAGTGTGGTCCTGGTCTGAAGAGTGAAGCCAAGGCAAAAGTGCCTTAAATTGGCTACCAAGGGGCGACTGCTGGCTGCAAGAAGTGATCTGACTCTAGAACTCGGGGGTAAAATTAACCTCAGATGCTTTTTAAAACATCATTTGCATCCATCCATTTTCTTAGGCTAATTTAGGGCTGTGGGGAGCTGGAACCTATCCCAGGTGTTAAAGGCCAAAAAGGTGATATGTACAGGAAACCAATCACTCGCCCATCACAGAGCTAACAAAGAGACAGACAACCACACATTCTCAGAAACACACGTACGGTCAACATGATCAATTTAGAATCACCTATGAGAAACCGGAGTACTCAGAGGAAAAAGCACACATGTACAAGGAGAACACACAAACCTTTTTCCTGTTCTGCCCTACAACATGGCATTTACTGTGTTTTTATTGTCCTTATTAAAGGCAAAAATGGGTATGTTTTAGGACCTGGCTAGCTCAGCGCAAAGCTTCAGGAATTTAACGTAGCAGTGACAATGTTTCTTTTTCATATCTAGCCTACATTCTGGTTATACTTTTATTATGCCGAACACGCAACATCTTGCTGCCATACACATTTACTACCATCTGTTAACAGCAGCATTTTAATACAAAGCTGTACTTTATACACCTCTGTGAGAGAAACATTGGCTTCCAGTGTCTGGTGGCTTAAGAGTTTAAAAATTAAACTGCACACCACTGATCTGTTTAATCCAAAGACTCCAGGAGGACCAAAAAGAACTTGGGGCAGAGTGCCACAGACGGGGTAAGGAAGTCAGAAAGCACTGAAAGACAGATTAACACATTGTTTTTTCCAAGGGTATTTGTAGAAAAGTATGGAATAGTGCCAGCTTTATCCTTTTAAACTTTTGCAATCTGAAAAATCGGGTGAAAAGGCGCTGAATCCCTTGAATGCAAAATCCTACATGCTTCAAGTAGAAACCAAAAGCCCCATTAAAGGAAAAAGTTTTGAATTTTGTAATGTCCTACACAGCGGTTTATTATAAGTAACTTGACCTACACATAAAAGGATGCGCAAGAATGGAACAGATGAGGCAACTTTGTTTTTGTTGTAGTGTGCAGCCGTTACTACTGAACTACACTACTATGCAACGCACATTAAGCAACTTCAGGACCGGGGATCGTGCAACAGGTTAGGTGACAAGTTTCCAAACAAAGTCTCGGCTGAATAGCCCCTTTCAGTCTATAGCAGGGCTGGAGTCAGGCGAGGGAAAACAGACGTGTCCGTGTGTTGGAGCAAAGTTCAGCGAGGACAGTGTGGAGCACCCTCCCCCACCCCATTCACCCCATTTGGTGAGGACCCACATTGACATACTGCAGTCCTTAATGGCACGTTCCCCTGCACAGCTTCAGCAACATGGTCTTAAGTTTGAACCCAAAACAGGCAAAAGGTTGGAAAAAATGAAGACCAGCTAAAATGTCCTTACAATTCCAAGCTTTGCAACCGGTCCTCACAAGGACAACTACACGTGAACGTGCACACACACACACCTCCGACAGCTCTAAAGTAGTGCTATGTGTTAATCCCAAAGCACTAAACCAACAAAAGTAATGTTAGACTTGTCAAATGAAATTCAGCTCTTGTACCAGTGCAACCCCCTCCTCAGAGTGTGTCCCCTCTCTGCACAGCTTTGTGTGGAAAAAGGGGAGTAAGGGGGCATATTTTGGCAGCCTGTGCTTCTCCCTCCCAACAACACTGCAGCTATTATTGTCGACCCCGGTGCCCCCAAAACCCCAATCTCATACGACAACGAGCAGGCCACACATAGCTCCATAAAAGTGCAGAAGGATGCATTTTGCTGCACAATCCTAGCTTCCCGTTTGGCAATCCCAACAGGTAGAAAATGAATGTAGTTCAATTAAAAGCCACATGTTAGCCGTTTGTGGTGAGGCTGTGCAGGAAACTACTCTGAGGGTGTGTGCTTCCTGGAAATAAAGCTACTGTTTGAGGGGCAGCCTGAGATTTAAATATAAAGCTAATGTTTTCGCTACCAACACCAGCAGACCGACAGACAACTGGTTAGTGTCACAGCTGAGTGAGCGTTATGTTAGCTGAAACTATTTAACAGTTAGACCACCATAGGAGCCGCTCACACCTAACGCACAGGTGGGTGTGATGACCTTTGTCCGCGACAACAACCTGTAAGTGTATCTTGGGTAGAAACTCACCGATTAAAATAGATAAAATGAGCCGAATCGCTGGTTCCGGGGAACCTAAAGACTCCGACAGTTGCTCCAGCAAGGGGGCCGCCATCTTTCTTGTGGGCGGAAACGTCTTTTCGCCACAGTTCAGAGAGCTGTGCGGACGCAAACATCAACTTTTTAAAGGATCCCTCAACGCCTCCTCTCTTTACCTCCCCTTTATGATGTCAACTTTTTTTTTCTTTTGCGGTCAGATTTTGATAAATTAAGATATACTTAATTTATCAAAAAGGTGGGCAGTTGCGATAAATAAGAAAATATAGCTCAAATATCACACGAAAAAATATAGTAAAGTAAGATAAATATACATTTAAATGAAACGTTAAGTAATTATATAATAAAATAAAATATTATTAGCAAAGCAAACCCATTCTTTGGTCTCCACTGAATTTAACACAAAGCTTTATTATCCTTCTTTTACTTAAGGAATAATCAGCAGAGCTTTTAAAAATGCCATAAACGTTATTTAATTATGTTTTTGTTAATGTTTTTAAGATTTCCATATGTTATTAGCTTTATTATTGCAAGGATTTGTTTTAGTTTAATGTATATAGCTAACAATAAGTGGATGTATAAACAAAATATAAACAAAAAGAACAACTGCACAAACATTTATGATAATAATTTAATTTCTTTTTTTTTAACATGTCACGTTTGGTGACAACTTGGTAAGTCAGTATCAGCCCCACTTTTTGAATCCCTGTGGGTAAAACTCATGACAGTAGAAAACAGATGCTACACGGTGGTGTAAGTGTGCCCCCATGTGGCGAAATAAAGAAACAACATTAAGAGATGTTCCCTGAACAAGAACATCAAAAAGTCATTTTTAACTTTTTTAACTAGCCTTATAATTTATATTGCAGTTTACTTAGTTAAACATTAAAAATGGAAAATGTCCCCTTTTTGTTTATTTCAACAGTCTCGAGTGCAGACAAGTGTTACGGAAATCTGAAATAAATCAATCTACACAAACAAGCTGTCTTTCTGAGATTTTAAGTCAAACAACTATACAGAGTACAGGAGATGTCCACATGGCATTTGACAAAAAGTAATAACAAGCATGGAATAATTTATAGGAATAAGTTATCTCCCCACCACGGTCACAGAATACAATCAGGACATAACGCGCAAAAGATAACTTGTACAGATGAGTGTATTTTGTAATAGAGAACTATATAAAGACAAAAACATGATACTATGGAGCCTTTCATTCAGCTATATCAACACTGAGACGAATGTCAGGAGCGATTTGTAACAGAAGGATAGCAGCAAGATTGAAAGGGAAAGTTTACGTGATGGTGGTGAGACCTGTTATGGTGTGTGGTTTTTGTATAGTACCACTAACAAAAATACAGCAGGCAGAAGTAGATGTGACCAACTGGAAGAACAATATGATGTTGTATTGTATTTTCTTTACTTTACTCCTTTATTTTAAACTACTTTGACTATTTACTGAGCTCATTCTTTCCACTTATTTTGGGTTTTTATCTTAGTCGGGGGAACATGTTATTTTCTTGGATCGAGCTTCATATTTATTCTGCTTATTGGAGCACAGCTTAAACTACGGTTTTTTTTAACAACTTGTCATACTAATGATGATCAGCAAATGTTGTTAATGTATTTTTTTTAGTACACTGCATTTTCAACAAACAACACTGAATTAAAAACAACAACAACAACAACAACAACGTGAACAAAAGAAATTCCCATTTGGTAATTAAATATTGTGGGTATATGTCATTTTAAAAAAAAAACAACGACAACAACATTAAAAGGTACTCTATAATTAACATTAGAAATCCTTGAAAAATAAACTATTTAAGTATAATACAAATGATTTTAAAGAGGACTCGACTACCCACCAATCAGAGCGCTTCTATACTAAGCCGTTATTAGGGGGTGGGGCTTGGCAGATTGGCCATTCATCCAGAAAATGAGATATTTTCTGTTTTACCTTTGCCTCTAACGCAAACTGAAAGCAGTACTCTAGAATCTAAATTCGTATAATCAACTTTAAAGTTCTTGTTTTACCACAGTCATCGGGGGTTTCTCTTTATGAAAAACCTTCTAGAAAAATATCTAATTCCATCAATTTTGAGTCCCAAACCATGACACAGCTGCCAAACTTTAATACACAAGCAGTAAATTTAGCTGAGCTTAATGAGTAATATCACAAGCTAACCACCTCCTATTACCAGTTTTAAGTCTTTTTTTATATAACTCTTACATTTTCTTAGATATGTAGCTGTACATAATTGTGAGTAATTTCAAACTGAATTTCTGTTATTACTGGGGCCCACCTGCAGTTCCACTATGGACCACGAGGGGGCCTCAGCCAACGCTGGACTAGAGTGCTGTTAACACCAATGGATGAGAGGACAAATAGGACCATTTACTCAGATTTTATGCACTGCCACATCATATATTTTCATTTATTGCATTATTCCTCAAGCAAGTTTCAACAACAAACACATAACAAAATATATATGCATAAATCAATCATTACAGCCAAATAAATGAGTAAGACTGAACTTTCTGTTCCAGGCCAATTTGAAATCCATGTTTTTTATTTATATAAGCCTGGAAAAAATGAAGACTGGATTTTCTGTTTCCGAGCCAGACAAACGTGAGACTGTGTTTCGTGTTGACGAGCCTGCTAGGAAGTCAGAGACTGTGTTTCATGTTGCCAAGTTGGCTCAGTATGAATTTGAATTTTGTGTTTTCCAACTTGCCAATTCAGACACTGATCCTTGTTTTTAACTTATGAAATCAGAGTTTTTTTGTTGCTCCTTTAGTTAGTGCCTCACGCTGAACTTGCTCATAGTGTACCACAGTCTCAGCTTCTTCACAATGTGAATCTGAATCTGCTCATTATGCCTCCTCAAAGTGAAACTCCTCATTATGTACCTCAAAGTGAAATGGCTCACTGTGTGCCTCAGAGTGAAACTCCTTCCAAAAATAGCTGTGCCATAGACTGGTTAGCTTCCCTAAGCTAACCTCTTCAAAGTCCGCTCGAAGCAACAGTCTGGAGGCTGTTCCCTTGCAGTTGACCAGTTTGATCTTCTAGCTCCCTCTGTGGCCCAAGTTGGTAATAGTGGAGATGGCTAAGCACGCTGCATCCGTCCCAGTACTTAGGGTGAGGGTGGCCAGGGCCCAGCTTATCCATACAGTGGCTTGCAAAAGTATTTGGCCCCCTTGAACTTTCCCACATTTTGTCACAATACAGCCACAAACATGGATCAATTTTATTGGAATTCGACGTGAAAGACCAATACAAAGTGGTGTACACGTGAGAAGTGGAACGAAAATCATACATGATTCCAAACATTTTTTACAAATAAATAACTGCAAAGTGGGGTGTGCGTCATTACTCAGCCCCCTTTGGTCTGAGTGCAGTCAGTTGCCCATAGACATTGCCTGATGAGTGCTAATGACTAAATAGAGTGCACCTGTGTGTAATCTAATGTCAGTACAAATACAGCTGCTCTGTGACGGCCTCAGAGGTTGTCTAAGAGAACACTGGGAGCAACAACATCATGAAGTCCAAAGAACACACCAGACAGGTCAGGGATAAAGTTATTGAGAAATTTAAAGCAGGCTTAGGCTACAAAAAGATTTCCCAAGCCTCGAACATCCCACGGAGCACTGTTCAAGCGATCATTCAGAAATGGAAGGAGTATGGCACAACTGTAAACCTACCAAGACAAGGCCGTCCACCTAAACTCACAGGCCAAACAAGGAGAGCGCTGATCAGAAATGCAGCCAAGAGGCCCATGGTGACTCTGGACGAGCTGCAGAGATCTACAGCTCAGGTGGGGGAATCTGTCCATAGGACAACTATTAGTCGTGCACTGCACAAAGTTGGCCTTATGGAAGCGTGGCAAGAAGAAAGCCATTGTTAACAGAAAACCATAAGAAGTCCCGTTTGCAGTTTGCCACAAGCCATGTGGGGGACACAGCAAACATGTGGAAGAAGGTGCTCTGGTCAGATGAGACCAAAATGGAACTTTTTGGCCAAAATGCAAAACGCTATGTGTGGCGGAAAACTAACACTGCACATCACTCTGAACACACCGTCCCCACTGTCAAATATGGTGGTGGCAGCATCATGCTCTGGGGGTGCTTCTCTTCAGCAGGGACAGGGAAGCTGGTCAGAGTTGATGGGAAGATGGATGGAGCCAAATACAGGGCAATCTTGGAAGAAAACCTCTTGGAGTCTGCAAAAGACTTGAGACTGGGGCGGAGGTTCACCTTCCAGCAGGACAACGACCCTAAACATAAAGCCAGGGCAACAATGTAGCGGTTTACAACAAAACATATCCATGTGTTAGAATGGCCCAGTCAAAGTCCAGATCTAAATCCAATCGAGAATCTGTGGCAAGATCTGAAAACTGCTGTTCACAAATGCTGTCCATCTAATCTGACTGAGCTGGAGCTGTTTTGCAAAGAAGAATGGGCAAGGATTTCAGTCTGTAGATGTGCAAAGCTGGTAGAGACATACCCTAAAAGACTGGCAGCTGTAATTGGAGCAAAAGGTGGTTCTAAAAAGTATTGACTCAGGGGGCTGAATAATTACGCACACCCCACTTTGTAGAGATGGACCGATCCGATATTACGTATCGGTATCGGTCCGATACTGACGTAAATTACTGGATCGGATATCGGAGAGAAATAAAAAATGTAATCCGATCCATTAAATATCAAAAAAGCATCTCACAAAACTTGCGACACGGTAACTGGGCTCATAACCGTAGCACGTCAGAGCATTATGCTTCACGTGATAGAGCGGCTGTGTGTATTTGTAGCCTGGCTAGCAAACCAGCATTTCATCTCCGAGGAAGTTATCCCAGAGAGAAGTAAAGCAAGTGTGTAAGTTCATCTCTGAATGTTTGTAAAGCATTCCCACGTTAAGCTTAACAACCGATGCCTCTTCTCCCTCCCCCTCCTGCTGCTACTTCAATCACGAAACTGATCAATGATCAGCTGATCGGCTTTTCTGTTGTCTCTCTTCTTTGTTTTTGGCCCACTTTTTGGCCCCAGAAAGAGGAAACCAGCGGCTGAACAACAGCAGCACGTTTAAGCTTGATAAGCTGTTGTTAGAATTTATTTAATATTACTTTCTACACCAGGATCCTTTTCTACGTAGCTGACGGCTGGTGACTGTGCAGGGGCAGATCTAGCAAAGTTTAGCCAGGGGGGCCGATAGGGCATTAAAAGGGAAAGGGGGGCACAAAGACATACTTTTCTTTCTTATTCTCATTTAAAATGTCTAGCTTTTAATAAATAATTATCTGAATCTTACACCCAAAGTTTTAATCTGATGTAAAATGTATAGAAGTCCATTACTGTATATAGTAACTGTTAAGTCTAATATACCCTAGTAAGCTATAGTACTTTTTCCTTTGGGAAGGTACCATCTGTGCAGTCTGCAGTTCTGTTGAAGAAAGATGTTGAATCTATTTAATTATTCTTGAAAAATAATTTAATTCTGTGCATTTTTTTCACCCTGCATCAAATTAAAGTTCATTACGTCGATTAAGCATCATGAGGTGGAAGGTGGGGGGTGGTTCCCTATTTTTTTTTGCTGGGAGTTTGCAACCCTATTAGTTAGGTTGCTTAAAATTTCTGCTAAGTACTCTTTAAAATACCAGAATAGGAGGGATGGAGCAGGTTTAAGTTTATTAGATTGATCAGTGTTGCTGAACTATGAAATATTTTGGGCGCAGTGTATTTTTTACATACAGGTATAACAGAATAGCTTTAGTGTTGTTGTTTATTTAAACCTGAGTATGAACTTATACAAAATGCAGCAATATATTAAAAAACAGTTTTATTGATTAAAAAACACACTATATCAGATTCATATCGGTATCGGCAGATATCCAAATTTATGATATCGGTATCGGACATAAAAAAGTGGTATCGTGCCATCTCTACCACTTTGCAGTTATTTATTTGTAAAAAATGTTTGGAATCATGTATGATTTTCGTTTCACTTCTCACGTGTAAACCACTTTGTATTGGTCTTTAACTTGGAATGCCAATAAAATTGATTCATGTTTGTGGCTGTATTGTGACAAAATGTGGGAAAGTTCAAGGGGGCCGAATACTTTTGCAAGCCACTGTAGTTTTCACATGGCATCCAAGCTACTGGGACACGCCTTCTCAGAGGTCAAAAACAGTACTGCAGTCCTTTGCCATCCAGCCATCATTTGAACACGTTTATTTACAACTGCCAGAAAATGTGTGGAGTATGGCACCAACATGTGAGCACACCTCTCCTAACCCTGCCTTACAGACCAAATGTTACCAATCCCTGCTTCCCCAGAGCGACACATGCTGTCATTGGTGGCTCATTTAAACTGTAGGAATGATTTACCTGACATTGTAAAAATACTCTGTCAGCTACTACTATGACACAACAATAATGTGACAAATTAATAGCACAGGAACTTTTCTGGGCCTACGCTGTAAACTTACAGGTTGAGAAAACAGAAGATTTATACTTGGTAGTTTGTTTAAGCTTGCTATGTTGCACTTATCTTTGCTTTAATGATGAACCTCCCACATGGTGGTATTATTGTCCATACTGTCCATACTTTTAAAGGTTTCATCCTGGCAGCAGTATAAGTTAAGGGATACATGTAGATGTGCCACTGAACTGGAGCTCTGGGAGAGATGTAATCACTTTCAGGGATTTAAATAAAGCTGCTGGGACAGAAGATGGATCACAAGACCCCAAAATTCATACTTTCTCTTTATATCTTCATTTTTCCTCCATGGATGATCTTGGCTCAAGACAGGTGAACAAAACAACACTCATCCTGCAGTATTACCGAGTGTCCACTGTTGGCCTCTTTGTCTCAGTCCCTAAAAGTCTATTTTTTCATACTTAGCCTTTTTTACTGAATTATTTGAAATTGTTAAACAGCCATTAAGTCTATTTTCGTTCCACTTCTGCATCCCGAGTTCTGCATTTGGGTCAGCAACCTGACCATCACACAGCACTACATGATACTAACTGGAAATCATTGCAAAACAATGTCACATGAATACATGGAACAAAAAGTAATTTCCACCATGCAATTACCGAAACATCTTTTGTCTTTTATATAAGAGATATATTTTTTCATGACCTGCCAATGGACTACAGATGCAAATTAGCTTAAGCTAACTCTGGTACAATGCATTGAATGGCTACATTTCTGTTAATATCGTACACGGTCCCTTTTCACATACAATATAATATCCATCCATCCATCCATCCATCCATCCATTCGCTTCCCCTTATCCTTATCCTTGAGTAGTAGGTAATATTCATGTATAATTTAGTTAATTATAGGCAAGAGTAAAAAAGAGTTCCATATTATAGCATCAGGAGTTTGTTCATTACTTTTATATTTAACTGGCTTCATTGTTGGCGCCTGTGTTTTCATATTGTCATCAAACAAAAAGAAGTCAAATGCAAATGGTTTCAGTAAGCAAAGGTAATACCATATATATGTATCAGCAGATTTCTTCCCACAAGCTGCAGATGTTTGATTTGAGTTTTACACCGGATGCTTTTCATAACCTAACCCTAAAGAACGATGTTGGGTTTTTTTGTTCATTTGAGAATAAAGTCTAAATTGATTTTCAGATGTTGAGTCCAAATAACATCAACCAGGATCCAATATGTTGAGAAAAATTTGAAATGTTAAGATTAAAGTTGTTGTTTCAAGTCAGATTATTGCCAATGAGTACACAGCTGCCCCACCCTCCACAAAATATTTGTGTAGATGAGTCAGCGTCATAGGACTTCAGAATTGGTTTTGGTGGCGAGGGATTTTTTTTTTTTGTCTTCCTGCGCATAAACATGGTTTTCGGTATGTATGAGAACTTCTGTCTGTTCAGGAGGACAAAAAAACCCCCAACAAACTGTGAAGAGAAGGCCACAATTGTGCAAAGTTGGCAATGAACAGATGCAATGTCGATTATTACACATATGCGCATTACAGTGGCGGTATGTTGTATCAGAAAAATCAGGTTGCAACTGATGATATTTCACAAGAATACATAAGAACGAATACTAAGATACTAAGATTTTCAGGTGATTGTCAAATTTCGAAAAAATATAATGTGTTTTCGTCAGTGAACTTTGATGGGTGAAAACCAAAAAAACGTATGATTAAAATTTAAAAAATCATTAGTAGTAATCAAAGTAAAATCCTAGGTAGATGATTTGTTGTGTTGACATCTAAAGGAAGCAGCTGAAACAAGACGTGCAGCAGGTAAGGCTTCACAATACGGACTTCAAGCATAGACGATGCAAAAAACACAAAGCAACTCAGTCATTTCTGAAGGGCAGAGGATTATTCTGCAGCAATCAAATGAATCACCTGAACTCAACTCAGTAGAGAATGCTGAAGACAAACAGCCTAGCAGAGCATCTTAAAGGAGGTAACCCAACTTTGCTTTTTACTGATGGTAGCGATAATTTGTCCGATTACATGTGAGCCTTTTAAAATTTGGGGACATTTTTGTTAAATGCCTTGAATTAAAGCTGAACCACTTTCAGCACATAAACATGGTGGGTGATAAATATGAAATGATTGTGTCTGCTCAGAAGAAAGAAAAAATTAAGAACACACACACACAATCTTGGAGAATTTCCCACAGTTGTGCAAGGTGAAACAGCCGGCAGTGGACAGATGCAATATCACTGGTTGCACATTTGTGCAAAAAGGAGGTGTATTGTTTCAGAAGAACAGGTTGCAACTGATGATATTTCACAAGAAAACACAAGAATGCATACTGAGAGACGCCCTTAAACTAATGAAGTTGATCTTTGATTTTTTCCCCCAAAAATCTGACTTTGAGAAAAGCTCAAATCTGATCACTGTGATCAGATTTGTTTGAGGTTTTTAGTAAATGTAAACATGAAGTTATCATGTTCAAGAAATTTTCAGAAAAGCTGACCTCTTACCTTGATCATGAGGTTTAGGTGACTGAGATTCAAATTCTTCCAGTACTTTTAGTAAATGCACTTATGATATGAATTAGAAAATCCTATCTGACATCTTTCTCAATTTACTGTATTCACCAGATTTTCAGAAAAAAACCTTGACCTTGAGGTCAAGGTCACCAGGATTCAAACCACTCCGAGATTTGGTGTCAGTTTGAAAATCATATGTCACCTCATTCTCAAGTTATTGAAGTCACAAACTTTGGTTGTCCAGTCTGTCTGTCAGCCCGCCCGCCCACCTGGCAGGGTAACAACAATGCCCCGTCAGCCTTTAACGGCTGAGTGGTAAAAATTGTTTTTTATTTCTGATTTTGACTATAAAGTTAAAATAACTACTGCCAATTAGTGCACGACCTGCTGCACCCTCTACAAAATACCTTGTGTAGATGAGTCTGAGACATTGTGCTTCAGAATCATTTTTAGTACCAAGGGATTTATTTTTCTCTTTCTGTACATAAACTGCTGCGTGATAAATATGAGGCCTGTGAAGGGTCTATTAAGAAAGAAACAGAAAACAAAAAACACACTCAATCCCAGAAGAGTTGGCCACAATGGTGCAACGTGAAATTGCCGTCAGTGAATGGATGCAATGTTGATGGTTACGTAACTGTGTAGTAAAAATGGAGGTGTGTTGTATAAGAAAATCAGGTTGCAGCTAATGGTATGTTACAAGAATGCACAGAGAAACACATACCGAGAAACCCCCGAGGACTGAGACAGTTCACCCTTTTCTCAACACTTTATTCTCAAAATGAATAAAACTCTTCAATGTTTTTTTCTTAACATGGCCCTGATAATCTAAAACCAAAATATCACCTTTTTCATAAGAGATTTCCATTTGTGTGTGATTTCAGTAGCTTGAAATATACCTTACATTACAAACCTTGTCAATGAACTTTGAAGGGCAAGAAAAAACCCATTAATAACTAATTAATAACGATGAATCTAACATGTTCAACTAATCATCAAAGTGATCTGAGGTCATGTCACCCAGCTCTACCAAATGCACAGATTCACTCACTTCATGACAAACCACTGATATAATCTATGTAACTTTTAAAGAAAAGTCAGAGCATTATGTCATGTAGATGGGCTTGTATGGTTTTCAGTGGCACTGAAACATATTAATAAGACAAAAACTGCTGGATGACAATCTTATTGGACATTGGACGCTGAGCTGCTGTGCAGGAGAAAAAGAATAAGACCACAGAGAAGATCCATGGAATCCAATGAAAAAGAATTTGTGTGTGTAGGTTCTCAGTCATCCAGGTCGTGGTAATCTAAGGAGCTTGGAAAGAAAATCAAGTGGACTTCTTTAAGTGTCTAGAAGATGTTTCACCTAGCAGAAGAGAAGCTTCTTCAATTTTAAAACCAAATGCTGAAGATTTCCAGGTATTTAAACTCAAGTTCCCAAAGAGTTTGTTCTGTTCATCTGGACGTAGCGTTTTCAGCGAGGTTGACTAACAATGACCTCTCGGCCCAATATTAGTCATGCTAGTTTCAGTTGTTATGCAAATGTTATGTTATGAAAACGCTACATCCAGGTGAACAGAATCAGCTCTTTGGGATTTCCTTACCTGGATGATTCAGCATGCATCAAGACCTAGAGGGAGTTGTCCCTTCAGACGGTTGTTGACCAATTATTGAACATGTGCCTCATCACATGTGCCAAGGTGTGAAAAAGGGTGTGGGTCATTCTAATAGTGAGACCTTACCTCAGTCTATCATGTGACCTTTTGAGATCAATTGACGCAAGTTGTGAGTGGGTGTTAAGGAAGGGATCTGAAAACTGGAGTATAAGTGGTAGACAGCTGGTGTCGTAAGCCACCCCCTCTGTTCAAGGGTCACTGGTCATTCACAGTGGACATAGATGGCCTCTTTCACTCTTTTAAACCCTCCGTCTTCACTGTCCAAAATGTGAACATACCATGAAATTTTACTGTTAGAAATTTTTCTGTAATTTATTTACAGTGTAGAAAAACTAACATTTACTATTTAAATTGCACTTGTTTTTATATGAAATGGGATTAAACGTGTAGTTAAAAATCCTTACACTGACAGAAAGGGGCGGTTTGCTGGTTTGACCCACTTGAAATCAAAGCAGGCTGTATGTGGCTTATGATGTAAAATGAGTTTGGCATCCCTGATTTAAGCTATTTCTTTATTCAGTCAGCCCTTGCTATGGTTAGTGAAACTGAACAAAGAAAAAAAATGTGATTAATCAGAGGGCAATTACTTTTTCACACAGGGCCAGCTAGGTTCGGATAGTTTTTTCTCTTAATAAATTAAATCATCATTTAAAAACTCACTCGGGTTATATTTGTTTAATATTAAAATGCTGGTGATAATCTGTGTGAAAATTATTACCAAGAGGAAAATACTCTTAAACCCTGTACCTCTATCTGAAGAGGTGGAGGTACACTCCCACTATAGATCACGGTGTCGTCTGCAAACACCATGGTCCACAGAGACTCCTGCCTGACCTCATGTGTCAACCGACCCATTACCAGTGCGAACAAGAAGGGGCTCAGAGCAAGGTCAGTGATGTAAGCCCACCCTCACCTTGAAGTCATCTGTCACTCTTGCCTCACCGATTTCTCACTTTCCTCATACAAGCCCTTCACCTCTCCTGACTTCCTCAAAGAGTGCCACACTTCCTCTCTTGGTACCCGTTTGTATGCTTTCTCACAATGAAACTCTTTCTACATTTATCAAAAATAAAAGTGAAAATAAATTGAAAATGCTCTCTCATTTGCTATAAAAGACATTTACCACACGACACATGAGCACATCATAACACAACTCATCTCTTCCTCTAAATGAGGTACAACTACATTTATGGGCATGCCAGGATGAACCAATGGCACTGAGAAAGAGGAGGGGTTAAATCTCTCACATTAATAAATATCCCGAGCTGCTCTCTTACCCTAGAAGAGAAGGACCCCGGTTGGCTTTGTAGTGTTTTAATCCTCAGAAAACAATCCACAAAGCTCCTCAAACATGACCAGAAAGTTCTTTGTTTGTGGAAACTGGAAGATGAACGGCAGCAAGAAAAGCATCGGGGAGCTCATCCAGACCCTGAACACTGCCAAGCTGGACCCCAATGTCGGTATGTGTGTTCTGATATTATTTCTCCATTTGAAGGTTCCCCGTTTTAGACACTTGTTGCACTATTTTCAGTTAATTTAAGCTTTTCTCCTTGTATTCATGTCACAACTCCATGGTCAAAATTGCTCTTTCATTCAAGGAAAAAAAAAAATCACAGACACTATTAATGCCAGGAGCATCTGCAAAAGTTCAGGAGTAGTTTGAGGTCATTTTAAACCTCATTAACTTCTATAGAAAAAAATGTTAGGGAAGATGAGGAAAGCTCGGGAGAATTTTTCATTAGTCCAGCTGGCAGGTGTGTGTGTGCAGTGGCACACAGTCCACAGGCTGCTGAGGAAGCGCAAAATACACTCAAGTCAGGCTGGTTGTTAAGGTGCAGCTCTTTCATCAGCATACCACAAGTTTTTAAACAACATTGAATTTAAAAATGCTTTATGGAAAAAACTCATATTTTTGTTTTAAAGTAAAAAGTAGGAAGACGTATTGGGGTCATTTGTTAAAGAGAAACAATGTTGTTCATTTTGAGATTAAGCCTTAGTCCATGGGTGTTTCTCACTATGCATTCTTGCGAAATATCATTAGCTGCAACTTGAATTAATGGCACAACACACCTCACGGTATTCCACAAACATGTAACGGTCAATATTTCATCAATCCATTGTCAGCTGGTTTACTTTGCACAATTGTGGCCAGCTCTTCCCAGTTAGTTTCTTAGGAAGTTTTCAATCTGTACATATACTTTTCTGCAGCATCTTGTAGGAACAACTTCCTTTAAGAAAAGCCGCTGAGAGGCTAAGTTGGGCTTTTACTGTGACTCATTCAACAAAGTCCGTTCTTCCTTAGATGGATGATGAAATTAATCAAACAAACAGGAAATAAACCAAATATTTCATTCCAATCAGTCAGTGATGCATGAGTGATGAGAGTCGGATCAACAGAAAATATCTGAGGACTACTCATCCTCTCTCCTTCCACGCCACCTGAGGCGTGACCAGGTAATTAAGGTGAAACCACACCCATTGTAACAGTTACTGTTTGTTGAAGTTCTCCATAGTGACAAATGTGAGTCAAAACAATAACCAAAAATACATATTTTAGCCCCTACATACCTATAACATGCTGTGTTTATGTGCTAAAAAAAAAAATAAATCCTATTTATTATATTTATGTTCTGTGCTATG
This sequence comes from Oreochromis niloticus, assembly GCF_001858045.2. Classification (NCBI taxonomy): domain Eukaryota; kingdom Metazoa; phylum Chordata; class Actinopteri; order Cichliformes; family Cichlidae; genus Oreochromis; species Oreochromis niloticus. The sequence continues at coordinate 23,385,346 of NC_031976.2, read as the reverse complement.
ATGTCACTAAGTCATGGACACAAGACATTTTGTGTAGACTGAATTTAAAAGCTTTGCTTCAAACAAAATAGTATTTGTGTAAAAGCAGAAAAGGAAAAACACTCATTTTTAATATTGCCATGTGATCAAGGTCAACCATAGCGTCAGAAATAATGGCTATTATGCCAGTCTTACAGTAAGAAGTAATTACTTGACATCTTTATGACTTAAAAACAGGTTACACTGCCAAAATAAAACTTAGCCTGTGTATATAGGTCAACACAAATGGGTCTATAGGTCAAAATGCTTAAGATAACAATTCCCACTCTACTTATAAAAGCACTCTCATCATATGTCATTCCAATGTCTATAAGCCATAAAAAAACAACAATACACCCCAAGGCAAATGCACAGGCTTCAGTCCCTATTCACTGTGTACAAGCCTATACTAATGGAGGGAAACTGATAAGAAGAGAAGTGAGGTCTGGTATGGAGAAGGCACTTCCATGTTACAGGGATGCATGGTATATACTGACTGGTCAGTATTTAAAGACTCAGCATTGGACTCAAATGATTTAACTGAAGCAGTATACCCATGTTAAAAAATACTCCAATAAAAGTTGAAGTACAGAAGTAACTTTTTTAGTCAAGCAAAAGTGAAAAAGTACAGGCTCTGAAATGTACTCAAAGTAACAAAGTAAAAAGTAACTGCTTGAAGGACAATTCTACTAACCATTTGTTTACACAGGCAATGGAACCTTGTGCTGTATTAATATAGTAATAATAAAATATTAGTACATGAGAATACAAATATTTGATTCAAAATTTTAATTCTAATGAATGTACTCAGTTTGCTTGAGTAGATTTTCTTAGTATACATGCAGTGATCAGCTGTGAAATACAGCAGCTGGACGTTTAGCCTGCAACACTGTGGGACAAACTGCACACAAACAGTTATTGCAGACCAACGTCAAGAGTGACGTAGTTTAGTTTCGTTTTTCTTCGGCTGGCTTTTCTTAATCAGATGTCAAGAGATGCAGCTTTATGTTGAGCCATCACAACCACATTACTAATGACCACAGTTTCTCTGAAGAACCAAAAGGAAGTGTCAAACTCCAGCTAGTTCATGGATGTTAAGGAAGATGGTTGTAAATATTGTAATATTTCGTTTGAGCCCTGATAAATAAATGGAATACATATCTGTAACCCAAGTATTGTGTTTTCTCTCTCTCTCTTTAAATAGAGGTGGTGTGTGCTGCTCCAGCCATCTATCTTGAACTGACCAGGTCCGAACTGGATCCCAAGTTCAGCGTGGCTGCTCAGAACTGCTACATAGTTCCCAGTGGTGGCTTCACTGGAGAGATCAGGTACACAGTGCACTTTATTCTGCTTAAGATAGAATAAACTCAGTTATTTGGTATCATGGTGCTAGCTTTGGGTGCTAAAAGTCTGTATCCAAATTCTGGATCTTAGGAAAAGCAGAGCATCACAGCATGATGTTTCCTTTTATAAATTTTAGCTCCATTTACACAAATATAATAATGGTAAATAGACTGGTTCTTATATAGTGCTCTTCTACTCTACCTGAGCACTAAAAGCACTTTATTCACCCACTCATACAGCACTTTTTCTATCTAAGTGCTTTCTATTTATCATTCACACACATTCTGATTCATCAGAGAGAAACTTGGGGTTAATATCAGGAGTATTAGCAGATTGAAACACCAACCTTTCAATTAGTAGATGACCTGCTCTATCTACAGCCAACCAAGGTATGGGTTAGGACTTAACTACCTTGTGATTCACAAATCAACACTGTATGCATTTATATATGACCACGATGGTGACAGCTAACATGTTCAAACTGAGGCTTCAAAGTGGGACTTTATCATGTTTTGGTCAATCTCTTATCCTTGAAACTCAACCATGTTAAAATCACTATCCTCACACAGTTAGGACAAAACCATCCATCACAGTCGAATACAACTAATGACTCTGGGTCATAATATTGTTTATCAATGAAAAAAAGAAGATAATCAGTTTGTCTTCATGGGAATGCTTCTGGTCTTCCAGCCCTGCGATGATCAAGGACTGTGGTATGGACTGGGTGATCCTGGGACACTCTACGAGGCGCCACATCTTTGGAGAGAGTAATGAGGTAACTACAGATAATTTTATCCTGTTCATTTAGTTTTTCAACTGCAAATGTAAAGAATTGAATTCCTCAAAACAAGTAAAACACACAAAACATGTGTCATTGCCTCCTGTGCTGTTAGTTCATTGGTCAGAAGATAGCGCACGCTCAGGAGAACGATCTCGGCGTGATCGTCTGCATCGGAGAGACGCGGGAAGAGAAGGAGAAAGGCATCACAGATCAGGTCATCTTTGCTCAGATGAAAGCCATCGCAGGTATGCAGCTCCTCACACTGTCACTGGGGTTTCATATGCACATGAGAGCTGGAATGTTGCATTGTTAAAGGTGTTAAAGTTTTATCAGTTCAGTTCACTTCAGTAAAATTGCCACTGTAATGTCAAGACCCTACAATAATATAAAGATCACATGTCTCTTTAACAGACAACGTAAAGGACTGGAACAAGGTCGTGCTGGCCTATGAGGCTGGGTGGGCCATTGGCACTGGGAACGCTGCCTCTCCACAACATGTAAATATTACAAATCACTGAATATTTAACTTATTGTGTTTACCGTTTCTAACATAATGTCTCCTGTGTGATATATCAGGTGCAGCAGATTCATGCCAAAGTGAGGGAGTGGCTGAAGAACAACGTGTCTGAGGCCGTAGCCAACTCTGTGAGGATCATCTACGGAGGTCAGTGCTGTGCTGGGTAGCTGTTTTCCTTTGAGTCCCACTTTGATCTCTTCTCACACATCGCTTCTTCTTCTCAGGTTCTGTGAGAGGTGATACCTGCAGAGAACTTGCCGCCCAGAAGGACATTGATGGTTTCATTGTGGGCAAAGGCTCCCTGAAGCCAGAGTTCGTCGACATCGTCAACGCCAAGGCATAAAATGCGGACAACTGCAATGTGAGCGGATTAGAGTCCAACTCCTTTCAGACGGTCCAGTTCTGCATCCCTCTCTGCACTTAGTCCTCTTTCCCTTTTTCATTCAGAGTATTTGTGTGATGATGACATTCCCTCCTTTTCCTTTATTATTTTAATTTATTTTTTATTTGATTATATATTTTGTCACAAAGACATGGGATGGGGTGGAAAGCTGTAAGGAAACATAATAAATATAAATGATTTAAAGACTATTTCAGTGTCTTGTCTCATTTTTATAACCTTTCATAACAGTACTCATTTTAGTCTCAGACTGGTTCAGACTAGTTGCTTCCAGTCCTTGTACCTGACCATTTTCAGAGGAATGCTTGTTTATTTTTGAAGCCTCTTTAAAACTGGCCTATAAAACTATCCATATATAACAACAGCAGCTAAGTCAAGGAAGGAACCAGTGTTACTGCTAATTCTATCAGCAGTCACATTGTCAATAAACACTGGTGACCCAGTTCCACTGGCAGCCATACTTTCCATAACATTGGCTCCAGCTTCATTAACATTGAGCTATTTCTCTCCTCCTCTTTACTTTTCTTTCCCCATCCTTCTGGTACTAGTATATGTGATGGCCCACTGCACCCTGCCTTCCTTTTGGCTCATGTGTGTCTTGTTTGCAGGCATTGGAGAGGCGGAGTTCCCGTTTACAGTCAGTGACACCTGGGCCAGTGTGCTAGGACTCTATATAAAAAGCCTTTAGGGCATAGTTTTGGGTGGCTCTGAGACACCAGGTTGGACTTTGGCTGCCTTAGGTTTGTTTTTTGCTTTTGACACTATTACATGCATCATCTTCCACTCATCCATTCCTTCACACACTACTGGTGGTACTGATTACACATACCACTGTTTGTTTTTGACAATAGGGTTTCTTTTCTGTTTTATTTGTTTAAAAGAATAAAGCAGCTTGGAATACATTCCTAACCATGTCTGGGTTGTTTTTTTTTTGTCATGACCGTACGCCCGGTTCGTGACACTGACTTCCACCAATCATGAAGTAGTCACGCAGGGGGTGGGACTTGTGTCACTATGGCCAATCAAATGACAGGCACAGATCACTTGTACACAAAGGTGATTTTAAACTTGCCGCCCAGAAGGACATTGATGGTTTCATTGTGGGCAAAGGCTCCCTGAAGCCAGAGTTCATTGACATCATCAACGCCAAGGCAAAGGCCAACGTGAGCGGATTAGAGTCCAAGTATTCAGATGGTCCAGTTCTTCATCCCCCGCTCTCAGCACTTAGTCCTCTTTCCCTTTTTCATTCAAAATATTTGTGTGATGATGTCATTCCCTTCTTTTCCTTTATTATCGTAATTTATTTTTTTTTACTTGGTTATATTTTGTCCCAAAGAAAAGGGACATTTAAAGGGAAAATTTAAAATGGTCCTTGGACCTGATCATTTTCAGAGGAATTGCTTTTGTTTTTGAAGCCTCTTTGACACTGGCCTACAATATTAAACAGTGACATAAAACAGATCACGTAGTTTTACGAGAGCAGTCAGATAAGAGTTAGGCTCACATTATAGATTTTATTCCAGCAGGGCTACCGAAGAATGCGCATGTTCACTTTAAGTTTTCAATAAAGTGTGTTATTTTATCGATATTTTTACTGGACAAGACTGTTTGAGCGTGGTCTGGACTTAATAAGTGTAACCCAAATTGAAATTAAAGGGTAAGAGTAACTAGTTGTGGGATTCAGTAAAACATACCTCAATTGAGCTTCCTTTGAACACATGAGAGAGGGCTTCTCTTTATGAGAAACCTGCTAGACAAATATCAAAGAGCAAAGATTCCTGTCAGTGAGTTGAAATCTATTGGTACTAGGACGCCAGAAACAGACACTGTTGTTATGGTGGTATAAAGCGTCAGTGACTTTCACCAATCACGAAATCGTCTCGAAGTGGGTGGGACTTGTGTCACTATGGCCAATCAAAAGGCGGGTGGTTACGACTCACAGGCCGGGATCACTCGTACACAAAAGGGGTTTCAAACAGTGACATTAAACCAGGGGTGCCCAATCCCAGTCCTCGAGAGCTACAATCCTGCAGCTTTTAGATGCATCCCTACTCCAACACAGCTGAATCAAATGGTTTGATTACCTCTTCAGCGTGCCATCAAGTTTGGCAAAGGCCTGATAACAAGCCATTCATTTGATTCAGGTGTGTCGGAACAAGGATGCATCTAAAAGCTGCAGGACGGTAGCTCTCGAGGACTGGGATTGGGCACCCCTGCATTAAACAGTCTTAAAAATCACGTAGTTTTACGAGAGCAGTCAGATAAGAGTTCAAGAGATAAGAGGCTCACATTATAGATTCTATTCCACCAGGGCCACCGAAGAACGCATATGTTTACTTTATCTTACATATGTTTTCAATAAAGTGTATTATTTCATTAATATTTTTTGTTGGACAACACTGTTTGAGCCCCGTCTGTATTTTATAAGTATAACACAAATTGAAATAAAGTGCAAGAGTAAAGTAGGCCCGGGACGCAGTAAGAAACCTCCAGAATATTCAGTCTTTTGATATAAAACAGAACGTATACTTCAATTGTATTTCTTTTAAACACGTGAGTGAGGGCTTCTCTTTATGAGAAACCTACTAGACAAATATCTAAGAGCAAAGATTCCTATTGCCAAATTGAGACCTATCGGTACTAGAACGCCAGGCACAGATACTGTTGTTACGGTGTGATTCTGTAGGTGTAAAATACGATGTCTGAAATAATGGAAACATTTAAAAATATTAATTCATAATATATTTAAATACATGTACAGTCAATATAGCAACTGAAACCCTTTGAAAGTTATACTTTAGAAGTATAATAAGTGCATTCTTAGCGCAGTGCATGCCGGATATGCAAATACTTTAAAACTGGCCCGAGTGTTCACCAATCACAAGATTTTTTGTACAAGCCGTCAATGAGTGGGTGGGCGGGATCGGTGTCGTCACAGCCAATCAAATGGTTGACCGTCATGACTGAGTAACAGAAGCGAGTCATACTTCCATAATTATGATTGAAAAAAATAAGGTACCGTAAGTCTGATCATTTAGAGGATTCAGATCAAATAAAGGCTAATACTATACATATCAATGCTGAAATTTGATCGAAACAAGACTACTTAAATGTAATAACTGCCTCTTCTTTCGGATGCTCCCTTTAGATGTCGCTACAGCGTACCATCTGCATTCATCTCACCGTATTTCGACCACCCTACTCTATCACACGAACCTTGTGCATGCCCCCATTCACTACATCCATGAACTTCCTCTGTTATTAACGAGTCTCTTAAACGAGTAGATAAACAGAAAATCCCTACATGTTTTTTTTTTGGTTTTTTTTGCAACTGTTTATTTATATTTTTTGTTAGCTGTAGTTGTTTTACATAGAGGTAAGATGCATCGTTCCCCGACAATCCTGCAAGGCCCTAAATATATATATACTTAAGAAAAGCTAATCTTTAAAACTATTTAAGGAATAAAAACGAACACACTCTGGAGACTAACTCAAAAAAACCGAAAAAATAAATAATAATAATTTAAATTAAATTTAAATTAAATTAAATAAATTTTTTCTTTAATTAGAAGGAGTGAAAATTACAAGACTGTCGATTGCTACACTTCATATCTGTTGCCCTCACTAACGGGTTCATCCAGGGAAAAGCTAGTTTTCCCGCACGGCATTTGAACGCAGCATGACATTCTCCTCTTCCTCTTCCTCAAAATGAGGCAGAAACGCGTTTTACGGGCGTACCAGCGTGAACCAATGGCGCTGAGGGAGAGGAGGGGTTAAACCTTCACGCTAATAAATACCCCGAGCTGCTCATTTACGTCCGCTCTCTTGCCCCAGACTAGAAGGACCTCAGTGGACTTTCAGTACCGTTTCACTCTTTGGCTAACATCCCTCCAAAATCGCAAACATGACCAGAAAATTCTTCGTTGGTGGAAACTGGAAGATGAACGGCGACAAGAAAAGCCTGGGGGAGCTTATCCAGACCATGAACGGAGCCAAGGTGGACCCCAATGTCGGTATGTGGCTTCTTCTGACACCATCACCCCTCTTGAATGGGGTTCAGTATTTTTGGCCACTTATCTCCATATTTTCAGTTATTTTAAGCCTATCTCTGCGTATTCGTGTCACAGCTGAATGATCCTCCGCGGTCAAAATTTCCGTTTCATTCAATATATATATAAAAAAATCAATGACAGTGTTGGCGCCAGGAGCTTCTGTCTGCTTCAGGCCGTGTTTAATAAAGTCGGGATTAGCGTGAGGTCGTTTTAAACCGAGCTAAATCGTGACCAGCGGCTGGCAGACGTGCCGGAGCTCAGACGAGGGAAGCTCGGATGGCTTTTTCCATTCATGTCGTGGTGGGTGTGCGTTTGCAGCGGCACGTAGACCAGCAGAGCAGAGCTGCCTCTGCTGTGGATGTGCGGGGTGCATTCAAGTCAGCCTGGTCGTTAATGGGGTTGCTCTTTCGTCAGCATATATTGAGCCGTGTTATTCAGCAGCTCAAGCTTTAAACAGCGCAGAAGTCAAAAATAAGTAAAAAACGGATGCACTCATTTTATTTCAGCTCTTCACACGTGAGTGTGTAGTCAGTTTTTTCCCAACCTGCCCTGAATGCAGCAGAAGACATTGCCCTGTTGCTGTCTACTTCCTGCAGATGAGCCAGACAGAGGCAGCAGCTGCTGTTTCATTGAAAAAAAAACTGCGCTCTGCTTTTATTTCCCTTTTTTAAGTGCATGACACTCTGAAGACAGCCGGGGAGCTGTTGAATGTGTCCAGGCCTGTTTCCGCTGTCACAGGCCCGTTTAGCTCCTCCTGTGTGTTTGTTATGCAACTGCAATGCTGTGTGCACCACTCACAGGCCTGAGTGTTCAGGACTGAAGTCTGCTCAGACTATCCTTGGACCTTGCTCCCTTTAATGAATCCACCCCATTTTTAGAGCTGAATTGAAAATGAAGACGAGCTTTTTTTCCCCCGTGCTTTCGCCTCTAAAGTCAGAGTTCACCTGTTTCATCCTCAGGCTGACCTGTTGGATATTTAAACTCTGGATCTTCTGTTTGACCCTTTGAACTCTGCTGCATGGGTTGTCTCTGACCTCCACTGAATGCAGCCGTGGCAGGTGACCTTTTGGAGGCTGAACTCAGACCTTTACTGCCGGGAGACCTGACTGACCTTTGCCAAACTAATAATAACGGGCAGTGTTTAATATAGACTCCATAACCCCAAAGATATAGTTACAATGTGAATGTCAGTGTCTTAACTTTACTGTACTCTTCTTGACCGCTGCAGACTGTACCTCATATTGGACCAGTGCTTCCTGTGGTTTTTATTTTATGCTGCAAGAATTACTCAATTTGTAACAGTTAAACTTCAGAATTAATCACTTTATGTTTGAGAGTGAGGACAGTTTCCAGTCATTCGCTTTGAATTTTGCTCACTGGACCATTAAGCTCTCAGATTATTGATTTTTAAAGATGGATTCAGTTCAGCCTTTTAGTTCCAGTAGTGCCGTGTGGAAAAATGTGTTCTTGTGTTTGGCATGGCTCAGATTAGCTGAACTGTAGATACGCATATATAAAAACATGTCAAACTAATCATTGAGGATGCTTTGATAGTCTAATTACTACTGTTGCTTTCTCCGGGCCTTTTCCTAATCACAAAAGGCACATTATTAGCCGCTGCCTCTCTGAGGTACCACAAGGAGTTTTCAAACTCTGCTTGATGGATGTCAGGTGGTCATAAATATTCTAATATTTGGTTTTAAGAGTAACTGGATTAACTAACTGTAATCTAAGCTTTTTGCTTTGTCCTCCTTTAACAGAGGTGGTGTGCGGCGCTCCATCGATCTACCTGGACTTTGTCAGGTCCAAGCTGGACCCCAAGTTCGGTGTGGCTGCTCAGAACTGCTACAAAGTTCCCAAGGGTGCCTTCACTGGGGAGATCAGGTATTTAATTCAGGTTATTCTTCCTAATTCCTGATTTCATACTCTCAAAATGCAGAGGTATGAATCTTACAAGGAGTTCTCGTGTCCCTACCTTAAAATTTCAAGCACTTTAAGCCAACTGTTGCTGTGAATTGTTGCTATATAAATAAATGTAAAAATAAATTAATCCAGGGGTGATCTTAGGGGAAACCCAGAGTGTTGCCAAAGTGACACCCCCCCCCCCCCCCCCCCCCCCCTTTCACTCTTAACTGGGTTGATTCATTTAACAGTAGAACAGATGTCAAGGTGAGGACAATCAAATCAATCTAGAATAATCTTCTTAGAGTTACCTCCTACAATTTAAAATCAGTCTCTTATCCACACTTCCTGCAGGGTTGCTTTCATTAAATCTAATATTTGTCTATTCATCAAAAATAACTTTACATCTTGCAGCTATCAGTTGTTTTATATTTAACAAGTATATGGTGGCTTCTCTTTATGAGAAACCTACTAGAGAAATATGTAAGAGCAAAGAGTCCTGCCTGATGACACAAACCTCTCAGTACTAGGACACCGGGCACAGACACTGTTGTAACAGTGTGCTCCTCTACTTCCAAACATGATGTCAGGAATTACCAAAACATATAAAAATAAATTGTTTATGTATGTATGAGTATATACATATAGATGTGTGTGTGTGTGTGTGTGTGTGTGTGTATATACTTATACAGTCAAAATGCCAACTAAAAGCACTTGATGATTATACTTTGGTGTAATAAGTGCAGTTTTAGTTCACGGAGTGTCAGATATGCAAATATTTTACAACTGGCCTGAATATCCACCAATCACAATGTTTCTTTACAAGGAGTGGGTGTGGCCTAGGCTGTTAAAGCCAATCAAGACAGATCAGTTTTTCTAATGGGCAGCAGAGGGCGACTCTTCCTGAAGTCTGAGGAAGTGATGCTTCTTCTTGCTTGCTTTGGGGCCTCAAACATTTTCCTAATGAATTATTGGTCTTGTTCACTAATTTTAAGTCTTATCTCACTTTTGTAAATTATAGCCACATTGACATGGAAATGGATGATGAAACAGAGTGCGGTTTAGGATGGGCCTACTTTGAAATTGACAAATGACTACAATAGGAGCATGCAGTGTCTCCCTGATTTCAGAACCACAAAGTCCATGATGGCTACAGCCAAAAATGCTAAAGTTGAGTCTTTTCAAACTGTGTCACGCTCAGGCAGGGAGGGAGAAAACATCCATTACAATGGAATTCGTGGAATTCTGATTTATGTTCACTGTGTGATAATCTCGTCTTCCAGCCCTGCGATGATCAAGGACTGCGGTGTGAACTGGGTGATCTTGGGACACTCCGAGAGGCGCCACGTCTTTGGAGAGAGTGATGAGGTAACATGGATAGTGGTGTTTTTTTTTTGTTTGTTTGTTTGTTGTTTGTTTGTTTGTTTGTTTTTTTAAATGACAGTGGTTTAGATTTTTAAAAAATGTTAAATATTCATCATCGTCTCCTATGTTGTTAGCTGATTGGTCAGAAGACTGCTCACGCTCTGGAGAACGGCCTTGGCGTGATCGCATGCATTGGCGAGAAGCTGGATGAGAGGGAGGGAGGCATCACTGAGAAGGTCGTCTTTGCTCAGACCAAGGTCATCGCAGGTACGCAGCTCACAGGTTTTATGCCAGCATGAGTTGAAATGTTGTAACAGACATTCTTGTACATGCTTGTGCAAGCCAGAGTGTGGTGGAAATCCGAACTCTTGTGAAATATAAAGTCTTATCACGCGTCTCTTTCACAGACAATGTAAAGGACTGGAGCAAGGTCGTGCTGGCCTACGAGCCCGTGTGGGCCATTGGCACTGGGAAAACCGCCTCCCCACAGCAGGTAAATATTAGAAATCACTGAATATTTAACTTATTGTGCTTACAGCCTGCAACACAATGTCACCTGTGTAATATCTCAGGCTCAGGAAGTTCATGATAAACTGAGGGAGTGGCTGAAGACCAACGTCTCTGAGGCCGTAGCCAACTCTGTGAGGATCATCTACGGAGGTCAGTGCTGTGCTGGGTAGCTGTTTGCCTTTGAGTCCCACATCGATCTCTTCTCAAGCATCGCTTCTTCTCCTCAGGTTCTGTCACTGGTGGTACCTGCAAAGAACTTGCCTCCCAGAAGGATGTTGATGGTTTCCTCGTAGGCGGAGCCTCCCTGAAGCCAGAGTTCATCGACATCATCAACGCCAAGGCATAAAATGCGGGCAGTTACAATGCGACTGGATTAGAGTCCAACTCCATTCAGACGGTCCAGTTCTTCATCCCTCGCTCTCAGCACTTAGTCCTTTTCCCCTTTTTCATTCAAAGCATTTGTGTGATGATGTCATTCCCTGATTTTCCTTTTTTTGGGGGCGGGGGGTTGTATTTTGTCACAAAGAAAAGGGACAGGCTGACACACACTGTACTGCACTGATAACAGTCAAGTCCACTGAGAACAGTCTGTGCAAACTAGAAGCAACACCAAGTGCTCAAGCTGTAAAGACTGATGATTACACCTTGAGGTGGATGGGCAGTCCACACTTTAAGTAAAAGTTCATGAACTTTTTTTCTGTGTAAAACTGTGTGACAGCTCATGTCGATCAAATCTGTCTTTTTACTGGCGTCTCTTTTGTGTAATTATGATTGTTGTTTTTTTTCTGTGGCTTTTACCTCCCTCTAGTTGTGCATGATCCATTCTCTCATTGGTTGTCCGGCCAACAGTAAAGTGTCAATTATATGTTCATCACATTGTGTGTCACAGCTGATGGGAATAAGGGTAGGGAAGCTGTAAGGAAACATAATAAACGGTTTAGAGACTCTTCCAGTGCCTCGTGTCTTTCATCACATCCACTTGAGGCTGCTGTGTGTCCATATACACAGTAATCCCAGTGGTATTCTCAAAATGGAGAGGGAGTATCATGTTACAGGAGTGAAGTCCTGTTAGCACAATGCCATGCAGAGAAGAAGTGCAGTGCTATTTTTAATCCCAGCGCTGAGCTAAAACAGACATGGCAGTGAAAGGTTTATGAATCGAGGAAATTGAAGCCAGTTACAAGTTTGTGTAGAGAAATTGTTTTTAGACTGTTTACAATTAATAAAAGCAAAAGCACATGCACCACTTCAGTCATGACAACTTGTTTACTGTAAGAAGGCTTCAATAAAACCACTAATCACTCTCAGGATGCCTTCATGAGGTCATTTTTGGTCCCAGTTTTTATGCTACTCTAAAATACTCTACACTTGCTCTGCGCAAGACTCGATACATATGTGGCCAGGGCTGATCTCCCCTGAGACATCCAAGTGAAGTCATGTTGTAAATGGTCAGTTAGGTCTATAAATTTCTGAACTCATATATATATATATATTAGTACTTCTGTCTCTGTACACCACCCTTTTATATCAATCAACATGTGATTACTTTCAACACAATCATAGGTCCCTCATCCTATTCAGTAAGAACAAGATCTGGACTATCAAAACCTATGCCCTCTCCATGATCAGGTACCCTGCTGGGATAATAAGTTGGCAAAGGAGGAGATAGAAGCCACTGACATCAAGACCAGGAAGACCACCTTACCATGCATGGAGGGTTTCACCCCAAGTCCAGCATTCTGAGGCTGTATGCTAAGCAGAAGGAAGGAGGCTGGGGGAGTGTCAGTACAACAGTCTAGGATGAGACAAAAAACATCCATGAATACATCAGGAAGATGGCCCCAACTGACCGCGTGCTCAGTGAATGCCTCAGGCAGCAGAAACCCAAAAAAGAGGAGCAAGAGGAGGAACCATCGTGGAAGGATAAGCTCCTGCACAGTATGTACCACCAGCAGTTAGAAGAAGTGGCTGACATCCAGGTCCTACCAGTGGTTGGACAAAGTAGATGTGTGATTATCAACAATCAAGAGTTGCCCTCATGAATGGAAATGCAGAGGGTTTACAAGAAGGTGAAAAACACTTGTTACACTCAAGAACAAGAAGGTCAGATTGGACTTTAAAAGAGCCTGCACAAGCCTGAAAAATGCATAGATGAAACCAGCTTTTGGCAGAATGATGTGAAGAAAAAAGTACGGATAAAGCAAAGCAATAGGTCATCAAGCATACCGAAAGGAAATGCGGCATGCATGGCTGCCAGTGGAACCAGGCCACTGATTTTTATTGATGATGTCATAGGGCGAGAGGGAGGGTACACCCTGGACAGATCACTGGTCTGTTGCAGGGTTCATTCACACCTATGGGCAATTTAGAGTATCCAGTTAACCTAACCCCACTAACTGCATGTCTTTGGACTGTAGGAGGAAGCTGGAGTACCCGGAGAGAACCCACACAGACACGGGGAGAACACACAGAAAGACCCTGGCCTGATGGTGCAATTGAAGTCAGGACATTCTTGCTGTGAGGCAACAGTGCTAACCACTGTGCCACCATGCTGCCCTTATAATAACTATATTTCCCACAATTTCTCCTTTAATCCTGGAACTCCTTTCCCTCCTGCCCCCTCTCTTTGTTGTGGTTGCTGTTTTGTTGACATATATGTACCCAAGCTCTTTACACTTCTTCCCTCACAAGCTTTTCCTAGAGTTAGGGCAATGAGTTCAGGGGTTTGTTGACATATGGGTCCTTATATGGAGGCAATGATTGTTATTTCTTAACTGAAAACTTCAAAAAGTGAGTTGAAAAAGTTGCTGGAATGAACAGGAGAAATCAACAGTACTGAACAGGCTCACAGCTGATATCCTGCTGTGAGCAATATCGGGGCCAGGCCTGCACAGGAAGGGCTTTGAAGCTGGGATGATGAAGTGAAACTGTGTGTGCGAGAGTGTGTGTGTGTTTTGTCAGCAGACAAGAATAAACAGCCAAGAAAAAAAAACATACAGGATAATATACAATATTTTAAATAGAACTTGCCTGAATAAATGAAGTAGGCTAAAAATACATAAATCTAAAAAGCTACACATCATACCCTGATATAACAGCTGAGAAACAAACTCACTGATATCTGTCAGTCTGTAAAGGGTTATAAAAACCTTTTATAAGACTTCTCTACAAATTAAGAAAGCCTGGGACAGCAGTGAAGCTTCCCAGGAGTGATCAATCTGTCAAAATTACTCCAGGAGGAGTAATTCCAGGAGGTCACAAAAGAACCCAGAACACCTAAAGACCTGCAGGCCTCACTTGCCTCGGTCAGAGGATCAGAGTTCATGATTTAACAACAAGAAAGAGACTGGGCAAAAATGGCGCCCATGGGAGAGCGCTGACCAAAAAGATCACAAAGACTCACATTTGCCAAAAAAAACATCTTGATGATCTCCAAGACTTTTGTGAAACTATTATGTGGACTGATGAGACAAAAGCTGAGATTTGTAAAAGATTTGAGTCCTGTTACATCTGGCATAAAACTAACACAGCATTTCATAAAAAGAACATCACACCGAAACTCAAACATGATGGTTTTAGTGGGGCTGCTTTGCTGCTTCGGGACCTGGATGATTTGTTGTAATTGAGGGAACCATAATTTCTGCTCTCTACCAGAAAATCGATGAGGAGAATATCAGGCTTTCTTTTCTGTACTGAAGTTCAAGCACACTGGTGTTCTGAAGAAGGACATATTAAACATTTAAGTGTCACAAATATTCAAAAAAGAGGAAAATTCTTTTTAACAGCACTGTTTATAATATTTAAATAGAATAGAAATCATAGTAAATGATATTTTTTATTTTATCATCAAGGCGTAACGTTTATTCTTGTCCTCCACGCCTGCAGGTGGCGCTGTTGTCTTGTGTTGCACATTTCTCACCTCACTAGTTTCATGTCCGTGTTTACAATCCAAGCGTGACGTTCACGGACCCGCACAAATACGTGTTCGGGAGCCACCGAGAGCTGGCAGCCTCCCATCTAAACGTCCAGAATGCATTCACTGAAAGCTTTTCTGAGCGAGAGGCTGATGGTGGCCGCGGAGGAGATATTTGGAGCGGTTGAAAAGACAATAGCCGAATACAAAGAGGAGCTCTGTCGTTCAAAAGATCTGGAAATCAGCCGTCTCAGATTGGAGCTGAAGCTTCTCAAGTCAGGTAGGTTTGAATCAAATCCGCTTTATAGCCAAACCCGTGCAGCTTTTCCTTATGATTTCTGTATTTTGAATTAAAAATGAATAACTCCGGTGTCTTTTGTCCTTTACTCAGAGCCTCCATCAGACAAATGTCTTGCAGCCCAGCTGCTGCAGCAAACCTATCACCACCACCGTCCTTCTCCTCCTCCTCCTCCTCTTCAGTCAGACCCTGCAGTGGATGCTTCTGAGCCTGAGGCCGAGCCTGAGCAGTGCGAGGAGGAGGAGGAGGATGGAGGCAGCAGCATGGGGCAGATGGATGAGGAGCATCCAGAGACCTCAGAGGTAAAAAAGGAGGAGCAGCAAAAGAGCCACAGGGACTTCTGGATGGGTCACGATGCTGACCAGCTCGAAGCCCTCGAGTCAGACATCAAAGACTTCATCTCCTCTCCTTCCAGTCTGAAAGCCAGTCTGCAGGACCAAGCCTTACATTTCCACCATTACCACCATCACCACCACCTCCACGGCAACGAGGAGGGCAAAGACAAGCCCTACAGCTGCTCCGTCTGTGAAAAACGCTTCAGTAACTGCTCCCACCTGGCAGCTCACATCAGGACTCACACGGGAGAGAGGCCGTACAGGTGTGAAATATGCAGCAAGACCTTCATCACGACTAGCGCTCTGAACAGACATCAGACGATCCACACCGAGGGGAAACACTTTGTGTGTAACTGCTGTGGCAAATCCTTCAAATGGATGGAGTCTCTCGGCAGACACGTTAGAAGTGTGCACAAGAGGGAGAATGTGGTTCAGGATCCATGAATGTGTGAAATTATAATCACGTAGTATTTATCTTTAAAGAAAAACACACAATGAGCTCGAACAGGGAATGTAAAGTGTGAAATGTTAGTTGTGGATTATGTTGGCAAATGTGCATGGATCTCATTAAGCCTGTGTGCATAAACTGTAGCAGCAGTAGATGATGTGTAAATAAACTTTTATAAACTGCTTATAACCTTAGACTGATCCTTTCAGAATAAAATATTGATTAAAAACCTGTTTTGTTTTTATGTCTTCTGTTCTCTGCTTTCCATGGTCAGTTTGCATGAAGGTCTGGCTCAAAACAGGACTTTGGGGGACAATTAGTCCTTTACTAAAATAATTTTTACTTTAAAATGCTTAAAATATTTTCACCACAGTTCTTCTGAAACTCCTAAAGGGGAAATGCCAAAAACCTGTTTTCTATATGGGAAAAATCCTGACATATTCTCCCTTTTAGCTGAATGGGTGCTTAATGGGATATGTGTCTTTTTGCTGCAGGAATAGAAGAAGAAGAAGAAGAAGAAGAAGGAAGGCAAAAAAAAAAGTTACACTGCACTCCACTAGGTGGAGCTTTTCCTTCATAGTTTCCCATCAATCTAAGTATTGGCAGGGTTCATATCGTCTCCTGTCCAATATACTCCGTGTGGATTTATTTTCTGTGAGCTGGTGCACTCACATATTAAAATATGAAGGTAGTCTAGTCACCACATAATATAGACCTCTGCAGCATAAATGCATGCGTAAGAAGCAGTGGTGAGAGAACTCTTCTGATTTTTAAACCACAAATACCCAAAGTATTTGTTGTAAAGAATGAGCCATAATTATACAATATTGAATTCATGTATTCACTGAGCCATTTTAGGGACCGAGAGGGATTATCTATGAGCCCATTATGGTTTAAACACGGATGTTTATGGTTTCTTTAATGTTTCTCTTTGTGTTTATCATCAATAACAGATATTTTATGTGATTTAATGTATTTCATTTATATGTTTGAATCATTTTGATGCAAAAACAAGTTAACCCCACTCATCTCTATCATCACTTTGGGATTCAACGTTTCCACAGCAGTAAATCTTGCTACTCCAGACGTGTTAGCCATCGTTCACTGTAACATCAACATAGTTGTAGTTTCTCTGAATATTGCACAGTGCAACTTGGGGTGAATTTGAAGTGTCTAGTCCTGGGACGACTATGGCATTGTCTTAACACACAACTGAATACTCCAGACTAGCAAACTGGTCTAAAACTGCTTTTGATTAGCAGCACCTGGCTTTTGCATACCCCTTTAATTCCTATGGAAACATTAATAGCACACTTTACTCTTCACTTGACTTGACTGCATATATGAAACAATCTGCTAAAAAGAATCAGATTAAATTCTACTGAAAGCGGTATTAAGGTCACATTATTTATTCTTCATGGATGCGTGATTTATGCCTCACAAATAACTGAATTAGGCCTTTTTCCTGTCATACATGTGATGCTAGTTAAGCTGAAGACAGTCCCAGTAAGTCATGACAGTACTGTGACTTGTACATTTACACCCGCCTTCTGTCTGGAGGACAACTTTGTGTCATTTGTACTTCGTGTACTTGGCTCCTGGTGAGAGACTAAAATGAGAAGTGGTATGAACTAATTAAAACTTGGCTGCTGGGAGGTGGGTTGGTAGCACACTGTCCTGGCTGATGGTGTGTGTAGTAATCTCCAAACTCATGGACAGATTTGGCAGATATGCCTCTGACTGTAAAATGATACGTTTTCTCCTGCTGACTAAAAGTTTGTAGTTCTTGACTGTATTTTGCACTTCATGCTCAAAGTTATACAACTCTGAGCTCCTACCCGGTTTTAAAAAGAGATGATGGCTCACTTTGACTTTACTGCTTTGGTTTAAAGGCACATTTGGCACATACCGAATTACTGTCATCCATCCATCCATCCATCCATCCATCCATCCATCCCTCCATCCATCCATCCATCCATCCATCCATCCATCCATCACCACTAGTGGGGGCAGCCAACTCAATTAATTCTTCCAAGGAGACAACAAAGCTTCCCAAGCCTGCTGAGCCTGCTACATCTTTCCGATGTATTCTGGGTTTTCCACAAGGTCTCCTCCCAGTAGGTCAAGCCTTAAAAACCTCACCTGGGAGGCACCCAGTAGGCATCCTGGTCAGATGCATAACTAGGATCCAGAAATCCCTCCACCTTGTCATGATGAAGGGGTCTGTGCGCCTGTGTGATGCCAGGAGATATATTGTGAGGGGCAATTTACCCCTGGAAGGGTCTCCCAAGCAAAACTGCTTCTGGGTGAGGGGTCAGACAAGAGCTATCCAGAAAACCCCTATGAAGGGAAGAACAAGGGATCTGTTTATCCTCCCCAGGGTAGAGTTGCCTTGGTCCCACCCTGTAACCAGAAAGAGTTACATGCACCCAGCCCCCTCATACGCCCACCACGTACAGGAGGGGGCAGTCTGATCCCCCATCGGGACACTGAACACTGTCACCTCTTTGGTGGGGGCATGTATACAAGTAGTTCCTGTGAGCCAGAAGCTCAAGCATCAGACTGATTTAAGCCTGATTGATCTGTGTGATGCCAAAGAGAGGATACCTTTAACTCCTTAACTCATAGTATATCATATTTGATACATTGAAAAACATGAATAAATTGCTCACCACATTTTTAGGCAATAAATTGCAAAAGAAAAAGAAATAAAAGGCCAGATGTAACAAATATGTAACAAATTCATTTATATGTTATCTATATATCTTTTTTAAGTCAGGAGGTTCAATAAATGCTGAATTAAAAAAAAAATAATAATTTTCTGGCAATTATTTGATAGTTCAGGCTTTAAACAGTTAATATGGCAAAAATGTAGCTTCACCTGTGATTTTTTAAAACATAATAAGCCAAAATATAAGCTGCGTTAAAAGGACAGATACAGAACTCAGGACAGAGTTTTAAAATATATTTAAATTTAAATTTCTGAGAAACTGGAACGACATCCTTTGAATTTTTACTCAAAGCAAGGGAAACCGTTCCTCAGTGTGGCGTGCAGGCACAGAGCGCAGCGCACAGGGTGTTCAACTTTAATTAGTATTTCAGGGTCTGGAAAGGGGTGTAACATTTAGGAGACCACAGAACGTTTTGCTATGTTTGATCTTTAGAAAAATAGTTTGAAATAATGCTTTGATTCACCAGGAAACACAAAGACGTTTTTCACCAACTCCTCACTCCATTTTTTGGCATCATGTGGCCATTATCTATACTCAGGGGTGACATTGGGACTTGTTATTGCGAGCAGCTGTGACGCAGCATTTTGGCCTCCTGAAAAGTTCTGTTCATCTGGACGTGGCGTTTTCAGTGGGAGATACATTTTGTCACTTCTTCAGTCGTTTCTTGCACTGAAAATGCTACGTCCTGGATGATTGAGCATGCATCAAAACAGCATCTTGGCCTGTTTGTCAGCGCACACATGCAGCAGCAGCAGGGTCGAGTATTTTGTGTTATATGAAGCAGATATAGGTGTGCAGCAGTGACTGCCCTGTGACCTCTAAACATGAAACATGCAGTGCTTGCAAGCTAGCTGTGTTTGAAGATGTGTTTATATTTAGTTTATTTTTATTTCTTGCCTCTCATCCAGACCTGGTTTGGACCCACCAAGTGCAAAGCCACACCAGGCCTTTTTGGACCCCTTTTATGGTCAAGTTCCTGGAGGAATGTGCCAAGTTTGGTTTGGTAGTTGTGTTAATCGTAAGCAGTTTGAGGTCAGGATTGGTTTCTTAATATGACTTGATTTGTCTTCCTACTTTTAACTTACTGCAGTTGCCTTGGAATAAAAGCTCTGCTATAAGTAAATTACTGCCAGGGGCTTACTTTAACCGAGATATAGCCCTCAGATTTTAATCTTTAAATCAGACATTTCCACCAAGTTACTTTGGGAGTTTTGCATGTAATCAGTTTTGTTAGTTTGTTTGTCCGTTTGTCTGTTTGTTAGCAGTCATAATGTCCACAGTTTTCAACTATATCTTTTAAAATTTTGTGTGATTGTAGGTACCAATAACAGTTTGAACTGATTTAACTTGAGTGGAAATTGGGTCAACGTCATATCAAATGTGAAAATCAGTAAAAAAAAATTATATTATCCCCGATTTTTTATGGATTGTCTTCAAACTTCACAATAATATACAAGGCCTTAGTGGACATGAGTACCTAGGTTGGCTAAATAATTAACCTTAAACTTCATTGCTGGTGCTTAAAGTCAAAGTTAACTTTGAAAAAACATTTTACACGCTTTGTTTTTTCAATATGACGCCCTACAATGTCACAGTGATGTCATAACAGGCTGATGTCAGCAAGCTGAAATAAAAACATATTGAAACAACAAAGTTTTAGTATAGTGCTTGTCCTTCGAGGGGAGTTGCGCTTTCTGAGAGCTCCTGGTTTGTTTTGTTGGTTTTACAGTAAACCAAATGTGCACTGCAAATATGCTTAAGGTGAAATAAAAAGAAACTTCAATTCTAGACCAGTTTAGAAGTTCCAGCCTCAGTTTCCCAGATATGAATTAAGTCAGTCTTTCCACTGGAGTTCTTCACTGGATTAGTTCTGGACTAGGCTCCATTCAAGTCTGGGAACTTGGCTGACAGACTTCAGTATATAGACAGGTTTAATAAGTCAGTAAATTAATCTAAATGCTGCGTTTCTAAGTTCAGATTTAGGTTGATTTAAAAATGCTTCCAGATTGTAACTGTGGAAAAAGCTCAGCAGGCACACTTCATGTCTCATAATAATGTCGAACAACATTATTTTACCGTACACTCACTTATTGGAGAGAGACCCGCTGAGAGCTCTCATGCACACGCAGGTGCTCCTTTCAGTAAACCACTTACAACAACTGTGCCGAAGAGACAATTAAAATAATGACACAATAACTACTTCAAAGCTGAACATCCAGATTATAACAGAGATGGATTGCGTTCTGGAGTTTCTACTACAAATTATTTTTTATAAAGTCAAGGACTTGGATGTAGTCAAAGATGCTATAGGACAATATTCATGAAGTGTGAATACAAAAATGTCTCAATAGCGCAGATGACCTTGTTTTGTGACATCACACCTCTGGTGTTTGGTAGAATCTCTCAGAGAGTACTTACCTGAAACTCTGTGCTCATATTAAATGTTTCAGGTACAGTCATGAAAAGGAAAGTACTCCCACTTTCAATTTTAAAATTTTATGTGTTAAGATGTAATTTAAAATAATAATCACCTTTAGCAGCAATAACCTGAAGTTAAAGCTTTATTAATGAATTTATTAGTCTCTCACGTTGCTATGGGGAAATTTGGCTCACTCTTCGTTTACAGTAGAGTTGGATGTCTCAAGACCGGTCTTGGTCTCGAGACCACTTTTACGTGGTCTTGGTCTTGTCTTGGTCTCGGATCCCTCGGTCTTGTCTTGGTCTCGGTCTTGGTCTTGCTGTCTCAGATCGACATAGTGGTCGGGAGATTTGGAGTCAACAGTATCCATGACACACAACGTAACGTTCGATAATGTGTCATGAGCAAAAGCATCAGCTCTAAGAGCCGTGCTTAGAGAGTGCTTTGTAGTGAATCAGAAGAGTCGACTCCCATTGAGCGAGAGCCGGCTCCTCACTTAATTTCCTTTCGGTGCTCAGCTCTCACACAGTGGCTCAGCTATGCTCCAATCCCTCCATATTGTGGCCAATCACATGCGAGGATATAGGATAATATCATTATGTGAAAAACAGAGAGGGTGAGAGACGCGACAGTCAAGTGGAGCGTGCGTCTGTCATCTCAGCAAGTGAGTGAGACAGTAGACAGCAGTGAGGAGGGCTGTGCGAGTGCATTGCAAAAACACATAAATATGCCTGACACCCGTAAACGAAGCAGCATTTGGCTGCAGTTGAAAG
The DNA here is from genome assembly GCF_001858045.2 of Oreochromis niloticus. Classification (NCBI taxonomy): domain Eukaryota; kingdom Metazoa; phylum Chordata; class Actinopteri; order Cichliformes; family Cichlidae; genus Oreochromis; species Oreochromis niloticus. The sequence continues at coordinate 23,363,539 of NC_031976.2, read as the reverse complement.
ACTTTTTTGTCTCGGTCTCGTCTCGACTTTGTCTTGGTCTTGACTCGGTCTGTCTTGGTCTTGTCTTGGTCTTGATACCCTCTGGTCTTGGTATTGTCTTGGTCTTGGTTTAGGCGGTCTTGACTACAAGTCTAGTTTACAGTGTGTCTTCAGTTCACTGTGGGTTCATTTGTTTATTCACAGCTCTCGTAAGGTCCCATCACAGCATTTCAGTCACCTCAATTCTTTTCTTTTTCAGTCATTCTGTTGTACATTTGCTGCTTTTTGCATCATCATCCTGTTGCCCGACCCAATTTCAGCCAAGCTTTAGCCATCGAACACATATATATTTGACTCAAGAACACTTTGGTATACAGAGGAGCTCATGGTCGACTCAACGACTGCAAGGTACCCAGTTCCTGTGGCTGCGAAACAAACCCAAATCCCCACTCCACCACTGTGATTCACAGCTGGTATGAGGCTGCGTTTGATTTTCCTGTGCATTATGGTCAAACATCTCCACTTTGGTCTCATCTGTCCCAAAGGACATTGTTTAAGAATAGAGGTTTTCTCCAAGTAACCCTTCCAAACAACCCATACGTGTTCAGTCTCCTAATTCATGAACTTTAACATTCAACACGCTATCTGATCCATGCCATCGGTTAATCAAGCACCTAGCAGCTACTTACCTTCTTAATTCCTATATAAACAGTAAGGGTTTACTTAGATTTTAGACATAAAACTTTTGGATTTCATGTTTTTGTTAAATAAATAAAGACGCAGTGTAATATGTCACTGTTTTGTACTTCACCCAAGGTTGTATTTTTCTCATTTTAAGGCCTGCTAACGATTAGATTATTTGTTTTATTGCATCCTGATGTGCAAAACCTTACTTTATTTTTATTTTGTATGTGTGAATGAAAAAGAAAAATCATACATATTCATCCGAAAACTATCCAACCACCATTTGACAAAAGAAAAGATGGCTTTTATGTGTGCTTTGTTTTATAATTTCACTTGAGAGATCTCTGCTGAACACCATTGCTTTCTTTCTTCAGATGTTTTTCCTGCATTCCTTTTTGTTTTTTGAGCGTGACCTAAGCAATCCTTCAGCCTCTCCTGAAACCTACAAACATGAACGAACGTGTGCTCATTTGGACCCACTGTGAAATAATTTATCACCATCAAAAGCTTTCTGTCCACTTCTTGCTCTGTGGCATCTTATTCATCTACAAATGCATTTGGGAAACCCGTGCTTTTAAAATGTGTTGAATTTCATAAATATTTCAAATCAGACTACTCTGTCTTTAATAACAATGTGCCCTTCACATCATGTTCAAACCCAGCACTGCATTTGCTCCAACACACGCACTACCACATGCTGATCCTCACAGTGACTGAGTTTTTTTTATCCCTTTCTGCGCCTTTGACTCACCAACGCACCACTGCTTCCATTTCTATTCGAATTGGCACTCTAAAACTCTCTCATTTGTCCAGTCACCTTTGTCATTCTGATTTGATTTGTTTTATAGTAAAAATATCTACAGATTTTCACCATAAACCTGACTTTAAAAGACTCGCATGGAGGTGATGGCACCCAGACATATGTAGTCACCCCTGCCTTCTTGTTATGGTCTGTGTTCAGTTATGGCTAGTAGTAAAATAATAGGTGTAATAAATGTTGCAGGAAGGTAAAGATAATTATCATTGCAGACCATATGTGCACATGCTTGCAAGTTTCATATGTGTCTGCATTGCTGGCTTGGAGATAACATAATGCAGCATGTGTAAATGTTCAATGAAATACAATCTGAGTTTCAAGTAATCATGCTGCTTTTTCAAATGAGAAATCGGTGCCCCTTCCTTTTTTCTTTTTCTTTTTGCTGTTTCTCTCCACATCCTTTGCGTGCAGCCGCACCCAATCCTACATTTCAGTCAGACATCTCACATTTGAAATGACTTATAACACCAGCCAATTACAGTCTGTGTTTGGGGTCTGGCTCATCACTCCCTGCAAATATGATACACATAGAAATGTTGGAGCGATGAGCTAAACATCCCTTTGAAGGACACGGGTGGATGTCGGGGTGGTGGAATGGTTGAAACAGCGGGCAGTGATGCAGGGAAATTCTGCAGCTTAAATCGAATGACAAACTGAGAGGGTGTTTTTCAGCTTGGACTGGTTGCCTAAGCTAGCTCGTAGGTTTGCCATCATTCGTGTCAGTGCACATGTCGACGTCAGAGAGCGAGGTGGCACGGAGGATGGTTGTTATACTGTGGAAGCATTTGCAGTGCATGATTTGTGCCATACTTGTCTGTTATCTGTTTCATATTCTGAAGAAGCATCTGCACTGTTGACCCAGCTATCAAAGGGAGAGAGGCGACGTACACCCAGGACTGTTTCCCCTTACCAGGGTTCAGGGAAATCTTCTACACTGGATCAGAATCTGATAACATCATTGCTTGTCCAGCTGTAGTTCCCTGTGTCTGATGTAGATACGTTTTTAATCGAACTGGATTGCAAATCTCTTTTGGAAGTGTGTCCCATATCCAGCTATTAACATTAACTTTTCATGCATATTTTGATCACAGGAGAAACCTAAGCTCTCAGAGAAATCTTGCACAACATGGAGAGACTATGCAAACTGAAAACACAGAAGAGCCTTACCCGAGTACAACTCCAAGAGGCAAAATATGTGGCTAGCATCATTAAAGCAATAACTTTTATTCGTAAAATGCTAGTTTAGCTTTTACTAAAGAAAATCATATTTCAGTTTCGATGCTGAAATGTTGTCAAACCGATGTGCAGTGGAAGGAGGCAGAGGCCTCTCTGGTCCAATTCTCACTCTGATCGCCTGTTGTCTACAACTGCTTAAAGATGCTCAGCAACGCCTCAAGATCATCCACTGGGATCATCTTCTCCGGGCTGGAGTGAGCAAGAGGTCAGGGGAGATTGATTGTCTGGGTGAGAGAAGGTGAAAAAGCCACAGACTCAGTTCTCCGCCAGCAATTGTGCCACTTTGCAGTTTGCCTGTCACTGCCGCAGGCTGGGACGACACTCCAATAGATGAATGAGATGTTGGGGGATTTGTTCAAGTAGAAGTTTCATTGACCAGGGTGAGTGTCTCTCCCAGTAGATTTCAGCATCACTATGAGAGTGTTGAGGCTTCAGGGCTATGAAAGGTACGACTAACAGAGGAGCCACGGTACGAGACTGAAACAGTAAAAGTGGACAATGAAAGGGAGAGTTAGCAGGTGTAATCATGTGATAGCATCAGGCAAAAACACGACAGCTCTAAAGGGACAAGAAAGATGACTGCGGTGCAGATATTTTAGAGGAAGAAGCAAAGCGTGTTATAAAACTCTCTCTTAGGCAAAACAGCTGAATGAAAACGGAGCACGTGGAGAAGATATTTTTGCTGGAGGGAAATTTGGAACAGGAACTAAACCAAATTAGTCACTGCGTGTTCAAACCCAAACATATGACACTGAAACTTTGCATAGTCTGTGGCACCATTTGAACATTAGTGCATCATATTTGGCTTTTCGTCTGTTCCAAGTCTCGCACCTTCTCAGATTCTTGAATACTGATGTAGAGCTTATATTTCAAAAACATACTATTGCTGCTGCAACATGTGTTTTTTATTATTATCAACTTTATTTTGAATAAATCTTAAATAAGTTATATGCAGTAACCCAGGCCACTTAAATACATGGAAAGAGCTTCCAGGGGCACATGAATGATTGTAGCACGTAGAGCATGAATAAACTTCTTTGAGTATTAAATCTGGCCCTGTTATTTTTGTATGGTGTGTTAAGTGTGTTGATCTGTGGCCTTGTTGGTTCAAATTTTGAAAGTAGAAGCAGAAATGTTGGGAAATAATCCTGGTGTACATACGTAGTGTTCACTGTAACCGATTTCTGCCATTTGACCAGTGTTATACTGTAATTACCAACAGTAAGCTACTCTAATAGGTTTATACAGTAATTTACTGTGAACAAAAATTAAAGCAAATTAGTATCATGTCATGTATTGCTGTAATTATGCAATTACAGCAAGATGTGAGATGATATAGAGAGCTAAAATTATTAAACTGATAGCCAAACGAAATGGATAAATAGGTGAAACTGGTCATTAAACATAATGAAATGAATGGCAGTTACATGGAGTAGAGTGTAACTGCAAGGTAAGGTAGCAAATGAATGGTTGAAACACTAATCTAATAAAGACGGTTTAACAAATGGTGACCTGAAAGTTCTCCAGGTTAACTGGATTTTTTTAAGCAGTTAAGGTACTGGTTTCTTAGTCCATCTGCTGAGGCTGGAAAACATGACAGTCACCTGAGGCAAACTCCTGGGAATTTTTAATAATAATAATAATAATACATTTTATTTGAGGGCGCCTTTCAGAAACCCAAGGTCACCTTACAAAAATACAATTAATAAATGGAACAGTAGTCATAGAATACATAAAATAAGTTAAAATGACAAAACAGCGTGACAACAGATAAAATCAGCATTAAAGCGAATAAGCCAGTTTAAACAGATGTGTTTTGAGCTGTGACTTAAATACGGAGAGGGAGTCAATATTTCTTAGTGCAGGAGGAAGAGAGTTCCAGAGCCGGGGAGCAGAGCGACTGAAAGCTCTGTTCCCCATAGTAATAAGGTGTGAGGACGGAACAGTAAGTTGAATAGCAGATGATGATCTGAGAGAGCGGGAAACAGTGGTGATATGGAGCAGGTCACACAAATATGAAGGAGCAGATTTATGGATACACTTGTATGTAAGAAGTAAGATTTTAAAATTTATCCTGGCTTCTATGGGCAACCAGTGAAGCTGCTGAAGAACTGGGGTAATATGAGCACTTAACGGAGTACGGGTTATGACCCGAGCTGCAGAATTTTGAAGAAGTTGGAGTTTATGGAGGGACCGTTTAGGGAGACCAAATAGGAGGGAATTACAGTAATCAATACGGGATGTAATAAGACTATGGACAAGGATGGCAGCAGCATGGGGGGTAAGGAAGGGACGGAGTCGGTTAATATTACGTAAATGGAAGTAAGCAGACCGGGTTATGTAATTAATGTGAGACTGGAATGAAAGAGTATTATCAAGTATGACACCCAGACTCTTAACCTGAGGGGAGGGAAGGGTGGGAGAGTTTTCAATGTTAATGGAGAAACTGTGGGATTTGGTTAAGATAGATGGTGTACCAACAAGTAAAACTTCAGTTTTATTACTGTTAAGTTTGAGGAAATTGGAGGAGAACCAGGATCTAATCTCAATAAGACAGTCTGAAAGGGAGGTCTGGTCAGCTGGTCCTACTTCTGAGATGAAAGTAGCAAAAACAAAAACTATTTTTGGGGCAACTTTTGGCTGGCTACAGATGGGAATCGATCCCTACAGACTCCTTTGTTAAAATGTCCAACTTTATAGCATTAAAAAGCATCGTTACAGCCTGGTGCAAAAAAGGTTTTGTGTTCATGGGTAGTTTCTCTATGGAAGCTTCCACCACTTGAAGGCATAAATAAATAAATACATAAATTGCTATCCATAAGTCCAAATTTTCTAGTTAGGTATCTCTTAATTTCTACTTATTAGCTCAAACATCTGAGAAAAGAACTAAAAATTAAGAAAATAACTAGAAATCTTGAGTTATTATGTCAAGTTTTGAGATAACTTTACATTTTAGTTTAGATTTTTCAGTCAGGTAGCTCGAAGAATTTTTGTATTTTTAGTGGTGAGACTAAACTTCCATTTTCCCTTTTCTTAAAAAAATCTATGAGTGGGGAAAATTTTTCATAACTCATTCACCTGGATCCAGGGTCGTGGCCGTTTTGATTGACAGGTGTTCCCATCTGAGCCTGTTAGACCTCATGCATGAGTTTTAGTCAATAAACTGGACTTTTTCAGAATGTGTGAACTGTTGGAGACTTTTGGAGCATCTTTATTGGATTATCTTACTGACATTATGGCTTGTTGTGTGATGCAGATCACCTGAGCGGGTCAGTTTTGGTGAGTGAAATTCTAGCATTTTAGCTAACTCTTTCTTAGCACCCATTCACTTTATGAACATAGCTTGCTAACCAAGCTAAGTATGGTTAAGGTGAATAACTTAGCACTTCTCCCTTTCATCTGTCACTTCTGGATTCAAAACATCACAGCAGTAGGGAAGTCACCAGGTAATGTCACGGTGACTACATCTATGTTTTATACTGTCTAAGGACATTACCCATTGGTTTGAAACATCAACCTTAGCCATTTAGCTGACACCATGTTGCTGCTTGGGGGCCAGTATGTGGACAAGAAGTTTGAGTGCTAAGCTGTCAGTTGTTTATCAAACTGTATCAAACACAGATACCTGCTAATAAGTAATTAGCAGGTATCTAAATACACTAAGAAAACTTTACTCACCTGACTTCTTGCCGGCGGTCTGGCCACCCTCCTCTGACCTCTGGTATCAACAGGGCATTTTCACCCAAAGAGTAGCTACAATTTTCTCATTGTGTTGGAAAATCTCAATAGATTTGCATATTCTGAAATACCCATGCACCAGCAGCCACACCACGCACAAAGTCATTGAAATCACCTTTCTTCCTTATTCTGATGCTCAGTTTGAACTTCAGCAGGTTGTCTTGACCATGTTTAGAAGCCCAAATCCTGTGAGCTGCTGCCACATGATCGGCTGATTGGATATTTGCAGTAACAAGCAGTAAAATAATATTTCTTTGTTTTATGTCCACATATAAAAAGAGGCAAATGCCAGCCACATAGAATCCCTCAAACAACCTCATATGTCTTTCATCTATACCTTTCCCTACGTCCTCATCCATCCTGGGAAAGGACTGATGAAGTGCTAATAATAACCCCCAGATGCGATGTCACCGGGGGGGAAATCAGGTTTGTCCTGCTAGAAATCACTTTACATTACACTGACACACTTATTCAAGGTGACTTTAAATGGCCCACAACCTACATACCAACTCAACAGAATGGCCTGTACAATATGTATATTTCATCGTAAGGCCATCAGTCAGTGCCACAACAGTACGAGGAGCTTTTATTGCACAAAAGGGATGCAGAGTTGAGGCCTCTGAGGATCCACGTTAGACAGAACACATCAGTAAGAATATTAAAGGCTGTGATAACGTGAAGTTTGTTTGAGCAGCTCCGTGAGCCAGCAGAGAGTCTGTCTGACGTAAAAAGGACGTATTCACTGATCCGTATCCGTTTTGAAGGAGATTCCTCTGGCGGGACGCGGTGAGAACACACACAGCCCCGAGCCTTCAGCAGTGTCCGTAAATCACACTCTCACAGCTCCTCCTTTCTTTTCATTTCTGTCTTTATATCTTTTTTTTTTCTCCCCCCTCTTCATTTTTACAGCGCAGTAAGGAATGCTCGCTCTACAGGGTGGCTGGTGTTCACTGGAGCGACTCAACTCCCATGTCTCACACTCATCCCATGTGTCTCCTATTAGCCACACTCACCAAGAGAGGGAGGGAGTGAGCGATGAAGAGAAAGAAGGGGAGCAAGAAAGAGAGAGAGGGGGGGGGAGAAGAATTTGATATGCTTTGTGCATGAGTGACTTGTATAAAACAAAGACAGGGGAAATACTCTGAATGTATGTAAGAGCTGGAGCAGAGGTGGAGGGGGTGGGGGGCACAGTGCACACACACACGAGCACTCGAGAAACTAGCAAAAAAAAAGATTATAATTTATTTCCAGATTTTTTTGCCTTCCTTTGCATCTTGTTTCACAAGTTAAATTGAACGTAAAAAATAAAAACTGACTGCCATACCATGAAAATGTAAAAAAATAATACAAATAATATGTGCTGTATATATAATTATATCATTATCAATAAACGGACAACATTAATCATTATAACAATGCTATTGATCGTAAACATAACAGAACACTAAAATGCTGGTCTCATGCATATTGAACGCCCCTCAGATACAAAGGAGGGGGTAATTACTAAAAATAGAACCAAAAGTTCCACCAGTTCAGAATAAGCGCCTATAGCTACATGCAATGACATAAAAGGGACTCATGTACACATTCCTTCTGGCATCAAGTATTTTACATATACTGTACTTCACTATTGCCGCCCCCATCTAATATACTGTACAGAGCACAATACAAAACAACATTATGCAGGAAAGCGCTGGAGTCTGGTGCCGTTCGCGGGGACTCTGTGCAAGGTTTTCACGCCCTCCTCCCTCTTTTGTTAATCCTTCAAAATCTTCTTGTTTCCTTCTGCGATTTCCCTGTCCATGAGTCCGACCTCTGTTCGGAGTCTTGTATTCCCTCATTGTTTTCAGTGCTTTTTTTGTTTCGCTGTATTTGTTCTCTCCTTGCGCACGCTCTCCCTTGGTTTTTCTCCATGCTGCTGTTTGTTGGTGCCCCTCCCTCACAGGGTCTTGTCGCTCTCTTTCTTCAGGTGACTAAAAAGTGAGAGGAGGAATCGAATGAGTGCATTGACCTAAGGTTTTGGACAGAGGTTCGATATCATCTCGGCACAAGCGTGTCGGAAAACGCTTCAAACACTCGTCCCCGTGATTAAAACTTCTCTTCGGTCTTCATCTACAAAAATAACATCAGTGATGTTTGTAGAGTCAGCCTGTGATCAAGCCTTGGTTAGAGGCAGATCAAAATGTAGCAATCAGATTTCTGCTACTGAACACGTGTGAGGCCAAACGTCAGATTTAGGGCCATTTTTACTCATTTTGGTCTTCAGCTACAGTCACGATCAAAAGAAAGTACACCCTCTTTAACTTCTAAGATTTTACATATCAGGACATTATTAAATTTGAGTAGGAAAACAACATGGCATATTAGACCATATATTGTTCCAGAAGTCTTGCGGTTTATCCAGGTGCAGCTTTGCAGCCAACTCTTCCAAACAAGCCATACTTGGTTCAATCTTTTTCTAATTGTGCTGTCGTGAACTTTAACATTTAACTTGCTCACCTTGGCCTATAGAGTCTGAGATGTAGCGCTTGGGTTTTTTTAAGTTTCTCTGGCTCTGGGGTGAATTTGTGATATCCACTCCTGGGAACATTAGCAGCTGTCTTGAGTATTTTCCATTTGTGTAATAATATTTCACACTGTAGAATGATGCACTTCAAATTGGCCTTATAACCCTTCCCAGACTAACAGACTAAGATCACTGCTCATTCTTTCCTTCTTGGCTTTATGTTAACACAAACCTGAATGCTTCAAACCAGCAATCTGCTAAAACTTCTGCTTTTATTAATGATCACACTCATTGATCATCAATTAATCAAGTGAATTTGATTAGCAGTTCCTAGCTGCTACTTAACCTCTTTTGCTATGGAAGCCGTAAGGAAGCTTCTGGTGATTTTTATTACGTCCTGATATATCCTTTAAATTGAGGATGCACTTTCTTTTTACCAGGACTGTGTATTAATGAATGTGACCAGGGAACAACAGATAAAAAACTAAATATAAATATACAGAGAGAAATGCTAGTACATTCAGGAAGATTGCTTCCTGCATTCAGATTTTATTTGTTTAAGGTGATAAAATGCAAGACAGTCTCTTAAAAAATGAAGGATAAAAGAAACAGCTTTATTTTCATTGCAAACTGACACATGGAGCTAATTCTGATTGTTTTCCACCCATAGGAGTCTTCAAAGCTTGGACAGTACTTTGACAAAGCCTAGTCGTAGATTTAAAGATTCCTATCAGTGGAACAGACTAATAAGGGCCAGTGGCTCCATGGAAAATTATCACCCGATGGAAAATCACCAGCATTGTAACAGTTTTTAACCAGGTTTGTGTTCAGTGAATCAGAAATACCAAGAAAACTTGTAAAATGTCAAATAAGGTAACGTAGACTTTGCAGCATTTTGTTACCACCCAAAGGTCCTTTCTAAACCAAAAAAAATGTAAAGGAATTTTAATTATTTCTTAAAAGATAGTACTCTGTAGTATTTTTTTATGTTAATTTTAAATATACAGAAAATAAAGCTTAAAGGCTCAGCAGTGGGTTCAGATGGATTAGTCTGTAAAACAGTAACAGTAGTGGTCATTATATCAGAACATATTTATCAGAGCATATTTGGATGAATAAAAAGCTTCTGGCTTCCTATATGTTCAAAGATTCAGTTTCTATTTGTCTTACATGACAGCCACCCAGCTGTGTTCAGGGTTTGACTGTTGGTCAAGCAAAAAAAGACACCACCACCCCAGGCAGTGCTGGGTGTCACGCAGCACTGTAATTAAATTATATTTACCCGCAGTGAAGAAAAGTAGCACATTATTGTATTAAAGTCAGTAATCACACTTTCCCTAATCAACCCGTTACTCATCGAACAATTACGTTCCATCAGTTTTTCAATTTTCTGCATCATTTTTTCCGATTTAAAAATAGTTAATCAACATTTGCTTTTCCTGCTCAGTTGTGCTACACGGTTCACATGGAAGGAGAAAACAGTATGTGGTCTATGAGGACTGGAGATAATGAGCTGTACTTTAATTTTACTTAAAGAACATGAACATGACGACAAAGTGCATAATGCACCCGGGCCAGGAACAACTATAACCTCCAGCTAACACGACATCGCTTCACCAGCATCTATCAAAGACAACACGCTACAAAAAGCTAGCAGCCAAGAACTCAAAACCCACAATGTTGTTAAAATAGAGTGTATGCTGACCCCAAACCAAGCAGCCTGACCTTCATGAGGAAATGAAAACAGAGATGCTGTAGCATTGTTGTCGTACCTGTTTCTACAGCTGAATCACTGTGACCTCAACATTTTCCTGTGAAGTGCATTTAAGTGTGGTTTGTGTTAATACTTGTCGTAATTAGGATAGAACCTAAAGTTTATACTGTTAAGTGGTTATTGTGTTACAAAGCAACTGAAAAAATTGAATAGTTAGAGTCAAACACTGGCAGCTGCAGTGGATGCAAAGCCTCTGTACCTGTAATACTCATCCTGGGTGAGGGAGTGGTGGTGATGGTGATGAATCCACTGCTGTTCCAGGGCCAGTCTCTGGATCTGCAGCTCTGCGCTCTGTGCCTGCTGCATGGCCTGGAGCTGATGGGCTGCAGACATGGGGCCGGTGAGAGAGGAAGGCTGGGGCAAGTCACGGAAAGGAGCACCTGCCACCAAAACAGAGGGGAAAGAGCAGCCGCAGCAGCAAGTGGGAAAGGGAGAAAGAAAAACGGGGATCATTCATCAGCGCCAGAGTCAAAATGTTTCTTCTTTAGCTTTCAACACGGTGTTTTTAGAGAAGAAAACTGAACTAGTACATGGACGAGGAGCCTTCTCCTCACCGAACAGCTGTTGGCGGAGCACCTCGCTGTCAGTGAGGGGGTGTGCCAGGATAGGGGTGCCTAGTGTGGCTCCTGGGTAAGGGAGGCGTGCCAATGGAGACCCCGATGCCAACGGGTCCATCAGGGGGTGAACCCCGCCCGCCGCTGGATGCCAGTGATGTAATAGGAAATACAGGAGATTATTGTTGCTGCATTATAGCGCTGTTTGTTAACACTTAAAAGCTTTAGATTAAGTCAGAGCAGCTGTCACTACTGATACTGTGACATTAGGCTCTCATCGAGGAACTCATTTTTACACAATTTTATTCAATGAAGGGGTAAAAATGTGAACTCAAGAGCCTTACAAACATTGACAAGTACAAATAAAGTCGGTTTGATTTTCTTTAGAGATTGCACTTTAGCAATAATATAAATTGTCATATGACAATCTGGCACCGCCCATAAAAACTCATTACTATTGATTTAAATCCCCCCTTTAAGGTCATCTATATTCAAAAGCACTACCCCATGTGTCTGTGATAGGCTCTGGATCTCTTTTTATAGAATTGGACAAATCCACAAGGAGCCAAATCTGGCTAGATCTGGTGGTGGGCTAATATTGTGGTGTTGTTGCCAAAAAAACAATATGTTTTCATTAAGCTGTGTACCGGCATACGATGTTACGCATAATCGAGGCTGTTTCAGCCAAATGCTTTCCCTCAGATGCCTCAGGATGCTACAACAGAATTCAACCAGGGGAATTAATTCAAATGATCAGCATGCTCCTGGTTGCACACCTTTGAGCTTCGACATAGCAGATTTTCCCACTGAAAACAGCTGCTAGGTCTTCACGTTTTAGCCACAAACTCGGCTTTTAATCACAAGGGGCGATCCTCGACATGAAAGTCGGGTTGGTTTGACACGAAAGTAGATGTTTGCTCCTTGCAAAGGTTCGAGTTCACAGAGCACACGGTGCAAACGGTCAAATCGAGACTTCCGAGGAGCTTTCCGACTATAGAAGCAGTGCTAGAAGCAGTTCACACAGAGACGACCTTAAAGAGGAGAACAGCCAAACTATATTTTGATTTCTTTTTATGAGAAAAGTCCTGAAACTTCATGATCGCAGCCGGATATAAACTTGTCAGTGTGCATTCCAAATGTCAATATGTACAATTTGGATTTAAAGATGGGTGAGCTGCTCCTTGTTGTTCCCAAACAGAGATCTGAGTGCACAAACATCTCTTTACTTCTCTTGATAAAACAAATTTCTTTGAATAACAATGGTCAGATGTTTCAGAGAAAACTATGCAATCACAGAAAAGCTGTGTTCAGCGCCGAGCTAAACTAATACAAAAAGTAATTATACTGGAGTTAAAGGATAAGGCTGGCACTGTTTTTTGTTTTTCCAATGAGCAGAACCATCAGTGTGTTCGGTCAACACTTTTCAGCGCCCGTGCCCATTTTAGATGTACTCGTACAATAAAGAGGGAAATCTTTTAAAATGGGTCACAAATATAATTTTTCGTTTTTCTTAAAAACGTGCATTTGTTCTGGGCTGATTTTAGACACTAAATTTTGTGTAAAGAAGGAACACCTCGGGCTTTCTTCTTTATTGGTGTCTGTGCTTTACAGAACATCACCAGCTTTATCCTTCCTGTAACAAGTTCTGGAAGATGAACTTTTGACTCCAGGAATTTTCTGAGCTACACGTCTGTGAAATCTGAAGATTGATGAGTCGGTATAGACGATTGCATAGTTAGTAGCAGTGGGTACCTGTGTCTTGCTGGTGTAGGTGAAGATGTGAGTGGATGTGTGAATGCTGGTGATGATGAGGCGTCACATTTAGCATCTGAAGACGCCCCAGATTCTCTCCTCCACCTCCTCCACCTGTACTGGCTCCACTTCCCCCTCCCCCTCCTCCGCTTCCTCCTCCTCCGCCTCCAACACTTCCTCCCCTTTCTCTCTCCCTCTCTCTTTCTCGCTCTCTGTCCCCAAAGGCCGGCAGAGCTGCTCTGTCCCTCTCCCTCTCCCGCTCTCTTTCTCCACTCCGTTCTCGCTCGTAAGAGGCAGGAGAGCGAGTGGGAGTGGGGTAGGTCTCAGGGGCAGCGGCCGGGGCAGGGCTGGTGGCTGATGAGAGGACAGGGAGCTGAGAAAGGAAGAATGGGGGACAGGGTGGTGAAGTGAGGTGGCGTTGGAGGTCGGTGGGGCAGGTTGAGGAGGAGCCGGGGGAGGAGCGGCAGAGGCAGCTGGGGGAGCCGGGGGAGCAGATGAAGGGTGAGAGGGGAGTGTGGGTGGGAGCAGAGATGAAGGGGGTGGATTCGACAGGGACTGCGGAGCAGGAGGGTTGGGAGCTCGAGTTACAGGGGCCAGAGTTGGGTTCTGGAGGTGAGGTGGGCCAAGTGGAGCTGGTGGAGGCGGAGTGCCGTAGATTGATACCTCATTACTGCCCGCTGCACTGCCTCCAAGGAGCAGGGAGTGTGCATGCGCATGGGCACTGGCATGAGCATGTGAATGTGAGTGAGCAAGAACTGCAGGATCAGGTATAGACCCTGGTGGGTAAACCCGGTCATCACTCTTAAACTCAAATCCTGGCTTTATCCGATCTCGGTGTGCAGCCACTGCATGAGGAAAGCCGACACCTCCCAATCCTGCACCCCCAATCCCTCCAGGTACTGGGCCCCCTGCCATTCCCGGGTGACCACCAACACCTGGACCACCTTCCAGGCTGCCACCATACAAAAATCCCAAGATGGCTGCTGCAGTAGCTGCATCAGTGGGCAAGTGGTGTGGGTGACCTAAAGCATGATTCTGAAACTGAGGAAGAAAGAATGAGGGGTGGACGTGGGGATGACCATGATGAACTTGTGGGTGGTGTGCCGGGGCACGACTTGCCACCCCAAGTGGAGACATAGCGTGGGGGCGAGCATATTCACTCAGAGTTCTCAGCGCTGGGGTGTCAGGGCCTAAATATGGTCCTCCTAAACCTATTCCCAGGGCCCCCTGAGGGCCGCCAACCACTGCTGGTGACCCACCCATGGATGGTAAGAGGAGGGAGTGGGGGATAGAGTGGGAGAGGGTAGGGTGGAGATGGTGTGTCGGAGGAAGGTGAGCATGAGGATGTGAGTGATGATGTTGTGGATGTGGGGGAGGATGGGAGACGGGGTTGCCCGAGGAAGAAGCGGAAGAAGACGAAGGATCGAGGATGATCGAGGATGAGGAAGGGAAGAAGAGTGAGGAGCCCTGGCGACCTCCTCCAGCAGCGCTGGCGTCCTTCTGCTGCTGAAGAGGAAATAGGAGAAGACAGTAAATCACATGTGCTTTGGTCTGCTTTACTCCCCTCCCATTAAACTGACCAATTTAAACTACATCAAATCCATTAAATCTGACATGATTATCACCCTGAAATGTGCACACCTGTAGATGCCGATCGAGCTCCCTCTCACGTTCCCGCTCCCTCTCTCGTTCCCTTTCTTTCTCTCGCAGGTCTCTGGCCCGCTGCTCCACCTCCCTGCGGGCCCTTTCAATCATCTCATTCCTCTTCTTCCACAGTTTGGAGCCATCGAGTGGGACAAAGAGGACATCGCTGCGGGCGCAGGAGTTCCCACTGCCGCGGTCGAGGACCTTGTGAAACCTAAAGTCATGAGAGACACCGGTGTAGTACATAATTATTACAATCATCAGGAGTCAGCAGCACCATCGTAACAATTATAGCTGCTGTTAATTACAGGGAGTGTAGACATTTACAATCTCAATTAGGCTGACTTTACCGTGCTGACTGGCTGGCGTGGATAGGAATGTCTACAGCTTTTGGTTCAGGCGAGGGGCTTCTCAGCACAGGTGGTGGGCTTTCACTCTCTTCCCTGTCTTCTATTGGTTCTTCCTTAATGACCGGTGTAGGAGGCGGGCCTGAATCCGAATGTCCGTCTCCACCAGGGAGCGAAGAACTGGAGGCAGGTGTAGAGATACCATTGTTGTTGCTGCTGGCGGAGTTACTAAGAGGTGGAGGTCCTTTTGAGACATTCTGAGGCGAGAGTGACTGTGGATTGGTATTGCTGCTGTTGGGTGCGCTACTGTTGCTGCTGCTGCTGCTGTTGGCCATAGTACTGCTGTTGTTTCCGTTAGAGTGGTAAGATCCACTGAAAGGAGGGTGGTTGTTCAAAGTGCTATGATAAGGGGAAGGGCGGCATCCAGGCGAACAGCTGGATGACACACCTGTCGCTGGAAGCGGCATGCTGGCTGCAGAGGAGGAGCCAGGAGGAAAAGATGAGAAAGCTCCCATCTGATTGGTCGATGGGCTGGGTAAAGGAGAAAGGGGTGTCGGAGGAGTCTGGGCAGAAGACTGGTAGTGTGGAGGACGTACATTGGGTGCCATTCCTGAGGGGGGTGGTTGGGTGTGGGAGGATTGAGGTGGGGGCAGAGGAGGCTGAGGTGGTGGAGGGGGATAAGGAGCATTCAAAGGGTGTCCGTGATGGCTAGAAGAGGAGGAAGGAGAGAGTGCAGGGGGTTGACTTGGGCCTCCACGGTTTTGGTATAGAGAAGTGTCTCGCAGATTTGAGTCTCTCTCTCTGTCTCTTGGCCCAGACTGGTAGTGGGGATGAGGTGGGTGGGGGTGCTGCGTTCCCCCGGGCCCTGAATACTCTCGTCCCAGGTTTGGAGTTACTCCAGGGGAGTTTAGGTACTCCCGATTTGTGCCAGTGGAAGGAGGCGCACCAGCAGGAAAGTCTTTTCCTCCAGTGGGTGGATACTCCCTGTGAAAGTGATCCGCCCCAGAGGAGGGCGTTTGTGCCTGGTCGATGGGAGGAGGTAAGTCCCGGTTCGATGAGTTTGGGGGATGTGGGTGGGGGTGTGGCGGCAGGGAAGGATGGGTAGGGTGACTGGGATTGTTTTGGGGAGACGCAGGTGGGTCACGGTTCAGCATGGGGGTGACAGGTAGCCCGCTGGTTGAACTTGGGGGGTTTCCCTGTGGGATGGAGTTGTTGTTAGGGTTACTACTGCCCACAACGTCTCTCGTCTGGCCCCCAAACTCACCCCATCTGCTCCCATCTTTGTCTCTGGGATGCCCCCCGCTGGCTCCACTGGGGCCAAAGTCTCTACTCTGGTTTTGGTTTGGCAGATTAAACTCCCTTCCTCCTTCACGCTCCCTTTCACGCTCCCTGTCTCTGAAAGCCGGAGCAAAGTCTCTTCTTTCTGGCCCCAAGTTAGGTCCATCTCTCCCAGAACCTTGGAATTCCCGGTTCTGACTGACTGACAGCGCTCCAAAGTCTCTGCCTTGGATGCTATTGGGCCCACCCATCCCACCACAAGCACTGTTACTATTTGCCCCGCTGCTATTGTTACTACTGTTGCCAATCGGAGCGGAGAACTCCCGGTTGATCTCCCTCCCCCACACTCCCCCTCACTCCCCTCTCCCTCTCTCCTGCACCCCCCTCTCTCTGTCTCCTCCCCTCCAGCATACCTGGGAAGGTACTCCCTGTGAGGGTGGGGGTGAGGATGGGGGAGGTAAGAGGGGTGGGAAGAGGAGTGGCGAGAGGATGGAGGGTTGTAAACGGAGGGAAGTTGCTGCTGCTGAACTGGGGGCTGGTGCTGTGGTTGGTGTGGGTGGTGGTTGCCAGGGTAACGGGTGTAGCCCCAGCTAGCCTGGCAACCAGTTGCCGTGCCACCCTGCCAGCCGGTGGAGCTGTAGTGGTGAGGGTGGGAGGAGGGTTGGGTCTGAGGCTGAGACTGGGACTGAGGTTGGGGGCCAGTCTGTGGCAACAGAGAAGGTGGAGTGGACTGAGACTTGTCCAGAAGTTTGTCTCCTTTTTCCATTTTGTCTCTTTCTGTCTTAACCTCAGTAGGCATGTTTTGTCCCCCAAGCTCCAAAGGTTTCAGGGCAGGTGGAGGAGGAAGTGGAGGGGGCAGGGAATGGGGAATGTTGGGGCTGTTATGGGAATAATCTCCTCCGGAGATAGTTGTCTTGGTCACGCACTGTGTGCTGGCTTTGGAAGTCATTCTGCTGCTCAGCGCAGCATCAACGCTGGTCGGTCCACTGTACTCAACTTTACACATCAGCTTAGAGTCCAGAGAGAAATATGACTTTCTCCCACTATTGCTGTCATTTGATGAATCTCCTGCTCCACGGAGAGAGGGAGTCAGTCCAGAAGAAGAGCAGGGAGTGGAGGGGGGCTTAAGAGATGGACAGTCCTCAATTCTTGCATCCACATCTCGCTTTTCTCCATCTCCACAGGGCTCCTCACCCCTCCCCTCCCGCAGCACTCTCCTATCCTCTCCTGTCACCTTCCCCGCGCCCCCCTCTTTACCTTTCTCCCGGTCTCCTTGCTTTGGTGAATCAGGGACATCAGAGTCAGAGTCCAGGCTGCCCAAAGGGGAAGCGGAAAGACTTGGAGATGAGGAACGATTGTCCTGGTCTATATCCCTCCCGCTGCTCAGACTGCTACTGCTATTGGCCAGGCTCCCTACAACTGAACTCCTGCTGCCCTGAGATTGGCCATCTTCATTGTCACTCTCACGGGATTGGCTGGCAACTGAGGTTGGAGGTGGGACAGTGGAAGGAGCTGAGCTGTCAGTCGAGTGTGTTGATGTTGGAGGGTTTGGAGTAGGGGCTGAATCCTAACAAGAAAAGATGATTTGAGGGTGAGGAAAAAAATTAAGTTGCAATATTTGCTATCTACATGATGGCAGAAAATAAAGATATATCAAGCTGAGGCATCCCCTTTTAGGTGATTCATTTAAATCAAAGCTTTGTATTAGGTCTTTATATAACAAGTTGATGAAATGTAACACAAACCTGAACCTTCTGCCTCTTTGGAGGAGACACAAGTTCCTCCCCCTCACTCTCTGATGAATCATGCCCTTGTGATCTGCGACTGAAGCGATTTCCAGCCAATTCCTCACCAGCACCTCTTTGCTAAAACAACACAAGACTTTTAATTCTGTAGTGACGCTTTTGAATCCCTAATAGGCCTAGGTCTGTTTTTAGAACAAAGCTTCGCTTGCATGCAGTCACGCTCACACACACACACACACACACACACACACACACACACACACACACACACACACACACACACATTAGTGTCAAACATGAAACATCAAAGATTTCAAAGTGTTACGGTGTAAAACACACACTCTAACAATTCTGACACTGCAAGGGGTACATCTATGGCAATCACAGGGATGACTCATTCACTGACAACACATTCACACACAAAAATTCAAGAAACACAGGAAGGCCTTTATTGTTCATTATGCACACGTACACGTTAATGTATGGCCCAAACAGTGACAGGAGAAAGGAGATAATAAGATAGGCGGGGTCTAACCGTCTGTCTGTCGTTGCGTTCAGGGCGAGAGGGGCTGGGGTGCGGGCGTCTGCCCCTTCTTTCCTCACTTGCCCCCCGCCGTCGCCCACTGCGCATGGGCATCTGCGAAGCAAAGTGCAACGAAAGAAGGAAACGTGGCATGTGGGGAAAGTGTTAAAACTGGACAATTATACAGGAACATCGCAATATGCACGGAGAAATAAAGAAGTGATTGTAGCAAACACAGAGTTAAATCAAGCTGAAGGGAAGTCAACCTCGTTCAATCCAAGGTGGAATTTAACAAGGACGACAAGATGTAGTGAATAAAAGAGGAGGAAAGAGAGAGGAGGAACAGGAGGATACAGGGAAGAAGGGAGGGAGGTAAAAAAAATCAAATTTACATGTGGAATCTGTTTTTTAGACGGCCTCTCGCAACCAAATAAATAATTTATATCTCAGTTACTCTGGCCATTTTGAAATTTGATCACATATTGAACTAATTATGATGTGGAAGCAGTAATCAAGAGTTAGGCAGGTACACAATCGCTGACATCATCGTGGAAAGCAGACATAGGCCTTATGCATACCGATTCTTTGTGTGTCCTTGTTTTCATTATTTCTTCTTTACAACGTCCATTTTACAACACAAGCCATTGCAGGGACTGAACTGGTTCCAGCTGCTTACTGACTGGGCTGTACTACACGAAGAGAGCTACCGAAACCTGTGAAGAAGCATAAACAAAAACATGGAAAACCTAATGAGAATACAAGGCTTTGAGTAACATGAGTTCATGATATGATGGCAAGATTTGGTGTCATCATTGAGCGCGGGGTTCAGGAATTTGTGACATTGTTGAAAACATCTGAGTTTACAACTGCAAAAGCCCAGTTACAACATTTAAATTCCCAGCATGCTTCATACTGTATCGGCACAACTGCTTTCCACTGGACTCTGCACTCTTGTTTTCACCACAGCGGCCCAAAACCTTAACAGCACAATAGGTTAACCCACTGTGACTGATAATACATGCAGAGCAGAAAAGGTGCTGATTGGTAGACTTCACTTCGGATCGCAGTCTGCAGAAGAACTCCAGCAAAACATCTTGGGAATATGCGGCCACACCCCCCTCCTCCCTCCTTCCACCTTCACAACAACAGCCCAAACCCACAGCCACTTGTGGTTAACCCACATGACCTGGTTATGGCCAGCAGAATCACATGCTTATTTATCCAGCCAAGCCAACCATTAGGAAAAACGCACAATGTCAAGATTTTTTATCCATCTGATCGACAACATAGCCAGACTACTTCGCAGGGGCCCGGCTAATACATCCATTCATGTACCACTATGATGAAAAAATGGCTCATGTATATTGAATGAGGATATAAATAGTGCACACCGTTGGATGAAAAGAAAGAAAAAAGAGTAGTTAGCAGAGCTGTGGCGTGGAGTCTGTAAATACGCCTGTATGTGTGTTTATTTAAAGCAAGTAAAGCCCGTAGCAGCCTCACTACACATGGCTATGCATTAATTAGTGCATGCTGCAGTGACTGATTCAGTTTTATGAGTAAAATCTTCATCACTGTACACACTTTCCACACATATTTAGAGGCGATGCAGTGCGTGCTGTGTGCATCTACAGTCCCCTTATTCACACACACGACGAAGTTCATGACACTGAAGTAGAAGCATTCAGAGCCTGCCTGGTGGGTTTCTGCACACACACACACACACACACACACACACACACACACACACAATGCATCTCAGTTACAGGTGGCAGCTACTGGCCTGTCTGTGGTCCACTGGCAAGTCCTCAGCTGTGGTCGGAAAACAACTGCATTTACACCACAAGTTCCCCTCCTAACACACATGCACACACATGCATGCACACAGCACGTATATTATCAACAAATTGGCCACTGCATGTGATGCAAAGCAGCAGCATGCAGTTGCTCTGCTTACATCACCAGCGAGCGGGGCACTGCAACGACTCTTTCTTCTTTCTTGCTGCTAATGTTATTGATACACATGCAGAGGAGACCGGCCAAAGCTGCTCTATGGTCTGCCTTCACAGACCATCCACGACGGGGGGAAGAGACGTGTTCAGCAGCACATACATGTTCCCCAGTCAGAATGGATGCCTGTGCAGTGCTGTTTCCAGACGCTCCACATATCTTTCTTTCTTTCTTTTTTTTTTTTAAAGGAAAGATGATATGGAATGGCGAATCATGGCATTTCGCACCGGCTCTCCCTTTTCCTCGCTGGAATGTGGGTGCGCGTCGTGCGCTCAGTTCACATTAATTCACCGGGACATAATTTAGCCATAACGCAGGATGATCATTAATGCACAAAGAAGGGGGAGAAAAAATGGGAGGGAGAGCACAAGCGTGGCCAGCAGGAATAGCTCCAAACACATAAGTATAAGCATCCATTTTCCTTCTCCTTACCTATAATATCCAGCGATGCGTGCTCCCACTCCTCTCACTCTCTCTTTTCCTTTCTCTCCCTGTTTTGTCGTTTTATGTTGCACGCTGACACGCACACCTCAGAGCCCAGTCGTCTGTCAACAGAGACTCGTGCTGGCTCATATTGCAACGGGCTCCGATCATAACAATAATGCAGAGGAAATCTCTTGCTATTCGTTGTAGGAAAAATACAGGGGTGCCAACTGAAGACTGTACAAATTGATGCGTACCCTCGCCTCTTCCCCACCCCCTTTCGCCCCCTTTTCTCTTTTGCCCCCCCCCTCTCCCACCCTACCTACTCCCCCCTCTTCCTCTAAGACGACTTGCACTTTTTTTTTAATGCCCCTCTTCTGTTCTTACAGTCACAAATTTTTTCAGCGGAGGGGTGAGCCAGAGAGAGGGATGCACGTTGGGTGAGAGAAAGGGAGAGAGGAGAGGGCGTGATTTGCATAAGGAGAGAGAGAGAGAGAGGAGAGGGGAGGGGGGTGGAGGTGGGGGGAGGCTGGCGAAGGAGAAGGAGGAGGAGAAGGAGGGAGTAGTGAGGCAGGGAGAAAGAGGAAGAGAGGCGCAGAGAGAGGGCCAAAACTCTGAAGAGGGAGGGGATCAAGAGGGAGGGTCTCTATGTCTCTGTTGCCTAGTCCCTCCAGAGTCACCTTTACTGTATGGAGAGGCTCGCAGTGAATAACTATGGTTTTATCTGGCAGTGAAACAGAAAGAGGAGGAGAAGAAAAACAACGAGAACAAATGCTGTTTGTTCTCAGAGGTTCTGCTGAAGGTGGACTAAAGAGAAAACAGGAAACTGGGCCTTTTAATGTCAGTGTGTGCGAGTTAACAAAGAAGGCTCGTGCGAATTAATTAGGCAATTAATAAACGATCAATTAAATCTCTGTCGTGTTGTGTGTCCGCCCGGCTGTCCAGCAGCTCCTGTCTGTCTGGGGAAAGCTTGCAGCGGTGTGTCCAGTCAAGCGGCTCTGCAGACCTCCTCCTCCTCCTCTTCCCCTCTCCGCTCCCGTCCCTCTCTCTCCCCTTCACTCAGCCCCCTGTCCCGTCTCCTATTGTGTGGTAACCATGGAAACCCGGCCGGAGACTGTGCGCGGTGCGCCTGCGCAGCTCCAGCGTTCCTTCATCATCATCACTAGCAACCGGGGCGAGACAGGAACCGAGCCCCGCTCGCGCTCCCTCTGCTGCCCGGCGCGTGCAGCTGATACCTGACCTGCAGTCACACCTGTGCAGCTGTCAGAGCCAGGTGTGAGGCTATGTAACCAATTTAAACTAATTAAATAATATCATGTTCTGTATTTCAATGTTTTTTTTGTTCTTTACAGAAGACCCACATTGACATGGATAAAGTGAAGGTGCACACACTCAAACTGCATGAATGTGGCAGATTATTTTACAATACTCTGCTTTACTTTTGCTATTTTACTTTGTAAAGCCACTTTACTGCATTATATTCAGCTTTTAAGATAAGACACGCTTTATTTCTCCCTAACATGCAACAAAAGTGAAATAGGCAGGCTAAATTTATAAATCAATCTATAAATTGATAAATCAATAAAAAAAATACAAAACGACAAAACAAGGTAAAAACTAAAAGGAGTAGACAAGTTTAATTGTAATACAGTTCCAATCTTAATCATTTAAAATCCAAATAAAATCCAACAATATTAAAATAGTACAATGTAAACAAGTGTTACATAGTAATACTACAATTATTGTTATTAAATAAAAGCTGAGTATATAACAATAAAATGGCTTCATTAAGTGAAATATCTCAAATTCAGTAAACAAACTAAAACATAATTAAAATAGCTTACATGATGTTTTATTGTATTTCATTTACATTTTATCCTGTTGAGCTCCACAATCCACAAACTTCATTATTAACCTCAATTTATTTCAATTTATTTTATTTTATTGGGTTTATTTCTTTTGAGTATGCTTAAAAGAAAAGAAAAAGAGGTTATTTAGATTTTTCCTTCATATGTCATTAAGAAATATATTAATTCTACTGTATTAAAGTGTTAAGCTGGTAGATCTAATGTAAATCTTAGGGTATACATTGTTTTGGAGGGGTTGTTTAGTTTTCCTATTATGATGTTTTTTTCTATGTGGTCTGTACATTTATTACACCTTTATCAAAAGATTGGTATATTTATATACTACTTTAGATAATTTACACGTCTATTAGCCCACGCTTCAACTGTCTCCACTCCTACATCCACTTTACACTAATCTATCCATTATATGTATAGCTGTCTTTGCTTTGTGTGTGTACTGTCTCTTCTCCTAATATAAACTTCTTTGTATTAGATTATATAAAGTCAGCACCTTCTGTGATACTTGCTGTAATAAGATTGTTTAAAATAGTTTCTAAAGACTATTTTTTTTATGCAGTATAAAAGATTAATATTATTAAAATGAAGAGAAAAAAAAGCTGCTGCACTGCTGCCTGTGGATGTAGCATTTGAGCCACTTTTCACTCGGCAACAGGTCTTTATTAATATTCCCAATAATACCTGTGCTTTTCCTGTAGTATCAAAAATATCTGCTATGACACAGACTGTTGACGACAACACAGCAGGTGTTTTGCCTCTGACAGCTGGTTATATTTAACGACGCGATTCTGTGCATCACAGAAGTCTGTTTAAGTTGCAATGTGTAAAGAAGTCAAGACAGCTACACAACTTTAACATTTTTTGTTGTTGTGCATGAACTGTGAAACCAAACTGTCAAGCTGGAACGACTCTTTGACCCAAACACACACAGATTAAATTAAAGTAATTAAAGTTACTTTAATTTAAAACACAAACGCTGCACAATGACGGCAGGATAGAGCATGAAAAAAAGAGACAAACAAGATAAGTCTCAAAACACACAGGGTCACTAAAAGGAAACATTACAGCAACTATGACCTGACAAAGGCACAGGGCTTTTCTCATTTTACTACTTTGTGTCTCCTCATCTTCTGTGTCCTCCTGACTGTGACCCAGAAATCCATTCCTAAATTGCATCTATAGGACAGAGGAGGCTGCAGGAGGAGCTATAATCGAGGATGCACAGGTTTCCTTGCAAAAGTGTTTTTACCTGGAGGCACGGGACAGGCTTGAAATATTCAAACCATTATGGGAAGTCTTTAAGTATGAACAACTCATTCTTCTGATCCAGAAGTTGTTTCAGTCACAAAGACCATGAAACAAACAAAAAAAAAACGCTATAGAAAAAATACATTTGTGCTAAAAGATTCCCTTATTTCATCACCAGTTTGAAATTATAATCATAAATCCTGTAGGATAATATTTCAGAGCTACAAGGCTTTCTAGTTTTGCTCCATAACCGATTATATTTACCTCTCAAATTATGGAAAAAAAGGACAGAGTGAAGCTTCTCTTCAAAAAAAACACACCCAGATCTTTGGTTCGAGTTAACATATATCCATCTCTTTATTAAGCTTCACTTTGAACAGACAAAGTAGCAGACACAACTTTGCAGCAAGCTGTTAAACAGGAGGAGGAGAAGGAGGAGGAGGAAGAGGAGGAAACAACAGGGCACAAAAAAGATCAAAACACTTCTGCAGCAAGTGAAAAGGAGAGAGTCAGGGGGTTCAGGAAAGTGAGAGAAACTAACAAGCCCGTGAAGGGGAGTGTGACTCAGTAGTTCAGTAGATTTTTTTTTCCTCCACCAGGCTTTGTTAGGATTCGTGGAGGCTGGCTGTAGGCAATCATCTGTATCACTCACTGAAGTGTTAGATCGATATATTGTAGCTATAATGTGAAAACTAATTCGTTTTGATGCTTTTAAGTTCATCTTTGTGTGTTTAGTGCTTTGCTGATACACGTAAACCTCTCACCACATAGAACTAATCAGGGAAATATGACACTATATATATGTATGCGTGGGGTTTTTTGTTCTCTCTCATTTTGTCTGCTAAGAACACCGGCACCCCCCTCCCTAAATGGCGCTGGGGTTGCGGAAGTTGTGTCCAGCAAAGCGAGCCTGATCGCCCAGCTCTTCCTCAATCCTGAGAGGAAGAGGAGGCGAAATGCAGAGCAGGAAGATGAATTTGAAAGAATTTGACAGCAGATAAAAGAATGAAGACAAGAGGAGAAATATCAAAATAGTGCAAGCGCTATACAGGAATCCATTCGCATACCATGTACATACATTTATGCAATGTAAGCTACAGATACCCACCTCATGAGCTGATTGTATTTGGCCAGGCGTTCAGATCGACATGGAGCTCCAGTTTTGATCTGAATGAAGACAAAAACACCAACAGTTACAGACGTGGCTGAACTTTTACCACTAATTCAGTGGTGTCTGTTCGCCTGTCGACGTTTATCTGATCTCTTCCTACTTGGGAGGTGGACTGCTGGAGTCTCCAGTAAGTGCAGTGCTGAGGATGAAGTTCTTTTGATCTGCAGTCCTCACAATTTGATTATTACTTGTTTTCAGCTTTAGACTGCCTGCATATGAAGCATTTAGGGAACAACGTAACCGGGTTACACTCCCCTCAAGCAGGTTCTGCACATTTTATTACTAATACTCTGTACCGAGGCAATAACTAACTGGCATTTTGATATTTAATACATATATTATTCTGTGTATAATGTTACCAATTCTGACTACTATTCTTAAAATTATATTTTTAGACAAAAGTGTTGAGAAAAACAAGCTGCAAATTATTAGTATTATGAAGATCTTATGACCAAACATTTGTATGTTTCTCTCCTAAAGTTTGCGTTTTGTCCCGTTTCTGTCTCTGCTCTCTTCTTTTCCCTCTCACACCCAACTGGCAACAGTGGTCTGCTGCCTCTACCCTGAACCTGGTTCTGTCAGAGGTTTCTTCCTGTTAAAAGGGAGTTCTTTCTTCCCACTGTTGCCAAGTGGGCTGGCTGACTGTTAAGGTTTCTTCCTAACAATTTAGGGTCTTTACCTTACAATATAAAGCACCTTGAACTGAACTGAATTGATTGTATTGATATTTCACTGTTGTTATCAACTGATTAGTCAACTTATTAATTTTAGGTCTTCAGTTGTTTTTAGAAGGACAGTAAAAAGTTAATGAATATTGAGCTGCTTCATTTCCACATCTGTTTATTACCTCATGCTCTTATTTGAACTGCTTTACAATGTATAATACATATTATCATACATAATTTCCTTAGGGATTAATAAAGTATGCTGATTCTGATTATTGCTGCTTTGTATGGTCCCAAAGTGTGATGGTGCACTGTTATGTTGCTGTTATGTTGCTTATGCACCGGGACCCGAGGAAAACTTATAACACGAAACGTGTGATCAGTAATAAGCAGTTAAGCTAGCAGAGGGATATGAGCTGTCAGACTGCTGCATGTGTTACCTGTCCAGTGCAGAGACCAACCACCAGGTCAGCTATAAAAGTGTCCTCTGTCTCTCCTGAGCGGTGGCTCACCATCACGCCCCAGCCGTTCTCCTGTGCCAGCTTGCACCTGGAAAAGCAGAGGGGAAAATCAGTATAACTGCAATCCGTGTGTGTGCCCACAGTTTTTGGCTTGAAACACATAAAGTCAACTCACGCTTTGATGGCCTCTGTAACAGACCCAATCTGGTTGACTTTGAGGAGCAGACAGTTGCAGGCTTTTTCCTCCACAGCTCGTTGTATTCTTCGTGGGTTGGTGACCGTCAGATCATCTCCAACAACCTGCACAGCGAGTGAAGTGAAGGGCACGGGGATTAGTATCACGTGTACTTATTCAGGGGGCATTAACCTTTGTTGTATCCCTAAGTGTTTAAATGAAGTTCTGGCCCACATTGAACAAATAAGACAGCAGTATTGGAGGGGAGAGGAGGGGTACGTGCTTTAATGTGTATGGATATTGATAGAAACTTGCTTTTTACAGCTTGGCTCATTCTGCTAAATAAAAACAGGATGACTTTACTTCTGCACCATTAATTTTGACTGTTCTTTGTTTAATGGAAGGAGGAGGAATACCAGATTACCTGTTGAAGAAGAGCTGCGCTGATCTACTTCCACATTATAATGGCATAATTTGTAATATCTTACCTGGATACCCACTGAGGCTGTGAACTGGGACCAAGCGGGCCAGTCATCCTGGTCAAAAGGATCTTCAATAGACACCACTAGAGGGAAGGACACATGGGTAAGATCATTTTCCTCCATGACTCAAATATTACAACAGTGTAGGAGAAACACAAGGCTAGCTGAAATCACTAGTAGCTCTTCTAATGCCTTTAGATCTACTGATATTAATTACAGATGCAAACATGCACACAGCCCACAAACCGTATGCACACCATTTACAGGGTAAAGACCCACATCAGAGCAGTACCCCGCTTGCCAAATTTGCAATGTAGCACATAATTAAATCTTCCTTAACAGCTTCATGTGTCGGGAGGCGAGACCAGGCTCTTTCTGCCTCTCCTTTTCTCTTTTTCTTCGACTATTTCTTTCTAAAATGTGACAAAAGAAATATGGTGGGAGGAAAAAAAATATGGAGTTGACTGCAATAGATGTTTTGATTCAAGCTGACTGAGGCTTAGAGAAATCAATAACACCCCCCCCCCACCCCCCCTTTTTTTAATGACTAAGAAGTGCCCACATTGTGCTCTCTGTGTGTTCACATACCACATTACACACCTGGGTAGTTATTAATGAACCCCTGGTAGATGGCGGCCAGCTCATCAGCTGTGATATTGCGGGCAGCGTTTGGTGGAGACTTAAAGTCCAGGTCATATTTGCCCTCGCTGAAGAACTCTGAAGCAGCAACATCCATCCCTATCACCACCTTATCTGTGAAGCCCGCCTTCTCTATGGCTGTCTTTATCAGCTCCAGAGCTGACAGGAAGAAACAGGAGCGATATGTTAGATTAGGCTGAAGGAAATCGTCTTCAGGTGGTCGCTGTGCTTACCTTCACTGTTCTCCTGTATGTTAGGGGCAAACCCTCCTTCATCACCCACATTTGTAGCATCCTGACCATATTTCTCCTTGATGACACTTCTCAGCGTCTGGTAGAGCTCCGCCCCCACACGCAGAGCATCACGGAAAGACTCGGCACCCACTGGAAGAACCATGAATTCCTGCATGGCCAGCCTGTTCCCAGCGTGAGAGCCTCCATTGATCACATTAAAAGCCTAAAAGAATGTCAGAGGGATGTGGGGGGTTTTATAGTTGGTCATTTATGTTTGGAGAAAAATTTATTTTTTTACCAACTTTAAAACTCACAGGAACAGGGAGGACCAGCTCTCCGTTTCCTGCCAGGTCAGCAATGTGACGGTACAGGGGGACACCTTTCTCTGCTGCGCCAGCTTTGCATATGGCCAGCGATACTCCCAGAATAGAGTTGGCACCAAACTTAGCTGGAGGCGAAATAGAGGCAGTCACAAACATAACGCACACATGCAGTCGGTACTCACTGGTGCGGAAACATGTCAGTACACATATATACCATCACCCCACACGAGACGTGAGCGAGGCTTACATTTGTTGTCAGTGCCGTCCATTTCAATCATCACATTGTCCAGCTTCTCCTGCTCCAGCACACTGATTCCCTGGAAGAAAAACACAATATTCCTCATACAGTAAACAGATTTTTTTCATTTCAGTCCTGCTCTGCTGCTCATCAGGTTCTGCAGCATAAACTTGATATTCTTTTGTTTATCCCATCACTTTGCCAGATGAATACCCATCATGTATTATCCTAACAGAGGATTTTGCTCTCACAATACAGACTTACTTGTGGTTCCTCCAGATTTAAAGGGAGGCAGTGCTTCAGCCATCGCACCCATCTCTCCTGGTTTGGGTTCAAGCTCTCCCTTTTTTTGATGCATCTTATAGTTAGTGTTGGATTAGATGACCCTGAGGTATCCCTTAGTTCAGGGGTGGCCAATTCCAGGCCTCGAGAGCCGGTGTCCTGCAGGTTTTATCACAGCTGATTTAAATGGCTAAATTATCTCCTCAACATTTCTTGAAGTTCTCCAGAGGCCTGGTAATGAACTAATCATTTGAATCAGGTTTGTTGACCCAGGGTGATATCTAAAACCTACAGGACACCGGCTCTCGAGGCCTGGAGTTGGCCACCCCCTGCTTTAGTTACACTGATGTAGCCTTAAGCTGATGCACTGATCACTTCTTCTCCACTCCCATCTTCTTCTCTTCCTATGCATTTTTATGTCACTATTGCACTGCATTAACTGTGTATCTTCTCCCTTTGTTTTTGCCCATTTTTTCTCTTTACCCTCAGCCTAACTGGCTGCAACAGATGGCTGCCCCTCCCTGAGCCAAATGCTGCTGAAGATTTCCTCTGAGCAAAACAAAGCCAATGCCAAAATGCTAAATCTGCAGTTCCTTGTATGGCGACTTGGGGTTCTGTCCAACAGTGACTCACGTGTTTAAAGTCAAAACCTTAGCCTGGTAAATAACCTATTTACACGGGACTGTAGTCTCTATGGCTAATTAACATTACAGGAGTGTGGACATTCTGACCTGCATATATTCCAACACAAACAGCTGAAGCCAGTTGTTGTCTGTTAGGCCTCAAGCAGTAAACTCCACTTAATGAACAGGACCTCTGCCTTTTGGCACCAACAGTACTAATAATATGACTTGCAATGAAGTATGGCCCATCCAAAAGGATGAGTAAACCTCTCGCATTTTAAGCAGGTCACTTAGCACTAATTAGCAGGTGTGCCTGTATAACAGCACTCCACCCTGTAGTTTAATGAGGTCACTTCTGGTTCCAAAAAAACAAAACACCAACACGTAGGCTTCATAATGTGGACCCAATCTAGAAATCAATGTCATGCTGGCTTCACCCATCTTCTATATACAGTCTGTGGAGTCTTCTTCCCCCACACTGTTTGCTCATAGAGGCACATGTGATGTTTTTGGTTCTCTCTGTAATACTATAACATTTCACTTACAACAGAAAGCACCTTGAGGTTGCTGTTGGTTGTGAACTCGTGCTATGTACAGTAAACAAAATTGAACTGAGCCAAAGTGAAGTACTCACAGACTGGATGAGGGCGGGTCCAAGGGTGTCATTAATGTGAGCAACAGCCTTTGTCACACCTTTAGTGCAAAACATGTGGAGCCAGTTAGTCCCCAATTTTGTTACAAGAAGGAAAAGAACCATCATGCAAAATCAGATACAGGCAGAAAAATAAGAGCGCTTAGTGCAAGGGAGACATCTTTGTAAGTGTTCACACCTTTGCCCTTGTAGCGAGTCTTGTCGCCATCTCGGAGCTCCAGAGCCTCGTAGATGCCTGTGGAGGCACCACTGGGAACAGCAGCCCTGAAAAGACCTGGAATCGAAGCAGATGATTGGTGGGTGGATAGAGGAGGCAGACGTAATGGGGTGAAAGGTTGAGGGAGAGGAAAGAGGATGGAGAAGGATGTAGTTAACCTTAATGAAATAATCTAAACATTAATTTGAGACATTACACAAGATTCTTTTTTTAAACCTTTGTCTGTATGCAGATCTACTTCCACAGTGGGGTTTCCCCTGGAGTCCAAGATCTCCCTGGCAACAATATTCACTATAGACATCCTGTTTAAAAAAAAAAACAAAAAAATCAAGGGAACATTGGCCTCATTTCAAATGCAGATTTCATCCAGTGCTCATACACTCAGTCTATGTTATTTTAATTAGAGAAGGAAACACATGAGCGAGCAAA
Organism: Oreochromis niloticus; assembly: GCF_001858045.2. Classification (NCBI taxonomy): domain Eukaryota; kingdom Metazoa; phylum Chordata; class Actinopteri; order Cichliformes; family Cichlidae; genus Oreochromis; species Oreochromis niloticus. The sequence goes on along the minus strand of NC_031976.2, from coordinate 23,332,826 downwards.
GCTGCGTGTGAAGATGAAGCTCGGTATGAAAATAGCCTGTGAAATACCAAAAGCACTCATATGAAAAACAAGGACTTCACACTCTCTTCCTCTTTTCCACTTGAACACACACTGTGATGATAGTGACGCAGCCTTGAGGATGGAAAGCTGTGGAAAAAGAGGCTCCCAAGGAAGATGCTCACACTCGCACAGAGAAAGACATAAATCAGAAACCAGTGATGCGCACCTACTTAAAAATCTGTCAACCTGTTCCAGACCACAAACCAGCTCAATTTCTCGCCTGTTTCAGTCAGTGACAGAGAGCACGGACCAACTGAGAGACGAGACGCAAAAGACAGAGCAGGTAGCGACGAGGAGATGGGGGAGGGGAGCGGGATGAGAGGGATGGAGGGACCGAAGAAACAGATCAATCTTTTTAAACGTTACCTGCAGCTTGTTTGAAGCCTGGTGGAGAAAGTGAGCGAATGTGGGCGAATGAGAAGGAGCGATAGCGGGAAGGGGAGGTGGGAGGAGAAGGGGTGAAAACGTATGACACACGGGGGGGAGGGGGAGCGTGTGAGTCATTGGAAGATACAGAGGAGGGGAGGGAACAAAGCAAGGAGAGAGGAAACAGAGATGGGAAGGAGGAATGGAGTAGAAGAGCTGGAGTAATGTGGATTTGTGTATTACTAGGGGTGCAGGAAACATTGTAACCATCTGAGCATTTAACATACACCGCTACTTTACACCCTCGCAGTCCTGTCGTACGTGCTGTGTACACATCTGCTCACTGCTGATAACTACAGAGGCACTCGTGACATCAAAATATAGTCCCAGCAAACTGATACATGAAACGTTCATTTGTGCTTCCTGTCAGGTCCAAGCAGCGCTGCGATACAGCTGAAGTAAGTGCATGTGGATGACAGGCAGGAGATGTGACAACAAAGCAACCACAAGGAGGATGCATCTTAGCAAAGACAGCAGAAAATAAGGCGCCTTGTCGGGGAACGTTAGAGATCTAATGATAGGGATTAAAGGAAACAAGACAGGTAGACGGGAGCAGCCGCTGCCGGAGGGTGGATGTGCATTTAAAAATAGTCTTAGATGTAATTAAAGATACAGCCAGCATGAGCAAAATGCAGACGGGAAGCTCGCTATGGGAGTGTTTGGACAAAAGGAAAGTTTTTCATTGGCTGCCCCGCTTGAACGTGCCATCTGGACATCACATGACCTGCAGACATGGTGGCACGGGGAAGATGAAGAGGGCGCATACCTATGAACGCGTGCATGCATGTGTATGTAGACTTGCATTGACACAAATGAACACGTTATTTAGCTGTCAATACATTTTATGAATAAGCAAGGGTTTAAAAAACAAAAGGAAAAATACAGAATCGGAAAACTCTTTAAACAACACTCCATAATTTAAGACATGCAACCCCAAAACATCAGAACAGAGGCACACTTCGCAATTATCTAACAATGTTTAATGAACTTTTTATTTATTACATTAATTAGTTATCAGTATACAATTCAATTCACCGACACACGAGTGTCTTCACAAACATAAAATGGATTGTACAGCAGATGTACTGTATACTGTAGCACTTTAGTGCAGTGGGCAAAGACACATGTCAAGTTTAGAGAATGAGTGTTTATATATATTTATACATTAAGTGAGTGTAGTTATACCCATGTTTACACAGGGGCGTTTGTAAGTGTGTGTCTGTGTGTGTAAGAGTAAAGAATTTAAACTCTAACCATTGTGTGTGCGTGTGGGTGTGTGTGTGTATAATATGTTGTTCATGTAAAGACAGTCCAGTCATATCAAACATTTATGGCGGGCATCAACTTCCCGTCCTCATCGTGGTTCACAGCATCGGGGAAATCCTCAACTCCTTCAATCTGGTCGCATTGTTATACGGAACACCTGGAGGGACAGACACACAATGCCAAAAAAGTGCATGAGATAATCTAATAAAAGACAAAGGAGATGTTTAATATATGGATGAGTGAGTCTAATGTTTTAATCTGACAACTGCAGATTCATTGGTTCAGTGGTTCTCTGTGGGCCACAAAGTCAGTGCAAGGGGGGGCAGGAGAAAAATATGAAGTGAAACTAAGTGAATTAATACTTTTTGGAGGGAAATTTGTGAATGTTCTGATGATCTCGTTCAAACCTCTATTTCACTAAAAGTCAAAAGACTAAGAGGAATCAGTATACCCACCAAAACCTACGTTAGTATGCTGCAGAAATTGTGGGTTAAAACATTTAAATCTGAGACGTGATCTATGGTCCACAAGCACTAATAGGCTTGCTTACACCTTTGCACAGCACTGAGACCCCAACACAGTGCTGGGATTTTGTAATAGAAAACATCGTATCTGCTGTGGCTGCTGTGCATTAGCCTAAAGGACCTAAAAGATTCCTAGAATAAAATGATCAGGGTACGCTGGAGGTGCAAACAGTAAACAGAGAAGAAAACAACCTTATTTTTAATTTATTTTTTAAAGGTAAGAATGTTTATTTGGGTATTGCTGAAATTAAGTCGATGAAATTATGAGACATGATCAGATAGATCGGACAGGCCGAGTGTTGTTATAAGGTTACAGAAGCTCTTCTATATACACAGGAGCCTGGCCATATAAGGTTTTATATGTTATAATTAATATTTCTAAATGAACTCTGAACTTTACTGGAAGCCAGTGAGGCCGGCCACTCTCTGCGATGCGGCATATGGTCACCCGCTCATCCCAGTGAGCTAAACTGGTGCCCCTGCCATTTTAACGATATATGAACACAGAAGCTCCGAGATTCAAAGGTTATACAGAGGGAGACTTTCTGGAAAAATAAAAAAGACTTTGGAAAAAAACCTCTCACTTCTTCACTTCCTATACTAAGAGTAATGTGGAGGTTTTCTCTGAGTAATGGCACCTATTGTTCAGGAGGATACTGCAGCAGGTACTCATGTGTGAAGAGCAGTCTCAGAAAAGTGCTAAAACAAGGGCAGTAAACCATTCTGTAGAACTATGTAGGGAAAATGGCTGGCATTGTTTAATCTCCTAGCATTCAAGGTACAAATGAAAAAAAGCAAATCAAAAAGCAGTGACAACTTTAAGCATTTATAATTTCTTGTAACTCATCAGCAAACATACTGTGCAAACCAATATTTATAAGAGTAAAATATGGCCATTTAACTTTGTGTCTGATAACACACGTTCAGAAATTAATGAGCTCACAACAGACTACAACAATTATAATAATAGTGGCACAATGATCTCTGACATCTCTCTTACCTTCTCACCAGTCGTAACGTGGGCGGGTCTGGGGCTGACGGTGTCTGGGGGACTCGTGCCGATGACCTGGTGGAGACGTTGAACTGGGAGGAGCGGTAAGAGCGAGCTGCTGGCCGCCTCCTCGCCGATCCCGGGCGTAGTCCAGCCCACGAGCATTCGGGGGAGCGTATCTTCCTGCTTCTCTTCTCCACTCCTCGTCAAATGCTGGACCCTCACCTAGCGGGAACAAACACCGGGTTAAGAGCCGAAAAGACTAAAAATAAATCACACGTATGTGAAGTGAGACCATCAAAGTCACAATTCCAAACAATCCTCATTCATCTCCTTTGCCCCTTTTTAAAATTCAATTCCAATTGGCTTGAATAGTAGGTGAAGCCTGAGCTAATATTAGTTTTGTAATCAGGGTCGACTCACTCTCATCCAGGTTAATGTAGTCTTGCCGTTCTTCACAGTCTCCAGTGCGGCGATTTCGTGAACGCGCCATTATGTGTGCACGGTCTCCAATGTGGTGGCCAATGGCAAGACCCTCCAGGCCGCTCTCGCTGTCCCTCACCGACTGCCGCGTCTCACGGATCTGGGGGGAAAAAAAAAACAAAACAAAAAACCCCAAAACCCTCAGATTACAAAATCAGGCAGGAAGGAATGAACTTAAGTTCATCTCTGATATTTATACTGTACATAATCTATTTACAGTCACTACACTTACTGGTGTTAATGAGGCCAGCAGACTAATTAGGCCCCAGCCAGTAAGCAGGTCTACTTACATGGCTCTGACCACAACTTCATATATATAATATTTGAACTAATATGAGTTATTCCTACCCCCCCTGGGCCTGTCCTTGTTTCACTGGTCTGCTGATAAACTTTAGGAGCCCCTGGGTCTGTTGACGAATATGAGATCACTGTTGAGGAGGAAAACGTCTGACAGTTTGGCGAACCAGACATTCTGTCCTGGAAGAAGAAAAATAATGGAAAGTAAATAGAAATGATGGAGAACTGGTGAGACACACATTTCATTTACGACAGTAATCGCTTTCTGTTTATTTGGAAAGAAAAACAACTCACCACGTTTCCCATCATTTCTCCCATCATGCCAAACATATCCATGAACCCTCCACCCTGCAAGCAATAAGAGGATCTTTACATTTCTCATTTGAGTAATCCCCAACCACAGGCAGAAAAGCAGCATACATTGTGTGTTGAGTGCACAGGTGTCATTAACCACTTTTCCAGTGCAGGAGCTCATGGCAGCCATGAGGTGCTGCACAGCCCCATAAACAGCCCTTTCAGCCTCTCTGTTTTCCACTGTGGTCTAGAACCCTTTGACAATAACAACAGTGGACACTGTTGTGTCCACCAATACTGTTGAATTTTACAGTGTTGATAGCTCCTCTTCTTCCTGTTTCTGACTGGTAGACGTTTTTTTTTTTGTTTTCAAGATTAACCAATTAACTGGGCCACTCAGATATCTAACCTAGAGTATGCACTTCTATCCTAAAAACAGACTGAAAGATGTTCTATGACGGCAGTTCCTGTTGTTGGAAAACGCCCAAAAGTGTTAAGTTTTGTAGGAGAAAACATTCTTTGAGCAATCCCCTTTAATTTTTTAACCCTTTATTTAATTCAGGATTGTAGATGCTGAACCATCCCAGATGACATTGGGGAGGAGATGAAATACACCCTGCACAGGCCAAACAAAGATAAACAAATAACTATTCACACCCTTGGTTAATTTAATGTCACCAATTAACCTGACACGAATGTCTGTGGACTGTGTGAAGAAGCTGGGGCACCCAGGCTAAGGAGAACATGCAAACTCAACACAGAAAGATGGCCAGCAGGATTAAACTTGGTGACTTATTGTTGTATGGCAGCAGCGATAACCGCTGAACCACCATAATCATAAAATCCATATAATAAATGACAAAAATTATTTTAAATCAGCAGTCATTCTTTTAAGATTTAAGATTCTTTTAAGGTAATAACAGATCTGGGTAATGTGCATTTTTATTCAGATTGACTTTTTACTTTTCTATATTTAACCGAGCTCCTTCCTTGCATATTTTTTTACTTTATTGAGAGATTTTGCTTTGCCATATTGAGCTGGTTTCACACTGACACTCTGTAAAAAGTCAGAAAAAGTAAGTTCAGACACAGCAGGAGATGATTTGTGGTGTGTTCTCTCTAGAGAGAACATACTTGGCGAAGGAGCTGCCTGATGAGAGGGTACAGGAAGCAGGACACTCGATGCCCACTCATTAGCTTTTATTAACCATTATTACTGCTGCTATTTTTTCATATCCGAGCAAATCAATGCAATCAGACATCACATAAACTTTGCACCACCTACGTTGTGCAATACCTTGAAATGTTCAGGGCTACAGAGTTTTGGGGATGTAAACCTCAGTCTTACCCATTAAGAAGTCTAATATAATTACACTGGAGCCTATCAATCGTCAGTCAGAATATCATCATGAGGCTGGTGACAGAATTAAGAGTTCTGTAATTCCTTTAATGAAAATTAAGTCACCATGCACCGTGTTTGCAGTTGTAAAAGGAGGTCACAGAAGGTGTTACTAACCATTCCCATCATGCCAAAAGGAGCCAGTGGGCCAGCCTAAAAGACAAATACACACCTTAAATTTTAAAAAAGGCACTAAACAAAAAGCTAATCTGGAAATACAAAATTCATACAAAGTATCTATCCGCACAGAGTCTGTTACCTGTCTGCGTGATGCACGGTGTGGCTGCATCTGAGGCGCAAGAGGGAAAGGCTCCATGCCAAATGGTCCAAATAGACTCCTCATCTGCTGCCTGTGAGCTGCAAACGGATCCCTGGAAGAAATCAAAAACATTTATCAGACTTTTGTGTTCGATTTGACATGTATGAATCAACTGAGTGTAGCTGTGTGAACTGTACTCACATAGGTGAAGGTAAACTGAAAACGACACAAGGAGGAAAACTGTAAATTTTCAAGTACAAGGCAAATACTCCAACAAAGTGTTTCAGGTTCCACTGGGTTTGTGAGCCCAGTTTAGCCATCCATTATTTTGCTTTATTATTTTCTTCAGTATGGGGGTTTAGTACAAGAAAAGCCAGTAATGAAAGAAAATCTATTATAGTGTATTTTGTATACATGTAAAAAAAAAAAAAAAAATAATTCACAGAGCGAACTCTTCTCTCATGCACCCTGCTTTATTAACCAGGCTATCAGCGACCTTTGTTTTCATTATTTTCATAATCTGAATATTGTTTCAACAATTAAGTCGATCAGCTGACACATAAAGCTTCAGAAGCTAAAGCCCCGTCCACACAGAAAGAGACCCCTCTGTTGCACATCGTTTTGTAGCTAAAGTGATTTTCCAACCAGTGACCAGTGAATGAAATTTTGCTACTGTTTTTTCTTTTTCTTTTTTTAAAAAATTAACCTTTTTTCTTCGAGCAACAACTTTGGCAGCATGAAGTGGGAAGAAACAAACTTTTCTCAACTTTCAGGTGAGTGATTTGAGAGACTTCCAATGAGAGCACAGGATACCAATGATTGATATTATCGCAGGGTAGTAAATACTTTAGTGGGTTACCTCGACAACCAGAGCCTGGAATACCCACTAGCAACTAGCTTTAAAGTGAGGACACACCTTGATGTTTGGTTGTTAACGAATAGTCGTCCAAAATGATTCCCCACTTCATGTTGTCCGTTCTTGCTTTAAGCCCCTTAATTTAGTTATTTTTCTGTGATTATGGCTGCATTGTTGCTGAAAATTGGTGTCTGTCTGGTTGCTCCTTTAAAGTGTGTTTGCCAACTTAAAATTTAATAGACCAAATGATTAAAAAAAGAAGAAGAAAAAAGATATTGAAGGACAAAAACAACTGCCAATGAATTAGTTTAATAAACATCCAGTAAGCCTGGAGGCAGACCAAACATTGACTCGTATAACATCAAGACCCAAATCAAATACTGAAATTTGCATTTTGTGCATCTGTGTTGTTAGATTGTGCTGTGGTTTTAACAGAAAGCTGATGTTTATCTGTTAAATGGAAAATAAGTGTGATGAAGAGCTGAGATGCAATCATTGCATCTTTATTAATAAAAGGCCTATGAGTCAATACAGAAAGTTTATTTCCACCTGCAAAGGTGTTTTTGTTTTTTTGGTTTTAATTTCCATTATAAAAATGCTTTTACACTGCATTTATTAAAAGAGCAAAATATTATGCATTTTTTTCCATTTCCATCCATTTGCCTGAGGGAAAAATGCACTTATATAAAAATGCAATACTGGCAAGACAGTAGGTCTTGAGAACGATATGAATGCAAAAAGAATATGCATACATATTTATTCAAAATGATTTCTCAGTTATAATTAGAGTACCATCTGGAAAATCTAGAATTATGTACTATTTGGGTTAGACTACACTGATATTTTTGTTTTTGTGATACATGTTGTCATTTTTGATAAAAACCTGTATGAAAAGTTAAATGAAAAAAATAGCTATTTTTCATTTTTGCAAATAAGAATTTGATTTATTTTGCATTATTGTAAAGTACAAATATATGCCATTCAGAAATTGTCACTAGCAGTCTTTTGCAATGTGATGTTTTTAAGTTTATTTATGTGTGTTCAAATATCAGAATTCATAGGACATCTTATTTTTTTGTCATAATTAAATTTTAACAAGCCAATACTCAGACGTTTTTTTAATGTTCCAAGTAACAGATCCCAAGTAAGACATTTTATAGGAAGAGAGAACAGTCGAAATTTCAGGCTTTTACCTTTGATAGTTTTTAAAAATATTAACATTCAAACATAGCCTCAGACTTGAATGTGTGTGTGGCGGGGGGGGGTTGAATATTTTTTTCAGAGGTATGTGTGTTTATTTACTTATTTTTCCTGATAGAGGAGCAGAGAGATAAGCAGAAAATAAAATCGTGGTTATACTCCATAACTGAGCAAGCGGTGCGCCTTTATTAAAAAAAATAGTTTGTTTGTGCGAGATGAGCCAAAATAGAAGATTTACTTGCACCTGTTATTTAGATTTTTTGTCTGAAATAAAAACAAAAAAATGCATATATGCTGTATTTACTGAGGGCAGCGAGATTAGGGATTTTTTTCATCCATTTGCCAGCGGGAAATGCGCTAATGTAAACCTGCCAGACTACAAAAGTGAGCACTTTTAAACCTAAAAAACAAGAGATTTCTAAAGAAACAGTGGAAATCCAATGAGAGCAATTGACTGCTAAATGTAGTGACCGGCTGGTTATAACTAAATACTGTTGAACGCTAACACCTTTTTGTTATTGTCTATCCAATATGGTGGACCAGTGTAGGCCCCCACAGCTGGCAGGAGTAACGGAGGGTACCTGCTACAAGGGACAGTGGAAATTTTTAAAACTTAGCAATCCACAATATAGCTACCAATCACTTATAGAACACAAAGACACCAGTGTCAAAAGAAAAAAGTGTGAAATGTCAGTACTTACATCATGTAGGGATCTTCATCAACGTCACTCAAGAACCGAAACATGCTAGGTGATTTCTCAGCTGGCTGATTCGAGCCAGCTAGCAAGGTAAACAGTTTTTAAAGGCTGATAGCAAATGAACTCAAACTCGATTTAAGCTGAAGTTGGGGATCTTTTACCAGCTCCCTCTCGAAAACCACGCACAATTACTACTGCTTAACAAGGTGGCAGAAATCGTAGCGTCTCAATAAACAGCGATTTCCAGAAACCTGGAGAAAACACAAAAACGGAAGTCAGTCCTCTGACAAAGGGAAGCAACGCTGCTATCAAGCTAGCATCAAAGCTAACAAAGCTAACTTCCGGTTAGCATATTTTCACAATAACACATTTCCGGAGAGGCTTCTAGGGCAATTTTTGGCACTTTTTCTGCAGATTAGGAGTGTTTACAGGTAACTGATACGCATGCATTTGAATATATTATTATTTCAATTTAATCTGTTTACTTTATTTTATTCTAGTTTTATACTTTATTAAGATATTTTTGTTGTTTTATATTTTATTGACTGCTTCTTCGTTGTGTTTAACTTACAATTTAAAAGAATTTTCCTACTCTGGGATAAATAAAGTCTTATCTTATCTTTTTAGTTTTCCGGTCTTTCTGAAGTTTTTCTGTAAACATCGGTTTCCTACTAATTCGCAGTCAATTTCTTGTACCTAAACATTTATCATTCAACAGGATTTCTTTTCATTTGCGAAACCAATTAACACTGATCTATAAATCAGGGGCAAAAAAGGAGCAACTAACTCAAGGAAGGAACAAGTCCTAGGTATACACACAACAAACAACTTAGCAAAGAACCATTTTAAAATTGTATGTTTAGGTACTTTGTTACTAGCCCCATGTTACAAAACATATAGTTTGCTCCCATTTCTTTAGCTGAATCTACAATCAATCAATCAATCAGTCTTTACTGACAGACTTTATGTCCTTAGTTAAAACCATATTATATACAATCAAATTCACAATTACCTAAAAAGAAATCAATAAGTACACAAACCCTTCAACCAATGCTTCCTTAGACTGGATGAGTAACGGGAAGGACTCACTGTCTAACTATTAGGTGCAAACTTAATAGATCTTGGCATTGAGGAAACTGAAAAATCTGAAAATCATCTCCTTAAAAAATAGTATCATCCAGCTGGGGGATCCAGCTGAAGGGATGCATCTGGCCCTTCATGTGATTCATCTACTGTTCACTGAAGCCTCATCAGAAATGGCCTCAGTGGAAGGATGGCTGTCAAGAAGCTATTGTTAGGGAAGAGAAAGCTTTGACTGACCTTCAAAAAAGCCTGAAGAGCTATTTCTGGAGACTATTTAAAGATCTTACTAGAAAGCTTGCCTAAGACAGTTCAGGTTTGTTGGATAATAAAGATGGTCATACAAAATATTCACTGTCAAGCTCATTTGATTTGCATAAACACTGTTTATGCCTTATGTGCTGTTTTGCCATGTGATAAAAGCAGAAACGTGTTGCAGTTTGGGCAGCAGGCGACGCTCTTTCTTTTGTATCGATTCTACAATCGGGACTGGGTCCCGGTTTGCTATGCGCCTGCGCACAAAGTAATTCAGCCATCAAACCCGGATGTAACCAACGCCTAACCTGTGTGAAGAAAAACGGTGAGTAGAGTTACAAAAACTGCTTAAAACTACTATTTGTGGCTAATTAGAGTAAGCGACACATGCAGGAGAGTCCCTCTAACAATGTCCAGTCTAACAGAAATGAAACGTTTGTTTCTAGGTGTTTTAAATCTGCGGGGTGGTTAAAGTTTTCTACCGATCAGGCTTAATTCAGAGCGGACAAACATTTCTTTAATGAAGCTGTCATGATTGTTTGTCAGCTTTGGTAGTGTGATTACTTTGATTTTGATCGATTTACATCCCGCTGTACATTGTAATTAAATAAGAAATCTAACAGTGACAGTATTTTCACGCTGCCTGTCCACTGTTCACAAATCTGATTTAATTTATTTAGTCAGACTCAGCCTTAAATGATTATTATTTTTTTATATGTTGGCTAAAACGTCTCATTTGCAGGTGTTAAACTTTCAGATAACAGATTAACAGATGAAGTGCTTATTTAGCGGAAGTGTTTGCAGTATCCGCTTCTAAATGTCATTTTGCTAATAGGCGGCATTTTCCTTTAACATCCTCGCTATGCAGCTTATGCGGAAGCTATTCACTGTCATTAATTTTTCTCTTGCACATGTAATAACAAGCCGAGTAGGAGTACCTCCAAACGGTATGCACGCTGCTTGAACTCACACCTATCTATATACAGCCGTATCCTTCATGTTTTTGTTTCATTTAGACTAATTTAGCATTCATTTTTATTTCAAAGTAGTTTTTAACTTTGCAAAATCGTTTGTCATTTGTTTATTCTACGTATTTACTTAGGGTGTTTTGATTGTGCCAAACAATTTTCTCAGTTTTGGGGATAAATAGTTTATCTTGTCTCATCTGATCTGATCAGAGCCTATTTGATGGAATACATTTTTTTCTTCATTTTTTTTTTTTAGCATTGTTCATCATATGGCAAATGTATCTGTTTGTTTTTTTGACTTTTAAATAAGTGGGATGAATTTAATAGTTAACATGTACTGTAGGAAGGTGTGGCACCAAGAAATCTGTGAGCAGGCACTGTTTAAATATGCAAATAGTTTATTTGAGCTAAAAATAAGTTAATACTAAGTATTACCTTCACACGGGATTCAAACTTTGTTCCCTTTGATGTGAAAGTTTTATGTTTAATCCATTGCAACACTACAGCTTAGTACCTGTGTGGACTTTTTTGCCCTTTATGCTACTTTATATGACTCACCTGAGCCTGTCCAAATAGATCTATGACTGGATTTTCAAAAGCCTGAACACAAAGCCCAGCATCAGCGCAAAAGTCTAGTTCTGGCTCAGGCCATTTGAATTACAAGATGCTGAAATTCTATTATGGATACTTTTTTGTCCACTAGTCCTAAAAAGACATACCCTGCCCCAGCTTTGATGTTATCGCTCATCTTAGGACAAAATATGTTAGCAGTGTGAGCTTAATGGATCAAAACTATGAAAATGCCCATTGAAATGCTGCTGTTGCAATATGTAATGTGTAAGCATTTTACTGTCAGAGTTACAGAGGTTGAGCTATTTAAAACTTTCAGTTTTTATTTGTTAAAGTACTTTATTTTCGAGTATTTGCATGTCTTATGTCTAAAATCCTGTGATGCTGAATACAGATAATTACTTCATATATAAAGTTATAAAATCTTTATATGCAGTCTATTCCCACATCTACACTATAAATCATTGCAGTTGCAAGATTAGAGACAAATTCATTATAGATCAGATGAATGGTCAGTCTTTCCATATATTATTTTTTTATTTTCAACCACTGCCTGACATGTCTTTCGTCTCAGAAAGGCATGTCAGGCGTTTGCTGGTTTCAGTTTTGCACCCCCACCCAAGGTGGAGGAAGGGTTTGTGATTGCTGCATTCTGCTTTTCTGTCAGACAGCAAGAGGGTGCAAATTCCACCAGGCCAAATTCCAGGAAAATATCGACAGAAAAACATAAAGTTTTAAATAGTTTTCTTTCAAATTGCAAAGTAGGACACTGGCCTCTGCTGAGGATGCAGTCTGTAAGTTTATAATTGTTTGACCTTTCATATTGTACTGACCAATAATTGATTAATCTTCAAAATAATGTGCAGATTATTCAGTAGTGAATATAAATATTAATTCCAGCCTTAGATGTGCTGGTTAGATGCATCGCATGTCTCTGTGAGTCTGTCACAGTTAGTGCTTGTGTGTTTGTTTCCATGTTGTTTCACTGCCTGTATGTGAACCCATGCATGATTCTAGAGACAGTACTGAGTGCTTGTGTATTACTTCCTCTCTAAGAGTCTGGCTAGCTGTCTGGTGTACTGTTTCTGGCAAATATCTTATCATGTTTCCTACTTTCTGTTTTTCTTTGTAGATGCAGACGATAAAATGTGTAGTAGTAGGAGACGGGGCTGTAGGAAAGACATGCTTACTGATCTCCTATACAACCAACAAGTTCCCCTCAGAATATGTGCCTACGGTAGGAGGAGGATTTAAGAAAGACCGAGCCATATTGTTGTAAACACGCTCACTTATAAAACTTCTGTTTTCTTATATTATTCATGGTTATAATGCTGCACTACCAGACGCCGCCCTTTTTTGCTTACTTCTTTTTTGTGTTTTCAAAGGTTTTTGACAATTATGCCGTGACAGTGATGATCGGCGGAGAGCCGTATACGCTCGGCCTTTTTGACACAGCTGGTAAGCTGGTCTTTGAAAGTCTCTCAGTTTCACTTTTTCTCTCTCATTTCTGTCAATCTAAAAAAAATTTGAAAAAAAATGTCCTTGTTCTGCTTCTCTTTTGATTGCTGCTCTCAGGTCAGGAGGATTATGACAGGCTGCGTCCTCTCAGTTACCCACAGACAGATGTGTTCCTTGTATGTTTCTCTGTTGTCTCGCCCTCATCGTATGAAAATGTCAAAGAGAAGGTCAGTTTTGAAATCTCACTGTTTTGGGAACAGAGATGTTGACTATTTTTTTGTTAAATGTGTCTCATGTGTTGGCAGACTTACACTCACGGGCCACTTTGTTTTAATCATAATCTATAATCAGCCAATCATGTTGCAGCAACTTAGTACCTTTAGGCATTTAGACATGGTCAAGATAACCTGCTGAAGTTCAAACTGAGCATCAGACTTGGGGGGTTAAGGATTTAAATGACTTTAAACGTGGTCTGAGCATTTCAGAAACCGACAATCTACTGAGATTTTCCACACACAACCATCTATAGAGTTTACAGAGAATGGACTGAAAAAGAGAAAATATTCAATGGGCAGCAGTTCTCTGGGGGGAAATGCCGTGTTGATGCGAGAGGTCACAGGAGAATGACCACACTGACAGGAAGGCAACGGGAACGCAAATAACCTCTTGTTGCAACTAAGGTATACAGAAGAGCATCTCTGAATGCACAACATGTTGAACCTTGAAGCAGATGGGCTGCAGCAGCAGCAGAAAACCACACCGGGTGCTACCCCTGTCAGCTAAGAACAGGAAACCGAGGTTACAGTTTGCGTCTGCTCACCAAAATTGGACAACAGAAGGTTGGAAAAACGTCGCCTGGTTGGACGAGTTTCAATTTCTGCAGCAACATTCAGATGGTAGGGTCAGAATTTGGCATAAACAGCATGGAAGCATGGTTCCATCCTGCCTTGTATCAGTCGTTCAGGCTGTTGCTATAACAGAGTGAGGGATGTTCTCTAGGCACATTTTGGGGCCTTTAGTACCAACTAACCAAGCATCGTTAGACACCACAGTCTCCATCCCTTTATATAAGCAGTGTCCCCATCTTCTGATGGCTGCTCCACCAGGATAACGTGCCATGTCACAAAGCTGTAATCATCTCAAACTGGTTTCTTGAACACTAGAGTGAGTAGACTGTACTCAAATGGGCTCCACAGCCACTAGGTCTCAAATAGAGCACCTATGGGATGTGGTGGAATGGGAGATTCACATCATGGATGTGCAACCATCAAAACTGCAGCAACTCTGTGATGCTGTTGTATCAATACGAACTAAAATCTCTGAGGAATGTTTGAGGCATGTGGAGTTGAGGCAGTTCCAAATGCAAAAGGGGGTCCAACCAGGTACTAGCAAGGTGAATCTAATAAAGTGGCCAGTAAGCATATAGACCTAAACATAATTATTATTTTTGAAGATCTCCTGTTCATTTTCTCTAGCTGGCCTAATGCTTATATTTAAATAATTTTGTATGTAATAGAGTGAAGAAAGTGCCGTAGTTTTCTAACACACAATTGTTCAAGAGCCACTTGCTCAAAATAGTGAAGTTTTCACTGTGTTCTTATGATCATCCTGATGTGGAGGTGTGTTCTTTTACACCTCCACATCAGGATCAGTCCCGATGTCCTTTCTGCTTGGACTGCTTGGAATTTAAGTAATTGTTTTAATTGTTGTCCTTATTCTCAATAAATGTCACAAGAAAAAGCCTCCTGCTACTTCAGTTCCTCTACAATCCCACCGTTTTACATGCCAGACATTTTATTTCACATTATTTTCTATGAAATGAAAAACATGAATCAGAAACTATCTGAAAAACTATTTGGATTAAAGAAAAAGCATACCAGCTTTTGATAGTCGCATATTTCATTCGGTATCTAAGATAAACTTTCTATCTTTTTGTCTGTATCCAGTGGGTCCCTGAGATTTCACACCACTGCCCAAGCACCCCTTTCCTGTTAGTGGGGACACAGGTAGACTTGCGGGAAGACAGCAACACGGTGGAGAAGCTGGCAAAGAACAAACAGCGCCCTTTATTACCCGAGAGCGGCGAGAAGCTGGCTCGTGAGCTCAAGGCTGTTAAATACGTGGAGTGCTCTGCCCTCACACAGGTATGTAAAATCTCACCACACATTTAAAACTCAACGTGACAGATTTGTTTGAAATAGAAAGTTATGCTTCCTTCTGTTATGCTTACATCATCTTTTCCTCTTCTTCTTCTTCTTTAACCAGCGAGGACTTAAGAACGTGTTTGACGAGGCCATACTGGCAGCTTTGGAGCCCCCCGAGACCAAAACAAAGAAGAGGTGTGCTCTGCTATAGAACAGTCCTGACCGCGAGGTGCGAAACGGTGCAAAAAGTAAAATAAAATAAAAAATAGGCGGGATGATTGAAAACATAAAGATTAGTGAACATTTTGACAAAAAAAACCCTCCAAAAAACAAAGGACAAAACCAAAGGGGAAGGGACGGTACCGTGGCATCGAAATGTATTCCGGTACACACGTACACTGATTGTGCCTTCAAAATAAAAGCTGAAAAAGGCTGAGGGTGAAAAGCATCAGATGTGCAGTGAATGCAGTTTAAGCACCACCTGTGTCCTTTTCTGAAACCTTTAGAAATCACAGTGTTCTCTCTATAAATATTCAGGTGGGGCAGGCCCCCCCTTGCCTGTCACCTTTTTTTTTCTTTTTTTTCCCCCCCAAAGAAATGTTCATTTATAAACTTGACATTGGCCTCTTCCTGTGTTTTACATACTGTGGCCTACTGGGTCCTTTAAACTCAGTATAGGGAAGTATAAAAGGGGAAATACTTCAGTTACATTTAACATTAGTACGTTTAAGGGGGCAACTTGATGTTAAGTGGTACTCTACTTGCTTTCTTTTCCGACCTTCCTCAATTGAATAATGTCAAAAAACTAAACATTTGCTGTCACTCCAAACAAAAGCAGTTGTCTGTAACGGTTACTTTCTTCTAACTAGTGGTGACTTGCAGGGATGAAAAGTGTTTTCACCAAGTTCCCTTATCCAGGTTACTTATGAGTTTCTGTTTTCTTTCTTGTGTATATTGTAAGAATTTCACAATGCTGTTTTGGGAAAGTTTTAGCATTTTTTAATTATTTTTTCCCATTTTGAAACTTGACTTGTTTTTTTTTTCTTGTTTGTGTTTTTTTTTTTTTTTTTTTTTAATTGCAAGACCTCCAACATTTGAGTGAATGATGAGAAGATTCAAGTTGTAATATTTTTCATGGCTCTTGAGAAGATGAACTTTTTCTAGTAAATTTCTGGGTGTTTGTAATCACAGGATGTTTTTAATAAAATGGTTGAGCTCAAATGAAATGTAATCATTGTTTTGTATGTTTGAAGCCAAAAGACTGAATTCGAAAGTATTACAGAGTTTAAGGGTGTAATCACACAAGTCACACTTGCCTCTGTACTCGCACTGTGTTAATGATCTGGGCCTGAGTATGCTTCTCTCACATGCTCCCCCTCTCTCTGTTGTACACACACACTTGCTCTACCAGAGCACAATGAGCTTCATAATTTTATGCATTTTGTTGTTTATTTTTGGATCTTCTTAGAAGCTGCAGCATGCACAGTTGAGGAAGCGTAAGGCATCCATACAGTGAAGTGGAAAAAAATCCCTCCAAACCTACCTGGTCTTATTTGAAAAAAGTAACTGCCCCCTAAACCTAGTAACTGGTTGTGTCACCCTCGGCAGCTAGACTTGCAATCAAGGGTTTTTGATATATAGCAATCAGTCTTTCACATTGATGAGGAGGAATATTGTCCCACTCTTCACAGCAGAATTGTTTGAATTCAGCCACATTGGAGGATTTTCGAGTATGAACGGCCTGTTTCAGGTCGAAATGACAAAGCATCTTAAATGGATTTGGTGGACTTGAGCCATCCAGCCAATCCAGATAAGGATTAAAGGATTGTTAACATGACGCCAGGTAGGTGGTGATTTCTCTGATTGCAAAAAGAAGTTCAGTTGTTTACAAGTCAATAGGAAAACATGACCTCAATAACCACTTTCCTGATGAGTTTATGAGCTCGGTCGCTGGTTTCAAGTCTTGCTGAAAGCAACATGATGCTTATTGTGTAAATTATGGCTCCTATTAGATTAAAAACATGATTAAGCTGCGCATGTTTTAGGGTGAGGCTTTGTGATTGAAAAATTGCTTTAAGTGGGCAGGGTTTGAGAGTCACATGATGTAAAAGGACTCTACAAATCACTAAGTGAGATCTCTTTTTTTATACAAAGTCTACTAGCAATGACAGTCTGACAGTGATTGAGTTTCACTGTAGGTTTTAAATAATAAATCCATCAATGGTATAGTCATGCAAAACTAAACATGTACAGGGACCTGCAACTACAACTTCTGTTCCAAACAGTCTCACAGGGTACCATTCAATAAAGAAACACTTTGGTATTTTTTTTTAATAAACTACTCTATTTATTAGAAACTCAAAAAGACCTAAACGCACTGATTGTGCAGGAAACAGAACAGTTTCATACAAGGACGAGGGACAAAAACACAAGATGTAAGTGCAGCAAAGACTCTGATATACAAATAAATAAACCAGAATCAAAAACAAGACATAAATACAGTACAAGTCCAAAGACGTGCTAGCCTACAACAGAATACAACATAAAAGAAATCTTCAGTGTTTGAGAGTTAGTTCTGGTTAAGCTCTGCTTTAAAAGCTTTGTCAGTTCAGCGTGTGATTAACTGCTGTGTTTGTGTGTGTTCATGCCTACACCTGTATGCATGTCTGTGCCTGTCAGTTTGTCTGTCTTAATATTTTGAACAGTTTAAAAGCTGAGCAGACTTTTTTTTGTATTTCCTGATGGAGCTTTGTCTTTACATTAGTTCTAATTTTGCAGCTTTTACAAGAAAACAATCACACCAAACTGCAGTTTCACTTCTCTAAGGGAAAACGTGGACAAAGAAAGGCTGCTTTGGACAATAATTACGATAATTTGGTGTCAAAGTTAACCCGCGTTGTGTCCAGCGGTGTCTGTCTGGTGGTTGGTTAGGATCTGGGCTCACTTGGTCAGGCCTTGTTAGGACTTCTTACACTCTACAGGTGTGAATGGTGACCGTATTCTTGCACTGCTGGCAACGCACCGAGCAGCACCAGGAAAACTTGCAGGAGCAGCGCTGCACCACCTCAGCCCGGCCTGCTTTGTAGCCTGGCCCGCAACACACCAGCTCGCAACCATCTGGTGCCAGCCGAGACGTTCCTGGAGGGAGGGGGGTGTTTCAAAACATTGCAACATCACTTTCTAAATTGATATGAGTGGTAAGTTGACGTGTGACGTGGTTCTGGTGATCTTACCGTTACATCTTCTACCTGCAGTCCCAGGAATACCATTTTCAGGGTCGAGACGGCAGAAATCTGGGGAGGGTGCAAGATACACAAGATCTCTGGCAGCAGGGGGTTTGACCTGTGAATCTCGGGGGAGCAAGGCTGTCCTGGAGCCTATACGTGTCAGGCGGACCTGGGAGGATTGTGACGTTACAATACAGTAATGTTTACTGTAATAATGGTGACTTTATTAAACATGGTCAACGTTTTTAAAATATGTGGTTAGCTAATGAAGAAGTGATCCAAAAGCTCCCAGCTTATTTTAAACTGCTTTTCCTTCTCTTGGCTATTTCTGATGTCAAAGATGATATCCTTAACCCTTTAAAGCCTGAACTATGAAATAATTACCTGGAAATTCTATTTTTCTGAAAATGAAGTATTTATTGAACATTCTGACAAATAAAAAAATGAAATAAATATTAATTTAATTCATTTACACATAATTTATTTTTGTAACATATTTGATACATTTTGATACTCTTTTTTTGGCGATTTATTGCACAAAAATGTATTGTGCTGGTATTTATTTCGTTTTCATGGGGACAAAAATCACACTGATGATGAAAAATGTGAGACACTTGGTGTTACAAGGTTAATATGGTAATCCCGGGCACACACCTCTGGCTGTGAGGACAGTAGCCCCACAACTTGATGTTTAAACCTTCTGTTTGCAAGGAGCAGCCAATCAGAAGAAAACTGATTTAAGAGGAGGGAAGTTAAATTGATTTTAGCCCCCATATTTCATGAATTGATGAGCTGAGGGCTTGCAATAAGCAACAAGAAAAATAAAGATTTATTTTGCAATGTGAATCATATAAAACTACTGTAGCAAGGTTCAAAAATACAAACATGGAGCTGAAAAAGCATAACAGGTTCATTTCGAGATGTTTCAGAGGAAATGGTATTTTTTTTTCTGATAAATTATTTACTTCAGCTCATGTGACATCTGCTCACCCATTAAGCTAGGGAAGAGAAAACAAGCAGAAGGTATCATCTGTTACCTCTGTGGCTCCATCAAAACGTTCCTTGAGCACAACGCCCACACGCCTGAATGGAGGCATGACCTTCCAGCAGGTCCTCAGCTCACAGGACCCAGACACACCGTGACATTTACACTCAACCTGCATGTTATGAAGGATGGCCTGAGGAGGAGATAATCATAAAGGACAAAAAAAATTCTGTAAATTCACACAGAGAGTTGGAAATCTGTAAGGACATTGGTGATGTTGCTAACCTTTCGACCGGCCTCGTTGTTGTGGAGGTTCATGAGCGGCCGGCCTGCTGACAGCCCCTTGGCTCGCTCCGGTTCATCCACAAATGTCTGAGAGAAAGCCACACCATAGGACAGGTTGTCACTGCACCCTGACCACTGGAAACCTGTGGTGGAACGAGGCTTAGATTAAGATGATCTGTGTTACTGTGATTTTTTAAGGTCAAAGAAGGTTAGATGTTAAATGGAAAATCCCATCTGGGTCATGTGAGGCAGGGGGCAGCTGCTACAGTCTCACAGCACAGGTGTGTTACATGTGACAGCTGATGGGAAACTACCAGCTGACATTACTGCCACATACTTTAGACCCACAATCAGCACTGTAGCAGCCTTTCTATGCTCTGTGTGAGTCAGAGTGGATTTACTCACTATATTTTCATGGAATAGACTTAAAGCTCACCCTCCGGGCTGACCCCCCTGACCTTCCTGTCACAGCCACACCTCTCCAGCTCCCCGCGGGTGCAGGCTCGGGTCACCGCAACCGCCACAGCTGCTGAGGACAGAGCGTGCACAAAGGCTGCCTCACGAGTGCCTGAAACCACAGCAGACACATGACACAACTTTATTTTTAGAGAATATTTATAAATGTTGCTCAGTGAATCGAGGTTTCTTCAGAAAATTCACTAACTTCATGCCAGTAATGGGTCTACCTTGGTTCATCACTATGCCAAATACATTGATCCCACGTGGGGTGGTGGAACAATTCCAGCGGCGATTCCTGAACTGGTGCTGGCACTGAATTGGACAGCGAGTTACACACCAGGGATGTAAAAGTTTCCACCTCTGACACAGATAATGGTGATTGTTATTTAAATTACTCAGAAGTTATGCTTCATACCTCTTCTATGACCATCTCTGCTGCCTTGCGTACAGACTCCATGACCTCCCCCCGTGCTCTGCACACCCCCACCTGGCCTGGGGTCAGCCCCCTCAGCCGTGCACATGGGGCAGCACCAGACACAGGCCGGGAGCGGGGCAGCCTCGCCAGGGAGCTGGGACATAAAAATGGAAGACAGAGGAGTGATTCACAGCAAGTACGTGGGGGAAGATGCATATTTAAGTACAAGGTTGGGGCCTTTAAAAGAGTGACAGAAAGATGAAGAGGTAACAAATAGAGAGGATGAAAACAAGGAGACAAACAGGCAAAGAAGACAGGGAAGGCACAGTGAAGGCAGGGAGAGAGAGAAAAGAGAAAAGGTCACCAGGAGCGAGACAAAGAAAGAGAGGGGAGCGACTGAAAGAGATTTAGTGACATGTCACCACCTTTTAAAAGTTATAGCATGACAAACAAACTCCCTCTTTCTCATCCTCCTTCACACACTAGACTTACAGCCAATTGGTTGCCATGGTGGGGTGGGTTGCCCATAGCAACAGGAGGAGGAGTGGTGCCGTGAGATTGACAGTGGAGACAGTTGGCATCAGACTGTCTGTCCTTCTGTCCGTCTCCGTGCGTCAGGCTGGGTCTTTGGGTCCACAGCTGAAGTGATCGCTCCGTCCGTCTGTGTGTTTGTTGCCGTTTAAGTTTAAAGTCCAGAGTCTGGGGATGATCCCCACATATCTGTTGAAATCACAAGTTAGCAGGTTAATGATGAATGCAGAGATGCTCTGCATGGTATTTTGGTCAAGTAAACAATAACTTCCTTATTAGTTTTCTAATGATAAGGTTTATGCAAGTTACTGGCGTTCGAAGTTAAGTCTGTATATCCAGTTCATCATTTTGTAGCAGATAAAACCACAAAATTACTGCGTTATACTCGTGAAATTTCCTTCAGGTTTCAAGAGTTTTAAAATTGATTCTTACCAGTTGATATTTCTGTGATAGCCAGTTATTCTTCTTTTTGTTACTGAGAGGACAGAATTTCAAAATGAATCACAATTTTATTCAGCAAAGCTGCTCTTCAGCTTCTCTCTATTGTTGCCAATAAAAGCAAAAGCATACTTACATGACTGTTTCACAAACTCATCCTTGATGCACAAAAAGACGTCCATATGTCCGATTTCAGTCCCAGATTAATTGAATTCACCCCCAAAAACAACAACCTAAAATCCAGAAACACTAATAAAAGTCACTTTTTATTAGTCAGGCAAAGAGTAGCACAGTGTCATCTTGTGGTTAGTTCTTTCCAGGGAAAAGAAATGTGTCCATTGCAAGTTGAAAAAGCAAGAATGAGTGAGGGCAGTGAGCTGGGAGTGATGGGTTATAAAGGAGGTAGAGAGTGAGGGTGGGAGAGAGAGGACATCCAGGGTGTGGAGTGATGCTGACAGAGGGAGGAGGAGGGTTTGGAAAAGGGTCATTGTTTTACTACGCAAGCATTACAAGCGTAAGTATGCCCTCTATTGTGTTAATCTGGCATGAAAACTAAAGTCTGAGCCTGGGCTGGTAGCTGGACTGAAATCACAAATGTGGTTGTGTGCATACATGCCTTAACACATGTATGAACATATATATATGATTTATATCAGAGAAACTTATGAGAACTCCAACCTGTTTGTTTCAATAAACGTTTCAGCAAAATCCTCGTCAGTGACTGAAACACAGCACTTCCAGTTCCACATATATGTACATGCATGTGAGAAAGTGTCTTACCTAATGTGTAATTTTCCCAAACTTTGTTGCTCATTTTACGAGTCCAGCTTCCCCCCCCCCCCCCCCCCCCCCCTTTTCCTCCATGTCCCCCAAATTTGCCCTCTCGTTCTCCTTCTCTCTCACTCCCTATATTGTCTTAGAAGAAGGGGTGACATTTAGACAAGGGGAAGAAAACAGACTGCCGACAAATATTGGAACTGAGGCAAATAAATCACAAGATGGGAGGGAAGGGAGGGACGAGGACAGAGCGGATGGGTGTCACACGGGGGATTGGGAAAAGCAATAAAGAATAATAAACCAGGTTTGTGGTATATGAATTGAAGACCAAATTCTCAATCAAATTATCCATGTGAACATAGATTTTCTGGAGAATTTGAAATACCCTAACAATATTTTTTGATTACTGCATGCTGGCTGTTTAGCACAGAAAAATCAAGAGCATGAGATAAACTGTACAGCATTTTTTAAAGAATATTTATCGCTGCATATATTTTCATTTTTTATTTTGTAGTATTCCCTCCCTTTCTCTCATTCAAACCAGTCATAGTAATACTGGAAAAAATCCAGATCTACCTTCAGTGTTTTAAAAATTTGTGTTTCCTTTAGCTTTAAGCTACTTTTGGGACCTATTCCAGTCTTATAACACACTGTATCTGAAACAACCAGAAGAAGCGTGTAAATTATGACTATTTCATTCCCCATATTTATGGTTTTTACTGAATAATGTAAGGTCTTTAAGGCCTACTAAGTCAAACTGTAAAAGATATAAGAAAATAAAATTTTATAGACCTATATTTTTTCCTCAGTTGCCTGCTTCCCTCGGGAAAAGAAAAATCAGGTTGTCACAAGATCAGTAAAATGTCAGCAAAATGTGCTGTTTCAGCTTTCTTGAGCATCAACTCGTAAATTAATATAGCTCATAAATGTATTAAACGATCAGTATATGATTATAATATGAATAAAACATGACCTTTAAATGCAGCTTAATTGCACATAATCACACAAATCCCACTTCAACCAGAATCCTAAACCAGAAATCTGGTTCTGTTGTTCTGCTAATCTAGGCTTGTTAGCATAGAAAGTAGTTTTGTATTACAGTTTCCTCTGTTATGATGAGATTCAGCTGATGTCCAACAAACTAAGTGAGAAGCCTCAAAGTGACTTTTAGAGGTAAATTAGCTACATGGTGAAACTTGCAGCTACGTCACCAGCTAACTATAACCAGATGGTGGTAAATGCAGTTTTGCTTTCTTATCCATTTTTTTTAAATTCAGAGTTTAAATGTTTAATTTAGGTCCTGATTTCCACATATTCTGCCATCACTGATGTCTGATGGTAATTTTGGTTGATTTTAAAGTTAAAATTTGACTTCAAAGACGTGTTTTTTAATCCCAGAGGCCTATAAATTAACATATGTGCAGCAGTCTTGTGACACCTAATGAAACCCCATTTGCTCCTCTTACAGGCTCATGTGTTGAATCAGTCAGTGCGTCACTGAAGCCAAACATTTGCAGACTCAAATGTTGGGAGTCCTCGTCTAAGATTTGGTGGCCCATCTACCTGACACCCAGAGTAAATGGTCACCCATCTCTCTTGCGCACTTTCCTCTGTGTGTGTCAGCAAAGACAGGTCTCTTCGAGGCTCCCTTCCCTCCTTTTTTAGTCGTTCACATGTCGTATTACTCCTTTGTGTCCCCTGTTTCTCCAAGTGACGTCTTCTGCTGTCTCCCACAGCAACACCATGGAGATGAGCTGGCCACTGTCATGTCCGGCGCCTCTGTTATGCTCGTCCCTTCACCCCTCTCTCGTAAATAACCTGCCGTCTTTTTTTTTAAATCTTTATCTTTCCCCCATTTTGTGGACATTTTATCATTCCGAAATGGTCCCACACTGATTGACTGTAGCCAGGTTGCGAAGCTTAAAGAGATGCTTGTTAAAGCTTCAGCACGACATATATGTGGAGATGAGTTGCATTCCCTCTGTTAAAGTGGGAGACAGCAGCAGACTTTGAGAGACAACTCTTAACTGATCTCACTTTGTCCACTGATTCTTACCATTGGGATGGATGATTGGCCTCATTCGGACAGGGCTGCCTCAGGGTGAGTCTAGACTTCACGAACATGTTCTCTCCCCCCCATACCCCTCCCAAGGTCATTAAGAGACAGAAATGTAACCCACCACCTTTTTCTCACTCCTTGATCTGCTTTGTTACTTCCCTGCAGTTGAGGGCTACCTGCCTCAGCAGTCTGAATGCAGATATCAGGCAGGAACATGACTGTTGTGCATGAGCAGGCTCACATTGCTCAGGCATCTCTGCCAACAAAGAGCACTGCACGCACTGCTGTGTATGAATGTGTGCGGAGCGTGTGCATGAATATTATGGGATGGCGGGCGGTGGTGTTGTCAGGCAGGGAAGAGGGGGTGGCAGAGTGGGCGGCGAGCTGTGTGCACATGGGGGAAGGGGGCAGAGGGAATGGACGACCCATGGATGTTATGGAAATATGGTGGTGCGCGTATGTGTGTGCTCGTGCGCATGTGTTTGGGGGTTGGGGGGGTGTAGCAGCCTGCTTTAGGTGGAAGGACAGCTGTGCATATAGGATAGAGGGAGCAAGATGAGGCGTTGAAGATGACGGTGTTGCACGTGAGCGCATGTGCACCCGCACATGCATGTGTAAGGGGCATTCAAGCAAAAGTAACGGACAATGACCAGACGTAGGCCTTTGTTGCTATGCGATCTGCATGTCCTGTACAGTGGGGAATACTGCAAAGTGGCCTCTGGAGTGTAGAGAAAGGCCTTTTGGCTCACATCTTTGCAGCTCCTGCCCATTGAGATCTGAATCTGATACCATAGGAATCTTTCTTTTATGAATCAAAGCAAAATAGGTATCAATAATCAAGACCCACAAATTAAAAGCAGAAGAAAATATTAATCACTTGCCTATTTAGCAGTGAAAAAAATACTAGTGTTAATGTAAACTATGTAAGTTTTTTTTCCCCAATGAAATGAAGCACATATATCTCTGCGAAAAGTAAAGAAATACAGTAAGTTAATGGGCAGGAAATCCAATTAAAATGCAATGCATAATTACAGTTTAGTTATCCATGGCTGACAGTCTAAATAGTAACATGTCTTATGCCATAACGAGCAGCAGCCTGCAAAGTGAGCTAGTCATAACAAGCCACATGCTGCTCAAATTGACATAAAATGTCTGTCAGATTTCTTCACATATCAAACACACTGAGCTGAACGTTGCACAAAACACCTGACTGAATGCTAAACTGCTGCAGCTAAACAAAACTCAACAGCAGCACAAGAAACCCTTGACAAACAAGTTGATATGAAAAGTGTAGTTTGTGACAGCTTGTTTTGAATTAGTTACTTCAACAACATAAAATGCTGCTTGATTTTTTTTAGTAGGCAAAGTATGTGTGTGTGTGCAAGCATATGTCTGTGTGTGACAGAGGAATATGATGCTTAAACTGTACGCAAATCTGATTCGGTGTGATTACAAAGTGCTCTTCAGAGTAGTAGAAATGAAGGTTTCTCATGGTGAATGAGTAAATCTTTGGAGCCTGATTAGACGCCATGTGGCCTTCGATTGCTCCTTCTAAACTCGTTTATGAGTTCAAACTTTTCAAATTGGACTTAACATTAAAGGGATTTTACTTTGGGAAGCCACTCAGAAATGAAGAGGCCCCGCTGAGCAGCTAAAAGCAGCCATTTTCATTTATTTCTTTTTTAAAATAATAAGTTTTATAAATCAATCAGTGAAGCCACAACAGGGAGCTGAATTTAGCAGAGGAATGTGCTGCTGCAGCACGCACATTTTAGTTAACTTATTTGGTACTTTTGCTTTTGTATTAGATATTATCTTTGGTACCTGCAGCTTACATATATATAAAATCTATCATGATTATTGCTGCGATGGTTTTGGATGCGCTGATCTCTGGTTGTATTTACTCCAGACAGAACCTGAAGGCAGCAGCAGTGCATGTTTTTATGGATCAATTTTAGCACTTTAGAGAAAGTTACTCCCTTTCGACTGGCACTTTATTACACAAGATACAAGATATGTGTGTACTTGCAAATCTGTTGGCCCTTGAAAGTAGATGACCAGATGTGAGACAGATGTGTTGCAGTCGAGTTGTAATGAACCCACTAATAACAGTCTAATTTAGGAACTCTATGCAGGATAACAGCAATCATTTGTGTACATAATCAAAACTGAATCACTGTGATTGAAATGCTGAGTGTGGCTCTCTTGTAGTGTATCAATAAATCTGTACTCGATCAAACTCACATGTGGTTCGTTCTGAGCTCTTATTTGCACATTCAGGTAATTTTACTTTGGAATTATTGAACCAAGCAAACCCAGCTGGGAGAAGGTTTTAGTCAGGGTCTGATTTTATTTTTCGATCCATCCGTTTTCTTCCTCTTATCCAATTCAGGGCTGTGGGATGAGGGTTGGGGTACACCAGATGGGTCACCAGTCTATCACAAGGCCAACACAAAGACAGAAAGACAGAGAAGCACTGAAAACAATTTACTCAACATGTATATTTTTGGACTGGGGGACAGAGGAAACCCGCACAGGCCACACAGGAAGAACATGCAAGTGCCACTCAGAAGGCCCCAGCCAACCAATGGATTCAAGCTCAGGACCCAGGACAGTTATAACCATTGCATCACTGTGCACCCCTAATTTTACTTTTCTTTTAAGTCACTGTTTTTCTGTGGTGGAAATGTGCTGTTAGCTTTTTATTTGTTTCAACACCCAGCCCCTGTTTTAAAAAATTCAAGTCAACCCATTTTTATTTATATACTGCCAAATCACTAAAACAGTTGCCGCAGGGTGCTTTATATTATAAGGTAAAGATGCTACAATAATATAGAGAAATTAGAGAAAAACCCAACAATCATATGACCCCTATGAGCAAGCGCTTTGACGACAGTGGGAAGGAAAAACTCTCTTTTAACAGGAAGAAACCTCCAGCAGAACCAGGTTCAGGGACCTGCCACGACCGGCAGAGAGCCAGAGATGAGTAATAACTAAAAATTAAATGCAGTGAGATGTATAAACACAGATATAAAGAACCAAAAATGTGAGTGTAAAAAGTGACTGAAGAAGAAACACTCAATGCATCATGGGAATCCCCCAGCAGCCAACACCTATTGCAGCATAACTAAGGGAGGATTCAGGGTCACCTGATCCAACCCTAACTATATGCTTTATCAAAAATGAAAGTTTTAAACCTAATCTTAAAAGCCGAGAGGGGGAATCTGAGCTGGAAGCTGGTTCCACAGAACAGGGGCCTGAACGCTGAAAGCTCTGCCTCCCATTGTACTTTAAATACTCCAGGAACCACAGGTAAGCCTGCGGGCTGAGAGCGAAGTGCTCTAATAGGGTGATATGGTACTATCAGGTCATTAATATAAGATGGGGCCTGATTATTTAAGACCTTGTATGTGAGGAGCAAGATTTTAAATTCAATTCTGGATTTAACAGGGAGCCAATGAAGGGAAGCCAGTAGGGGAAAAATACGCTCTCTCTTTCTAGTCCCTTTCAGTACTCTCACTGCAGCATTTTGAATCAACCGAAGGCCTTCTAGGGAGTTTTTAGGACATCCTGATAATAAAGAATTACAGTAGTCTAGCTTAAAGTCATAAATGCATGAACTAGTTTTTCAGTATCACTCTGAGACAGGATGTTTTATTTGTTTAATAATGTGCTTTGAAGGACATATCCTGGTCACAAATGACTCGAAGATTTCTTACAGTGTTACTGGAAGCCAAGGTAATACCACCCAGAGTAAGTATCTGGTAAAATACCACATATCTCAGATTTTTAGGGCCGAGAACAATAACATCAGTTTCACCAGAATTTAGAAGCTGAAAAATTGCGGTCATCGAGGTCTTTATGTCTTTAAGACATTCCTGCAGTTTAACTAATTGGAGTGTGTTATCTGGCTTCATGGATGGATAAGTTGGGTGTCATCTGCATAGCAGTGGAAACGTGTGCTATGCCTTCTAATGATACTGCCTAAGGGAAGCATGTGTAACGCAAACGGAATTGGTTCTAGCACAGAACCCTGTGGAACTCCACAATTAACCTAAATGTGTGAAGAGAACTCTCTATTTACATGAACAAATTTAAGTCTATTAGATAGATAAATAACTCAAACCACTGCAGTGCAGTACTAGGGCTGGGCCATATCATACCGTTCACGGTAATACCGGTATAATGTTAGGCAATGATAAGAAAATGAAATATTGCGATAGAATATGGGTAAAACGCGCATGCGCAGTGCCTTTGTTTTCATACGCACATGGTGGAAAAAGCATGGCGGCGACGGAGAATGAGAAGGGCGAAAGCGGATCGTTGAATGAAACAGATGAAACAGAATTGGTTTGTAAAAATGGTGCAGCTTCAGTGGTGTGGAACTGGTTTGGCTTTCGTCCGTCAGATACACACCAAAGCACATTTTTTGGGAGCGCATGCAAGCGGGCCATCGTTATTACGGAACCGATTTTATGTGGTACACGGCGCTCGAAAATCTGTCAAAAAATGCTTTAGTACGACTTTGCTAAGCTATGAAGCCGCACTGCTTGATGGATTGTTGGAGCATTACGGCTACCGTAGTCAGGAGCCTGGCGGAGTGATATGTACTGTGCTTTAACATAATATTATTGTATTGTGTGTATAACCTCTTTTTAAGTTTTGTGGATATGGTTATGCTCAGGATATGTCGGCCAATTTCCACTGGAAATGCCTTTTGGTTAAACTGTCAGTGAGGAATTTGCATTTGCACTGTTAAATTTTTATATAGCTTTAATGCACATAAAAACAGCTGCTTGTTTAAGTGAAAATACATTGATGTGTTTTTTTTGCACTAATAAAGTTGTGGAGTTGTAAAGTATTTTGTCTTGCGTCAATTACATCGTTATTGCAAATTTTCAAATATATATCGTGATAAATATTTTTGGCCATATCGCCCTGCCCTATGCAGGACCTTTAATACCTACAGCATGCTGTACTTGCGGTAATGGTCAGTGCTATCGAACGTTGTACTGAGGTCAAGCAGGACAAGCACAGAGATAAGTCCACTGTCAGAGGCTATAAGAAGATCATTTGTAACGTTCACTAAAGCTGTTTCTGTACTTTAATGAGCTCTGAAACTTGACCAAAACTATTGAAATAAACCATTCCTCTGCAGATGGTCAGTTAGCTGTTTTACAACTAGTCTTTCAATATTGTGTATTTTGTATAATTTTTCCAGTGACAGGTCATTCGTCTCCTCATGCGTAACATTTGCCTTGACGTGTCATGGGTGAGGTGTTTTGAGTCTTTCCGATTTATAATCTTTGAGAAAACCCAGGCCTCACTGAAGAGATTATGTTTGTCAGCTGACTTGGGAATGCCATGGTGACCGCTCCCAGAGCTAGTAGATGTGTTCTAGGAGGAGAGGGAGGTCCCCATGGATGGATGGATGAATAATGTGTAACATTTGATATTTAAAGGTTTCCTTTTTTCACTAAAGCAATGCTGACGTTTAAATAATGGAGGTCTATGGGTGTTTTTAAATCATTCTTCTGGATACAAACCAAGTAGAAACAACTTTTAGTAGAAAAAACTTTTAAATGATCTCTGCATGTGTCTTTCTGAGCTTGTCACAAAATATATTAATCCTTCTCTAAAGTCACACGCAGTGAAGTAATGTTACTTTGGACTCTGTACATTTAAAACACATGTCTGTTATATTTATAGTACAGTCATTTACTTTAGGGGTAGTTACATATGTTGCTAAATGCAACATATGTAACTACCCCTACGCTGATCCGCTCTCTAAACACAAACAGGTTTTAAAACTTGGATATCATGGCTTTCATTATTTCTGCAAATATTCAGAGGGTGGAGGTGAGGATCTAGTGGGTGGGTGTCGATACACTTTTACAAAACTTCTCAAAAAGTTTTGTGAAAGTCACAAATTAAACTTAAGCAGGGAACATTTGTTTATTTTTTTTTAAAATGAACGAATTACTTTCTAACCACTGCTGTGCTGATACATACCTGCTGGTTTGTGATGCAGGTGGAGGAGATAATCCTGGAGGAACTGATGGCAGTCTTCTCCGTCACTGGGGTGGCCCTGGGTACTCTCCACCTGTGCTGATACCACAGGAACAGGAGGCCTCAGAGATGTGCAGCACTTCCTGCTCAGCAGGCCTGTTTGACCCGAACGCAGTCGGCATGCTGCCTACCTGTATGAATCCAAAGGAAAGAGTGAAGGCTAAATGACTTCTTGTTGTAGTCCTGCTCACTACCAGGTGGATGCTCTGTGAGTATTATGGTCTGTCACCAGTCGACTTGCGCTCCCCTGGAGACCCAGCGCACTAGTGTTTTTTTTCCTCTTTCCTGTCTTTTTAGGAGTTGTATATTATGGGATGTATACTGCTACTGCTTGAGTATTATGGTCTGTCAGGGAGTAGGGGGGGGGGGGGAGTGTCACCATGACAACGGGGTTGCTAAGGGGGCTGGGACTGCCAGTGGAGAGTGGAAGGAGTGTGAGTGCATGCAGTGAGCATGGTGCGTGTGGAAGTGTGCGTGCGGGCGGGCGCGCGCGTGGTGGTGGAGGGGTGGGGAGGTGGGGACAGGCTTGAGTATTATGGTCTGTCCGTTGCGAGGTAACTATGCAGAGTCCTGTGTGAGTGTGGGAGGGGGGGGAGATTATTATGGGATGTCTGCCCCCTTTGTGTGTTTGTGAGGATGTTAGCTAAGCGCTGCCTGTAAGGGCTGGGGGAGAGAGCGAAGAGGGGGACGGAGCAGCGTGTTTTGGGGTCGTTGACGGCTCGTTTTTTGAATTTCCCTCATCACCCGTTTAGTCGGGCTTAATGAATGAACCTTACCACACAAACAGGCTGATTTGTGGCAATTCTCGCACCGACAGAGAGAGAGGAAGAGGGGAGGGGGGGAGAGCACACCTCGAGCCGGGACTACAAGCACACTACTGTAAGTTTCTAATGTTAGGGGATTGCCTTCGTAATGCTTCAACTTTGCTCTCATACAACGCTTTAACTCAACAGTCCGATTTGACGGTGTGCATTTGAAGTAACCACGGATGCCACGCTGAAGTTCATTGTAAAAATATACCTGGAAATCAACAGCCGATAAATGTCACAGATAATGAAGTTATCCAACTTGTTTGAGCAGGCAGGTGGACAATTAGATGCTGTGTAAATAATAGGAAACGGGCAAGGCTTAGCTACCCTCCGATGCCATTTATTGCTATTATTATTATATATATTTTTCTCTCCAACACCCACCACCACCACCACCACCACTACTACCCCCTCCCTTCCTGGACACCCCCGGTTCATTCTCCACCAGTCCCACGTCATTTTCCCTCCTCCCTCGCCGACCGAGGAGCAAGGTTTAGGAGGGATTAATTCGACCAGCAAGAAATAAAATTAAAACGCAGGGGAAAATGTCGTGCAGCGAGGATGAGAGGGACGACTTTGGGACCGCGGACGAGCACTCACTAATTCACGGTAAGCTCGCCTGTTATTTATTTATTTTTTTTTAGCCTCTGAAGAAGAAGGTCCATCTCCGTAACTTGAGCTCGCCTTCAACGCGATGCTAATGTTAGCTTCAGCTAGCCGTGAGTAGTCTGCTCGGGCCGTCCGTCACTCGCCATGATAGATTAGTTAGCTAACTTGGCAAGCAAGTGTTTAGAGTTTCTCCTTTTCCTCTTCGGCCCCCTTCTTCTTTCGCGGGTCCCTCCGCGAGCGTGGGCGTGAGCTGTCAAAGTTTTAAACACAGAAAACGGACAAGTTTCAACCTGCGCTTTTGTGGCTTTTGCCTTGTGTGTGTCTGCGTGCGTGCACGGACGTGTGCCAGTCGTGCCAGTGCGCGGTCTCCTGTTTTCTCCCTTCGGCCTGCAGCGGTGGTGCTCCTGTCCGTGTGTGTGTGTGTGTGTGTGTGTGTGTGTGTGCGCACTGTGTCTCTAATGAAAGCGTGTCGCCGGCAGATGAGGACGAGCCGGAGGATGCTGTGTCTGACGTAGACGAGGTACCAAAGTCCAAGAAGAAGAAGAAAGCCAAGAAGAGCAGCCGAGAGAATAGGAGCAGCAAGCGGCAGAGACCGATCCGAGAGGTGAGTTGCACAAAGTTTAAGCCTGTGACTGAGGGAATCCTCTTTTCTTTTTTTAAAGATTGTGGCAGATTTGTCTTTGTAAACATTTCTGTCAGCTGTCAGCACAACAGATGCTGTTCTACTCTTGATTTTACTGCACATGCATGAAACAACCAAAAGTAATGGATTATGTTGCAGCCAAGTGAAGAATTATGAAGTGCTCTTTTCACACAGTTACACATTTTATTCTTTCCGCGAAGTTGTGGAAAAACCTGCATGGATGTAGGGTGTATTTAATACAAAATAGTGTAGATTTTATTTAGAAAAAGTTGACAAGATTCAATAGGAAAGTGCAGCCTAGGTTTAAATAAAGTAGTAAAGTAGAATCGCTTGGTAAAATGAAATATGGAAAACAAAATAGCTAAATAAGGCACTCAAAAGAAAGGATTTAAGTTTAATAGGAAAATTAATTAAAATACAGGAGCTGAACAAGTACAAATCTAAACAAAATTGACTAAACTATAGGTGGTTGTGTTGCAAACAGTAATTTCATGAGATGGGAAACCAAGTCCCAAATACCCTGAAATAAGGGTGTAGCACTTATATTATAAATTTAAGCAGTGTGGAGACCAAGTCAGAGAGGCAAGGCTGAAATGGTTAGGACAGGTGCAGAGGAGGGATAGTGGTTGTATTGGGAAAAGGATGTTAAAGATGGAGATGGCAGGCAGGAGAAAAAGAGTAAGACCTCAGAGAAGATTCATGGATGCAGTAAAAGAGAGGTTGGTGTGACAGAGGAGGGTAAATAGGGAGGGATAGGGTGAGATGGAGGCAGATGATCCACTGTGGTGGCCCTTAAGGAGAGCAGCTGAACGAAGAAGAGGTAAAATCAATTAATGTATAATGAACCAATTACTAGCAAATGTATAATTTTCCATAGGCCATTTAAAACACATTGTCTACAATATATATTTAATTATCACTCACATAAAACGGGGAAAACAAACATTAAAATCAGGAAATATTTAGCATTTTTGCTGAAAAATAAATAAAAAGACCCGTTCTGTGTCAGCTGAACAATAGATGAAGCGACTGACTGTTTCAGCTTCTTCTGAAATTAGTGATGAGTCATATGTTGACCATAGCAGCGCTGTGAATGACAGCCCAGTGTCTTTTCATTCCCCAAGCCTAATAGAGTGCCAGGACCTTTACAAGAAACAAGACAAAGAAAGATGTCATTTTAGTGTCTAATTTCTGTGTTATACATAAAACCCAGTGTCTTTATGCAATTAGCAGTGTGGTTCTTTGTCTTACAGGAGTTGCCAGTCAGCTCCCCAGAGCACCTGCTTGGAGTGGAGGCAGCAGAGAGGGATGCTGATGAGGGAGGTATGCGGTCAGAGAGTGAAGGAAGTGATTATGCACCAGGGAGGAAAAAGAAGAAACGGTCCAGCTCCGCCAAAGACAAGAAGAAGGGAGGTGCGGCGGCAGAGAAAGGAGGCTCGTCCAGCTCAAAGAGCAAACGTAAAGACCCAGAGCCAGAAGATGATGAGGACGATGACGATGATTGCCAGGTAGAGTTTAATTCAGGCCCTCATGCAGACTTTGTTTACTTACTGCAGGGCTGACGTGTGACACTAACCTTCCTCGTTGTCCTTTTCGGCTCTCTCCTCCCACCTCAGCCGAAAAGCTCCACCCAGCTGCTGGAAGCCTGGGGCATGAAAGACATTGACCACGTCTTTACTCAGGAAGACTACAGCTCCCTCACCAACTACAAGGCCTTCAGTCAGTTTGTCAGGTGAAGACACCCTCATCATTGTTAGGCTTTGATATTAAAGTCTGCATCTACTCTGTTACTACAGATTTGTGAATAAATGTTTATGTAACAGTATAAAAATGTTTCCCACTTTGTGTTTTTAGGCCATTAATTGCAGCTAAGAACCCCAAAATTGCTGTGTCCAAGATGATGACTTTAATGATGGCTAAGTGGCGTGAATTCAGTACAAACAACCCTCTGAAGGTATTAAATATTGAGGTATTTTGTTCTTCTGTAATACTATACACTTCTAGAGAGCAGAGGTTCTCACAGTGTGCTTTTGTTTCGCTGTAGGGTTGTGCCACTGCTAATGCAGCCCTGGCAGCTGCCAATGTGGCGGCAGCTGTGGAGAACATGGTGGTGGCAGGGACAGAGAGCGGGGCAGATACCGCTCCTGCTACATTGACTCCACCTGTTTCAACTCCTGCTGCTGCTCCAGCGCCTATTGCACCCCCAGCAGCCCCAGCACCTCCACTCCGCAAGGCCAAGACCAAAGAGGGCAAAGGTAAAATAGGACAGAGTTTATGACTTTATGAAGTTTATACAGAATTAAGATTTTAGCTGTTTTAAATAAATTTATATCTTCTCTTCTCTTGAGGTCCCAATGCTCGTAGGAGGTCGAAGCCTACATCTAAGCCTCCACCGAAACCAAAACCTAAGAAGGTGGCTCCACTCAAAATTAAACTTGGAGGCCTCAACAGCAAGAGGAAGCGCTCCTCTGTGAGATATTAAAATTGGCACACAGTGACTTTATTTCTACATATTTAATCACTGGGATCCAAATACTGATGATGTGCTGTAATGAAACAAGGCGCTCATATCAATCTTTTCCCTTCGCTTGTTGACTTCATTAGAGCGATGAAGACGAACCTGATGTTGACAGCGACTTTGATGATGGGAGCTTCTCGGTGTCAGATGGCTCCAGCCGCAGCAGTCGTCCTAAGAAGAAGCCCAAAAGTGCAAAGAAAAAGAAAAAAGGTTGGAAACATACTGAAATAAAAGTGTGATATTATATCAGCATTACCAGGAAGAAAAGAAATGTGTGTAATGTAGGTGGTTTGTTTAACAAGAGCAAAGTCAAGGCTGAAGTGAAGGCTGATATCCCCTATGTGTCAGTTCTCTGTACGTATTTTTTCCTGCTACTTTTCTGTCTTTTCTCAGTGGAGACAGAAGATGGTGACGGCTATGAGACAGACCACCAGGATTACTGTGAGGTGTGTCAGCAGGGAGGAGAGATCATTTTGTGTGACACCTGTCCGAGAGCTTATCACATGGTCTGTCTGGACCCTGACATGGAGAAGGCACCTGAGGGCAAGTGGAGCTGCCCGCACTGTGTGAGTACTGGAGCCCTGAATCCTCTGAGAGATGTGCATGGCAGACTGTTAGAGCAAATACGCCTAATTTTCAAAGTTTGAATCAGGAGGGCAAAAATTGCATGAAACATGGATGTTAAAATATTTTGTGTGGAAGTTGCACTGGCAGCAGGGTTGACTGTAGTGTTCTCCATTTCTCTTTGTCCCTTTCTCCCCCCACCCCAACAACCATTTTGCTCATGTTCCCGTCAATCCTCTCCTGCTCCCCACCACACATCTCACCCGTCCTCCATTTCCTCTTCTCGGCCCTCCCCTGCCTGCCTCCCTCCCTTCCTCTGACTGCTCCACACGCACGCAATGCACACCACCCTCCCTCCCTACCCCTCGGCGCTCTTCAATCCCCCCCACGCATGCACACACCCCTCCCTTTTTTTCTTTCACTTCGTTCCGCATACCTTCCCTGCCTGTCTGCCCCCCCCCCTCCTCTTCCCCCGCGTGCACACCTCCTCCTTCTGTCTGTAATTCTGCCACCAGGAGAAGGAGGGAATCCAGTGGGAAGCCAGGGATGATCTGTCCGAGGCCGAAGGTGAGGACGATGACGACAGGAGGGATGAAGGGATGGAGGAGGAAGACGACCACCACATTGAGTTTTGCCGTGTGTGTAAGGACGGGGGAGAGCTGCTTTGCTGTGACACCTGCCCCTCCTCCTACCACATCCACTGCCTCAACCCTCCTCTCCCCGAGATCCCCAATGGAGAATGGATCTGCCCCCGCTGCAAGGTGAGCACTGAGCACTGGTGCATACGAGACTGCGCGTGCTCACGTGGGCGTGCATGTGGATTACAAATTCCAAGTTGCACTGGAGATAAAGAGCCTTTTCTCTTGATGTGCATAAGTTTACCTGCAGCATTTTAGAGGAAAAAATGGCAGTCATACAGTTTTTATTTGAAGATATTTTGTGTTTTTACAATTAAGCACTCATATAATTTTTCAGGACAGATTTTCTTCTCAGTTTCACAACGCTTTTGTTGATTAGTTGTTCTTCCTTTTTATAACTATTTCCTCTGCCATCCACACTTTCTCACAGTGTCCACCGATGAAGGGAAAAGTGCAGAAGGTTTTAACATGGCGCTGGGGAGAAGCACCAGCCCCTATGCCTGTACCCCGGCCTGCTGATCTGCCTGCTGATGCTCCTGACCCACCACCTCTGGCAGGCCGTAGAGAGAGGGAGTTCTTTGTCAAGTGGTGCAACATGTCGTACTGGCACTGCTCCTGGGTGCAGGAGCTACAGGTACTACCGTTGCATCCACTTGTAGATGAGAATGAGGTTTTATTTTTTCCTTTTTGTAACATACTCAGCACATGACACCCCCTTGTTTACTCTCGCCCAGTTGGAGCTGAACTGCCAAGTGATGTTCCGCAACTACCAAAGGAAGACTGACATGGATGAACCGCCGCCTGCTGACTTTGGAGGTGAGGGTGACGATGACAAAAGCACGAAGAGGAAGAACAAAGATCCACTCTTTGTCCACATGGAGGAGGAGTTTTGCCGCTATGGAGTTAAGATGGAGTGGCTGATGATCCACCGTGTCCTTAACCACAGGTAGGATACAAATGAAACAAGAACACTAAGCAGGTTTTGAAGCAAGAAACAATAAAAGTAAGTTAACAAAGTAAATATAATTTGCTGAGTGGAGACCTCAAACTGAATTAGCACTGCAGTATTGCTGTTTTAACACATGCATATCATTTGTATTCTGTATGCTTTGTGTGTGTGTGGAGTGTCAGGAAGGAGTTTCAGTTCAAAGTAAAACATTAATGTTTAATGAACATTATTCTATAAATACAGCATCACTGTGCACATAAGGTGAAGACGACAGCTGCTCTCATGCTATATGTGCATGTATAACATGCACTCAGAGTAGAACACAATGCCTTTCTTATTTTATTTTTTTCTCATGCTGTGTACGGCCTTTGTCTACTTGCGATAACAAACCACAATGACAACACAGTGCACAGTGTTGATTCACAGTGCACAGTGTTGCTTATGCTTGTGCAGGAGTAATGCTGAATGTTTGTCACTAGGTGTTTGTTGTTTTGGGTTTTTTTGTGGTTATTTTGTCAATAAAGGGTTAGGGTGACAAAGTATCCAAGTTTGGAGTAGTAAGAGGAAGAGTGAATGAGAGGGATTGATTCCACATATTGAAGTATTTTGAAGCCAGTGTCTTATAATGTCACCATTAAAAACACCAGAAAAACTTTGTCAAACTGTCAAAGACAATAGGACAACAAAGCAGAAGCATTTAGTTATACCATTTTATCACAACGGAATATCTTCTGTCTGTTTTATCCTGATAGTGTTGATAAAAAGAATAATGTGCATTACCTGATCAAGTGGAGAGATCTGCCATATGATCAGTCCACCTGGGAGAGTGAAGACATGGACATTCCAGAGTATGACACCTACAAACAGACTTACTGGAATCACAGGTATGCAGTAGTGTACTAAGTGTCATGTAGCTGTTTGCTCAGGTTGTGCAAGGACTGTTGATATCTTAAAGTAGGGTAAGATCAAATAATTGTAAGATTAATTCTACTCCTTTTCTAGGATGTAAATTAGGTGGCATATAGAGATATTTGTGGCAGTTTGATGTCTTTTTTTCTGTTTGCATTAAAAAACAGTCAATAAATTAGTCAGTCTTACCTTTTTTTCCTACTCTGTCTGTAAGAGAGTTGATGATGGGCGAGGAAGGCAGACCTGGCAAGAAGCTGAAAAAGACAGTCAAAGTGAAGAAGGCAGAGCGACCGCCTGCTAATCCA
Source organism: Oreochromis niloticus (assembly GCF_001858045.2). Lineage (NCBI taxonomy): Eukaryota > Metazoa > Chordata > Actinopteri > Cichliformes > Cichlidae > Oreochromis > Oreochromis niloticus. The sequence goes on along the minus strand of NC_031976.2, from coordinate 23,294,409 downwards.
GTTGTAGATGTACGTGCACCAAAATGCAACCTTTTTCTTAAATTGCTTTATTCTAATGGATTATTGATGACTGTATAAAAGCTCGCTCCTCAAATCAGGTCAGCAATTTTATTTTTTCTTTCCAGCCCACCATCAAGTTTGACCGTCAGCCTGACTACCTGGACAGCACAGGAGGAACTCTGCATCCCTACCAGCTGGAAGGTTTGAACTGGCTCAGGTTTTCTTGGGCTCAAGCCACTGACACAATCCTGGCTGACGAGATGGGTTTGGGCAAGACAGTTCAGACAGCTGTCTTCCTCTACTCATTGTACAAGGAGGTAAGGGGCTATTTATTTTATAAATATGAATGCATTAACCTTGTTTTAACAGTTAAAAGTACAACACGGCACCTGATAATGTTTGATTATTAAGGCTAATGCTGTATTGTTTTATCTTTAGTAAGACTTATATATGCTAACTGACACTGTTTTGTCCAGTCTGCCCTCCCCTGTCAGTCAGTGTTAGTGGTTGGGGTTGCAGACATGTGACACACAGTAACTCTGCCCATTAAAGGGGATGAATTCCAAGTAAGGAGCTCGATCCTAAAGGCAGGGCAAGACAAATGCAGTTGTGTAATTTATCTGATATTAAATTATGAATCATCTTTGCATGTTAATTTTTAAAATATTTATTCTAAGTTTGTTTTCCATTGGTACAGGGTCACTCCAAAGGTCCCTTCCTTGTCAGCGCTCCTCTGTCCACCATCATTAACTGGGAGAGGGAGTTTGAGATGTGGGCTCCTGACATGTATGTGGTCACCTATATAGGGGACAAAGACAGCAGGGCTGTTATCAGAGAGAACGAGTTCTCCTTTGAGGGAAACGCCATCAGAGGAGGAAAAAAGGCGTCCAAGATGAAGGTAAGTAAAAAACAAACTGCTTTTTCAGAGTGTAGGGGCTTTGAAGTGTTACCTTGCATACTAGTGATTGCCAGGTCCCATCAGCTTTAGTTGCAGCACTTGCAGCTGTAATATTTGTAATCGTTTCCACTTATTTCCCAGTTTTGCAGCTTAACTAAAAATCACCTTTCTCTGCATATTACAGAAAGACTCACCAGTCAAGTTCCATGTTCTGTTGACATCCTATGAATTGATCACCATTGACCAGGCTGTGCTGGGCTCCATTGAATGGGCATGTCTGGTTGTAGATGAGGCACACAGACTGAAGAACAACCAGTCCAAGGTAACGACAAAGGCTTTTTTTTTTTCTTTTTCTTTTACAAAAACAAAAGTTTGTTGGTGACCCTTCATCACTGGACACACAATGCGGGACATAACAGTTTAGTGCTGTAATTTTCTTGGCTCCAGTGCCCAGGTTTGTACTGTAAGTTTTCTGTCTTTCTCTCAGTTCTTCAGAGTGTTGAACAACTACCCCCTGCAACACAAGCTGCTGCTTACAGGCACTCCACTTCAGAACAACCTGGAGGAGCTCTTCCACTTGCTGAACTTTTTAACCCCAGAGAGATTCAAGTCAGTACCTCCACACAGCTCAGGGCTACAGCAGATGTAGCTTTACTGCAGATACAGTGATGACATCCACTTTGATTCATGTGGCTTTTTAATTTTTTTTTCATGCAGTAACCTCGAAGGGTTTCTGGAAGAGTTTGCGGACATCGCCAAAGAGGACCAGATCAAGAAGCTCCATGACATGCTGGGACCACACATGCTCAGGAGGCTGAAGGCTGATGTATTTAAACACATGCCTTCAAAGACCGAGCTCATTGTTCGAGTGGAGCTGAGCTCCATGCAAAAGTAAGCAATAAAAAGCTTTGTAGCAGTAGCAAATCCATATGTTTGGAAAAATGAAAAAAGGAAGTTTTTCTTTCCCACTGTCGCCAAGTGCTTGCTCATAAAGGGTCATTGATTGTTGGAGTTTTCTCTGTATTGTTGTAGGGTCTTTACCTTACAATATAAAGCACCTTGAGGTGACAGTTGTTGATTTGGCAGTATATAAATAAAATTAAAATTAATTGAATTGAATTAAACATGCCAAAGTTTCAAATAATGTGCCCAGAGTATGGCAGAGTTATACCTGTGAGCCTGAAGCTCAGACTTCAAACAGCTCAGATAGTTTTTCTGCTGTCGACAGTGAAAGGGGATATTCCTAATGGTGTGGTCAAACAAAAGACAAAGCAAAATTTTGCCTTGTGCTGGTCACAGATTCTGTCTGATGGTTTTGGAAACCCACAAATATTTGCTGCTAGTTGGAGGAGAAGGAGTAAATGTAATAAATACTGCTGATAGCTGCAATTAGATTGACAGTAACATGTATTCAGGACTTACCAGGAGGTCCTACTGTCTTTTCTTCAAGGCCTCTCTGGCGTTCCCGTCTCTACAGAAAAGTCAGCTTGAATCATACAACTGAACCTGCCCACAAATGACTAAAACACACTTGTCTTCTATTTTTGGTTCTTTGGTTATTTTTGCAATGTCATCTGACAGGTTTTCACACTCCAGCTTGAAGCAAATTCTTTGAAACGTGGAAACAATCCATAATCTTTGCATAAAACCTTGTATGGAATTGTGCAACAGGCTTGATTTTTGATTTGAACACACCATAAGATGGTCCTCTTAGGCACTAAGCTCAACTCAGCATTCACAACCATCTTCTGTTTGCAAGCGGCAGTCAGTCAGAAGGTGGTTGGGAGGGAAGCTTAAACTGTTTGTTTCATGTAGAGGTTAAATGAGGGCTTGCAGCAATTCCCAGTATAAGATGAATGTTATGATAAATATTATTTTCAACTGTGAATAATACAAACTTCATATAAAACCATTTGCAGCAACATATGGAATTGAAAATGAGCATAACGGGTCACCCTTGAAGCTTTAATCCTGCTCATGTTTTCCTTTGTTTTATCTTTGCAGTCTATTTTTTCACGCTTCTTTTACTTCTTTTTGTTCTTCAGGAAATACTACAAGTTCATTTTAACACGTAACTTTGAGGCCCTGAACACTCGTGGAGGAGGAAATCAAGTATCTCTGCTCAATGTTGTGATGGACCTCAAAAAGTGCTGTAACCACCCCTACCTCTTTCCAGCAGCTGCCAATGTATGTTTTTTTATACATTTAGTTTAATTTAGTTTTTTTGTGTTTCTTTTAAACTTTTAACACATCACTTCATTAATTTCAGGAAGCGCCAAAACTTCCAAATGGCATGTATGAAGGCACTTCCCTGACCAAGGCTTCAGGGAAACTGATGCTGCTCCAGAAGATGATGAGAAGGCTGAAAGAAGGAGGCCACAGGGTTTTGGTTTTCTCCCAGATGACTAAAATGCTCGACTTGCTAGAGGACTTCCTGGAGAACGAGGGTTACAAATATGAGAGGATTGATGGAGGAGTCACCGGCAACTTGAGACAGGAGGCCATTGATCGCTTTAATGGTGAGGCGTGTGTAGCTATTTGTCAGTTTTGCCTCTCAGGACAGCAGAGTTGATGTCTGTTTTTCTAATTTTAATTTTGCTCCTCTTTCCAACAGCTCCTGGTGCTCAGCAGTTTGCCTTCCTCCTCTCTACCAGAGCTGGTGGTTTGGGCATTAACCTCGCTTCTGCTGATACTGTTATTATCTATGACTCCGACTGGAATCCCCACAATGACATCCAGGTATGCAAACCACATGACGAACCTCACATCTGCGCCAGCATGAGCTTTTGTTTTGAGGGGTGATTATGCTGTGTTTCATGTGTGCTTCACAGGCCTTCAGCAGAGCTCATCGTATTGGCCAGAACAGGAAAGTGATGATTTATCGCTTTGTTACCAAAGCGTCTGTGGAGGAGAGGATCACACAGGTCTGTGAAAATTAACACCACTTTAGCAAGTGTATTGAATTGCAATGATCACATATTGACTGGTAGCTTGACCTCCACCTTATTGCTTCCACCAGGTGGCAAAGAAGAAGATGATGCTCACCCACCTGGTGGTGCGACCCGGCCTCGGATCTAAGATGGGCTCCATGTCCAAGCAGGAGCTTGATGACATTCTCAAGTTTGGAACTGAAGAACTGTTTAAAGATGAAGTTGGAGATGGTGAGTCAGTGTTGAGCCTCTGACAGATGGCACACACTCACACAATGTCAGCTTACTTTGGTGAGTGGGGCTGATATTAATTTTAGCACTGGGAGCCTCTTTCTCTGTATGTTACTGGTTAATCTATCCTATAGATATGTCGTATCTGCAAAGCCATCTGAAAGCCTACAGAGTAACCTCACGTGATGTACCTGTTCAGTACTCCTGTGCATCTACAGCCATGTTTTCACTGCAGTTTTTGAATTGATCAGCGAGAGAATAACAATCAGCGCCTCAATAGGAATAATAATCATAGCATCGATAAAAGGACTCACAAATGTCAGCATATTCCTGGAGGATTGCTGAAACTATCTGATTAGATGTAATGGGAATGTGCAAAGAAGTGGAAAAAGTTAAATATTTTTGCCCTTGAAAAAAAACCCACACACAACACAGAGCAAGGACTGAGGAGGGGAAAAAGTCACAGCATTTTATTTAGTTCTGCCGGCTGGCACCGCATATAAGAAGCCGAGACATGACCACAGGGTAACTGTCACATAATACCCCACACACAAGCATAAATACCAGCATCAATATTGGCCACTTGCGTAGGTTAAGTCATAGAATCTACAAAGACTCACCACAGAAATCTAAATTAGGCCATAGTGTCCACACTGTGCAGAATGTGGTTTTTGCATTGCTCCAGTTGAGTGGTTATATGCCAGTTTACTCTTGAAACTCACAGCTGTTTCATTTTCTAGATCAAGATAGTGCAGAACTCTGCTGGTTTGTAGGTCTCTTATCTGTGTTACTTTCCACAGTACTTGTTTAAAACTTCCTGTCAGATATGGGGGTGGGGGGGTTTTGACTGGTTTATACAAAAAAATATGAATGACTAGTTTAAACAACTATCCCTGGTGCAGAGTAGTGAAAGCAGCAAAGTTTTATTGGTTAATTATCCGGTTGGCTGGTTCTGCGCATCACTAGTTGCATTGAGTGTAAAAGCACAGAGAAAGAGGTGGAATTATGACTTCTCCACTGGGATGCCAGAGATGTTTTGAGCATTAAATTCAAACTTCGCTTCCTCCTATTCTTCTTTTTCCACTTATTCTACTTTCAGGGGACAACAAGGAGGATGACAGCAGTGTGATCCACTACGATGATCAGGCAATTGACCGTTTGCTTGACAGGAACCAGGATGCCACAGACGACACTGAGCTCCAGAGCATGAACGAATACCTCAGCTCCTTCAAAGTGGCACAGTATGTGGTGAAAGATGAAGATGATGAGGTACGGTATTAGCATGGCTACAATGTGCGTATATGAGTATATCACTCCACCTATCGGGCTTTAATTTTTTGACATTTTAGAGCATCTTCAGTAGTCAAACTCAAAGTCTAAGCACGAATAAACAGTCTTTATGTGCACTGTATTAAAAAAAAATGTTTTAAAGGAGGAGGAGGTGGAAAGGGAGGTGATCAAGCAGGAAGAAAGCGTCGATCCAGACTACTGGGAGAAGCTGCTTCGGCACCACTATGAGCAGCAACAGGAGGATCTCGCCCGCAATTTGGGCAAAGGCAAAAGAACTCGAAAGCCAGTCAACTACAATGATGGCTCCCAGGAGGACCGAGGTATAAGACAGGGTACAGAACAATATATAATGCAACCTCTTCTTGTGTGTGTGTGGAGTGCGGTACCAGTGGTGGATTTGTGTTTGTGTGGTGTTGATGTGGTGGTAATATAGTAGCAGCGATAGTGAGATTATGGCATGTTTTAGTTTGTGGTCAGGTGTAGAAATGTGGTAGTTGATGTTATTTTTAAATGTTTAGACCAGTTTAAAATCTATTTATTAGAAGGATAAGACCTCTCACTAAGCCAGAAATATGTCACCTTCCTTTAGGAGTTAAGTTCACACAAAATAGGCGGATAGACTGAGTCACATTGTAGGTACTTTAGGCCCCTTTTCTGGATGTAATTTGCTCCGACTAGAAAATGGCACAAAGGGAATATTATTACAGTACAGCCGTTGGCTTAGCATTAAAACAGTAGGGGGCAGCAGCAGATTTGGCTGGATGCACAGGAAGACTGTGTGATAGGGCACAGCAAACAACACAACAGCCATTTTCACTCATGTGCTGATAAACATTTTTTAGATGTCACTCAGCTGAGCTGTGTGTGATCGCACATTAAGTGGAGATTAACCTGCCAGCTCTGAGTATAGTCTGTATGATGTCTGATTGCACAGACATGAGAAAATGCATCTGTCACGGACTATTTGCTTTTTATTCTCCTCATCCATCCGACCAATTTAACCGCAGGGTCCGGGGAGTTGGACTGGAGCCTGTCCCAGCTCTCATAAGAAGAGAGATGGAGTGCAGTCTATCGCAGGGAGATTCAACTTTTTTCTGCAACCTTTTTTTTATTTATCATTAATTTCCTGTGTGGGGAACAACAGGCCTCCACTGGTTTTCAACTGACCTCTTTTCTTTTTTTCTATCTGAGTGTAAACGTAGTGTAGACATAGAGGGGGAAGGGGAGATCATGCACATTACTCAGGGGTGCAAAATCTTGATGTTATAGTTTTACATCGTGAAACTTGCAGAAAAACACCCAAACATTAATAAAAGGAGGAAATCGATCATCAGTTGCCAGTATTCCATTCATTCAGTGCTTATTTGCTCTCAAACATTATTCCATTCAGTGAACTCCATTGTCAGAGCTGGAAACAAAAAGCCATGGCGATTGTAATAAGTGCAGCTTTAAACAAGGTTTTGTTCAAATATGTTAAGTTTTAATATTAATTATATAAAAACGTCCATACTATTCATTGTATATTTCTAGTAGCTTTTGTAGATTTTTGAGGTCCAGGAAAAGCAATAACATGGACATGTATTAGGATTTATTGATAAAATCACCAAAGCTCCAGTCCTCTCTCTAACCCTTCTGCTTCACGTTTTAAGAGCTTATTTTGGGAGAGTGATTGCACAGTTATGAAGAAACAAACCTCACACTGCAAAACACAGAAGCAGTTGAACTAGTTTTGTTTTAATGATCTGGGTTTTTTTTTTTTTTCTGTGTCAGCCCCCCAATAAACCAAAAACTAATGCTGTTAGAGGCACAGTAGGCTTTTCACTTGTATATAGCTGTGTAAACATTAACAAGATCAGCGAAGGATGTTTTCTTTTTGTTTATTGCAGCAGTCAAAGCTAATCAGTGGCAGTAATCTAGTAGTTGAAATGCAGTTTTAACACAGTAACTCCCCCTACTGGTTGAACTCTTACTAACCTGTTATTAAACATCTGCGAGGAGATACTTTTATTGTGTACTCGTACGTGTAGTTTTATCTCGTTGTTGATCAGTTAGATTCAGACCTGGTGGGGAAGAGTTTTGTCCTTTTTTGGTGTTTTCTCCTCGCTCATCTCATCATTTCTCTGTGGTCTCTTTAGACTGGCAGGAGGATCAGTCGGATAACCAGTCCGATTACTCGGTGGCCTCAGAGGAGGGCGATGAGGACTTTGATGAACGGACTGAAGGTAAGTTGGTTACAACAGTTGGGAATGGGGCGTAAGAGCTTTCACACTGGGACGTATGTGCTCTGAGGAGTTTGGCATTAGTCATAAAGATGGAGTTGAGTGAAGTTATTGATGATAACAAGCTGACATGGAGGCGGAAGTTCCTGTTCAGATTAATAACAGATGATAAGAAGTCTTTCCACATCTGAGATGCATAATTCACTAACATCCTTCCAACACCCCCGCAGATGTTTATTCAGATTCAGACGAGAGCTATGATATCCTCCTTGACAACCTCAACAACAACTGCCGAATAAGGAAATGTGACTGCATCATCTGCGTTGAGCGTAGAGAGGCAAAGCAAGGCAGAAAGAAAAAGAAAAGGAAAAAGCATAAGAGAAGGAAACAGGGAAAGAAAATTAAAATCAACGGTTTCCCAGTCCTCTGAGCCGCCCGCTTTGCAGATTAAATTGTTTGTGTTTATATTAATTGTTTATATAACTGTTCACTTGTATTTATTAAATTTGTATCAGTTAATAAACATGTTGTATAAAATTTATTTTCCAATTAGAAGGTGCAATAAGGTGTGCATTTATATGCCAGTTGTATTATTCTTACTGTAACTGGAGTTTTATTAAATGATGTGTACTGCCAGATTGCTTTCAGTAGTAAATTTTCTGAAAGTGTTGCGCTTCAAGAAGCATTTATTGTAAAGTGTGGAGAGAGGGTCAGCGTCAGCAGGATCAGAGTGAGCCAATGAGCCGTAAGTGGAAAGTTTAGGACGATAAGTGCACACACGATCATGCATCATGCAAAATTTACTGTTGAACTTTTCATCCTCATGGGTTCGATGGAGTTGGCGCTGACTTTCAGACCTTCAGACAGACTAACTAACCGTGCTTCTTTGCTCATAGCCAATGCCCGCAGACCAAACCGCAAAGGGCTGAGGAACGACCGGGACAAGCCTCTACCCCCACTGTTGGCCAGGGTTGGTGGGAACATCGAGGTGAGTTTTTGGTTCCTTCCCCAAGACAGGAGTGAATGTGCAAAAATTAAGTGCACAGTGGTGGAGGAATCACATCTTTCTTTGTCTTTCTATTAAGCTTTTCTTTTGCATTTTGACCTCTTACTTGTCAGGTGCTGGGATTCAACGCTCGGCAGAGAAAGGCTTTCTTAAATGCAGTGATGCGTTATGGGATGCCTCCCCAAGATGCCTTCACTAACCAGTGGCTGGTCAGAGACCTACGAGGAAAGTCAGAGAAAGAATTCAAGTGAGTCTGATGGGTATTTTTTGTCATTTTCCGACTGTTATGTGTGCAGTCTAATATCGAGGTAAAGTGCTTTTTTTGGTATGAACCAAAACTTAATTGAAAACTTTTGCGTGCTAAATTTTAGTATCAATCATCTGCTAAAATTTGTAAACTTGTCTACACAGTTAAAGGTTTAAGCTGTTCCATTAATGACAGTTTTATAAATTGGCCAACTGTCTAAAGTAATTATTGTTAAAACTGGTAACTGAGCCATTTGAACTTGAAGTCTCTTAGTACTAAATACTAGCAGGATAGTTACATTCAGCTTAATTAGCATGTTGTCTCTCTGCATGTCTAATATAAAATACACCTGGCTCAAATTTATTCAGTATGTCATGCTTTCTTTGCAGGGCCTATGTGTCTCTGTTCATGCGTCACCTTTGTGAGCCGGGGGCCGACGGAGCCGAGACGTTTGCTGACGGCGTCCCTCGGGAGGGTCTGTCAAGACAGCACGTGCTCACTCGCATCGGTGTGATGTCACTCATACGGAAAAAGGTATGGTTCAACAGCTCCGGTAGAAATGGTCAAAATAGTGTCATCCTGCTTGAGAATGTGGTCTAAATTATCCAAACTCTTAATCATTGAGTCACATGTTGTTTAACAGGTGCAGGAGTTTGAACATGTGAATGGTCAGTGGTCGATGCCCTGGATGGCCGAGCTGGAGGAAAACAAAAGAGCCGCAGCTTTGGCTGCAGGAGAAGACCCAAAGACTCCTTCCACAGGGACCCCTGCAGACACACAGCCCAACACTCCTGTGCCAGGTAAACACACACACTATTTGCACTCACTACTGAGCTTTTTAAACAAATGTTAACATTTTTTAGACTCAGTACATGATGCATGCATTATAATTAGACTCGGTTTCTGACACTTTGACTACATGTTGTAAGAAGGGGACACTCGTGACGATGAAACACATTGTCATTTCCTCTGAGCTGTAACCTCATCACCACATGCTTGACCTTAGTTTTGAACCAGATGTAATGTGAATTCTAAGTTTAAGACTCAATTCACCTGGTAACCCTGAAATAACTGTTTGATATGTAAGAGATATTTTTCGTGTTTTGCCCTCAGAGGTAATTATTTAATCAGGTTTGTTTTGACCCGCAGAGATTTTCCAGATTTGCTCCCTCTTGTGGATGCATTCAGAAAGACTACAATGAATAAGTTATAAACCAAGAAACACACACTTGTTAAGATTAAATGTTAAATAGGAATCCTAATTAGTTGTACACATAACAGAGGAAAGCACATCCCCCATATCTGTAATATCATATGTGTTTTCTGTCTTCAGAGGATTTGTCTAAGTCAGAGGACAAGGAAGACATGAAGAAGGAGGGAGAGGATGGCAAAGCTGCAAAGAAGGCAGATGATCCAGAGGTAAATTCTGCTCTCATATCCGTATCATCAACTTCTGCTTTCACTTTAGCTATTGCACAGTTTGAAGATATATCTCCTTTTATTTTGTCCATCTCTTGCCTAGATTATTGAAATCCCAGATGAGTCTGAAAAATCCCCGGTTCTGGACAAGAAAGAGGAAGCAGACTCTGCTGCAGAGAAGGAGGACAGAGAGAAGGAGACAGATGGAGTTGAAGGGAAAGAGAAAGAAGCTGAAGACATGAGCAAAGAGAAAGAAGAGAAGTCTGTGGAGAAGGACGCTTCTGCCGAGATCAAGGGTGAAGGTTCAGAGAGCAAGATGGATTTAGTGGAGGGCAGGTCTAGAGGTGAGGCACAAGATGATTGTAACATCTGTTTTTAACAGTACAAAAAGCTTTTAAGGCCTTTTAGTCTGCAAAATATCCATTTTTATTCTGGTTTTCTCATGGAAGTCCTATTTACTCACATTTAAAGGCACAGTACAGGACCATTGGAGGTCACTTTTAAGCTACGTCTCAGTTGTGGTCCATTGTCAGTTTTATAGTCTCACTCCACTTTAATAACGTTACAAAATTAAAAAGCTTTGATCCATGTTTAGTAGAATTGATATTTTGTCTCAGTACTTTGTTGTATACTATTGAACAGGTCGCTCTTGAAAATGAGACTTCGTGAGATTTACCTGTATAAATAAAAAAATTGGAGATCCAGAATGTTCACATCCTCATGGGTGCATACAGACTGCACTTAGAGGTCAGGTGAATCTGAGACATAACAATTGTCTTAATGAACAACTTCAATAAAAAATAAGCCGAGCAGAATGTGCACTTTTATGGGGCAAAGGGAAAAATCCACCCTTACTGCTCCATGTGACCATCTCTTGATAGAAAACATGGATGGTGATGTTCATGTGATCAATAATGGGATTGGACTAACAGCATAAATGCCATTTAAAGGAAAGAGCAGGATGTGTCTGCTGCAGATACGTAGGTCTTTGGGAGTGCAGGGGGAGCTCCTTAAGACCTTTTATGACTCTGTGATGGCATTGGGCTGGGGCAGCAGTATCTCTGCTGGTAACAAAAAGAAACTGAACAAGCAGATCAAGACGCCCAGCTCTGTTCTGTGATGTCCTCTTAAAGCAGTGGAGGTAGTGAGCCACAGGAGAATGGTGGCGAAGCGGTCATCCCTGTTAGAGAACACCTCCCACCCCGTGCAGACCACCCTGAAAGCACTGAGCAGCTCCTTCAGTGACAGGCTGGCCACACCTACAGTGTGTGAAGGGGAGATTTAGGAGGTTGTTCCTTCGACAGTGCACAACAGCAGCAGACCACATTTAAAAATACACACGTGTATACATATATGCACACGCTGGGTTCTATTATATCATAATCTGCAATAGTTACAATGAAACTGCACAATGCTTTCTTTACTCTGTGTCCTGATAGAAACATTCAACCACTACACCATGCAAGATCCCATTTTGCTGCTAAAAGATGTGTGTGTGTGTGTGTGTATATATATATATATATATATATATATATATACACACACACACATGTATATGTGGGTACAACCGTATACACACATATATTGTTGTATAGTGCTATTGTTAAAGTTAATGCTGAATCTAACTTTTCCTGCTCTCTTGATTTTGCAGCTGTAATAATGTGAATTTCCCAATCCTATATCATCTTATCTTGTGTTAAACAACGTACAGTATTCTCTGGTTTTCCTTTCTCACCTTCTCAGTCTTTAACTTTATTTCTCTTCTTTTAGCTGACGAAGGCAAAGATGAGAAAATGGAAGGTGGTTCAGCTACAGAGGAGAAAAAAGGTTAGCTCTGAGTCAAACACCTACACTCTGTCTTACATTTGAAGCACAGATGACAGCACTGGAACAAACCTTCTCTGCTATTTTTGACCTTTTAAGATTGAGCTGCGCTTTAAATGTATACTTTACAAGATTTCGACTCCTCAGCTGATGAATTCTGGGCTTGTTATTACACAAGGATTTTGTTCACACCGCTTTAAAATGTTTAATTAGAATTTTTTTCTTTTTTTAGAACAAAAAGAGGAGAAGGACAGTGTGAAACCAGACGAGTCTGGCAAACTGCAGAATGGAGAGAACGCCAAAGACGGAGGAACAGCTGCACCTGTGGTTAATGTCAGTGAAGAGAAGAAGAAAGCCACCAAGCAGAGGTTCATGTTCAACATCGCTGACGGAGGATTCACAGGTGGACACACATGCAGCCGTTCACACTTTTTTCTCTTCTTTCTCTTCTCTTTTCTTCTGTTTCGTTTCTGCCTGTTTTGACCTTCCTGCCTTGCTTTCCAGAGCTTCACTCTCTGTGGCAGAATGAGGAGAGAGCAGCTACCGTCACCAAGAAGACCTTTGAGATTTGGCACCGCCGCCATGACTACTGGCTGCTTGCTGGCATCATACAGTATCCTTTCAGACGGACAATATCTTTAACACACTCTTCTTCACTCTTCATAGGTTATTGCTGTCTTCTGTTAAGAGAATGTAACAAGGTGCAAAAAGTTGTTGCAGGTTTATAAACAGGTTTCGTGACACCAGGGTGACCAAATATCATTTCACATTTACAGACTGTAAATTTCACACTCATATTAAGTCAATTGAAGGAGGAGCAGGCTGTTTCAGGCTGACCACAGAATTGAATAAAGAGAGGATTTAGCTAATATTGATCCATTAAAATGTGCCTGGATTTATATAGATATCAATTCTATGAAGTGGTTTGAGTGGTTTCGACCAGTAGCAGCCTCTAGGGCTGAAAAATCAATACACAAGTGCCAAAAATTGCATTTCCGCTAATTGGTCAGTGTCTGTAGAGCCACATAGTTGCTGCCTGCTACAGAAACATATAATGCGTTCTTTTGGTTTAAATGTAGGAGCTTAGCTGCTTAAAATGACAGGTGTGCCGGTGTAGACTCTGTAGCTGATAGCTAACTTTAACTGAACTGGACTTCTCCATGTTTGTGCTGTTAATGCCTTTTGGAGCATTTTAGTTAAATTATCTGACAGATAAACTTACTTGTGCAACTATTCTATTTGATCATACAGTCAGCATAGATTTCTTTCACTGGATTGTCCAATTATGGTCACTTATGTCTAAAAACAAAAAAAACAAAAAAAAAGAAGCTTACATGGTGATGTCCCGAAACCAGTGTGTGATTTGAGGCGTTCATCTTCTGGAAATAGCTCTGCTATTAATTGAATGAAGGACAGTGATGTATGTTTAAAGTCTTTCCACCCAAATTGTTACCCTGTTCTAAATGGCATTGACCATCCAGACACACCTGTGTTGTTATTCTTGACTTTGGCGTCTCTCAGACACGGCTACGCTCGGTGGCAGGATGTGCAGAACGATGTGAGGTTTGCCATCCTCAATGAGCCCTTCAAAGGGGAGATGAGCAGAGGCAACTTCCTAGAGATCAAGAACAAGTTTCTGGCCCGCAGGTTCAAGGTGAAACGAGTACACGGTTATCATTTGAGTTCTCTGTGTGAATGTTTGTCTGCGTGTCATATCTCACTGAGCACGTCTGGTCCACATGCGTTTCCTGTACAGTTACTCGAGCAGGCGCTTGTGATCGAGGAGCAGCTGCGCAGGGCGGCCTACCTGAACATGACAGAGGACCCGGCTCACCCCTCCATGGCCCTAAACACACGTTTCAGTGAGGTGGAGTGTCTCGCCGAGTCCCACCAGCATCTCAGCAAAGAGTCAATGTCTGGAAACAAGCCTGCCAATGCAGTGCTGCATAAAGGTGAGACACGTTACAAATCAGAAAAGTAAAGCGAAAGTTCTCACTGACTTAAAATCTATATCTGTAACACTGAGAAGTCTCGTGATTAAAACAGTGGGACTGTCAAGGGACATTATTCTGCACATGGTTTCCTTTTACCAAGTAACTGCAGAGTCAGCTGCTTGCAGGTGCTTCTTCACCAAAATGACAGTATATGCACATAATGACATACGTAATTGCAGCTGCCTAGACATCAATGAACTCACAGTAATTATCCTCCTTCTAATGAAAAGTGTCTCAGTTATAGCAGCAGCAGTCATAGTTGCTCAGTTTTCTCCCACTGTGCCGGCGTTGGGCCAGGGGCTGTTTAACACTAAGACTACTTTTATTAAATGGCATGAAACAATAATGCGACATATTTTATATTTATTTAAAAAAGACATCGTGGAGCTGATGAAGCATGTGAGTCTGGTGAAAACAGTAATGTTTAAAGGTCATTTGAATAGTGAATGAATGATGAAGAAATGTATTTATTTCACAATCCAGTGGTGATGAAATGGTGAAAGTAATGTGTTTTTTTTCTTGTGTTTTGCTTTTGGTGCTCTGGTTTTTGAAATGCTTTCTCTGTATTTTTCAATTCTCTATGTTATTTTGAAAAACTGCACTACAACGATTAGAATAATTGCTTTTTCATGTCTGGGTCATGGTTTTTTGAGTTGTTTGACAGTAGACAACTTCAGCTACACACGCTGTTTAAAAACAAACAGAGGGAGCGTTGGAAATTTTTTAAGGCAGACATATTGGACATTCTTCAGTGCTTTAAAAGTTCCGCTTCAATTGCTTCAATTACCAGAGTACGTTTTCTGACTGAGAAAAGGGCTGTGTAGGTAATGCATTTCAATCTGTAGTAAATATTTGTCCAAAAACTCCATTATATTCCATCATATTTTAACTCATCACCAGTATTGTTTTACTTTACATAAACAGACATTTCCGCCATAAACAAAAATTAGCATCAAGTGCAAAAAACCCCTGCATCCACACTGTACAATTACATTGTTGTCTAGAGGTAAACTGTCTCAAATTCAGGAAAAAGAGCCTTATAAACTCACAAATATGGATTCAGTGCATCTTTAATGGGCCTGGAACGAGATGAGACACTTTTGCCTCCAAGCTTGATTTCACACAGAGCTCAATCTGGGAAATGTGTAAGGTTTATATTTGTCGTTATTTTATGAGTGTTGGTGAAATGTTACAAATGGTACTGAAGGAGAGATACTGTGTAACTCTTGTGCTCCATATTTAATTCAGTTCAATTCCATTTTATTTACACAGCGCCAATTCACAACAGCAGTCGCCTCAAGGCGCTTTATATTGTAAGATAGACCCTACGATAATACATACGGAGAAAAACCCAACAATCGTACGACCCCCTATGAGCCAGCACTTTGGCGAGAGTGGGAAGGAAAAACTTCCTTTTAACAGGAAGATTCCTGTTAAAGTTTTACAAACCCATCCTTACTGTTTTCTGTCCCCTGCTGCTTTTTGGCATGCCACGCTGTTAATTTTAACCAAAAACCAAAATTTGACTGCTCACCCCTGTTATGCCGATTTCTGTGCTGCATTTCTAGTTCTCAAACAGCTCGAGGAACTGCTGAGCGACATGAAGGCCGACGTCACCCGTCTCCCAGCTACCATCGCCAGGATACCCCCCGTGGCCGTGCGGCTACAAATGTCCGAGAGGAATATTCTCAGCCGATTGGCCAGCCGGGGCCCCGAGGTCACCGCTCAGAACCAATCACAGACCGCACAGCAGATGCAGGTGCCGCGCTGACCAATCCCCTCGCACATTTCACACTCCCCAAACGAGGCCAGTCGCACTCACCTCACCGCCATGTAGCAGAATTCCTCCCCCTCAGCCACCATGTACAGCACAGTCAGGTTAGTACTTCTTCCTCTGCACCCACAACCCATCTCCGGACTCAGAAGAGCATCAGCTGTGCTGCTGGACTTTATTTTGAAAAGACTGGGACTGTAGATGTAGGGTGGGAGCGAATGTAAGAATCGGTTCTCTTTCTTTGCGGCAGACTAGATACAGACGTCTTTCTCCTCCACTGGGAATCAGATTGAACCCCTCTGTCCTGAACACTGAACTGACCTGTCCTTCCAGCAGGATCTAACATGTGTGTGTAACTATATGTATAATGAAGCAGAAGAGGCTTAGACCGGAGGGAAAGCAGCATGTTTGGAGTATACTGGTGCTTTGTGGTAACTTTTGGATTATTCCAGACTTCAAGGGATTTTATTGTGCTTGTTTTCACCTTTAGGAAATTGTGAAATTTTTGTTTGTATGTTTTTTTAGAAGTCATTTAACTCTAATGTCCTCATCTGTATGTGTGTATGGAGAGTGAAGGTGTGTGTGTTTTCTTGTATGTATGTGTGTGTTAAACAGGGCATAGTGACATGCATCTCTACTGCAGAATGCCCCGACACTGAGAAGGTGTTACTGTCACTTTTGTATCAGTCAGTCAGTCAGATCTGTTACCTCTTCTTCCGTCCTTCTCAAACTCTTGCCTGATCCGACGGGTGACCCAGTCGGGGATCAACTCTTTGTGCTCACAAACCCAAACAGCACCTTGACATTCCTAACTGCACCACAGATTTGCTTCATGGGAAGTCTCCTGTAATACAAACTCGCAATAGCTCCCCAGCTTTTTAGGTACATGGGATGGCGTTGAGGTTGATGGCAATCTTAAGTTAATTTAATTTCTTACTGTCTATTGTTATGTTGTTTTGCATTATTGAATATTATTATTATGGTTACCACCCTGTTGTTTTTATCATTGCTGTTTGTTTTTATGGACTACAATAAAAAAAACTCAACAGTTTCTTATTGTTACCACGTTTTATTTTTAAACTGATTATATACGTTTGGTTCTCCTTTTTTTCTTGAGCACTGCATTCTTCTACTTCTGTTTCTAGCCATGTGAGCGTTGATACTAAAGGGATGGCAAGTTCTGTGAAGAGTGACAACGCCAAACTCTGCGTGGTTTACTGTTAAAATTTATTTAGACACTAGACACGTTATTCATAGGTTCATTTTTAGTAAAACCAGAGTTGTAGACATGCTACTCGAATCTCAATTTAAACAATCAGTTTAACAAATTTACCCAACAAAGTGGCCACTGACACTATATATATATATATATATATATATACACAGAAAACTCAATTTTCTCTGGTTTTGCTTTTTTGCGTCTCCTTGCAACGACAGTTAGCATGAGGTGATTGTACCTGCAGTTATTTTAGGTTCATCGGTAATCCAGCTTCTCAAGGATGGCACATTTTTGACACATTGTTGCCTCTCCACCTCTGTATCGTGTTCACATTGGTTACGCTTCCTAACAGGACAGATTGATTTCCCTGAAGTTTAACTGACGCCGTGTCGTACTGGGATGATCGAGTGCTTCCTTAATTTTTTGAGCAGTGCCTCAGAAGACGCATCTGCATGGATGATGAATGCCCGGCTGTCATAGAAAATGTAAACATACATATTTCAATTAAACCGTCAGCTAGACACAAACAAAGGTCTTTAACTCACAGCAAAGTATAAAACGATTGATTTACTTAAACCTCGGTGAAATAAATAAAGTAACATTTCATTTATTTCCCGTTTAAAGAGACACAGGTAACACTGAAAATGACCTTAAATTACTTTCTTCAGCCATGTGTTCTTTCTGGGGGGGAAGGGGGCGTGTCCCTGTCCTGTTTGCCAACATGCACGCGCAAGTTGCGTGTACGCGAATGAGACTGCGAGATACCCTCCTGGCTTTTTCCTCTAAGGTCACCATGAGGTTTGTGTCTTTAGTAAAACTAGTTATGAGACAGAAATAAATGAAGTTAAAAAAAAACCAAAAAACACTCCTGAACTGAAACCTGGGGGGAAATGAAAGATGGTGGAAGAGGTGTGACTTCCAGGAGATTTTTTAAACCTTATTTTGAGTTAATATCAGCAAAAAAAGAAAATGATTCAGATAAGTTATATCTTATTTATCAAGTGACCCTTTATATACAGTTTTAGCTTCAAGTTATCATTGAAATACAATCAAAATGTTAGAGAAACTAAAAACAAATGGTCAGTTTCTTCTAGAGGGAATTTTATGCTAAAATTACACGATAATCCATATCGTCAAATGTGCAGAGGCCTTACTACACATCCACTCTTGTTTCTAAGTTAGGTTTCAAGGTGTTCAGGGACCATTTTAAAGGAAGTTGGCCATACATGTTCAGCCGCGCTGTCACGAAGTGGCTCAGATGGTCATAGATTATTATTTTCCTTTTTATTTTTTTATAAAGGGGCGTTAAAAAACTTGCATTAAGGAAGGTTTTTTCTTTAATTTGTAACGTTTGCATGCACAAAAAAAGTGCACGTTCAGAACAGTCTGATACTGTTCTCGCACACAAAACATGCCATAATTTGCATGCAAACCTGGAAAGACAAAGTGGAATTTACATGGAAGCAAATGCAGCGAGGTGGAAAAACCTGAGAGAATTTGTGTATGGAAGAGTTTGTTAGAGGAAGAGCAGAGAAGAAGCGGGGCAGGAACAGGCACATTTTCTTCCACAGATAGAATCCTAATTAAGAAAATTGGAGTAAATTACAGGGCGGGAGGGTTACTGGGCCGGTAATGAAGCCTGATATCTTATCATGAAAGAGAGTGAGCCAGAGAGGAAGGCTAAACTTGAGCGAGACTGGGTGTAAGGAAAAAGGGGATTTAACCTGCGCTCAAAATTCATGAGCTGAATGTTAAAGTAACCTGATTCCCTCTGTGAGTTTTACTCTGATCCGTGGCGGAGGAATATTCATCATCGGGATTTAACCAACCATCACTTCCTCGTACAGACTAAACTAGCCGTAGTGCAAGGGGGGGTGGAGTCCACATAATGTCTTGTGGGTAAGTTTCTTGTGCATATGTGACAAATATTTAATTTTCTTTTCCCGCTGCTGCTTTTAGGTGTTTGCAAAACCTTTTTTTGTAATTGAGCTTCTGTTCTACCTGTTTCTACTGTTGCTACTTTACTTTTTATGCTTTGTCTGTTCTTTTCTGTCTCTTTGAAGACTTTGGAGGATATGCTTAACCCTCAAACCACCAAGCAGTGTTAAATGCTAAAATTACTAACTTTTTTAAAACAATATTTTATACAAGAATGCTTTTTTAAATGGCTTTATTTGTGCTTATTATACCTATACGGCTTCCCTAATCCATGACAGATATTCTGTCCTAATGTAATTAATTATAGTTTTCCATCATTTTTATGAGTATTTGCATAAACAGTAGTTAGTATTCTGCTAGTTCACAGCAGAATAGTAAAATGTGATGATTATAAGTGGAAAATTACAGTAAAGTCAGAGATTACAATGTTTAAAAAATTGCCACACTAATGGATAGATAGAATAGCTCTTTACTGTCATTGTACATGTACAACGGGTGCTCCACACCAACTGTGCAGGAGCAAAAAACAAATATAAATAGTAAAAAAATCAGGAATAAACGGCAAACAGAAGAGATATATACAGCCTAAAGGAATATATACAAAACAAGAGAAAGGCACACAATAGAAAGCAAAGTGCTTGGAAGCAGTGCAAAGGGACATGGTCCTATTAAAAATACAAAAAGCTGTCGGAGAAGTCGACAAATTCATGACAGGTGGCATATTCATGATTAAAAATATCCCAGTGGCACTTTTAAATATACGACTGGAATCATTTGATGGAGTAGATTCTGTCATTTATGACTCCAGTTGTTACAGTGTGGGTGGAAAAGTCTTTTCTGAACATCGTGGTTTGTAGTGCCGTTTTCATATATATGCTATAAACACTTATTTAACCAGTAAGCTTTGGAAACAAAACAAAAAAAGCGAAACAGAGATATGACAGCAGGAAATTATGAGCAGGGAGAACAAAAAAAACACAGTCCGAATCCGAAAAAACAGGTAATAAAGCTCCAAGATCCCCAAGGGGAGTGAAAGTCTGTAGTTTAAGGACAGTTTGGATTTCCTTCAGTCTTTGTGGTGCATTGTAGCTGAAAGCAGATCTGCAAATATCTCGAGTATTCACTGCGTCTTGAATTGTAGTTGCAAGATTTAAATATTGTGCGGTGGCTTTATAACTGAACTCAGGCTTCTGGACTTCACTTTTGCTTGGCTGAAGAAAAGGAGGTCATAATTCAGTGTAGTTCTGAAAGCAGATCTAATGTATTCAAACATTTGCTCACTTTAGTCCCTTACCTGTCACTCATACTTGCATTACTTCTGTATAGAGTTTGCATTTTCCCCCTTAGTCATGCAGGTTTTCTCTACTTTGCATTGAAAAACTCCCTGGGTGCCTTAACCTGCCTGTATGAGTGCATGACACTCTTACAAAAGAGATTCTTTATTTCAAGAGTGTCACTTCCTGGTTAGATAAAGGGTAATAATATGGAAAATAAGCATTGGGTCATTAATCTTGGAAAACATCCAAACATGTCCAAATGGGATTTGCCTTTTGTTTTTAAAGTATTTTTTTTTTTTTTTAGGAAATCAGGTAACAGACATATGGAAATTAGAGTCTACACATTCACTCACCAGATACTTTATTAGCTAAACCTGTCTAATTAATTCTTAATGCAGCAGCTCAGTGCATTAGCTTATATGTAGATGTGGTCAAGATGACCTGCTAAAGTTCAAACTGAGCATCAGAACAAGGAAGACAGGTGATTTAAATGACTTTGAACATGGTTTGGTTGTTGGTATCAGGAAGGCTCATCTGAGTATTTCAGAAACTATTGGATCTATTGTGATTTTCCCACACAACCATCTCTGTGGTGCCTTGTTAATGTCAGAGCTTAGAAGAGAATGGACAGACTGTTTTGAGCTCATAGAAAAGCAACAGTAGGTCAAATAACCACTCATTACAGCCACAGAACAGCATCTCTGAATGCACAACATGCTGAACCTTGAAGCAGATAGGCTACAGCAGCAGCAGAAGGCCACACCCAGTTGTCACTCCTGTCAGCTAAGAACAGGAAACTGAGGCTATGATTTACATGGGCTCACAAAAACCAGACAATGAAATATTAGAAAAACGTCGCCTCATCTGATGAGTCTCTATTCCTGCTGCAAAATTCAGATGATATCGTCAGAATTTGGTGTAAACAGCCCGAGAGCATGGATCCATCGTGCTTTGTATCAACATTTAAAGTGGCTGTTGTGGTGTAATGATGCAGGGATTAATTCTTGGCACACTTTGGACCCTTAATACCAACTGAGCATGAACACCATAGCTTACCTGAGTGTTGTTGCTGACCTTTATGACCAGTGTGCCCGTCTTCTGATGTCGGCTTCCAGCAGGATAATGTGCCATGTCACAAAGCTCACAACTGGTTTCTTGAGCATGACAATGAGTTTTCTGTACTCAAATGGCCTCCACAGTCACCATCTCTCAATCCAATAGAGCACCTTTGGGATGTGTTGGAATGAGAGGTTCACATCATGGATGAGCAGCTGACAAAGCTGCAGCAACTGTGTGATGCTGTCAGATCAATATGGACCAAAATCTCTGAGGAATGTTTCCAGAACCTTGTTGAATCTATGCCACTAAGAATTAAAGCAGCGCTAAAGGCAAAAGCTCAAAGCAATATTTGGTAGGAAATGCAGCCTAAATGCTGCCCGACTGTTCCCCAATCAAAGCGGTGGCATTTAGTTTGAAACATACAAAAAGAGAGAGGAACAACTCTTCACTTTTAGAAACAAAGAAGTTGTGATTGTGAGGCTAAAAGAACAATTTCTGTCACCAATCACTAATATTATCTTAGCTCTTCAGGCCTTTAATGAGCAGAGCAGAAGTGCGTGTACTGTAAATTCCTCTAAACAGAAACAGTTTGATGCATTGCAACATACTGATGCATTGCAACACTCAGCAGACTGACCAAATCTGGGAAACATCCTTGTTGTCACTCTGAGGCGGTACAAAGACAAAGTGTGTGTGCACATTTCTGCCTGTGTCCCCCAGCCTGAGAACTGAAGCTTTGTGATGTTAGATGGGGAAGCCAGCTTCAACTGTTAAACATGAGAACCTCAGTGCAGAATAATGCAAACTGCAATAGCTTGTGTTAACCACGACCAACAGCACCTGCAGGGCTCTGTGTGTGTGTGTGTGTGTGTGTGAGAGAGAGAGAGAGAGAGAGTGTACAGGGGGGTGAGGTGATCTATATGTTGCAGTTTCTTCCACTTTTTTTTTTTTCACCCAGAGTTTAAGCACAGCTTCAACTTTGCAAATTTATCTGTAACGATCTTAAATTAAGACCATTAGAATTAATTTCACACTTCAGGGTGGCCCACGGTTATATATTTGTTGGGAAAAGGAATAAAATATTTTACATGAATTCAAATTTGCCTTCCCAAGCCTGTTATAGGTAAATATGACATGCAAGTTAGATTCAGATTATCTGTGGTTCTTTAACATAAAATAAATTTTTAAATGTCTTTGCAAAGTAGCCAGACATTTTGTCGTGTGTGTGTGTGTGTGTGTGTTGCATTGCAAGAAACCTGGCCTCTCCATGAAAATTATGGAGCAAAGATAAAAACGTGGCATTAAATTATTTGCCTAATGCCAGTTTTCAGCTTCGGTTTTGGTGCTGCTGCCTCTGTAGTCTGATAATGAAAGGCGCTCACACTTGCAGCTGAAAGCAGCACACACACACACACACAGTTATATATAAACATATCTGCACACAGAGGGGGGAAGGTTGAACTGTGAATGAGGAAGCGATCTGTGACTCTGACCTTTGTGTGTTATATACACACCTGGAAGTAAAGTACAAACAGTCAACAGTGGTTGCAGACAGGTGGGCAGGCAGAGGGGAAAAGCTTTGCAAATGCTTAGTGAGAGACAAAGTGTGGGCTTGTTCACGCTGGCACGAGAAGCTCAAACTGCCTATTTGGTGGATGTTTTATTCCTGTAACTGAGCTGGAATTACTGGTGTGTTGCTCTGGCTTGTGATTCGCTGCCGAATGGAACCGTTTGAATCTCGACTGCTGCCATTTTTGTCGAGGTCTGGGCAGAAAACTAAGCGATGGAGCACCAGAGGGCACATGTTCATAGCTTAAAACTACACCATTGTCAAATGTAACAAGTTTTTTTTTTTTGGTTGCTGTTGTGGTTGTCGTCTAAAAAAGTCTCTATCTGGTGGAGGAATTCCGGCCTGTCAGCTATTTTGGTTCCTGTCTTGCTTTCACTATTTTGTGAAAGGAGACGTAAAAAGGAAGGAAGAGGAGCGCGAGAGAGATCGACAGAGAGGAGGAGAGGCAGACGTATACAGTCTGTACGTCTTGTTGAGTGTCACTTGTTTGCCGAGGAAGCCGAGGAGAGTAAGTGTTTACCTGTTTTCCTACTGAGACCGAGGGGAGTAGGATGTAGAAAGAGGGTGGAGGGAAGAGTAGATGGAGGAGAATGGCATGGGCTGATGGTTGTTTTGTGAATATGGCCTTATGCAGAGGTTAACATTAGATGGGAAATGTCGGTGTCTGAAGTCGAGTAAGTACGTTAAAGAGTAAACGCACGCGAATGAACCAGACTTCATTTCAGTTTAAGCGACCGTGAAGTGAGGAACTAGTGAGGAAGGCAGGTTTTTGTCTTAGATTAGTGATTTGAATAAAAAGCAGAAACGTATACTTCAGAGTTTACACATGTGACACAGGTACAAGCGGCTCCTGCTCACCAATCGCTCTTCTTCTTCTCTTTGGTCCCAGAAACGCTGAAAAGACAACATGGTTCGGTGAGTCAGTCCCCGGCTGGACACTGTAGTACTCTGTTAGCCAGCTCTGGTCGTGTTCTTTGTGTTTTGTGCAAGCTGTAAAGACAACTTCTCTCTTTCCATTCTTCCTCCTGTGTCGTTCTCCAGCTGCCGACTCGTCCTGCTCTCTTCCTCTGTCATGTGGTTGCC
Organism: Oreochromis niloticus; assembly: GCF_001858045.2. Lineage (NCBI taxonomy): Eukaryota > Metazoa > Chordata > Actinopteri > Cichliformes > Cichlidae > Oreochromis > Oreochromis niloticus. The sequence continues at coordinate 23,270,431 of NC_031976.2, read as the reverse complement.
TTGTCTTGTCTGTTTGTTCTAAAAAAAATGTGTCATAGATGATGTTTAAGTTCAGAGCTTCGAGTAAAACACCTGTTAGCCTCTACACTTGCCTTCTTTAGTGGTTCTGTATCATGTTCCCTTTGCATGAGCTGCCACTAGTGTGTATTGGTAACAGTATTACAGATGTTCTCCTTTTCAACCCATTCCCGTATAAAGCTCACTTTTGGCATCCCTAAGTTAAAGATTTCCTTGATTAAAATGGAAAATGTAATAATTTAAAACAGGTTGTTTTTTTTTTTTATCTGTGAGTGTAGTTTTATGAACCTCGAATACACCCTACCCTTTTGAACAGTGATGTATTCAAACTTGACTAATTCTAGTTCACCGTATTTGTCGAGAAAAACCCAAAGTTAGGATTCTCCAACATTTATAGGGCCCGTTTTTGTGCCATGCTGTTGCAGTGAGCTGGTGAGGCGACTTTTTCTGATGCAGCGGCATTCAAAATGTTCTTGCTGTTTAAAAAAAAAACATTTTTAATCTAAATGTGCCTAAAATCTTTAAAAAGCAATATTAGGTCTGTTGAATTTTTTTTTGGTTAGCCACAAAGTGTTAGCCAACGTGTGTCACACCTTAAAAGCGAACGAATGACAAACACGATTTTGGTCCGGAGAGTTTGTGGATTTGTGGGTTATATTTGTACAGACGTGCAGCATAGTATCAATATTTCTGCTGCTGTTTTATTCCATTCTGAAATGCCTTTAATGAAACGTTTAAACAGACGTCATTATGTACTGTTTAATAGTAAATGATAAGGAGATTGAGCAGAAAAGGTAATTTTGCATTTTCTGATCAAGATTAAAGTCTGTAAACGTGATTAATATGCACGCACAGCAAAAACTGCTGTTTTGACTGTGAACCGTAATCCATTAACTGTGAAACTGGCGTAATCTAAAAAATATCTAAAAATAGTAACAGAAGTTTGCAGCAATTTACTAGAGATCAGAGATGTGCTAAAACTGGTGTTCGAAAGGCTGAAATAAGTTTTCTTTTCTTTTTGTAGACCGGTGAGATTAACCTCAAAGTTTCTGTGAGGATGTGCAGCTATTTTGTGTTTTTTTTTAACCAGTTAACTTTATACTCACAGTGATCCTGTGCACAGTTACTTGCGTGTTAATATGCATATGACATTAATCTCGTAAAGTCTTTTGTGATGGCTTCGCATTGAGTGTATTTTTATGTTTTACACACTATATTTATGTCTATGCAGATGGTTCCACAGAGATATCACAGGCCTGCAGGCCGAGGAGATACTCAAGAATCGAGGCATTCATGGCAGCTTTTTGGCTCGGCCCAGCAAGAAAAATGTTGGCGATTTCTCCCTGTCTGTAAGGTAATAGAGCACCCAAAATCTTTATTTGATTTTGTGAATTTTAAAGCTCGTGCTTGATGTGCATGATTCATCTCAGGATAACCCCGGCGCAAAAATGGGATTCCTGCATTCCCAGCTTCTTTAAATCCCTAAATTCCTCCAATTTAAAGTATTTCTCTATTTCTTGTCTTTTTCTTTTTAAATACAAAGAGAGATGCTGAATATTTGAGGACTCCATGTACTGCAGGTGTAAATGAAAGCACCCGCCACACTTTGCGATCGTGAAAAAGTCAAACTTTGAATTGTAAATGACTATTTTATTCCTGTTAAAATAGTGCAGATAAATACTGATATGGTTGCTATTCACGATGTCAACAAATAAAGAAGCCTTTGGAAATAATGAACATGATTTAGTCACAGATAGATATCTGAAAGATATCTGATACCTGAAATAATCGTTCGGAGTAGCAAAACCTTGTTTCACGGTGTTGGCTTATATTGCGACTGTGCAGTAGAAGTGTGGTGAAGGTCACATGTCAGAACTTTTTCCAAAGACAATATTTCTGTAGATGCTTCTGCATTGTATCAATGGGCATTTCCTATAAGCAGGTCTTAAAGGAAAGCTACCATGTAGGTCAATTTCATAATCCTGAAAGTTGAAATGACATAAAACATCTGTTCACTGATGATCCAAGGGGTAAAATCTGTTGTTTAAGAGACAAAAAGATGGAATAAATTGTAGCTTTTCATATTTCAGTAACCATCATCCAGTTTTTGCACGTTAAAAAAACCACATTTGGCACTTTTGTCTTTTTTGAGTTGAAGGTCAGTGATCAAAACCACAGCTCCTCTCATTTACCAAGTCAAAGTGCTGCTGTATAAAACATTAAACCCATTAACCACCATCTGAGGATATTTTAAAAACACATTTTAGTTACACAGGTTTCTTTTTCTATCTTATACACGTCTTGCGGATTGGAGCCTTTAAACGGAATAAAGGCGATACGCTCCGGTAACATCCAGTTGCTCCAGTGCCGAGATGAAAGTTAAAAATTTTGTCCCAAGCCTAAATATATTCAGTCGATGTTAAAGGGTATTTATTTCTTGAAGCCAAAGTCTTGTTAAATGCTTCATGCAAAAAGAAAAAGACTTTGGCAAGATTCCTGGTCCAAAGTGATAACAGGAAGCACAATAGATCTAGAAAAGTCTTTATACTCAGGCAAGCAGAGAACACAAAATATATACACTATGTGTTAAAATTAAGTCACAGCCCAGCCTGAGTGAGCATGCATTGACACACACACACACACTATAAGCACTGTTGGCTGCAGAATCTGTGAAATGCTCTGTGAGATTGTGGTTGAGTAATTTGTGGGCCGAGTGTCCTTGATCTTTTTTTCCTCAGATAAAAAGGACATAAAATTTGTTGTGTAGGTCAATTTTTATTACACACTGTCAACAGGAAGTTTTATGTGAGGAAAACACTGACGGTTAGTTGGTGTGGCCTTATCTTCTCAGGGTGGGTGAGCTGGTGACCCACATCCGCATCCAAAATACAGGAGACTACTATGACTTATATGGCGGTGAGAAGTTTGCCACGCTGTCAGAGCTGGTGGATTACTACACGGCGGAGAACGGCATCCTGCAGGACAAGGACGGCACCGTTATCGAGCTCAAATATCCCCTCAACTGCTCCGACCCCACCACAGAGAGGTGTGTGCATCGTTATGTCTCAGCTCTGTGTTCACTGTTCAAGCCCCAGCCGGTTAATGTGGCCCACAGTCACCGGCCTCTCTGCGATGGCTCCACCTACACTTTCGGGTTAAGTTAAAACAGTGGTTAGTTAGGCGGTTGAGTCAAATATAGTCAACTGTGACCAGGTATATTTCCTCTGTAGTTGGGATAACAGGCATCATTTGTTGTTTCAATATTTCTTTCGGCTTTAATCTTTTCCTCTGGTGGAAACACTTTTGATCTGAGGCCAATTTCAAATAATTTATATGTAATAGCAACTTTTCTTTTACCGTATGAGTCAGTAAAAACAAGTGCCCACGCTGTCGAGCTGTCGAGACTTTATTCCTACGCCAGTCTCCCCTGCTGCAGCTTGTGGATTACATACGAGCAGCATGTATTCTTTTCCAGGTGGAAACTTTATTTGCAATTCAAGTATTTCTTCAGAGAAACCCCCGCAGGTTACATATAAAAATGTAGCTCCCTGGAAACAATCAGATACGGCTTTGGGCCCCAAAAAACTAAGAAGGCTCAAAAAAAATAACCCCATCCTTCCTCCCCAATTATTCATAATCCATATTCCTGACATATGATCAAATATTCTGCGTGTTTTGGTTTAACTGCTGCATGACGGTGTTTTAAGTGGGGTATTCACCCATGATTGACTCCAAACACATCATCTCCTAGATCCTCTCTTGAGTTCAGATTTTTGGCTTGGCTTAACTTTTTACTTCCTCCAGAAGTATTTAAAAACACTTTTAACCCAGCTCCGGACATGCATCACTCTGCACAGTGATGATCAAACATTCAGGTGGTGTGTTTGTTGCATATGAATAGATTATTGCAACACTGGTTTCATTTTTTCCTCTTAATAGAAAATAGATCAAAGTCAACCAGAATTCCCCCTAAAATTACTTCTATTTTTAACCAGAGGTGCAAAAAAAAAAAGAAAAAAAAGGAAATCAATATCTGGCATGAATTTAAATATGCAGTGATATCAGACTTTGACTCTTTTGATAGCGGAGATTTATTTTTAACCTTTGCACCCATATATCCGAGAGATTCTGGCAGTACTTTAAGCAGCAGTGCCGGAAGTGTTGTTTATCTTAGTTCCCAGAACAGAGTGGTTTAAGTAAATGGACGTGGAATAAATCACCAGCAGTTATTGTCCACGAAAGCCATTTTTTAGGGAAACATTAACAAATAATTTGCAACAGTTTATGTAAATAAAGATTTTTATTTTTTATTTAAGATGAAATAAACTCATAAAGGATATCATTTAGAACCATTTGAGAGGATCACGTTACGAGAAGCTGCATAAGGAAGAGCCTGGCTTTTGACGCTTCAGTTTTGAGTGGTTTGGTAGTCAAATCAGCAGTCATTGCTGTAACAGGAGTAGTTCTTCACTAAAACAACCGCTTTTAAATTTAACCTAAAAATGCGTTTTCAAATGCAGGAATTTTAGCCACGCAGCACAGTTTGTAGCAGTTGTCATGCTGCTTCCTAAAACACTTTTTTCCGTTATTTCATTCTTACTGATGTCTGACGTGTCTGCTAAATATAGCCACAGATGATACAGATTTTCTTTTCTAACGTCTTTGTCTGCGTTCACATCAAAGGACAATCCGCCCTTCTGCTATGCGCATAAAAACCTTAATCTATATATTGTTTGACAAAATCAACATCAGAAAGCTTGCATATATATTCTTAGAGCTTATATGCGTAAGCTTTTGAATGCTATGACATTGCTGCTGGAGGTGGCAGCTAATTGACGGTGTATTCCTCCAAGCTGGAAACATTGCGCGACTCTAGGCTGCTTAAAGTGGGTTAATGTCCAACTTGCAGTGGTAAAGTTGTACACTTTGACTCCTTTTATGACTCAAGGAGGACACTGCTTTCTGTATGTGTGTATTACGGTGTGTTTCACCCAAACTAGATCTACCCTGTGCCCCCCCCTCCCTCCCCGTCCTTCTCTCTCTGTCGGTTGTCTAACTTCCCTTTTGTTGCTGCGGTTGGAAACTTTAAGTTTTGACACTTTTGAAAGCAATGGCCAGACCCTACTTTGCCTTCCTCTATTGCACACTCCATCATGTTCTTGCTCACTCACTTGCTATCTTCCTCATCTAACCCGAACTCTCTCTCGCCTCTTTGCAGAGCACAGTTACCTCACCAGGTTGCATTGTGATGCAGTCCTCTTTATATGAGAGTTCCTATTTACCTAGAAGCTTAACGCTTCCTAGAAAAAAAAAAGGATAAAAGTGCTCGGAGGACATGCATGTTTAAACTGTGGTAAAAAAAAAAATTGACCACTCACATGCACAGCTGCTGTTTTCTGCTGCACAGCTTCTGTAAAACTGAGCCAAAACGACCTCTTTTTTTTCTGTTTTTGCTGTTTTTCTTGCACACTGCCTTAAATAAAAATCACCAGGTGCAGTCTGTATTTATTTGTCTTTGTAAAAGCATGCTGTGTGATTTGGCAAAGAATTCAATCTTGAAAAAAAAAATAGAAAGAAGGGAATTATTAAAAGCATGCAAAAATTACTGCAACACACAAATAAGGGAAAAAAACAAAGCGTTTCTCGGTGTGAGGAGTACTTATCTGTGGATGATAAATGGGGGGGAGTCTATAAATACTTTGTCCTCTTCAGCCACGAAATCTGTCATCAGAAATTTTCCGACCGCAATGCAGGAAGTTTAGAAGAAGAAATCGAGAACTGTGCCTAAAATTAAGTCACAGCCCAGCCTGACTGAGCATGCACTGGCACACACACACACACACACACACACACACACACACACACACACACGAACTAAGTGTTGGACATAAAAATAAATTTGACCTGCTCTATAATGGCAACATCTGTGTATTTTCTCTTGCTGTTTATAACTCCTCTAATACTCCCGATTCTATTGTGGCTTTCTATTTCTATTTTACTGTACGGTACGCATAACAGCCCAGTGAACCACATCAGTGTCTCTCTGACAACCGCTCAGGCTTGAATGCCTTTAATGCAGCACCCATGGCGCTACCGGTTCTTAGCTCACATGCAGAAAGCAGTAAGGAGGAGGTTTTTTGGTTTTTTAAACTTTTGTGTGTTGCTGTGTAAAATGTCAAAGTTATCTTGCAGTGCTCACAAGCCAAAAATCTGCAGCAGACACATTTTAATGCCATTTTAATATTAAACAAGTTTGCGAAACAAACTCAGTTTTTGCTCTGTTTTTAAAATCGCATGCCACGTGTGTGCATGCGTCTCAGGTGGTACCACGGTCACCTGTCGGGGCCCAACGCCGAGAAGCTGCTCTCTGTGAAAGACGAGCCGGGGACCTTCCTGGTCAGAGAGTCGCTGTCCAAACCTGGAGACTTTGTCCTCTCCGTTCTGACGGACGAGATCAGCAAAAGCGGAGGAAAGAGGGTCTCACACATCAAGATAATGTGCCAGGTGGGTGCCATGCATGTATCAGTGGTAAATACGAATGCATGAAACCAGGGTATTGTTTTTCTTTATTACTGTCTTAGTGTAAACGTACAGAAACAAGAGACCTTGAAACTGCGTCCCATCACATAAAAATACTGAGGGGTATTCCCGTATATGTGCAACGCACGTTGAAAAAAGGTTTTAGGTCTCATTTCCCCTTCTTATGTAATAAAAGACTTTTTTCTCATACTTCGGCTATTGCTGAAATAAAAAATAAAAAAAAGCAGCGTCATGTTTTATTGGAAATTAGACAAAACAAGCAGATGAAACCCAACCTTATCCTGATATTAGTCTGTGTTTACACAGACACAGTAAACAGCTGCCAATGATACTCACAAAAACGGCTCACACGGCCGACTCATTTTCATAGACTGTGTCTTTCCGCCATTGGTCACTATCAGGGCCTTTGCATGTTATTTTTAACCACGGCACACCTCACAGAAAACACTCTTCGGCCTGCATTTAAATTGGTTCCGTGTTTTGTGCACTGCTGGGGTTAACAAGATTAATATAAGATTAGTGGTGGGGTCACAAAGGGGCTTTTCACCAGCACGTGGCAGAGATCAGGCCAGTCTGCCGGCCGCACTGCTCTAAATCGTCGGCTGCTGCAGAAGGTGTCTCGCTGCCTTCCACACTGAGGAAATCGGCTTTGTAGCAACTGTAAAACTGAGAATTTTGGGCAGTCCAGCATTGAAGCATTTTTGTAGACATGCTTTGAATATTGTTTGCATGTGCATGTCACAGAGGGATGCTCTCTGACAGCTCTTTTGTACCCTTTTTTTTTGTTTTGTTTTGCCAAATGCCAAACCTTTCTTATTTACTTTGGATTGAATCGTGTATACAGTCTCAGCTCCTTAATACACGCCTACTCTACACTCTTATACCGTCTTGTACCATACAGGCCATCTCAATTTGGCGACCTATTCACAGAATTTCTGCAGAATTTCCCATGTCTCCCTTTGACATGTCAAACATTACCCCAGGATCCACCTGCAGGTTTCGGGGCAATATCTACTCATCACTTCCCAATTTATGTGTTATGTTTATGACACATAACTTTGTGTGTCAATTTATGTGTCATATTTGAAATATGAAAGAGTTTGGAGCCTAGATGCTAAACTCTAAACATTTTAAGCTCGGGTTGTCTGACTGAACTCCAATTTTGCTTTAATCGTGGGTTTTCACTTGGCCATCTTTGAAACTTTTTGTTGTTGTTGTCGTCGACATGATTGGTGTGTGCAGAGTGACAGGTATACCATCGGAGGCTCAGACATGTTTGACACGCTGACAGACTTGGTGGAGCACTACAAACGCAAAGGCATCGAGGAGATCACTGGAAACTGGGTTTTCCTCAAACAGGTGAGATAAACTAGAGACAAATTATGTAAATAGACCAGAAATTATAAAAGCGTGAGTGATGTCTGAGGTAAATGTGACATAAAACGAGGGCAGGATGTCTTCTTTGTAAATTATTTAAAAAGACGAGCAGCACAGCCCACAGATAGGAAACATTACTCACTTGTTTGCGTTTGTCTTAATGATGATGCTGTGTAAAGCGCTCATTGGCTTCTTATTTCCTTTCATCTCTAATATAAAATTTTCCTTCCCCCCCTCAGCCGTATTACTCCACTAGAGTGAACGCAGCAGATATTGACAGCAGAGTGAAACAGCTGGACCAGACCACACAGAAGCAGCAGGATGGCGAGGGAGAGAAGAGCAAGGCGGGCTTCTGGGAGGAATTCGACGTAAGATTTAAACCAAACTTATTGCTGTTTCACACCAAGCATTAGCATAAAATAGACCACACATCAGCATTTTATAAACCGACAGAAATTTCCATCAGGCTTTGGTCTTTTACTTCCTTGTGGGGCCTAAACAACTGTACAGGCAGTATGCTACCATCTTGTGGTTGGAGAATACACTAAATATGGGGCATTCAAACCTTCATTTACAGCTCTGATCACCACACAAGCAGAACATTTAAGTGTTTCTTTTGTTTTCATTGATTCATTTTGAACTTCTGTTGATTTACTTGCTAAACCTGGTAAAGAATATTAGTAAATTTAAACCCTCGTGGCTTTATTTCATTATTTCATTAAAATGTAAATACTTAATGAAAAAATTGTAAACTGATTCACAAAACCAGAATCAGAAATTCTTTTACAAACGAACATTTTAATCGAAAAATCAGTTTAAAGGATTTCCTGGAGAACTAAACTTATCCTTCAAGTTTCTCCTATAGTGGGGAAATCATCATGGACCACACACGGCCCACTTTGATCCATGAGATATACTGCTGTTAAAATATTCCGTTTTTTGAACATGATAAAATAAACGTGTAAAAGCACTAGCTCATTGCCCAGACTGTCCCTGTAGTTATAAAACTTTTTTGTTAATTCACAGAAAATGTTCTATTTTGTTTTTTTTAATTGTGAATTCACTAGAAACCCCGAACTTTTTATGTTAGATAGTGAAAAAACTGAAACCTTTGTCAGTTAATTGTTTAACCATGACTTAATTACATTGGTGTAGTATGAAAAGCCATGGGAGAGGAATTTATCAATAGGGGAAAAGCTGTAAAATTTATGAAAACACAATTAAAAGTCCCAAATTTTTGCCCTCCTGCATATTTTCCAAAGCTATATTTAAAATTTTCAAGTCTTATAAGAATCAAAAATAGAAGTCAACTGAATTTTTTGTATAAAAGTATTTGTTCTCGCATGGCTCATCTGCAGTGTCTGCATGGTTGACTGGGTTTCTGCAGCACACACTTTGGAAATCACTGCTCTCGACACGACCCAGCAGAGCTCCATGTGAAGTCAGCAATACGCTGATTGGAAAATCAAACAGTCTTTAGTACAATGTCTGTGTGCTTCCTCTTGATTATTTACTGCATTTTTAAATAACTAAGAATGTAATAAACATGTGAGAGACCAGTGACAAAGTATGCATGGCTGACAATTAGATGGGAAACTAAAGGAAAACAAAACAAAACGATTCCCATTCCAAGTAATCCTTTTCTGCTTGTGCAAGGAAAAAGACATTTGTTGTGTAGTATGCTGTCACTCTAGCAAGCAGCCCATGTCAGTCATGTGATTGATGGTGCATTAAGGTCAGCATGCGTAGATGGATTTATGTCTTTTGGGAAGGAAAGGTCATCCAAAAAAATGTAAAAATGGACAAACCTTAATTTCTGTAGATGCATTTATGAACTGATGTCCAGGACTGCAGTACAGGACGTGAGTTAATGGGTTATTATTTCTAGTATTGACAAAGTGGGTGTAGCCTAGACTAGACTAACATGTCCTTTTGTATGCTACATGTCAGAAAGGACATGTTCAGGCCTTCTGCTGACCTCATTTTTCTGTGAAAACAGCTGTTGTTATCATTTCCTGTTAGTATAAAACTGTAACATATGTTGGTTTGTATATGGCGCATACTGCACAGGTCACAGCAGGCATTACACTGTCATCCTCTCTCCTGCCAGGCTCTTCAAAAGATGGAGGCAAAGGTGAAAAAGAGCAGAGATGAGGGCCAAAGACCTGAAAACAAGAGCAAAAACAGATACAAGAACATTCTTCCGTGTGAGTGCATTTTTATTTTCTCATTATTATTCTCTGAATTAAAGAAATCAACACAAGCTAATGGCTAACTTTCCCACTGTTTCTCAATTAACTTCTTTCCACTTGTTTTCTCTCACAAGTCAATGACACCAGGGTCATCCTGCAGGACAGTGATCCCAGTGTTGTGGGTTCAGATTACATCAACGCCAACTATGTGAAAGTAAGACTCCAAAGCCACTGAGCTCATAGAAACACAGCATGACAAAGACACAGAAGAAAACTGTGATATTTGTTGCTTTGAAGTCTTTCTTGGTTCCGAGTGTGCATTGATTCGTTCTGTGTTTGCAGAACAAACTGTGGGAATCCGAAGATCAGAAAGTTTACATTGCCACTCAGGGATGTCTAGCAACAACAGTTAATGATTTCTGGCAGATGGTATGGCAGGAGAGGACCAGCGTGATCGTGATGACAACAAGAGAGGTCGAGAAAGGACGGGTCAGTATAGCAACATCCATGCATCCTTTTTTTTCTTATCCAACACAGGGTCACAGTTGGGCTGGAGCAAGAGGCGGGGTACACCCAGGACATGTTACCAATCTATCGCAAAGTATCAGAATAATAAATATAATAACATAAAAGCAGATTAGGAACTTTTACAATTTTGTTTTGAGTTTTTTGTGTGTTTTTTTAATGAATTTGTGAGCTGGTCTGGACATCCTTAAACAATCCTCTTAATTTGAGTCCTGGGTTGGACCTCCTTTTACCTTCAGAACGGCCTTAATTCTTCATGGCATAGATTGGTGCTAGATCCTCAGACATTTTGATCCACATTGGCATGATAGCATCACACAGTTGCTGCAGATTTGTCAGCATGTGAATCTCCTGTCCCACGGTTTCCCAAATGTACTCTATGTAGAGCACTGTGGAGGCTATTGGAGTACCGTGAGCTTACTGTCATCTTAAGAAACTAGTTTGAGACGAATGTACTCTGGTCAGCGACTGAGCTGGCTGAATTGGTACTAAGGGGACGAAAGTGTGACAAGAAAATGTCCCCCCCACAGTTACACCACCAATCAGCCTGAACTGATGATAAAAAAGGCAGGATATATCCGTGGATTCATGTTTTTTTACATCAAATTCTGACCCTACAATCCAAATGATGCAGCAGAAAATTAAGACTCATCAAACAAAGTTTTTCCAGCCTTCCGGTCTAATTTTGGTGAGCGTGTGTGAATCATAGCCTCAATTTCCTGATCTTAGCTGACAGAAGCAACACCCGGTGTGGTCTTCTGCTGCTGTAGCCCATCTGTTTCAAAGTTCAACATGTTGCAGATTCAGAGGTGCCCTTCTTCATGCCTGGGTTGTAATGAGGTTTATATGAGGTTTATCTGTTGCCTTTCTATCAGCTCAAAGCATTTTGGGTTACAGGTGTTTGAACAGATATGTCTAATAAAGTGACTGGTAGATATTTAATTATACTCTAATGCGTTTATTTCAGTTTTATAGAGTGTGCTGATTCTTGTTTGTGTTTCATACCTGTTGCGTGTTGTTGGCTATGACCTATAAAACTGATGATCTATAGTAGGGGTGTCAAACATAAGGCCCAAGAACCAGAAATGAGCGGCTGGAGAGTTCAGTCTGATTGTAATGTAAAAATGACAAAGAAGGGGAAATTTTGGACTTTTATCTGTGCCTATCATGTCCCAAAGTAATTAGCTAAAACAAACAATTATTTACAAGTAATTAATTATTGTGTATCATTAAGCTGAAAGAAAAGAGACAAATTTGGAGGGTATTTTTTAACAGTATGAGGTAATAGTTTCACTGGTCTGTGCCACTTATCATTATGTGTATGTGGCTTTTGATGTAAAATCTGGCTCTGGCCTCTCACATATTAGCTGCTGTGTATATGTTAGGTGCTAGACAACTGACAATATATCCAACATTTGTAAGTGGTTTTCACACTTACCATGCTGTCCTGAACTTCTGTAAACATAAGCCTTTAACCTACTGAGTGAATTCACAGTGTGATTGGTCGCCATGTTTTACCTCTTACACCCCCCCCAAAAAATCTTGGGTGTGAGAAAGTGGCTGAAGCCAACAATTTCCTGTTGTGTGCTATATGTGAGACAAGCCACCTTCATACGTCACCCTGACCTGCCTCTCCCGACACGGTCCATTTATGCTCATGTGTGAAAACACTTCAAAAGCATGCGTCATCTGACTACTTCCCTCTTAAAGTAACCCTCGTTTGTCCTTTGAGAGAAGACTGGTAAACAATTATCAGAGCGAAACTTCTTTAAATAGTTGTCTGCATAGCTTTTAAGTTAAAAGTGGAAGCACAGAAAAAAAAAATACTATAATTGGAAAGACAACCATGATTTTTAAAAAGCCTGAGATGTTATTTGATTTTGAAGTGACGCTTAAGGTGAAGTTATTTTTCATTTTTGTGCAGAATAAATGCGTTCCATACTGGCCTGAGCTCCACTCAACTAAGGAGGTGGGCCGCTACGTGGTGAGCTGCGAATCAGAGAGGGAAGCTGGTGATTATAAAATCCGAGTCCTGACGATCGCTCCCATGGACCAGGTGACCTACAAACACCAAACTCTCACCTCACTGCGCTTCCTCATCTCTGCACACCTAATTATTTCTCCAGGTTTTGACCTTTCTTGTTTTCCCCCCATTCTTAGCCAAAACATGCTCGTAAAGTGTGGCACTACCAGTACCTCAGCTGGCCAGATCACGGCGTCCCTCAGGAGGCATGCGGTGTCCTCGGCTTCCTCACTCAAGTGAACTCTAAACAGGCTGAATTTCCTCACGCCGGTCCCATGATCGTCCACTGCAGGTACCCAACAGCTGCAGCCCACACTCTTCACTCAATATGTCACTTCTCAAATCCTTTATACTTTAAACAAGTGATGTGGAAAACATCTGCATTTGTAATGCAGTAGACATTTCAAAGCAACACTGTTTCTTTTTTTTTTTTTGCGAAATGCAGGGTTTCATAATCCTTAATTAGGTGATAATACTTAGAGGTTTAAGATTAAAACAAGCACATTTTCTGGATTAAGATTAGTAGTAACTAAACAAAAGGCTTCAAGTGTACTGACAGTTTATCCTACTGGAATTTCCCCAGTGTGATTTAAAAGATGCTGAGGCTGCTTGTGCTTCCTTAAAGAGATTTTGGATGTTGGTCGAGTGATTATGTGATCCCTGTGTTAGCATTTTTGAACGATACAGACATGTTTAAAAAATGAATTATAAAGATTTTAATACTTTACCCAACACCGGACTCTGCATACAGCAGCATGATGTTTCCTTCACTTAGATTTTTGCCTGATAATGTATAAATATAGAATATTTTCAAATTAAAACAAGTAAAGACTTTAAATTAATTTTTTAAAGTGATCTCACCTACTCTCAGATTGCTTGTTTGGGAGTGCCTGTCTCATCAGCTAATATTATAGCATCAAGTCCACATTTCTGACATTTCCTAGACAAACCTATTGATATTTTTCTGATTAATAATTAATAACAAATGACCACTTGATTTTAATTTTGTTTTAAAGCTTCATCCTGGCCTTTCTTCTTTTTTTTGAAACATGATATATTTCTTTTTTTTGTAGTTTTACGTATTTCAAACTAGTAAAAGTGTAAGTTTAGTAGTAAAATCTTGTGCACTTTCCCCTGCACAGGGCTGTGGATGAGTCGGCTACAAAAAGCCATTTGTTCACATCACTGGATATAATAATCCAGTAACAGGATCAAAATCGTCTGATTGTCATGAGGTTCTGCAAAAACAAAATGGCTTAAAAAATATTCACAAATGGTTGCATGTGTATTTTTGCTTTAGAGAGAAATAAATATAGATTTATGACTAGTGATTCAGAAACAACAAAAATTACATAATAATAATGTATACTTTATTGATCCCTGTGGGGACAAATTCCTCTCTGCATTTAACCCATTCACTCAGTGAAGCAGTGGGCAGCCACCAATCTAGCATCTGGGGAGCAGTGTGTGGGGACGGTACCTTGCTCAGGGGTACCTCAGGGTAGCCGTTCAGTGGATTCAAACCCCTGACCTTCCCATCATGAAGCGACCACTCTACCTATTTTTGTCTGGAAGTTTATAATTGGCATTAATGGTGCCGTGACAAGCTGAGTTTTTCTCTTGCAGCACCATGAGGCTGACATTTGTGGTTCTTGGGGAAACGTCTCAATAACTACTGAATGGATTTGCATTGATTTTAGTCCTCTAATGCCAGTCCCTTCCCAGCGTTCACTACTATTAGGGTGTGCACTACTTTGATTTATGACCAATTTTAGCTTTGCATTGGGTTTTGCTGTATGTAAGACAGATATTAGATGATAAATGCTGCACATGTTGCACATGCTAAGCACCAGTATTGATTGAGTAATGCGAGCCTGTTGGCATCTCACTGAGCTGTGAGTGTAACTGCCTCTAGATCAGTGCTGCCTGTGTGAAAAAGTAATCAGAGAAATCGTCTGTGGACAGACTGAGACAAAAGCTGAATCCCGTTACAAACTGACACAGCACCTAATATAAAGAACATCATATCAGCAGTCAGACATGGTACTGATAGTGTGATGGTCTGGAGCTGCTTTGCTGCTTCAGGACCTGGATGACTTGCTGCAATTGATGGAACAATGAATTCTGCTCTCTACCAGAAAATCCTGAAGCAGAGTGTGTCCGGCCATCATATTGTGTCCTAAAGCTCAGTCGCTGTCAGGTTATGCAGCAGTACAAAGATTTTAAACACACCAACAAGTTCACCTCTGAATGTCTCAAAAACAAAAGAAAGCAAGAAAGGAACAATAGTTTTGGAGTGGCCTTGTTAAAATCTGAACTTAAATCGGATTAAGACGCTTTGGCATAACCTAAAACAGGTGTTTCGTGCTCAAACCTCTTCCACTCTTCTCTAGAGAATTAAAACAATTCTCTAGAGAAGAGTGGGGCAAAATTCCTCCACAGCGATCTGAAATAATCATTGCCAAAGGTGGCACAACTAGTTTTTCACAAAGGGGCAGGTGGTTTGGATCTTTTTTTTCCACTTAATAAAACAGCATTTTGTATTTACTTGGGTTATCTTTGTCTAATATTAAAATTTGTTTGATTATCTGAAACATAAAAGTGTGACAAACTAAGAAATTGGGAAGCTGGTAAGTACTTCTCAAAGCACATTGTTATTGATGGTTGTATTGTACTTAGAAGAGATCTTACTGTTGCACATGTTGGTTTAGTATCGCTGCTTACTAGAACACTTA
The DNA here is from genome assembly GCF_001858045.2 of Oreochromis niloticus. Lineage (NCBI taxonomy): Eukaryota > Metazoa > Chordata > Actinopteri > Cichliformes > Cichlidae > Oreochromis > Oreochromis niloticus. The sequence continues at coordinate 23,255,021 of NC_031976.2, read as the reverse complement.
ATGGACTTTGCATCATTAATCCATTTGTGCTTCTTTTTCTGGAGCAAGTCCAAATTTCTGACCTGTTTGTCTCCGTGGGTGAGATTAACTAACTTTGCTTCTTTTGGGATTTTTGCAGTGCTGGTATCGGTCGAACGGGCACAATCGTGGTAATTGACATGATCATCGAGACCATTGATACTTTAGGTAACAATACAGTAAAGAAATATGTCCTTGATAAATCAGTCAAGTAAAAATGAAATCAATCGACATAAGCGTTTTACTCTTTGTTGCTGTGCCTCCATTCACCACCTTCCTTTTTTTCCCTTCCCTTTCATTGCAGGTCTGGACATTGATATTGACATTGCGAAATACATTCAGATGGTGCGAGAGCAGCGCTCCGGTATGGTGCAGACTGAGGCCCAGTACAAATTCATCTACCTGGCTGTGGCCGAGTACATACAGGTCACCAAGGCCAAAGACTCCGCTTCAATGGTGAGAGGAGCAGAAAATCTAGTCACTTGTGGCTCAAATATCGTTAAAATTGGAAAACATAGAAAGGAGGCTGTGAATGAGTGTTGGCTCATTTCATCATTGATTTAAACACTACAGCGGAGCAGTTCAATGCCAGCACAAATGATAAGTTATCAGAGTCCCTCATGAAAGATGAACGTTGACCCAAAGACGCGAAAACAGTCGACCACGCAGACTGATCCAGCAACGTGACCTCACTCCCTGTTTGACTAATTCTGTCTCAGTCACTTGTGAAACGTCTCTGCCTCTCTCTTCCTCAGGAAACCGAGACCGAGTACGGAAATCTCCAAGTCAAACACCAACCAGCGAGCAGAGTGGTGTCAAAGTGAGTGACTCTGTGTGTGTGTGTGATTGTGAATCGAATGTCCCAAATGCACTCACGTTGTTCCTCTAAATCTTGCACTGCCACCCTATTTTTGTTTAAAAACATGATCCATCGCTGTCTTCGGGTTCACGTCTGCAGTTTCTGGAGGAAGAACCGATTTACAGTCTTGTTTCGTAGAGTTTGGGGAGCTATTGGCGAGTAGTTCGTATTCTAGTTTGAACCAGCTGACAGATAAAATTTGATTTATGTGTTTAAATATTCTTAGATAAACAAATTGACTTCATTTTAATTTAACTAAGGGACATCAGTACAAGAAGAAATGAGAAAGAATTTTACTTTTGTGGCAGTTTTGCCCTTTTTTGATAATATTAGAAAAGATACAGAGAGGAAATGGAGAAATAGGCAGGGCTCGACCCACATCTTTACTTATTTAGATATTGCTTAGTTCCCTATGTAGGGAGCGCAAAAAATTGTATTGAGGACAGCTACTAAAAGGTCTGTGAGGCAAACCTTCGATGCTTCAGTTTTACAGTAGACACCTTTAAGGCCCGGGGTTTCTGGGGACTAACCTTATGAAGATAAAATCTCTGAAATGTAAAAATACTAATGAGAGAAACACTTGTTTCGACATCGGCAGACCTTAGACCTTTTTATTTGTTGGGGTTTTTTTTCAGGCCTGTTGTATTCAGACCCAGTTGACAGTAAATCTCAGAGGTTTCAGAGCTCTCTCTGGAGCCATAAAAGATTTTCCACAATCTTGTTTTTTCATAGATGATTCATAGATGTAGCAGCGCTCCCTAAATACTTGTAAAGAGAAAATAAAAGAAGTAGAATTCAGCTGATTTGGTCTTTAGCGTTAGGTCCAAAGACAAGTTTAAGAAAGAACGATTAAAAATCAAAGCAGCTGATGCTGACTATTAGTCAAACACAGGCTGTGTATAAAAGATGGACACTCTTCTGAAGCTTTTTGGTCCCCATCACACAGCAGAGTGTATCAGTCTATTTGAGAAACTGCAGTTTTTTGGCACTACTGCACTGGCCACTTGGTCAACCTCCAAAAACACTGGATCCTACATTTGCCACACACTGGATAGTTTATTCATTTATTTTTTTGGCACCTCCCTGTCTGCTGAATATCACCTTCTTCAAACCCTGCTTTATGAGCTTGAAGCACAAGCATCCTGCTAAAAGCTGCTTTCAGCCATCATGATGACTTAATGCAAAGAGGACTTTTAATGGATGATAGCTGTAAAAAAGAGCCATAGACATTTTTTACATTTTGCGCTGTATGAATGAACAAAGTCATATTGTTTACCTTTTTTAATCTGTTGTGACCTCTGGACTATGAGCTGCTCATACTGGACGAGGCTTTTAATGAACTTAATTATTAAGAGAAAGCAGACACACATCGGCCGGTTCACTGTAACGCTGTAAACTTTGACCCACTTGGAGAGCCGAATAGATGGCCTGCAGCTTTGAGTGACGGGTTGTTTAAACGTCTCTCATGCAGCGTGACCTTCATTAATCTCTCCACTCTCTCTGATGCGTTTCTCACAGATCTGTGTTTAATCAGTGTTGGCGGCTAGGATGAAATCACTAATCAGCTTTCTCTTCGGCTCTTTCCAGAAACAAAGAGGACGTTTACGAGAATCTGTCGAAAGGAAAGAAAGACGCGAAAAAGTCAAAGTCGGACAAGAAGAGTGGCTCCGTGAAAAAGAGATAGAAGACTGTGGGAGGTTTTATCAAAGTATGTCATGTTATATTTATGCAGACACTCTTGTTAATGCAATCTTTTTGTTGCAGCCTTACGCAAAATAAAAGGAAGGTTTAGAAAAACAACATAACTTGATGACATCGTCTATGCTACATGATTGCTTGGTTGATGTTTGTTCAGAATAAAGGCGGGCTGTGTGTACACTTTCTGTGCTGCATCTTTATTTATGTCTGTTCTCCAAGATGAAACATCAGAAACTATAAGGCATGCAACACCGATGGGAGCTTCTCCCTGTTTGCAGTTCGAGCAGGATTCAGCACTGGTTTTCATTCAGGAGGGAAAACACATTTTCAATTTTGCTTTACTTCTGTTTGCATAAAGAAAACTGGTGTCAGGTTTTAATTTTAATGAAACATGAGCAATAGTAGTATGAATCTTACACAGTTTTAGCAAAACTATACAAAACCATAATAATTCTCTTTTGTTTTTATTTATTTTTTAATTTATTTTGCATTTATTCAATTTCTAAAGCTTTCTGGGTTGGACCATTTATAAACTCATTAAATTCATTTTCAGTTAGAAGCATTAATCAGACTTTTTGTGCCTCTCTGGAAGTTTCGCCCATAGCCGTTATTATTAAATTTGTATTTTCTACTCTAGTTTTTATTTTTGTTTTGTTTTTAATTTTTGTTTTGAATTCAGTTTAGCTTCAGAGTGGCTTTGCTTGTTTCAGTTTCCTTTTTATTGTTTGAAAATGTTTAGTTTTAAATGAGTTTTTATTAATTTCAGTGTTACTTTTAGTCTTTTTAAGTATTATTTTAAGGAAAATCCCCACAGTCATTACAATAAATCACATAACTTACTGAAAGTATTTGACTCACAGTCATGCAGTCATGATAGAAAATCTTACCAAATTAGCACATCCTAAAACTAAGGATATTTTCTCTAAAATTATTTATTTGAATTCACAAAATTGTTTCAATTTCTATTTTCTTTTTTTTTTTTTTTTACATTTACCCAGTTTCATACACATTTATTTCTTTTAGCAGAAACCAACAGACTGCTCAGACCTCCTTTAAATCTCACATTGATACTGATTATGTTAATATTAACTGAATAATACTAACAAGTGTGATGGAGTCTAAGCTAATTTTGGTATTGATCTGATACCAAGTAAATACAGGCCCAGCGTTGGCGATACCAGCACCGATACTTTGAACTTATAAAGGCAGTTGTAGAGAAGAGCAGTGTGTCATGACATATAAGATAAATCACTGTTATGAGATTCTGAACAAACTGTAACGACCACTGACTCAGAATCAATAATGACTTAATAAAACAAAACACACCTTTCAGCTTTTCATGTATTTTGAGTTGGACCTGGAGTGTAAAAGTGATCTGGGTCAACTTCAGTTGTTTAAATGTGCTATAGGCTGTAAATAAAATAGACACAAAAAGGTTCAGACATTTTTATAGTGCATGTTTGAAGTATATGCACTAGTTCAATCCAGTGTTGGTACTGATACTATAGGGAGCTCTTTTGGATGCAACACCCTTGGGAGAAAGCAGAAGAAGGCACACAGGTAAGAGACACAATCTGGCCCTTTAACATGTTTCACTGGTTAGCTATGAACTTGTTTTCCTGCCGCTCACCTGTTGGCGTAACAAAACTTGCTCTACTATTTAGAGTAAACTTCATCAGTACCAGTTGGGAGGCTACCAACAAGGAAACACCTACAAAAGCTTCAATCAGTAAAACATGAAAAACCTCTGTCAGAGTTTTCTTTTGTATAAATAGGGTCAGAGTTAGCCATGTGTACTGAAGAGGACGTTCATTAAAACCAGCCAATCAGAGGAAAACTGGCTTAAAGGGAGAAAACAGCCTTTTTGAGAGGAATGATGAAATGAGGTCTGTACCAAGGCCGGTACAAAGTAAATAAGGACCATCTGGAACATGCAAAACTTCTTTAGTATAGTCAAAAAATAAAAGATGGCGCTGGAAATGAGCATATCAGGTTATCCTTGATGTCTCTTTGTTCCTCGGTTTGACTTTGTGCTGCTCCATGTCTGGGATCCGAAGCACCGCCTCTGCTTGCAACTGATCCCTCTGAGAAAAGCATTAGTAAAGATGAATGAACCTCCCCCTGCATGAGGTCCTGCAGAAAAAGCCCCGCTCCCTCCCTGGAAACGATTGCATATACTGAGCGTGAGTCACCACCAGAGTTGCATACTTGGAGCAGTTTGCAGCATAACCAGCACCAAACTCCAGCAACAATCTGCAACAGGCAGCACTCTTTTTACGCGCATTCCCGTCAAATCCGGGTCCATTGTCCAAAACGTTGCGCAACTGAAAGTGATATCACAGGAACCGGCAGCTAGTCTGTGAGATCCACACGGGACTGAAGGAAAAGCAAGAACGAGGAAAAACAGGGATTTCTGGAGTTTCGGAACGAACAAAGAAGAAAAAAAAATGGCAAAACCTAATTACACCGGCACTTATCATATGGTGGAGCAGGAGAATATGGATTCCTACCTCGGAGCTTTAGGTACAAATCTTTATACAGTATTTTAAATACTTTTGTAATCTTCAAGTGCGTTGCTTTTTGTAACAGATGTGCAGTTAAAACCCTCCAATGTAACAATAATCTTTCATGTCTTTTTTTTTTTTAAAGTAGTCATATGTTCACTGACTCGTTGCCATTAGGTTACTTGAAAAGGTAACCTTAAGTGTCTGATTTAATGATGAGGATCATCTGTATTTGCTGAAGCACATTAGTGTAATGAAATCACCACCTTGTCCTTTGTGTGACCCCGGACCCATTCACTCCCTCACACTGTGTGTCTCCTCTGCCTGCAGTGTGTGTGTGTGTGTGTGTGTGAGAGGCAAAAAATCTGCTTTACTGAAGTAACAGAGTGTGGCTTATGCTACAACATCTCTCTCTCTTTCTTCTCTTAGATGTTAATTTTGCTCTGAGGAAGATCGTGTGTCTGTTGAAGCCCACTAAAGAGATCACCCATGACCCGGCCACTGGAACCATGAAAATCCGCACACTCACCACCTTCAAGAACTTCAACATGGATTTCACTATTGGAAAAGAATTTACTGAGGACCTGGGGCCAGTGGATGGCCGTGTGTGTCAGGTATGTGTTTTGGTTTTTCCAAATGTGCACATCGGCATGTTTGGACATGCACGCAGGTTTAACATTACATTGATTTTATTAAGTCATTACTTGTTATACAAGTTTGATTTGCATGCTTATTATTCAAACAAAGTCAGCACACCTGCTGAGTTTTTTTTTTCTTTCTATAGCCGCTACTTGCTGTTTAAAGGAGGGCTTAAGAATTGCAGTGATGTACATTAACTCAACAATGGTTTTGAAAAGGTCCAAGCTAGGAGGAGACCATGTGCTTGAAAGTTTGTGAACTCTTTTGGATTTTCTAAATAAATATAAGCATTAAAATCATTTAAAGCAGATCCGCTGTGGAAAAATGTGTAATTTTTTTGCATTTGCCAAGATGAAACTGGGTGAGGTGTCAGTGCGTTGCATGATGATCAGGTGTGAGTGGGACAGGAATCTAAGGTCAGAAACAAAACAAAGCAAAACACGAATGTGCATCACAGCCCAAATAGATGTGTTTCTTCAGAAAAAGATTTGCTGATGCTCATCAGGCTGTGAAGGCTAAAGCAGAGCTTTTTGGTATAAAATCGTATATAAATCTTCTGTTTAAATGAAGGAAACGTTCTTGTGGCCTGTTTTGCTGTTCTTAAACATCTTTTTCTCATTAGTGAAGCAATGAATTCTGAATGATGCCAGCAAACTCTCAGGGAGGTGACAGGACGCCTGTCCGTGGACTAAATCCCACGAGAATGTGGGTCATACAGCAAGATAATGGCCCCAAACTCACAAGTTCCCCCATCAAAGTGAGGCAAAGAAGAATGAAGATGTTTTGGAAGTCAAAGTCCAAACTTTTATCTTTAAAATGTATTTTTTGTAGTTATTGTTGTCTACATGATACAAAAAATGCAAAGGTTCGTTAATTTTTTCCACTCAGAGATCATTTTTCTCAGCAAACAAACCAGAGTCAGACTTTTATAATCTAATACATATAAATTTTTAAACTTAAATCCACTTGTATAAAAATCTGATGTTTTTAATCACATCAATGAACAAATTAAGTATATTTTAAAGGGTTCATGACCTTTCACGCATCACTGTATTAGTCTCCCCTCTTTGCGCTGCACAAAGCTTCCGGTCTCTGTGTGGCTCAGTGTTGTTTGGGCTACTGTACATGCTAATGTCTCACACTAATGGCATCTCTGTGGTTACACAGACTACAGTAGATTGGGACGGAGACAAGCTGGTTTGTGTACAGCGAGGCGAGAAAGAGGGACGAGGCTGGACGCACTGGCTGGAGGGCGACAAGCTGCATTTGGTAAGGATGTATGAGGGGAACAAGAGGCCAGTGCAGAGAGAAAGCAAGGAAGAGGGAACAAGGAAAATGAAAGCTTAAAGGGAAGTGATGGAGTAATTGATATGCTAAATGAGGGAGGGTATGCAAAAAAGGCAAGTTTTAGAAGTTATTCATTGGCTAATTCTGTTGCTGTCTTTGTGAGATCAGGTTTTTATTAAGAGGTCAGTGAAGTTTGTACATGCCTAAGGGCAAACTACAACCTGACAAAGGAGTGCACACAAAGGAGGCAGAGGAGCCCTGAATGCACGTCGGAGTGACGCTCAGAGGCACTTTGGAGCTCAAACAGTTCAAGCTCATAGCTTATCTTTCATTACTGGTTACGTTTTCAAACAAGCTACATTGTTCCGCTAAAAAGCTCTCACGAGGTTTTTTTAATACCTTTGTTGCAGTCGGGAGAAAACAATGTGTTGTTGATGCTAAACTCAAGAGAGAATTGGGAAAGAAATGCCAGCTAGGATCAAGACTTATAATGGTGGGTTTTAGAGGTTACACAAAGCAGGGGAAGGGAACAGTGAGGGACTAATGAAGAGGTGGAGGAGGAAAGTGGGGAGCGGGCTGAAAAGACCTGATGAATAGATGGTGAAAGAGTGGAAGACGGATTATGAGGTCAAAGGATGAGAAGGAGAGAGGTGGGGTGGAAATGGTGTTCTGGATACAATCCGTTTTTAATGTGCCAAATGTTCTTGTTGTTTCTCACCATTCATTTACACCCTCTCACCTCATGTTTTTTTTTCTCTTCTTTTCCACCTCCTCTCTGCAGGAGATGAGAGTTCAAGGAATCAAAGCCAACCAAGTCTTCAAGAAGGCTAACTGAAGTCACAGGAAATGTTTTACAGCGAATAATCCTATTAAAACAAAGTAGCCGGTACAAGAGTCATGTTTATAGCATTTTTATTATAATCAGCAGTACTGAATATCGAAAACAGAATATGAACTGAATATGTCTGATGGGTTTAACAAAGAGAAGAGAGCAGTTTAGCAGAATGACTGCTTCCTTCCCCATATTGCACAATGTTATAAAGAAGTCATACATCTGTTGTGTTTCTATTCTGTGTCTTAAATTATACAAAGTGTGTGTGTGTGTGTGTGTGTGTGTGTGTGTTGCTGCTTCATATCTAAAGTCATTTTAAGTCCCTGAACTTTTACAGAAAGTACCAAAGTAAAAAAATATTTAAAAAAAACAACAAAACAAAACAAAAAAACTGTCTGACAGAGTCAGACAGTTCCTGTTCCTGTTCCCTGGTTGGAAGTCTATGTGAAGCGGACTATTAACTGCTGTGCGCTGCATGGCAGAAAGGAAAACTTGAATCAGTGTGTTCATGCACATTATAATGATTTACATATACAATACATTAAAATCTGAATTACTGACTTAAGTTGGAACAATATAAGTTAAACAACTCAATATATACAGATTCCATTAAACAGTCAGGGTAGCAGTAAATTTCCCACTGTCAACAAATCCAAGGAAAAGTTACAAAGATTCATATATTTTCTGATTTCACTATCTTGTCAGCAATAAAACGATTTGTTCCTGTAAAGAAAGCGACTCTTTTAAAAGCAAAGAAAAAGCCTCTGGTCATCTGGATACTTAAAAATGTTACTGAAATAGGTGGAAATGATGCTATTTTTGAAAGATTTCTTTCCCGCTGCTCAAAAATACTCATAGCAGCAGCAGAATGTGGGATGATGAAGGATGATGTCACGCACTGCGTCACTTTGGCTCGCTTATATGTGTTTATTAGAACTTAAAGAAGTAAACTACATCTCGGTTTGTTACTATCACCGCTTAATTTGCTTTGGTCATTTCGTGAGATTTGTTGTAGCAACAAAACTCAACAAAAACAAACCGTTTCGGACTATTTGTGAAAACAGGACACCACTGTGCATCACCAGTGTTTTTTCAGCTGTGTGGCCAGGACAGCACAGAAATGTCACTTCATTTGAGAGGAAATTCTCATGAGCGTCCTGCAGGTGGCATCAGTCAACCTTCAAGGGACCTGAAAGAGAGCCCAGTCTCTCTCTTTTGGTATTAAAAAGGTTTAAAGGTCTTGAAAATAACTGCATTGTCCCCGATCCAGTGAGGGTCTGAGCTCGGGTAAGTATCCCGGTACACTGGATTATGTCCCACAGTACTCGTCCTCCTGTGGCTCGGATTGCGACCTGAAGAAGTTGTTGCAGTAACCCGCGTTTCCATTCGTGTGACTGGAGTCGACAAAGGAAACGGAAGCCTTCAGTGGAGTTATGGGGAGGCTGGTGTTCAAGGTGTCCTCTGTGCGGGTAATGACCAATGAATCATCTGAGGAGAACGATAAAATCATTAAGTGTGACCATCCTTCACTGGAAATACAGTTTTGCACTTTATGAGCTGCAATGTTTGTAAGATTAATGTAAATGAGTTCCTGAGAAACTGCAGAAATGACCAGCATAAGGCATCCAGCTTCAGTGCTATATCACATAGATCAGGGGTGTCAAACATAAGGCCCCAGGTCCAGAATTGGCCTAAGAAAGAACCCAATCTGGCCCACTGGATGGTTTTGGAAAATACATTTTGGACTTTTAACTATATTTTCAGAAGTTTTAGACCTTTTCTACTCATAAAATCCTCCCTCATGGCCTTTCACAATACACCAAAATAATTGATTTCTAGAGTTGTGTAATTTTATGCGCATTCTCACGATCTAAGCTCAAAAATTCATGGTAACACCAGAGCAGCACTCCTTTACCATGTAGAAAAACTGAGTCATACTGTTGAAATTGTGGTTCTTTGTCCTATATTAAGTTATCTCATTGATTAAATATGCAGTTCAACTTTTCACACTGACAGAAATTGTAGTTTCACCCGTCTGGCCCACATAAGATCAAAGTCGGCTGTATGTGGCCTGCGATATAAAGAGTTTCACATCCCCGGCATAGATGAAGCAGGCTTGTCCTATATGAATTAAGGCCGTGTTTTGACGATTTTAGGGGGAAATGCTGTTTTAATTATCAACCAAGGCTGCCACAGTCTCATCTAGGTGTTGACTTAAGCTGAGATCATTGGAGATTTGTTATTTACATCCATTGTTCTTGTATTTCTGCAATCACTAATTCCAACGTCAAACACTAAGTGTGTGTGGAGGGATAACTGAATTGTTTTAGGCATTATGAGGCTGTGCTTAGAATAGATACAGTGTTGAAAAACAAACATTATAGGGAAATTAATAACAATAATGCACAACAAGCCAAGCGTGTCAGCAAGGTTTTATAACTGGCACTAAATATGGCTGAAGAATTTTTACAGAAAATGATTTTCCAGCCTAAACAAGTGGACTGCTGCAACAACACAAAAGTCTTGGGGCACTTTTGTTGCATGTAGTGACTTTGTTTCAAACTTAAATCCTGCTGTTTGAGAACAAGTCTGTAACATTATGTGTAAATGATATGAAAGAGTCGATGTGATTCTTCACCTTCATTAAAAATTGGTAACTTGCAGTCGGACATGATGCAGGTTTCTTGGCAGTAAGAAGGCTCCTCTCGAGGCATCACATCTGGAATGGGAACCACTGCTACCGGAGTAACACAAATACTGGATCGAGCTGTCACACAGACATCACAAATCACAAGAAAAAAAAGGCATTTTAGTCTTATGCTCACAAACATACACAAAAACATACAAATAATTCCACCAGTTGGCCTTCAGATGGCACTATAACCTCTCCAAAACCCCCAAAATTCAAGTGGTCGAGCTTGACCAAAGCACCTCCATGTAAGCAAACACCAGCCACTGGTCATTAGAGTCGCGACATTGTGTCCCTTCACCTTCTTTTGACCATCTGTGTAAACTTTGTTCCGAGTCAGCTCTGAACAGCTCTGAGATACAGACAAGCAAACCAAGGTTGTTAAGTTCCCGTGACTAAACAGAACATTAGCCATAAACAGGTTACTGATTTATTTATTTTTTTTAAATCCACTTTTAGTCTTTGTCAACTTTCTTCAGTTTGTCAACACAACTAGCCCGAGGAGGTATTTTAATTACTGTTTACTGAGACCGGGGTTTCGACATGACTGTCAGATAATTGCGCATGTTGTAATAACTGCTGTAAACTAACCCCTGACTAATAATGACCATTTCACAACAAAAGAAACGAAAACTAATACTAAAACCAAACAGTTTTAAACAACATACACGTCAATAAAAATAACCACCCTGTAACGAGACTCAGGAAACAACTGATTAAATAAAAACCCACAGAATTAAAATAAATTCAAAACTATAATTACTCTGAAGTGTTTCTAAAACAAGACTCAAACAAGTAGCATTAAAAAACACTTTCTGAGCAAAGAGAAACTTCCAATTCATACCACATATTTTAAAATAAACATAGCAAGAAATTAATTACTAGAAAACAAACCAACATATATAGTATATTCGTACCATCTACTGTACTGAGTTGGCAGCAAAATCCTAAAGATAAGTATCTCAAAACCTCAGAAGATAAAACTGAAACTGTATGCATGGCAGGATATTATGAGGCTATGAAAAAGGAAACTTGCATTTTGGTAATTTCTCTAGTAATAAGCCTTTGATATATCCACATGCAGATATGTGGAAAATACAGGCATTATGTGATGAAATCAAAGGATCTTATTGGTTCAGAATCACCGTCTCAAAGTGAACCTTATCACTCTTAAATTTTTCCCACATGACTGTACAAAGAGTAACAACTGGTGCTTTTAAAGTAACACACACCCCTTCCTGTAATATTAGCAAAACGGCACACACGCTCTCTAAGACAATAATTATATTCTGTGAGTTCATCAGTGATTTCCAGTACTAGCACATTGTTTCTGTGGAAATAAAACAAATGTCAGTGAAATACAAGGGTAGCCAAAATAATAAGTTGTGTGACTGTGCCACATACGTAGGAATTGTTTCTCAGTATGAGCTGTCTGCCCGTGAAGTGTGCGTCACATTACACCAAATAACTGTGTCAGCCTGAATATGTACAGGATGTGGTTTCCTCATTGAGACAGTCATGTTCGCTAAAGCTCCTCGAGCATCAGACTCGGCTGCTGCTTTCTTAATCTGTCAGAGAGTTCAACTACATCATATCCTTTTCAAGCGAAAAGAAAAAGAGAAATTACACTTACTTTACATGAAAGAGCACATTTTAATAGTCAAAAAATCCAGTCTGCAAATGTAATATTAGCTTTCACTGAGGTTTTGTTATTAATACACTGCAAGGAAACAGTGGGAGGCCATGTTTGAGAGAGATAAGCAGTGACCTTCAACTGTAAGACTTCAAAGCCAGTCCCCTCTCACTGTTGTGGCTTAAAGCATGAGTAGTTACTGCCAGTGGGTGGGCTTACACACACATCATTTCACCGCCTCTTCAGGGAGACTTTAAACAATTATGAGAACAAGTGTGAGAAAAAGTGGCAAACACGCCCATCCGAGTGACGTGTCGTACACACCTGCTCTGTGCGATTTGCATTTTTTTCGCCACAGGATGCAAATCAACGCGATGACGATTGCGGTCAACACGAGCCCTGACCACAAACCTGCTGGCAACACCCAGTGACAATCTGAAAAACAAAGAGAAGAAATTGTTCTTAGGGCCATGCCAAATACATCTAGTGGGTTATTCACCTGATTGCACAATAAATTTTCACAAGCATACTATAACTTCTGGGAAACTTAAAGTGGGAGGGAGTGATTACTGATTACGACTCATGTTTCTTCATTAATAAGGTAGTGACTGAAATGACTGTGATGAGAAGAAACTTTATTTTTTTTCTGACGTTATCAAAGAAAGAAAAAGACTGATTGTAGTTACTGAAAGATTATATGCATTTCTTTTTGAATTTGCAGGTGGTGACTCATGATCCGTGGAAGCTCACTTAAAGAAAACTCTTTCTGGTGAAGTGCCAACATGTCTAAGCAGCATTAATACTTAATAAATGACTGTAATCCACTCCAGAGCAGTTAAATAATTTGTAACATACAGCTTTATGGACTGTGTTCATAAAGCAACAGCAAAATAACATAAGGTCTAAATGTGCTGTATAAATATGGCTGACTATATGTTGAATAGATGTTTAAAGTCATATTTTGAAAGATATAAATTATATGTATTCAATTTAATTCAGTTTTATTTTATTTATATAGTCACATATGATCATATAATCACACAACAGTCGCCTAAAGGTGCTTTATACTGTAAGGTGAAGAACCTAAAATAATACAGAGAAACCCCAACAATCAGACGACCCACTACAAGCAAACACTTTGGTGACATCGAGAAGGAAAAACTCCCTTTTAACAGGAAGAAACCTGTGGAAAACCAGGCTTAGGCAGTGATGGCCATCTGCCATGACGAAGGATGAAGGGAGGGAGCCAAGACATAAGACGTCAGTTCAATATATTTTCAAGCATTCACTTACTGACTGTACAGCAGGTTAAGCTGCTTCATCATTCAATTCAGTTCAATTTTATATATATAGTGCCAAATAAGGTAAAGACCTTGCAATAATAGAACAAACAGATGACTTCCCCGTCCATGAGCAAGCGATTAGTGACAGCGGGAAGGAAAAACTTCCTTTTAACAGGAAGAAACCCGGCTCAGGGAGGGCAGCCAACTGCCACAGTAGGCTGGGGATGAGGGGACAGAAACAGGACAAAAGACACGCTTGGAAGAGAGCCAGAGATGAATAAAAACTAATCATTAAACACAAAGTGGTGTATAAACACTGAGAGTAAAAAGAGGGGAGTGAAGAAGAAACACTCATCTTGGGAAGCCCTCCACAGATTTAAGGAGCTTTATGGTAATGCAGCAATGCATTATAGAGTTATAAACTATTAGATTTTTTAAATATATTGAATTAAATACTAATTTATGCTGTTTTTTCTACATAAGAAGATGAAAAAGGTAAATCGGACTCTAATTTAAACCTTTTTAGGTTAAATTTAGACTTCAACATTAGACATATGTGTGAGTTTCACTACTGATCTGACTCAATTTAATGGAAACAAATGTTTAAGGGGTAAAATGTGCATTTTATGAAACCTGAAAGTAGGCTTTAAAGCTTGCATAACATGACTATATTTAAAATGTTATAAACACTGAAAATCTTCAACGTCCACCCCCCCGCCCCCCTCTCAGTATCACCCCAGCAAATATCACACTAGTTAAAAGAAGTCATCTCATGGGATATTTGGACTTTTGTGACCGGCTTGATTCATTGTCTGGAGTATATTTAGACATTTCAGTATGTCTGTATTCTTCGTCTGTGTGCTTCTTCAGCCCCCTCTTTTTTTTTTAGCTGCTCAAAATTCAATGCGCCTCACAAAAACACTTCCTGTTAAACAATGCATGTGGCTTCATGCTTTCCCAGAAGTGACTTTGATAGGTGAATTTGTTTTTAGTACTGAAGAAAAAGAATGTCTTCCTTTGGTTTCATTAAAAAGAAATACCACTGAAAAATAAGACTCGGCGGGGTCGTATGCAAAATCACAATAGCCACATAAGCTTCGCGGTAATGTGGATGTTCACAGGAAGTATTTTAAAAACTTTGATGAAGTTTTCTGCTGACACCACCATCAAACTGATTTTTAATCCAAAAAACTTTAGCCATATGCCATTACTTATATTTGGTGGTGTGCTCTGGGAATTTTCTGCATTTCCATGCTCAGATGGGGAAAGCCTATGGTAAAAAGAGCAGCAGCAGGACACCCTCACAGAACAAAACTAACATCGATTACAACAAACATCACATGAATTGAGTCAGATGTAGCGTGAAAAGAAGGAGCTGGGGTTGCAAAATAGCTCACACTGCAGCTATAAACAGGCTAAACCAGTCTAAATAGGACACCCTACTTAAGATTTGTCAGTTGGAAACACAGAAGAGTGTCAGCTGATGTGTGCTGATATTAAGATCAGCCATTATCAGCTGATCTACTGGGACTGTGGGCTGAGCTCAGCTTAGTAGCCTTCCTGAAGTAATGCTAGACTCAGTTTGTGGTTTAGACGTTTCTGAAAGAAAGTTAAGCACCTCTTAACTTTCTAAAATTAAAATCTGAAGTGGTGAGCTAGTTAAGCAATATACGTTCTTAACATCAGGATGTTAACAGGTCAACATTAATACCTAAATACAGCCTCACAGGGTTACTGATGTGGCCATACACCACAGCACTCTGCTACCTAACAAGCACGACTCTCTTCTTGTCAGTGCCTTGAAAGTATCTGCCCTAAACCTTTCATGTTTCTTCAGATAACTACACCAAGTCATGGTACAAAGACCAAACTGAGGCTTCAATATCTTGCTTCAACAAACTGACTGGAGAAGTTTGGGAGTGTACCACTCACCTTCCGACCGCTCTAGCACCTAGAGTTTATTTCTTTTTTAAGCTTGAGGATCAAAATTTCTGATTAGTTAAATGGACCACACGAATACTCTTTGTCTCATATTTAGTTGTTGGAATTTTACGCTGGTTGACTGTGAGGCTGCTTGAGTGGCACATTAATTTAGTGTTATTTGCAGCTCACGGCCTTCAACTAGATATGATGTTTGGTTTTAAAGGCAAGCTATAGATGTAGTGAGCATGAACCAGAGCAATATTGAGGTCCAGTGGGCTAAACTATGACTACTACTTAAATTTTACATGAAAAATGTATATGTTAGTAATTTTGCATCACTACATCTTCAACTTCCTTTCTTAATTAAAGGTCATGTTACAGGAACATAACGTCAACAGGAACTCAGTGAACCACTCAGCATAAGAGCATCCGCTAACAACTCCATCTCTCTTTTTTTTAAGAAGATCTCAAACACTGATAAAGCCAGAATCTTACCAGATTTGAAGTTTCCACAAACTGCATCGCTTTTATTGTCTCCTGGGATTTTCAGCACTCTTCCATAATCCTCACATCTAAAAAACATAACAACAACATCAGGTAAACACAATAAATACAAATAATAATAAAATAATAAAAGTCGCAATTTATAGTTTTTTTTTTTAAAAAACTGGACAAGCTTCGGCTACAAATTCTGTGTTAAAGAGATGTAAAAAAAAAGGCCTCCTACAAGCATGGGAAACTGTTTCAGCACAATTTTTACAGTCTGGATGAAATATATTTACAGTAGGTAGGATGTGGGATGTTGAATGTTTCGAGTTTGTAGACTGAGGGCGCCAACCGAAACCAAGAGACTAATTTCTGCTCTGTGTCAATGGATGACTAATTCACTCACAGTCTACATAAAACACACAGTTCTTCAGATTTAATAATAACATAATAATAATAACAATGATAATAGTTGTAATGCAGTCTTGCCTGGTGTGAGGTTTACAGGGTGACTCGTAATCTGTTACGTTGCTGAAGGTCCCCTTTCCACATGGAGCACAGATTACGTTATTCGTGCCATTGCCTGTAATGAGGAGTGAAATTTATTCACCTGGCCTTGTGGAATTTTAGCTAAGAATGTGAATCATCACTGGAGAAAATGATAATTCATTATGATTTTTATAGTTCAAGGTTACCTGGAGTCTTGACCCCTTCACCCACTTGGCAGTGAGTTACAGGCAGGCAGTGTTCACATTCGGCATCGTTGCAGTAGAAACCTGGCACACACTTGCACACTGTGTTTGCATCAGCTTTGCATTGATTGAATGTCTGCTGTTTGTTACCTGAAAGAGCAAAAGAGAGATGTTTTTTTCTTTGCGTTTAAGTCTGTGTGTGTGTGTGTGTGTGTGTGTGTGTGTGTGTGTGTGTGTGTGTGTGTGTGTGTGTATAGATGGGGGTTGTTGATCTCCAGTTCAAAGTTTTAAAGTGGCTTGAACATAAAGAACAGTGAAAACCCACCTAACAGTTTCTGCGCTATGAAACATTTTGAAAGTGTTGAAGTTGAAAATGTAAGTTCCTTTATTGTCTTAAAATTGTCTCTTAACACAATTACCTTAACATAAATCTGAGCTAAGCTCTGTGGGCTTTACAGTTAGTTCAAAATGGAAATTCAGTTTAATTCCAGTTTCCCTTGAACTTTAATTACATAGCGCCAAATCACAACAACAGTTGCCACAAAACGCTTTTGGACGCTGCAAAAACACAAAGAAACCCCAACAGTCAAACGACCCCCTATGAGAAATAAAGAAGATGTTAAAGAAGTGGATTTGTGAGCATGTGGTGCTGACATGGACAAACAACAGCAAAGCATGTATTATTACTCCATAAGTATAGATATCAAAAGCCATCAGCTTTCACAATCTGCAACATCATTATTGTGCAGTTTCCTGCGGTCCAACAGTATATTTCTTTCTTTCTTTCTTTCTTTCTTTGTCTTGCTGTGAAAGCAGCACTCCTAGCTTTTTTGTATTTTGCATAGTAGAGTTCAAATACGGTCTTTCGAGTTCTATATCGTTGTATTCTTATTAGAAATAGATTGAATTGTGGTTCTCTGTTTCTTTGACTGAGCTTCTAAGACTAGTGCTGCGTGTATGCCTGTGTAACTTACTGAGAAGGCATTGCTTGCAGGGATGGCATTTGTCCCCATGATTTTGAGAGTCTGTGTAGGACCCATATTCACATTTGGCACACTCGGTCTTTTTTGTGCCATCGGATGCTGTCTTCATGTACTCTCCTGACAAGGTGAAACAAACAGACTTGTATTTTAGACGATGGGTAATGAAAATGCGGTTTTTGAAGAATAATGTGCATCCTGTAAAGAAAGTTTGTTAACCGAGGAGAAGCGTGAGGAACTGAAGCATTCGTGTTCACTGACCTGCTTTACAGCGTTGACGGCATTCCCCATTAGGCTCGAGCTCATCTTCTTTGCACCTTTTGTCTCCCATTCGTCCACCTGGGTGTAAACTCCCTAAACTGTAAAAGCCCGTGTCTTTTCAACCTGTTTCTATACCTGAAAATTGGCTAAATCGGTATCGTAGCTCAGAAGATAAAATACAGAAGTGAACTCTGTCGATCGCCTCGGCTTTTCTGATGATCACGCAGTTGCTGCTCAGGTTCTGCCTCCACTCTTTTTCTGACGTATTGTCTCTGATTTGTTCCCCCTCCTCACTCGGTCTTACCTACTTCTCATGTCTTTTCTAGTCCTACACAGTGGAAAGCCCCAGTGACCCTCATCTGCTGTTTCCCCCCTTCGCTCTCTGTATCTCTGTCTCGTTCCTCATTTCCTTCCTGTACTAGCCTTCTCAGCATTATGTTAACTGTAAATGTGTTTCCGTACTGTAGCTACAGGACTAAATGCTGATTTTGGCACTCGAAGTGCACAAAGGAATATTTCCTTCATCCACTACACCCTTTCCTTTCATCCTGTCACCATTGTTTCAATACAATATTTGTCCCGCTGGCAAAGGATCAGTGTTGAGTTTAAAAGTGCAAAGCTGCTGAAAAGCTTTTGGCTCGGTTTGTCTTCCTGTTGCTCCACAGTCACCCTCCTGTTGCTGTAGATGCACAAAGAAACTATCTAGAAATAGATTTATAAATGCTTACGGGTGCAAAACATAAGCAAGAGAGGAAGGGGGCAGCAGGAAGAGGGTGAAATAGAAATTAATATGAAAAGAGGAAGGAGACAGTTTAAATGCTTTATTTGAGAAGAGATTTGATCAGGACAAGATGTTAAGATCAAGGTGGGTTTGGATTTGTTTAATTTTCACAATAGATGCGCAAAGAGTGATTACAGAGTGTCTGTCTCTGACATCCAACAACTTAATTTCTGTTTGTTTGTTTTTTTAAAATATTCTTTACCCTTATATTTATTTTTGCTTTGCACCATTTTCTTCAGTCTCCTGCTTCTCCCGCTCTTCCACTCCACGTACTGCATGCTGCTGGGATGGGTGGAGTCTCCAGGTTATCCCAATGGGTACTTACCTCATGCTAGTCTAAATTGGAGCAGGTGCGCACCCAAAGGTCACAGCCTCTCCATAAGGTTCATCCACCTGGACCTGGAGGACAGTATCAACTGTGAAAATGATGCAGTGAAGGTAAGAGGCTATCTAGAATATTAAATGATGTTAATACCTGCCACATACTATTTTCTCATTATGCCTCTCATCTTTTTCCCCCCTCAGATCTTTTCAAATGGAAACTTAATTTCCGTTTTGTGTGGCACAAAGGAATTTGAGGAGCTTCAGTCCACCGTAAATCCTGTACTTTTCTCGCCCCCGGGTGGCTGCCTCGCCCTTTCGTTCCACTCGGACTACTCAAACATAAAGAGGCACACCGGCTTTAGAGGCTTTTATACAACCCAAGGTGAGAATCAGAGAAGAAATCTGCAGGAGCTCAGCTTGTGCAAAGATACTTACTTATACTTTTGTAATCATATTTCAAGGAAGAAGTCTTTTTTATAGAATACATCACAGTGTAAAAAAGCGTTTTATTTAATAAAGAAAACAAGATTAAAAACATTTGTGTGCAAGATTTGTCTTTCTTGCACTGAAAAAAAAATGTGCTGACTACACTAAAGTGACTGATGTCTCACCTAAACCTCGTCTAGTATCAGTAAGCAGACTTTTGTTCCTCTACTGAAAACTTTTGCCACATATGTTACCTAGAATACAAACCAGGAGAACTGATGCGAAACTGTGGTTTTCTCAGATTTTTTTATGCAAGAAAAGCAAAATGTCAAGGATTTTTTTGTCACTCTGTCGAGATGAACAAATGTTTGCTGTTTGATCACTTGTTGAGTTATGACGTGTGTTAAAATGTTAGGATAGATCGCATGATTGATATATTTATCAAGTCATTCCAAGGAATTGCTTTTTTTTTGTTTTTTTTAATGCTTTTCTGCATCTAACCTGTAGCTCATTCCCTCTGTTAGACTATGACGAATGCGAGGATAACGAAATCAACGAATGCACCCAGTTCTGTCACAACTTCATCGGAGGGTACCACTGCTCCTGTCGCCACGGCTACCATCTGGATGTGGACAACCACACTTGCACTGGTATAAATAATCAAATTTGCTTCCAAAAGTTCTACAGAATCAGGATTTAACACGTCTGAAGGAGACAAAAATACACAAAGAGAAGTGAAAATGGGAAAATAGAGGAAGCAGAAGTATTGTGGGGAGATTTTTGGGAAGGTACTGATTGTGTAAAACTTATGATTTTGTTCATTAAAATGAAGGTGATGACAATGAGCTCTCATGTTCACAGTGAACTGCAATGAGGACCTGTCAGGAAAGAGCAAAGGTATCATATCCAGTCCTTCCTGGCCCAACTCATATGCAGAGAGCGCAAACTGTCAGTACACGCTGCTCGTGGACTCCCAGTCTCAGGTGCAGCTCCAATTCTCTGACGTTTTTGATGTGGAACAAGGCCCCGATGGTCAATGCATAGATGCACTGAGAGTAAGTGATGACTCAGAATATGCAAATACCTCTTGAAGCTGTGTGTGTGTTGTGTGTTTTCCCCCCAGAAACTTTAACTTTAACTTTACATATCAATAAACAAAGAGGAAGTTCAGAAAAAAAAGTGTTGTAACTATGGACTTGACAGGCAGGCATCCTATTTTTGACGTTTTATGGTCTCTCTGTGTTACACAATTGGGTTTTTTCTTTGCGTACCGTTCCTGTGTACATTGATCTCTCATCTTGTTTAGTTTCAATTTGACATATAACCTTATTATAATGTTGTTGTTGTACTGTTGTTGTTTCTTGTTTCAGAGCCACAGAAAAAGAGTCTCTAATGACATTTGAGACGTAAATTCTCTTCCAAATAATAAAACAATAAGTGGATAAGTGCTAGAAATCTAAGTTAGGGTAGTTCTTTGTCATGATGTGGACTGAGTCATCTACACAGGAACTTTAAGGCTGATATTTTTAAGGTCATATCACGCCTCAGTTCTTACATTCAGAGCCCATGTCTTTCACCAAGTAACAGCAGTTTTTTTAGCCCTTAACCAGGAAGTGAAACTTTTCGTGATTCAGAATCTCTTTTGTGAAATACCTGAGACAAGCGCTAACCAAAAGGGGGAGGGAGGGTGAGTACGGCTGGTACCAAGAGAAACCAGAGCTCCAGAAGAAAACCCCCCAAAGCGGTGGGAAAAATGTGCAAACTCCAGACAGAAGGGCCCTGCTGGGGCTTGAAGCCCAGGCCCCTCTTTCTGTGAGGAAACGGTGCTAACAACGTCACCACCCTGCTGTATGCACCTACAGAGGAAACGGCGCTAACAACGTCACCACCCTGCTGTATGCGCCATCAGAATTTCATCCAGGATTTCTCTGTAATTCACTTCAATCATTTTTATGTGAAAGCCTCCTGTATGCATTTTCTGGAACTTAAATGTTGTGACTTTTTTTAAGACTGTCGCCTCCTAAAATTGACGATCTTGTTGGCTGCTGCTGTGTAGTCTCAGTTACAATGAGGACAGGAGGCTGTGGGGGTTTGTGGTCAAACATCCCTTATAGAGCCTGGAGGTGTGTTTTAGGTCACTGTCTTGTTCAAAAATAAATAATCATCCCACTGAGCACAAACCACTGCAGGATACTGTGGTAGCTATGCTGGTTAACAGACTATTACACCTTAGACTTGCATCAGTAACCACATAAGCAGATGCAAACCATAAATCCAGCTGTCAAGTGCAACCTTATCTCTGGAAAGCAGTGATGTGGGTTATAATGCGTGATTTCTAAGGCTAGTCTTCCTCTGTAGCTGGGAGGATAACACACTGTTGTGGGCCTAATTAAATTTTTATCATGTTTTCTTTTTTTAAACGGACAGACGATCATGTCAGAATGCTATAAACTGATAGTCTCGCACATCCATCGAGCAGCTGTGTTTAAATTCTTGAGAGATGCTGCACGTCTGCATCTTAAAGAAAGTCTGTAAACTTGAACTTGGTGACAGTGCCTGCGTTGTTTTGTTTGCAGATTGAGACTCCCTCTGGGACTCTGGGACCGTTCTGTGGCAACACGCCTCCCAAATCGCCATTTCTCACTCACGCAAACAAGCTCACGATCCGTTTCACCACTGACGACTTTGGCACCAACAAAGGATTCCACCTCAGCTTCACGACCAGAGGTACTGCAGCCTCCTCATCTCAGACACAGCTGGTAAAGAGCATCTGTTTGGATGTTTGTTGGGAATGACTGTGACTCTTCTTCTCACATCTTAATTGCAGACAAGGTCTGTCAAGCGGTGGTGACCTCACACTCCACCGTGACTCCCAAGAAAGCAGAATATAATCGTGGTGAAGAAGTGACGGTCACTTGTAACGAAGGCTATGTTGTAAATGATGTGAGTGCAGAAAGAAATCTGAAGTGTATCATTGACATTTGATGTAAGCATTTAATTTATTAAATAAATTAAATTCTAACTTAAATTAAATTCTCATTTTATTAAGGATAAAAGCATCCATGACGTGAAATCAGAGTTCAAGGCAATGTGCCAGAGCACAGGCATATGGACTCCCAGCTACACCTGCGGATGTGAGTCCGACTACAATTAATTTCTGATTTTTCTGTTTGTGTCTACTTGTTTTTTTTTCACACTCAGTATATTGTTTCTCATATATAGTGGTCAATTGTGGACTTCCTGATATACCGGAAGATGGCATTCTTCAGTTGGTGGGTTCAGATGATCCACAAACTCAATATAAAGACCAGATCCAGTTTAACTGCAGCTCAAAGTACTACACGCTGGAAGGAGATGGTGATTACAGGAGGTTTTTGCTCATACCTTTTCTAGTATCACTGATCTGTTATTCTTTTAGCAAATTTCTCTTTGCCACCTTTCAGACACATTCATTTGCGGTGCCAGTGGCGAATGGATATCAACTAACGGAAATGCAGAGTTTCCAAAATGTCTTCCAGGTACGGATGTATTCCTTCTGTTTTTTTAATGTCAGTATTTGTTTGGCACTCTGGGTTTAATGATGACTTCTATTTGTTTCAGTGTGTGGGCAGCCTGAAACACTGATAGCAGGTACAGGAAGAATTTTGGGAGGTCAGAATGCAAAACTGGGAGAAATACCATGGCAGCTATTCATAAAAGAGCCCAGCAGAGGAGGAGCATCCCTGATAAATGATCAGTGGGCTGTGACAGCGGCTCATGTTGTGGATGGGAATGAGAACAGCCCTTTGAGTGTCTTTGGTGGACTGACAAATAGAAGGACAACAAATGCCCCAAGCACACCTTCTTTGATCACTAACAGGATCATAATTCATCCTGGCTACAGTAAGGGGATCACTGGAAGTGCACGCACTGATTATAACAATGATATTGCTCTTATAAGATTCACCTCCAGAGTGAAATTAGGCCCAAACCTCCTTCCCATTTGTCTGCCAGAAGAAAACAGTGGTGTGATGGAAAATGAACAAGGTACAGTGTCAGGCTGGGGGAAGACAGAGTGGAACGCTGCAGCAGTTTTATTAAAATATGCTCATGTTACAGCCTACTCACGCAGAGAATGTGAGAATACACCGAGACTGAATGGCAACCGTATGATTTTCAGTAATAACATGTTCTGTGCTGGAGACAGCGGGAAGGACAGTTGTCAAGGAGACAGTGGAGGTCCTTTTGTTTTGCCCATGTTGTCTTCTAGCAGAGGCCCTTACTATCTGACTGGGATTGTGTCATGGGGAGATGAATGCAAGCTTCCCACGGCAGGTTCAACTAGAATAGTGAACAAGGGTTATTATACCAAGGTAGGGAATTATGTGAAGTGGATTAAGCAGACAATAGAGAGAGTAGAGGCAGAAGAATCAGAGAGAAAGTAAAATAAATGATGAAAACACTCTGTTATATATGATAATAAAATCATTTTGAGGGCTGATTCACATTTAAAAAATTACTTTGCTTATAAAATAAAGACCGCAACCTTATAATCAAATGTACCAAAATAAATAACACAATCACAACAGCTTGTTATTTCTACATTGTTTTCTATTAAAGAGAAATGTTTGCAAATCATCTGCAGACAATCTGTGTGTGTGTACGTGTTTTCAATTATTTAATCCCTAATAGTTTAGAGACACACAAAACTGCATTTTTAAAAACTCTTGTATAATCAATATATTTTCCCTTTAAGTGAGAGCAGATCTTCTTTTCCTTTCTGCTGCTTATTTTAGAGGTTGCCACAGCAGATAATCTACCTCTGCTGTCTCTATAGCATCTTTTTCTGTCACCTCTGCATGTCCTTCCTGCACTACATCCATCTTCCTCTTTTTCCTCCTGCCCGGCAGCTCCATCTTCAGTATCCTTTGTCCAATACATATCCACTACGCCTCCTCTGCACATGTCCAAAACATCTCAACCTTGTCTCTCTTTATCTTCAAATCGCTCAAACTTAGCTGTCCTTCCGATGTATTCATTTCTAATGTTGTTAGAACTATAAATTAGAGGATCATCACAGTGCTTTACAGACAAACAAGCTTTCTCACATTAAAAAACTAACATCAGTAGCTCCAGATGTTGCTCTCAGAATTGAATTAATTAACCGATTCGCCTATTGTTTTTAAAAAAAATTTATTTCTTCAAAATAATTCTTCAGTTATTTGTTATTTTTGTGGCAGAGGTCTGGCTATGATATCTACTGTTATAACATACAGACACAAGAAGTGTCGCATTGTTCCGATATTGCATGACAACGTCTGCATAATAATGCAAGACAACTGAAAACACGGCCCTCAAACCAACAGCCTGCAAGAGCCACACAGGAGAAGCGCACTTATTTTTAGACAGCCACAAACCACCAGCCTAATCCCTTCACTGCAGTGTTTAACATCAGTATGAGAAGCATGTTCTAGCGTCACAGCAGCGCAATCTTCATAAACGTTGTTCTGATTAATACTGCAGCCAATATGCTCTTTAAAAAAACTAAACAATAATTAAAAACAACCCTCAGCTCATTATGAAAAAAAATCATGGCTCCAGTGTCACTTCCTCATGAGGGGTAGTGATGCTCTACTGCCGCTTAGTGGTGACACGTATTACTTACTGTAAATCCATCCATCCAAAATAAAACTGAACTTGTTAACTTCCCGTTATATGTTTTTTTTTCCACATACATTCACCTGTATTTTTTTTCTCTAGTTACAAAAATTGGTCAGTGCATGAATGTGCATACTTTATCACATGATCAAACTGTGAGGTCGCCTCGCCAATCGGATGATTGCAAGACCTAAAGAAACTGAGTTAAACTGTGTGTGTGTGTGTGTGTGAGAGAGAGAGAGAGAGAGAGATAACAAACAAACAGAATTCACTTGCATTGCTTTGGCCTTCATCAGCAACAGCCGGAGTTGCAGCTGTAGACGGTGCACATGGGGTAAGTTTGAATTTTTGGTTATCTCTCACACAGGTTTCTGAGCTGTCCTAGATTCAGCCGAGTGGTTTTACTTCCTAAACCAAACTACACTGTGACAGAAAACTGAAAATGATATAAAGGAGAATCAAACATCCAGCTGAAAGCCCACAAGTCAAACTAGCCAGCTGCATGTGAGACCACAGACTGTGTGAGGCAATAAATATACTTTAAAAAACACAGACCAAAAAGAAATAAATAAATAAATAATAGATTTGGCCTTATTTCAATGTGCTGCTCATTTTGCTCATAGTGAAGTCTATGAAAACTTATGTAAATCACAGGAACCAGTTAAAAATGCTGCAGTTATTATTTAGAAATAACACAAATTAAATTATTGTATGGGGTTGGTTGGCATGCATTGAAAACAGCATAATTATAAAGAATGAAGCGTAAAATGTAAATAGTGTGAGCATTTAATTCAAGTCCAGTCAAATTTATTTGTATACCATATTTTTTTTTTAAAAAACAGCCGTTGACCAAAGTGCTATGTTGCTGCTGTATTTCTTATACTTTTGTTTTAAATCTTCATTTGAGTGGTAACATAATCAGCACTGGTGTCTGTCCTCTGCCTGTTTTCTTTTGTAAATAAATAATTAGCACTTCAGCTATTTGACAGATGTCAAAACCAACTCAGCCTGAGCTGGTCCTCAAATTTCTAACCCTGTTCATCTCCCAGTGAAAATCTTCAAACCTTCAGCTCTGCCTCCTGTCTTTTTGTTACCATCTCCAAACTGTACATCATAACAGGTCTCACTATTAAAAGCTACCTCGACAGTACAAGACTCAGCTGTACAGTTACACCTAAAGTATAAAGGTCCCTCTTTCAAGGAATGAATTACTTGTTCATATTTGGGACCGAGAAGACAGATGGTGTAAAACTGTAAATGATCATCACTGAACAGAGGAGGTGACCCACACCCCCTTTTTTAAGGTCATTTGCAAACAAGATTCCATCTAAAAGCACAGGTACACACTGCAGACGTTGCACACCATTAACATCTGCACAGAGAAAAAAAATGTCAGTGTGACAGTTACTTTATCTTTATTTTTTATATTATACTGTATTTAAATTTTATCTAATATGTCGGGATATTTATATATTAGAGATATTTGTATTATTGGAGCTACTGAGCAATATTTTGTAATGTCATGTATTATTTAATATAGTACTTTAACTCGTTTGTTACTATTCTTACTGTCTTGGACCAACTGGGACCACAGAATTTTGTCTGGGTTTAATAAAATACTCAGATTCTGATTTTCACACCCTGGTTCGTGAAATGAGGCACATGATTAAAAGTAGGTCAATGAGCACCTCTTAAGGAACAACACCCACTAGGGTTTAAATATTTGGGGGCTCTACATGCTTTAGTTTTACTAGAGAAGCCTCTTGGGTGCGAGGAGACAAGTCTTCAATAAAAAAAGAAAAAAGAAAGGAAGTCCAGTTGCTCTCTTTTCAAGCACGTAAGTCTTATTATTATCTTGGAAATCTTCAATTTTTCTCACAGTGTCATCTGCAGGCATCATACGATCACAGGCCCGGAGCCCGGACCTCATCTGTCAACCTGTCCAGTGGATCAGAGCCCTGACATCATCCCACCCCAATCTTAAACCAGTCTGTCACTCATATCACACCCCTCACCACTGCCTTGTGGCCCTCATACATGTCCTGGACCACCCTCACTTTCAGCCTCAATCTGCTACTCTTGACTTCCTCATGCAGAACCACACTTCCTTTCTTTGAACTCTATCATACGCTTTCTCAAGATCAGCAAAGACACAGTGCAATTCCTCCTGACCTTTTCTAGACTTCTCCATCAAAACTCTCAGAGCAAAAATAGCATCTGTAGTTCTCTCTCTTGCTCACTAACCGTCACCTGTCAGCCTAGCTTCAACAACTCTTTCCCATAGGTTTATCTGCCTGTAGTTTTTATTACTACTACTACTAATAATAATAATGAATGAATCCTGATTATCCTTTGTACTACTTTTTAATAAAAACATTAAGTATTACTCATTATTTTTAACATAGTGTATTAAATGTATCTGTATTAAAATATGTTAGCCAGTTAGCATCATTGTAACAGACTTTCTAATTCTGTATCAAATTATAGCCGACTCCTGTCTCTGTCAACTTAAAGTAACAGATTTTCTATGCCTCTATCTATTAAATTTTTAGGATCAGATAAAGAATGTAAGCCTTTCAATAGTAGACCACCCTCTAGTGGTCTGGAAAATAACAGCGTGGCCTCCTCTACACTCAGTCCTTTGTGGCATACTTTTAACAGCTCAAGTTTTTCCAAACTAACAATGATAAACAAATATAAGAACACAAGATTAAAGAGTGTCAGACTTATGGGAACTAATGCAAAACATTTTAAGGCAGAGCAGAGAGGAACGGGTTGTTTCACTTCGCCTTCAGAAACTGAAACACTGATACTATTTTGAGGGCAAAAATAAACCACATGCTGATATAAATAATGACAAGCAACAAACACATCCACATACTTGATGAATCTGATTCCTCATTCTGGAAATCAATTGCCTCACTTGCTATTTTAACATCCAGACGTTTCGGCATGTCTGCTTGGCCTCAAGTTAAAGTCTGAAAACACTTGCTGTGATCAAGGATGCTTAAAAAACAGTTAATGCCTCCCTCTGGTGGTAGGATGAGGATTAAGAGTGGATTAGACAGTGAAATAAACCAAGCTCAGTTCGTTATTCTCATATGATAATTGTGCTCAAAAATTGCACGAGTTTATGTTAAATTTTTAGATGTAGAATTTGCAAGGTTTGTCTCGTTCTCTAGTTTAGAACAATTTTTTTTTTCCTGTTTATCTGCAATTTGGAGTTGCTTGATTTTGCCAAGATAAACAATTCCTGGCATTAACGTAGTGAGTTGCTAAACATTGGAAACGACAGACTTTGTGACATTAATGTTTTACTTGAATGTGAGACATTTGCTCTCGCAGCAGCCGACCAGTTCACTCATGGGTACGTTTAATAGGAAAATGCGCTGGGCCTCTTGTATCATCTGGTAAGTGGATTAGACATTTTCAAGTTCTCAAATATCTCCTAAAATCCTTTTTTTCTTTGTCATAAATTTCCACTTTTGATCAGAAGTTTTCAATCATGTAGCTGCAAATAGTGGAGAATTACTTCTAGGTGTTTTTATACTGATAAACTGCAAGAATTTACTTTAGATGAACAGTGTTTTATATTTTTATTCATCAGTCAGTATGCCATATATATGCAGTCTTAACAATATTATGTTGGTTCCACAGTGGTGTCGATTGTGCCACTGTGTTTGTTTTTCTCTGTTTGTATCAACTTTGGACCGGCAGATCAGATGACCGCAGACTGATAAACAGATCAAACTCTTTCCTTTTATGTACCTTTCTAGGTTTCTGTATGTGTCACTGTGTGAGTGCTCACCTCTGCCAGAACCAGAGCCTCAAATGTACGGGGAGGTCCAATCCCCTCTGTACCCGCAGCCCTACCCTCCCAACCTGCAGGAGCAGTGGGACCTCGCTGTGCCTGAGGGCTACCAGATTCGACTCACCTTCACACATCTGGACATTGAAGCTTCTGCGAACTGCTACTACGACTCACTTACAGTCAGACCCATATTTCAACACATTTACAGAATTACCCTAAAAATCATAATATTAATAAATAGCTTAAGTTGAAAACCCAAATATGATTCAAGAGTAACGCTTGACAACCTGATTCGAGCTTACCACTTACATGTTTTCATGTTTTTGTCAAGATAATTAACAAGGTTATTATAGTTAACTGAAGCTAAAATAAAACTCGATGTAAAAGTTTGTTTCTGAATTAACTAAAATAAAAATGAAAACTGAAATTTTGAATAAAATTCAAACTAACTGAAATTATTTTTTTGAAGTTGGGAAACTAAAATAAAATATAATCGCAGAGTAACAAAATTTTATCAACACTTGTCTGATGAGATGTTGGCAAACATGTTTAATGAGATTTGGATATCTAAAGGATTGTGAGTCAACTGCTTTCAAAAATATGTGTTTTTATTGTAATACTGATCTTACCTCTCAAATATACGTCCATACAATAATACTTAAAAAGACTAAACTGAAACTATGATGGCCCTGGTAATCACCGTGATCATCTTGTTGATTGTGATCATTTTAAGTTAAAAATTTACAACAGTGTATAACCACTGGAGACAACAGCAACAGATAGCTGTAGCTTATCAGCAGATTGTATCGCTGCTGCTATGACAGAAATCTACGGCCTTCTTCCAAGTTCCAGATTCAGTCTTTACTGTGACGTTGCACAGAATTTAAAATGGTGGAGGGACATATAACTGAACAGATTTTTTTCTCTGCATTACTATATCCAGTTTGTGGTAGGCTTAATTAAACATAGCATTAGTTCTGGATTATATTCGGCCTTTCTGGCACTTTTACCCATCTTAGACATATGAATAAAAGAACCCATGAACTGAACATAAATTTTCACCTTCTGGCCTTTGCCTTATGCTTATTTGCTTATTTTGGGCAATTTAACAGTAAGGTCAGATTTGATGTTTTCATGTATGATTTTATTCTTTGATCCTTCAGGTTTTCTACAAAGAGAAGGCCCTCTGGAAATTTTGTGGCAGTGAGAATTCTGCTGATGGACATCACCCAGGCAACCAGCCCATCTTGTCCCCAGGAAACAGTCTCACCCTCATATTTCAATCAGACAGCAACAACCCGGAGGCCCACCAGAATCTGGGCTTCTCTGCCCAGTACCAGGCGATAGGTAGCTCCCCCACCTCTGCTTCTTGCACTTCCTTCTTTTACTGCTGCACCCACTCACACTAACATAATGACTTCTCATTATTAGACATAGATGAATGTTCTGCACCAGAGCCTGGAGATGGCTCAGGGCCACTCTGCTCTCAGATCTGCCTCAACACTCTTGGCTCATATCTCTGCTCCTGTCATCATGGCTATGAACTTCGCTCTGATCAGCGCACCTGTGTGTGTGAGTACCACGAAGATGCTTCCAATGAATGTGCGCTCAGACCATCAAACTGGAGTCTGCTGGGAGAACTTAGCTCCACTTCACAAACGCATTCAAACATATAGGATCTCAAGATTACCAGTAGCACTGTAAAAAAGAGGAGAGGATGGGGAGTCTGGGTTTGTTGTTTCTCAGTTTCTTTCCTCTCTCTCATGCCCAGTATCCTGTGGCGGTGGTATATTTGATGAACCAGAGGGGCATCTGTTCAGTCCAGGATACCCTAATCACCCACCTCATGCTGTGTCCTGTCAGTATGTCATTTCTGTACAAGAGGGCTTCACTATTACTCTAAACTTTACTGACAACTTCCACATTGAGAGCATGGACAGCCCAGAGGGCCCGCAATGTCTCCATCACTGGTTGGAGGTAATGGCGAGCGATTTCAGCACACCTAGATTTATCAAAATCACAGGAAATAAAAATGTCTCTATGGTGCATGTCATACAATTAATAAACTGTGCACTACTCTCTCTCAAAAAGTTGACTGTCAGAGACGAACAGCCCATAAAGCTATGTGGCAGAACAAGCCCAGGAGTGATAGTCACAAACTCAAACATGGTCAAGCTGGAATACCACACTGATGATGAAGGACAGAGCAATGGCTGGAGCCTCGACTACAGCACACACAGTGAGCATGACCAGTAACATGTCATCAAGCAACTACAGTTCTCCTGGTTGTCCTTCTGGGTTTAAATCTCAGTGTAAAATATATGTTTAATTGTTTTTGCTGTTTCCAGGGGTGAAGTGTCCATTACCTGGAAGTGTGGCTAAAGGCAGGGTCACTCCTAGTTTGAGTGAATATCTCTTCAGAGATTACATCTATGTACGCTGCGATCAAGGATACAAGCTGATGATGGTTAGCTGAAATTGTATTTTTTAACAGTCAAAAACTAAATAATTATTTACTGGTTACTGAGTATAATGTAAAACATGGTTTTTACACCCTTCTTTAATCTGTCAGAATGGTCGGGAGATTGAGAGTTTCTCTACCATTTGCCAAAGCAATGGGAAGTGGCACCGTCCTCTGCCAGAATGCCGCAGTAGGTTGTCTCTAAGCATATATACACAAAGTCTTCTTCATCCATACTAGTGTTCACAGACAAAATGCATTTTCTTGTATTTTCTTGTTTTGTTCCTGTGCAGTAATTGATTGCGGAGAACCTGACCCCTTGCTGAATGGAGGCGTGGCCTTCCTTTCTGGGTTTCAGAATCAGTATCTTTCTGTTATTCAGTATCGCTGCAATGAACCATTTTACTCTCTCCTTGGGGATGCAAACGGTGAGATGTTAATATATAGTGCAATCTGTTTTGGATTCCTACCTTTCATTACTTTCCTTTTGCACAGTTCTGAAACTTTACTATTAGCAGGCTCCATTAACTATAATGTGCGATTCTCATTCAGTCAAACTATCATGATATACTGATATGATGATACATGATATATACTACCATAATTCAAAACGTAAATAAGATTTAAATGCTAACATGATTTAACTGGAAATATATACCCTTTGCATCACTTCGACAAGGGGGAGAACTGAAACTCTTGAAGATCAGCAAAAAATACTTTTAAAGTCACATTGTTTCTTCTTCTGCTCCTCAGTTAACTTCACATGTGACGCAGACAGGAAATGGAGATCAACCCATGAAGTTATTGACAGTCCACTTTGTTTACCAGGTATACATTTCCATCCTGCAAAACTTGATGAAGATCAAATGATTAGTTAAATGGGAAACTGATGTGTGAGATTTACATGCAAGTTTGTATCCAATTCAGTCTGTGGTCAGCCAACAAATCACATCAATGTGTATCAGAGGATCTTTGGAGGCCAAGACGCTCCAGATAATACAATCCCCTGGCAAGTGCTACTGAGTGTAAGTGGAAAAAGGGCAGGAGGCATGGTGATTGGAGACCGCTGGGTTATGACAGCAGCTCATAATATAGTAGATAAAGGAGCGGTGGTATCAAATGACACTCTACAGGTAAGTAATTGACTGTGAGGATTACTTTGCATGATCTCTGTCTGATTGGGATTCCCCTTGGTAAATGTTTCCTTTTATTATATTGACTTGCAGATATTCATGGGACTTAATGAGGTAACAGCCCTCAAAAAATCTCCTCTGTTTGCTGCCTCGATCCATGTTCACCCTGAGTACAACAACCCCAGCTATGTAGACTACAACAATGACATTGCACTGATCAAACTGGAAGACACACTCACATTCAACTCATCTGTAATGCCAGTGTGTTTGCCAGAACCGGGAGCCACATATGATACTGGCGTGATGGGGTAAACTAACTGCAATTGTGTCATGATGATTTTGCAGTCTCTTTAATGTCATCTACACTGTATAAAATTTGATGTTACATTTAAGTGTTCTTGTTGTTTTTTAACCAGTTTAAGTTGACAATCTATTATCTTTAAGGTTCTGGATTAGTAAGAATTCACAATGAATGTGTTTTGTACTCCTTGCAGGCTGGTGTCTGGCTTTGGTCTTACAATAGAGAATAATCGTCAGATTCTAACAAATCAACTGAAGTATGTTTATCTCCCAGTGGTGGACCAGCAGACATGCAGGGATTCAATCACTTCGGCAAGGAGAAGAAGTAACAACATACCAGACTTAACAACTAATATGTTTTGTGCTGGACTCCCTGAAGGTGGGAAGGACTCTTGCCAGGGTGACAGTGGGAGCCCCTTCACTCTGACTAAAGATGGGCGACACTGGGCTGCTGGGATTGTCAGCTGGGGGGTTGACTGTGGAAGAAAGGGCACATATGGAGTCTATACCAGAGTCGCTAATTACCTGAACTGGATCCAGAAGACCATGCAGGAGAACTAAAAGTTACAGTAATTCAGAACAACAAGGTGTAAATATACGATTTGCACAATAAACTGATGTATTAATCTCTGAGTGTCTGTGGAGTTTGATTTGAGAATTTTTAATCTATATTTCATTAAAAAACTCTATAAATTCAGTTATTGATTTACTGTCTGTAAGTCAGTGCATTGTCTTTGAATCCCTGCAAAGCCTGTCTTTTACTACGTTTGAATAAAGATAGTTAATGCAGATCTGCATGTGTTTTTTTCTTGTGTATAAGATTATACAAATCCTCCCACTTTGAAAATAATAACCACATCATCAGTCATTTCATCCCACTCTAATATTACTAAACAATACTTTTATATGCAAAGAAGGCCCGCTCTCTTTCCATGTGCTTTTCCTTCAGCTCTTTCTCTACAGGTTTGTACTTCATACGAACTTAAATTATTTTGGTTTTTATGTGCAACCATATTCAAGATTATTGGCATTTTTTCTCCAGTTCAAATCATGTTTCTACTTGTTTTTGCCAAAATAAACAAAGATAAAAAAGCTTGAAGACAAAAAGTCCAGTTCAAATTCCAGTGCTAAATACAGCTAATCATCTTCTGTGTGACAGTCATGGTTCATTCCAGTCTGAGACGTCTCTTCTGGAAGTACAATCGACACCAGAGCCTTACAAACATGGGCTGGAGCTGCTTCATCATTTGGTGAGTTTGATGAAGATTTTTTAAGTTGTTTGTTGTATTAAAGAATCTTCTTTTCTCATTTAGCTTACAGAGCCTATCAGAATTGCAGAGCTTTTTGTTATATAATGTTTGTTTTTTTTATCATTATGCTTCATCTACAACCAATGTTCTAGACATGAAATGGTTAAAGTTGAAGAAGCTGAGCAAATTATTAGTAATATAGAAGAAACCAGCTTGGTGATTGAAGAAAGCTGATGTTAAAATTAAAATGAAAATCAGCGATTGTGTCACTTTATTTGCTCTTGTTCTGTTTGCATCAACTTTGGACGACTGACTCAGCTCCAGCTCTCTGTTTATTTGCTTTTCCAGGTTTCTGTGGTTTTCAGTGAGCAAGTGCCAGCAGCTGTCCAACACTGAGCCTGTCATGCACGGACAAATCCAGTCTCCCCAATATCCTCGACCTTATCCTCCCCACCTGCAAAAGCAATGGGACCTCTGGGTTCCCAGGGGTTACCAGATCCAGCTGTCTTTAACACATCTGGATATTAAAGCTTCTGCAGACTGCAGTCAAGACTCTCTCACAGTCAGAGCTTTGATTAGATCTGAATTTAAACAATATTCCAAACAAGACACAAAACATTTTATATTGCAGTTTTCAATTTTAGTGTATTCATTCATTCAGTTTGACTGGAAGTTAATTTGAATTACGACGTTGGTTTAGAAAGATTTTTACAAAAGCAGTTTGTTAACATGAGTTTTGACTTAATTTTCCAGTTTTTCTACGATGAAAAGGTTTTGGGAAAGTTTTGTGGCCAAGGAAACTCTACTGATCACCACGGTGACGAGACGATCCTTTCTCCAGGCAACAGACTGACTCTCGTATTCCAAACAAGTGACTCTACACCAGAGCATCAACAACATACTGGTTTTTCTGCCACATATAAGGCAATAGGTACAGTTTTCCTGAAATTTTCCACCTCCCATTAATGTACTATTTCATCACCAGCTTCAGGAAAAGTTTAATACAGTAAATATTCTTTTAATAGACATAGACGAGTGTTCCAAAACAGACCCAGGACTGGATTCAGGTCCGCTTTGCTCTCAAATCTGTATCAACACTGCTGGGTCCTACCACTGCTCCTGCCACAGTGGTTACAAGCTTCATTTAGACCAGCGCACATGTCTGTGTAAGTGTCAAATACAAGAAATTAGGCCTTTTTGTACATTAATACTTGTCATGCTGTGAAGCTCAGTCGCTAGAATATGGTTGAGGTGGTATGCTGAACTACTGATTCTCTTACTGTTATTATTATGCTGACCTTTGGTTCTTGCCCAGTGTCCTGTGGTGGGTGTATTTTTGACAAGCATGAAGGACATCTGTCCAGTCCAGGGTATCCTAAACCCTCACCCCCTTTTCTCTCCTGCAAGTACATCATCTCTGTGGAGCCCAGATTCATCGTGACTCTCAACTTCAGAGACAATTTTCACATTGATAATAAAGATAATCAGCATGGTTCAAGCTGCGAAGGTCACTTTTTAAAGGTAACGGTACCCACAGGGATTAGAAGTTACAAATCATGCTCCTCTGGTCTGTCTGTAGCCTTCTACTATTTCTCCCCTCGTAGGTGACCATTCCAGGCAGATTAGCGATGAAATTTTGTGGAACAAAGAGTCCTGGTGTGATAGTTACAAACTCCAGTACAGTCAGGCTGGACTACCACACTGAGGAGGAAGGTCTGAGCAACGGCTGGAGCCTGCAATATAACACACATGGTGAGGAGGAGAGGTGGCATTTCCACGTTAGCAGTTTAAAACTATTTTCCTCATGCTGTTGATTCATGTTGGGTTGCTGTGTTCTTTACAGAGGTGAAATGCCCGCACCCAGGGAGTGTGACAAAAGGCAGGATCACTCCTGATTTAAATGATTACTTTAGTGGAGACTCGATCCATGTCACTTGTGACCAAGAATACAAGTTGATGATGGTAATATGACATTTCATTGTTTACTACAGTGTGCATCAGTGAACTTTATTAACAGCCTCTTTTCCCTCACAGGATATTTATAGAGTTTTTTTGCTATCTGCATGTGTCTGTGTTTGAGCAACAGAAGCAGATCTTTCTTAATTTTTCTTTAGTTTTTTTCTTCGGTGAATTTGTCAGTTAGAAAATGTGTGTAACAGTCACATATTTTCAGGGACAACAAGAGATTAAGACATTCTCAGCCATGTGTCAAAGCGACGGGCAGTGGCAACTCCCTCTCCCAACCTGCATAGCAGGTACTGATGTGCTGTCAAAATAAAATACTCTAATAACAAATTTAAGACTTCAAAATGAAAGCATGAAGCCTTTGCTTGCATGAACCTGAGTTCATTTCATCTTAACCAGTCTGTGGTCAGCCAACAAATCATATAAATGTGTATCAGAGGATCTTTGGAGGCCAAGACGCTCCAGATAATGCAATCCCCTGGCAAGTGCTACTGAGTGTAAGTGGAAACAGGGGAGGAGGCATGGTGATTGGAGACCGGTGGATTATGACAGCAGCAAGTAATGTAGTGGAGAGGGGAGTTGTGGTATCAAATGAATCTGTACGGGTAAGTAGTTGACTGTGAGAATTACTTTGCATGATCTCTGTCTGATTGGGATTCCCCTTGATAAATGTTTCCTTTTATTATATTGACTTGCAGATTTTCATGGGACTTAATGAGGTAACAGCCCTCAAAAAATCTCCTCTGTTTGCTGCCTCGATCCATGTTCACCCTGAGTACAACAACCCCAACAGTGTAGACTTCAACAATGACATTGCACTGATCAAACTGGAAGACACACTTACATTCAACTCATCTGTAATGCCAGTGTGTTTGCCAGAACCGGGAGCAACGTATGATACTGGCGTGATGGGGTAAACTAACTGCAACTGTGTCATAATGATTTTGCAGTCTCTTTAATGTCATCTACACTGTATAAAATTTGATGTTACATTTAAGTGCTCTCGTTGTTTGTTAACCACTTTATTTTGACAAGCTATTATCTTTAAGGTTCTGGATTAGTAAGAATTCACAATGAATGTGTTTTGTACTCCTTGCAGGCTGGTGTCTGGCTTTGGTCTTACAATAGAGAATAATCGTCAGATTCTAACAAATCAACTGAAGTATGTTTATCTCCCAGTGGTGGACCAGCAGACATGCAGGGATTCAATCACTTCGGCAAGGAGAAGAAGTAACAACATACCAGACTTAACAACTAATATGTTTTGTGCTGGACTCCCTGAAGGTGGGAAGGACTCTTGCCAGGGTGACAGTGGGAGCCCCTTCACTCTGACTAAAGATGGGCGACACTGGGCTGCTGGGATTGTCAGCTGGGGGGTTGACTGTGGAAGAAAGGGCACATATGGAGTCTATACCAGAGTCGCTAATTACCTGAACTGGATCCAGAAGACCATGCAGGAGAACTAAAAGTTACAGTAATTCAGAACAACAAGGTGTAAATATACGATTTGCACAATAAACTGATGTATTAATCTCTGAGTGTCTGTGGAGTTTGATTTGAGAATTTTTAATCTATATTTCATTAAAAGCTCAGTTTTTGATTTTCCGCTTTCTGGAAACAACCAAATAATACTGTCTGTAAGTCAGTGCATTGTCTTTGAATCCCTGCAAAGCCTGTCTTTTACTACGTTTGA
Organism: Oreochromis niloticus; assembly: GCF_001858045.2. Lineage (NCBI taxonomy): Eukaryota > Metazoa > Chordata > Actinopteri > Cichliformes > Cichlidae > Oreochromis > Oreochromis niloticus. The sequence continues at coordinate 23,217,456 of NC_031976.2, read as the reverse complement.
ATAAAGATAGTTAATGCAGATCTGCATGTGTTTTTTTTTCTTGTGTATAAGATTATTCAAATCCTCCCACTTTGAAAATAATAACCACATCATCAGTCATTTCATCCCACTCTAACATTACTAAACAATACGTTTATATGCAAAGAAGGCCCGCTCTCTTTCCATGTGCTTTTCCTTCGGCTCTTTCTCTACAGGTTTGTACTTGATACAAACTTAAATTCTTTCGGCTTTTATGTGCAACCATATTCAAGATTATTGGCATTTTTTCTCCAGTTCAAATCATATTTCTACTTGTTTTTGCCAAAACAAACAAAGAAAAAAAGAAGAAGCTTGAAAACAAAAAGTCCAGTTTAAATTCCAGTGCTAAATACAGCTAATCATCTTCTGTGTGACAGTCATGGTTCATTCCAGTCTGAGACGTCTCTTCTGGAAGTACAATCGACACCAGAGCCTTACAAACATGGGCTGGACCCGCTGCATCATTTGGTGAGTTTGATGAAGATTTTTTAAGTTGCTTGTTGTATTAAAGATTTTTCTTTTTCTTTTGTGAATTTCCAATTTAGCTCACAAAGCCTATCAAGATTTTAGAGCTTTTTGTTATATGGTGTTTTTTTTAATCATTATGCTCCGTCTACAACCAATGTTCTAGACATGAAGCTGTTAAAATTGAACATGTTGAGCAAATTGTTAGTAATATAGAAGAAACCAGCTTGGTGATTGAAGAAAGCTGATGTTAAAATTAAAATGAAAATCAGCGGTTGTGTCACTTTATTTGCTCTTGTTCTGTTTGCATCAACTTTGGACGACTGACTCAGCTCCAGCTCTCTGGTTTTTTCACTTTTCCAGGTTTCTGTGGTTTTCAGTGAGCGAGTGCCGGCAGCTGTCCAACACTGAGCCTGTCATGCACGGACAAATCCAGTCTCCCCAATATCCTCGACCTTATCCTCCTCACCTGCAAAAGCAATATTGCTTGTCCCCATATGGGACCTCTGTATCTGCTTGTTTCAGATTTTCATGGAACGTAATGATATCAGAACATTTCAGCGCTCTCTTCAGTAAGCAGCTCAGTCTATTTTCACCCTGAGTACAACAACTCCAGTGGTACAGACTGCAGCAATGGTACTGACTTGATCAGAGTGCAAATGTAGATCTCATAGTCTCATGTGTAATGCCCATATGTTTGCCAGAGGAGGGCGCTACATACTTCACTGAAATGAGAGGCAAATAAATACATTAGATTTTTTAAAGTATCATATTTATTTAATAGGAGTTAAAAAAAATTTTTTATACAAGTAACAACATGTATAAATTTCACTAATTTTGTGGAAAAGATTTACAGGAAGTCACTGCTGTATTTTTGTTTTCAGGCTGGTTTCAGGCTTTGGTCTTTCAAACATGAGCGTGTGTATTTCCACAAGGAGACACATGAAATACTAGAATTAACAAATAACATGTCCCTTGCTGGACTCCCTGAAGGTGGGAAGGACTCATGCCAGGGTCACAGAGGAGGTCCCGTCACTCTGAGTGAGGATAGACGACACTGGGCTGCTGGGATTGTCAGCTGGTGGGTTGAGTGCATACCAGGTAACAATCTGTTGTCAACATAAAGGCATTTAATTACACATTTAAGTCTTCAGTCTGTTGTCAGACAGCAAAATCCATTAATAGTGTAAGAGTATAACATAAGTATAAATGGAGCTAGGAGAGCAAGCATGGTTGCAAGACCAGTTAATTATGACTTCAACTTGTTATGTTGTAAATAACGGGCAACCTGTATCAAATTTAACAGGTAAATATTCAATTGCATGTGTTATTTGATATTTGCTTATTGAATACTTCTCCCCTTCCTCTTATGGTGTTGATTTGCAGATTTTCATGTGATCTAATAATATCAGAACCCTCCAGGTCTCCCCTGTGTTTCTGATCACACTACAGCAATGCCATCGCCTTGATCAAACCTCTACACTTGATCATATTCACCTCATTCATTATGATTATGTCCATATGCTTGCCAGCAGAAGATGCTGATTCTTGTGAACACATTCGCCAATTTATGCTTTTCTCCACTCGAGTGCCAACCTATAGATCTCACTCAGCTTCAACATGAAATACCTGTAGATGTTTCCAATTTTCCATAAGTCTCAGTGGGATGCAAAAGTTTGGGCAACCTTGTTAATAGTCATTATTTTCCTGTATAAGTCGTTGGTTGTTACAATAAAAAATGTCAGTTAAATATATCATATAGGAGACAAACAGTGATATTTGAGAAGTGAACTGAAGTTTATTGGATTTACAGAAAGTGTGCAATAATTGTTTAAACAAAATCAGGCAGGTGCATAAATTTGGGCACCACAAAAAGAAATGAAATCAATATTTAGTAGATCCACCTTTTGCAGAAATTACAGCCTCTAAACGCTTCCTTTAGGTTCTAATGAGAGTCTGGATTGTGGTTGAAGGTATTTTGGACCATTCCTCTTTACAAAACGTCTCTAGTTCATTCAGGTTCGATGGCTTCCGAGCATGAACAGCTCTCTTTAACTCACACCACAGATTTTCAATAATATTCAGGTCTGGGGACTGAGATGGCCATTCCAGAACGTTGTACTTGTTCCTCTGCATGAATGCCTTAGTGGATTTTGAGCAGTGTTTCGGGTCGTTGTCTTGTTGAAAGATCCAGCCCCGGTGCAGCTTCAGCTTTGTCACTGATTCCTGGACATTGGTCTCCAGAATCTGCTGATACTGAGTGGAATCCATGTGTCCCTCAACTTTGACAAGATTCCCAGTCCCTGCACTGGCCACACAGCCCCACAGCATGATGGAACCACCACCATATTTTACTGTAGGTAGCAGGTGTTTTTCTTGGAGTGCTGTGTTCTTTTTCCTCCATGCATAACGCCCCTTGTTATGCCCAAATAACTCAATTTTAGTTTCATCAGTCCACAGCACCTTATTCCAGAATGAAGCTGGCTTGTCCAAATGTCCTTTAGCAAACCTCAAGCAGCTCTGTTTGTGCTTTGGGCGGAGAGAAGGCTTCCTCTGCATCACTCTCGCATACAGCATCTCCTTGTGTAAAGTGCGCCGAATGGTTGAACGATGCACAGTGACTCCATCTGCTGCAAGATGATGTTGTAGGTCTTTGGTGCTGGTCTGTGGGTTGACTCTGACTGTTCTCACCATTCGTCGCTTCTGTCTATCCGAGATTTTTCTTGGTCTGCCACTTCGAGCCTTAACTTGAACTGAGCCTGTGGTCTTCCATTTTTTCAATATGTTCCTAACTGTGGAAACAGGCAGCTTAAATCTCTGAGACAGCTTTCTGTATCCTTCACCTAAACCATGATGGTGAACAATCTTTGTCTTCGGGTCATTTGAGAGTTGTTTTGAGACCCTCATGTTGCTACTCTTCAGAGAAAATTAAAAGACGAGGGAAACTTACAATTCACCCCCTTAAATACTCTTTCTCATTATTGGATTCACCTGTGTATGTAGGTCAGGGGTCACTGAGCTTACCAAGCCAATTTGAGTTCCAATAATTAGTTCTAAAGGTTTTGGAATCAATAAAATGACAACATTGCCCAAATTTATGCACCTGCCTGATTTTGTTTAAACAATTATTGCACACTTTCTTTAAATCCAATAAACTTCATTTCACTTCTCAAATATCACTGTGTTTGTCTCCTATATGATATATTTAACTGACATTATTTATTGTAACAATAACCAACGACTTATACAGGAAAATAATGACTATTAAGAAGGTTGCCCAAACTTTTGCATCCCACTGTACTTTTGTTTCAGGCTTTGGTGTTTTGCTTTTGCATTGTAAACATGGGTAACAGGCAGATTCAAACAAGCAGACTGGAGTATGTGCATTTCTCAGTGGTGAAGGAGACATGCAGGAATTAAATCATTTTGCTTAGGAGCAAAACATAGGGGACATATTGTGTCTATAACTATCTGAACTTGAGAAACACTGGAGCCTATCTGAGCTACAGTACCATAGGGTTAGAGGCAGGGTGCACCCTGGACAGGTCACCAGGCTGTCGCAGGGCCAACACAAAGCCTAGGATAAAATCCTGTAACAATTTATTCTTGAAGAAATTCAGCAAGCAAAACAGACCAATACATTTAGAATCTAAGTCTTCATTAGGGTCTATAAGAAATGAGCACATCAGAGGGACACAGTGGAGACACCCCTGGTTGAACGGTTTGGAGACATGCTTGTGTGGACTGGACAAAGCATGGATGTCCAGTATATCTCTGTCCCTATCCATGATCCACTGTGGCAACCCTAAAATCAAACAGACAAAAGAAGATTTATTTATTTAATTATTCATTCATTCATCCATCTATTTTATTTATGTCGTCGATTTACGTTAAAATGAGCGTTTGTGCTTGTTTCCGCAGTGACCGATGACGGACCTGCCTCTGTTCTGTCATTGGGCGGTCCTGCCTGCTCGCTTTCACTTTCATTCTCCCACTACTGCAGTGCGCATGCTCCTGACAAAGAAACTGCTGCACAGACTCTTGAACTACCTTTATTGTTTACTTTTAGATTGCGTTAAATTTAAAGTCGTACACTTATGATGATCGCCATCGATGGAGCGAAGAACGGATATAAACAACTTTAAGCAGTAAACTCCTGAATAATGCGGTGGTAGTTGTTGAAATCAAAAGTGAAAGTGCTGTGGTGCACTCAGCAGTTATTTGATATTCATCTAATTTTAATTTACAAAAAAACTGGGAACACTGGCACTATGGTGGGGATGATGATGGTTATTAAAGCCATTTTAACTGGATACTTCATGACGTGCGTTTATGGTAAGAGCAGAAATCTCATTGATTAAGCACTGACTGTGGAGACGTGACTGTGAGCTTAGCATTAAAGCTTTTAACAGAAGTATTTGCTGATAACCGAAGAGCTCTGTGAAAAGGGGGTATTTTCTGAACCGCTAATTCACAGTGTTTAGGTTAAAATGGCAGCAGAATAATAGACGGGCTCAATATACCGAAACACCTGAGCTCTCTGGTCTTTTCTCACTATTAGCCCAGACAGTGGTTCTATCTGAAATGCTTCTTCTTGTTTCTTCAGCTGATGGAGTTGCAGATGTGGTACTCACCTGCACTCTGGTGGAGGAGGGAGCTGGACTTGGTGGAATGGGAGGCGGTCACTTCACTCGGACTCCAGCCACTCTTATTTTACGAGATGTTGCTGTGGGCCCTGACGAATCACTCGAAGAACTCACTCCGTTTGTTCCTCCCTCCATCCCTGATCCAGACCTCCTCCTGTTTGAGGCCAAAGGTTTTTCCCTTGCCACCTCTTTGTGCAAAGTTTCCTCTAATGTAAGCACAACTCTGTGATGAACTTCTTCTCTTATTCTTTGTAACAGTATCATCTCCTGAGATCCCCAATGCAAACGTGCTGCTCCATGCAGACTGCAATGAGCAGGAAGTGATGTGCGAATTAAGTAGTTACTCTCCTCGGGGATTCGAGGAAAACTCAGATCGGGTCTTTTTCATGGTGTCCCTCAGCGTGGATGAGGTTGACTTCAGCACTGCGCTGATTCTGGAGACCTTGAAGGTGGAGAAAGACGAGTCAACCCTGATGCAAAGCAAGCTGGGTCTTCCTCTCAGCCAGTCAGGAACTCTGCTTACCGACTGTGAGATCCATAGTTTAATATCACATTTTATATGAAGGCGCTTTATATGGTTTTATTAGATTATACATCATCCTCAAATGTTTTCTACCCCTCAGTGATATTTGTGGTGTTCACCCACATAAAGTCTGTGTCTGCCCCTCTGAGAAGTGATGTTCTCCTCAACTGTGGCTTCAAGCAGCAGGACACACCATTAGCGCAGGAAGTGGGCATTGAGTGGCGTCTGCAGCACAGAGGTAAAGGCAGGAAGGTGCTTGAAATGAAGAGGGCGCTGGATGATACAGAAGGCAGCACGATAGGTAAGCACTGTAGGTGATAGCAGGTGTATCTGCATGTGTAATGCAGGGTTTGGCAATTAGAACCTACACTGTTTGTCACGATCCTGGGTCTTATGACCCAGTGTTTTGAGTTTAGTTTATTTGGATGTTTATATGATTAAGCTCATGAGTTTCTAGTTCTTTGTTATTAGATTCCCCTTGAGTTCACTTTTGTCTCGGTGAGTTTTGCGTTTGGGTCCTTCTCCTGCCTGCACACAGCCGAAACATGACAGAACTCAAAACACTGCTTTATTGCAGAATGGCACAAAAAATATAACTAAACTAAACTGGGACATGGATAACTAACACACATGGAAACACAGCCATGAGGGAGACTACAACACTGACAAAGAGAAACACAGGACTTAAATACACAGAGGGATAACGAGGGAATGAGACACAGAAGGAGAGCACAGCTGGGAGTAATCAGGCTGGACGAGACAAGGGAAGTAAAACTAGAAACACTGACATGAGACACGGACCTTCAAAGTAAAACAGGAAACACTGACTGAACTCTAGACATGTAAACTTAACAGTAACTGGGCAAACTGGGCAGACAGAACATAGGAACCTGAAACATGGTACAAAAAGGTCACAGTAGACACAACATTGAACACAGGGAAGCCATATTACAAAGCCAAAGAACTAAACCTATGATAACCTATGAAACCTAGGGAAACAAGAAACAGTACAACAAAGGACTCAAAACATAAACCATAATATACAAACACAAGATCTCTTCAAAATAAAATAGGAAACCTAATGAGACGCAGACATGACAACCAGAACTTGACAACGTAAGACACAGACATGAAACACATGAAGAGCAGGGGAGACTTAACAGGGGTTGGAAACACAAGGGGAATCTAATAACAAAGAACTAGAAACTCATGAGCTTAATCATATAAACATCCAAATAAATTAAACTCAAAACACTGGGTCATAAGACCCAGGATCGTGACACTGTTCATTTTAATGGCTTTAAGACTGATGGTACTCAGGATGGTGATAGTTCAATAGTGGCATCAAACTTTACAAATATATGTAAAAAAAAAAAAAAGGCTTTGAATGATTGTTTCTAGTGATCTTAGGAGGATAATTTTATTGACAGTCTTCTGAATGTTTTCAGTGAGTTTCTACCCATGGGTTTCTTTATCTAAGTAAGTTTTGAACCAAATGCCTGATTTTTATTAATAGTTTAGATAATGGTATTGAGACAAGTGTAAAGGAGACTATAATGTCAATTTTTGAGTTTTATTTCAGGCCTGTTGTCACCAAAGATGACCTTTAGCATCTTAGCATTTTTACTATCTTTGTGTAAAGTTGTCACAAAAAGTTATCGGAAAGTTAACTCAAAAGTTATTTGAGATTTTAAAAAATATTTATCCGTGGAGAAGCTAGCAAACAGGAAGTGAGGTCATATGAAAAGATTTTTATGGTATTGGAACCAAACTTTATGGATGTATTTAAAGTTTACAAATAAACAAAAACAAACAAAAAAAACCCCACGGAAAAACAAAATGCATCTGTCTTACTACTAGTGCCACCTGTAAAAGGAAGATAATTTCACCTTCATACTTTTTGTACCCCACATTGCTGCTTGTATCTGTATTTAAATAAATAGATTTTAAATAGATATACAAGTTTGTTATTTTATAAATAATTCAGGACCTCAGAAGAACTGTTAAAACATATGAAATCACAGTGATAATGGGTGATCTCAGTCCTGCACCAGCTCCAGTGTCAGTGTACATATAACTAGATTTGGATTTTAATTACATAAAGCTTTTACATGCACTTTTAGGATACAAGCCACATTTATCTTATAGTTTTAAAGGAGGTCATTTAGAAATTAAATATGTTCATCCTTTACCCACAATTCACCTCTGTGTATTCATGAAATTCTGCTCAGTAGTTTAGTCTTGCTAAATTACTGACAGACAGGCAGGTGCCATTAAAGCACACATGTGGAGATGATGTGAAGAGCACGAACTGAAGAAACATCAAACAATTATTATTCTGTCTGTTTAGTGGATGGTGAGAGGGCCGGCTCAAGCATAAATGCTGCCCAGGTTGTTGGTGAGGGTAACGCCTCTTTGACTCTGACCACGCTGAAGGTTGGAGATGAGGGGACCTACATCTGTACAGTCAGTCTTGGTCCTTTCCACTCCCAGCAGGTCATTCAACTTCGCATGATTCGTAAGTTTCACTCTGATCTTAATCCACAGCCGCTGTTTTCTTTGATATTCTGTTAATTCTTCTCTTTTACTTTTTCTCCTTAGAACCTCCAGATGTTTCCCTCTCAGTGGAGAAGCTGGTTTTAAAGTCAAGTTCGTCCCAGAAATTAAGTTGTCACAGCAGTAAATACTACCCACTGGATTCTCAGGTCAGTAACTGTGTTTTGAGATGTAACTGTTACCCATTACTGTTTTGTAACTCCATCCTTTTAAACCCCAATCTTATTAGTAACTTTAATATATTATCAAGTTTATGAAAGGAGATTTTTTTCTCAATCAGAATAAAATAGAGGAGTTTAATAGAGCAGTTATTGCAGGCCTTAAACCAGCCACTCTCTCAAAGTCTCTCTAAGGACGCCTGAAAGTGTAGATATTTTTAAACGTACCAATGCTCTTCATCTTGTTAATCAAAAGTGTCTGATTTTATTTGCTGTTTTAATAATAAGTTATCTTCCATATTTATTCATTTGTGTCCTTTCGAATTGCACTAGCTCCCAAGGCTACGTTTAATTGAATGACAGGTCATAATTCTCTGCTCTTTTCTGTTTTTTAGATTGAGTGGTTTTCCCTCTCTCCCACGGACACAGAGCCACAGCTCTTTAAAGATCAGGGCTCCCTGTCCAGTCATCGGCAGCACGGTGATGGAACGTTCACCCTGTCCTCTCACATAGCTGTGCCTCCCACCACCGTCCCGGGAACCAAAATCATCTGCAAGGTCTCCCACACAGCTCTAGAAGAACCACTCTTTGTCAGTGTGGTGGTGGAACCTCCTGAGCCTAGTATGTATATCTATTTAACACTTTTTTTACCATTATCATTATTATCTTGCTGAGAGTGGAATATAAATAGATGACAAGTCTGACATTGCTATTTTTATATTTTTCTATCGAAAATAACTCTGGCTCGGTCCTGAGCTAACAAAATCCTACAGCGGAAGTTTTTCTTCAATCATATCGAAACTGGCAGTTGTAGTTAAACCGAGTGTTTTCCACATTTTCAGTTGACTTAACAGCATTTGTGGCCTTGACATGTTATTTAACAATTTACAGATCACTTTTAGCACCCTTGATGCACAACACTTTGGTTGACTTTGTGTTTAAAAATCATAAAAATTATTAAAAAATAATATTTCATGAAGTCTGACATACAAATGACAAATGAGTCAAATCAGAGGATCTTTTTTGGATAATTTCAACATGACAATTTATTTCAGAAACAGTGTAAACATTTTTTTTTTTTCTGTTATGAGAGTTATTGTATTTATGTCTGATGTTAACCTTATCCACAAAACCTGTGTGTGTCTCTGCAGATTCCTATTGGTGGATACTGGGCTTCCTGATCATCACTGTACTTTTCTTCTATCAGGTCATGGGATAAATTTCACTTACATCATCATGACTGGAGACTAGAAAAGTTTCTTTGTGTCATTTTAGTGTTTAAGTTATTTTTTTTAGGTATTCCACTGGTTTGTTCAACTCTCCCAGCTTTCTGGAAACTGAAAAAACAAAGTAAAACTAGTCTCAGGAGGTTTACAAATGTGTAATATGTGATCAACAGGTGTATACTAATATTTATAAATGTGTACAATGATTTGTGTGTAAGTTTTGAAGACTCACATGCTCCAGTCCACACACAAATACAGAGGAATTGGAACACATGGAAAACTAAGTTACAAATGGATACATCAAACCTGAATAAACAGAATTTTACACAAATTTTAAAGTTCAACTTTATAAATTTGATAATTTGTACTTTTAGAAAGCTTCCTGTAACATTCTTTATTCTCACGTACAGATCTTTAAATATGCATGCATGAATCCTCTGATATGCACAGTGGCGTTTTGAGACTTCACATTGTAATGTTCACATAGTTCCACAAATGTAAGCTATGTTCAAGTGCTAAAGGAAACAACTGGAACATCTGGGCTTCCTGTGGATTCATATGTGTGTTTGTTTTAGTTGATTTTATTTACTGATTACAGATGCTATAAATTAGCCCATGAAAGCCAATATATGGTTTAAATAAGCTGCTGCGACATGCTGGATATTCTTCTGCTGGAGCAACAGTCTGAGTGCAGCTGCAGATGGGAGAACAGTTGGTTACATTGTAACCCAGGTTCTCTGAGTCGAGAAACTATCTCTTCAGGCTGCTCAGAAAGGCACTCAAGTCAAGGTCAACTGTAAAAGCCATGCACACGTAGTTTTTATATAGCCAGTAGTATTCACATCATACTATGGATTATGTAGGGTGGAGACACATCTCTATGCCTCGTCCTCTGAAGTGAATATATGCAGACAATTTCTTGTATATTTTGATTATATATGATTAAGTTGATATGGAATAACAATCTAGGCTACTATATGGCATCTGTAATTGGTAAATGTATGTTTCCTAGTCGAGTGTAATGAGCTGTTCTGTTTATTTATGTGTGGATCAGAGCACCCATTTGTGAGTACTGAAAATTTTAATCATTGTGCACATTTGTAAATCTTAATTTACGGTTCATTTATATATAATTTGTAAACGTTTGGGACAAATTTTGCTCCGTACAAAAAACTTTTTTGGGGGGTGAAAGCTATGCATATGGTAACTGATTTATTTATGACATAGCAGTGAAATTTCTATACATGATACATTTTTTGTTTATTATTTTTAATACCAACCTATTTTTGCACTACGCAAGTTTGAAGCTTGCAATATGCTAAATTGCATTAAAACCCACAGATTACATCACAAACTATGTTATTCACCAACAGTACAAATTTTATTCATATAAGATAACACTGCAATTATACAGTAGCACACTCCCTTACATGGAATTATTCCCTTCACAGCTTTCAGTATGTTTGTTGACAGGGGACCTGCTGTTTGCAGGTAGAAAATAATGGTGTGTAGGGGCAGTAGGCATTTTCATCTTCTGCAGACATGAAAGGTCCACACGATTTGTATTTGAAAGCAGCTAATAGCGCAATTGCACTATGAGTATTTATTACCTGAGATGTGGTCTCTGTAATATTTTTGTAAACTATTTACTTTATGTTTTTTCCCAGGAGCCCAGAAATTCTTTTTAAAAAAGAGCAACAATATTGAAAGCACCTTAAATGAGTATAAAAGTTGTTTTTCCTTGAATGTAAAATTATGCTTTGAGTATTTGGGGCTTATTTGGACTTTTTTTAATCAATATAAAGTGGGAAAAGGGGGTTTTTTTTCTGTGTCTCTACCGAAAAATTGGTATGACTATTTAAACACTCTCAGCTTCTTAAGTCCCGCTTACCAGCTGAATTTACTGTACATCCAATAATTTTGGAGCCTGGCAGAACTTTGTTTTATATTCTAGTGGAGATCCTGATGCTCCCTGTGACATTTAAGGAGGACATGTACCATTAACCAGAGATCTGTAGTAACAGATAGAGTGATGCTGCCATACAAGCCTTAGTTTGAATGTGTGACTTGGTGTGTAACTTCAGTGAAAGATGGTACATAGACCCAATAAATGTAGATTATTATACTTAAAGGGGGAATTTGAGAAGGTTTTTGTTATACTTGTTATTTTTGGTACAATATATATATTTGTTTTATCTCTCTGTTTTTGTATGATTTTATTTTGTTGTACGTGTAATATTGAAGGATTATGTGACACTGTGACAATGGTTAAGGCATTTTCGTTGATCAATCTTTGTACATTGTGGAATTGATTGAAGTCATACTAGGACATAAAAAAAATACAACATCATGAAAAGGTTTGTTTTTTATACTTTAATTAAAAAATGCTAAACACTCATATCCTTTACCACGAATGACTGCATCAATGTGGACGTGATCAGCTTCTGCCACTACTGAAGCACAGATTATTTTGATGTCAGCCTTCAGCTTGTCTGTATATTTGGCTCAAGTGTTTATCTTCAACTTAACAATACTCCATAGATTTGCTGTGGGGTTCAGGTCAGGCAGGTTGGTCAACAAACCATTTTGTTGTGGTTTTGGTACTGTGGGAGGCTGCAAAGTCCTTTTGGAAAAGAGAAAAGGCATGTCTATAAAGCCTCAGTTCAATTCAACTTTATTTCTATAGCACCAAATTACAACAAAAGCATCTCAAGGTGCTTTATGTTGTAAGGTAAATTCTCTTCTGTTTGTCCTTGTCAGAATTGCGGGGAGGCTGCAGCCTTTTCAGCCACCATAGATGTAGGGTACAGCCTGGACAGGTCGTCAGTCTGTTCCAGGGCTAACATGGACAGACCATTTACACTCACACCTGTGAATTTAGAATCACCAAATTAGCCTAACCCCAATAATTACATGTCTTTGGACTGTGGGAGAAAGCCACATGGGAGAATCCTCATAAACAGAAAGAGAACATGCAAACTCCATGCAGAAGGTCAGACAGTGGACTCGAACCCAGATCCTGTGAGGCAAGTGTTAAAGAAATGGAAAATTGACTTTCATCTGACAAGAGGACTTTGGACCACGGAGCAACAGTCCATTTCTTCTCTTTTTCCCAGAAGACCAAAAAAAAAGCTTCTGACATTGTAACTCATTTCCTAAAGACATCTGCGTGCGGTGACCTAGGCCTCCATCCACTCCTTGTGAAGCTCTTGCAGGTTTTTGTACCAACTTTTCTTAACATTCCTCTCAAACCTGCAGTCGCCTCTGTTGCTTTTGCCACAATTTTCCCTTGCAGTCAATTTTCTATTAAGATGCTTCTTTACTGTGTGAACAGCCAGCCTTTTCAGCAGTGACATCTTGTGGCTGGCCCTCCGTATGGAGGCTGCTCATGATCATCATCAGTAATCAAGCCAGCAATCTTCCCCGTGATTGTGGTTGTGTGTATTGAACTATAGCAAAAGATACATATTATTTACAGTATACTGTGTGACTAATAATTTACTCAAATGCTAAATAAAATATTCTAATAATTTGTGAAACTGGATTTCTGATTTTTGAGTCCTAAACATCAAAAGTAAAACGATAAAGGCTTGAAATATTAAAATTAATGTAAAATATATAAAGAAAATAAATTATGAACATTTTTATTTTATTGAGCCAAAAATCTTTTCATTATATTCTTGTAGTTTTTGATAGATGCTATAACATAACCAAAGGATATAATCAAAGTCAGTATGTAGTCAGTTCATGATTTCTTTATTGGCAACAGCAAAAAGTGGTAAACATGCATTTGTTCTCCTAAATCCAGTTGCATCTCTTCCAGTAGTTCCAAGTTGTAAATCACAAAACATCTTCTCATGTCCCATGTTAATTATCTAATAATATTACTGCACAGTATCATTAGATAATTTTGGCTAACCGCTACAATTATGCATAAATGCCCTTTGCGTTTTATCAACCCTGAATATCAGTCCAAAGTAAGGAAAATAAACTTCACATCCTATAGCCCGTCAAAAAACTTGAAAGAATTTATAAACCTGTTTTCAGGAGCGTAAACTGACAGATGTGTACTATGGTTCTACTCATACAACACGACTAATACTAAGTTTTCATTTTTCACTATAGTAGCAGTTTGTTTGCAGTCTCTGGATATTATTTTACTCTCCAACGCAAGTGATCTTAACAAAATGTTGGCAAACTCTTGAGCATTGTTGCATTGCATAAGCAGTAATTATCAGATCAGAAAGACATTGTACATAGGTCCTTTAAACCACTAAGAAAAAAAATGTACAGTCGGCAGTAAGGTTCAGAAATGGCAGATACACAGGTTACACAAAAAGGCAAAACTACGGACACCGTTTGCCATGCAGGTTAGAAACAAACGCTTCATACTGGCCGTTATCGTACTGCCGGTGACAGATGGGTGCTTTTATGTGAGTCAGCAGCGACGGTGGGACGGCCAGGTGGCTCAGGGTTTCCAAAATCATATCCTCTCTCCTCTTTTCCTGCTTTCTGGACAACTTAAACAACAATTAAACACTTCGACAGCACAACTCTCAAAATAACTGTGTGTCTCTACCTGTTTGAAATGTGACGCTACACATTCATCTGTCTATGGCTGGGACTCTCTGCAAAATCAGAATTAAGAGGCCTTCCTCTGGACTGAAGCAGTTAGTTCATGTATTCATTAGATTGTCTGTAAGTGCCATCTCGTGTGACTTCATTGCTGTGCATATTATTACAACAATGCCACCTCTATGCCTGTGGTATAAACACTCTGGTTTTTCAGTCCGGATTTAAATTTTTACCTATTTATGCAGTAGAAATGTGTTGCAGTACTCCTACTACCTTTCCCTGAATCACTTCCTCCTTTCCTAAACTCTCACACAGTCTCTTTCCCTATTTTGCATTTCTCTTTTCTTGTTATCACTGGAGGTTGCAGAAAAAAAGACTTAAGTGAGTGAAAGTTAGACAGGAAAGGGAAAAAAATACCAATCAAAGCCTACCAGGTAAAAGTGGAAAAAAGCTTTTAGCTACAATGCTTTGGATCACAGATACACACAAGCACAAACAACAGAAACTAGCATAATCTTAATCTAACATGACCTTGTGTTAGTAAGTAGCAACAGTGGAAGCAGCAGACAGAAGATGAGTGTTAGTTATGCATGTCAGTATCAATTTACAAATGTAGAACTCTCAAAAAAACGTCATATGAATAAGCTTTGGCGTACTCGGTGTAGAAAGACTGCAAACTCTTCTGTACACCCCCCACCAGCGTGCTTAGCCCCACGTGTTCCTGCGCCCCGCAGATTCACCCTCTACCTTCTTTCCTTTTCTTCCTTCCTTCCTCTTTTGACTCTGCCTGCTGTGTCCTTCAATAATACATGAGGTGCAGAGGCAGAGTGAGCAAGAGTTCACGTCAAAACAGTGGAAGAAAGCAGCAAGGAAAGGGAGGGAAAGAGGACGAAGAGAGCAGAAACATCTATAAACACTAATGTAATGTTTAAGTGCAAGATGGTTTGATGGAAGACTGTGTGAAGAGAGGAAGGAGAGGACCGACAAAATTGAGGAGCAGCGCTTGGGTTTCTTTTTTTTGCCTCTCCCCTCTCATATTATCCTCAAGTCCATATTCATCTGTACTGATGAGCTGAGCTCAGTGGAAGAAGTATACTGTGAATTAAAGAGAGAGGGGAAGAAGTAATTAGTTTAATGGGTCTGGCAACACATCATTAAAACTAAAGAGGCAGAGGACACACTGACCTCTCCTTATGTAGGAATGTGGGGTTGTTAAAGCCGAAATAATATTATGCTGGTGTTGTCTTATATGTATAATATTGATGGGGTTGGGTTTTTTTTACATTAATAAAAAAAAAACCCCATCAGTATCGGTTCTAACACTGATGTATTAGTGACTTCTAAATTGCTCACGTGTGCAAGTGGAAATAGCCATGCTGAGTGGGAAGTCAACACATGATGATTATCTACATTTTGAAAGTAATCAGTTAATTGTGGAAATTTTTGCATTGGTGTCAGAATGAAACTACTTACAGAATATGATTCCAACCACAATAACTCCAATGATACCCATCATGATCATCATCTGAAAGAAAAGATGAAAATTTTACACTTCATCCTTTTACAGAAGAATACATGACACTCTGTTTTTAGGGTTTCACTATGTTCAAACAGAATGGAGACCAATCTGAACCACAAAACAAAACAATTATGACATTTAAAAGGCTCTTTGTGTTTCTTGTGGCTTAGTTACATAATCCCCTCAGTGTTTAGAGTGAAAACTCCACAATAGCAGATGCCTTTCTCCCATTTTCCCTGAGGTATCACTTCAGTGCTCCACAGCAGCTCATTAACAAATTCCTATGTAGTCCTCTATTTATACTAAATCTCTGCGTGCCACAACACATACTAATAGGCATTTGTTAATTCTCAGTCAGACGATACCATAAGTTTCTTTCTGTTTTACCAGTCTGTGTAACGGAGCCACAGTAATGTGCCCACCTTGCAGTTCTTCCACCAGTACTTGTTTTTTAGCTTGGCTGCGCAGCTTTCAAACTGGGAGGCTCCAGCTTGGAGAGCATCCGCTCTGTCATCCAGCTCTGAAAGCTTCTGGTCCCTTTCCAAAACCTTGTCCACATTCACCCGCATGATATCCACCACCTAGACCAGGCCAGCAAGGATGAGAGAACATTTTTTTTTGGGGGGGGGGGGGGGGGGGTAAAGGAGGCAAATAGATGGGAATGTCATCTTCGTAAGTGGTCATTCTTCTGCAGTTTGTAGCTCATGCATATTTTACATCAGTGAGTTTCTACATGCATTCCGAACCCACAAACTCAGAGCAGCTCACCTCTTCCACTTGGGCCTGAGTCTGTTGTAGCCTGCGGTTGCTGGAGGTATTGGGAGGGGCAGGAGGTCCGCCAGCTGGGGCTCCATCTGCGCCAGGGGCACCTGGAGCTCCAGGAGCTCCAGCTGGTGGGGCAGCATCTGGGGCAGACCTGACCAAGCACAACAATGAGAGTTTTGTGAGAGAAAGAATTGGATGAAGTCAGAACATTTTACATTCAACAATGAATAGGTTTTTATAAAAATCTGAAAAGAAACTTGAAATATGCTGAGAAGGAAAAATGCCCCGTCTAAAGACCTGTAAGGGTCAAGAGGGTAATGTGCAGGAAGGAAACCACCACACAGCAAAAAAGAGGCAGAAATGTTAGCAAGAAAAGAGGAACTAATGGTTCAGTGAGACAGGGGTGCATAAGAGAGAGCGGGGGAGAGGGGAAAAAAAACATTATGTAGGCCACAGGATGGTGGTGGATGAGTAAAGAGAGAGAACATTTTGGGGAGGAAGAAAAAGAGGAGGCAGATGTTGCTCATGATGGATTACAGAGAGATGTGTGGAAGTGAAAAGAAAAGGTGAGGCAGAAGTGAGGAAAGGGTTAATCCAGCAGGAGGGGAGAGGAAGGGGTATACAGGAGAATTAAAACTGAGCAAAAAACCTCTGCAGAGGCAGCTGCCAGACAGTTTAATATATGATAAACTAACTCCTGCAGCATGAAAATTTACCATTTTTTTAGGAGAAATTCTGCATAAAGGAAGCTACCGATGACCAATTTTCCTTTAAAAATTCATGTTTTACAGCATTAAACATGTGATGACCCCAAGTCCCACAAAAACCTTCTAACTCATCCAGCACCACAAAACACGCTGCTTTCTATTAAATCTGATACAAAAACATCCAAAACAACTCATTCAGCCCCGTCTCGGGCTTTGAAAGAGACAGAAGTCAACCTCTGAATACATAATTCAGCGAAGCAGTGATGGAATATTTTCGCTTGCGTCAGCAAAAACCCTTCAAGCTGAAAGTAAATCACCTCACTTCGGACCGCCAGTGGAAGAAAATAATGAAATGAACACGTTTGAATGTGGGTTCATCCGCCACCACATATTAGATATCTGATTTTGTTGGTTTTTTTCTTTTCTTTTCTTTTTTTTAAAGAGCGGAATGGAAAAGCCGCATTAATACTCACATCTTCTATGCAGCTGTTTGAACTGACTCACGGGCAGCGGAGGAGGGGTGACTGGCTGTGAGGCAGGAGAAGGAGGGTCTGAAGTACAACGCGAGAGAGAAAAAAAACCCCAAAAAGATCACAGAAGAGACGAAAAAGCGGAGGCACGTGTGCAAAGGAAAGTCCAGATGCTTAATTAGTAAACAGACTGAAGTGGCGCACTGACAGTAAACTGAGGCGGAGGCTCTTGGCGCAGTGGAGCCGATCTTCTAGCGATGCATTTATACTGCAAGTCGTCACCAAAAGTACTGCAATACTGAGACACGTATACAGGTCGGGTGATAATTCACTGTGTGACCGGATTAGTGGGCAGGGAGTGAAAAAGGAGCGATGCCAGCTCAGGAAGGGAGTACTTCCAAATTATAATCCATGCAAAAGAAATCCACGGATGTTTGGATTCTTGCAGAGCTGCATCCGGCTCCTCCAAGTGATGCTCCCCTCCTGGATCCTGAGACGCAGCACTGATTGGCTGGTTGTTGAGTTGCCTCTTCTGAAAGCTACTGACAGAATACCTGCGATTGAAATAAAATAATAATAATAATAACAATAAATGGGGAAAATGCAGTCACGGGAAATCTGTTGTCTCTGATTGCCCCCTTCACTCTCTCTCTCTCACTGCGCGCTGTGTGCAAGGTGCGCTAGTTTTGTCCGTGCAAAGTGGCTCTGTGGGCAACTGCAATAATGCGTCTCTGCTCCTGCCTTCACCACTTGGACTCGTAACGACAGTGCGGCACCCCCTCCCCTCCTCCTTCCCTCTCTCTCCCCTCACACTTTGCAGTACTGCAGCTCTGTGTCGGATAGGGCGGCGGGACGACACTGCGGTACCGTGAATGCCTACAGAGTGTTGACTCGACTGTTTCCTCCCTGGCCTGGGATTCTCCCAGCTCCCTCCTCTTTCTGATCCTGTATCGCATTTCCCTTTGCAATGGCTTTCGTTTGAAAACTAATGGAGTCCTACATCTGAGCCTACCTGTTTCTATCTTGAATCAACTCTTATGCATATTAAAGTGAGCGGAGTTAGAAAAAGCCTCAAATGAAATAGAAAAGGTCAGTAGAGCAATGAAGTGAAACATACTAAAATGTGACGCTCTTCAGATGTTAAAAAGAAAATTACAGATAAGTATGTCCAAAAGGTCTTGTTTACGATGTCACATTTAGACTCATTGAGGGTATTTTCCCTACAACATATTTTGGCATGTGAACCTTTTCGGGGCTCGTTACAATAACTTGCATTTGTCTGAGCTGCAAGAACAGCTTTGAAGAGTTTATTCAAAATTTGATGATGCATATGGAGAAAAATGAAGAAATCATCTGTTTTGCCAATACAAAATTTGCTTTTTATCCCATGACACTATGGAGACAGATGCTTTTTGCACACTAGGGAAGTGCTTCCCCTGTTTCAACGCAAGTGCCCGTATGAAGAACTTCACCTGCACTGAGCCTCCGCCTCCACTCTATCAAACACCCTGGGAGTGAACTGGAGTGTGGGAAAAGGCCTTCTTATGGTTGAACACCAATGAGCGAGCTCAGCAGTGCTCTGGAGTAGGAGCAAATCACTGCATGCAGAGTCCACTGTCTCACTGAAAATCTTCTCAGACAATGGAGTCCCATTAGCCTTGAAATGGTAGATCATGTGCATTATCTTTAGTCATTTCCATTGTTTAAGACATAACATTAAAACCATCTGCATAATATTTGGATCCTAAAACCCCCCACCAGGACACACAGAAACTCCGAGGCTGTCCTTTGGCTTCTGTGAAACCTGTATTGGATTAGCTTGGGGGAGTTTGGGAAGCCAGGCTGCAGGGCACACTGACACCGACCTTGGCTACAAGCTTGGTTTGTAACAATGTGACACCTTGAGTGGCACATGCCAAAGTAACATCAAAATACAATCAGGACCCAAACTTACCCATCAGCTTACTGCAATCTAACGAGATGATCAACAAGGCAAATTTATTTACACAGCACCTTACAAAGACTACAGTCATCCAAGGTCCTTTACAAGGTGAAAATATTACTCACTCCACTTGACAAAAGTTAAAGCTCTGAAAGTTTCCCAGACCTCAAACTAACTCAATAAACCCTCCAAATGATTTTTGTATTAAATGTCTGAATTTATCAGTTACTTCAACAGGTCATTTCTTCCTTATCTTTTTTGAGTTTTGCACTAGACCCTATTTTCATGAAGTAATCCCATGATATCATTTTTAATTACAGACTGACTAGTTCAGCTTTATCTGAATGTTCGTTGGGTCTCGAGGAATAAAAAGCCACAAATTCCAGTCCATTTATAATTTATTTTCAGGTTTTAGTAGCATTTATTTTGAATCAGTTACTGATAAGAAATGAATAAAGCACATTCAGTCTGAAACACACAATAACCTAGAAAATTGGAAACAGAGCACAGTGACAGCAGGAAATCACGCCAACAGACTGACAGTCCTTCTTGGCTGCTCTGCTCTTTGTTCAGCATCAGCGATGTTTGCCAGTGCGGTTGAAGCGTCTATAGAGGAAGCGTATCCTCTTTTCCAAGTTGTGCCTGTCCTGAGTCATCATTCTGTCTCCCACCATCTTCTTTTTTCTAATTGCCCGCTGCAGTTCATTACCTTTGAAAGCTTTCAACCAGCAGGGGGCCACAATTAGATCTTTAGGATGAGCTTTGAAGTCCCCTGCAGAAAGAGCACGAAGAGAGAGACAGTTTATGTGAAAGAAAGAAAAAAGTGTGCTGTGGGAGAGGCAAAATTGGTAAAATGAACAGCAAAGCAAGGCACCATATCAGATTAAATGTCTGATCATCATAGATCTGTTCACCCACGATCATACTCAGCTTATCTTTTCACACCATCTCCTGCCAATTTACTGTGCGGATGTTGAGAATACTGTAAGACTGTATGCGCACACACACACAGATTGTCAGCCCTTAAAACAAGTTAAGTTACTCATTATGACTTAGAAACAGCAAACTAACCATCCGACACAGTTGTACAGTACATCCTCTTAGTTTTCTTGGATGCTGAGGACACTCACCCAAGATTCCTATGTTATCATAAACTCCATACATGCTCCTCTTCTCAGTCCATCTGTCCACCTTTTTCGGCTGAGGGATGGCGTGCATCCTGATCTGACAGCATGTACCTGAAAACAGCACACAGTAGCACAAAGTGCTTGTTTACATTTGGGGAAAATAGTCGATTTTGTTCTCTAAACAATTTGCAGATTACTCGATGTACTCATTCACATTAAATTAATCAAATCAAACGTATCAAATATAAAAGCTAATGTACACTTTATGCACTATATTGTTCACAGACTCCATGAATCAGCATGTATATGGCTCCATGCATACAGTACAAATGTACAAATAAACACATAACATTTCTTCTACTCCTAGACAATTAAATTATTTGAAAATATTTAACATCCAGGTTGCCAGAAAATTATAAGAATAACTGTAGCAGGTAGCCATATTGGAACAGATGTTTACTAATGACTGAATAGATGCCAGAGAAGCTTTTCAAACACACGTGGGAAAAGCGTGATTCATGCGCGGCAGGTCCCGAGTGGTTTGAGTTTGTTCTATTTCTTGTTGAGGAAAATATAACTGTTGTTCCTGACAGCAGAGGTCGCTCACGACTTCAATTTCTATGTGAACCTAATTTTTTGTCTTATTTATTTGGTAATGTGTAACTGCTTAGAGCTTTAAAAAGGTCGTGTTCATATCGTGCCAGTCTGACTTGTGGACGATATTTAAATGATTCGAACATGCGTGACTTTATTTGAAAAAAATAAAATGAGGCAGTGCAAAGAGCAAGCAGGTCTTCTTTTTGGAGTCCACATAAATGTTTTAACACAAAATATCAGACATGACAAATGCTCATATAAAAACAACCAAATAGTTCAACCCTCGTCACCTCCCAGGTGGCTGGAATGTTCAGTGATGTAGCCTATAGAGCAGATATTCCCTTTACTATCTCATCTTTAAGTTATCTTAATTACATCCTACAAGTGTCTAACTCTTCCTGGTGAACATTTCATCTTGATATTGAATGGAATATGCTAAAACATTACGTGTTTGTCGGGCAGTGTAGGCCCATTTCTACTGAGCTGAGAGCGACTAAAAAGTGAGAATGGAGGGAATGATTCATGAATATCCATCACAGCAAGATAGCTTCAATGTCCTCTTTCTCACAACTGATGATCATGAGAGGTAGTGGCGTTAACTAGTGGTTGTAAACACAACTAACTGGCAGTGACGGAGTGATGACAGGGTGGCTGCAGTTTTGCTGCCTCAGCTTCAAAGAAACAACTCGGGCTTCCGTGAATGACGCTGAAGAGATTTCTAAACAACAAACACTCGCTTTGGAGTGAATGTTTAATTATAATGTAGCTTACTGTTTATTTGGCAGCACAGTTTGTATAAATTAACAGTGTTTTTTAGAGGTATATAGTATATGTTAATGTCTATGGTCCTATACTGTATATTTCTGAACAAATAACATGTTGTTTGTAGGTAGTTACCGTATATAAAAACACTTATCTCCTGATCTCACAGATCAGGAACAACAGGCTCAGTTCTCATATGTGAGCAATGCAAGATTATCACTTCAATACTTCAGCTTCTCATAATCCTCCCATAATTCTCTGGCGTGTCTATTAGCATCTGTATTTAATGTTTTGTTTGTTTTTTTTAATTATTTGATGCTTTGGGTTTTGTAAGCTACTGGATGTCTAAATTTCCTTCTGGACCAATATAGTATATATATATGTATGGTTTGTTTTTTTATTTGTCTAATGTAAACAAATGTAAATGTTGAGACGTAATTTTGAACTTATTGGAGTTTTAGACTATTGGACCATTTCTGGTCTTCTCGAAATTTATGCTAACTGCTGGCTGTGCATACTTAGTACTTTTTACCTTACACTGGAACATATTACACTAACAGTGTAAAGAGTAACATATAAAATCCACAGTCTGTGCACTAGACTCAGAAACAGTGCTTAAATGAGGGCAGCCTACATTAAAACTAGCCTGCATTTGGAGAAAAGAAAAAAAAAAAATCAGTCAAACTTTTAACTCTTAAAATGCCTTAAAATTAAAAAAAGTTCAATTCATGTTATCATAATTTAACCCAAACAACAGAAATGCCTCCCCATTTTAACCCCTACTCCCATTTTTTGGGTGAAATTACAGTGAAATTCCCACTCAAATCAAATTTAGAGAGGTTATGCACTGACTGGACAAAAATACCCTTTTTCTGATTTATCAAGCTATCTTATATCTTTCCCCCACAAAGGCATTTGACAACTTGTATGTGTTTCGAATCCCATATATACACACATAAAATAAAAGATGAGGTTTAATAACCATTAAAATGGGTTCCAGGTTTTTCTCATGAATAGCCCTAGTAATACCACGTAGGAAGAGATTAACCTCACTAACTTCTGATGGACATCTAGTCATTTTGTTCAGGAAGCAGGCCTGATAGATGACAGAAACCGCTCAGGTCAGAAAAGAGAAACAGGGCTAATAGGGGTCTAAGGAGGAAAGAGTTAAAATCCCTATACAACTTTGAAAGCTTGATTTCATGAGATCCCATCCCTAATATAGTTTGAGTCTCACTTGTTTTTGCTACTGAACTCAAGAAAATGCATGCAGGCATATGCAGAATGTCACACTCACACCGACATTCGTACAAACATGTTTTAATCTGCGCCAAGGATACTTTGGCGGAAGCAATCAGGGATCAAACCAGAAATCTTCCGAGTAGTAGACGACTTGCTTTACTTCCTGAGTCACAATACTAAGTCCGGACCGGTTCAGGTTACCAGTTGCTACTGGAACCAGTGAGACAACTCACCTGTAGAAATGGTCCTGACTGTGTGCAGCAGCGTCCCAGCAGACTGACAGTAGGACGCCCCAGCTCTCAGCAGACCTCCCAGCAGAGACATGTCCACAGTTTTCTCCTATAAGTTGTTAACAGATCATTTGGATGAAACCTGAAGTCAACGCTCATAAAATTCAGTGTATTTTTTTAAGTTTGCTTTTCCTTCTTTAAACACGGCATCAGTTTCTTTAACCATCTTTACGGTGACCCTTAGCTTTAGCTTCAGCTAGCACATTACATCGAAGTCCGTGTTTCGACCATTACCTGTTTCCACGCGTGTTCAGAATCTTATGCCACTCGAGTCCTTTGTTTATATCGCAACCAAGGATCACTTACGAACATGTAACGCTTTAAAATGTTTGTTATTGACGCTTTGACATGCTCGGTGTGGCGGCTTCCATCTTTACTCTGTGTCCCATAATTCAACGCGGCAGTACCGTATTGTCTGTAGAGATGCGCAAAGGAAGAGTTTTATTATTGTCTTTGCAACTTTTTACTACGAATTTTACCCAGTAGGGGGAGATAGGCCTGTCAATACCCGAGTAAATAGGTAAGTTAAGTTTATTTAAAGCGCTGTATACAGAAAACTGGGAATAATCACAATAAAAAGAACATTAAAACAGTTAAAAGTAATAGAAAATTACAAAAAATAGTTATAAAAATAATAACAAATGAGCATCATTAGAAGGCCTGGCTAGGCCTAGTTCTTAAAGGAGTCCACAGAGCATTAAATCTTTTAATATATCTAAATGCAATTTTTAATTGAAAGACAAATGCCAGGCGAGGAGAAATCAAAGGTTGGAGAGAATAGCACTCATTAGAATTTAGTTATGTGAAATATGTTTAACATCTGTTGTATCTACTTTTTGAACAAAACAGAATAAAACTGAATGCCTTTATTTGTGTTTCTACAGATAATGAGCGTCTTCCTGAGCCTTGCAAAGTTGAGACACATTAAGCAGAAAAACTTCAAGCAACTTCTAAAAAAGCCTCGCTTTAACAAAATTAACAAATACATAAACGAATCTAGGGATATAAATTAGAAAAATAGGACAGGTATAAGTTAAAATCCACACACCCTACACATTTATGAATTACAAGAAACATGCACACAAATATCCCTTATGCAGTCCCTGGTGATATTGCACAAGGATGCTGTGCGTGGCGGCAGTGTGCAATTTATTGCAGGCCTCTAGCTCCATCCGAGTGGCAACAGAAGGAAAAGGTGGTTGTCAGTATGAGAAGAGTCCTTGTTGTTGTTTGTGGCACAACTTGTAGCTGTGCTTGTAGCTGAATGACAGTGGTTTTCTTTTCTGATGTTTTGTTTCTGTCAAGAGCGTTTTTGTCATCTCCAGTGCAAATGGTATTTCACACCAAAATGCCATAGCGGAGTAGAATGACACCAGCAGCTGTTTGGGCAGCTTGGTTCTCCTCACTGTGCTTAAGAAACAGCTCTGCACGGTTTTCTTAAAGGCCTGTTTGTGCTGAGGAATTTAAAGTTGGAACCTTTTCCACATTGTCTCCACCTTTGGAGGAGCAGGATTCTCTTTCTGTGTGCTGAAGCTGATGATCAGCTGTTTTTGTTTTGGAGGTGTTAAATGCCAGGTTATTGATGGAACAACATCAGTCGCTTTGCAAATCATGCCTGTAAACAGCCTCATAACAATTATGTGCAAGCCTGTGGTGTCATCTGCAAGCTGTGTGCAGTGGGTTGGTGTGAAATCGTGGGTGCACAAGGAGTAGAGAAGTGTGTTTAGCTTTCAGCCCCGAGGGGCTTCTGTGCTGGGAAACTGTTGCTGTTTTGTTATGAAACATCTGCATGTGACGTCTATGAGCAACATATTTATATATGTGTCCTGATGTTCACATTCAGCTGCCCTCCTATAAGTTCGTACAACACTGGACTTTACGGTAAAAAGGGACTGAAAAGCAAAAAATAAGGCAGGTGAATTCTTGCACTGATAAAAATCTGGGGGAAAAAAAGAGTACACTTTGTTCCAAACCTCATAAGTGCTATTGCAAATCAGAGAATCCATGCAGGCTAAGCAGCCTATTGCAAATTTCAATATCATTTAGTTTTTCTCATTTGTGTAAATGAAAACAAAAAAAAAAACCCCCAATATAACACAACAAATGTCATCAGCAACACAATCTACAGTCTGATTAAAAACTAACAAACATACTGCAGGAATTCTGCGTTTGTGGTATTTGGTTGGTGTGCCTAAAAAACTGGCAAAAACCACAAATTGATTGATGAGATTTGGTGCTGAGCCTGCAGCTGCAAACATTCAGACTGTTTTGGGCTATTTTGCCTTTTTCTTTCTCTCATTCACACACGCATACGCACTCAGATGACATCAGTGACAGATGCTGATACTTTCAGTCTTACTGTTGCAAAGAGCTGAATGGAATAATTTGTCTTTTTCAAAGAAATAAGACCAACAGAGTTGATCTTTGTCTGTATTTCATTATTGGTAATGCGGCAGACACTATGTGGAAATTTAGCCCAAACAAAACATCATCAAACATTAGATTCCATTCACATTTAGCATAACCACAGAGCAATACTGTGTACAGAGAAGGCTTACTGCTTTACTGTAAACATGCAACATTAATTTAACTTTGACTTCAGTTTAGATTAAATGTGCAAAAAAAACCAAACCCAAAACAATAAAAAAGTGTTAAAAAGTGCAGCTTTGGTTGTGTATATATGTTGAGGTAATGCTTAAAAAACACGAATCAGATATTTTTCAGAAGCCCAAAGTTTAATTTTGGAAAAATATTTTGCCACGCACTCAGTTTTTGCATCGCAGTACAGCGTTAAGTTCCCTTACACTGTTGCTCTGAATGTCGGCGCAAATAAAATGCTGACATAAGAAAATGTAAAGAATTTCTCAGCAGAGCCGCATGTTTTATCTGCACTCTGCTTCCTGCCAGTAAAACCCAGTGCAAAGATATTTCAGCATAAGCAAATACAGAATATGTGACCCTGCTGTAATTCAGTCAGTTACTGAAATTAAACCGCAGAACTATCGAAAATAACAGAAAGCCTTCATTCTCTACTAAAGGTTGTGAAATGCTGCTGTGAGTTTAGAAAATGGACAACGAGGAGAGATAAGGCAGTAAGCTCTTGACACGGGAACAAACTACTCATCTGCTGTACTCGTACAGCAGTACAGAAGAAGTCTGATTTGACTATTTTCCAAATTCATCTCTTTTAGCATATTCATCTGCATCCCTTCAAGCTCAAAGAGCAGTAGTTTCCATGTGAGGGGTGTTTTCCTTCAGAGTAACTTCATCACATATTCAGATACAGTGGAGATGAATAAACAGCAGCTGAGGGAAAGACCACCTCACAGCAATGAGTAACATGCTGAGAGGTGCCCCCCGCCCCCCTGAGAAAACTGTCTCAGTTTTCTCAGGGTGTTTTTCAAACCAAAGCCTCAAGATCAAATAAACAAAACAGTGATTTCAATTTGAAGGCCGACAAAGGAAGTTCAGTGTGGATGAGATGAAAGGATTACAATATCAGTCACACAAAAGTCACATGGCTCTCACCAAGGAAAATGTCTTACCAAGATGAAGAAAAACAGCCCTGAGGTTTCACCCACATGTTCTCAGGTATATCTGGGTAACTGTCTTAGTTTCTCTTTCTTTCTATGCATGCATGCATCTATCTATCTATCTATCTATCTATCTATCTATCTATCTATCTATCTATCTATCTATCTATCTATCTATCTATCTATCTATCTATCTATCTATCTATCTATCTATCTATCTATCTATCTATCATTGCTGTATTTTAATACAGTGTATTTGATGTTAATAAAAGAAGATTCAGGTAGATTCACACACAGGTGGATTGATGCCTGGTGATATTTTCTTTGTTTAATGTGAGCCTAGCCTGTATTGTCTGTTGTCTTCTACTGACGTGGTGAATAATGAATAAAGGGTTGGAAATAACCAACAGAGATTAAACAGAAATGTAACTATACAGAAATGTAACTATACAGAAATGTAACTATACAGCACTGTGAAAAACAACACATAGAAATAGCTCTAAAGGTAAAACAAACAGACAGTATGTATTTATTGACACCACTGACACCACACCCGCAGCAGCAATTCTTTGTGTGGTACAGCTAAATGTATTTACACACAATATCAGCCACAACAAAAATAAAACAACACTTTGTCAAAGCAAGCCCTGTTTAACAGCATCACTTCTCAGGTGGCTGAAGTATTCAGTGAAGCAGGCAGACATTCCCTTTACTGGCTCACCTCTATGTTATCTTAATGATCTCCTACAAGTGTCTAACTCCTCTGACGAGATTCAGAGAAAGAGGTCTAATCGGTGTATTTCCTCTAACCTGACAGCATTCACTGTGAGCATTTCATCTTGATATTGAATGGAATATGCTAAAACATTACGTGTTTGTCTGGCAGTGTAGGCCCGTTTCTACTGAGCTGAGAGCGACTAAAAAATGAGAATGGAGGGAATGATTCACTTTCGTGAATATCCTTCACAAGAAGATACCATAAATGTCCTCATTCTCAAACTGGAGATGATGATGATGATGATGATCATGAGTAGTGGAGTTAACTAGTGGTTGTAAACACAACTAACTGGCAGTGACGAGATGATGACAAGGTAGTTTGGTGTTGCAGTTTTGCCATCTCGGTTTCAAAACAGCAACTCGTGCTTCCGTGAATGATGCTGAAGATATTCTAAACACTTGGAGTTGAGTGAATGTTTTATGTATAGATTATTGTTTATTTGGCCCCAAAGTTTGTGTAACTTAAGTGACTTTTAGAGGTATAAATACAGAATATCTTACTGTCCGTGGTTCCATACTGTATGTTTCTTGCGTATTTGTTGGTTTAGAAATTCAAAAATCTAACATACTTTTACAGAGTGATTGACGCAAAAGAAACAGGAAATACATTAGAGAGAATCCGTGGGAGGAAGTGGGGCTCCCTGTTTACATCTCTGTCTTACAGTTTCCAGGCTGACAAAGAAAGACCGCAACAACGCTTGGCGTGTAGCTGAAGTCACATGATCAGCAGAGGAACTACCAGACACCCTGCCTTCGGTACCTACCCACGGGCTGATATATAAACCTCTTCAACCCACATCGCAAAAACATACCAGAAAAGGCAGCGCTTGAAGAGAAAGGCAGAGTTTGTGGATACAAAACCAAAATGAACAAAACAAACTTGTTGGATTTTTTTATCTTTGGGATGGTTTCCATTCTTATAGCAGGTAACCGTGTGATCAACTCAAAAGCAAATCTGCGCTAAAATGTAAGTTTTTTAAAAAATTTGAAGTTAATTTCATGTTTTTCTTCACACAGGAGCCAGATGTGAGGCGATACACAGTGAAGTATTTGCTGCAGAAGGCTCGGATGTTGTACTACCCTGTAAATACCCTGCAATCCTGATCAACAATCCACCTGCGATTGTCTGGAGTCATAAGGAGAAAGGGTAAGATGAAACTTCGTCTTTTTTTTTTTTACATTTGTGCTATTCTCTTTCACTTTTCATATGCAGATTAACCAGCTTTAACCCCTTAAACACCAACAAACTTCCTCCTCAAATAAAAGACTTGTATCTATATGCTGATGACTCTGGATTGTTGTGATTCCCCTTCATCTACAGAACTATTTGGAGGAAGGAACGGAACGGCCTGGAATACCGCGGCTCTCGATGGTCCCAGCGTGTGCAGTGCCCCCACTCCCAGCTTGATAGTGGCACATTCAGCATTCAGATAAACAGCGTGACAGAGGACGATGTTGGACTTTATACCTGTAAAGTGGACCTTAGAAGCCAAGTGATTGAAAAGCAAGTCATGCTCAGACTTATTAAAGGTAAGAAGCACTAATTGAGCACGCCTACACTCACTAATTACAAAAGACCACAGAGCTTTTTACCATAAAAGAAAGAAAGAAAGAATATAAAGAAATATTTATTTGTGATATAAAAGTTTGACCAATAAAATAAATATTATAACATCTGTAGTATGTAGTATTTACTGTAAATTGACAGAAATCTCACGTTCTTCATTTACAGTGTCCTTTTCTCCACCGGCTCCCCTCTCTGGGAGCAACACTGAGCTCTCTTGTGCTTTGAAACCCTGGCGTCATGGAGTCTCTGTGGAGTGGATGTTAAACAACAATCCATATTTGCCTCAGCCTAAAACCGGCTTGCACAGTGACAAAGTTTCAAGGGTTTTAAAAGTCACCGAGAAAGAGAGAGGAACCTGGACCTGCGTCGTGACGTACAAAGGAGAAAGGGGCCAAGCTTCAGCAGCTCTGGATGTGAAAGGTGAAATATTAAGCTGGACAACAGATTTATGAAGCTGTTGGATAAAGTATTTTGTGCTCTTAACAATTTTCTTTCTTTCTTTCACAGGAATCATCCAACCACCCAAAGATAACGCCAAGGTTTACGCTACTGTGGGGTCTCCGGTCACTCTCCCCTGTGTGTTCTCCTCTGGTTTAAGAACTTTAAGCGCAGGCTGGGAGAAAATCAGTCCTGTGTCTCCATCCACCCGCGATCTCCAACTGCTTTCTTTGGCTTCGTCCTCACCTGATCAGCTTTCCCGGGATAAGTCTATCCGTATTAGTGAGGTCACATATGAGGACGAAGGAACGTACAGATGTGGTGGGAACGTAGCACAGCAAAGGCTGACTCGGACTATGCAGCTCGTTGTTGCTAAAAGTAAGTTTCTGCTCTTTCAGTTTGAGGGAAAATCCAATGCACTTGTATTTTTGATATAAAATCATTTCTCTTGTTTCTTTTCTCAGTCGTCCGCTTAAAGCAAAAATACTCCACGACGCTGACCTGCCAGCTGAGCGATGCAAGCGAGGTCATCGAATACGTGTGGGCTCATGTGACTTACGATGAAAATGCCACCGCGATTCTTGGGTCCATCCAGAAGGGGAAGGATATAACGATTACCGACGGGTCAGAGGAGAGCTGGGGCGAATGGACATGTAGTTTCTATGGGGAAGAAGGCCTTTTGGGGAATGTGACATACAATACTCATGTGATGAGTAAGTTCTCATTTTTGTTGTTTTTCTACTTCTGTTGTGCTGAAAAACAAATATTAACTATAAAGAATATTAAAACCTTTTTTAAATGTTTTTTTTTTTTTTGCAGGTGGTCTGAGCGGACAGAAATCCTCAAGTGCGTCAAATAACACCGCCACAGTGGTCGGCCTCAGCTTTCTCCTCATTGTTCTGCTCCTCATTGTGGCTCAGATGTACAAGAACCACCAAAGGGTAAAAATAACAAAATTTGTCATTTTGAAAAAAGCGCATAGAATAAATATCAAAGCGTGCATTCACAGATTATATCTGTAGGGATTACCTCAAATAACGCTGTACATCTCTTCCCCACAGAGGAAAAGGATCTTTCAGTATCCCGCCCTGGAGACCATTGTTCATACCATCTCCAACGAGCGGGAGGAGAGACAAAGGAACCGGGAGAAAATCTAAGGACACGTAAAATTCGAGGCTTCGCTGGAAGAATTTCAGAGCACTAAATTGAAGCAAAATCTCTTGCCGCCTGCAATATGTTGAGAGACTCTTGTTTACACAGATTTTGTAAATATTTTCAGAGCAGATACTGTAGCAATGCTGTTTCATTCAAACAAAAAATGAAATGCACTATATCCTGTGTTTCAGCTGTGCATGTTTTAAACTGTTATATGTGTGACGATTTATATTTGCTTTTAAATGACAAACTGAGAACAAACTGCTTGACAAATAAAGAGCATTTAACAGAAATAAATCTACTTTTTTATTACACATATGCACAGTCGAATTCCTGTTGGTCAGTGGCAGAGAACTATTGGTGCTCATATAAATAAAATACACAGCAACTTAGAAAACAAGTTTCAGTATATTTACATCAAACACAAGCTCTATAAACCAAACGCTGACTACATTTATCACTATTTTACATTCACTTCAGAATGGTCCAAAATTCAGACAGTAAGGACCAATGTGCTACAAATAAAATATTTGTGCAAAGAAGTGTCTTTTTTAAATCTCCTTTCCCTCTTTAGGTTGCTTCAACTTTTTATAAAAAGTCTACTATCCTTGTCAATTCATCGCTCTGAAATTAAGATTCACAGACTAAAATTTTAGCCAACCCACTGCGACTGACCTCAGCTAGCTGGCTGGCAGTTTAGTGCTGAAACTACAGCTGCAATGCCGCTTCCGCGCTACACCTGGCTGCACTCGCCATCTTCTTGCTCCGACAGTTCGCCGATACCATACAAGGCCAAAGATCGGTTGAATTCCTCCAGAAAGCCATTTGTGGAAGGACGTAAACGATCATTAACTTCTTCGTCATCAAAGCACCAGCCCGGCCAATCCACATTTACACCGTCTAGAAACACGCTGAAAGGGGGAAACAGAAGGTCAAAGGTCATCATTCTTTCAACATTTACTGGGTCACAATCAGGTGACCTCTTAAAGAGGTTTTAGTCTACCTCAAGTTGGATGATGCATTTTTAATAAGCACATATATATAAAGCAATGTGCTTTCAGTGACAACATTAAAGATAAACATGCAGAATGTCCAGGTTTACCATTATGTTGCTTTTAGTACAGCATATTTATTGATGCATTAAGGTGCACATCACTCCGAGTGTAAACCTGTGTAAACACAGGCTTGAGGTGTTAACTGAGTCTATAAAAAGATTAAAATGACATTTTATATTACTAATTTGACACTGAAGAGTTGCAGCTAATGTTATTAAACTGATGTAGAGGAGGCTATTTTAATTAACGGCGTAGTGAAGAAGAAGTTCAAAATAGTAAAAACACAGTAAAAGTAACACTATACTTCAGTACTTATATCTATGTTTTCTATAGAATGTAGAATGATATATTAATACATATTATATAGATATTATATGTTACATAGTACCTGTTATAATGTATAATGTACAAGCATTATGTATAATATTATGTATAACGATCCACAGTTTTCAATATTGTAAGAACACTTAATTAGAATAAATGTTCCAACAATAATTGAGGAATTATACATATTTTTTACTGACCAAAAGAACAATATTTAAATATAGAAAAAAGTAAATAAAAAATATTTTAGGAGTGCTGCTGACTCCGGCATAAAAAACTAACTTTAAAACAAGAAAAATGTGTTTTTCTCAGTATTTTGTGAGAAAAAATTGCTTCATTATTATTCATTATGTTAATCAAAACCTAAGCGTGCTTATAGCGCATTGAGGTTAGAGACAGTAATTTAAAGTTTCCACTGTAACAGAACGGTCTATTCATTACCAGCCTACACCTCACTGAAAACTCATTTAAAGATTAGAAGCTTGACGGGCTTTAAGATATATTTTCCGATTAAAAGAAGTGATGCGTGCTAACTCTGTCCACTATTTTAAGTCAGTGAGTTTTTTTTAGTTAAATGTCTGATCTGCACTACAGCGTAAACTATTTGCTTCAACTCAAGTCTTTCAGTATGTGGGGCACATGAGAGAAAGCACCCCACCCGACCCCACTGTGGTCTTTACTGTGGTAAGTGCAGTATGCAGCAGAAATCAGCAGCAATGCAAGGCATTATGAAGGTACAAATACTGTAATACCACAAGTGACTTCAAATGTCACTGGAAATTTAAATGTAACAAATCTTCTTTGAACGTTATGGAAAACTGTGGCTTTTAAGGCTCAACTTGCTCTCTTTCATCTTGATAACCCAGCTATTCTGAGGAAAGCTTTTATACACATAACGATCTAAAGACAAAATATGTAATATGTAAATCTTTTGAGTTGATATGATAGGTGCATGTTTTCTCTGATGGTTGTCTGACGTGAGTAAATGTTCAGGGCTGTTGTTTTACATGTATTCCTTATGTCTTTATTCTTAGGGGATAAGGATCACTTGCCTGGCAGTAATCACTTGTTTTTAAATGTTAAGTAGTCCTGGTAGTGCTCATTTACAGCTCTGTGTTTATTCTCGGACTTTACTAGAGTAGCTTTGCATGATTCACAGTTCAAAATAGGCCTTATTTATCTTCTACTGGGCCTTGTTGCAGCTTCAGTCTGAAATAAGCCAGCTTTTTTCTCATTAGCGCCTCTAAAAAATAAAAGTTTTCTAAACAGCAGGTGGGTGGTGTGCATGCTCTTACAGTCAGTGCAGTGTGCCTAAGAAGACCATATTAGGGATATGGCCCCTCTTTGACGTCATTCGTAGGTTGAAACGAACATTTAGAGCGAAACAAAAGCCTGAGCTTTTGTTTCGCGGGGATTACATAAACAACCGAAAATAAGGAGAAGGATAAAAGGTCCCTTTTAAATAAAGTGTGAATAAGAATGAAAACAAAGGGGACATCACTGCCATATACTGACCTGTTCCCCTGCTCATCTTCATCTCCATCTACCAGCTGCTCCTTCCACCCTTGACTCACGCTGAGGGCCTTGGGCCTCGCTACTTCCACTTCCTCCAAGTCTGTGTCTCTGTCTCCATCACTGCGTGGCGGCGAAGATGTGGCAGAAAATGAGGGAGAAGGAGAAGGGTATCTTGACCTCAGATTTGTTGTTTTTAAATTTCTGTCTTTTTTAAATCCTCCTCTCCCCCTCTCTCGGTCTTTTGCTCTTTCTAAAAGGCCCTCCAGTCGTGAGGAATGTTCATCGTCTGCTTGGGGTGGCGTGTATAAGCTACTGGGGCGAAGTCTGGCTTTTCCTTTTGGTTTCATGCTGGAAACGGAGGAACTTCTGTGGGTTTTTATTTTGGGCTTTTTGTTTTCAAACTTCGTGTCAGGCAGCTCAGATTCAGAGAAGGCTTGGGGATCAGAAAAGACTTGATCATTCCAAAACGTGTCTGGGTTTGACTTTAGGGAGCCCAGTTTGAGTGTCCGCTGTGGATTAGATTGGTCGGGCACGTAGGTAGGAAGAGAGTTTCTTTTCAGCTTTGGGTTGTAGTCTGAGCCTAAATTAGAGGGAGAGTAGTTATTTGAAGCAGCCCCAGTTTGTTCCAAACTCTGAAAAAACTCCTTAGATGTGCGAAAAGTGGCTGGATTTGTGCTGACTGGTCTCCTCCGTTGTATCCCAGGTGACTTTAAATTTCTGGAGGCCCACGCCTGTTGAGGTGTCTTCGTGTCTTCAAACAGACTGCCACTGGAATTTCTCCCTGTGTCCTGGTTCACGGAGAGGAAATCTGAGTCTTTTCTTGTTAATATTTCTTGTTGACTCTGCTGTCTTAAAAACTCAGGTCCCTTCATTATTATCGGTTGATAATTAGATTGTAAAGTGTCATCTTCATTTGTTGGGTAGTCAACATCTGGGAGTTCACCTGGTAAAAAACTGTATGTTCTTACTGTGTTGTGTTTAAATGGCGGTGCAGCACTTGTGAAAGAATCCAGAGGAGGGAAAGACTGTCTCAAAGTCATGCTCTGCTCCTCTGTCATCTGAGATTCAACAGTTCTGTCTTCATCCTCCCCCTGGGTTTCACCTTGATCTTGTCTCACTCCCAATTCTATCCATTCATGTCCCCTGAAAGCTGGTGGACGCCTCTTGCTCCCGATTTTGTCCTCCGTGTTATTGGGCTCAGTGCACGAAAAGGGTAACTCAGTTTTATTAGTGGTCATCTCATCTGGAGATTGATACGGTTCTGGCTCTGCCAACCCATTTATCGAGTTAGAGATATCATCAGTAGAGTCGTCCATCGAGGTCTCCATTCCTGGCTGTGCAACAGGTTGTTCTTCTGTCTCCACATCATCTGTCATTGCTTCTTTGTCAGGGTTTTCATTTTGCCGGTTTGTCTCTGTCTCCTGTCTGTTGTGCTCTGCCTCTCTCAACTGCCTCAGTGTTTCCTAACAAACCATCCAAAGAAAAAAAAGTTACTCAACTGGGTCACACATAAAAACACCCATTTACCACCTACTGCTGTCACTCTCTAACGAATGAGCTACGACATGAAATTCATAAATGGCTTGCAAATGCAGGGCACAGATTCTATCTGCCATTCATTTTTCCATGAAGCACCCCAAGTTCTACTAGCAATACTGTGTCAATACTTTGTTTTAGATGTTTTATGAAACTGGATTGATTTGTGGGCGGGAACTGAAAAGGCACCTTTGAAGATAAAAGCCTATTTTAAATTTTACTGGACTTTCTCAAGATAAAACTTAACCAGGATCTGCAGTTTGGGACAAATACGCCAGAAAAATCTCCCCGTTTGGGGCAGTACAAAAAAATCATGCAGTCTCGTAAAGTCTTTTGCAGGACTTAAAATGAAATTCTTTATCAAAAAACAAAGGCTAGATTGAGCAAATATGACAAGTTGTCCAACAAAAATGAAAATATCCGTGGATATATCAGTGAAAATATCACACCAATACAAAATCCAGCCAGAGCCAAATTCAGGAGGTTCAGGATCGGACTCTATAACTGAAAAATAATTTTATTAAATATATGCATATTTTTAATTTTTGGAGCCAACTTTGCAGATAGTCTGATAACTCAGATTAAGACCAAAATATATTAGAAGGCACTAAAAACACAACATGCTGCACAGTCACTTCACATACTGGCCTTTTTCCACTGCTCTACATACCACTGACATAGACTGGCTAACAACAAGAACATCCGCTTAAGCTGAGACAAAACATAACTCAAGTGCACAATGATACATTTCCACTGAGAAGATGGAAAATTATGCAAAGCAGGACAGTAAAAAGTAGGCATGCATTCTTGCAGCTTTCTGTTCTAACAGGTGACCACAAAGTAACTTTTATCCAACCTTCCATTTATCCTCAGTGCACAGCAGCTGAGCTGTTCTGCTCCCCTCCCCAGTAGTACATGTTTAGTTGCATGTTTTCCTTAAACAGCTGGCTGCCTGAGTAGTGTCCAAAAATGATACGGGCTTCTCTGCTAACAAGGTCAGGGATGGAGTTGCTCTCACTTCTAGAAATCTGACACAATTAAATATTTTTTTGGAGGAAGTTAAAAAAAGATTCCAAAACATGACTATCCAGAGTCATGACTGAAAATAGGTCACTGAGCTTGTGTCTTATTTATAGCAACACTGTAACACTGAATGGCTGCAATAAGAAGATACTTTTAATGTTCTGTCAACTATTTGGGGTCTAAACCAAAACCTGACACTGTCATTCTCATAGCAAAGGGTATGGTGCTCTTACAGATAAAGTTTAAGCCAGACTACAAAGATTCCAAAATTTCTAATATTTTATTTTATTTTTTGTTACCTTCGCTTGGTGGATGGTGGACACCCATATGGAGCAAATCTCTGAGGTGCTGGCGATAAGTATGACGGCATTCATAGCGCTCTGAAGCTCACCTACCTCCACAAGGAGAAATGAACCTGAGAGAGGCAGACAGACAGTTAGATTATCCTTTTTCAAATAATTAAGCTACATCCAAGCGTCTCGACTCCAGTTTAAAAGAAAGTGCTACACACATCCATCTTTCAGTGGTATGCAGTACATCCTGTCGAGGGCCAGAGGAGGTCGAACCACCTTCAGCCGCTCTGTTTTCTTCTGGACTTTGGTGAGTAGAAGCACATCTGAGAAAAGCAGAGCCACCAACTCCAGCTACATCATACCAAGAAAAAGGAAAAAAAATTAATAAATACAAAGTAATTTGTAGTAGTTTTGAGGAACGCAAATTAAAATCATAACAATTAAGTGCACAGTTTTTGCTCACTTTACTGTCTTTCCTGCCTCGAACCTTCAAGTTCTCCTCCAGCAGCAGCTTGCGTACAACTCGACGACTTACACCTTTGATGGGGCACGTTAGGTCAAACTTGCAGATTTCTCGGACATGCTGTCAATGAAATCAACCTCATGTAAATATCAGTAGCATTTCAAAAGAATAGAGGTAATATCTTTTTGAGTTTCCTGTTCACTACATTACACGCTCTAGTGATTATAAACTCAACACTGACCCGCTGCATCTCACCAATGTGTAACCCACTATTGTGTGAATCCCACCATTTAGAAAACCACAACAGTAAACTCAGTGCCCACAGAACTTAGTCATTACAGCACTTCGTGCTTTACATCCACAAAACAAAGTAAACACAGATGTGACATCTAAGCTCTCACATCTTTGAATGAAACTTTTTCTCTTCCACAGATTTCAAGGCACACAACACATCAATGCACTTTTTATGTATAATGCACTGTGTAGACTTACAAAAAATGTATTGCAGTAAAAAAAAAGTATACTTTCAACACAGAATGTCCTCTGGGCTTAAGAAGGAAGTAAGCCTGTTTATTTTTTGTTGAAAGGCTACAAAATAACTCCAAAGAATAGAAAAAAGTGACAAAATGATGACAAAGATGAGTTTTACCCTGTCGATTTCCTCATTTAGTCCATCCACCTCATACCCATCCAACCTCTGAGCAGAGATGTTGAGTGCGAGCTGCTCATCTTTTAGTCGCAGGTAGTCATTGATACGTTCCAAAAACTTATTTACACTGAACAACTGTACAGGGAAACAGACAAAGAAGGCCAGTGTGATGCAATGAGTCACATATTGCATCTATAAAGGGAAAAACATTCTGTGGTGAATTTAAAAGGATTTTATTTAAAGGTATCTGATCCTCACCATGCATCTGAGTGTGTGCTCCACATGAGTGTCCTGAGTGTGTTTGAGCACAGCTTTGAGCAGCAGGGGATACTTTGTGATCCTCTGATGGGGTTTGGCCTGCATGTCTCCAAGACGCATCCGATCGCCCTGAGGATGATTCTCTACCCACTGGAGAGGACAAACAAACACAAGAATATAAACTTAACTTGATGCTTTCAAAATAAAACCGATAGCCTGACAACCAAGTCTCTTAAAACTATCCAGTTAAGTCCAAGACTCATTGGAATAATACACAATTTTTGTAGTTTTGCCTCTGTACACCACCACAGTGGATGTTACGTGACTAAACAGCAGGCATTCAACTTTAATTCAATGGGTTCAAGAAAAAAATTTAATTATTCAGCAATTTAGAAAGTTTTCTTTACACATCTAGATAAAGTGACAAACAGTTTCATGGTCTGTTGTTATTTCTTGACAATGAAGCAGTCATAATATCTGCAAGTGATTCAAAGTTCCCAGTAATTTTAAATACGAGGCCCGAAGAGATGTCAGGGAAAGTGAAACAGATGTCACACAAGACAATTAAAGTGCATGATGACAGAATTATTTCCACGTTTAAGACATAGAAGACCAACAACAACACAGCAAATAATCAGGTCATAAACATTGTCATGGAGGTGGGTGCATCATTATCAGCATCTACAATCAACAGACGCCTCCATGAGTGCAAATATAGCGGCTTTACAACAATGCGCAAACCACTGGGTACGCTCAAGAACAGGAAGGACAGATTAGATTTTTCCAGAAAACTACATATACTCTCATCAGACTTATCCGAATGTTACAAAACCGATCGGGCAGGGCTTCACAGTGCAAATGGGTAGTGACCCAAAGCAAACTGCAAAAGCAGCTCACGAGTTTCTCAAGGCAAAGACACGACACGTTCTGCAATGGTCAAGTCAGTCACATCCAACAGAGCAGCTTTTCAGTTACTGAAGATAAAACGGAAGGCGGAAAAAAGAAAACCACAAACAGCAGCAAGTGAATTTTGCTTCACTGAAGGCCTGGCAGAGCATCTCAGGGTGGAAACAGCATTTAATGATGCCCATGACTTCTACACTTTTCTTTTGTGAAACCGTTTGAATTACAGCAAGTCCTGCTGTACCACCACGAGTAACCGATGGAAGGAGCAGATTCAAAGAAAGTCACTTCAATCACATATTGATTGTTTGATTAAAAAACCCACTGTGGTGGTGTGCAGAGACAGAACTGAAAAAAAAACTGTCTTTATCTAACAAATGCACTAATTATATATTTGAACGCAGCTAAAATCATCAACAACTGTGACTTCACAGTGATTAAACAAGAAGGTGAAGACAAGTCACAGAAGTCTCTGATTTCTCTATAATTTTATCAATGAACTGCCAGAAGACTCGGTGACTGATATCAGAAACGCCTCTAAAACCTTCTGAATGAAACTATAACTGGAAAAAGAAAAAAACCTTAAATGAGTTATTTTTGCTTTAACAGCCACACCCTCATCGCCCAGTAAGCGCCAGTTCTTGGTAAAGGAAGGTTTTAACTGTTAAACACAAGGTAGCGTTAGCTGACTCTGCTGGAAATATGTACAAATATGATTATGTTCATCTAAAGGTACTTTCTGACTCGTCACAGCAATGTTTTTGATGACTTTGATTTTTTTGACACCAGACGTGACCATCGCCACAAGGATTTTGCTTCTTCTCTCAGGGTCAAAGTGAGGATCTTTTGCCTGTTAGCCAAATATGTAAGACGTGTTGTAGGTCACGCTCTTCTTGTAGCCACTTTTCCCATAAATCGTCTGCGCAAATCTTTGTGAACTAGATATCTTTCACACCGCTGTTAAGGCTGAATCATTTGGAGAAGACGTTGGTGCCCGTCAGGAAGCAGCTCTAAGAAGTCGCCCACAAGATTATGAAAACATTACAAACCACAAAACACAACCAATAGCAACTGAACTTTTAGTCAGTCATTAAAATGAATTACATTTAAATAATAACTGGGTTAGTGTGGGAGAGCAACTCTTTGATCTTCAGATGTATAGAATTCATGCACAGGCTGTACATGGATGTTACTGCTGCTTCACTGTACCTGGACGTAAGTGGAGAAATGTGGGTTGTTCTCCATCTGCCTGCGTGAGAATTCAAGATTGTCTTCCTCCTCCAAGCAGTATTCATGATAGGAAGAGAAGCGTTTATGAAACTGGGAACAAAAAGGAAAGGATAAGTCCCCATAAAGTCACATCAGTATGTTTATCATTATTATTAACGATGCAGAGGTTAGCGCTAACTTTAACGCCACCATCTAGTTAAATATGCCTTTTTAACCCTTCGCTCCATTATGACGCACATGAAGAGCTTCAAATTTCCCTGTTGCAGGAACAGTTAGGCCCATAGTTTGTTGGACAAAGACACAATTTCTTTGCAGTTTTGCCTCTGTGCACCACCGCAGTGAATTATTAATCAAATAATAAACATGTGATTGAAGTGCAGACTTGGATACTTGGTTGAAAATCCTTTAGCGCAGCCATGCTCACTTTTATCTACAGTAACTGTAAAAGCTGCTGTTTCGGGTTGAGAACTGGTGACTGACTTGACCATTTCAGAATATCCCATTTCTTTGCTTTGAGAAAACCTTGGGTTGCTTTTTTTAGTCCTCATCCTTTTGCAGTCTGATCAGTTTTGCAACATATGGATGAATGCTCAGTACTGTTTAATCTGACCATCTTGTTTTTGAGTATACCCAGCGGTTTGCACCTTGCTGTAACCCTCTGAAATTCATCAAGGCGTCATTAATTGTAGATCGTGAAAATAGTAAACCTACCTCCTCACAAGTGTTATTGACTCGGTTAGATGTTGTGAAGTTGTTTTTTCTTAACCATGGAAGTAATTCACTAATAATAATATACAGTAATATTATAAAAATGAGCATTATAAGATAATAATCTTGTCATCATGCACTTTAGTTCCATCTTCCTTGGTCTTTCTTGTGGTTGAGCTGAGCTGGTTCACACAGTCTTTATTTTTAAGACTGTACCAGGTTATTGAGTTGGCCACGCTTAAAAAACTTTGCATCGTCTCTGATATTTTTATGTATTTATTAAATTATTAAATTGTATTTTTATTTATTTCTTTACTTATTGGTTTATTTATTTATTGTCTTGGGTTTTTTTTCTTTTCTTTTTCAGGCCAGTGATGACCTCCCTCACTTGCATCGACACCTCTTTGACTTTCGATGCTTTGTGGAGCAGTCTAATTTGTCCTTCCTGTTCTTGAGCGTAACCAGCGTTTTGCATCTGGTTATAAACTTTCTATATTTACATTCAAGAAGGCGTAGATCTTTATAATGATATCCCCCCTCACCCACTGCACTAACCCCCCCACCCACTCCACAAACTCCCCACCCTCATACTATGTTCTTGACCCGGTTAGTTGTTGTCTTAACTGTGGAAATAATTCTGTCATCATGCACTTTGCCATTTTCTTCTGTGGTCTTTCCGGTCTACTGTTTGTGCCGTCTCTCTGATAAGTTTGTTTGGGGTTTTCAGCCGAATGACAGCCTCCCTCACTTGCACTGATACCTTTGGGGCTTATATTTAAAAATTACTTTGAAAAGCTTTAAAGTAAAAATCCAACACTTCAAAAATTGTGTCTGGTTCATTTGCCATGAAAGAACAAGCCAACAGATATCAGCTGGCCATAAAACTGTCCATCAGTCAGGTGTGCATTTTTACAACTTTGTAAAAATGGAGGACTTTGTATACAAATGTCTGTAATGCCCCAAAGAGTTTATGCAAAGTTTTTGCAAAACCCATAAATTAAAGCTCAGAGTCTGCTCTTCAATTGCAACTTAACTGCTTCATTTAAAATCCACTGTGATGGTGTACAGAGGGAAAACCACAAAAATCGTGTCTTTGTCCTAAAAAAAAATATGCACATAAATTTATATAAGTAGGCCTAAAACATGGCAGAATATATAAACATATCCCAAGTGTTTCCACATGCAGTACTACTTTTTTGTATTACTTCATTGTACGTGAGTAAATGTACTCATATGTCATACATCTGGTGGATGTTTTGTTCCAAAACAACGTGCAGAAAAGCAAACTCATATGGAAACAAAACCTGTACCCACATAGAAGTAAAGCATGATGTAAGAGGTGCAAATGAAGGGGGGAGACTCTATAACTGACCGATAATATAAACTCTCTGCACATAGAGTATCATTCAGACAGTGGGGGGGGGGAACTTACCTGGAGGCATCCAGGCTCTAACCTCATGGGGTCAAAGGGCTTGCCTGTCTTTCGCGCTTCCTGTAACATCGGATAAAGCACCTCCTGCCAGAACTGCTGATGTGCTTTGACGATATAGGGGAGGTTGGAGAAAAGCTGCTCGGGGGTCACCTTTTAAAACAGGAAGTGCGACAAAAATAAAAACATGTGTTTAACTCCCCTGCTTTGCGATATTTTCCGACTTCTCAGTGGAAATGTGTTGTTGTGCTACATGTTCCACTTGCACTCGAGTTGTATTTTGCCTCATCTTAAGCGGATGTTCTCGTTGTTAATCAATCTATGTCAGTGGTAAGCAGAACAGCGGAAAAAAAGTCCTGCAGGTGAAGTGACTGTGCAGCAAACTTGTGTTTTTAGTGTTTAAATGAGGATGCATGCTTTGCACACTGACCTCCTGGAGAAATCCTTTTTGGTGCAATTGGACAAGAGCCGCAATAACCAACTGTGGGAGGCAGACACAGCTTTGTTATACATCCTGTTGAAACTCCCTTTCTCCGCTCTGAAACTGTAATGTAACTGACTGTAAGCAGCTAGAGAGTGACATCTTACGTCTTTTATAATAAGCAGCTTGTTGATGAAGGTGAGTTCAGTATAGACAAACTCCCACAGCGCCTCCTGCTGGTGTCTCTGCATTTTAGACATTGTCTGAAAAGAGGAAGCAGAAGAAATGTCAGGGTCATTAGAAAGAATGTCAAATGTGCATATTGTGTAATGATTATTGTGAGAATAAGACCAACAAAGTGTCAGTTCCTCTTTTACTGTCTGCCACCCCCACAGCTTACAATTCACACAGGACACAAGCCCAATTGTTCCTGCCAGAAAAATGTCCTTTTATTTCCCAGAAGGGCAGTGCATAAAACAGAGGCATGTACAACGGCATGGTTTATTGAAATAAACAATTTGTGGACTTCACCGCATTTAGACCACATGAGAATAAACTACAGGATGTCAGGCCTTGGCCAGTGAATTGATCTGTTTTGTTCTTTTAATTTGATTTGTTGGCGGTAAGAAAAAAAAATAATGATAGATAACGATAGGGCCCGTACTGAATGAGACTGCACTATATCTGTCCAGCTCGTCTCCAGCGTGGTTCCCTGGCTTTCCTCGTTCCATCTCCACCTGAGATCCGCTGACAGAGAGAAGGCCTCCAGGGCTTGCTTCAACCCATCCAGTTGACTCCGCTCCTGGGAAGTTGTTATAAACCATAAGAATAAATGAATAACAAAGAAGAAGAAAATAATCAGGCAGGGAAATGAGGGGAAAATATGACACTCTACTGAATCAGTCCTTCCTTAATAGAAATAGATGTTAGTTTTGGCCACAGGTTACATCTAAAAGTATGACAGTGGAACAGAATGAACTGCACTGCTGCTGTAAATT
This sequence comes from Oreochromis niloticus, assembly GCF_001858045.2. Taxonomy (NCBI): domain Eukaryota; kingdom Metazoa; phylum Chordata; class Actinopteri; order Cichliformes; family Cichlidae; genus Oreochromis; species Oreochromis niloticus. Next base: position 23,173,593 of record NC_031976.2, on the reverse strand, counting down.
TGGGCGTTTGTGTGGGCGGTTGCCTTTACAGCAAGTCTGTATCTGTTCCTTAGAAAACCAGCATGTAGTTTGATGAGCACAGCACAATACCTCAGACGCTTTGTCAGACACTCCCTGGCTGAACAGGACTTGTTTGAGTGCAGTTCTGGGTTTGGCTCCTGCAGAAGTTCCTTTACTCAGAGTTGCAAAGTCAGTCACGACCTTTTGCTTGGTTCGCCTCTGGAAACACAGAAATGCAGAAATACAGAAATACAGTGTAACACACCCAGAACTGAATCTACACTTAATGCACGGTACTTCGGTACAGAAGAAGTATTTTACAAGTCAAGGTTTTTGACATCTTAGTGAAAGTACAGGGATTTTTATCAATAAAATATTAAAATAGTCAAAGTAAGAGTACTTCACAAAGAGCCAATTTATCATTTTCATAATGTCATATAAGGATTTTTAATATTTCAGTTGCATAAAGTGTTGATCTGTATAAAAATCAGTATAATGCATAAAAAATACTTCAACTAGTTTTAAATACTAAGTTGTCCAGAATAAGTCAATAAGCTGCAAAACAGAACAGAATAATAGTTTTCAGCCTATAAACATATAAAAGAAAATTACCTTAATTAAAGTACTCAAGTAAATCTACTTAATTTCCCCCACTGGTGCCAGAACAGTAGGCTTCCCCTATCCTTACAATTCTGTCCCACTCCACTTGCCTGATAGCCGATTGTGCTGTACTTGTATTTGTCTGCTGCCCTCTTGTGGTGGATGTTTAGGTCTGCAGCTTTCCCGTCAACGACATCAGGCTCTCTGGTTTCCGTCTCCCTCTGTCTCTCTCCATCCACAGTCTGCGGCACCGTTTCTTCCATTGGTGAGTCACTCCCCCCTCCGTTGTTTACATGCTGCGCGTTTGGGGTAAAGCTAAAGAGGAGCACACAGAGTTACTCAGTGCCATTATAAAGTGTGCGATGACTTCTTCAAAAAGAAAACAAAGCACACAGTGTCCCTCCATTTTTGCCTCAATTCTTTCTGCTTTAGTGTAAAAAAATCTTTACAGACTTTCTGAACGACTTAAAAATGCAAGGAAAACAAAAAAAGATGACTCTTTGATTGTGCATGTATTGATCTGCTTATTTCAATTTAAGTTCACTGAGTTTATAGAGACAAACGTGAAGCATAAAGCAGTGGCACAAACTGCAGTATTTCTAGTCAAAGTTTCCACTTCCTTTCACAGGACTTGCTTTTTTTTTTAATCCAATGAATAAATGCACATCAGACTGCACAAACTATGTATAATGATAAACTGAATTATCATTAAACTCAGTGACAAGCCCCAGATCATTCATGGCAAATCCCACTTTAAAAATGCTTTTCAGGATTCCCACCAGTGACACAGTTTGAGTGTAAGCAATCAGTCCAAACGAACGCCTAACAGTCCAACATATAAATGCACAGCAAAGGGTACAACATTTAGAGCCTTGTTTCATTTTAAATAGTCTTAAAAAATACGTAAAATGAAGGAAACTCAATACATGTCATAACTTACACTTGTGGTCATTTATTTAAAGATTTGATTTAACTTAAATAATTTAAGTTTAAGTGTTTTAAGATACATGGCAGATTTAATAACAAAGGTATTCACTTCCAATAAAAAAGATTAATTGAGCAGGACAGTCACAAAAAGACTGGATGACAAAACCAGTCAAATACACGTGAGCTCCTATTTGAAGTGAGTGATGCTCTAATGCTGACCCACATTCTGACTTTTAAGTATCAGAGTGACACGGTGAATACCAGCAGTCAACCGGCTGAACAGACTGTTGATCGCACTGATAAAAACAGGACACCAGCAGTTTTTAATGACTTCAGGTCTAGTTACACAGCTGTGCGGGTCAGGGTGTCACACCTGGACTTATCTGTCATTATTTCTACCTTGTAACATTTCCTGCAGTAGCTTAAGCCCCCCCACCCCACTGCACCATTTACAGCTGTAGCCTGCAGTGTCATTGTTACACTGGCAGGATTAAAGCTTTAGGTGTGTTTCACATTAACACTTTTACCAGGATTCATACTCTCATTTGGACAGTCTTAGAAAGTATCGTAAAAGCAAAGATTCTCACATGAGCAAACAGATACAGTACACCGCACTAATCTGCTGTCACGCTCCTGTCAAACATCAGAGCACTGACGCAGGTGCTTTCATCACCATGTCATACTTGTTTACAATCACTGCCTATATCCTACGGTAACTCAGTAATTAGTGAATTATATCAGAATTACAGCACCGGGGCTTCTTTAAAACATAATGATTAGTCAATAAAAACAAGCCTGCTGGTAACTTTGTAACTTCAGCAAGCCAGCTAATCAAATCAGAGTCCGTGAATCTACTCATGAGCTCTGACGTGTGGGGGACCTGCTGTGGTCAGCACATAAAACAAACTGGTTCTTTAAAGCAGTGTCTACCCTTTAACCAACAGCTGTGTTTTAATAGATAAAATCGTAAGGTTTACCTGGACTTGGCTGAATCCATTTTGTTTCACAGAGTCATCTTTGGTTTCTGTTAGCTTTCTCCACCTCCTTTCTTTCTACCTTGCTTGTCCCTCCCTCCCTACTCTTTTCATCTGCACCCTTTCCTTCTGCAACTGGCCTGACGGGAACGACTGGATTCTGCAGTCAACAAATCAGCGCTGAGCGCTGGTTAATATGTCGCAGTTAAGGTGCTTAGTGAAGCAGAGGTGGTGCCTCCCTTGCTTCTTTGAAGGTGATCTGTTTGTTGTTTCTTGTCAATCAGGATTATTGATCACCCCGAACAACCAGGAAGGTTTGAAAACAGCAGTAGGGTGTGTGTGTGTTCATTCATCTATTTATTTTATGAGAAACCAATAAGGGATACAGAGATGAAATTCAGTGTTGTGGGTACTTTGTGTTTTATATTGCATGCACAGGGAGTTATGGGGAAGAGGTCTAGGCAAAGGAATGTAGCTAAGGAAATACAATATTTATAAAATTATCAGGTTAAGTTAAAAGCAAAAATTCCTTCCATTTAAAGCCACAGAAAGAAAGATATCATTTCGTGTTAATGCTTAAAGCCTCACGTTGGAATGCAGACTGGCAGCGTGCCTGCAGTGAAATATCCACAATCAAATTTTTCACACACGTAACTCAGACACACACAGAAAGAGACATGACACATTTATTAAAACTTGAGTTTTACATTTGATTGATGCGCAACATTGATTGACAATCATCATCCAGTCGGTAAATATCTTTGTTTTAAGTATAAAACCATTTGAAACCATTTGAAACTACACTTTTTCAATTCAAGTGTTACTGATTGCTATGTGAATCTGCACAGTGAAACAACTGGTATTATAAAAGTCACTCAGCTGAGAGACACTGGGAACAGGTGTGTCCTCTTTTCTATAGCAGTATGAATAATGCTTGCATGATAGGGTTTCAATGAAAGCTTATGGGGCTGTGAAAAGTCATTGAATGTGGCAGCGGTCAGCCCTACTATAAGTAGGAACCACAAAATTTCCAATACAATTTCAGTGGTTCTGCCTGTGTGGGTACGGCACCATTTCAAGGGAAGTGTGAATGAGAGGACAAAAATGCACAATGAAGGGGTAAAAAGCTTGTCAGTATTACTGTGCTGACCTTTATATGACTGAAATTCAACTAGGATCTGTCTCTCTCTTTTTTTTTAAGTTCCTTCCTCATCGATGTTAATGACTGATAGAAACCGTGCACTCTTGCAAGGGAAAGGAGGTGGGGGTGGGGGGTGGATGAATTGATTTTTAAGTTGAAGCATGCCACAAAATGTTTGTGAACCACTGTCCCATTAAAACATTACTTGTTAACTCAACGGTACCGGGACTAAAAACACCACTTCCCTCTAGAAAGATATACATGTTTTGCAATAATAAGTTTAACTTGTAACTATTTTTGTAATTGCAACTATTCACAATTTTTAAAAAAAATTAGGTAGCTTAAGTTATACGCTCTGGTAAAGTAGATACATTTGACTCCCCTAAAAGTGAATAAAACTACACAGAAATGCATACGGTACAAAATGCATCAACCATTTTAAGAGACTTGTCATAGTGATAATAAAGAAATAACACATTGGTTAAGGTGCATTCAGACTGCAAGATTTCAGCAGGAAAAAACTTTAGCAGGATATTAAGTTTGAGGTATGCCGATCGCACAGTGATAACACCTGAATCCTACGCTACAGCGAATGAGTAGCTCTTCCACGCTTCTCGGAGGACCTATCGAACATGCCAGCATTTACCTGGCATGACTCAACTAGACCTTCTTCTTTTGGAATCTCAAACATTTCTTTTTGCGTGTTTTACCTCAAAATCTATTCGTCTGTTTTGGCGTTTCAACAACTGCACCACCACATTGTTTTATGCTACACTTACATTGGTCATTTTTGGGTTTTTTTTTTTTGGGGGGGGTTTTTTAAGTTGATCCTAAATTTCTGAAAAATACTGTCAGCTTTGTGTCTGAGGCTACTTTTGGTCACAAAACTGTCTCAACGCCCAACTTGGGACTTCTCTAACGGTGCGACCGTCATTCTAGAGCCAGAGGAACTACTATCCTTTAACACTGGTCATGTTACGTCTTTGGGAAATATAGTTTGCTTTGGGGAGTATAGCTTGGCTTGGTTTAAAGGTACAAAATAGTTGTAGGATTATATATAATGTGAAGAAAGTAGCATTAGTCTTCTCAGATATTGCTCAGCAATAAAGAAATAATCCTGGTTTTCAAAATATAAAAAATACTCATTGTAAAAAAGCTCTTTGAAAATGATCTGAATGCAAACGTTTTCTGTGACTCTTTGAGCCGTTTGTCCATTTGCTGTTAGTTGTTTCTTCCCGTCATCTCGCTGTGTGATTGTCAAAGAAGGACACAAAGTCTTCAGTCTCATATGTGTGCTGTGAAATAAAGCTGCTGCTTCTCTTGTAGCACCGCGCCAGTTTGGCATCCACGATTGAGTCCTTAAAGCCAGCAATACTTGGGCTCATAAGCATTTTGTTCCTCTTGGCACGTTTTACAGAGTTACTGAATGCCATATTTTGTCTCCAGTTCCTCGGCTGCTTTCCCCAGGTGCATGTTTCTTAGCTTTTCTAATAATTCATTGAACAGTGGCCTGTGCAGCATTCCTCGTCCTCCTCCACCTGAATGTAAGGCCCACACCCGCAGCATCTGGTAGTGAGCCTCCCGGCAGGATCGGTGATCCATCTCCGCTTGTTCAATCTCTGTATCAGTCACACCAAGACAACGCACCAGCTGCTTCACCTGCACCACAGGTACCAGATCCAGGACGGCATAGATCAGCTCAGAGACTGTCGGGGGGAGACATGAATATGGGTATTGAGCAAAAGTGATACAACTGAGTACTTTTTATTAAAGCTTGCACACTGGACCTCTGAAGAGGAGCTAAACACTCACGCTTGATTTCCAGCGGGACACAGTCAGGCAGTTTGGACGTCTCCACTTGGGCCACAGAAGTCTGAGGAACCTCCGTCACAGTGGTCTCCAAACGTTCCTCACTGTTCACCAAGACCTGCTATAAAACAAGAGCAGATTCTATTAATTGTCTGCAGAGTGTAGACCGAGCTGAGAAAAGTAACCACAGGCACTTAAATCAAGGTACCTCACAAGATTCCTGGGAAGCATCAGATCGCTGGGAGGACCGTAGTAGCCTCCTTTTGGTTTGTCGTTTCGTGATCATGTACGTCATGAAAACCATCAACACCATCAACGCTAATATTCCAGCTCCAGCTCCAGCAATTATATTGTCAAAAGAGTCCGGTCGATTAGACGCATTTTCTTTTGAAGGAGCTAGAAAGTTATAGAAAAAAATCGATCAATATTAAAGCATAAGAAAAGAAAATGTAAAGTTTTACTGGAGTTGAGAATAGAAAAAAAACATACATTATGTCTTAGTCAACAACATTATTTATAACATTTTAATATGCTTAAGTACATCTGTGACTATTCTGACTATTAGCTCACTCTTTTTTGTGAAAGACGGCCTGGTTGGCGCTCACCTGTTGTGGTTGTTAGACACAAGTGTTGACACTGAGCAGAGCAACTGTGGAGAAGAGAGAACACATTTCATAACACGGAGGAGGAAGTAGCACATCTTAAAGAGGAAACAATTCACATGACAGCCAAGATGCCTTTTTTATATAATCATATGAATTCAAGAAATTTCATTTTCACACTTTCAGTACTGTTACAAAGTTACCACTAAGCAACTAATTAGTGTTGAATTAACACTTATTCAGCCGTCACAATCACTACTAATTGCTACATTTATTAGTTAAAAAGGATGTAGCTCGGGATTGTTGAATGTACGGGCAGTAAGTTCCCCTGGGCTCTCAGGTTTTTTCCCATGATAAATACCACTGTACTTATCCACATGCTAAATTATTAACTAACACAAAATGTAGGTTGCCATGATTTTTACATTCATAATTCTCTTTGTTTTTTAAAGTATTAGACATCCACATAAGACATCTGTCTACATCGGCGTGACTCGAGTGTTTCTAAGACTTAAAAACATTTACTTCCTCCCTGAGGGGGACAGACAGACCGTGAGTTTAACTTGTTTAGCAACTGTTCACATCTCAGGTTTTCATGTGTCATAACTTCTCTGTTGCCAACAAATGGAAAGACTGAACACGCTGAGAAATGTGCTGAGAGTTTCAATTCTTCAAACACACTTCCCCGTTAACATTTAAACAAACAATCCCAAACAGTGAAATAGGAACAATGCACACACTCAAAGCTCACATACAACAGTCGTATGCTCACCTCTCGCACAGTTTGCACTTCTTGTTGTCTTTGTAGTAATTGTCCTTACATCCGCACACAGTGTTATTTTCTGGTGTACCTGTGAACAGCAAGATTGTTTCTATTTAGACTCACATGAAGAAAAGCATTATGGGCCATGGCTGGGTGGGTACTGGAATAAGTTAAGGCTTACATATCTGCAATTCCACTTCATCGTCTTTGCAGTTTTTACACTTGAGACACACAGAGGTTTCGCTGTCGACTGTATACTTGTAATATCCATCTTTACATCGACACTTAGTGTTCTGGTTTCTTGAACATGGCGATACCTCGATTTCATTATTTCGTGCTGCAGAAAGGAACACACACACACACACAAAAGAAAATGGAGTAAGGCTGATGATATACTTGTAAATCTAACATGTTAAACTGAGTCAGGAAAGGATAAAGCTGCTCTACCTTTGCAGGGTATGCACCTTCGGCAGTTGGGGTAGTAGTTCATAAATTCTAAGTACTCTCCTTCCGGACACGGTGTGCAGGTTGATCTCTCTTTGGGACCATGACATTTTTCTTGAAGCTTAAAACCTGAAAACAGGAAGATCACACGTAAAAACAAAAAGTTAGCTTGATGATGTCTCAGATGATCTGCTTGTCACTCTGGATATGTACGACATGCAGTGGCTCATACAGTACCTGGACTGCATTTGTTGCAACATATTCCTTCCGTAGTGAGAAACTCGTCAAGTTTACAGGTCTTATTAACTTTCTGTGACTCTGGTAACGATGCCAAAGTGGTGATGGACATGCACTAAAACAAAGAATTTACAATGAATATCCAAAGAGAAGTTCCCAACAAGGGAATTTCTCATTTCTTCATGCAGTGACCTTTAAGGTGTTCTCACCATCAGGCAAAGTAAGGTGCCAAAAGAGGCCTTTTTATTCCTCTGTCCTCTGTGCCGAAGGGCCTCCATAATCAAAATGAGCCAAAGTCCACTAATTTGAGGAAGTGTAGTTGCATAGGATAGCTGCTGCACTCCATCAGCCCCCAATCCTCACACTGGCCCCTCTGCTGCTGTGTAGGATTGCGGTCTGTTCTCTGGTCAACTGAATGGTAATTAACAAAAAGGATTTTAGGAATAGGCACAGTACAAAAATCATAAAGCAGGATTTTGGCAGAGAGCAGAATGCATTTTAAGGCTCTAATCAAGTCAACTGCTACCATGTTTGCTCATGCACATTAGAACCACTCATATGCTACAGTATTGTGTGGCCAGTGATTGGTGGTTGGCAGGCAATGAAGTGGAGTTCCTGTCATGATATTAAGACATACTGTGCTTTTATCAGGTGTTATGGATGCATAAATGCTAAAAATGTGCTATTTAATCCAGTTGGTAGGTGAATGCTAGGCAACAAAATGACATCATAACGTCTGATGATAGATAAGAACCCCCCAGACCTGCCAAGTTTGGTTGCTCAACTCCTGATTGCATAGAAGGAGTTTGCATAGAGTTGTAGAGCATTATTAAATACTATTTTTTACATTTAAATTACCACATAGACTTGTATTGGACAGATTTTAAACAGAATAGATGAAAGCAGATGATATATTATGGAATTACAATGAAAAACAAATGTGTGGTAGAGGCTGAATTGTCAGAAGTGGTTTTCCCAGCATGGTGAGGAGATGAAACGAAACTCTCTGCAAACCACTGCACAGGTAATAGTTTACCTTATTTATTTATCTCCCAAATGTAACGCCACAGGTATACGGTTATGTAACACGTACAGGGGATGATGCTGATGCAAATGTTTTCGCCTGGATTTTTTATTAAAGCTGACTATTAGCAGAGTGGTGCTGAAATACAATCCTACACATAATACTGCACATTATGCATCTTCTCCCGTTAACAAGCCCTTAATTCAATGAATTTAAACACCTTAAAGAGGAAAAGTTTAGGATGTGACTACTTTGAAGACAATGTGATCCCTAAAGAAATAATTCACAGAGAGATTGATTTTGTGCTCAGTAAACAAATTCGCATATTGGCGCCAATTGTTTGGGCAGCTTCCCTCTCTGCTTCCCTGTCCACTAATTTGAGGAAGTGTAGTTGCATAGGATAGGTGCTGCACTCCATCAGCCCCCAGTCCTCGCACTGGCCCCTCTAGTGCTGTGTAGGATTGCTGTCTGTACTCAGGTAAGCTGAGTGGTAATTAACAAAAAGGATTTTAGGAATAGGCACAATACAAAAATCATAAAGCAGGATTTTGGCAAAGAGCAGAATGCATTTTAAGGCTCTAATCACATCAACTGCTACCATGTTTGCTCATGCACATTAGAACTACTCATATGCTACAGTATTGTATGGCCAGTGATTGGTGGTTGGCAGGCAATGAAATGGAGTTCCTGTCATGATATTAAGACATACTGTGCTTTTATCAGGTGTTATGGATGCATAAATGCTAAAAATGTGCTATTTAATCCAGTTGGTAGGTGAATGCTAGGCAACAAAATGACATCATAACGTCTGATGATAGATAAGAACCCCCCAGACCTGCCAAGTTTGGTTGCTCAACTCCTGATAGCATAGAAGGAGTTTGCATAGAGTTGTAGAGCATTATTAAATACTATTTTTTGCATTTAAATTACCACATAGACTTGTATTGGACAGATTTTAAACAGATTAGATGAAAGCAGATGATATATTATGGAATTACGATGAGAGACAAATGTGTGGTAGAGGCTGAATTATCAGAAGTGGTTTTCCCAGCATGGTGAGGAGATGAAACGAAACTCTCTGCAAACCGCTGCACAGGTAATAGTTTACCTTATTAATTTATCTCATAAATGTAACGCCACAGGTATACGGTTATGCAACACGTACAGGGGCTGAGGCTGGTGCAAATGTTTTCGCCTGGATTTTTTATTAAAGCTGACTATTAGCAGAGAGGTGCTGAAATACAATCCTACACATAATACTGCACATTATGCATCTTCTCCCGTTAACAAGCCCTTAATTCAATGAATTTAAACACCTTAAAGAGGAAAAGTTTAGGGTGTGACTACTTTGAAGACAATGTGATCCCTAAAGAAATAATTCACAGAGAGATTGATTTTGTGCTCCGTAAACGAAGGTTGCATATCTGCGCCACTTGTTTGGGCAGCTTCCCTCTTCGCTTCCCTGTCGCGGTCAAAGGCTGAGATTACAGCAAACTTTGCCTTTTCGAGTGATTTTAAGCGCACAAAAACTCGACGTGTCTTATTTTTACGTATTTACAGATAACACTGACGTGTTAGAGAACTTAATCTGCACTTGTCATTTAACTTTTTTCTTGTCACTGGTTTCGATTTAACTACACACCACACAAACGCCCACCACAGTCTGATATGAATCGCTCCTTCCCACAGACATACTGCTTAGATATTTAACCGTCACTTACCTGGACAACCACCGTCACTCGGAGGAATATTTCTTAACTTCAGCTCCTTACGTGGAAATCGGCATTTAAGTTACTAAAGTACAGATATATCTTTTAGCGAAAGCAGCGCGACAGAACTGCCGCTGCCCAGTATCTGAAGAGGAGAGGCGGTCTCAAACGGGAAATGCTGTGACGCGCACGTTTCACAGGAATTAGTTTCACAGGCAAACTGGCAAAACGGCACCTGAGGTTCAAAAATAGAACAAAACTATGGAAAAGCCGTTAAACCAGCAGACGAGTCAACTTCAGTTCAATAAGGACAATAACAAGAATCATAAAACACTTGGGGTGTGGAGCTATCTGTAAATAAAAGCAGACTACGATCATTTGCAACTTTTTTTAAAAAATTAATTGGAAATTTCTACATTTTTTAAAAATAATATTGAATTATATTTTAGACTATATATACACAGATATCTAAGGGAACAATCCACAACCTAAAACATAGAGTTAAACGGCGGTAGGCCAGTAGCTTGACTGGATAAAAAGAGTATCTCACAGAGAGGGTGAGTTAGTCTTTCCCAAATACAGGGAGGGGTTCACCTCGGTGCGAAAGACTGCGTGGGCTAGTAGTTCATACTAGCATTGCATTGTGAGTTTTCATATTCAGAAAACCTCTGTACACAAGGGGCAAGGACTACAAGCCGCTGGACGTCCACGCACCAGTGTGAGTGCTGGCATCTATCCATCAGTCCTCCATCGTAGTGGCAGCAGGCCAAACAGGATAATCCAGACAGTCTTCTCTCCAGCAACGATTTCCACTTCGTCATTGGGGGGGGAGGGTAAAGTATATGAACCAAAATATTGAGCAACACCCTTAATCTTTTAATTCCAGCGCCATTAAGGAATCACAGAAAATCAACCATGAAGTCGAGACCAAGTGACGTTACAGAGTGCTGAGCCACATTGTGCGTAAAAGTTGCCAACGCTCCGCTGACTCAATAACTGCAGAGTTAATGGTGTGGCCAAACAGCTGTAATAATAACGTGTAGGTGTAGGTGGCTCCGTATTTTTGTATGTCTCAAACGGGTTCTGGGTCTTTCGGTGCGTCTGCTCCCAGCTGGGCAAGCCCGTAAACCTCCCAAAGGACGGACCCAGATAAAAAACATAACCAAACAAGATCCAGAAGCGTTTCAGCTTTTTTGGGGCCTGAGCTCACTTTAGATGAGGCTAAGTGGACAGCTGTGATCTAATGAATGAAAAGGTAAAAGACTGCCTCCCAGGGGCTAAAGAGAAATTTAAAAGCCAGCACAGTGATGAAAGCTACACACATATCATGTGTGTAGCTTTCACATTTGTGTCACAAGTACCATCTTTGCAGCACGTGCTGTCATCTGCTATGGATGCTTCACTGACCTCTCTGCAGGCCATGCTGTTTACATTATACAAGGTGTGCCAACTGCGTTTTGCTTATTAACGACTCTTTAATTAAAGACAACGTTAAAAGTAGTCGTGCCGAAAAAGAGAGACAAAAAACACAAGGACTAGGTTACTGGATTAGATAAGCATTTACTATTAAATACTTTTAGCAGTCAAACTGGGACATTCTTACATTGACAATAAAACATTTTTAAGATGTAAAGAATTATGCCAACCATTAGCTTTTGTATAACATTTGTAACATTAAAAAATATGCAGTTAAGATCATTTTAACCCTTAACATGCAGCAGCTTGCTGGAAAACCACGCTGAGGTAGACTTAGGGCATGTCTTCCACTTTCTAAACAAACACACTTGGAGTCTGTGACATTCGTCTTGCTCTCTTCTGCTTGAATGTGCCAAAGATGTGAAAATGTCATTCAAAGGGATGAACCTTTAATACCTTTGTATAATTTTACTCCTAAACGATTCACCAAATGAGTGGACGCTGAGTGGTTAAGCCATTACTTTTAAATTATAAGTTATTCTGGGAAGGACCTGATAAAAACTTCTTTGCATACTGTGAAATTGACTACAGAGAGTAAGTAAGGCAGGTATCACTTAACTATATTTATAGGCACCATAATTTTTAAAAGAGCATCCTGAATTAGACCAGTCCTTTATTAAGGAGGCCAGCAGAGCGTTACCTCACGCGACTTTGCTATTACAGTATACTAAAGAGCTCATTCAGCAGAGCAAGACAAGTGCTTCCTCAGAAAAACCACATCCTTCCTTTATAGTTAGCAAAAAAAAAGGCATCTTCATCTCTCCGCTCTTCCTCCTCCCTCTCACCCGGTCTTCCTCTGTGTCACACATAAAGTGTCACTTACACTAACCCGTTCGGCATACATTGGTCTTTGCAGAAATGCACTTGCAAATAGACTGCTGATTTCCCCACACAGTCTTTTAGTCCAGCTGTGAGGACTGACTGGCCCATCTCTGACTCAGCATGCAGATTTTGTCAACTAAAAAGTGGCGTTGTTTATCTGTTTACTTCAAAACAAAAGAGTCAACATGTTCCTGGCAAAAGAACTTTTGAAGTTCTGTTCAGACGTACCAACTCTTACGGTCAAGCATCAATACTGATACTGAAACCTCAAGATAAGCATGACCAGTTTTGCTGTAACCAGCTCATGATCAGCCATGGTCTTGTTGCACAGTCATCTCTCATCCAGTCATCTCTGTATTCTGTTTGAGTGTTGCTACTCAGCTATAGTCACACTTGTCACTTGAGGCTGCCCCTATTTCCTTAAACCTAGTCCCCGTTTCGCTGTTGAAAGGAGGTCACGTGCTGTGGCTTGGTTTCTGTGAAAACTGAGGTCAAGTATAGTAACTATCGCTGGCTGGCAGCTAACTAAAACCAAACCATTGTATCTTCACACTAATTACATTTTGTCGGTTTTTGCTGATTAATGTTCTCACGCCTACACTACCAGTTACACCCATAATAAAGAAATTAACTAGAAGCATATCATTCTTATGATTTACAGCAAGATTTTACCCCCGTCTGGAAATATACCTTTTGTTTTAATTCAGAAAAAAAATACACTCAACCTTCAGAAACAAACTGAAGTGTGCATGAAACTAACAAAAAACAGTCTAAGACTTCATACAAGGATAACAATGAGGTCCACACCATGAACAAATGAGCTGGTGGATCCAGATGGATGTCTGGATCTGGATCGGCTTTTAATATTGTGATTATATTGTGAGTGTATCTTAAATATGATGCCTCACTCTCTTTTTTCTTATCCCACTTTAGAAGTGTGTGTGAAGCTGTGATGTGAAATGCCCAGTTTTGTTCTATCTCAAAATGGTAATGAGTCTTTAAATAAAACTCAGCCAGTTTGCCCAGTGTCTATTTTTTTTTGGACTTACTATTATAGGTTTGTTTCATGTTTTATATCATTTCTTGTTTTTTTCCTCATCCTAATTTTAGCCCCATTCTTGGTTCCTAGTTGCCTTAGTTTTAATCCCTCCTGTGTTCCCTTTCTACTATGTCAAGTCCCGTGCATTAAATTCATTCACGAGTATGTGTCTTCCCCATTTAGTTATCACATTTCCCATTTTACTTTGAGAGTTAGAATTGCTTGTGCGTTGCCTTTATTTTTGCTTCTTGTAACTTTTTTTCTGTCTGATTTAGTTCACCTGTGTCTCATCTTCACTTTCCCTATTTACCCTTCTGTGTATGTTGTCTGTGTATGTTTCTGTTCTCCTTCCCAGTGGTCCGACCTCTGGTGTTTCTGATGTTTGAAGGCTTTAGTGTGCTTTCAAGTTTAAGGTTTCAGTAGTTATCGTTTTCAGTTTCCTTTGTCCCTCATGATTCACATTTGTACAATGTTGACATCAGTCTGCAATAAACAGCTCGCTTTTTGTTCACCTCAGTCTGCCTGTCATTTGGGTCCTCACACTCAAGCCCCTGTGACAGTCCTGCCTCTAAATCTGACTCCAAAACTTAAACAATTGTAAGTTCACCCATGCCCCACTTTTGGTAACATTCTTTTATTAATCAGTCCTTACCTTCTGAGTAATCCAACTGACAACACACACAAACACTCACACACACACACACACACACACACACACACACACACACACACACACACAGCCAATAATCCCCTTGGTAGAGGTAATTATGCCAGTAGATATAAAATATAAAACAATAAATTTGTGCCTTAGCATGTTACACGTCACACATTTTAAAGAAACGTGCATATTATCCTTTAAGTGCTCCAATGTATAGTATGAATTGATAAAGAATAACATAACTGTTTCTTAACTTGCACGTTATTCTGCAGAAACATTTTGGTTTTTTTGTCAGCCAAATGTTTATATTTGGAATGACAAATTTTTTTTGTAATGAGCGATTTGGGACCTATGCATGCAATTGGCATTGCAATGTTTTCGATCCTCATAACATTACACGCCTTCTCATTATCATAAAGTAATTTCTTGGAAGGCATTTCTCTCATTAACACCTTTCTGTAAGAGTAAAAAGATACCTATGAGGTAAATGATGCCTTACACTAAACAACTTCATCATCCTGTGCTAAGAAGAGGCGAGAGAGAGCGAGAGTGGCAGAGGTGAGAGAGAAAACGAGAGAATAAAAAGCATCAGAGTGCTTGCAGCAAAAACTGATTTTGGAGGAAACGAGAGAGAGAGGATGATGGAAAAATGTGGAGGCTGAAGGGGGGCATGTTGATCTGCACAGCCAAGGTGGTCTCCAAAAAGACAGGAGAGAGAGAGTGGGAAAAGGATGTTGACTGTTAATATGTAAGGTTTTCAGGATGAGTCATCTCTGACATTTTATGAATAGTCCCTTGACACACTTCTCGTCCCCTGCTCAGTCTCAGGCTCAGAGGGTCCCAAGTGACATCTTGCTAAAACCTCTCCTCCACAGTAAGTAAAGACTTTCACAGCATGTATTTTCAGCTGTAACTTTATCATGTTGAATGTTTTAGTAGATCCTTGTAACCTGTTTGCAGTAGGATGTAAAGCTGGTCTCTCTTAGTTTTGTATTTTGTGTGTGTTTTATCAGCAGTGTGTTTTATCAGCAGTGTGTTTTATCAGCAGCGTGTTACATGCTTTTTTCAAGTTTAAAATGTGTGTCCTGACATATTTAGGCAGCGTGACTACCGAATTCTTTTTCTCAGGATGGAAAATGTTATCATGTTTATCATCTTTAACCTTTATCGTGTTTCACTGAGTGTCTGCTGGCATCGTTATGTGACTACATCTGACAGGATCATAATAGTAATACTTTTCCTCCTGTCTCTGCTTACTCCCCTCCTTTTCCTCCTCCTCCTCCTCTTCTTTTCTTGCGTATTTCTTCCCAGATGCGGCTACCCTTTTTTATTTTACTGTGCCTCCCACCTATGCTCTCTTCTGCAAATCCAACGGATTGCAAGAAAACACAGTACAAGTGGCCACATCATTCACCCGAGCTTTGTTGTGAAAAGTGCCCGGCAGGTACAGTAACTTCCTCACATCTCAATAGAGCTCATGGCTTTGATGTCAACAGCAGTGCTTTAACTGCAAACTGATGTTTCATATATTCCAGGTGAGTTTGTGGCCAAACGCTCACCGACCACCTGTTATCGTACATGTGAACCCTGTGGACCTGGGAAATACACAACCAGCTACAACGCGGCGATGACCTGTGATTTTTGTGACAGCTGCAACAAACGTGAGTAACTTCCCATCTTTAACTTTGGGCGTGGAGGTGCTACAGTACATGTGAGGATTTGAAATGTGTGAAAACTTTTAGGCAATTTTTAGACTGCCAGCACGAAGAGCTTTAGTGGCAGGAAGGATGACATAGTGGGTTTTACGACTTACACGTTTTTCTACAGACACATTGATTCGAGCTCTTGTACACAAATATTCCCCCTAGAGCGTACCTGTTATCTTTTAAACAGATAGAAGAATGACAAAGCATTACAGTAAAAATACTACTCAGGACCCCCCCCTCCCCTTGTTATAGTGAAACATGTGGTTGCTTATACATTTTGTGTTAGTGTGTGAGCTCTATCATGCTCTCTCTTGATGTGAGATGTGTGCGTGAGTCATTAACTCTCTGTCGACCTGACCACTGCATTTGACCAATGACTCCACAGAATCTTGTCAGAGTCAGACTGCTAGCTGTTTCTCAACTCATGATTTCAGAGAAGTTTGCATATACAAAACTTTAGCAAGGGGATTTCCCATTTCATGTATCAATGGGGGGGGGATACAGTCAGAAGGAGATGAAAGACAGAAGGGGAAGAGAAGGGGGTCTGTGAAACCAACTGTGAGCCAGCGTTGGGGTTTAATATGATGAGATTCTGCAGCAGAAGTTTGTGTTTACACAGTAATCTTGACATGGTCTGCGGCACAGCCCACCGAGACAGGAGGCTGAAAAAGCAGACCATCTTCATGTCAGTGGAAAAAAAGAACAAAATACCCAAAAAGTAGCAAACAGCGGAAAGAGCAGAAATGTCATGTCCTATGTTATTATTACTCAGGGCTTTGTGCTGGTACAGGTGAACAAAAGAGCATGTCGTGCCTTTTTTAAATGTCACTGTGGAAAACACAGACGAGAGAAAACACAGAACTGAGACAAATTTGAGTTTCTCGGTCTCAACTTTGGCTACATGTACATTTTAGCTGAATTTGACTTTTTAGTGTGTCAACTAAGAAGCCTGGTTTTTTTACACATATCATAACCAAAGGGCTCACATACTTTTTTTTCCAAATTACAAACCAGATAGATATAGACATTTAACATCTGACCAAACATCTACTTATTGTTTATACACCTGCACATAAAAAATACTGTTTACATTTCTTCAGCAGAGGAAGGTGGGCGTTCAAAGTATCAAAGCACAAGAAGGGGCTTTATACCAATTAACGGCTGTGGAAATAATTCAGCCCACTCAAAAACTTTACATAGCAGAGCAGTGATATAAAAAGTGCTTCTGTGTCGTTGGTGTCAATGATCTTTTGATGATGTTAAGAGTTCAGATGTGTGGACTTCAGAGGGCTTCGTGGGACAAAATGCTTGGCTACCTGTTCTCTTCTGTTTACTACTCTGTATGTTGGTGCTGCTTACTGCTCTCACTGCATTTTAATTCATTATTATAAGACAGCAGAGTAAAACAGTGCTGAGCACACATGTAAGAGTCGCTTCTAGCTTTAACACATTCACATTCCTCGTGTTGTGACCTCAGACATGGCAGTTACAGTCACTTATAGTGATAAGATTACAGCGACTGCAGCTGCTTATTTTATAGTAATCTGTCTGGAAAAAGTGTATTTGAATTCTGCTTGTGGGCTGCTGTTGGCTGGTGAGCTTTTAAGACTCTGCATGTTGTGCTACGTCCCTCTGTGACCCTAAATGCCACAAAATGATCTCTGTTTACGATTTTCACTTTGTGTGTTTGGTTTTGGGATGACTGTGACTCTTTGGAAGTCATATAAGTAGTTCGCTGCTTGCTAATTTGTGACATCAGATTGAGGTGTGCACACTAAAGCATCATTTAAGAAAGACCTTGTTTCATCAAACTGAAATTCTCTAAAGAAGAAGCACCAGACGTGATAATATAACCATCTTATGACTTAAAACCAGAATCTTTACCTGCTGTGCCCAGTTTTGTGAGTCATTTCACATTCTCAGTTTTATCACAAAGACATCCTTTGCACACACTTTCAACTTTATCCGTCTTTAAATCACTTTTAACAAGGACCGTTTTTTTTCCACAGCAAACATGGAGGTGAAAACAGAATGCAACGCGACTCATAACACCGTGTGCACATGTAAGGCTGGCTACAAATGCGGCGACCAAGACTGTAAAGAGTGTGTAGCGATACCAGGCACAATCATACCCACCGTCCCTCCATCTACTACTGGTAAGTGAGCCCTTCTCGGCACAGTCAACTAAATGTGAAACAATTGTTGACACGGTGGTTATTATTTATTCATTGCAGTGTTTTGTTTTGAATAGTTTCAAACATCACACACTTGAGGGCCACGTGCAGCATCACATTCTCATTAAGGAGCTTTTTCGTTTTGCATTCTTTAATTAACAAATTGGTACAGACTGTCAGTGTAAAAGCACAAAAAATAACATTGTAGATGCGTTCCCCAAAGACATAACATCGGAGACTAATTTAACACTAACATGAAAAGCAATAACATAACAGATATACTCATCTTTTGCACCAAAATGAAGTTGTCTGAGTGTACAGGCTGAACCACAAAAGGTCAGCAAATGCTCATTTTTCATGAGAAGTTACTCATTTAACTACATCTGGAAATATAACTTTTTTTTTATTTAAAAATACTCCTGAGAACCTATGAGTTCAAATGCCTTATTTTATGAAAACAAGACTGAAAGTAGCTCAGTGTAATAAGTCTGTTAAAATAAACTGTTTATTTACATGTATGCACAAGAGCATTTACTAGCGTGTTTGTCTGGATCCAGTGGGGTACCTACAAACAAGGAAACATTCACACTCGAAAAAATATTCATCCCCAAAATGTTGACTTTAAGTAATCTGATTACATGAAAACATCCTGTTATATAAGTACAACGTAAAATGTTCAAATTAATCGAATCTGGCCGAATGAAACTCACATTGAGCTTCCTAAAAAATCATTACGATTAATGAATTAAATAAATAAACCTTTGATTTGATAGAATTCAATTCCATTTTGTTTTTATGAAGGCAAAGATTCTTTTTTTTTCAGTGCATATTTTAACCCAAAGAAAAGAAGATATCAACACAAAAGTACCAACAGGATATTGTAAAGCAGCACTAACCAGCATTAACGTCAGGACTTACTTAAAGAAACCCAATCGTAGATAGTCATCACCCACAACCCTACAGAGGTCAGTCAGCTCTATGTGGCCTTTTAGCATCATTCAGCTCGTTGTTTCTAGTTTTTAAAGTCTGCCAGTAATGAGTTTAGATGCCTTTAACGCTGATGTCATCCCCCTTAAACCCACTGTGTCTGCGAGGGAGAAGTATGCACTCTAAGGTCATAACATCAGTGTTTAAAACAACAAAAAATTAAAAAATAAAATAAAATATTTGTTATCGGATCGCATTTTTCATGAAACAGTGAAGAAACGTTGTTTACAACTTACAGCTTAAACTGTTTTTTTAAATTATTATTATGGTTACATTTTGGCACCATCAGCACTTCACAAAGGTTAGGGAATTTACTAACTTCATGTGAAGTGCTTGAGTTGCCTAAACCTAACCACAGAGGAGAGCACAGACACAGGTGAGAATGTGAGAATTGTGCACTTTTCTTGTCTACCTCAACAGCCTCCTGGCAAAGCTCTGCGCAGTGCTTAAAGGAAATTTCCTTTCATTCCTCCATCCCCCCTACAGCCTAACTCAGTAACAGTTGTAGCAACAACTGTTACAGTAATCTATGAACACAAGTTCCAGGAGACAGGCAGGATTAGGGGTGCAGTACATGAATCTGTTAACTGATTCACAGTCTTAATGTCATGTCCTGTGTTATTATCACTCAGGGCTCTGTACTAGAGCAGATGAGCAAAACAGTCTGTTGTGTCTCTTTTTTTAATGTCACTGTAGAGGCCCTAGATGTGGCATGTGTTTTCCTGTACTGTAATCCTGCCTACATACAGTAATGTGGACAGGTCATAGCCAGAATCCCTAAAATGTCTCTGATTCAGTTTAAACCGTTACATGACTAAAAATAATCCAAACAAATGAGGTGGTAATAATACTTGGAAGCTATTTGCATGTTCTCGTATCAACTGTTTGCTTCTTCTGTAGTAACCGTCGAGAAAGGACACACTCATTCAAACACACAAACACATGATGAATAAGTTAATTATAAATCAGCTGACATGATTCTAAATTCACACTTCTTGATCAGCTAAACATTAGGGACACGAGAGTGAGCTCACTGACAAATCCAAATCACAATAGTGTCATCTTGTCATCGAACTAATAATGCCTGCAGTGAGTTTATAAGGTTCTCTTTTTTAAATGTTTCCCTCTAGTGGCAAGACCTGAAGTTACCACCACCCAGCGAGCCCCTAAAGCAATTGCAGGTAAAGTAGCCAAATTGTGTTGCTGTGAAATTATTGAACTGATGTAAATTATGGAAACTAACTCTCTCGTGTGTTATTATAGATACGGCGTGGTTCCTGGTGATAATTGCCCTCCTGTGTACAGGAATTGCACTGGTTGTTGTGACAAAAATCAAGCCGTTTTTAGTCTGGATTAGGTTCACTCATGGTTAGTAGATTTCTTTTAAATCATTTAATATTTTTCTTAGAACTTTTGTGTTTTCCATTAAGCTATAAATACCCCCAAATGATTGAATTCTTATTAAAAACATCCCGTCATTTCTTGCTGCTCAGGGTACTTCTTGGCTGAAAAACCTGCAACACAACCTCAATGCGATGAAGAAGTGTCCAAGCCCGTCCAGGAAGTGTGCGGGAAATGTGACCAACCTATGTGTTAAAGACCAGATCTGGAATTTGGGGGAGCGAGAACCTGACAAGACACTCAGTGGCACATCCCGGATGGAAACATTTGTCACTGCTTTTGGACATTTAAATGGAGCTAAAAGGCACTCCGCGCCGTGCTGATCAGTGAAATGCCAGAAGGTGCAAAGTTTGAGACTGTTGCTGTTTCCTGAGAGGACAGATGATCATTTTGGCATCTGTGACTTTGAAGTGTATAAAATTGTGGTGGGTAAAAATCTTGGAACTGATAAGGCAAAGGGAACATTGTGGCAGTGAAGGTGAAGTATGTACTATAGTACATAAGGTTAAACATATTTCATGTATATCTACATATATGTGCAGACATAGTTTGCTGCTTTTGTAGCCAGCTTTTCAATATCACATGTGCATGTTCTGTGTATATTTTTTCTTCTATTTCTTTTTCATTTAAAATAAACTTAATTTGACTAAAACTACCTAATAACTACCTAACTAAGCTTTCAACACCTTGGATGGCATTCTCCGCACGGAGCTAAAGGAGCTTATTAAAAGTATATACAAGAGTTCGTAAATCATAACTTACAAAGAAGACCACTTTGCAGCTGTTCTTCTGAGATTTAATACATTTCTGAGGTGAGTGTTTTCCAGAAGCTGCAGAAACAAAGTCAGTGCATCCGCAGCTTGCTGAGGAAAGACGAATATGATCCATACTCATCTGTGGTTTCAAAGTTTGTTGTATCCAAGTCTTCTGAAAAGTTTGAGATGCATCATAGGATCTCCTCTTTCGACATGTGGGAGTCTTTTCCCTGCTCCTGGGAAGGGAAGAAAATGGTGTCATCCTCTCCGCTCCTCTCCTCCTCAGAGAGATGAATGCTGGGAGAAGATGCAGGATGAAACACGGGACAGTTTCTCTCATCCTCTTCCTCTCTCCTCGCTCTCTCAGCTGTCTTCCCGCATTCGGTCATTGGCCCGACTTGACCCGTAAATTGACTGAGCAAGCTAAAGATGACTGTGCCTGGATTGTGCACATGGACCGGACCTACAGGGAGAAAACAAGGGCAGAGAATGCATCAAAGGATGTTTTTCGCAACCTACAGAGATACATTAACCTACAATCTACAGAACAGGACAGCTAAGTGCAACTCGGACTCATAACGGTATCACAGCTGCATCTTTTTGTTTCTAGCATATTTTTTCTGGAGTGAGTCAAGCATTTCACATAAGAAGTCTTCATTTTACTCAGCTGTACCAAGATTGGCTGCTGAAGGAGTTGAGGGCTGCTGCTTTGTACTGAATGAGTCTCTGGGGAACTGATGAGTTGGCTCCTTTGACTTGTGAGAAGCACCTCGCCCTTCCTACAGGAGAACACAACCATGAATTTGGCGCAAACAAAGGAAAAAGGATGTAATCTATGTCAACACATGAGAGTTCATTAGACTTGTACCTCATTCCAGAGCTTTGCAATAGCTGAAAAAACAGTAGATTGAATAATAAGTAATAGGAAACTGGTGTGTTTTCACATTTCATGAGTGGTGACTCAACATGACTTAGCAAAAGCAGCGAAGAACATATCAGCAAAGGGCATGATAACCCTGAATTCACAGTAATTTCCACACTGATCTTGTTAAACGTTTATTGTTTCTCAGAACTGATTCAATCACAGAGTTTGACAGAGGCAACAGAAAAGGAGCACTTCCTGGACGTAAACATCTTACTTTGCCTTATATATGTCTCATCTCTCGGACGACAGACACAGAACAAGGTGAGAAGGGCCAAAGTTGCAAGGACACATACTGGAATGAAAATAGCTGCCAGGTGACGGTTGGCATGACCTACAGGAGAAATAAAAGCATGATTAGTGCTGTGCCTGAAATCTCTCTTTTGTAGTGTAACACATAAAAGTTTTAGCAGCTTTCTACATAAAAATCCAGAGAGAGTTTTTCATTCTATATTTAACAGAAGCAAAATGTTGCTTTTGATTCCTTATCTTTCTCCCAGCTAAGAGTTCAGTCGAGTTCTTTCCATAGATGATTAATTAGATTAACACAGTTGGCTGCATGAACATGGCACTTATGTGCAGTGTCAAAAAGCTCTATTTAATTTCCTAAAACATACTCTTTCATTATTTAAAACTCATTTTATAAAGGGATAGCTCAGTAGGTAAAAAGTGGTTGCCCCATGATCGGAAGGGCGGGGGTTCGAATCCACTGAACGGCTACCCTGAGGTACCCCTGAGCAAGGTACCGTCCCTACACACTGCTCCCCGGGCGCTGCACTAGTGGCTGCCCACTGCTTCACTGGGTGAATGGGTTAAATGCAGAGGAGTAATTTCCCTACAGGGACTAACACATACACATTACATTAAAACCCAGTCAGAATTATCAGGATCTTTTTCCCTGTTTTCTTTTTGAAACCTGGGCTCCTCGACCCTGGAGTTCAGGATCAAAGTGCTTTGTCTGTACCCATAATAGATTCAGTGTGCAGCAGGTAAGTCATCCATCCTCACATGCACATTTTCAAAACGGATGATAGATAAGAAAAATAATAATAAATTACCCTATTAGCACTTTTGCCTCGCGACAAAAGGTTCTGGGTTTGAATCGACCGTCTGGCCGGGGCCTTTCTGTGTGGAGTTTGCTCTGTGTCTGTGTGGGTTGACTCCGGCTTCCTCCCACACTCCAAAAACATGTACACACTGAGGGTGGAGGTGTTTGTAAATTGGCTATAGGTGTGAATCTGAGTGTCAATGCTTTTTTTGTCTCTCTCTGCATTAGCCTTGCAGCAAATTGGCAACCTGTGCTTGGTGTACATCGCCTCACATGCTATGGTAGTTGGCATAGTCTACAGCGATGGTTGGATGGATAAATGTAGAATAACAAAGCTACTTGTTCATCTGTGAGTGATAGCTGCTTTTAAGCACTGTTGTTCTGTACTTTGGGACCAGAGGCCTTTATCTACATGGAAACTGAAAGTCAAAATACAAAAAGTGCATGTCGTCAAAACAAAAAATAAAACCTGTCAATCGCTATACAGTAACTGTCTTGTAGCCAACAGGGATCCTGGGTTCATCTGTGGATAACCAGTCAGTGTGCTAGACTACTTAACAGTTTGACAGGGTGAGTTTTTGTTCTTCACAAATAAATATCCAAACCATGACACTAACCAAGAGGACAAAACAGACTCACTAAATCCCATCCATCTATTTATTTCTGGTTATCTGAATCAGGGTGGGGGTGAACCCAGCTGTCACAGGGTAAGAGACCGGGTACACCCTGGACAGGTCGACAGTGTCTTGGAAGGCTAACACAGAGAGAGGACAACCACTCACACTCACATTCACACCTACAATGAATTCAGAAAAGACATTAACCTGAGCTCGTGCATCTCTTTGCAATGTGGGTGGAGGCCAGAATAGCTGGAGAGAACCCACAGAGACAGGGGGTGGACATGCAAACTCCACACACAAAGTTCAGTTTGGAGACAACAGATGTCCCAAGATATTTATAAAACTGAACGCATTCAACGTGACCGCTTGTGCATTAGAGCATTTTATAAAATGACTGATCATCTTTTGTCTTAATTTAAAGGAGGACTGGGTAGTCCCGTTATGCTGGAGCTTACTCACAATAACAAAGTTAATTTGCATACTTTGAGACGGTCCTGTTTTCATATCTGCTCTGACACATTTGTGTAATATTGAAGAGAGCACGAATCCCCGAAGGATGCCAATCAAGGAGCAGACCTGAGCACATCTGATCTCCACAGTGGGGACAAGGTTAATTTACCCAGATTCAAAAAGTCAAGAATTCACCCTACAATATATTTTTTAATCAAATTGTTCTAAACGCCTCCTGATTAAAATATGAGACTGACTTATGTTGAAGAGTAAAGAAAAACTAGCAAACTTTAATAGAGCATGAGAAACATTTGGCTCTGTGTGTTGAGAATTAGGTTCAGCAAGTTTACTCTGACATTTCCAGGCCCTATCTGTGGGCCTCAAAATGAACCCAAACTTAAAGTGCCAAAAACTGCAGTTCGAATTGTTCAGAACTGCCAATAGAAAACACCATCTCTGCCCCCAACCTCCTCTGGACCACTTCCCATTTTAAAACAGCCCATTGTTTTGTTTTCAGAGCTGATTTCCGGAGCTCTCTCCAATAAGTGAATGTTGGTCGCTCCTGTGTTTCCCTCTAACCTTCACTTTCTATCAGACTCCCTTGGACCTTTTGACCTTTATCAGACAATAGGACACAGTTGTCTTTTCCCTGTTAGAGTTTCAACATTAACACCTATTGTTTCAAAGATATGCCGCTAGTAGCTACCAGAGAAAACAAGAGTGCTATCATCCTTCTGTTTGGTTGTACGAGTAAGCTTTCCCAGGAGAGTTTGTATCCAGTGATGCACAGAACTACATAAAAAAGCCTTATAGACAACTGACAGTACACCAGTAGTGTTATTATTCTATTGCTGCCACATTCTGCTATAAAATTTTATTTTATAAATGCACAACTAATGAAACAGACTTGTCTGTTGCCTCTTTGTTTCAGACCCTGTGTTGGTAATGTGCTGAGTTTCTCCAAAGGGTCCTAGGACTTGGGGAAAGTTCCTGCAGTGCAAATGTGGCTTTTACAGTTTCAGTCTCTAGCGGTTTGATGAGGCTGCACTTTGGTAGAGTCAGGCTTTAGCTAAATGCTAAAATACTCATGACACTGCAGCTCTTATTATGGTATCGGTTCAGTAGATATTTGATGATAAAGGTATTTTGACTAAGTAGCAGTTTCACCTGATGATCATGCTAGAGCGGTGGTTCTCAAACTGTGGGGTAGTCCCTGCTGACAAGCCACAGTGACACTGCAGCTGGAACATGGACAACCAGGTGAAAATATTTTTAAATAAATGTCAATGTGGGGGTCTCAGTCCTCCATGTTTTAAGCACTCAAGTTGAAGGAAACTGGGCTTGACCTCTTTGACCTCTATACTTGTGAATAAACCTCTCAGATGAGAGCTGAAACATCTTCAAGAACCTTAAAAGAAGTTCAGCTGCCTTCAGCTCAACAATCAAAGACCATAAAACAAGTTTATTGCATATTTACTACACATTTTACTAAACTTCACCTTTTTATTCTTAACGCTTAATTACAGTTCACTCTGTATGGCATGAACTTTTTCCAGCATGTGAACTAAGCACATTAGAAAAAGCTGGAGAACCATTGTGATTATGAAAAATACAGTTTATCTCAAGGGCACCATGAGCATCCTCAATGAATTTCATAGGCCCTAATAGTTCCCGCGAAGAGCGCTAGTGGCCTGTATTTGTATAGCGCTTTACTAGTCCCTAAGGACCCCAAAGCGCTTTACACACCCAGTCATCCACCCATTCACACACACATTCACACACTGGTGATGGCAAGCTACATTGTAGCCACAGCCACCCTGGGGCGCACTGACAGAGGCGAGGCTGCCGAACACTGGCGCCACCGGGCCCTCTGACCACCACCAGTAGGCAACGGGTGAAGTGTCTTGCCCAAGGACACAACGACCGAGACTGTCCAAGCCGGGGCTCGAACCGGTAACCTTCCGATTACAAGGCGAACTCCCAACTCTTGATACTCAACAAAGTCCTCGGAGGACCATGAATTAAAATAATGTGGTGAACTGACATAACCTCCTATAACTTTTCAGTTTCCACTCAAATGAAAACAGTAAATACTCTCCAAACACTCCTTTCCTTTCTTCCACATACACAGTCATAAAGTCTCACCTGGCGTGGGAATCGGCTCTTTCGTTGGGTGACACCTGTGTAAAAGAATAAAATGTTAAACATTTTGTGATAAGGGTAGTCTACAATGTCTGAAATACATGTATCAAAATCTGTAACACTTTCATGTAACACAGAGATTCAGTGAAGTATTCAGTATTTACTGTATCAAAGGAAATCTGAGGCTTACCCTGGAGAATGGCAGGGTCTGGGAGAAGTGCTGCTATGTCCGGAGGAAACTGAGGAAGGCATGTGTTTATCTCTGTCTGAGATCTCTGTTGCTGCTACTTCTAGAGAATAAAACATCACCGGTTTGGTTTCAGATTTCAGAGGAAGAAAAAAACCTCAAACACAGTCTCACAGACCCGCCTGAGTTACTTTACAATGTGGATAAGTACATTTTTCCACTACATATTAAACAAGGGTAAAAGACGACCCCTGGGCTGTCCTGCTGGCCCAGGGGTGAAGGTGCTGGTCATGAACTTTATTGTCCTAGGCTGGATTTCCAACTAGTGACTTTGCTTCATACAGTTCCAATTTCTCTATCTCCCTATTTCCTGTCATTGTTTTACCTTTATCATTGAGAGCATGAAATCCCCCCACCAACACCACCACATCACACACAGACAGACACAAACACACACACACACACACACTGACAAACAAAAACTGTTCCTCAGAACTTGATAACCTGGGTGCACTGGAATAAAAGAGAAATCAGACCCACACTAAAGTATATCCTGCTTCCCTTTTCACACCTCAAGCTTTAAAAAAAAAGTGAGCAAAAGAGTGACTTTCCCAAAAAATTCATTTTAGTTGAACCCCATTTGTTTATTGCTTGTAGGGGAGTCGCCCCCTGCTGGCTGTTACAAAGAATCCACATTTGAGCCACTTCTACACTGGCTTCATTTTTCAGATCCATCATCTTTTATACAGATAGGCTAATATTTTGTTGGACAGTGAAACAGTTTTTGCAGTTTTGCATCTGTACACCACAGTGGATTAAATCAAACATGATGTGACTGCAGGGCAGCCCTTCAGGTTTTTTTCCACTGGTTTTTAAAAAAAAAAAAAAAAAAAAATACTGTAATAGCTGCTTAAGAATACAGACATTTTCAGTCCTCCTGTTCAGAGTTTCAAAATTAACCGGACAAACTAAAGAACTAACATTAAATATAAGAACGGCTTTTAATACTTGGATGAAAAATGACTAAGTGTAGAACCCATGGACATCACCAAATCCTGTGTTTCCTCCTTTAAGATGCTCAGGTAAGCCTTTACTGCAGCCTCCTTCAGCTCCTGCTTGTTTGTGGGTTTGCTGCATTCAGTTTTGTGTTTAATAAGTGAAAATCATGTTCTTCTAGGCTGACATCAGGTGACTGACCTGACAATTAAGTGAAACTGCACTGTGCAGTGAAGTCCAATCAGTTTTGCAGCATTTGATTGAATCTGAGCAGACAGTATAGCGCTGTATACTTCCCATTTCATCACATGATCAATAAATACTAGACCTAGCTTGACCAGCAGCCATAGACGCTCATGCCATAACATTGAACCCATCGTGTTTAACAGATCTGCTTCAGATCACAAGCTGCTTTTCTCTGTGCAAAGTCTAATTTGACTTTCTTGTTCTTGAGGGAAGGCGTGTCTCGATTGTAGCCGCTGACAATGACATGCCCACCTTCTTGAGTGTTCTTCACTTGGTTAGATGTTTTGAAGGGGTTTTTTTAATCATGGAAATAATACATCAAGTACTTCAGTTGTGTTCTGTGGTCTTTCAGGCATTTTGGTGTTGGTGGTGAACTGGACTGGATATCATGTTTGTTTTCATTTGTCATGAAATAACGAGGAAGCAGACTTGGTCTGTCAATTGTTCTGTTACTTGGATAACTGGCTGTAAACTCTATACTGTTTCTGCACAATTTTTGAAGCCCGCTTTGAAGTAAAGCTGAAATCTACAATTTTGATTTAAAATTCAATGTGCTGCATCTTTGACCATCAAATTTACTCTATACAGTGTGCAGTGTGACACGGTGCTCTGCAGTGGTGGGTGTGCCTGAAATGCTGTTTAAAAATGTGTCACACAATATGTCACTATTTATTTTTTAAAACTCGCTTGCATTACAACACAGCCCTGCTGTTTAGCACTCTGCATGTATTATTAAGTATTATACAGCTAGTTGTATTTGGGGGTTTTTTTTAGAAGACAAGGTTATGAAAGCAATTTGAATAGATCAAGAAGCAGGCAAACCCATCATCTACCAATCTGTACAGAGTGTTGGAGTGCTGCAGATTAGGATGATTATTTTCTGCTGGTTCCTCATAAAATATACTTGGAAAAAAGAAAAGCATTTCCTTTGTGACACTTTCATGTCAGCTTGATTGCATTGCATTTTTTAGAGAGATTTCCAGGAATATTTTCAAACCTGTTCATATTAGACAAGTTTTGCATATTCATGGCAACTTGAGAGGAACCTGTTCTCAGAATGATGTGATAATAACAGGAGCCGGAGCTAAGTTTACAGATCCTGTCACCTCTTTTTTTTTTTTTTTTAATGGCTGCGGTAAATTTGTTGGCTTTGACACTGGTCATTTTCTCAGCTTTGGAAGTTGATTTTGTTTTCCATGAGCCCCCCTGTTGTTTTGGGCTAATCTGAAGTGATCTTCTTGGTACTTACTGGTTGAGGTTGGGTCTGGCATCTTCTTGCAAGCCATGCAGTTCTTTCTCTCTCGGGTCCACCTGGTGCATGTAAAACCATCCTCGCAGTCACATTTCATATCAGACGTACTGGTGCAGTTCTGAACCACTTTAAGATGAAACTCTGAGAAAGAGTGAAATAGAGATTATTATAAAGAGTACTCATCTCAGTAAATGTGGAGTTACTATTAATGGTTTATCAGCTCTTTGTAGAAACTCAGAGATCACGGGTATATCACGATCCTGATGAAATCATTAAAGGTAGAAATGACTCATAGTTTCTTTACTAGGGTTGCAGTCTCCAAAGCAGTGATGGCATTCATCTTCATAGTTCCAGTCAGTTGTGTATGTTCCAGCAGGACAGTATTCACATGTTGTACAAGCAATCGAATACATACCTGTAAGAACAGAAAGAAACCAATGCAAACAACTTGACGACAAGCAGTGTGAGCAGACAGCCTGCACACTCAGAATGCATATTAATGAAGGATGTGGTCATACTGCACAAGCTCAGCCTGCGTCATTTTTCATCAATGCAGAAAAAAACAATGCATAGACAGAAAAATACATACTTCACACCACTGTATCGAATAGAGATTCATTTTTTATAATAATTCTGAGTAAATGTAAACTGATGAACAAACGGCAGAATTTTAAAAATATTAACAGAAGTTCACATCAAGTTATCACACGCTTCCTACCTGCAGGGCAATAGTCACACTCTCTCCCACCAACTGTGTAGGTTTTCTTTGTCTGTCAACACAGATAGACATAAATCACTAAAATGAAACAAGTCCTCAGTAACTCATCATGTCAACTATTTTTCTTATTTGATAAAAGTGTATGCAGTAATTAAGGTAGATAGATTAGAGAAGAAAGTCTTACCGTGGGTAAGCTGAGCACCAACTGTGTGGATAACATCAGGAGGGCCAGAGAGTATTGCACCAATCCCATTCTGTGGACAGACGTAAAGCTGCCAATGGTCTACAAACACCACTGCGAAAAGGCCAAGGACCAAAATCTATAAAAGCTAACACAACTGCCAAGTTAATATCACAAATAAAGGTTATTACAATAAACAATAAATGTAAACAAAAGAAAATTAAAAAAAGAAAGAAAACAATCATTTTTACCTTCAGTATGATGTGCCTTTTGTTCTACTTCTGTTGTTTTGTTAACTTCCTCAAGATGTGCCTCACTCTTTTCTCTCTCTCTCTCTGTGTGTGTGTGTCGTTTTACTCACGCTACTGATTCTGTGTCATTGTTTCCTTACCTGGTTATATCTTCCTGTCTTCCTGTTTCCCCCACACTCTGTTCTCTAGCAGCCTGCTAAAACTGACTAACATTTACGTGTCAAAGCCTTAAAGTCTCATCATTTTCCATATAAACTGTGACACCTCATGAAGGATAAATAGCCAGAGTGAACCATTCTAACTTGTTTAGAGTTAGAACGGACGAGCAGGTCGTTTGTTTGAAAGTGACACTATACCTTTAATTTTAGATTTGAAGGCCTCCTTGTTTTTTGTCATATTTAAGCATACTTTATTTCTCTTATTCCATCTAATTCAGCTTTAGGCCAGGTAATGGATGTGTTTGCTAGCTATTGATATGCTGACACTGACCTTTTTCAAGTGGGTTCTTGTAGTCTTTAAGTAGTTTAGTCGAAGGTAACGGGACTTCTTTCAAAGCTTGGTTACCTTGCTGGGCTTTGAAAGAAGTCCTGAATTCTAAGAACCACTTAGGTTGTATGAGAAAGGGCATCTAACATAAAATCTTAGTGAATTCAAACATGCAAAATATCAAGAGTGAGGATGTGCAAAGTGTTGATGTGACAGAGAAGGAAGAAGCTAAGAACAGAGCGAGTTTGTGGCAGATGTTAGGCTGTGGTGACCCTAAAGGGACAAGTAAAAAGAAGAGGAAAAAGAAAAAGAAGCACATTTAAGTTTAATACTAAGGTTGACAGAAAATTCTTTAAATGTCAGTGTTTCTCTTTTCTTTCTCGCTTTCATTCCCCTCAGATTAAGTTTTGTTTTCCTCTATGTTGTCTTTAAGCGCTTGAACATAAGGAATCAGTTGGATCGTTCACTTTCTATCTACTGCTTTCTATTAACTGTTGTTAGTATCTATAGGATGTTTTTTGTCCTGTCTTCCTTCTCTCACCCCAACTGGGCGCGGCAGAGGGCTGCCCCTCCCTGAGCCTGGTTCTGCCGGAGGTATCTTCCTGTTAAAAGGGAGTTTTTCCTTCCCACTGTTGCCAAAGTGCTTGCTCATAGGGGGTCATATGATTGTTGGGTTTTTCTCTGTATGCATTATTGTAGGGTCTACCTTACCATATAAAGGACCTTGAAGCGACTGTTGTTGTAATTTGGCACTGTGGGGAATGCTATAAAGCCCATTTTGCTGTTCATTCGGCCCAAGGAATTTATTATCACCCTGACTGGTCGTCCTTACCCATTGCACCTGTAGAAAGGATTGTAGATTTGGAGTGCACTGCAAAGGCGGTTTGGAATGCCATGTCAGCAGGATACCAGTCTATGTTAGCAGATCCAAAGTTTTGCACAGGAATGTACTACCCTACCTATGTCAAAATGTGGGAAGACCCAGATGGGCAACGCGTGACTACTACACACTTGGCTGGTGACCAAGTGACATATTGACATATTAAACACAGTATCTCTGCTATGATGCTTTTTTAGCCCAAATTGATTTGTCTTGACGTACTAAAACACTTTTGTCCTTGTTGTTCATCAATTTTTTAAAAAGGGGTAAAAGGGGTTAAAAGGATTCTAAAGCTTTTCCAACTTAATTCTAGGAGGAATTCAGCAAGCAAAACAAGTCGACACGTATCAACTCAAAATCTTCATCGGGGGTTTTTTGCTTGTTTTTTTGTCCTTATATGCCATCATTTCCACTGGATATCCAAATAGAGCAAATGTCTCACTTTGTCTTAATCAGTGTCTTTTTTTAGTTTCTTTCCAATATGTAACTGGAGAGTCTTGATTTATCTCTAGATTTGAAAGAAAAGTATATATTCAAGGCTATATTTCATTTACATACGTTATATCAAAGCCATCATACAGTCATTTCACCAAAGCATTTGCATTTCAGTTGTTGATCTTCCTGAAGTGAAAATTTTAAATAGACTTTTCTATGCACACACTCATAAAGAAAGAGTACTACTGGAAAAAATATCTGACTCAATTTTACTGGTGGTCTCCATCAAAAAACAGCTCATTCCATTTGTCATTTTATGCAACTGCTTTAGATAGTTAGCGAGTTTCATTCTTGTCCTGTGCATCTGAACAAAAGTCTTCTTAAATTGCTTAGTTATGCTAGAGCCCCCCCAAAAAACAAAAAATGAGGACAGATGCACTAAAAAGGTTTAAGATAAAAAATGTAAAAAATGTGTTTTCTAAAAACTGATAAATAAAAAGTTGCAGACTTAAAGGTATTTCCCTCATGGTTACGTTCAGACTCTCCCGCAGGTTAAATCTGCAAGAACGTTATTCAGTCATGAGTATTTTCTTCAGAGAAACAAGAATATGTTTTAAGAATGGTCGCTGTATTCGGGAATTCCGAATATCACATTATAGTTTGCGTCAAAATATCATTTCACGTTTGACCTCTGACCTCACATATACATTCCACATCTGCCTTTATTTCAAGTTGACCCCAAAATGCATTATATCTTGAAGGAGAGCATGAGCTGCCTAATTACACAGCAATATATTTTAGTATAATATTAAATGACAAGCTAAATTATGCACGTCCAATTGCCTATAATAATTGCCTTTTTCTGCTAATGTTTCTATACTTATTGCACTGAGTCAGTAAAAATTGTAAGAATTTCCCTAATAAGGTTTTTACCTTGTATAATAATAGAGGTGTGATGGAGGTGGTGTACACGTGACAGCTGTGTGCTACATGTCTTCCTGTGTAGAAACATGCATGAGGTTAAAGGTGCTCAGAAATGAGGTATGTGATGTGTTCACCGGCAACACTTTTTTTCATAAGAAGGGGAAATATAAATAGAACAAATGTAATAGTCCGTTTGGAGTAGGTCAGCATATTTTGTTTTATAGGTTATACTACCGATTGTTTCTTATGGTACAGTTTTGCTTTGCGCTTATTTTCCATGTGCAAAACGTAGGTTCACTTCTATACATCAAGCACCTTGGTGAAATGGCTTCAGCAGCTATATTTAGTCTTTTTAAGCGATTTCCTGTTGATTCACAATCTACTTTAAATTTAAAACTGAAAAAAGAAAAAACCTACTTCCTTCGTTTTCATCACCTTCTCAGAGGTCCTCAATTC
Organism: Oreochromis niloticus; assembly: GCF_001858045.2. Lineage (NCBI taxonomy): Eukaryota > Metazoa > Chordata > Actinopteri > Cichliformes > Cichlidae > Oreochromis > Oreochromis niloticus. The sequence goes on along the minus strand of NC_031976.2, from coordinate 23,140,151 downwards.
TACAAACCTCAAACACACCCCAGTGTTCGTGGTATTTCAGATGTGTATCATGTGAAATGTTCTAGATGACGCTGTTGGTGCCCCAACCTTTTCTACAGTACGGAGAAATCCATTTTCTACATTTCTCACTGATAAGCTGACATATACATATATATGTATATATTCTCTGAACAGCAGTGCTTTGGTCTGCAACTTACAGTAATGTAGTAATACTGCTAAAAGTTGCTGCACAGAAAATGTAAGTGGATTTGGGCATTTATTTATAGATTTAAGGTAAATGAGTATGTCCACATGAGCTGTTTCACAGATGTAGTTCACAGGTTATGGAGGCCAAAATCTTGAGTTTATTGTTGGAATTGTTGAAAAGCAAACTATGCCAGCATATTTTATTCTCAGTTAATTTTTTAAAGTTATTTAACAATTTTTTTTACAAGAAATAGGCACTAACTAAATGTTATTAAACTAAATGTTATATATTTCTGTCTCTGAATTGGTGGGAAGTTTCAAAGCACAAACGCATCTCTTTCTCAGACCTGCATGTTTAGTTAGTGGGCACATAACTAAGCATTTTTATCCTTCTTCCAAAAAAATTTTAAACCTCAACTCGACAGCATAACAGATTACACATAACTACACTGGGAGGAGGAAGGAGGTATGATGATATGATAAATGGTAACTGGCCTGTATTTGTATAGCGCTTTACTAGTCCCTAAGGACCCCAAAGCGCTTTACACATCCAGTCATCCACCCATTCACACACTGGTGATGGCAAGCTACATTGTAACCACAGCCACCCTGGGGCGCACTGACAGAGGCGAGGCTGCCGGACACTGGCGCCACCGGCCCTCTGACCACCACCAGTAGGCGGCGAGTGAAGTGTCTTGCCCAAGGACACAACGACCGAGACTGTCCAAGCCGGGGCTCGAACCGGCAATCTTCCGATTACAAGGCGAGCTCCCAACTCTTGAGCCACGATTGCCCCGTTGTGACATTCAGCACTGTTGCTCCAGTACACATAATATTTGGGGTGTTCTGCTTTTCTTTTATCTTTTGCTTATTAAATTGATTAGTTATGAGCAATGATGGAATAACAGCGTTACAAGTAACGGCGTTACTAACGGCGTTACTTTTTTCAGTAACAAGTAATCTAACTAATTACTATTTCTATAGTTACGACGCCATTACCGTTACTAACAAGAAAGTGCGGTGCGGTCGCGTTACTATTTTTCAACAAACAGACGGTTGAGCTTATACCGCACGTAAGTAATCTGGGCGCTATAGCTTTAAGCAGCTGCGCGCGCTCCCACGGTAATCACTTTCTGGCCGACGATCACTTTTTGGCACAACACCTGGAGCTAAGGGGCAAAATCGCATGAGTGCTGCTGTTTGACTGAGGAAGTAGTCGTGGTAAGACAATCACATGACCACTTTAATATGACAAAGCAACAAGGTGATATATACCAGTTTTTAAATTGTGTTGATAGGCCACGTAAAACAGAGTCATGATAAACAATATATACCAGTGTTTTTTCCTGAATAGTTTCATCAGGTTTAATGTCTAAGGACAGCGCTAGCAAGCACTCTCTGCTTATGACCCCCCCCCCCCAAAAAAAAAATATATATATATATATATATATATATGAACAAAGCAAAAAGAGCCCTTTCCTGTTGGTGGAAAAATGTACCATGTCGACCAATCAAAAAATGATAATGCAACATGACATTTGTTTGTTTAGGTAGAGGGGGAAGTTTTAGGAGTGACAGCGAGGGAGAGAGAAAGAGAGAGAGAGAGAGAGAGAGAGAGACAGCAGAAAAAGAGAGAGAGCGAGTTTTGGGATGTGAGAGATTTGTGACGTTTAGTGTGTTTGGAGTGTGTAGTTAATGTGTTGTCTTGTGTAGTTAGTGTGTAGTGTTGTGGATAGTTTTGTGTTATGTGTCAGAACAATGAGGCAACTGCTGTCTCCAGGTAGAAAACAGGAGCAGTGATACACCTCCTGCTATCAGACCTGCAGGTATCAGGCTGTGATGTTCTCCTTTATAATGGACAGAAATTATTTTTTTGAAGTGGCACAAATAATTTGTGTGGCATTGTTACGGCCCTAGCAGGGCCTCCTCCTGAAGGTGATTGTGTGGGCGTGTCCTTCATTCTCTCCTGCCTTAGGTGCCACCTTTTTCTCCTTTACACAGCTGACTCTCGTCAGTAATTAAAGGGATTTAAGCCCAGGCAAAGGTGAGCTCTGGGCCAGAGTGCCATTAGTGTGGTTACAGCTAGTGAGCTGCTCTTTCTTTTTGGCTTACGTTTTACTTTATTGATCAACGCCTGAGTTTTGTTTGTTTTCTTAAATGGTGATAGCGGCTTGTCCGTCTCTTTTAGTTGAGCTACTTTAATAAAACTCTTTAATTTAACCCTTTGCCTCCTTGACTCCTTTTTCTGACCCGTACACTTTTTGTTACTTCCCCTCACTGCCTAGACACCTCAGGGGAACGTAACAAGTGGGGGCTCGTCCGGGATCTGAACGGGAGTTTGAAATTAGTGGTGTTTGGGGGTTTTTTTGGCTTTTGTGTGACGGTTGTGTTGCTTTTTGAGAAGAGTAGACATACATCTTCCCAGTTAAGTTAGGTGAGTGTCCAGCTGAGCTTTTTAAGTTCTTCCTTCAGGTGCTCTTTTATTATTTTGCCTCTTTTTATTTTCGGAGTAATCCTGGGTGGGGATAAGTTCCCTGTTGGGGGTAGGCAATTCAGGGCTCCGGTCGCTGAAGCTTTGCCTTTGAAGTTGCCTCTAGCCCAGCACGCTCCAGAAGATAGGTAGGTATAGTTTGGTGTGCTTAAGAACTGGGTAAGTTGTATTTGTTAATGTGTGTGTGTGCAGCAAAAGGTAAGTTGGTCAAGAAGAGTAAGTTGTTCGGTTGCCGTTAATTGTTGGCTAGCCTGTGAGTGAATTGGCACAGGTGTGTGGTGGTTTTCTTCAGGCTGAAATGGCGTTCAAGTTGAATCAGGTGGAGCTGACGAGCGCTGGGCCTACATCTGTTGGTGAACAGATGTCCAGAGGCTCGTTTGTGAGCAATAACATCCACCTGGTTCCAGTCTTCTGTGAGTTCAGTGTTTATAGCTTCTTTATTGCATTTGAACGCATAGCGACTGCACTGCAATGGCCTCAAGACATGTGGTGCATGATGTTACTATGTAAATTGACGGGTAAGGCTCAGGAGGTTTGTTCTGGTTTGTCTATGGAGGACTGCTTAGTTTATGAAAAGCTTAAAAGTGCTGTCCTCCAAGCCCATGAACTCATACCAGAAGCCTATAGGCAGCATTTTCGAGGTCTAGAAGTGACACAGGGTCAATCTTACCTTGACTTTGCAAGAGAGAAGAAAAAGCTTTTCGATAGGTGGTGCTCTGCAAGCCAGGTTAGCAATTTGGGGTCATTACGTGAGCTTGTGCTGGTGGAGGATTTCAAGAACGCGGTGCCTAAGTGTGTTGCTCTTTAAGTGAACAGAGGGTTTCCACTTTACAGCAAGCTGCCATACTGGCAGATGAGTTTAAGCTAACTCATAAAACAAAAGCTGTAGGACATGATATCCCTCTGTGCCATAGCACCACTTGGAGAGGTAAGAGTGGGCCAGCTAACAAGGCTGAAAAAGTTGTGGTTTTGAGACCCAAAACAAAGCTGTTTCTTCTGCCACAAACCTGGACACCTTGTTGCTAACTGTTTGAAGCTGAAACTCAAACAGAAAGCACACTCAAAGCAAAAAGTTCCTGCCTTGAGAAAAGTCAGCCAGGGTTCTCAAACCGACAAGGTTGCCAGGCCTAGTAAAAGACTACACTTGGAGCATAACTGCTCAGTAGTGTCATGTAGTCGGGGTAAGAGGTCAACTAACCCTGAGCGGCCGCTGGTTGACAATTTCCCAGGTCCTCAAAATGACCTGCAGGGGGACAGACTGTGTACAAAACCACCAGTAAGACCCGCAACCCTGGCTAACAAACATGCCTGTACCGGTGACTTGAGGAATCGTCTGCAAAGTGTTTCAGTAAGGCCCACTAGCTGCCTGCTGGGTTCTCCACATGTGATGGTCCAAAGCCCTGGCTATCACATGGGACACTGTTTCGAGGGTCTGGGGCCACTCTCTGTCAATGTTGTGAACCCACTGAGATGGGGTTGGCAGCTTCCGCAGGAAATGCCTAACTGTTGCTATAGGGTTTGGTAGGTGGAAAGCCTGCAATTTGGTGATGAAACGGTTATGGACTTGTTTTGGTTATCATAATAATTTGACAAACCACGGGTTTGTATTTATGGGAGGGGGTGTTACGGCCCTAGCAGGGCCTCCTCCTGAAGGTGATTGTGTGGGCGTGTCCTTCATTCTCTCCTGCTTTAGGTGCCACCTTTTTCTCCTTTACACAGCTGACTCTCGTCAGTAATTAAAGGGATTTAAGCCCAGGGAAAGGTGAGCTCTGGGCCAGAGTGCCATTAGTGTGGTTACAGCTAGTGAGCTGTGTTTTTGCTGTTTGCAGCTAGTGAGCTGCTCTTTCTTTTTGGCTTACGTTTTACTTTATTGATCAACGCCTGAGTTTTGTTTGTTTTCTTAAATGGTGATAGCGGCTTGTCCGTCTCTTTTAGTTGAGCTACTTTAATAAAACTCTTTAATTTAACCCTTTGCCTCCTTGACTCCTTTTTCTGACCCGTACACTTTTTGTTACTTCCCCTCACTGCCTAGACCCCTCAGGGGAACGTAACAGGCATCTTATTGAATACAGAACACCTGATTGTTGTGTAAATAGTTTGAAATGGTTATTTAAAAAACGGTAAAAGGTAAATGGCTGCAAAACACTTTGTTGTTTGCAAATCTTGTGCATAGGATTTTAAAATTGACCATTTATATTTGCATTTAAAGTTATGAAATATGATTCAATAAACATGTTTGTGGTTGTTACAGTAAAAAATATAACTTTTTCTACTCGGATTTTTTGTTTTTTGTCTGATTTTAGATCAAAAAAAGGATGATGCCAAACAAGGCAAAGGAAATAGTTTTTAAAGGTGAAATGTAGAGGTCAAATCAAAAGTGGTTAAAAACGGCCAATTATACCTTGGACCCCAGAGGGTTAAACATTTCTTTAAAGTAACGCAATATTTACTTTTCAAGTAATTAATTAATTTTAGAATCTTGTAACTCAGTTACTAACTCAGTTACTTTTTGAAGAAGTAACTAGTAACTATATTTAATTACTTTTTCAAAGTAACTTGCTCAACACTGGTTATGAGTTAAGACTGCTTTGCATGTAATTAATTTATTTAAAATACAGAGAGGAGGTGAACTATAAATGCAGCTGCGAGCCAGGAAAAAAGGGTTTCTGTATAATGAATGAGTCATGCTTTCCTGTAAGCACATTTACAGTCAAATGAGGGTCTTCAACTTTAGTCATTTGTACCAGCCACATAAAGAGGTTATAAATGAAAATACATGGAAAAAAATGTAAAATTATATAAAATATGTTTTCACAGAAGTTAATAGCTTTAATAAATCTTCTTCATCAAAAATGCATACACCTGTTGTACACTGTAATGTTCTATAACCCATTTAAGAGATGTTTCCTTTATTTAAATAAATTATAAATTACATATTTACTGAAAAGTGGATAGATGAACAAATAAAGAATAATGTCAAGCCAGTGTGCGTGCGCCTGTCTCTGCTCTGCATGATGAGCCGCCATCTGAACATCCGGGCCTCTCTTCATTGAGCACATCTCCATGTACTTGTTCAGGGGTGGATTCATGTCCCTTTTAGCTGTGGCCACTTCCAGCTACCGTCAGTAAACACAGTTAGATTTCTTCCAAATTAAACAAATCCATGGAATAAACATTAGTTTAACACATTATTCCACTACCGTTCATTTATAAAGTCCTGCCTCCTGCACTCCAAAAGTGAAATTGGGTAGTCATCACATTCAAAGAGTCTAACTTGTACTTTGAACAGAAATTATTTTATGTTTCTGTGGTGAATGTAATTAAAACATATACGATCTCCATGAAATTCAACAACTTAACACTCGTTAAACGTATTCTTGTTGAGATGACGCGATACAAGCTCGCAAGAGTGGTTAGTTGCTGGACTCGCGATATCACAAGATCACACGAGATTTTAAACAACAGGCAAATCACTGGAACCATGAATGAAACGAACCATGAACCATGAAATGAACCATGAATGAAACCAACTAGAAACGCATACACTCCACGTAGATGCTATTGCTATTTATTGTGGTTTAACCTGTCAGGGATACAAAATATAACAAAAATTCTGTATGAAGCTTTGTAATCATAGTTTTCCTACTTTTTAAGCATGGAGTGTATGATGGTGTGGTGGTTAACACTGTTACCTCACAACAACAAAGTCCTGAGTTTGAATCCACTGACTGGCGCCTTTCTGCGTGGAGTTTACACAGTGGTGTTGGCTCTGGCTAACGTTAGGTTAATTGAATTGATGATGGTGAATCTCTATTACCTGTGCTGGTTATCTTTCTCGCTGTGTTAGACTGGCGAAATGCTCACCACACCAAAGCACAACTCTTTAAATGAACTTAAAATAATCATGGAACGGATTTCCACATCAATAAATGTTTTTCTGTTTGCAGTAAGTCAATTGATTTAAGTTGGGCTCAACTGCAATAAATTAGTTGATTCATCATCAATTAATTAAGTTGGTCCAACTCAAGTACATAAAGATGGAATAACAAAATTACGTAATGCTAATCACGTGGGAATCCTTTCCATGATTTTATTATGTTCATTCAAATTGTTAGTTTTTTGAGTGTGTAAGAAAAAGCAGGTTTACTGAAACCACAGAAACTCAGAAGAGTCCCTGGAGTAACAAGCTGTGTGAAGCTAACCTACTGGCTGATGGGTTTTCTGCAACAAACTGAACAAACTTCATTTCTTTCATCTTCATTTCGTCCTTCATAGATTCAGTATAAAAAATATAGGAGTGCAGTAATATGCAGAAGTTTGCATCATTACCCGGTTAGATGATGGTTCATGATCTGTAATATTTAACAATCAGTCATCACAGATCAATGACTGGACAGTCTGCATCCATTTAACACTTTGGACGGTAAGACAGGTGTCGGGTTATGAAATAAATACAAGAGATTATTGTCACGATAACTATTTCAATAAAACGTATCTGGATGAAGCTTTAGACTGATTAATAAACAGCATTTTTTATGCAGTGATCAACCACACTGATAGAAATTTGCCTGGCATCTTTACACTGTCTGAAGGGTAATCTGTAAAAGTATCAACATAGTGTGAACACTCCTTTATGCATATTATTTCTTTTGTCATGGTCTGTGGATCCTTGTCTTTGACCCGTGGACAAAGTTTTGTGGAATGTTTCTGTCCTGTTTCATGGCACTTTGTGAATCTAGACAGAAAAAATTGAACTGTTGTCATGTCTCTATGTCATCTTTCTTTTCTCTCTCCTTTTCCCTCAGCTCTCTCACTCTGAGCCTGTTTCTGCTGGAGACCTTTGTCCGATTTAAAAGGGCGTTTTCTTCTTCTAAATATTGTTAAAGTCGTCAAAAGGAATGACTGTCTTGGGCTTTCTAACTATAATATTGTAAGGTGTTTATCTCGATTTAAAGTGCCTTCAGATGACTGTTGTTGGTGTTTGATCATATTTAAAACTCATCTGAATGTAATACAGGGAAGTGTTTGTTTTTACAAATAATAACTGCACGTGTTGTTGTTGCTCAGTTGCATCTTTTATTCATTCGTCTTTCTTGACATATTGCATGCAGCAGCTCTGCAGTGAAGCTTTTTGGCCACAGTTACTTTTTCTTAATATTTAAAACTGTGAAGTCACACATTTGGAGTTTTACATGATTATCATCATATTCTGTGGTGAAACTTTCTAAAATAAAAATATTTTGAAGTAGGGCTTTATCATGTGTGAAGAAGGAAATCAAAAACGCTTTGTTTTTCCTCTGCCATCATTCCCCCTGAAAAGCTAAATAGAGCAAACAGATTTCTGTGCCTTAATAGAAGTTTATGCTTTTTCTTTTTAGTGTGTAACTGTGGACAGACTTCCTTGAGCTCTTTAAACACACCTTCATGCTTACAACATCGCAGGAATCATGCTAAAAACATGCTAAAACACAAATCACTAAAGCATTTGTGTTTTAGTTGTCTGGCATCTTCTTCACAAGCCATGCAGTTTCCCTCTCGGGTCCACCTGGTGCATCTAAAACCATCCTCGCAGTCACATTTCATATCAGACGTACTGGTGCAGTTCTGAACCACTTTAAGATGAAACTCTGAGAAAGAGTGAAATAGAGATTATTATACTCATCACAGTGCATGTAGAATTACTATTAATGGTTTATCAGCTCTTTGTAGAAACTCAGAGATCATGGGTATATCACGATCCTGATGAAGTCATTAAAGGTAGAAATGACTCATAGTTTCTTTATTATGGTTCCAGTCTCCAAAGCAGTGCCATGGATTATCACTTCTTTATAGAAAAGATTATGAATATCTTCACACTCCTAACAAGGACGGATGAAATCATTAAAGGTGGAAATGTAAAGTTTCTTTACTAGGGTTGCAGTCTTCAAAGCAGCGATGGCATTCGTCTTCATAGTTCCAGTCAGTTGTGTATGTTCCAGCAGGACAGTGTTCACATGTTGTACAATCAGTCGAATACATACCTGTGAGAACAGAAAAAGCAAGTGCAAAGGCGTGCAGACTCGGAGTGCGTATCAGTGAAGGATGTGGTCAAACTTCACAAACTCAGCCTGCGTCATTTTTCATCAATGCAGAAAATCAAAACAACACACAGACAAGAAAGACCCATACTTCACACCACTGTACCTAAGAGAGTCATGTTTTTACAATAATTCTGAGTAAATGTAAACTGATGAACAAACGGCAGAATTTTAAAAATATTAACAGAAGCTCACATCAAGTTATCACACGCTTCCTACCTGCAGGGCAATAGTCACACTCTCTCCCACCAACTGTGTAGGTTGTCTTTGTCTGTCAACACAGATAGACATAAATCACTAAAATGAAAGTTCTCAGTAACTCATCATCCATGTCACGTTCACTCATGTCAACTATTTGTCTTATTTGACAAAAGTGTGTGCAGAAATTAAGGTAGATAGGTTAGAGAAGAAAGTCTTACCATGGGTAAGCTGAGCACCAACTGTGTGGATAACATCAGGAGGGCCACAGAGTATTGCACCAATCCCATTCTGTGGACAGACGTAAAGCTGCCAGTCATCTACAGCTTCTTTTGTTTTGCCAACTTCCTCAAAGTGTTCCTCACTCTTGTCTTTCTGTATCTTTCTCGGTCGTCTTTCTTTCTTTACCTGGTTACATATTCCTGCTTCCCACACTCTGACCCCTGCCAGCCTGCTAAAACTGACTAACATTTATGTGTCAAAGCCCTAAAGCCTCATCTTTTTTTTCCTTTTTTTTTTTGTATTACTTTTCCCTGGAACACTCTCTCACAGTCTGTTCTCTAAAACCTAAAAGAGAATTATGGATTTGATCAACTGGTCTCTGAATGCAATTGACACCCCTTTCTCAACGAGACGTTTGGGCTTGGGTGAGCCTGAGTGCTGAAGATATCTACCTATTCGGAACCATGGTAACAGGGTTCTGGCTGATCGGAGCTGGCTTGGCCCTGACTTACCGGAAAACTAAGGAAGCGGAACCGGCTGTTCAAACCCCCACAAGGCTGCCCGCTGAGATTGAAACGATGGGAAGAGGCGTGAGTTTCTCAAAATGGGCTCATTGAGTGCAGCACGGATAAGATCTTAGAAAGGCTTACGGCTGCCGTGAATACTCAGAATAAGATCTCTGAGTGCAGACTGGATTACATCTCGGAAGGGCTCGCTCGGCATAACATCTCTGAGCGTAAATTGGATAACATCTCGGGGAGGCACACTGTCGTGAGTTCTCAGAATCGGCTCTTTGGGCACAAGAATGACAACATCACAGAGCGCAAGTATGGCGAAGCTCGCGGCTCTCCAGCGGGAGATTGAGAGACCAGACTGTAGAACTGCTTGGAAATTCATATGAGCTGTTTGCACTAAAGTAAAAAGCACCATCACTCATGCGGATACCCCTTCGGCGCCAGCTGCGGTTGCAAGGCTGGAGCTGAACAACAACACCCTGATAACGACTGTGTTTTGACTGTTCTTCCCTTTCTATGCAAGGCCACCTGGGTTGGCTGGAAGACTGTTTACTTAGACTGGCAGGGCGAAGGACACTGTCTCAGCTGAACTCTGGACATACACACACACGCACACAGACATATATACACATGCAGACATACACTCATCCCTCCTCCAAACGCCTTCGACGCTTATTCCCTTCCGATGCTGACGGTGGATCAAGGAGACCAGCACATAGGCTGCAGGCCCGGATGTACTGTCTACATTGGCTGTCTCTCACCCTTTACCCACCCCTGTTGCTTGTCATGTGTTTCTTTGGTGTATTAAGAGTTTTTTTTCATGTGCTATGTGCAGAGGTGTCTTTTTTCTGTTCTCAAACTGATCTCCCTGTTGGAGCTCAGTCTGGGAGGAGTTTTTTTTTTCTCCTTATCTTTCCTCATGTGGTGCATTTTCCATTGTTATACCTCTCTGACCTGTCTTTCCCATGTGATGTTTTTGTGTAATGTATGTATGGTCGGAGGGTAAGATGGCGCTGCCATTGCGTGCAATAAGTCGGCAGCCTTATGAAATTTCCCCTTGTGGGACTAATAAAGGTATATCAAATCAAATATAAACTGTGACACCTGATGAAGAATATATAGCCAGAGTGAACCACTCGAATTTGCTTATTTGACAAAATAGAAGAGCAGTTTGTTTAATCCTATCTAAGTAATCTAAGGAGTTTGGAAACCTTCACAAACATATTTATATTTACTTTAGCTTTAAGCCAACTGTTGAGTTCATTATATATTAATATGGTGACATTTTCCATGTTAAATATTTCTATGTAGGTTTTAAAGAGTTTTAAGCGCTTTATATTTCCAAATTGAAGTCCTGGAAAAAATCCCTGTTTTACCATGTAAAATGTAAAATTTGAAATAAGGATAATCAAGGATAAAGGTGTTAACACAGGAACACTCCTTTTAGGTTTTGAGTTTAATGTTAAGATGGATAGGAAGAGTAAAATTATGGTCATCTCACCCCAATCTGTTCCAGCAGATGATTAAGTGGTTACTTAATGAGATTTGGATGATTCTATCTTTCATTTTTTGCTTCAGGGTCTTTATCTTGGTATAAAGTGCCTTCAGATAACTGTTGTTAGAAAAAAAAAAACTGTTGAACTTAATACAGGGAAATAACTGCACGCGTTGTTGCTCAGTTGCATCTTTTATTCATTCATCCAGCCTCTCTCGACATATTACATACAGCAGCTCTACAGTGAAGCCTTTTTCAGCCAAAGTTACTTTTTCTTGATGTTTAAAGCTGCAAAGTCACACATTTGGATTTTTAGATCAATAGTTCTGACTCTGTGGCATAATTTTCTTAAAAATTTTTTGTAAATAAGGTTTTCTGTTGTGTGAAGACAGAAAACAAAAACTCTTTTGCTCTCATCTGCCATCATTTCCACCGTGGAGTCTTCATTTAGCTCTGTTCTTTAAACACGAGTATATATTCAAAGCTATATTTCTGTTATGCATATAATATCAAAGCCATCATTTCACAAAAGCATTTGCGTTTCCGTTCATCTTCCTGAACTGAGATATTTTTACACTGACTTTACTTAGCATACGCTCATAAAGAAAGAGCACTACTAGGAAAGAAAACCTACACGATCATCAGATTCTGAATTTTTCAGGTGGTCACCATGAAAACACAACTCAGTTTCAGAAGTCATTTTGGTGGCGTTCAACTGAGAAAATATGAGATTTTACAGTTTGATCCTTCTTAACGTTGTGCCGGTAAGAGTCTTCTTAAAAACACTCGCTGACCAGACAGAAGGCCCATAAACATACACACTGGCACATGCATACATATAAATTCACTCAGTGCGTTAAAGTGTAACGGTACAAAGAGAGATGGTGTTTTATGCCTTTCACAATGCACCCGACGCCTGATCTTCTCAGATCGGCGCTCAGCTGTTTACAACTGCAACACATGCATGAGCTGAACTGCACCCTCCTGCTGAAACAAAGCACTAAAGTGAGTTATTTCACCTGGTTCGTCTACACAGAAGAAACAACACTATTTAAAACAGTGTCTGATAATAGAGGTGTGATGGCGGGGGCGTCCACCTGACAGCTGTGCGCTGTATGTGTTTTCCTACAAAGGAACATGTGGGTTAAATATGCCAATAGACATAATTAAAGTAAAAATGAGGTATGTGATGCGTTCACCGGCGACACTTTTTTTCATAAGGAGGAAATCTAAATGGAACAAATATAATAGTCTGTTTGCAGTAGGTCAGCATATTTTGTTTTTCAGGTTATACTACTGATTGTTTCTTATGGTACAGTTTTGCTTTGCTCTTCTTTTCTATGTGCAAAACGTAGGTTCACTTCTATACATCAAGCACCTTGGTGAAATAGCTTCAGCAGCTATGTTTAGTCTTTTTTTAAGCAATTTCCTGTTGATTCACAATCTAAATATTATTTTGGCACTCGGTGACTAACTTACATTATTACATGACAGCCTTTTTGTTTTTCCACTGATTCTGCTCAACCATGCAGCTTTACTCAAACATACAGCCTTCACTCTAATCTATCATAAGCATTACTGCTAAAAAACAAAGATTATTAACAACACTTACATGACCCTTGAGTGACTCTATCATCCAGTACTTTAGTCGGTCTTTGAAGTGCAGCAGACAGAGACTACGGTTATGTTCAAAACTAAAAAACAACTTCCTCGCGACACGGTGGTCATTGCTCCCTCACCTTTCCCGCAAACTACAAAGTTCAAAACAGACTACGGTGTTTGTGGTATTCCAGATGTGACTCATATGAAATGATTGGAGCTCCAACATCATCTACGACATCGTCAAGATGATCAATGTTGGAATTCTCTGTGAACAGCAGGGTGGTTTGGTCTGCCTCAGGCTGATACCATAAAGATGGTGATATAGACATGCGACTTACTACTGTGACTATGTTGTATTATTGTTAAAAGTTTTTGCATCTGCACAGGAAATATAAGCTAATTTGGCCATTTATTTACAGATTTAGGGTAAACGAATGTGTCCAAATGAGCCAAGGAACAAATCAGCCTCCGCTGTGTCACAGATGTAGCTCACAGGTTACGGAGGCCAAAATCTTGATTTCATTTTTTGGATTTTTTGCTTTTGCCATGTTATCCTTGACTAAATTCTGCATTATTTTTCTTTGTCAATGCATATCTTCTCCCACATCATTATAGAAACGGTGTTCTTGCACCAAATCGACCAGCTCAGTGGTCAGACGACTACTACTCATTTTTACGTTTTTCAAAATATTTAAGAATTTGTCACAAAAATTCTGATGAAAAATCTGCCAGGAGGCCCACAGCTTTCTTATAGCCAACATTTTACTGCCATTTTTCAAACAATGTGGTCGTCAAAGCGAACACATGTACACTTTCTGAACTGGAGGCATCCGAGTGAGAGGAGTGACATTCAACTTTCCCAATTAACTTCTGTTATATTTGATCAAGGGCTTCAGGAGAAGAATAGAAACAAACTCTTATATCATCTGGTTTAAGGCTTAGGAACACAAAACACCACAGATCTGAAGAGCAACTTCTCAGGATTTTAGTTTTTTTTTTTTTTTTTTAAATCACTTTGAAATGACTTGAAAATCTGAAGTTTTAAGGTTTTTGCATACATTTTCCTTGTTATCTAGAAAACACCTCACTTTATTGGAAGGAGGCCTGTTGGTAGTCAAAGACTCAACTCTGTTGCTCCAGTAAAAATGCACATAATGTTTCCGTTTTTCTGCTTTATCTTTAACTTTTCATTTATTGCCTCAGATTCTATTGCCTGTGATTCTATTATCGTTTATGCAAGAGATATGGTGAACTGTGAATGCAGCTGCAAGCCAGTAAAATGCTCTCTCGTGGCTTCTTATTAAACCTACATGTGAGGATAAAGATTCAAATTCAAAAATTCAGTGTTATATTATTTTAAGACTGAAGCTTCATTGTTTCTTGGAAATATTCCTGTAAATGTGAATTGAACTTTTAGAGCTTCAGTGACCATAAAAGCAGATCAGAGATGAGTTTAAGGTGCTTACATTATCCTTGTTTTAGCTTGTGTCCGTTTGTGTATAATGAATAAGTCATGCTATGTCTTCCTGTAACCACACTTACAGTCAGTTGAACCTAGGTCCTTCAATCTACTGAATCGTCACAAAATGAAGCACAATGACAGACTTCCTCGCTCAGTCACTTCCATCTCACTTTCCAAAGTGTCCAGAAAAAGAAATGACTCGTCAAATAAGTACGTAAACATGGTGTTGCCGTAGTCACGTAGTCAGCGCCCATTGTGTCGGTGTGGTCATGGATGCAATGGAGATCACGTGACCACGGCCGCTGTTAACGCTGGAGTGAGCATGTGTCATGTTCTCCCACTGCTCGAGGAAGAAGGTGGAGATACCGACGCCTTGTCGTTCTCTCTCTGTTCACTCTCCTCAGCGGGTGGAGGCACAGCAGACGGACTGAGAGGGGCAGAAAGAGAAATGCATCATTTTTTTTAGTAAAAACTAAACTCGCTCTACCCGTGGGTTCGGTAGTTCGCTATAATTTTCAGTAAAGGTTTTGATATAAAGTGCAATATTTTCAGATGGCTCAATATTATGGCTTTTAGGGAAATGGAGACAGTTGGCATAGATTTCCAGGTAATAAAGTCCAGCCAATTAAGCATAAAGCTTATTTATATTTAAAGCTAAATAAACATATAGTAAATAGTGTAGTCATAACTAAGTAATAACCATGTCTATCCATGTGTATAAACAGGTAACAAATCAAAATAAAGAAAGTTGAAATAATATAATGCATTTTGACAAAAGTGGATTATAATAATAACTTTAATAAAAACTCATAATTAAAGCTGAATACACCTATACTGTAATGTTTTATAACCCATTTAATAAATGTTTATTTTATTTTAAATAAAATATAAATTAGATATGCTGTATACACTGAAACTGTTCAAATAGGGTTTGTTTTTTTTTTAAGAAAGCTAAATAGATCAATAAAATCAACATTAAGTGTGTGTTTATGTGCGTGTACCTGTCTTCGCTCTGTGTGATGAGTCTCCTGCAGGTCTCCATCTGAACATCCAGGCCTCTCTTCATCGAGCACATCTCCATGTACTCGTGCAGGTGTCGGTTCATGTCGCTCTTAGCTGTGGCCAGTTCCAGCTACAGTCAGAAAACTGAGAGTTAGACTAAATCACTCCAAGAATACATAACCATGCAATCAACAGCAATCTAATAGAGGGTTTTTTTGTTGCCGTTGTTGTTCTGCTATGATTTTTTTTTTTTCACTACCTTGAGATGAAGAACACTCTTTGGTTTCTCATCTAAAAACAGCTAAAACATCATCTCTAAGCAACGCCAGGCTAACAGGTTTTCTACAACAAACTCTCTCCAAGTCCGCCTCTCTTTCGGTCTCACTTCCTCACCCATGCAGTCAATATCAAAACAAATGTGCAAAAGTGCACGCCTTTGCAAACAGACTCCCGTTAAATGAAAGTTTGCTATTTCTTTTATTTAACATGAGCACTTGTATAATCGCTCATTCAAAAATCAGTCACTGGATATTGTGAAAATCTTCAGGCTATAACTGAACTAAACGCAGTTTAAAGTGAGTTAAACTGCAGACTGCAGACATTCTGGATGTGTTCTGGCACCAATTCATGTTTAAATATTTTCACACACTTAAGTCCTTAAAGTTATTCATGGTGTTTAGAGCCTTTGGGACTAACATCACAGGTCCATTTGTAAACTGTGTCTAATCAGTGTGATTCACAGCTTTAGCTTCAGTTGGTGTCAGATGTAGTCTCTGTCAAGTTATAGCTGGGATTTAATAATCAAATGTAAAAAATTGGAAGGATCACAGGTTTATTACATAGTAAGTCACATTTAAGCTGGGTAAATGATGACTAGATCACTTCGGTTAAAAAAATATCCAGCTCCACTGGATTATAAAGGAATCTCTGCTCTCTATTTGCCCTTAGCCAGAGTAACTCATGCTATCAGCGCTCACTTGATGATGGCTTTTTCCATTACCCATGCACTGCTTAACCCAGTCTAAACATACTCTGACCAGCTGTTCTAAGAATTGAAAATAGAGTTTCCTCTCTCACACAGTAAATAAACCCATGGCTGGTTTCCCAGACAAGGACAGAGCTTAGTTAGTCCTCGACTATAAACTGTTTTCAGTGAAGCCCTTCATTTTATTTTTCTTTTCTAGTGTGGAAGTAGGCTTAGAGTTAGACTCAGAGTTTGTTAAACCTGCTTTCTTGAACAACCCTCTGACTATGTGCAGCCAAACTGCTCAGGTTTACATAAACTCATCTAAAATGTATGAAAGATGTAAAGAAAGTCCTTTAAAGTTCTTTACTGTTCAGTAAAGATTAAATTCAGCAAGGCAGGCTACTGCACCATTAAAACAAAGCATAGTAATAGTGTTTCACTTAATGCCAAGTGATAGTCATTATTTAGACATCGTATTGTCTTGTGAATGCAAGACACAAAAACCAGTGCAGGAGACATGATAATGTATGCAGCAAAAATGAAAGAACAAACTGCCAACATGTAGGATGAAGGAAGTTATTTAACACAGGGTGTTTAACATATAAAAGTACAGAGCAAGCGTCTGACCTCAATTTGGTCAATGGTCTCTTGGTATTCCTTCTCTCGAGATTTGAAAAGGCATTCTGTGTCATTAATCACCTTTTCCAGACAGTCCTCCTGCTGTAGACAAACACGGACATGGAAATTTACATGCGATGAAAGGTAGTCATAATCAGTTTAACGTGTGCATCATCAGACATCACCGCAGACACAGAACCATCAAAGCACAGCTGCTGCGGTGCTCCCATCAGCTCACATTTCACTGACTTATTTCCCATGGGAGAAAGAGCAGACTTTTCAAAGCGCACACAGCTGGTGAATGAAAACAAATACCTACATGCATTTCTTGGAAACAAACACCATGTACGCTAAATACAGGCTGGATTTGTGCGACTGTTGTTTTGTCCTGAATTGGCCTGGCCACAGCAGAGCACCGAAGGGCAGCAGACTGAGCTTTGAAGGACTCCACTCTGCCTACTGTTCTGGATAAAGTCCACTTATAACCACGCAAAGAAAAGAGTCTTTCAAATCTGAAGCAATAACATCAAACCATGTGCACTTAGAAATTACAGTGTGCTTCCTGTACTTTATAAAACTCCTTTATGTAGTGGCTTAAACAGTGTAAAGAGCTGAAATGCTGAAACGTTTTTTTAAAGTAACAATAGATATCAGATGTCTCCACATAACTGCATTCACACAGGATGAACATTACTTGGTGGGGCAGAGAGAATTTAGCAATTTGTCGCAAAAACACAGAGCATGACTATGACAAAAAGAGAGATGCACACATGTGCCAATTAAAGAAACAGTTTATTTTTAAACTAAAGAACCAAAGACAGAACTTAAACTAGCCATGGGATGTGTGGTCAGTATTGCCAGTGGTGTGAGAGAGAGCGTGAGTGAGGAAACGGCACATGCAATGTTGTCTCGTGCAATGCAACAAACCAAGATACAACCAAAATCTCAGAAGTGTCTCTGGAGAGGAAAGCCACACTGGCAGCTGAGCTCTGAGGACGTTTGTAGAGCACACTGGGCCCAGGTGCTGCCAGTCGTGCTAATTAGAAACCTGCCATACCGCCTCTCGGGCACCTACAGTACACGAGTGCTACACAGGCAGACTGAAATGCAGGTGGGGTGAGTGGGTCGTCTTGTGATGTTATCTGTGATTTAGTGTTTCAGTTTTCTTTGTTTTTCCTGCACCTTTTGCAGGTGCATGACAATTAAGAAACTCACTTTGACTGAAACCTGAAAGGATGATGAGATGCC
Source organism: Oreochromis niloticus (assembly GCF_001858045.2). NCBI lineage: Eukaryota > Metazoa > Chordata > Actinopteri > Cichliformes > Cichlidae > Oreochromis > Oreochromis niloticus. The sequence continues at coordinate 23,122,068 of NC_031976.2, read as the reverse complement.
AACATATGGTAATGAAAATTGTTCCGTCTTTCAGAAAGATCAACAGTTACGGTCACGTGAAAAACAAAAAGAAAGGACCGCACAGCCCTGTGAGAAACAAAGTACCCTGCGTGAATAAGCAGACTGGATAACCACCTTTAGCACAAATAACCTTAAGTAATTGTTTTCTATATGACGTTCTGTCTCTCACGTCCCCGTGGGGGAATTTTAGCCCACTCTTCTTCAAAGTGTTGCTTCAGTTTATTGAGGTTTGAGGGCACTTGTTTATGCACAAGTGTCTAACATCCCAGACCTGAGTCTGGTTGAGGTCTGGACTTTGATTGCACCACCTTTACGCTTTGATTTTACCTCTTCTGTTGCAGATTTGCTGCTGTACATGTCCTGCGGGATGACCCAATTTGGGCCAAGCTTCAGCTGTCAGACAGACTCTAGAATACGTTGGTATGCATAGGAGCTCATGGTCGACTCAGTAACTGCAAGGTGCCCAGCTCCTATAGCTGCAAAACAAGTTCATGTCACCCCCCCACCCCACTGTTCCTCCAAGTCTTGTGGTTTGTTCAGATGCAACTTTGCAAAACCAAGCTGTGCTACAATGGTTAAAGAAAATAGGCTTTCTCCTGGTAACCCTTACAAAAAAGCCATACTTGTTGAGTCTTTTTTTAATAGTACTGTCATGAACTTTAACATTTAATATGCTAAATGTGGCCTGTAGAGTCTGAAAAGTAGTTGCAATATGTCAGAGCACTGCACAGTCTGCACTTGGGGTGAATTTGCTCTGAGCTTCTGGGAACACTGCGGCAGTGTACTTAGTTCTTCACAGAAATGAATAGAGCCTTGTGAAAAAAGTTCTTTCTCACATGACTGCATGTGTCAGCTTACTATGTGAGGTCTATAACTGGTGACCACAGATATCTGTCAATTTCAGTAAAACACAGGCTTGTTTATGCTGTCTTGCAGAAAACAGTGATGGTGGGGTAACTTCTGACAGCCATAATCCCATGCAATTAGTGTTTTTAATATGCCACAAAGATGGCTAAAGGTAAATCTTTCAATTTTTAGCTTTTTTGAAGCCTCTGTATCTGTGTTTATAAATTAGCTCCTCTCTAGTAGCCACAGGTGAGCATTAAAATCTTCACAGAGAGTTCTCTCAATCTTCAACTTGAGTGACTGCTGCCTACCTCTCCCGGTGGGTGGGTGGGATCTGGAGGCAAAGTGCATCCTGGGAAATCCTCCCAAAGCAGCAGCGTCTCTTCAGTCTCCTCCCACGCCAGACTGTCACAGTCATCCTCAAACTCACATTCACGCCTGAAATTGTGTAAAAAAAAAAAAAAGTATGACTGCACACACACAAATGCACATGGCCTGAAAAGACGACTCGCATTACAGTAATTACATTTTCAGACCACTCACAGCTGGTTTAGCATCCTCTGCATCTCCTCATTGATCTGATTAGCAGCAGATCCACAGTGCTCCTCGTCTTTAACCACTGCTCCGTCACTTTCGGAGGTGCTGACGGGCTCGTCACACTCATTCCCGTTAAAGGACAGAGGGGTTTGTTTACGGCGGCAGTTTAGCGATGGTTGGTTATTAGGAACCTGCAGAAAAGTTCGGGTTTAGAGGATCTGACTAACAAGGAGACACTTGCTAAAAGCAGATGAAAAAAGAACCAGAGATGATGAGATTAAACAGTTTTACCTGATACATTTGGATGACGTCTTCACAGTTCCTCTGCTGGGCCACATCACACAAACGAGCAGTGATGTCGATCCTGCGGCAGATGTCCATGTCCACCTTCATCGCTTTCTCCTGGATTTTGCTGTCCAAATCTGACAAATTCTACAGAGACGATGGAGACAGGGACTGTACCAATAAGACTGATTATGACATAATAGTAGCACCATTTTCTTATACAGCACCCTAAAGATAGAAAATAAGAACCCTGAAAACTCAGGGGTGACCAATCCTCGGGCCGGTCCGTGACTCGTTTGGTACCAGACCGTGAGAGTTGAGGCTCAGTTGTGAAATTTATGGTTTTCAGGGGGGGTTTTATCGTTAAGTCGGTTTCCCTGGGTCTCTTCCCGTGTTGTAGTTGTGTGTCTTATTTCGAAAGAAATATTTATGCGTTACCGTAATGACCGGAGAGCATTAAGGGGCAGAGAGGAGGATGTTACTCTCAATGTTGCTGGTGCATTTCAGGAGGACGCTGCTAATAAAGTTACACAATTACAAGGCTGGGGACCGCTGCTGTAACTAAAGCAAGCTGTTTCACACATGAACTTGGAGAATCCTTCCTCACACGTACAACACAGCAGGAAATCTCCTGATTGGTTTACGTGGAGGTACTGCTTGAGCAGAGCGTGCGGGATGCAGAAAACATGACGACTACTCGCTAGCTATGAATTCACTGAACTATAACCCGCAGTACTCTCACGTCAGCACAAATTGTTGCATTTGGACAGCAGACTTTGCACTACGGAGTTGGCAGGTTAAAGAGTTGGGCTGGATGTTTGCGTTCTCACTGCCACGTTTATCCAGGTGATGTCTAAAAAAAGTTCAGGGCTTCAGTGTGAAAGCAGCTTATAAGGACAAACTACCAAGTGAATGTTTTGTAGAATAGGTGTGCGCTGCAGTTTATCTCTTACAACGCAGAGGGACATCTGATTACTGTAAAGAGCTAAAACTGTTTGTGATTATTATATGAATGTATGAGCTTACATTGCTCAGGAGCCCTTTGAAGACAACCAGCTCCGTATTCAGATGCTGAACCCTGCGAACCAGCTCATCCTGGCAGCCTTCGCTCTCCTGCAGGTCCTGCACACGCAAAAGAAGTCATAATGAACAAATGCACCGAACCACAACTGTCTTTACTGTAGTTTTTGGGTCACATTGTGCAAAAAGATTTTATCTGCAAAGAGCACATTCAAATCCTAAATGCATAATCACTTCTGGGAAGCTCTAAATGAGTCTGACATCATGGTAACCCTCAAAGTCTCCCCGCTGATTTATTCACACGTGCTGCAGTTACAATACTCATGAAGCAATTTTTTTTTTTTTTTTACCCTTTTGTGGGCTGAAAGTGCAGTGGTATTTCCTGTCAAATTGGGTCAGGTAAAGATTCCTCGCAATGGGGCACATACTCAAGAACACATATACAGGAAACCACTGGGCTTAGAATGAGACCTTTGCCATGAAGTCAACATTTGGGGGTAGGAAGCATTCATTTTGGGGGCTTTATCTGTCATCTCAGTGGTATTCATATTCTCCCTCTTAACTGTTACTGCACAAAAAAAAAAAAAGATGAATGTCACGGCTACTCTTCATCACGTACATGTAGACTAAAAGCAGACTTCAATCAAACACTAATGCTAATCAAGCCAGAACTGTTAGACAGCAAACTGAGTATTCATTTAATTTTTCAGCATTTCACTTTGGCTATATTTAAACTAAATTATGCCATAATGAATGGCTTCATTGTGGGGAAATGTGTTTATAAGGACACAGCTTCAAGAAGTACAGATATTGCAATTTGATGGTTGGCGACAGGCAGATAAAAATACAACTTTCATTTCCTTAAATGCATTTTGGCACTGTTAGCAGTGGATGGTTAAGGGGTTTCAGGAAAAAAGGAAATCAATTAAAAGAGAGTGCACTAGCCTTGTATGACTCATTGATAGACGCTAAAGAAGCTAATAATCATTGCCAGCAAAGAGAAAGAGGTCTGTGCTTGGCAAGATCAACAAACAGCTGCAGCACAATCTATATTAAACCAAACTAATCTGCCCTACTTCTCTCACTTTCATGAAACTATTTACCCTTTAACATTATTGTAAACAGGCCAGCGCAGCCTCAGCTGAAGCGTCTCATCCAGCATAGAATTTAAAATTTAAAGCGGAAGGATATGTCTTAACAAACATTCACACACACACACACACACACACACACACACACACATGTCTTTAATTCTGTCACTTCAGAGAACTCACATCAGTTTTCTGAGGGCTTAGCCTGACAGCAACCATTGCAGGTACTTGCCAAACTCTAACCTCATAATAACATATAATCATTTATAATATCGAGACTTTCAGTCCCCACAGTCTGACTATATAAACAGATTTATGTTCCCACAGCTTGAGAAATACAAGAACAGACAAAAAAAGGGTGCATAATGTTACCTCCTGTAAGTCTGCAATCTTCTGTTGCAGATCCATCCTCATAGTGTATTCCTCTTCCCATCTAGGAGACACACAGATAAGTTTAAGAAAGACATTAATAATCTTCTAGTTCATATCTTCTTGGATACAGAGATCAGAGACAAAGAACAAAAAATAAATTAGGTATTCATCAGATTTGCATCTCTTGACATTTAGAAAAGTAGGCAATGCTCCTGTGAATGAATTAATTCGGGAATTTCAAAGGCTAAAGGGGCTAAAAGTCAATTTAAAATGCACCTCTAACTACAACAATCGCATCCTTGATGATTGATTACATCAAGTGATTCAGCAATCCAGGATCAACCAAACAGAACAGACACATTCGACAGAAGATGGATAACAAGTTGCTTAACAGCAGCAATTTACTCTGCACTGACTGCTGAGCACCGCCTACCTAAAAGTGGAATTAAATCTGTGCTTTAACACTTTAACAGGCACTGGTGTCGATAAAAGGCTGAGCAGGCAACCACATGCTGCAGGGTTAAATGCAGTAGCCTGACTTCAGCTCTGACCTGAGGCCCTTTGCTCAGTCTTCCCAGTTTCCAGGCAAAATGCCTAAAATAACTAGCATATGTGTGACCAGGCATGTAGTAAAAGTAAGTAAAGATGTACTAGCTTAGATTTGTTTCAAACTAAATGTGAAACATGGTCACTGTCTCAGTTTTGGTGTTGATTAATGGCCAGAAAAGTGTTTTTGCAGAGTATTAGATTGTTACAGTGAAGCTGACCTTTGACCCTTTGGATATAAAATTTCATCAATTTCACCAATTTAATTATTGTATGAAATATTGTTATTTTATAATAAGTGTAGGAATTCTTCAGTTAACTAAATCCATTTTATTCCCAACGCCACACGAATGGGATGGAGTCCTGGAATCAGGTCACAATGGTCCTGAAATTTGACCTCTAATATCATTTCATGATCATTTTTATTCGACCTTTTGTCCCAGAAGTAAGAATATGATACAGACGACCTGAAAATATTTTCTACCTCCACTGGAATCCGTCCCATAAACAATTTTTTAATTTCTAAAACATCAAAATTTACATTACATCTTTTTTTTTTCTTTTTAAAAAGGTGGATATGGTCCAGGAAGGTCAATAAATCGATCCTCGGCTCTTCCTGTCCATGTCTTGAAGTATCCTTGGGTAAGATACTGAACCCCAAGTTAGTGTGGGTGTAAATATTTGATAAAAATGCTTAGGCTTAGATAAAAGTACTGTGTGAATGAGACCTGGAGTGCTCAAATTAAGAAGATAGGCTGTCATTTATCTGCACAAAAAAGCACAACTAGATTTCAGTCTAAGTGTTTGAGTCTCACACTAAAATCAGTTTACTGCAGTTATATTAGAGATAATAAAAAAGGTGTTCGACTGAGTGAATCACCGATCCCTCGCGGGCCAACTCGCTGATGCATCTCAGACGATTGTGCCCGTGAATCTGATCTTTAACACATTTAAAAGCCCGAGCAGAGACCGCTGCGTGTGTGATCTCAATTTCTGTGATTTCATACCACAAGGGGAAATTCACTCACTGCAGTCTGCAGCCTCTTATAGAAAAGCTGTTTAAAATGCAGAATGCTGCAGTACAAGAATCCCTACAGGGAATACTAAATCTGAAATAAACTGAGTCATGAAACAGGGGTTGTTGTTGTCGTAGCAGGTGCTTGTTTGATCAGTAAGGAGAGCGCGCACAGAAAACTGAGAGGCACTTCCTTCTGCAAGCCAAGCCCCCCTCCACCAGTTACATCTTGCAGTGCATGCTGCATTGCAGATACAGTATGGAGTGTAGAGAGGACGACGGTGCGCAGTGGAAGGAAGAGAGTGTGAGAAAGGAAGAAAAGGTGCGACTGTGTCGGTTTTAAAAGAGAAAGAAAATGTGAGCTAGAGCGTGTGGTTGGCAGAGTGAGGGGGGGTTTTTTGGCAGTGACAGAAGGAGGGTAACGGGGGAGAGACAGTTGTCCTTGAATAAAATAAAAGAACAGTGCGGAGAGCTAGAGGAGGGTAAGTCTGAAAATTAAAATACACCACAAGCTGCTTTAGGTTGGAGTTTACAGTAAAGGTTCTAAAACAGATATGATAATAATAAGATAACAAGCATTACATTATAAAATGGTATTAATATTTTAAAAGCTATGTAAAGGCCATGAATCTAAGAGAATAAGTTTCACATGAAGAAACATTTTGTGACGTCCTCATTTGTCCTGAGGTAAACTGAAGGGGGCTGCAGAGACCCCTCAAAACAACTCATTAGGGGAGGAATACTGATTTTAAGACTGAGAGGGTGTGTGAAGCCCCTCGATTCACAAATAAAATGTATATATGTTTGGACAGCAGGCTGGGAAATGAGGCACACTAGTGTCTCTACAGACAGAGAAAGCATGCGTCTCATCTGTCTCACACTCTCTGGATTGTTAAAGTCGTCAATGTGCTTCATACACAAAGAGCCCACAATACTGTGCTCAGGATCTCCGCTGTGAGGAATGCATGGCTGCTCATTTGGATATAATCTGAGGGAATTTAATGATGAATGCGCAAATGACCTTTTGGAGTTAACAAATAATTACAAATAATACACAATCCGCCAAAACTGTTGGACAAACGTCAAATTCACAATAGGATTTATGCAGTTTTAGATGTTATTGCTAAGCTTTCTGGATAAAAGATCAATCACATTGTTCCATATTAGCGATTAAGTGATGGCCACATACACAGACAGCTGTCTTTCTAAAATGGAGATCAAAGCATCCATATTTGAATTGGTGATGTCATCAGATAAAGTCGCATGAGCTCACAGCAGCATTTGGATTACACAATCTCATATTCTCAGCAATGGTTAATCCACTTCTACTCATCCATCTCACTTTCACAGAATAAGAGCTGATGCTTGTTATTCTGCATCAGAACCCTCAGATATTTAGTTGATTGTTGATAAGCTACAACCAGTAAATGTTCAGCATAAAAGATTGGTTCTTACTTGAAAGACTCCACAGTTTAAAAACACTCGGATAAATGTCTGCAGCACTTGTGTAAGGACATCTATAAGAATACATTCTTTTAAAGATAATAAACAATGAGACATGATCTTCTCTTTTAATATAAAAGAATGGGTGTTTATGTGTATTATTTAAATAATATTTGCTAATATGTCAGTATAACAACTTTTAACTCTAAAAGCTAAAACTGATGTTGGCATCTGACCCATAAAACGTGTCCAATCTGTGCTAAATGTTTGGTTGCACAGAGGGCGACCATTAAGCTTTGACCTTGATTCTACTTCATGTTTGTCCCCTGAGGTGTTAATATTTTTAGTGTATTTGTAGCAGCAGCACCTGCCTCTGTGGTGAGTCATGTGATGAATGCAGTTCCAGGCCTGAAGTGATTGATGTAGACTTTTTGTGCTGACTCTGTGGTGTTGCAGGAGACAGCTGGTCTACAGCTGTTCTGCTCACTTCTCCAAAGTAGAGCATTACATACACTCAATAAAGCTACAGAGCAATCACAAGATTTATTTATTTTTTTAATTGCCCTGAAGGAACTGCAATAAAAGGTTTGGTCCATTTACCTGCGTTTATACTCATCTCTCTCCCTCTTCACTTTAGCCAGGACATTGTACAGGGCTCTTATCTCGGGGGTGATGGTGTCAATCTGGACACCAACTCCATCCGGGTGCACCCAGGATACTCCTGGGCTGGTCAGACGCTCAGCACCGGGGCCGAACTTGCGGGTGTGGTTGTAGGACCAGATTGTGCCCGGAAGGAACCGTGGAGGAGGGTTGGTGGAGGCTCCCGGACCTGTGCTGTTGTTAGTTCCCGTTTTAGAGCCAGATCCCGGGGAGTCCACACAGGGGGAGGATAGGCTGATGGTGATGGCTGGGTTACAAGCGGCATTTGTTTGTGTTGCACTCGAGTTTTCAGAGGCTGCAGGTGGCAGGGCTGGCGCGAGAGGCGTTGTGAACAGTGTCGTAGGCCTCCTGGCTGAGTTGTTGGTGTTGTGGAAGGGCAGGGAGCCGGGCCTAAGCTGTATCGTTCCGACAAATCCCGTCTGCACGCTTACCTCCTGGGTGTGCGCCTGGTTCTCACAGCATCCACCTTGGCAGCCCTTGTTGGCGTCCAGCGCCTGCTGCAGCTGCTTCTCCAGAATCTTATTTCTGCGCTCTAATTCGTGCACTTTAGCCAAAAAGCATCTGAAGCGCAGGTTGAGAGTTTTGAGGACGCTGATGTTGGAGCCCAGGTCGTTTCTGAGAGCCATCGCAGCAGGGGGATGCGGCACAGGGCGGTGCTGATAGTGGCTGCTGTGATGGATGTAAGATGAAGACTGCGAGGGTGCGGTGAAGTCAGGCCCCGCCTGGTCAGGCCCCGGGCCGGGCTGCTCACCCAGTAGAAGGGACGCCGGGTCCGGTGCACCGAAAACAGCGTCGGGAAGGAGACCTGAGGGAGAGTCCGGGTGTCCGGGCGCCTGGTTCTGCTGCAGATGCTGTTGGAGATGCGCGTTGGCCCCCAACAAAGGATTCATGCTATGGTATGGAAAACTGAAGCGCTGCAGATCTGGCATGAACACGGACAGGAACTGGCTTGCTACAACAGAATATTTTTATAATGTAGATAATACGAAGTCTGACATCCAGGAACGGCGTGCGCGCAAAACGCCTATAGCCCCGTTCACTTGGTTATATAACTGTTTATAAATAAGAATCTTATCCTTAAAGCCCAAAGGTCTTAACGTCGGCTGATGGATCAGTGCTCTCTGACGATCCACAGAAAAAAAACAGCCTAAATCAGGACAGATGGATTTGGAGGAAGACTACAGAACACTGGACGTGCGCGTCAGCGTGATGCTTTGCAAAATAAATGTAAAATAAATGAAGAAAAAGCCGCAGAGCATGAATGAATAAGAAAGAAATCCGGCGTCTCCGCGTTACTGAAGTTCTGGCAACAAGCTGTGACCGCAGGCAGGAGAAAGCGCTGCGGGATTGGAAGATCCGTGTGCCGTAAATACGCGAATAGAGGAGCCTTAATTAACTGTTTGCTTTCTTGTTCACATTTGAAATCATTAGCCAAGCGCCAAACAAAAAAAACATTAGAGGATTTAGTGAAACTGGACTGAACCGTGACGTCAGACCTGGAAGTCACACTTTCACTGTTTTGTGGTCATTTTAATTTAAGTTAGAATTAGTCCAGTTTTTTTAAAGAGTAATTCAACTTTGTTTATTCTTATTAAATCTGATGGAGAGTTAAACAAGAAGACTACAGTTCGCCAGTTACATGCCTAAAATTACTGGTGTTTATGTTACTTATCACACTAAGCAAAAAAATTAAAAACACCTCCTCAGTGTAACCCACTATCTTTCAATGTGACCATAGAGCTGAATCACCTGAGTGGAGCACTGTGGGGTTAATGAGTCCCATTAGCTCGGGCATCCCCGAGGGCAGGATGGCCCTATAGGACAGATGGGAGGTACAAAGGAGAGAAAAGGAGAGAAAAGACACAAACATGCAGGTGTGCTTTATAAATGCTTCAGGGAGACACCGGGGAAGAGGGGAAAAAATATAAAACCTTTAAGTTATTAAAGTTACAGAGTGACAAATAACGTTAAAGGATCTTTTAAGTTGTTTTGTTGCCATAAATTCTCAGTGTCACTGGCTGTCTGGACCACCGTACACCGAACTCCTGTTTCTGTTGTAAAATTAAAAATAATATGTATATATTTATTTAAAAATACAAAGTATAAATTTTAAAGTCATCCAAATCGGAGGGCAACACAGATGTTTTCAGATATTTGTGCATGAGAACAGATGGGGTCAGGCAGGGCTAACTTTGCATTGTATTTTCATACCACTTGTCCATCGCTTTTATTGAAGTAAATTTGCAGTTCACAATCAAACACTTTATTATTACATACAGAAAGTGCAGTGTGCTTTTTCCTGACATACTGAGTTTTCATCTGTAGACAAACTTTGGTTTTAAAAAAGAGAGAATTGTGAATTTTGTTCCCCATCACTTAGAAACTGCATTAAACAGATGTATTACAACATATAAATATGTTTCCGTGTTCATTTATAGATGGGTTTAGTTTGAGTCAGAGGTTAGGAGAAGGTGTCACCGACCTGCTGAGACAGATTTCAGGAAAGAGCTTCATAATCTTAGCTGAGTGATGTGTTAGTATAGCTATATTGTGCGTCGTTTGGCTCGGGTTTACCTCACATTCCTGTTTTCTGAAAGACTGACAAACAAGAGGTTTGAAAAAAGGCAATCCAATGCTATTAACAGCACTGTAATAGGATCAGGTCTATATCAGAGATGCACAGGTGGAGTCTGGGTGTCCACATCCTTGATTTCTCCTGGATTGTCAGCACCTCCACGTGGATCCAAAAGGCATCACAGCAGCTGCTTTCTGAGGCCTTACTGTCCTCCAAGAAGGCACCAGAGGAGCCAGACTTCCAGCAGAACAACTTTTTAATTACTTAAAGAAATCAACCGATCAAAATGAAATCTCCTAGAACTAATTCTCAACGTTGGTTTAATGATTCTACGCGTGCCCTGCGGCGTGTATGCCGCCAAGCTGAGAGGAAATGGAAGAAAGATAATCTCCAGGTATCCATTGATACTTTGCGTTCTGGAGTTTCAAATTGCTGCTAAACGTGCTAAAGCAGCCTTTTTCTCTGATATTATTGTGACCAACGGCCATAACCCTCGATTGCTATTTAAAATCTTTAGTTCAGTGGTTAATCCCTGCCCTGATATGCCAATGGTCCCATCCTCAGCTCTCTGTGAACAATTTCTAAAATACTTTACTGATAAAATTCTATCTCTCAAATCCTCACTCCCCCCAGTGGTGAGCCCTGCTCTCACTGGAGAATGTGCTTCAACTCTTCATCAGTTTGAGCCAGTGTCACTCTGTTCACTTAAGCAAATTGTCAAGCAACTGAAAATGACTAGTTCTGCATATGAACCTCTTCCACCTCGCATTGTGAAGGATGGCTTTGATGTAACTGGGCCCAGTATTCTGTTTTTAATGAACTTATCATTGTCTTCTGGCTGTGTTCCCTCTGTTTTTAAACATGCTATAGTGCAACCTGTTCTTAAAAAAAGGTGTCTTGATCATTGTGATTTCGTTAATTATAGGCCGATATCCAAACTTCCATTCCTCTCCAAAATCCTAGAGAAGATAGTTCTCTTGCAACTCCAGGCTTACCTGGATGCGCATGACATCTGTGATAAATTTCAACCACGCCACAGCACTGAAACAGCTTTGCTGAGAGTCCTTAATGATCTTCTCTTAATTACTGATTCAGGGCATTCTGCTGTATTAGTCTTATTGGATTTGTCCTCAGCCTTTGATATGGTTGACCATAATATTTTATTAACGAGGTTAGAATGCACTGTGGGCATTCGGGGTGAAGCCCTTAACTGGTTCAAATCATACCTTTTGAACAGGTCCTTCTCCGTTACCTTGGGTACTTATTCTTCCCCAACTGCATCCTTATGCTGTGGTGTGCCCCAAGGCTCTGTGCTTGGCCCAATGTTATTCTCTTTATATATGCTCCCCCTAGGCTTAATCTTTGAAAAATATAACATTTCTTATCACCTCTATGCCGATGACATACAAATATATTTTCAATTACATGATGATGACATTGCTCCTTCGTTGCACTGCTTCCTTGAGTGCATGAGAGAAGTCAGAGAATGGCTTTCAGACAATTCCCTTATCCTGAATGAAAAGAAAACGGAGATTGTGGTGTTTGGCAACCATATCCCTAGGGGCCTATTAGCTGATACCTTTGGTTCCTTTGCCACTTCTTTCTCTGACTCAGTTAGTGACCTAGGTGTCCTGCTGGATAGCTCTTTCAAATTTAACAAACAAGTATCTTCAGTAATCAAATCTAGTTTTTACCAACTTGCGCCTTATTGCTAAGGCTAAGCACTATGTCCCTCATAAAGATCTTGTAAAGCTCATTCATGCTTTTGTGACTTCTAGATTGGATTACTGTAATTCTCTCTACTTTGGTCTTCACTCCGCTCTCCTTCACAGACTTCAGCTTGTCCAGAATGCTGCGGCTCGCCTTCTGACTGGCACTAGAAAGCATGCCTCTATCACCCCTGTTCTTATTGATTTGCATTGGTTACCCATAAAATATCGCATCTTGTCGATCTTCTTAGTCTATATGTCCCTGGGCGAGCCCTCAGGTCTTCACCCCAATTACTCTTGGCTCAGCTTAGATCTAGACTTAAATCTAGGGGTGACCATGCTTTTGCCCTGGTTGCACCGAATCTGTGGAATAACCTTCCTATCACTATCCGTGCGTCAGACTCCGTTTTATCTTTTAAATCCCGTTTAAAAACTCATTTATTCAACATAGCTTTTCCATCTAGTTAGTGTCCCTGTTTTATATTTGGTTCTATTTCTTATTTATGTATTTTATCTTTTAGCTATATCTGTTCTTAGTAACTTTGTTCTTATATTCCCTTCTATTGCTGTATAATTAGTGCCCTTAACCTGATGACATATGTGGTACTTTGTTAATAGTCTTTTATTTATTGTCTTAATTGTCCTGTTTTTTATTGTAAAGCACTTTGGTGAACCGTTGGTCTTTTAAACATGCTATACAAATAAAGTTGTATTGTATCAATCCACGCTTCATATGAGTGCTTTTAAGTTATTTTGTCATACTGAGACAAAATTCATACAGAGTAGTGATGGTGCACGTGTTTCTCTTCAGAATACAGATGCTTTAGCAAGTGTAAAACAATGAATAATTGTACACTATGACCTCCACAGTCACCAGATCTCACCTCAACTCCTAGATAGGATTTTTGGTGATCCTCTCCACTTCAGCACCTGCTTGTGTGTCCCATCATATTCACTGATCTCATCATTTGAGGTACATTAGGTGCCAGTCCTAACATTAGCCTCATCTTTTTCAAACATTCTGCACAGTTTTTACCCATCAGACATCCTCTCAGGGCTGTGCAGCAGCTCCTTTGTGTTCCAGAGTTTGATGTCAGTAATGGACGACAAAAAAAACAAAACAAAAAAAAACAAAACAAAAACAAAAAAACAAAAACAAACAACCACCCCTGTTTAAAACCAAAAATTCAACTTTATATATTTAAATGTTAATGTCTTGTCAGAAATTCATCAAGAATAGCACTAAACCACTAAAGCTCATTTTCCTTTTCAGTAAATAACTAATCTACTCCTCTAGATCGGTCTTCATACGTTTCTGTTCAGATATAAAGGAGGAACAGGAGACTGAATCTCACAAACGAAGGACTTTATTCCACCACTGCAGTACTTTAGTACTACAGACAAGCAAATACATTCACACCTTTACTCCATTAAACCCAAGAACAGAACAGGGAATTTGAAAAAATAGAAAAGAAAAATAAAGGAAAAAAGCATTGGTCTCCAATTTAAATCTTTTGCTCTATGTGGGACCTTTCCTCAGGCGTATTATGGGGGATGGCTACATGACGAAACCAGAGTCACAGAGAATACAATGCCTTTTTGTGCATTTGTAACTCAGGAGTAAGAAGAATGTGGGCAATGCGACAGTTCAGCGACACCCAAGTTTACTCCTTGCTAGCCATGTGGGCCATCAGGTCGCAGACACGGTTGCTGTATCCAAACTCATTGTCATACCTGGCGAAGAGGGGAGAGGTTAGCAGGAAACACTGGGAATAAATAGAAAGACACGAAAGCAACCAGTGTTGAAGACGTACCATGAGACCAGCTTGACAAAGTGGTCGTTGAGGGCAATGCCAGCACCGGCATCAAAGATGGATGAATGGCAGTCACCGTTGAAGTCTGTGGACACGACCTTCAGGACAGGGAGAAGAGTGTGGCACATCAGCAAGGAAGTCCACAGACAAAATGTAGCCATGAAGTGAGAAAGCTTAGGCTGTACCTGGTGCTCTGTGTATCCCAGAATGCCCTTCATGGGTCCTTCAGCGGCAGCCTTCACAACCTTCTTGATGTCATCGTATTTGGCCTGAAAAAGCAAAGCAGTTTTATTTGCATTTTTTAAAGAAATAAAAAAAACACAAGAAGTGAACCAAATGTGTAAATCTGAATTTAAAATGGGTGGATGTCTTTGATTTTAAAAAAGGAAATTTCTAGATCAATATTTTGTAAATTGCATGCGTGATTACTCACTGGTTTCTCCAGACGGACTGTCAGGTCAACCACTGACACGTTGGGGGTGGGGACACGGAAGGCCATGCCAGTCAGCTTGCTGTATTAAAAAAAAAAAAACAAAAAAAAAAAAAACCATGTTTTACTTGAGTACTGGAGCATTTCTTCACCTTTACAAAGCAAAATATTGTTCTAAATTGTACATTAAAGTAGTGTTTTATTTGCACTGACCCATTGAGCTCAGGGATGACTTTGCCGACAGCTTTGGCAGCACCAGTAGAAGCAGGGATGATGTTCTGGCTGGCGCCACGGCCATCCCTCCACAGCTTGCCAGAGGGACCATCCACGGTCTTCTGGGTGGCAGTGATGGCGTGAACTGTGCTCTAATAGACAAACAGAAAGATAAAAATAGGAGGACAATTAAAAATGTAGTTTAAACATCATTTCTTCAAAACTGTTCAAGTGCTGTGTATGAATTCCTACCATCAGGCCCTCAATGATGCCAAAGTTGTCATTGATGACCTTGGCCAGAGGTGCCAGGCAGTTGGTTGTGCAGGAAGCATTGCTATGGAGAAAGAAATAACATCAAGTTTTTAAAATGAAATGTTTTAAATCAATGAAATTAATTATAAATGCAAGATCAGTAAAGACCGTCACAACTTTCATTAGAATAAATGTGTAGTTATTCATTGTGTTCAAAATATATTCCTCCATCTGTGATTTTGGCAAAACACATTTATCTCCAAATATGCCAAAAAGATTCTTACCTGACAACCTTGAGGGAGTTGTCATACTTCTCGTGGTTGACACCCATGACAAACATGGGAGCGTCAGCGCTGGGTGCAGAGATGATGACTCTCTTGGCACCACCCTTCAAGTGAGTCTGCGGGATGGCGTTGAAATCATTCAGTTTCTTTTTTGCACATCACATATGGCATACAACCTTATTCTGCATTCAAATTTGACATGATTTAGCACTTACGGAGGCCTTCTCAATTGTTGTAAACACACCAGTGGACTCCACCACATACTCTGCACCAGCCTCACCCCATTTAATATTGGCGGGGTCCCTCCTGAAGAAAAAAAAATTGTTACAAGGAAAAAAAAAAAAAAAAAAAAAAAAAAAAAAAAAAAAAAAAAAAAAAAATAGGGGTTATCTCTGAAACCATTACACAAATTAATAGTTTATACAAATACAGCAGGTGAACTCAACTTACTCATGGAAAACAGTGATTTTGTGTCCATCGATGACCAGCTTGTCTCCCTCAGCCTTCACTTCGCCTTTGTAGCGGCCGTGGGTGGAGTCATACTTGAACATGTAGACCTAAAGAGGGGATAAGGAGAACTCTTTAGTCAGGCTTCACAAAAACTGGGGGGGGGTGCGCTGGAAAAAAAAAATAAATTCAATTGGTAACCCATGATCTATTTTTTTTTAATTAACTTTAACTTGCACACCTCACTTAAAAAGTGGTATGTTAAGAGAACAGCTTTCTGCTTTACTGATCAGGTGAGTGATCATCATTTAAAAACATTGCATTTCTTCACCTCACAACTTAAATATCCTTTTTTACATATGTGAAATTAATGTATGTGAAGTGTGTTCCTGGCTCCAAAAACCCACATTTTACATTTACCCAGTTTACTAAAAAAAATAAATAAATAAATAAATAAATAAATAATAATAATAATAATAATGAAATTAATACTGGACATGGAAAAAAAGTCCAACAAGTATTTGACAAATAATTTTACTAGAATTATGTTATTCTAACATTCAGTCATACAAAGCTTGTGCCGAGTTCGAGTTAACGCTTTATATTCCTTTCTTTTCCTCCTGGACTGACCATGTACTCCAGGTCGATGAAGGGGTCATTGATAGCGACAATCTCCACCTTCTTGGAGTGGAAACCAGCACGGGTCACCAGACGACCGATGCGGCCGAATCTGAAAAATGAACAGAGGCGTTTCTCATTCTGGCCAGTAGGTGGAGACATCACACCACATTAAACTGACTACAGTCACGTCTTTGAGTTTCAGTGAATTAAGGTGCTTGTTAAGATGATAAATACTGAAATAGATTTAAAAATAATAATAATAATAATAATAATAATAATAATAATAATAATAATAATAATAATAAGTCAGAGCAGAGTTTAATATTTAGTCTGAGGCTTTCCTGTAACAGTTTAGATTTTTCTTTTGTGTGGGGAGAAACCTCCCCAGGAGACCTGACACCACTGTAGGAGAAAGGCCAGGGTTCAAGAGGAGGGGCTGAGGGGGGTGTGTGTACAGCTTATGGCTTTTCTCTCTGAGAGGCTAAAGTCGAAATTAACCTCCAATGTGGTAATCCTGGTTACGCAGTGCACTGTTTGAACAACAGCAGAGTTACTTTTTAACCACAAGTCCAAAAATCCTGGCACACAGATACACTCTGTCCTGAGAGCCCAGGAAGAGAGGCGGGTGGATGACAAATTATTGAAAACAAATGCGTAGATCAGCATCAGAACATGTGTGCTCATTGACATTTAGGTTGCATAGGTCGTCTTTCACTAGCTGATGACCCCAAGGTCAAAGGCACTGGCTATTTTGTATCTGCAGAGGGCTAAAGTTCAAAGACCAAGAAGAACATGAGAACAGCCGGCTGACGGCCCACAGGTGTCACCATTAAAATAACACCAGTTTGTATAAGGAAGGAAAAAAAACTGTTTTAAAGGCTAATTTTAAAAATAGAACCTCCAGTAAAGTGAAAGGACAGAAGAGCAGCCTGAGACAAGTTTTATGAAGCTGTTCCCCAATACTGAATAATGTGAAATGTTATAGATTAATCCTTAAAGTGCACTGAACTGCAGACTTGCAGTGTACTGGACTGGGCCTCCATTTAAATAATCACAAATTATTCCATACACTTGCCTAGTATCTTGCATACTTCCTGCATTCTTTAATACAGGAGTTCATAAAACACATTTTAACAAGCCTGGAAACCTGAGCCAAGACAGCAGTGTGGCAACCATTCTCCACTGATGAGAGGGTGTGGTGGTGGGAGTTGCAAAGAAAAGTCCAAAGCTGAACCTCAGTGTGTGTTGCTCATTTGGTTTAATTAGAAAGATTTAGAGGAAGTGAAGGGGATGATCATTCTTACCCATTGATACCGACTTTCACCATTTTGCCTGGGTTGGTTTAGTCCTCTGGAGGAAAGAAAATGAGAGGAGAAAAAGGGTAGCATTGCGAAATTTATGAGGTCCTTTATTAGCATTAACTTGATGATAGCTACTTGGACTGCAGGTTAAGATAAGTGAAGACAACTTCAAGAACAACATGTGAAAAGTATTCTACTGATAAGCTATCTGTGATCACAGTCCAAGAAAAACTCAAAGCTAATCTGCATCGAGGGAAAATGTTCAAAGACTCTGCAAAACTAAAAGTATAAATGACTTACTAAACATATTTAAATCTCTTGTCCTGCTAAACTTCAAACGTAAAGATGATGTAAAGTGAGTTTCTTTTGACTTTTTGTCCACGTGTGCTTTAAAATTAGGCACAAAGTGTGTGAATGGGTGAATGACTGGATATGTAAAGCGCTTTGGGGTCCTTAGGGACTAGTAAAGCGCTATATAAATACAGGCCATTTCCAATTAAGCTCATGCAGATTTTTCCAGGTGATCTAAATCAGCGCGTTGAGTCATGCAGCCTGAAGCCATTAAAGTATTTGAAGGTATTTACCGTTTGTGAGGGGCCTCTGTCTGTCTTGGGACTCCGGATGTGAGTGGGGAAGAGCAAAGTTAAGCTGTGTGTTTTATGACTGACCGAGGTGTGCAGCCACGCCCCCATCAATGGTCACCACTCCTCGCCCCGCCCCCTCTGAATGTCAAGGTCGTCAGATGCACAGAGACATGCAGACTGGCTGCTGCAACTTTACTTTTAAAAAGCTCCCGTCTTATAATCTAAGCTCTGCTACGCATTAAAGGCCTGAATCTGGGAAATATTTAACTCATTTTTCATTATTCCAGCAGCCCGTGCCATCAGGCCTGCTTTGTGTTTCCACTTTTAAGAGGACCAGATATAGATACCCACATATTAGAGTCCTCAGATAGTGGACTGAAAAAAGAGAGGGGTCCCTCTCTCTGACCTTCTCAGTAAATACAGACACAGAGGGAGCAAACGAGGGATCAAATCTCTCCTTCATGGCTGTGACATTTAATGTCCAAAGACCATGACCCTTTGCTCTGTTGCTACTTTTCTTTTTCTGCTGCTCCATCCCTTCAGCAGAAGTCAAAAGTTGAACTTTGGTTACCTAACATGAGCACATGATCACAGCGCGCATGTGCACAGGAGTAGATTTACTCAGCTGAATTTTGGCTTTATCAGGTTATTTGGTAACCGCTGAAACACGTCATCGGGTGGTAGGTTATTTTGTCAGGTTATTTTGTCTCGGTGCTGCAGGATTAACTGTTTTCCCTGCTGTTATCTGTTTTTTTAAGTACATTTTTGTCTTTTTATGGCAACAGTGTTGACACAGAAAAGAAAGGAGGCCGGGATATATTAAAAATAAATCCAAATAATGAGGGTGTCACTTTAAACCAGGAGGCCAGTCAGTCCCAATCTTTCACTAATACCCCCTGCCACTATACTGGGCCTTAGCAGCCGGCACTCCTGATAGTGAATCCAAACCTGGCATGGCATCTTGTCACCAGAGAAGCATGTGAACTTCCAACACAATGCAGGTCTAACTGGATAAAATAATAATATTTAATAACTTTCATTTTCTACTTTTTTGCTGCCCACAGGGTCAGCAGCAGACCTGCAGACGTGTCGTTCTGCACCACAACTGGACAGTGATGGTTTGTTTTATGGCTGCTGTCCAACAGTTCAGGCATAGCTGAACTACCACCACCCCGAGTGCATGCATGCCAGTCTTGGCCTCTGCTTTGCAGCTTAAGGTCAAAGAGGGGAAGTAAAGGTCAGGCTAAGATTAGACACTAGCTGCCTAGTCAACACTTGGGCCATGTCTGTACTGTAAATGCTGCCTCACTCAGATCACATGTTCTTTTCATATTACAACAGTTGAACTCGACCCACTGTAGACAGGCAGCAGCCACACAGCCATGGAGTAAAACAAGTGTGGAAAGGACTGTTTTACTTAAGACAAACGTGAGTTATTTCTCAGCTAGAACTGAAAAACGTGTTTGAAACACGAACTTTAAACTAGAGTATCTACTGTAAACAGGCTCTTTTTTTGTTCAAGTTTATTTTATCAGCAGCAGGAAACAAACTGTATCAACTGCACATTAGTGATCAGCATGCAGGCACGTCTGCATGTAGGAGAGGCTACATTTGTACAGTTTGTCTCCTTAAAGCACTGTGTAAAGTCCAAAGAGCAGCTGTGTGTGGCAACGAGCAGATGAACAAGAGGAGATTCATACTGCCATCTTGTGTTGTGGTTCAAGCAGCCACCTAATTTATTTTTTATGTCAACCCAAATATCATAATTAGCACAAGTACTACAATGAGCATATGCTGAATATTAAATGTGAGGTTTCTGTGTAACAGAGAATTCTTAAAAACAAAACACTGAGCAACATGTTTCTTAATGAGTTTTTTGTAATACCATCATGATCACTCGACAGCTGTTTCATGTATTGCTGTGAAACGGGTGCAAATGCATCTCATCTTTTTGTGGTTCTGTTCTTCTAAACTTAAATGTGACCTGCCCGGGGAAGGGGGGGGGCGTCAGCCTCAGATGAAAATAAAGGGACAGTTTTAAAATTATTTCTTTATACCTTAAAAAGAAACCAAATTTCTCCAAGAGGATTTAGGCAAGACTTACGTATCCATAGGGACTGTAAGATCCCACGTATAAGACCGATGAACAGTTAACATACAACAAAAGCTCAACTTTTTTTTAGCAAAAGTTAGAGTTTGGGGTATGCTAGCAGGGTTCTGAAGTGAGGAGACTTACAGTTTGTCTCATAAATCAGAAGCATGCCTGCAGTAGAAAAAAAATCCATTTATAATTAGAAGAACATAATCCTAACAGTCAAGCACAGAGATGGCTCTGCGCTGTTGTCAGGGTACTTTGCTGCTGCTGGGAGTGGTAAATCTGTGTGGCTGCCATAGTTTATGTTTTAAATATCAGACGAGTTACAAGAAGAGACATTCTCTCAGGGAGTAAATCAAAGCCTGTTAATTATTGGACTTTCCAGTAAGACAATGGCCTCAAGTGTGAGTATAAGTCAACTAAAGCTTTCTCCAGCCATCATCCCTGAATAAAAATCTTTGGTAAAACACCATGCTCTAAAAAATCATCCACCCATATATCCAGTTTCTTAAAAACAGTGGGCCTTGGAGCTTGTCCAGTTGTCATAGGTCAAAAGGTGTGGTACGCCTTGGACAGAGTGCCGGTCTATACCAGGGCTAACACAGAGATACAGACATTCACACCCACAAACAATTTTGAGTTACCAGTTAACCTAAAATGCATGTCTATTATACTGTGGGAGGAAGCCAGAGAACCCACACAGCCACAACGAGAACATGCAAACGCCACACAAAAAGGTCCCAGCCAGCTGCTGGATTCCAGCCCAGACCCAGTGTTAACCACCATACTGCCGTGTCACTTCATGCTTAATCTACCATTCACCAAAGTCAAAGCTGGCGTGTTTTACTTTATTATAACCAATAGAATAATCTATAGTCATGGAGATTTTTCGTTGGGAGTGACGGAGATGGACAGGATTAGAAACGAATGCATCAGAGGGACAGCTCAGGTCGAGCAGTTTGAAGACAAAGTTAGAGAAGCAAGGCTGAGACGGTTTGGACATGTGCAGTTGAGGGACAGTGGATGTATTAGACAAAGGATGTTGAGAAGGGAGCCAGGCAGGAGGAAAAGAGGGAGACCTCAGAGGTGGTTTAGGGACGACAGAGGGTTGGTGTGAGAGGGGAGGATGCTGTGGGATAGGGTGCAAGGCAGCCAAAAGAAGAAAATATACCCATTACAATCACTTGTAGGTTTTCTGGGTAAGTGAAAGGCTGTGGCAGGCAGAATATGTTTATAGAGATGTACATTTATTTAAATGTTAGAAAATTGTGAAAAAATATAAAAAGGTCATAACAATTTCTCTGTTTTTGAGAGCCCTGATCGACACCTTCAAATTGACTTTTTTTTAGATCACAAAACAGAAGCCAAACATTTGTAGTCCCTCAATGTGTGAAAAACAGAAAACAGGTGGAACCAGAGAAATGCTGGCCATTAATTTTCAGTCAGCTGTTTAGGCTCTGATGATTTTCTGATGTTAGTAAGCAGTGATTTGCCATTATTAAACTTTTCCAAGTTTCTCTAAGTCTGCTGCTGGTTTGGAGGACCTTGAATTTTAGGACACAGTGAAAACCTAACATGTTTTTATTGCGTACTACATGAGCTTCTCACAAGTTTGTGCATTACTAGCAAATTACGTCATAGTGTCGACTGTTAGATTTGATATACTTAACAGTGAACATCCTTAAAATATGTCGATTTTTACAACTCTGTTCCTACACAGATTATTTTATGCATTCATGCCATCTAATTCTGTAAGCATATTTTCTAAATGTTAAATCTAATTCTATTTTAGCTTATAGGGAAAAAAATTTGCATTTGTTTTTCTTCCCTGGGAACTTTGTTGTAATGCCAGAATAAAAACAGTTTTGGACGCTGCAGCTGATCTTCAAATGTTGACCACTTTTGCCAGAACGACGAGGGAAGAAATGAACTTCCTCCAACAGTCACGAGAAAAATTAATTTACAAGAGTTATTATATCTGTCATGAGAATTTGATGCTCCGTTTTGAAGGACAAATTGAGATGACGTGTGTGAATACAGAATGAACCATGTGGGCTTTACATGCAAGGAGGGAACTGCATTTTATGCGGGGTTGAAGTTAAAAAAATTAAAAAAAAAAAAAGAAAGAAAGGGAGAAAAAAAACAGAACGCCACAAATGTCAAATCCATTTATTCATGCAAATCATAAGTAAACAAAAATAAATTGCAGAAATTTCTGATGTCATCATTTTTTGACTATCCACATCTATCACGGCTGCTTTTAAGCAAAATCACCTGTCCACAAAAGGTCTAAACGTTTACAGAGTTGCAGACAAAGCTAGAAGTACGGAAAGTGCTAAATTACTTGAAAAATAAGCCCAGAAATTGATGGTGATCATTTGATGTAAACACAGCACACATGTTCTAATATTCAGGTTAACATTTACATATGGAATAAACTGTGAAGCATCTGATCTACACTGGATGAAACCACATTAGCAGCACTGTAAGTTTACATCATACTACACGCATGTAAACATCCTTCTCTGCAGGTGAATGCCTATGCATGTGTGTTTCCTAATAATCTAAGAAGGATGTAAGCAGTCTTTAGTTTCCTCCTCTGTCTCCACTAACAGCCCAGTCCACTCATAGACCCGATCCGATCCAATTTCAGGCCAAAGCATCCCCGGTTCCACCCCCTCCGTGACCGATCCGGTTCTGCTCGCTTTTGGTTGGCCAGGGCGCCCTTCAGCAGACGGAGCCAGGGGGTCTCGGGCTGAGTTTGTGCATCAGCCCATTTGGGGTATTCAACAGCTTTGGACCCGGAGGAGAGGGTGGACTGCTCCTCTGCTTGGCTGTTGAGCATGTTCTCCAGGTCGTCCAGGGTCAGAAGATCATTGTAGCGTTCCAGAAATTGCTCCACAAACTGCACAGTGGAAAAAAGAAGAAGACGACGATGAAATTTAATTGTCAGGGAGTGTACAAGGGACAATAATTCAATCAGTGATACATTTCATTACTCTCTCTCTGCTTATTCTTTCCTGTTCTGCCTGTCCTCCTTTGTGGACTCTCCTTGATTCACTCTGAATTCTCCTCAATCTATTTTTTTTAATCCAGCTCTTTACATCCACTCCAATCTCCTCTTGTACCTGCACAGCATCAGGAGAAGGATGCAAAGCACGAGCCTCTGTGATCTCCAGGGGAGTCAGGAGGAGCAGAGCGGCACAAAGCAGCACAGGGCACAGCATGGCAGCAGATGAGGATGAGGAGCAGGAATAACTGGAATCACACCGGTTCAGAAGGTTCAAACACTGATGAAATCCTGGAAAAAATTCACATTATTTAATATAAATAAACTTCAACAATTTAATCTCCACTAGTACTCCACAGACAATTTGATAATTTAGTGTCTAAATTACATCTTTTATTGTGTGTTCACAGATTAACATTGCTGCGCAGTAACAAGTGACGCAAGTAAATATGCACAGCAAATATAATGTATGCACAGGGCATCTAACTGAAGGCAACTGGCAGTAAATCGAGGTCAAAAGAACTCAAATTCATGAATCTTAGAAAATAAAATTGACAACACTTGTAATCGTTATTTGAAGAGAAAAACATTCATTTTTGCAGCATCTTAAATTTTAAAAAATACATTATTCATAATTCTAAAATTTCAAAGAGCTTCTGAAATGTTAATTCTCTATATTTTTACAGATATTAAAAAACACTGGAGTTACTGTGTAGCAATTTCTCTTGAATGTAATGCAAGATTTTATTTTACCATCTTTGGGATTTGCTAATTCTAACAGATAACTATGAAAGAGGAAATTTAAGAGCACTCACCTGTTGTTTGGTTCTTTCTCAAAGATCTTGGTGTCTTCTGCTATTACAGACTCTTCTCCATCTCTCTCGGTCTCTCAGCTTCCTCTCACTTGTTGGCACCTGCTGGGAGCATCACTATCTCACTCGACTGACTCCTCCTATTCTTCGCCTTCGCTCACTGATGGAATTGGAGGGATGATTTTCTTCCTCTTGCGTCTGTCCCTTTGGCAGTGGCTGAATGCTGGGGCATCAGCTGGGATGCTGCAGAGGTTTTGTAGAGCCAGAGACACCCTCCGCCCCCAAGCACCACCACCCCCACATCATCTTCCTCCTCAACATCATCATCTTTTCTTCTTTGGAGTGATGTCATAGCCTTGTAGAGCCATTGTCATTGCCAAGGTGACTGTGTAGTTTGGACCACGTTAACCAACTGGCCTCAGCCTAAGCTGAGGTCAGAGGGCTGCAATTCAGCTGATGCCTTGTCAAAAGTGACCAGTGGCTGTAAAGCTTCACATATTTCAGTCACGACTTAATCTGAATTATACCTTTCCCATGTGGTGACAACACTCTTTGTGCATATTAGCCACCCTCTCTCTCCTTTGTCTCTGTGGTCTTTCCCAGCATGCACTGACCTCCCCTCTCTGTTGGGTTAGTTACAGTCTGTCAGTGCCATCTGCTCTTGGACCCCCTGCCGACAAATTACAACACTATCAGGAGCTGCGCGATCCAATGCATTGACCTTAAAGGTCAGCAGCCTGTGATTATTTCAAGTAAATAAACCCCCTCAGAGATGTTCATCAGAAACATGTAATCAGTTGTTTTAGTCTTAATCTTTCACAAACAAGACAAATTCATCTGTGCACAGTACCGACTAAAGTTTAAAAACTAAACATTTACTTCTATTTGCACACTTAGCACCCACTGAATACATTTAAACCATCATTTGTCCTCTGATAAAAACTGAGCCGCTTTTGCAATCACATTGTTATCATCCTGCTGCTGGTAAGTGTCTTTACATAACGTATCAAATCGCACATACAGAAAAACGCACCCCTCTCATGTTTTCGGAGAGGACAATGTGTGGGAGAGGGAGTAGGCGAAAAGGAGAGAGATTAGTGATGAGGCAGGGGGGAGGAGGAGGGGAGGGGGGTTAAACTACCGTGTGTGTGATGTCAGTGGAGAGAGGAGCGCTGGAAGAAAAGTAGGCAGGGGAGAGTAGGAGGAGGAGGAGAAAGGGATGGAGAAAAGCACCAGGCAGAGAGCAGAGGGAGACCTACAAAAGAGATTGATTACAGGAGAACAGAGGCGGCCAACTAGGCAACAGCAAATGTGTCAGACAGAACAAGAGAAAAAATAAAATGCAATCGTAAATAAAAAAAACAAAACACGCTTACTGGCGTGAAATGTGGTCATCAGAGAAAGACTGAAACCTGAAATTGTTGAAAACAACATATGAAAGGAAAAGAGAGCTGAGGAAGGTGAAGTAGGGAACCATGTGGGGTAGTAATACTGTCTGGGCAAGCTGTGGCAGCCCATTAAACACCGCTGTCCAAACATGATCCAAGCAGACATTCAAAGCAGTTTGTAATGATGGCATAAATTTACTCGACATAACCCAGCGGACTCACAAGCGTTCACACATGTGAGCAGAGGAATAAAACTGAGACAGGGAGGTTTCTTTTTTTCTTTTTAATGAAAACCAGAACCAGGTTTATTAAAAGGCTACTTGATTTTGTGTCTTTACACATCATCATGCGTAGTTTAGAATTGGTGCCAAGTACCAATATTAAAAGAAAAAAAGTAAAATAAAAAAAACAACAAGTACAATGTTTCATTACAGATAAAAAGATTTCCAAAGATACACAGAAATAAGATAAAAAACGAGGACAATCAGAGTCAGTTTCTGAGGCGAGCTCGTCGAGACGTGCGTGCGATGGGTGTTGTCACTTTAGGGGTCTCGCTCTCTGCCATCATAGCATCTGATGGAGGTGGAAAAAAAAGAAAAAAGGAAATTGAAACATAATGAAGTGGGACGAGTACTGACAATGTCTGGGAACAGCCATGCACTATAAGAACAGCTGAAAAACCCACACAAGAAATATTCAGGAACAGATTCAAGTCTAATTATTTTAAAATATATTTTTGCAACTCAGAAGTGTTTCAGTAACTCAAGTCTAATCAAAAGCTTAAAAAAATAATCTTACCTGAAACACTTTGTCTAATTAATCATGGAAATCAAAAGATAACTGGAGATGATAATAGTTCTCTGGAAATGGTGGTTAGTTTTTCATGTCGTGTTGTTTTTAAAAAAAATTAAATCCTTCAAAAGATATCCACAGATCTCGGATTAGTGCTGCAACAATGCACATCTCACTTTTTAGACCCACAGAGGTCCAACAGCCTTAAATCGTCTCAGCTGCTGCTCCCCAATCTCAGTCTAGTGGTCTAAGTACTCTGAACTCTGGTGTATTGATCCAAAGAATGTTATTGATTTGTAACACTTGATTTATAGCACTATGTCAACTCTACAGTGCAGCTTATCTCACTGCACATTGTAGCGACACACACCTCACCTAACCACAACACCTGCCATAGGTCTGACTGGCGCTTTTTTTCTCTGAACATAACTTTGTCAGTCAGCTATGAAATCATTGTTTATTAGCTCCTAATTCAACATGAAGCAGCTCGGAGCAGAGCAGACACACCAGAGGACAAATATAATAATGATGGCATCGCACACGATGACGGAGATTCAATGCAGTACTATAAATCACGTTTTACAAGCTAATGAGACAAATTCAATACACTGCAGTGACAAACAGAGCATACTAAACACTTACTAAAATCCAGCGAACTGGACGACAAAAAGTTTCTACTTAAATAACGGAAAACTGTCATTTGCTATTATCTGACATGTTACAATTCAATGGATATAATGAGGAAAAAAATGAATTGCCTTAAAAAGATGTATTTAGATGACAAAATGAATCAGCAGATGTATATTAAAAAGGGGCTGAGTGTGCTCCAGATTCTGATTCTTGGAGAGGGAGAGTAGCTTTGCATGACGCAGGTCTAAACTATCCTTATTTGTCTTCTACTGAGCCCCTCACATCATCCTTTTAAATAAGGCGTTTTAGCTTATTTAATAGGATGCTTAAGTTAACTTTGTGATTTGCTGCTCCTTGCAAACATAAGGTGGGTATCTACCACACAAGATTGAAAAAAAAAAAAAAAAAGAAAGAAGGAAAGAAAAAAAACGATTAAAGGAGGGGAAAAAGCTCAACACGTCCCCTTTAAGGAAAATAATTTTTGATTCCAAACAACTGATCCGCTGCAAAAAGTAATTTCCTACAAAACCCATTAAAACCATTTGCAAATTAAGTGTAATAGTGACTTAATGAAGTGGCTTCACTCACCCTCTTCATCCTCCTCCTCATCACTGCTGAAGGTGACTGCAGGCTTCTTAGACTTGCGAGATTTGTGAGGCGTGACAAAACTGTCATCACATTTTGAAACTGAGGGCTTTCGCTGACCTGCAATAAAAATAAACATAAAATTTATTGTGTAACTAAAATGAGAAACAACAAGGTTCTTCAAAGCAGACTGACTCCTGACCTCGCTTTGACTTCAGCCGGCCTCTGGTGGGCGCAGGTGTTCGCGTGACTGTCTTCTCAGCAGACACTTCTGCTTTCTGGTTTTCCTCATCCATCTCTGGGCTTTCCACATTCTCCAGTCCCCGTGTGTGAACTGCAGTCAGACGCTGTTCAAACTCATCTACCTGAGCCTGGAAAACAAAGTTAACATTAGCATGGGATGGATTGAACTGGCATTTTATCCTTCACTGACCACTTAAACATTCAGCAAACCAGAGTCTTCTAATACAGACATTTCCCTCATCTCTATTCACACCAAAGGACAGATCATGAAGTTAGCAACACACCCAAGCCCCACACACGGGGCGATCCGCGCTAACTCACTAACCGAGATTTGCCGCGTTAATGCAGTTATGGCGTTAACATCATTTTAACAAGATTAATGCTGACAGCACTAGTTTTGTTTTTTTAAATGATTTTACAAGTATTGTAGTCAGACTCTAAAAAAAAAAAATTACACACAGGAAGCAGAAGGCAGCGTCTGGATATGAAGCCCAGAAGCCTTGACACAATGACTACCCCTCTGGGGCCATTAGGGTACGACAGCCGACGTGTCCCTGGATGGGTAAATGGCATGTAAATTAAGTAGTAGATCGGCCAGATCACAGTCCATCACAGTCTGCAGGTTATTGTGCATAAAACAACAAATGTGACCCTTGCCCTTGAGCACAGTTTGGGTGAAGGACTCTTGGAGTAGTAGCAGATCTTGTGCATCCATCTCAGACAGATGGATGCACATATGCGTCATCATATCATGAGAATATTGGTCCTCAAACCAAATGAGCTGAAAAGATCTCAATGAACAGCAGCATAGGAGGGAATTCTTTGGGTTTGTTTTTATTTGTTCAACCACCAGAAGCTTCTTTTGTTGAATTGCCTTTTGAGTTTTACGCATTTAAGGCAGAAAAAGCAGAGCCACTTCAGGTGCTGCCAAACAGTAAGGAAAACAGTTTGACCATGTAATTTATTACTGAATTTAACTCAATTTCCCTTCACTGCTTTAATGTAAGCAGTTACTTATTAGCAATTTGTACGCCTGCTAATAGAAGCTTTTGATCACAGACAAAGTATCCACCGTTCCACTTTAAGTCTCACGTCTGTGTGGATCACACAGATGGCTGGTAAGCATTCCTGTCATAGCTCTCTGAAGTTGGTCCAAAGGGTGCACAGACAGGTGCAATGGACTGGTTCTTATATAGCGCTTTTCTACTCTGAGCACTCAAAGCACTTTATACAACTAATTCATTTACCCAATCACACCTATTCACAGAAGCACTTTTTCTAAGCTGTTAGTGCCTATCTAACATTCACACACATTCACACTTCGTTGGATCGGAGAGCAACATGGGGTTAGTATCTTGCCCAAGGATATTTGGCATGCAGACTGGGATCGAACCACCAACCTTCCGGTTAGTAGCTGACCTGAGCTACACGTGACCACGTGGTCACTGCAGAACTGACTTAAACAGGGAATAATATACCTTAAACTGTGCTTTAGCCCCTCTACGGAGCTTGGCGGTGATGGAGAGCAGAGGCTGGTAGACGCCCGGTTCAGTCAGCTTGTCACTGTAACACTCCCAGCATTCCTGCAGCCTCTTGAAACCACGCTCGCACATGGAGAGCAGAGACAGAGACACGGCCAAGTCACACCACTGACGCTCTGTCCTGAGGAGAGAAAGAAAATCTGAACATGAGAAATTGTGGGGGGGAAACCTGACTTAAGAAAACAAAGTGCATAGAAATTCTAAAACTCAATAAAAAAAAGCTCATTCCTCATGAACATTGCATTGCCCTGACATTTAGACCAAATCTCATTTTCCCAGAACCTTCTTATATCCAAATTCATTTTGCCAACGTATAATATAAAATGCCCTTCATTTGAGCTCTGATAATGGATGGAGTATGAGTCAGAAGCTAAAGCATGGCCAGGCCAATTGTTCTGTCTACAGTCCCCAACCATACAGGAAGACAGTTTCCATGACAAAATCGGTGAATAAGAAGATGTAAGTGTAGGTGACAGGTGAAGTGAACTGTGAATTTGCTTTAATTGTCAAAGCTCTCAGTGAAAACACCCACTAATTACCCACACATCCACCCCTGCTTCACACACAATTACAGCAGGACACACAAGAAAGTAGAAAGGAGATGGTAAAGAAAAAACAAAACAAAACAAGGGATCCAGGTTAGAGGTGAGGATGGGAAATAAATGGAGGAAGAGAACTCACTTTGCAGTTCTAAAGCGCTGACACAGTTTCTCTACTAGAGACTCAGTCTGCCTTTCTTTAGTGATGTAGGAGAACAGCTGTCTGCAAACAAACACACAATATAACATTTATTAAACAAGAAAGAACATTTAGTTGTTGAATTTCTCCTAAAAAAAATTCTTAAAGTCAAGTGAGAGTGGGGTCGTCTGTATATTTATACTGTAGGTGCCACTGAGGTGTTATTTTTAATATTGTAAAAATGTTTGAATTTGTTAACCTACCTCTTCTACATTGCAAAAGGTATATAGGTATTATATCTTGTTCTGACATATCCGAAAACTAAATATTTTGTTTAAAAACTAGCTTTGCTTCTTATCCATTCATTAAAAATATTAAAAAACTATAATTAATTACATTAGAACATTTGCAGAATATTTGTCATAGATGGAACCAGACTAAGGAACCGTGTAGTAAGTATTCTTGTGTCTAAGATAATGGGGTCATAATGACAGTAGTCATTTCAGTTGCCAAAATAGCTTGGTTGCTTGGGGGTTAAACAAGGCGTCATTTGCATCATTTGCCCCAAGTCTGCGGTCTGCTTCACAGTTGATGCAGTAAGAAAACGAAAACACGACATGGTACACAGCTGTGCATCTCACTTCATAATTGTGTTGAAGTCCTCTGAGCTCATGCCTCTCTCTGGGTCGGACAGGCGGCTGATGATGTCTGGGAGCAGGTTGTATATCGCATTGTCCTGATGGGTAACACAAAGAACATGGTTAAAAACACTCCCTGTCACTCAGACTCCATGAAGCCTTCTGGATGTGGTCTACCTTTGTAGCAAGCTCATTGAAAAAGTTCAGGGCCAGGCTGTTAATGTGCGAGTCAGGGTCAATTAGCAGTACGGCCACTTCACTGACTTGACCTTTGACCTTGAGGACATCCTTAAGCACCAGCTGAGTGAGAACAGTCACAGCTGTCTGCCTTACTGAAGGAACCTCGTCACTCAGCCTGAAAGATGGAGGAAAAAATAATAATAATTAGACAAAGTATTTCCTTCGTTACGCATCATTTTGATCTTCTAATGATCGGAGGTCGATTTTCCATTAATGGGAGAAATGTGTATTTTCAAAGCCCAATTCAATGATATCTTTTAAATTTAATTTTCCGATTTGATTATTTACTGCAAATTATTTCCTACAGCCCACTCTTTGGGAATCCCCTTTAGAAAAAAGTTGCACTCTACAAACCATGATAGCTTTTTTACAAAGCTGCATTTTGCCATAGTCATACTCTTAGCTAAACACAAACAACATGTTGGCGTACACAGAAACAAAAATCATTCTGATATTTAGCAGGTAAGAAAACTAAGATGCTTTTCCATCTTAATTAAATATGCCAGCTTTGATCGCCAGCAGTTAACACAATACAGTTAGCGCTGAGGGAACTATCAGGTTTCAACATTGGCAATAGGTTAAGAAACAGAAAAATCAGTCAAACTGTTCTGGGATAATGTTCTCAGGTTGTGACATCCCAAAGGACCCCAGAGTGGCGTTTCTGGGTCTCATACCTTGTGGCAGGATTAGAAGCACAGTTACCTACTGTTTCAAATTTTGACTATTGCAAGTAAAACAAAAGAAACTAGAGACTAAAGCATGGATGATAGAAAACTATACAATTTAAAACACTGGTCAAAAGGTTAGACTATAGCAAGTGCTCCCGTTGCTACTAACTATGTCAGATTATTGTGCTGTAACCATTTTACTTCTGACCGGGTTTTAGGCACTCCAGTAGAAGATAGTGTGTCAACATCTGGCATGTTGAAATTTACTACATTTATTCCACGATAATAGGTCTAATGACCTCCGAAGTCTAGGAATAGACACATGAATCTTTCAGGGTTGAAAAACACTACACCTGAATGAATTTTCCCACCATTGTTAATGTCAATAGGACAAAATATCATTTTCAGCATGATGATGGACAATTTGTTCAGCATGAACTGTCTAACATCTGGGGAGAATGAATGTGTGTACAAAATGACATACATTTCAAAAAGTTGGCATTGAGATACTGTACTGGTTAATTGAAATTCTATCTGTTGGAGGTGCTAGAGGAGAAAAAGCCTGGATTCATCTTCTGTACAATGTGAATGAAAAAGTAATGGGAAGTCGCTGAGTAACTGTGTGTAGCCACATTGCTTGTTTTGCAGAAACATAGAGGCGAAAATGTCTGGCCACCTTTGAATTTGTCATCTGTCCTGTCATACAAACTTAGAATTAGCCATAACTTTACTGAAACCAAACAACATTGGTTTCAGTAAAGTTTAATATAATGGGACTGGACAGGCTGTGGCATGGCAATCTGATACCACTCTGAAACCAATTTAGATTTACTCTCACCCAAAACCACAGAGCAAAAGAAACTCATTAGCCATTTCTCATTTATGGCAGAGAGCAGCACTCCTGGCAGACGATCAGAAACATGTACATGGTACTTCCACATGCCAATGCAGAGGCTTACAACAGCAATGAACAGGGTAATTAATTCTTAATGCGCTTATCAGGAGGCGCCAGCAGGGCAGCAGCCTCGAGAACAGTGGAGGTGTTGGTGTGAGGCAGACAATTAGGGAATACTATGAAATACTTATCAGGTACAAAACACTAGGAGGGCAATGACGCATTATAAAAAGAACAGAATGTTTTACATGTCCAAACCACCTCAATGTGAGCATTATCAGGCATTATAATTAAAACCCCACTTCATCAAACAGAGGAACTTCAGCTTCTAAGTTGGCTACAGAAAAAAAAAAAAAAAACAGTGCAACTTTGTGCAGGAGAAATAGACTGCCAAGTGATTTTTCAAAATGAAAGCATACCTACAAGCTGAAGAACATTTGACTTTTCTCAAAATTATTCCCTTCTGCTCGCACAGCCACTCTGTATAATTACAACACACTACTCACAGGCTCCAGCCACAAACCGTGACATACTAGTAATTAAGCTGTTCCTTGTCTAAAGGGGCCGTTGTCTGAGGTGGTCCGAGGTTTCATCCCAGTTCACGAGTGGGGGTGGGTTTTCTATAAGCCACGAGGCAATGGCTGGTTCCTATGGCAACCGTAAGGGTCAGAATACAAGGCACACATGAGAGTTTGCTAACATAGATCATCTGAAAGTTTGTTCCCCCCGACCATTAAAAAGTCATGATGGAAAGAGTAAACTTTTCCCATCATGTGGCTCAGTGGAGCATTGTGACAGCGGCAACACTTCAGTGGCTGAGAGTCGCAGCACACTGAGACGTCGTGTTGGTGGGATCTGGATGAAGATGGCTCGAGACTACAAGCAAAGGAAAAAGGGGTGGAGGGGGGTGTTGTATGCCATGAAATGATGAAACGTCATTTACAGTACTCCCACTCAGCTGAGCCATCAAGTGTAGGTTGTCACTTATAATCTTGGGTGGGAAACAAATCTACAGATATTATGATAATGTGCTCCTAACTGGAAGTGAGTCTATTAGTATGGGGAGAGCAATAAGAATGAGCTGCTACTGTGACAAATTAGTTTCACATTACTGAGCTGATCAAGCTGAACATGTCATTACATACCTTGCATAGAGATTCTGCGTCCAGGGCTCCAAAATATTTGGGAAACGGACAGTGAGGTCCCCGAGGGCTATTATGGCATTAGCCCTAACCACAGGGAGAGTAGAGCGTTCCAGAACAGTAAACATGAGACGGATGTTTTCTTCACACACTGATGGGCTTTGTAAGAAATACAGGGAAAGAAAGAAAGAAATGCATTTAAAGTCTCAATCTTTAAGTTAGCAATAAAGTTGCTAAGTGCTTGGGCCACTGTTTTATAAACAGATTTAATAAAAATCTGTTTATAAAACTGCCCTCAACACATAGAATTACAGCCTTTCGCCAACCATGAGCATAAAAACCTAATTAATCACCAAACAGCATTACCACTACATAAATGTAGTGAAAAGTGAAATGTGTTTACCTAATCATCATGTACTGAGAGAGTGCCAGACAGGCAGCAGTGGTGAGCTGCGGGTGGGAATAACGTCCTGGGGAGCTGCAGACTCTCACCAGCAGGGGAAGGAATGCACTCAGCAGGTTCTCCTCTAGAGAGCAGAGGGGATGGAGGTGGGGTATTTATGTGGTTTATAAAAAGACTGTAGTATGAATGGGGGGGTGTTAATGTTGTTTAGTGTGACTGCAGGCAAACAAAAGAAAAAAGGTTGGGTTCTTTACCAGCCAGTAATTCTGTCTCACAGATGTTTCTGATGAGTTCAGCCTCTGTATCTTCAGCAGAGGCACCGATCAACCCAAGCTCCTCCTCCATAGTGCTCTCATTGGCGGTTTGCTGTTTGGAAGCCATTACATTTTAAAATAGATTACAATTTTTGCAGAATAATATAAAATGCAGCCACTTCAGGGGGGTGTACTACAGAGGAAGTTCACCAAAGCCAGACTTTCTTTGCGTTAGGTAGCTTAGCAAACCCCAGTTGGAGATGATGGCCATCATGACTGTGGTTGTGAACTTGCTCTGTTGAACCACATTTTCTTACTTCATGTTCTGTGCATGATCACATAAAGAGGGGTGTTTCACGCCTCATATGATTCTCACAAAAATGATCTCGACCCACATTATTAGATGATTATGATAAAAATGGTGGTAAAATCTATAAACATAACAGTAAAATGCAATTCTGTTGCAAATAAGACAAGAGATCAATGCAGCTTAAAAAACCCCCAAACAAACAACAACAACAAAAAAACCCCCAACAACTTAAAAACAGGGTATACCACACAGAAGGCTCAAATAATCATTTTAACTTGAGTTAATTATTCTAATGCTGAGCACACTCTCAGTGTTCAGCATAAATTACCATGTTTATCTAACCAGGTACAAAAAAAAGTCACTAAACTTTCTGAACAGAAATCTGTAACCTATTAATCTTGTTTCATTGTACACCCCTCTAGAGACAAAATAAGGTTAGCATGTTGCAAATACATGTGTGATAATATGGTTATTATCTGGTAATGAGTAAGAAATGCCAGTATCTCACATTATTACAGAAGTGCTTTTGGAATCATGAATGTGGCACCTAAGAATGTATATTTGCAATGTGTGTTAGCAAGCACAGAGTTAGAGGTACAGTCACGAGCACCCTGCATAGCCTAGACTATCATTAATTCTTGTCAAGGTTTAAAACAGGTGACAGTAACATTTTGGGTTTGACTCTACCAATTGTGCCTTGTGTCTCTGCCATATTTTTTTCTCCATGACTATCTAAAAAGACACAAATAAAAACTAAAAAGAACAGAAAAAAAACATTGGAAACTTCTAATGCTAATTGAGGAAGCATTTATCTTCCTGCTCCCTGATGGGCTGAACGATTATGAACCATCACTCATCTGATTCCATCAGTAAAAGAAATCTCATCAAGCCATCCTGCTGTGGGTTGGTCTGATTATCAAAAAGCTTTTTGCCACACAGGGGGTTATGGATTCATGTGTAATTTTTATGTCACACGAGAGTACCTTTAGAAGTACATTAAAAAAAAAAAACCCTGACATTTAAACGTGTCTGCTTTTGTCAAGCGAAACATTTGTGCACAGATGCCTGATTATACTTTAAAGTAAAAGATGGCCACTAAACTTAATTGGGGTTGCTAGTAATTGCACTCATGACTTATATCTTGGTTATGTCATAAAATACTCAATACTCGCTCTCACACTGAATGGGCTGGCAACATAATATGGTATCTTTTCTTTCTCAGTCAACCCGCTGATTAGCTCAAATAGCACAGAGACAACAATAGTAATAAATGGCAGTTAGTATACCCCTATAGTAGTTAGATTAGTAGTTAATTAAACTCTTCACTGCCACATGGCAGCAAAAATGCTTTCAAAAGTCTGATAGAGTTAGATCCTTGAATTTGTTATCCAATTTTGCTGAACTTCAAATGGATTTTTGTATACTGTCTATAACATCCATACAGCACATCATCATTACCTTAGCTTTTCCGGCTGGCCCTTTTTCCTTCTCCTCTCTTTCCTCTGTCTCTCCTCTCCTCCTCCGCAGCTCAGCACTCACGCTGCGCTCAAGGTGAGACACCTGCCAGAAAGCCACGCAGCCACACACAGCCAACAGCTGGGCCAGACACACACAGTTCACTGCAGGAGGGAAAGACATGTTGTTGTGTGTGATTAAGAGTATAAAGCACCGTGTATGTCACATAGTGTCCGTTCAGACATCAAAATCTGCAAATGCTTAGTCCCACTTCAGAACACGAAAGTGCTCAAAGAGCAATGATGGGACCTACCTTGTTCACCTTGCTCATTAGACTCTTGAGAGCCATCTTGCATTTGGCCAGCATCCTTGTTGACTTCGCCACCTTCTGCAATTTGATCTAGTAAGAGGCGGGCGCTTCGCTGGAGCAGCCGGGAGCACAGCTGGTCAGGCGATTCAGCCAGGAAGTAGATGAGACGGACAGCCTGTTCCATGAAGCTCTGCCAGTAAGGGTCTTCCATCACCACACCTGAAGCAAACACAGAAGGCAGTCAGAGGAAGAAACCACGAGCAGGGAAAGAAAAGAATGAAAAACAGAAAAATTGTCAAGAATGGGGCACATTTTTGTGAATTTACCTTCAGCGACGGCCTGTGTGAGGCAGCTGAACAGCTGATGGTCCTGAGGCAGTCTGAATGGAGCACCCTTTGACTGCTATTGGAAACAGTGCAGTACAAGGTGGTAATATTGTCCTGGACCCCACAAGCCACAAACTGGGCATTTTATAAATTCACTAATTTGAAAATATTAAACTAACAAAATTTTACCTATAGATAGGTAGTAGTTTAGTTTCCTGACTCATATAGCCATAATCAAGAAATCCTTAAAAAGGTATGCTTTATATCATCTTACCCTGACATGATCAGTGATGTTGCAGATGGTAATAACTGTGTCTCTGGCCAGAAGGAAGTCTTCAGTCACTTTTTCACCCAGAGCCACTGAACAAAGAGTGTCCAGATTACCGAGCACCACCTCTCTCTCTGCCCTGGTGTACACACACACACACACACAAACACACACTTTTACCAAGAGAACTAAAGTACAGATTTTATAGTTCTAACTGATCATGTGATTACGCAAAGAGAAGTAAGAACATCTCTGCCCTACCTACATTACCCCGAATGCTCCATGCTGGCCTTAACTGTGCTAGGGTACAGACCAGATAACACTTGTAGGAGGACGGGTGAGGAGAAGCACATAAGGTTTAATAGGTTATGAATGCTACTGATGCTGGATGAAGAGAGGCAGCAGTGTGGGTGGACTGCAGATAGACTCTTTACTCTTCCTCTCTCTCACTGCTCTTTAGAACAGTGGCAGTCTTTGAGGCAGATTGAGAGGGAACATGTATATATATTTATAAATATATATAAAATGCCTTGGCAAGGGGCCCAGTTATATGGTCGTGACTTGGATTACAATGAAGAGGAGCCGAGGCAGGGCTTGTATTCTGACTAATGGGAGGATTTACTGAATGTCAAGTAGCCGATGCAGGACCAAAACGTAAAAGGAAGTGAAAGGAAGTGATGTACAGTCATTTGTGTGGTAAGGGATAGCACAGACTTATCAGGTTTTTAAACGTTTAGTCAACTTAATTGTAATTAAACAATAACACATGGAAGCTGGTCTCTGTCTCTCTCATACACACATATACAAAAATATTGATATAGTATATGTATGTACATAAAGTCACTGTATTAGAATAAATCTGCTTCCATGTGACTTAACATATATAGCTTATAAACAGTAAATATAATGTTTATTCCAGTACTTTTGTATCATGTTTTCTAACTCAAACGGTTTCAGAAACAGTCCTGTTCCCTCAACATGCAATGTATTTTTACACATTCATCGTCAGTACAAAATATAATGGGGACATAATGAGATTGTAGCTTAGCTGCTGTCAGCCACATGTGAAAAAAAATTATAAAGAGCTAGCTGAGCAAGAACACCATGACTCAGTACAAAATTTGCCACGCTCCTCCACAGAGAGCCAGCGGAATTCAAAATGCCCTTCCCTCATCTACATTAAACAAGTTATAAGCAGGCGCAACACATTTTGTATGTATTAACTTATGCAAGAGTTGTGGGGCAAGCATAAAAAAATAAATAAATAAAACTAATAATAATAATAATTATCATCATCATCATCAGGCTATATTAAAAATGTCCTGATACAATTGAACTATGTGCTCTGTTCTGCTGGATCTCCTTCACTCTACTGTATTTAACAAGCTGGAAAAAGCTAAATACACAGCAACACACAGTAAACAGTCTGGAGGAGCACAAGATGATGATCTTGAAGACAAAAATGAGGTAAAGTTTAATTAAGTAAGGCTTTTGAAGCTTTGTACAAGCTGTAAAGCACCATGTGTAATTATTGTACACCTCACAATAAACGTTTTGGGTGACGTCCCATCTACTCTGCTGCACAGAGTACTATAAACAAAAATAAGGTCAGATTATAACATGGACAGAATGAAAAAGTAAGTAAAAACAAGGAGTGATCACAATTCCACAGGTGATAACTACACTTTACAGGCTTAACAACAAAAACTATATATGTGCTATATATACATAACCGCTGGAGTACAGGGACTCCAGTTACTTTGGGCTCATTTAGAGCAGTGGAACGCTCACCTTGCAGCCATGCCCAACAGTAAGACTGCAGCTCGCTTGTATAAGCTAGAAGTTTCCCGTTTACCGGTAAATCTCTCCCACAAGACCTGAACTACAGTGGACTGGAGATTGCTGCCACTGCTGAAGAACTCCTGCACCTATAGAGATATGATTGAATGGTTACAGTAAAATACAACTGAATTCAAAATACCTCAACATAGAGACACTAAT
Organism: Oreochromis niloticus; assembly: GCF_001858045.2. Lineage (NCBI taxonomy): Eukaryota > Metazoa > Chordata > Actinopteri > Cichliformes > Cichlidae > Oreochromis > Oreochromis niloticus. The sequence continues at coordinate 23,083,318 of NC_031976.2, read as the reverse complement.
GTGTCAGTATTAGAGGATGTGTTTTTATAGCCGAGCATCACACACGGAAATATCCATGAGAGTAATAACAGAGTCACTCACAATTTCCTCAAGACACTGGATTGTTCCCAGAGATGCATCCACCATCAGCTCAGAGAGACTGTCGACAAGAGTCTGGGCTTTCATCCTAAAAAAGGATTAGACAGATGCTTGTTTTTAAGGTTTTGCTTTAATCACAATATTGTATTTACCATTAATTTTGGCCCAGGCCTTAAAAATTATAATAAAATTTGATTTAAAAAAAAAAAAAATGGACCAAACAATACAAGCTAGACAAGTCATTTTATTTATTTATATTTATTAAATGATATATGAGTCGCGCTTTAGTCAGTGATGTTACACCAGCAATAGCCTAATGCAACTGTAATTGTTAATGAAAAAGATTACAGAAAATGACATAATTAGAAGTATAACAGTATTTTGTTTTGATTAAAATAAATATGCAAACAGAAAAGTCCCACAACCATGAACTGGATAAAAAAAAAGAAAAGAATTCAAGGATGGAAGAAGTCTTTCTAGAAGCAATACTTTCTATTTTCAACCATCTTAGAGAAGCTTACAGCATGTATTTTGTGTTAGCTTAGTTTTAATGTCATAATGCCAGTATGCTCAACTTATTAGTATATTATTAGTAACTTATTCACAATTCAAATATGTGTGTAGTCTTACAAACCTGATGGTGTCTCCCTGGGGGTTCAGATACAGACGCCTGTAAGCCTGAATGACTGCATCTTTAATTGCAGCATCAGTTGACCAAACCAGAGGCAACATTTTCCTCACTCCACTGATAGAGTTAGCGACACTGAACTCGCACACCGTCACACAAAACTGCACAGCCTCCTGGACCACTAAAAAAAAAACAACAACAACAAATAACAGCTGAGGATTCTATCTTTTTTTAAAATATTATTACACTTGTTGAATTAAAAAACTTTACTGAAAACTACAAGATTAAATTCGTTTACTGTGTAATGGATATTGTCTACCTGAAGTTGTTTTCCAGTACAGCATGGTGTTGATGACAGAGATTGCTCTCTCTACTTGTAAAGCGAAGGTTTCTGTATCTTTCAGGTACTGCACCAACATCTCTTGCTTCTTCAGCTCACCATCCTCACCCTCTTTCTCTGGTTCTTTCTGTGGCGTCGGTGGCAAACTCTGGTTGAGCTCGGAAGTGTCGTCATCAGAGCCTAAGGAAAATATCAAGTATTGTACACTTAAGATCAAATGGGAGTTCAATCAACCAAGTTTAAAACGTTGCTTGACTGCAGCTTAACTGTTTATGAAACTGTATGAGATAAAAAACGTTCTATATTAAAATATAAAACCCAACTGCCTACTACTTTCCAAGGCCTTTTTAAAAAAAATTATTTGGATGGGTTCAAGACGAGGCGTGTGAAGTCTGGGCACATATTGTATTGTCTGGCACAGGGCCACCGACAACAAACCCTCTCACCTTTAATTACATAATGATGATAATAATAATAATAATAATAATAATAATAATAAATATTTTTTTCCAGGTGCAGCAGATGGAGTTACAGAAATGCTGCTAATGTAGACATTTGGTGGCATGGTCTGAGCCAATGAGGTGTGGATAGGTGGGAGTATTTCCCAAAGTAATGTATGCCAGGAACCATGATTTCAGACAAAATATTGCATTGTAAAAAGAAAGCTGATGTTATTCACTTAAGTGGTTTTAATGTCATGGCTGAATGGTGCACATTACAAATGAGACAGCTGTAAAAACACCCCCCAGGGACAAAGCCAACAAACATTAAAAACATGTTTATGTTCTCAATACAGCTTCTATTAAATGTCACCAGGAAGAGCAATTTTCAGCCGTACTGAGTACAACTTTTACCTTTGAAAATCAGAGCCAGTGTGTCCATCATATTCTCAGGTGTGAGAGTGGACAGAGAAGCAAACATCTCAGATTCTGGGAAGGAGCTGTGAGCTCTTATACTGAGCTGCACAGCATTCCTGTAGAATGCAACACAAAAAAAAGTCCCATTAAAAAAAAATAAAAAATGAAAATTGTAGGCTACTGACAGCAAGGGAGAAAAAAAATTCCTCCAGTTAGTGACACTACACAGGCCTCCACCGGTGATTATCATCACCTGTACTTGTTGACACGGAGGTACTGAGCTATCTTCACCGCGGTTGCTCTGTCGTCTTCTGCCTCCTTTTCCTCCTCCACCTCCCCGCCTTCCTCATCCTCCTGCTGCTCCTTCTCTGCTTCGCTTGTGGGCTCCAGTTCTTTCCTGACAGTGACGAGGAGCTCAGGCACCATAGCAGCCCACAGCTCAGATGCTTTAATCACTGCCACTGCCGGGAGGGAAAGAGAAAAAAATAAAATAAATTCAATGGTGATGACTCAGCTTAGACCTACAAAGAGTAAGAGAAAAAAAAAGAAAATGAAAAAAGTAATAGTACAACAATGTGCCAACAGAGATTAAAAACAGAATATTTAGCAGCAGGACAGAATGATTGTTGTTTAGGCCAAGAATTTAGCAAGGAATGCTGGGCTCCCGAGTCTTCATATTTAAACTTGTCATTCTTCTAAAGCTAATAAAAATTTTAAACGTTCTGATTTCTGGCAATGTAGTAAACAAGTTAATATTTTTTCCCCACACTGTGAAAAACAGATTAAACAAACAAGAACAGATTTCTTCAAGAGTTTTGAAACCAACAAACAACTTATCTAAAAATAAATATTATATTTCATCATTTATGTTATCCATCAAACCAATTACAATACTGATTTCTGTTTTCAGTATGAATATGGTTACATCAGATGAAAGACATTTTTGAACTGTAAAGTTAAAAAACATTTTGTTTAATAACTGGATGCCACAGTTGACAGATGTTTTAATTCTGAGACACTGGTTTGTTTTTTTGTTTTTGTTTGTTTGTTTGTGATGACACACATGGCATGCTGAATTTAAGTGAATTTCTGAACTTGGCCCTCAGATTACCAAAGAAACAGGTCATGGCTGACTGAACAGCAGTGAGAGCTGGGTGAACTTCTTGCCCCTTACACACAAACACACACTGTGAGCTTCATCCTCGTGGTTACTCCGCTATAACTTTAAGGGAATAATTCGAGTCGAGCCAAGTCACTGTAGGCAGGCCCTTACAGCAGAGCAGGAATCCTCCTCTGCACTGCCAAGATTACCTGCCAGTCAAGGCAAGAGGAACCCAGCTCTCATTCAGCAAGCTCATATTCGCCTTGGTCTCATCACGGGGCAAAATGTGAATTAGTCTTAAATAATAAAATAAAACTACAGGGGAGATTCATAGCAATACTTATGAATAAACGCTCAGGTTTTGTTTACCAGGTGCTGTCCCCTCCAGTTTCTCTTTCAATTCTCTGAGTTTAGCAGTCTCCTTCTCCAGTGGTTTCTTCAGATCTGCGCTGCTCAGCTGAAAGACAAGATAAATATTCAATTATATCAGGAAACCTGAAGAACACCTGTTATTTTGAGTTTGAATCATAGTTGTTATTTACCTTGCAGCTATAAGGATTGTGTGCTATGAAGGCTGCCAGCAGTTGGATGGCACTCTTAACCACATTTATAGATTTGTCCATCAGCCGTCCAACAGCAAGCTCCATCACCTCGCTATACCGACACAGGGGCAGCGCCTAAACACAGACGGCTTATGTTACCAGGAGCAACAGCACTGTTTAACAAACGATACCTGATGAGCAAACCTACTTTGCTGTTGACGATGCGTGTGTAGACCTGCAATACACGTGTTCTAACATGAGAGTGCGAGTCATGCAGATGCTCTTGCAGTGTGTCAAAGAAACGGTCACGGTCAGCTCTACCGGACTCATCTAGCCCATCACCGCACAGGACCCTCACAAGGATCTCTCCCAGCACCTCACAGACAGCAACACGCATTGTGTGACTCTGTGAAAAAGAAATGAAAAAGGCTGGAAATTAAGAATTTCAGTGAAACAATCTGTTAAATCCTACAAAAACTTTTAAAAATAAAACAGAAAACCCTGAATAGGAACTCAGCCCTCAGATTACCAAAGACAAAACTCATGGCTCACTGAACAGTAAAAGAAAGCTGGGTGAACTTCTTGCCTTTTGCACACACACACATTCAGCACACAAACACACACAGACATAAGACACACGCTGTCAGCAACAACCCAGAAATTACTCCACTGTGACTGCAGAGGAATAATTTGGGTCGAGCCAAGTCACTGTAGGCAGGCCCTTACAGCAGAGCAGGAATCCTCCTCTGCACTGCCAAGATTACCTGCCAGTCAAGGCAAGAGGAACCCAACTCTCATTCAGTAAGCTCGTATTCGCCTTGGTCTCATCACAGGGCAGAATACTCTATTCTATTTTTTAAAGATAATGTACTTTGATTGAAGAAAAAAAATGCCTTGAATTTACAGTTGTAGTGTAGGACACAATCATTAGAAAGTGTAGAAATAACTGAGAAAAAGTATTTTGCTGAAAGGTTGGAAAATGTAAAAACAGACTTGAAGTATGCAATGGCAGATTTAGACTATAAGATATAGGCATGATTATGGCCAAATGTGAATGAAAAGGGGAGTCTTTAAGGTTCAAAAATGGGTGTAACACATGCTCTGTGCTCTCACATAATGCGCTATAATGGATGAAAACTGACATTACACCTGCGATGCCTTGTGGGTTTCTTTCAACTGCACAGCTGGGTACAAATCATGACAAAAATAGAGGACTGACATTGCCAGTGTATCTAGGTATGAAATGACAGAAGACAGCCAGTATCATGCAGAGGTCTATTTAGATTCTTTTCCTGTAAATCCCTAGCAAACAACCTTCCAACAATGATATCTTGTACACTGTGAAAGACACAAAGCATGACTGAAAGAGAATTAATGTGTAGTCTGTCATGGCTCTCGGTCACAAAAAGGCAAGATTCATGACTTTGCAATTGCCGAATCTGACACAGTGACCATTGCAACAGAGAAAAAATAGCGTAAATATCTGAGCCAATCATTACCCGTTACTCTGAGTAATGTAAGCACTATATAAAATTTTACTAGAGCTGTAAAGAACCTTCCTTGTCTTGTCTTAAAAAAAAAATTTATTGTGTCCAATGGTGTGTTACCCAGCCAAATACAAGAAACAGTGTCTCCTGGCTATAGCAGAGAATAATAAAGTGAATGCTGCTTGCTCAGCGCCCCACACTGTTATATTCCTTTCTAATCTTGTGTTTACATTACTTCAAAAACCAATGACAACCCACTTCTATGACAAGATCTTGACAACTGTAAAAGAGTTGTAGATGTCAACGTCAATTTTATTTCTATAGCACATTTAAAAGCAACAAACTTGACCAAAGTGTAATGGATCCTTTCCCAGGCTGTCCTAGACCAACAAAACTACATAAAACTCAACACAGGAAATTTTAAAAAAAAAAGCACTTGAGAAGCACAAGGAGCAGAGGTTTGTGATGATTTAAAACTGCCCACTCTTTGTGGGCTCACACAGGGACAGTTCCTTTAATGAGCAACCCTGTTGCTCACACATCAAGTCTGTCACTGTGATGAGTCATTAATATTAATTGGTGCTGTTTTACATGATCACGTAGACCTCTAATTAGCAAATGTTTATACCCAATCAATATGGCAGGCAGCCTCTACTTATGTAAGGACAATAATTTTCTTATTCATGAGCTGCAATCAATTACTCACTGCTCGGTGCTCATACCTCTCCTTCCAGGTGTGTGATGAGAACACTGATGTTGGGAATCATCAATTCAGGCACCAAAGCACTGACTTCTGAGAGGAAGGAGGCAAAGGCTTTGACTCCCGACCCCTCTCTGGCCAACTCCTCACTTGACTTCTGACCAATCTCCCTGAGATTTAAAAAAAAAAAAAAAAAGGAACTTGTAACACAAAATAAGACTTCACAAACAGATTCACAAAATCAAGCTGCATACTGGATACTGTACATACACAAAAATTGTACAGACCGTATGACTTCTCCTATGATAGCTCTGACTCCATACTCTGTGCTCCACACAGACACAGCCTGGGCAAACACTGATGACAACTGCTCAAAATGTTGCAGCATCTGGATCACTTTTACACCAGCACCTGTGACAGTTTAGAGGAGAAATAAAAAAAATTAAAGTCAGCTATGTCTGCCGAAAAGCTGAACACCTTATAGTGGCCCCCACCACCACCATTTATAGACAATATTCGCAAAAGTGACAGGATTAATTTGTTTCCTCGGTAATAGGACTGCATTTGTCTGACCAACTCACCCAGGAGGTGATTATATTTCTTAATCAGCAACCCCAGGAGGTGGATTACACAGTCTCTGGTGGGTTTACTCTTCACATGGCTTATGGTTGGGTTCTCAAGGAGCTTGTAGCAGCAGCAGGTCACACAGCTAAGAGGAGAGAAATGTGTGTGGGTTTTTATATATTAGATTATGGTAAGACCTGGATACCAAAAACCCACAATGAATAGTAGACAAGGTTTTGAATTCATCAGAAATATCAGATACACATAGTGCATGTTAAAAGCTGAGGTAAGTGCTGCTAGGAGTGTTGTGAGTATTAAACTACCACATAAATGTCTTCTGACAAACAATTTATCCTTACTGAGAACCATAAAACAAGTGGAAAGTGAGGAAATGTGCATAAAGAAAATATTACATTAGGCAATTTACCACAGTTCAAAGTTCTTCTAACCTTATTAGATATTGTAGATTATTAATGAAGAGGCACACATCATTGTCATAAGAGTTACAATTAAGGCTACAGAGTTCCGAATGCTCGGAAGTGATATGGATAAGTTGTAAATGACACCAATTAACTGAATTAAACCAGCAAAACGTGATACTGTATTCTCTCCCAGAGCTCTCCTGACAGCAAAGTACCTGATGAACTCTTCCTCCACCAAGGAGAGGCTCCACAGTGAACGGATGTCCAGTTGGAAGAGCTGCACAAGTGCCTGTAGCACCTGCTCTCTTTCTGAGTCCCACTGCATGAGTCCTTCTCCACCTGCTTTGCCTTTTTTACCACCCTGTACATAATAAAAAGAGCAGTTAAGCTTCATAGATGCTGGACTATGAAATCTTTAATATAGTAATGAGATCAAGTAAATCACAATAGATGTCTTCAGATTACCAAAGAAAACAATTCACACCAGCCAAACCAACTATACAGAGACTGATAGCCTCTTGTTAGCTGATCAATATGCACACAATGGCAAACATCCACACATTGTTTGACAACTCCTGCTTATACTACCCAATTTCTCTTGAGGTGGCACAGCATAGAAAATGTCAATTTCACTCTGGGTGGGCCCTTACAGTAATGCAATAACACTCTACCACACAACCAAGATTACCCACATAACAACAGGCTAGAGACTTAATATCTTAGTCTGACTGAATCATAAAGCTTGTCAAAGCTCATCAGTGGACATTTATCATAACAGACATATGCAAAGAACCCTTTAGCTAGGTAAGCAATAAGCATACCTTCCCAGTTGCTGTGACAATATTCTGCCTATAGGAATCACTCTCCAGGTTCTCTGTGAGTTTGCAAAGCAGGAAGACGCTCATTTTAACTGCGTTAAGTTTTTCCTTGCGCTCTGCAGCTGAGAGGGAGGTGGAGACAAGGATGCTCGGCAGTGAAACAGACAACCCACTAACCACTGAAAGGCAAGGGGTATAAAAAAAAAAAAAAAAAATCAGGTTATATGAGCACATCAACATATCAAAGTTATCAATTTAAACATTAAGAAAATATTTTTTCTTATAAAAAAAAAAAAAAAAAAAAAAAGCAACCTTGTACTAGTAATTCCAGAGTATCTTCTTTCACAGCCAGATCTACCGACTTACAGTGCCTAAAGAAGCAAAGACAGTTGTTTTGTACAGTAATAATCACAATAAATAAAAGTGGGCAATACCTGAAGACACTTACTGCAGCACACTGTAGCCAGTGTCGAAGTGCTCCAGTATACACAAAGGCCCCTGACTCCTTAATGCTGCCTTGAATTCTGTGTGAAACAGAATTTAAAAAAAATAAACAAATAAATATACTAGTACAATCATTGCTAAGTATCTGAACAGTGACAACATTTTGTAATTTTGGGTAAAAAACCCCAAAACAAAACAAAAAATGCAAGTACATAGGTATTTTAATTAACCTTACTTGGGCGTGTGGTAAAAGAGCAGGAATCTTTGGAAGGATTCATATAATTATGTCTGAGATTTCAGAGATCACAGTACCCCTTTATTGGAGACTGTTTGTTTTAAGGGATGGTGATAAACACTTTAGAAGAAGCTGGGTGCAATCCAGTATTATAATTATTTTATTTTATTTAGAAAGAGGGACAATACACATTAATAAACATTTTATCAAATGCAAATATGCCAGATTATAGGTAATTTCCATCTGCAGACCCTCTGGCAGGTTGGTGTAGTAAAAACATAGTGAGACAGATTCTTAGCCCAGGACAATTCTTGGATGGTAATGACTTGTTGGAGGTGTTTGAAGAAAAAGCGATGACTTCTGTGCCGATGTTCTACAATTTGTTTAAAAAAAATAAATAAATAACCCCCCCAAAAGACAAAACAAAACATATCAGTGACCTGGCTACATGTTGACCACTTACTGTTGAGATAGGACGGGAGCTGTTTTGCGGAGACCACATCCTGAACGACGTACTGGTTGATCCCTCCAGTCTTCACAAGGTCCCCCACGCACACAGGTACAAAGAAGTCCCACGACATCCCTGAATCAATTAAAACAAACAAACAAACAAAAACAGCGTTTATTTGCATGTTTAACTAACTTAGCTACTCTTGGGAAAGAATTTGATATTACTTCTAAAGATGCTACCTACTATTTTACAAAGCGAGATAGTCGAATATTCGACTAAACACATTTACAATTTAACTTGTTCTTGACCCTAGCTAAGGAGCTAAAGTGCAGCTTAAGACTCTCCAAGACACTCCAGCCCATGTGACTGTTATAAGAATTACTTCTATTTACCAAAGAGTAACCTTTATTTTTGTGGGTTTATCTAACCTAAGCAAAACAGCTACTGCTAATACAGTTAGCGAGCTAACTAGCAGGGCTAGCTCAGTATCTTGCACGCAGTTACATTATTGTAAAACGGAAATGGCTTCAACAACAAACTACTAACTTTTTATAGTTTATAAACATAAAGCTCACCCGTAACAAATGTACTCCTGTTAGCCAAACTGTGGACCTCTACAGAAACACGCGTAGCCTGTTAGTATTCACCGTCTACAAACGGTCTAAATCCAGCAAGTTTTCAAATTTGTCCGGACACCGCGCCAAAGCGGAGACTCTGACGTCACATGACCCCGCCCACGTTGACGTGCTGCTGTTTGACCGAACATTGCCACCTGCCGGACGCTCGTGCGCACTACAGCACAAAGTCAGAAACTTTACAAACCACAATTAAAAACGGAGAGAGACACAAAGGAGGACAGAGAAAAGGTTTTTGAGGTAGTAGCTGTATTCAAATGATTGAAACACAATCACCCCCTCTCCCCGGTACCAATATTTCAGCTACAGAAATGACAATACTTTTCAAAAAAAATTTCTTACTTCCTATGCAGCACTCAGTCAAATGTTAAAAATGAAATGGTTCAATTCACTACCACAGGTGACTAATACTGTCAAGTTGCAGCATTTTTTTTTAAAATTTTCCCTCTTCTTATATCGAAAAATTAAACTAGTGTTCCAAGGCTAAGCACAAGAAACTAACCATATGACAAAGCATCAAATCATCCATGGTCTTTTTTTTGGAAGAAAATACAATTTTGTAGTTGTACATGTGAATACGGTATAGAGTATTATGGAAAATTCAAATGTCATACCATTATGGGCAGTTATAGTGTTTATTAATCACTCAGAAAATAAAATGTAAAAAAAAAAAAAGTCACAAAAAGAGCACCAAAGGTAACAACAAAAACTCAAAATTAGTGTTAACCATTTTTGTTTTTTTAAAAAGCAAAATTTAAATACATTTGTAACACTTGGCTCCTTCAAACATTCTGCATCAGACCAAGGCAAGTACGTAAACCAAAATTTAAAAAGCACCAAATGTTAAGGAAGATGAGAAACAAAAAGTTCTAGTAACTAATGAAGAAATATTCTTCTCATTTTCCATCTGATCAGAGTCCGTGTTTCGTTCCAGGAGAACCAGGTGTTCTCACTTCCTCTTTCTGTCCTGAGAGCACCGTGGACAGTACCTGCATAGCATAAATGAAGAGTGGTGAGGGTGCATACTTTCAACACTCTGACTGAACACATTTGTTAAATTAGATCACAGTCTCAATTTCACTTTAGTTTTTTTTTACCATTTGCCTCTTGGTTTGGTTGTCAGTCCCACACATGCGAAATGGAACCACTCAATGGAGCACTGGAAAAAGACAAAAACAAAAAAAATACTGGTAAGTCTTGTGCAAATGAAGCAGTTGGGACAGACAAAAATCACATTTTTCTAGAACACATGATGGAGAACAATCTGTTCAAAAAGAGCCATCACATGTAATATTCACAGTGTGGCTTCTGCTAATAAATCAGTCACACTGCCATCTGTGACCTTATCCACACAGCGAGTGGCACCGGGCTGCAGCGTCTTAATTTATGGTTAGCATCTTGGAAATGTATGTAAGAGAGAGCCTGTACATGCACTTTATAAAGTATAACAGACACATAATACCATTTCAGCTTCTATTTTTTATTATTAATCTGATTTAATGCTCGCAGATTCAGCTCTGTATGATACAATTATACAGTCGTGACCTTTTTTGATATGTGGATGGTATTTATTGATATTAAAATAAATAATATCATTCCTTCATTAAAGGGACCAGTGAAGGTACCACATTTTGTGCGCTTTATTAAATGTCACAAAGGGACACATTGTCATTTACTCACTTCCAAATGCAACCTCTCTTCCTTTGTTAAGATGTACAGATGGATCTTTAAATCTGATAACAGCAGGGCTCCATCCACTTAAAACGCCATTATAAGCAAATAAGTAACGGGAAATTAGAACTAGAAGGTGATTTACTACATATTAAACCATTTTCCACAACCGTCTGGCTTTGCCTTTATTGCATAAATGTGCACTCACCAGAGACTTTATTAGGTAGGTCTTGCTAGTACCAAGTTAGACCTCTTTTTGCCTTCAGAGCTGCTTAGTTCTTTGTGGCACAGAGACAAGGTGTTGATTACGTTCTCAGAGATTTTGGTCCGAACTGACATGATAGCGTCACACAGTTGCTGCAGATTTGTCAGACGCATATCCATGAAGCTCCACGATGGTGATGATGTCACATTCAAAGTCACTTAATTCAACTTTCTTCCTCATTCTGATGCTCAGATGAAACTTCAGCAGGTCCTTGACCATAGCTACATGCATTGAGTTGCTGTCATTGACTGGCTAATTAGTTCTTTGCATTAATGAACAGCTGAACAGGTCTAAACTACTAAAGTAGCTGCTGTATTTTTGTTAATGCAGCCTCATTTTCTTCTCTTTTCTATGCTCCTTTCCTTGATGTGTCCAATTATGAACATTCTTCTCCTGTAGAATAAGCTAAAAACTGACAAGACCAGTCATCTTGGAAAAAAAAACCTTTCCACATACTGTAACTGGTTAAAACAAACACATGTATATTCTGCCAAGTTAAAAATATACCGGCCATAAACACTAAATGAAAAAAAAAAAACCTGTTTCCCTATGTTTGGTGGTTCTGACAACATCAGAGGGATGTGTGTGAGTATTTCACTATAACCAGACCTCTTTTCATTTGGTTCATATTGAAACATAACAGAACATAACTCAAATAAAAGTGGGCAATGATTAATATATTTCATTTTGTTATTGCCAAACAAAATGGGATCAGTGGATATGCAGATAAGGACAGCACACTGAACCCAAACAACCGGACATCTCCCTCTCAAGTTCAGTAAAGACAATAAAAAGGGACATGCCATCTTATGCCAAAAGACAACTGTCACAAGCAAAATGAAGCAAGAAACTGCAAAGAAAGCATCCCAAGACCCTCTGTGGTCTAGCCTCCTCTGTGTGTTTACACAAAATGCTCTTTTCTCCAGTGAAAAGAGCCAGAAAACATCAGAAAATATATAAAGCGTTCAGAACACCAGTGCTTGTTTCTGTTACTCTGTATGATTTGTCTTCATATTATGACACTTGAAGTGGGTTATAAAATTGATTTGGTTGAGGTTTCTCACAGAGCTTAAATGTTTTTTAGCCCTAACATTTTCGTTTAGCTACAGCTCTTCTGACGTTTGATGGCTGAAAAATACTGGGGGGAAAAAAAAAATGAGGCAAACAAAGATGTGCAAAATTTCTGCCCACTATTATGTGCTTTAAGTACCTGTAACTCAAAATACATTGATAGTATTTAATTACCTAAATTTTGATTTGCTTCATTAAATCGATTAAAGTAATATCCATGCATTTATTTTCTTAAGTGTTTGTCAAATTCAGGGTCACAAATGGGCTGGAGCCTAACCCAGCTATCTCAGTTTTTTTTTTACCTACAACAACAACAAAAAAACATGTGATACAGATGGGAAGTATTTTCATATTTTCTTGATTTTATATCAAATGAGCCTCTTCACATTGATGAACAACAAGAAAATACGTGAATATTTGAAGTCTGTAAAGGATTTATACCTAACAGAAAGTCAACCAAAGACTTTATTATTTGCTATAGTTTTCAGTGTAAACATTTTGGTTGCTACACTTGCGCTCTTTTTCTGTTAAAGACTTGTGCTCTAAACCATGTAGCTTTTCAAACGACAACACACATTCATCAACATTAAATGTAAACTTGTGTCTATACCGATCTCATGTGTCCTCTGATTGAGTGTAAGAGGGCATTTTAATACAAAACTCACATCAGTGTTGTCACAGCCGATCATCTCGCCATAGGAGACCTGATGACATAGGCAGTAGGTGGGCTCGTTGGGGTCCACTGGCATATCCAGCACATCGGATGGGTGCACGTTCCCAAAGTTGGAAGAAGGGCTGTTGAATTCTCCTCTGATGATTAAAAAATGTTGTGTGTGAGAAAAAGAAATAACAATGACGAGACCATCAAAAACTAAACAGTGCCCAACATACGGCTGAAGGAGTTTCACTTTCTTCTGTGCACTCTTAGGACTGCCGTCTTCATCTGAACTCTTCACTTTAGACCTCGTTTTAGCTGCCTTCTTCTCTTTTTGCCTGGAATCTCCTGGGATTACAAAAGCATGCAAGACATACATTATAATGAGTATGGATTTACTTAACTGAGCACGTAACTAATTCAACAAAATAAAAAACTGGGGGCAAATACAGTGTTAACCCACCTTTCTTCCCCTTACTAGAGGTGGAATCATAGTCTGTGCTCTCGATTTGCTTTTCCTTCAGGTCAGCCTCAAACCGAGCCAGATCCGTGTCCAGACGTCTGATGTGTTTATCCACCTGCACAAAATTCAGGCCATGCTTACTCAAATACAGGGCAGTGTATTTATAAAGTTATTTCTTCTAATAAACATGTCTAAAATATGTTTATTTTCTAAGATACCAACCATTTCATAGGTCTGCATGGCCAGCTGCACCTTATCATCTCCAAACTCCTTGCATTTACTGTATGACTGCTGGATCTGCCTCAGTATGGACAGCTTTTGCTCAGAGGAGAGAGTCCGGGCGTTGGCAGTGTATTCTTTAGCCAGAGAGTCTATCTGGCCTTTAAGATCTAAAAAAATAATAATAATCATAATTTTTTTTTAAAAAAGATGAGAAGAACTTCTAAACAATGCTGTCTGTGATTACGAATATAATTTTAATACCTCACACAAATAAGTCAAAATGTTTTTTAAAATAACACAATTGGATATTCAGTTTTCTTATTTAACTGGCATAAAACCAGCAACCTAAAACAGTGAATTATGATCTTAAGGCTTCAAAAATGTTCATCAACTTTTGGGTTCTATCCATTCATCTTCTTCTCCTTATCCGTTTCTGGTTGCTGGGGTGGCTGGAGCCTATCCCAGCTGCCATAAGCAGGATACACCCTGCACAGCTTGCCCTTCTATTTGCACAGCTAACACTGACAGACAGACAACAAATTTAGAATCACCAATTAATCTAATTCCATGCATGTCTTTGAACTGTGGGAAGATGCCAAAGCACCCGGAGAGAACCCATACAAGTACCGGGAGAACATGTAAACTTCAGGCAGAAGGACTTCAACTGGATTTAAACCCAGGACCTACTTGCTGTAAGTAGACAGCACTAACCACCACACCAAACCTTTAAAAATGTTTTTGCTTAGGACATATAAATACATAATAACACACCTAACTGTTTTTACTCTGTACTACTACTATTATCATTATTATTATTATTATTATTATCATTTGTATTTATTTAATTTCCTTATTCTTGTTTTAATGTTGTTGATCATTTATTTGTTTTGGGGTTTAAAAAGTAATATATAAATCAAGATGACTTAAAAATGTTATTATGCGACTCCTCATTACACATTGAGATAGGGTGCGAGCTGGGTCAATTTAAGAGCACTAAATAAAAGTACATACAGGTGATAATAAGAAGAAAACAATAATAACAATAATTAGGGTTGTTTTTTTTAGAACAAGGCTTTTTTTGGTTAGTAATCTAATGATTCCTCGGACTTTCGTTGGGGTCCCTGTGTGGGGGTAACCCATTTACCTCCATTATAAAGTACCGTGTTTTGTGGGTTAATGAAGATCCGTGTTCACTGAGCTTACCCTCTGTGCGTTGATCTAGATCCCTCATCAAATTAAAGTTCCTCTGCAACTCGAATGGCAGGTTTTCTATGCCTGGTGTGGCAGGAAGGCAGGAGAACAAAGATTTTTAAGACATCAACACGAAACAATGAAATAACAACACTGGCTAGCTCAATCTAATGTCTGAAGTGATGCTTTTTCGGTTAAGCTTTAAAATTCTCAAGCACCCCATTAAACAACAAGTGGCACAAATACAGCTGACTATGAATGCTAACTGCATTTAACTTGTGCCAGTAGTGGCAATACAGAATGCTTACGAGCCTTTCTTTGCTCCCGTGCGACGCGCTGTTCCAGCAAATAGACTGAGCCTAAACCCCTGACCATTAGGAAACCGTTAGAACACTCCCTTCCGCACTGAAGCTGATCAGGAGATACACTACACAAAGAAATTAAACTATAAAACGACTAAGGATGTTTTTCAATGCATCAGAAGCACGTACAAATTCACTTACTGTCCAAATAATGCTCCAAATACATTCCCGCCGCCATCTTGGAAAATGTAAACAACACAGCTTCCGGACCGAGATAGAGCTGATCTGATTGGTTATTTCCAGAGCGCACACAACACCGAAGGAAGAATCAACAGCCACCAAAGTACTGCCAATTACAGGTGTAATATTCAAATTATCATATGGGTAATAAACACTAACAGGTATGCAAGAGCGTCCGAGATCATTTAAAATGATAGGATAACTTCACTCCTTTTAGAAATCGTCAGAATCCCCATTTTAAATGTATTTTTAGCAAGGTTATTATAGTTAATCTCAACTAAAGAATAAAACTATAAACGTTTTTAGGTAACTGAATGACAATAAATAAATGAAACGACCTTGTGAATTACAAAACATATACAAGAAATTTCTTTATATTTTCTGAAAATGTGAAATAGGTGCAGCAATTTATTGGAACACATGTAAACATCAGTGGTGATGATTTGGATTTGTAAGTCTAAAAGACCCGTTTCCACTGATTTTCACTCCAGTTCTTGTCTAACCTGCCATACCTCGATTTAGACAACAGAACGGTGACTGTCAAGAACTGCTGAGATTTCTGATGACCCTTCAAGAAACATTAGATGAATTCAGAAGGACCTCTCAGGTCCTGTGTCAAGTCTTTGCTGGATTTGTTAGTTCTTTAAGAAAATTACTTTTAAACACTGTTCATCTGCTGTAGATTGTCTTTTTTATACCCACCACTCCTCCATTTCTCCAATTTCCTCAAATTCTTTTTAAGGACACACTGCACATTGCGCTGAAATAAACAAGTTTTCAGCTAAAAGCTCTTTGGGAATAATTTGACATGTTTGGACACAACACTGGTTCATCCTTTGAGTTACGTGCCTTTTTTGTGTGTGAATGATTCATAGGTCAGTAGTAAGTGTTCTTAAAAGATTTATTTCTCACAGAATTATGGAAAGCATTGAATCTGTATACAGAAATAAAAAAGAAAGCTCCAGCTTTAGTAGGAGCATTGTTTGTGAGTCCAATCATCAGCACGCAGCCATGTTACAATCACGTTTGACACATACTGGCTGCACAAACAGAACAGCTTCATCAGACAGAGGTGGATCCACGTGTGTAACAAAGCTTTAAAAAAATCCAAACATGCATTTAACACACTGTCACTCTGCGTTTTGTTTTTGCAACATGTGCTTCAACTTGTTGAATTTATTCTTTCCCATTCTGTTCTTGGCCTTCATGGGTGTTTTCCTCTTTTTGGCCTGCTTTTTCTCAAACCTGGTTCCTTCCTTTGTGTCAGCTTTTGATGCTTTACCATCATCTGTTGTCTTCCTGGCTTCTGTGCCCTTCACAGTTTCTCCATCCATCTTGGCGACTTTTGCCTTTTTTGATCCAGTATGCAACTCCTTTTTGCCTTGTGAGTTGATGTTTGCCTTTTTTGTGACTACAGTTCCATTGGCTTTGTTTTCTTGCTTCAGGCTGCCTGCCTTGTTGAGGACAGTCTTCTTTGTCTTGTCGCTCTTGGACCTTTTCTCTTCAGGAGCTTCTGTGGCCGCTGTCGTCTCAGGAGCCTCTGCCTTCTCATCTTCTACAACAGCAACAGAGACAGATGTTTAGTTAGTGATAAACAGGGAAAATATCATAATCAACGTGGGCATGAAGCTATGACAAAAGCTCTTACCATTCCCTGGTGGTGCAGTTGGAATTATGTTGGAGAACTTCTTCAGCTTGGCCACAAAGAATCCGTCCATGTTGTGGGAGTGAGGGTAAAATCGTCGCGTGAGTCGCAGAGTCGGATGAAATCTGAACTTTTTGAAACTAAAAGAAGGAAAATATTCATGTTTTATTCAGTTTCTTACTTGCTCCTAAAATACTTTCACTGGTTATCCAACTTACTTGGTAAAGCCTTCCTTGCCAAAGTCGAGTCCTGTGGGAACTAATTTGACGTTTCTTTTCTTTAAAGCGTAGTCCACCACCCATTCATTCTCTTCCACCTAGTTGAAAATAATACAATCACTTACCAAGCTCATCTGATATTTACTATGTTTGTACATAAATGTGGTAGAAATTCAGAGTTTCCACATACAGTTATTGAGCACGTGCAGTAGACCAGATATCCTCCCGATGGGGAATCCGCATTGACCGAGTCGATGGCAGACAGAATCAATTCTTTCTGCAAGTGAGCACAGCGATTGATATCCACCTCATCCTGTCAGTGAACAGAAGGGCAAAAAGAAACAAGTATTAGCACACTACTTAAAGCAAACAGACATGTGTATAAAGACAGAAAAAGTTTCTTTTTTGGTTTTACCTTGCTTGTCTTCACAGCTGGATCTTTAGCAATGACTCCTGTGCCTGAGCAAGGTGCATCAAGCAGCACCCTATCAAACCCACCCATTACCTTAAAGCAGAATTTCAACAGGTCAGAACATTAAAACTCTAATAAGGCTTAATCCCACAGATATTGCTTATCTACACATTTAGACAGGATACCTTCGGGAACTCTCTGCCGTCGTAGTTGCAGACCACAGTGTTGGTGACCCCCAGACGGTGGATGTTTCCCACCACACTCTTCAGTCTTTCAGCATTGGCATCATTAGCCACTATTACCCCTGTGTTTCTCATCAGCTGAGCTAAGGGTGAGAACAACTGCATAAGGACTCCACGATTTTTAAGGGTGAAATAACAACATAATTTGCAATAAAGGCAACACATCTTACCAATATAGGTAGTCTTTCCTCCTGGAGCTGAGCTCATGTCCAACACCAACTCTCCCTCCTGTGGAGACAGCGCCATGACTGGCAGAAAGCTGGAGGCTCCTTGGAGCATATAATGACCGGCCAGATACTCCGGAGTTGCACCTAGTTAACATGTAAAGAATCGGAGTTAGAGCTGTAGTCATACTCAGATATTCCCCAGTGAGCATCCTTATTTGCTTAAGTTGGTCACTGACATGACTGTATTGAAACCTACCTACAGGTACTGAGGAGTCATAGATAACCAAACCCACTTTAGACCATTTCCCCAGTGGATCAAGGTTCACTCCTCTGTTGATTAAAGCCTAAACAAGGAAAAGCACAAACCAGTGAATTCAATATGTAAAGACTTGAGTTTCCTCCTGACATGCAAGTAGTTTTTCCTGTTAGCTCCCAGTTATGTGTCTAGAGACCAGTCAGATTGGTTGGCGAGTGGTTGCTGGCAGTTGCTGCGTGAAATCGGCTGCAAAGTTGAATAAGCTGTGGCACCAAAAAAAAAAAAAAATCTTGTGTTTACTTTGCTCACTAGCAGATTGCCCATAATTTGTATGGAACGTGCTGACTTGCCAAGCGCTAGTGAATGTATGAAAAGTGCAACGCAAACCAGGAACAGGGAGCGTTTGCCCTCAAAGAGAAAAGCTGCACATTTTAAAATGGGCTAGATGGAGCTGTAAGGCACAGCTTTTAATCTGAGGGTGAATGTCTCCAGTTTGCGTCACACTTTTTCCAAGTTTTATAACCACTTGGCAAGTGTTTGAGAAGTTGGCCCCTCCCACAATAAGGGTGACCACAGCCCTCAATAGGAGGCTTATGACGCCGCGCCCTCTGTGCAAAAGATTTTAGCAACCAACATCCAGCAAGTATCAGCCAGGCAGGGGATGCACATTTCTCCCTGATCACATTGGCAGATGTCACTGACTGCTTTTTAGGCTTGTGAGACTTTGCATCTTAACTCCATAATCAACAGTAAATCCATTAATACATATAATATACATGTAATATTCTATAGATTTTACTTTTATTCCCATCCAAATATACTGCACCTTTCTTCTGAAAATGCTAACCTAAGTACAGAATTCTTCGGCCTGGTTGCCAAGTTTTTGTTCAACAAAAACAATTCTATATCACAACAGATACACTCTTTAAAGCAATAAACTACAAAATAGCTAACAGGCATGACATACATTATGCATTTTAACTTGTTAAAATACTCTAATGCAAATTTAGTCCATGTCTCTTAAGATCAGGCACCTACCTGTGCAAGGTCCCGCCTCCTTGTTTTCAGTGTATTGGTTCGAATAGTGACAGGTCTATGAATTTCATTGGCCTCGAGGAAATCAACCAGCTGTAAGGCAGAATGAAAATATAATGTTTGAAGTCAAAAAGATATTCTCAGCTAGACCTTGCATGTTTAAATCAATGCATCTGTGAATTCTTTTAAATCAAATGACAAAACAAACAAACAAACAAACACACGGGGAAAAAAAATGCACGGAAGAAAACACACCTCTGAAAGAGGGAATAGGTCCATAAATTTTTCAATGAGGAACTCGTTGTAGCTGTAATAGGTGCAGAGATCTTTTTTCAGAAGTGAGATGTAGTCTGCTCGGTCTTTCCCCTCTTCTCTTTTTGTTGAGAAATTGCACAGGAGGTCAATGTTGTCCTTTATCCGCTGATAGATTGCCTTCAGGTCTAGAGGCAGAAGTCCTAAAAAATGTGGACCAAAAAAATAAGTTTTGATTGTTTGTAGAAAATCAAAGAATTTTTTTTGCATATTTGCTGCTTTAAAAGATAAAAACTTCACAGAAACTCACCCTCCTCTGGTTTAGGAAGCCTGAATTTATCTTCTTCGTCAATGTTTGTTTTTAGTTCATCTTCCTCATCCATGTCAGCATCAGATTTCTGTTCCTCCTCCTCCTCCTCCTCGTCATCATCCTCATCCTCTTCATCATCGTCATCTTCATCACTATCAGGAGCCTTGGACTTTTTCTGCTTTTTTTCTTTCTTGGCTGCGCGTTCAATGGGAAGAAGCTGGAGGTAGAACAAAAACCAAAACAGCACTAAGTTAACCAGCCTCTGTTACAATGTTCTCTTAAAAAAACTAACTGTAATAAGGCCTAATGCCACTGAAAGCAGAATACTCTCCCGATTTTGTAGCTCATAAGTGAAAATTTTCTAATAAAATAAGGCTTCAATCTTCACATTTCCAGGCTGGAAGAATATTTCGTTTCAGCTTCTGAATAACACTAAAGAAAAAAAAATTTAAAAGGGTAAAAAAGGTAAGAAAGAGCACATACATCCTCTCCATCACTGTCATCTTCTGCTGCTTCATCGCTGTCATCCTGAACACCATAGTCGTCAACCATGTCATCGTCATCATCGTCGTCTTCATCATCATCATCGCCTTCATCATCATCATCATCGCCTTCAACATCATCATCATCATCGTCGTCGTCATCATCGGCCTCCTCTTTTTTCACTCCTTTTACACCCTTCTTCTGCTGGTCTTTTCCTCCCTTCTTTTCTATTACCTTTTCTTCCTCTTCCTCCTCATCATCATCTTCTTCCCAGTGTTCATCACTGTCATCCTCACTTTCTTGTTCATCAATCTTGCGCTTCCTCTTTGACGGTTTCAACCATTTGCTGTTCTCATCTGTGAACCCTTTAGGGAGAAAGAAAAAAAGAAAAAACAGTAAATATATGTGTATTTATTCATTTGTTTCCTTGACATTTAAGGGTCTTAAATGTCATGAGCTGAAATCATGGCACATACAAGATGCATTAATAATCAATATCCATCCCTCCCTCCCTCCATTCCCTTTCAGTTATCCTATTCAGGATTGGGAGTGGACTGACGAGTGGACCAAGCTGTTAGCAAGCCAGCCGAGAGATGCAAGCTCAAAAGCCTGTGGACAGCCCCAGGACCTCTTCCCAGTGGAATGGGCTTGAAACAACTCACTTAGGAGGTGCCAAAGAGTCTTCCTGGTGAGATGCCCTAACCACTTCAACTAGATTTTTTCCATGTGCAGGAATAATGGCTCCACTCAAAGCCACTCCTGAATGCACAACCTCCTCACCCGAACTTTAAGGATGAGTCCAGACAGCCTTCAAAAGGAGTTCATTTCTGCTGGTTATATCAGCAATCTTATTCTTTCAGTCACTACCCAAAGCTCACACCACAGTAAACCAGTACAGCAGCTGCATAACTGCTAACGCACCAATCCTTCTACCCGTCTCCTGCTCCTGTCTCCCCTCACTCATGAACAAAATTCTGAGATACTTAATGAACCAGTTTCAGTAACTGGGGATTAGACCAACAAGGCCACCTCCTGACCTACATAGCACAGAACCACTAGAACCCCTCCTTCAGGTTGTGAGACCCAAGAGGACGAACAGCAGATGCTGCCAACGAGCCGCAGAAACCCCAATCTGGATGAAGTAAAATGTTTCAATCCTTGTTTTTCCATAGAAATCTTTTGAATCACATTTAGTCTGGCTGTTCACCATGGATCAATATGCCTTGCCGATATTCCCATAACTGCCCTCGATAATCAATAATAAACAACTGCTTACATAGCTGTAATGATACTGGAGAAGGATGGTCCATCAAAACAACAATCTCATGCTTGCATCTAGGCAAATATTTAAATAATGTGTTGACCAGACTGAGCAAAAGTTAATTGTTTACCTTTCTTAGGCTTTTCCTCAGCAACATCTTTGGGCTTTTTCAAACTCTGGATTCTCTTTGCAGCTCTGAAACATTTTAACATGAATTAGGAGCTTGTAAACACATTTGTTTTATGTCATGTTACATCCTCAGTCCACCTCTTACCTTTTTCTGGCTCTACTTGAGAGACGTTTTGATCCAGTGTCCTCTGCAAAGATTAAAAACAAAAAATAACACAATGTTTACAGAGTGTTTTACTAAACCTCCAAAACAGAAACTTTTGACTTGGAAAGGGATAGTTACCGTCAGTTATAAACTTGGCCAACTCCGTCTCTGCTCCCTGCTGCTTCCGGGCTTTTTTACCCGGACCTTTCTTCAACTTCTTGGAGGGATCCAACTTCCGACCCATGATTTCCTTCTACACAGACAGCCTGAAAAACAAAACACAGCAAGAGTGTTTTAAAACCCTAAGACAAAACTAAAAATACAGTATATGTGAAAGAGAGGAGCGTGGCTGCGGTATTACATATTAACAGTATTATGGGTTTTCTACATACAGTAAACACAATCAATTGGTGTTACCTTATTTGACTCTTATGTTTGAATAAACGATGCCCCAATTACTTCACTTTTCCTTGACTAAAACATCTTTTTTGAGGGGTCCCCAATTATCATTTATGCCTGATAAAATCCTATTTATATAACTTCAATTCAGTTTTAACCACTCAATTTTCCTACAAGCAGAACACAGCACTTAGATCTTATCACTCCTTTCAGTAAAACTCCTAATTACAAACTGAGTTGAGCTGAACACCTAAACTTAAGCCACTCAGCTGCTCTGCTTTTGACAGGAATAAGACATTTCACTGAAGAAAAAAAGTAAAACTTTTTGGATGGAGATCTGCGGGAAAGAAAACCGCCCAACATCATTACAATAAATTCAGCTCCAACACAACCTATGCTCTTTATGATTATAAGCAGTGTTCAAATTATGTAGTGATACAGAGAGGGTCTCTTTACTGTTGAAACAGTAATAAATATTTGTTTGCTTATAACAAATGATTAATAGTTTATTACTAATTCTCCCAGTTCATCCCCTGGGGATTAAACGGTTTAAATATTAATGTATGATCAGACTGTTACCAAACAGCCTCGTTAAAAACTTGTGACCAGTTTCACAGCCATTACCTGACCGCACAGTTTTAAAAAGTACACCCTTACAACTCAAAGCTTATCGCCACTGAACCGCTCTTTAGCTGCAACGCGAATCGCAGCATCGATTCTTCAAATACTCACCAATAAACTGGATACTTTAAGGTCCGCAGACACTAATTATAATGTGATTGTGGAGCGATGCACGACGAAGATTTCTACACGTGAAATTTCCTTCAACACGTTGTAGCGTGACATCCGGCGCACAATAGTGACGAAAGGGTGGCGCGAGCAGAACGAGGGCGCTGAGGAAACACGTTTTATTTTATTAACATAAAACTGTCTGATTTTACCACATAATTACACATTCAAAATCTAGCTAGCTTCATAAAACCCCCCACAAATGACATTTTTTTATGTGCAATACACTCACTTGTGAACGCGCACCTTTGCAGTGACGTAAACTTCCTGCGACAGTCCACAGGGAGGCATCATGGCGGCGGCTAATGGGAAGAAGCGTGGTCTTGAACATTTGGACGAATATGAGCCTAAACCAGCCAAGCATCTCCGCAGTCTGCACGACCGCATGGCGGAGAGGAGGCTGGTGGTTATTCTGGAGGGTGCGTCGTTAGAGACGGTGAAGGTAAGGCGCTAAGGAGCTGTCTTTGCGCGTTGTTTTGATGCAACCCCTACCTGTTTTTAGTGGAAGTGACATCA
Source organism: Oreochromis niloticus (assembly GCF_001858045.2). Lineage (NCBI taxonomy): Eukaryota > Metazoa > Chordata > Actinopteri > Cichliformes > Cichlidae > Oreochromis > Oreochromis niloticus. The sequence goes on along the minus strand of NC_031976.2, from coordinate 23,059,676 downwards.
ACGACGATGCTTAATAATAATTTAATTTAAGTCGAGTTAATACATGCTTTTGGCTTGTTTATCATATTCCAGGTCGGGAAAACATTTGAGCTGTTAAATTGCGACCAACACAAAAATATGATCATCAAAAGTGGAAGAGATCCCGGAAAAATAAGACCAGATATCACACATCAGGTAAACACTCATTCCTCAATAATAATGTACAGCCTTATTCTTCACTTGTGTTTGTCAGTCTGTCACAGTTAATCAGAGTGGAGTTTCATTGCATTTAAGTTAATTATATTATTGATTTTATGATTAGAAGTCCATTTCAGGTGTCAGGAGAATCAACTCACAATTCAGAAATATCACAATAGGTTGCTGGGATTAACAAAAGTATCATGATACTGATAATAAAGAAGATGCAAGGAATAGAGGGAGTGAAGGTGGATGAGTTGAAAAACCTTGGGTCAACCAAAGCAATAGGTAGCAGCACACCACAGAGGTGAGGAAGAGTGTGCAGACACAGTGGGGTGGGTGGAGATGAGCGTGATGGGTTATTTGTGACAGAAGGATAGCAATGAGAATAAAAGGGAAGGTTTACAAATTTGTACCGGAGAACAGATAGTGGATACATTAGACAAAGGATGTTGAATATGTGATGCAGAGAGTTTCATTAGCTGACTTTTGACACCACCGCATCAGTAATATTTTACTAATCTGAATATTGCACATATATAACAGTATAGTATGAATAAAAAGTACTAAGTAGTGTAAGAATAATATTAAGTAGTGTAAGAAGTACTTTAGGAACAAAACAACCAAAATGTGTGTAATTACAAAACTAACAAAAATAAAAGTAGGACAACAGACATGAGCGGCTTTTGTGCGCATTTTATTGAGACCGGGATATGTACATAATTGTGAGTCAGTTGCCTTTTGTTTGTATTGTAATACCTACTCTGAACTTCTTATATCTTGGCCTGACAAACACTTCATAAGGAAACTGAAAAATGAAACAAAATACTTTGCAGGCAATCTGAAACTAAATTGTAAAATTAAATTGAAATAAAAATGAATGAATTATTTATCCTTTATGTCTGTGTTTATTTATATAAAGCTCTTTGTGGCATGTTTGTGATGAAGGGCTGTATAAATGGTTTTAACTTTGAACTGTGTATTTCCAGTGTTTGCTCATGCTGATGGACAGTCCGTTGAACAGGGCGGGGCTGTTGCAGGTTTACATCCACACAGAGAAAAACGCTTTAATCGAGATCAACCCGCAGACCCGCATCCCAAGAACATTCACACGCTTCTGTGGCCTTATGGGTAAACTATAACTGTTCTTTTTTTCTGCATGGATAATACACATACTGATCATGCTGTAGGCATTGTACTTAAGAGTCTTATTCCCATGTGTTCTGGCTTTAAGTGAGCCTTCACTCCATTGCTGTTCTCCTAATTCTTCTTTCTTCTCTTTACTTTCTTAGTTCAGCTGCTGCACAAACTCAGTGTCAGGGCTGCTGATGGTCCTCAGAAGCTCCTGAGGATGATTAAAAATCCAGTGTCTAATCACCTACCTCCTGGCTGCCCTCGTATCAGCACCTCCTTCTCTTCGGGAGAGGCCGTGTGCCCACGGACTTTGGTACCAGAGGGACCAGCCGCAGTGGTGATTGGAGCATTCGCACATGGAGCGGTGAGAAATATATTGAGGCATTCTCTTTTACAGACTCTTTTAGTCTGTTACAGTTATGTCAAATAGTTCTTGTGTGTTACTGATGTCTCTGTCCTTATTAGGTTAACGTGGACTACACAGAGAAGACAGTGTCCATCAGTAACTACCCCCTATCTGCAGCACTGACCTGTGCCAAGATATCCTCTGCCTTTGAGGAGGTGTGGGGCGTTCTGTGATGGATAAAGTGCTGATGCTGACTGGAAAGAGACAGTTGACTACATGGACCTTATTTCAGTGGACTAGAAACACTGGACTGAATGTCCAATGATGCCCAATGTTCAATCCTGTTATACGTAATCGATGGCATGATGTGTGGAAGATACATTGTTTCCTTTTCCATGCAGAAGCATGGCAGTTATTTTTATACCGGTATCAATTGCACAGTTTTGATTATGGATTGTTGTAGTTACATTAAAATGTGTGACTAAATAATGAGTGCTCTTGATTTGTACAAAGTTAAAGAGTTCACACATAGACAACCATAAACTAAAAGATGGACATCGCTACTGTGATGTCATCCACTCATAAAGTCCTGCTTTGAAGCACCAAGATGATGTAATGAGAGAGAGAGAGACAGAATTGACTGTGAAACCACGATATGATGATCACAGTTTGACAAACGGACATAACATTTTATTCAACATGACCCAAGTCTCATGACTCAGCCCATAAACTCATCAAGATAGTATTCAGAGGTCAAGTCCAAGAGCTGTTTTGCAATTGTCTTCTAGTGAGGTTTTTCAAGTGACATCATGTGCACAATGCTTTGAGAGTCCATATTGGGTGTCATATAATCACTTGGTTGCTAGGGAAATGTGTATTCTCCAACTGGCTGACAGTGGTTTCTGGAGGTTGCTGGCTCTCCCAGGATAAAATCAGTTGCAGAGAAGGTGCTGCACTAAAAGCACTTTGGTTTGGTTACTAGCAGATTGCCACGGTTGCCTGCAGTTTTTATCTGCCAGCACTTGCCAACTACTAGTCTAGCGGTAGTAAAACTTGAAAAAATGCAACACGAAATGGCGAATGTTTGCCTTCAAAATAAAGTTCAGCCTCAGTGCTGCAGCCAACGTATTTCAAAGGGTGAAAGTTTTACTTTGAAGTTAATAAGTTCATCACTTCCATTCAAACTGCAAAAATGTGCTGCTGATCAAAGCATTCACAAGGAGGTTTATGCTGGAAATATACCTTTTTCCCTAACAACAGGTGATTGCCAGGGAGATCACTGACAGCCTTTAGGCTTGTGTGTCTGGGACTTCAGCAATCAATTCCCCAGAGACTGCCCATCAACCTCCAACAACCACTCATAATAGGTTAGGGAATACTCATTTTTCCCTCACAACTGGTGGTTGCCAGGTAGATACAGGCTGTCTCTAGGCTCGTGTGACTGAAGCCTTATTCACTTGATCCTACATTATCACCCATTTAAAATGGCAATCACATGGTTAATGATCACATGTCTGTCTGACCTCAATACACAATCTTTTTGCAACCACAGGTATCGCCCCCCAAGGAGCATTTAAAAGAAAGGCAAGTTTCCACCGAAGCTTCAGTTTTCAGAACTAGTGTCTAAAAAACTGTGTCGATCTTTTATGCGATCTATGGTCTGTACAGTGAAGTGAAGAAAAAATGATATAGGAACACAAAGACAACATAGAACTAAGTGTATTTCAGGATGCTAAAAACGGGTTCTGTTTATTACTGTTTACCATGAAGACTCAGCCTAGTGGTAGTAGTAAGTGCTTTTCCTCGATCTCAACTTTGATTTTGGAAGCCTCCGTCTTGCTTGCTTTTTATGCCGATTTTGGACTCGGTTTGGTCGGCGTCTCCGAGTCTTTTGAGCCTTCCTCGGTGCCTTTCGAACTCGTGCGCCCCTGTTCGTTGCAGGTCTGCGTTTCTTGCCAGCAGGTTTTGGTGATTTTCTTCCTTTGGTTGTCTTCCTTCTTTGTTTGTGTGATTTGGCTGCTGCTTTGCGAGTTTTGCGTGCTAGTTTGTGCGATGTGACCGCCATTCTGCGACGCTTGCGTTTTCGATTGGGTGATCTAACTTTTCGAGGTGTTGCCCTTGTTTGGTGTGATTTGCTCTTTGGTTTGGTTTGGTTTGGCTTTAACACTCGTCTCTTTTGGTTCTCTGCTCCTTTGGGGGATTTGCTTGTTGCTGTTTTCGGAGTCAGCTTCAGCTCTGCTTTTGGTTTTGGAGTCTTCACTGGGATCGTCCTCACTTGAATTGTGTCTGTCAGCTTCTATTTTTTGGGGGGGGTAAAAGTTAAAAGTTAATGTGACAAGAAATTTTTTTGAGAATCTCACTGTAATACTGCAACATACAGGTAAGAAAATCCCTGTTTAGCCACAATGCCAATAAGCTACATGCATAACTTACACACAGCAGTGCTACATTTAGTTGAACTAATACCAGTTACCAAAGATTAAAGGTGTGTTACCTTATGGTTGAGTCTGAATGATGCATTTCTTGTAGTTCGTACAAGTGTCTCGTTGTTAACCAGCCTCTTGGTCTCTATGTTCACTCGCCTGTTGTTCTTGGCTACATCATAGCCTCCAGCTGCCAGCATCTGTTTAAGTTCTGCCATGGAGATGCCGCCTCTGTGTTTGCACTGGGAAACCACACTGAGGATGAGCTGGGAGATGTGAGGCGAGGTTGGCTTTGCGGAATTTGTCTTGGGTGCATTTCCAGCCTCTGTTTGAATCTGATGCTTGAAAAGCCGAACGGGAGTCTCTGAAAAATCAATTAAGAAAAGAACATTCAAATCACAGATCAGTGTAAACTAGTTATAGTATAGTACAAATGTCTCCATCCATTCTCACTGTTGTATTTTGTTATGAACCAGCTCCATATTCAGCATCCTTTGTCCAATATATCCACTATCCTTCCTCTGCACATGTCCAGACCTTCTCAGCCTTGCCTCTATAACTTTGTCTCCAAACTGAGCTGACCCCTTTCTTAACATCTTCACCAACAGTTCCATCTCCAGCCAGCTTACTGTCTTTGTGTTATGCTAAGATGCATAGCCCCCCACCCAGCCACCCATTTTGAACCAGGATAGACCCTGTAAATAAATTCTGTGTCATAGTATTATTTTGTTATTTTTTTTAATCTAAAACAGATTTTAAAAATAATTAAAATCAAAGACACATACACTCTTAAAATCTTAATTTGGATTAATTTAGCTAGCTACAGCAGTTAGACAAAGTTGGCTGATTAGCTTAGCTTTAGCTGAACCGTCAGGGACTCACTGGGAAGAGAAGCGTTCGCCTTTCCTGTCGCCTCATCCTGGTTAGGGATAGCTCGTTTCAGTAGTCGGCCCAAACGTTTGGCTCCTGCTTTTCCGAGGCCTTTCCCAGCTGGAGTTTTAGAAGGTCTTTCTATCTGTTTTATCACCTTCAAATGTGTTTTTTCTCCCGATTTCTCGCTCGCACTATTTCCCAGTGCACTCAGCTGCGTGGGGTTTGTAGCAGTGGCTTTCCTTCGCATTTTTTTTTTGGTTTACACACTATTTCATATTTAAGGAAGAAATCTGAATGGAAACTCCTCTACTGAGTTTCACTGACACGTATTGGTCAGATTTTAAAATAGGAATGCAGATTTTGTGACATTTTGAAAACTAACAGTTCTTCAGTTGCTGGTCCAGAGCCTTAGCTGAGTCAGGAAGTTATTCAAAATAATTGATGGGTCCACTCAAGTGTCAAGAAGGAGAATATGACTGTTTTTTTGTTTGTGTTTTTTTTGACTACTTTATTTTGAGTGCATGCATTTGATGAAAATAGACATTACATGACATTTACCTATAGGCGATAAAGACAAATAAATGACAGCAATAGAAATATTGGTGCCTCAGCTTCCTCCCACAGTGCAAAGACATCCCTGTCAGTTTAACTAGTCATTCTAAATTGAGTGTAAATATATTAGCCCCATGATGGACTGGAAGCCTGTGAAGGGTATATGCTGCCTCTCATCTCATAAGAGTTGGGTTTGCCTCCAGCACCCCCACCATCCTAACGATCCTTGGATAAGCAGTTGGATGGAAAAGTACAATAAACACAAACACTGATTATCAGCAACATTGTTACTATGTTACTTTGAACCAGGTATTTTTAGTCACTGCATTTCAGGACTCAAAAACACGTGTTTGCTCACCTAAAAACTGAAGCCAAATGAATTTTAAACCCACTTCCAAGTGTAACATTCTGAAGCCAAAGTCTAACTTTTGTTCAACATATTTGTGTGTGTGTGTGTGTGTGTGTGTGTGTGAGCAACTTTGAGCATCAAGATCATGGGATAAATCATAGTTTCAAAAGTGAAATTGCACTACTTTAATGTCTGTAATGTAGAGCAGGGATGTCAAATGCTTTTATATAAGAAAAGAAAAGAAGTGAAATTTCAAAAGCACAGCTCACTTTTTCCACATAATAAAGAAATGCTGCTGTAGTAAAAGGATGTCTGTGAAGGTTCTCAGTCATCCAGGTCATCGTTAGTAGAATTAGTGGGGAGTCCCACCAATTGACCCTTAGAACTGAAGAAGCTTCTCGGATGAGAGGTGTAACGTCTTCAAGCAACTCAAAGAAGTCCAGACGCTTTTCTTTCCAAGCTCCTTAGAGTAGTAAAAGGATGATTCTTTGGGCTTAAATGGTAAGAAATAAAGGTGTAAAATACATGAATCTATAACTTAATCACTTTGGTGTAGTATGCATTGCCATGAGAGAGGAAAAGCTCTAAAATACAGTTAAAAATCCCAAATTTTCCAAAGCCATTGAATGGCCTGGATTAGAGTCTTTGTTGGGCTGATTCTGGCCCCCACGCCTTATGTTTGACACCCCTGAAGAGAAACAAGCATTGCTATCCTGATGTTTTATGTGTTTTCTGATAATAACTAGAGGAAATGTTGGGTAATCTTTCTCAGGTCATATTACCATGTGGGATAGATGGGTGCAGATGGCATATGAAGGGCTTCTACTAACTAAATTTTGATAGGTTCATCTTCTATCTGTGATTCCTTATGTATACAATTATGTACTTCAATTTGAAGAACTGTTTTATATTTTAAAGTCAGTGTACAGAAATCAGAAGATACTCAAGGGGTCAGGTGGGGATATTTTTCAGAATTCATTGATTTTTTATATGTTTATGTTATTTATATGAAGTTTGAGCAAAGATACATTTCCCCACTCATCGCGGATGATTTTATTTTAAAATAAGAGGCCCAAATCGACTTTTACTTTTACTTTTTCACTCAAGATGGTTAAAGTTAAATGAACAAAATCATCTTTAAGTAGGAGAACTTTGTTGTTTGATCCAGCGTCCCTTTTCTGGCAAGCTGGAAACAAGGTTTCAACAGTTTTTTAAAAATGAAAACAAACAAAACTAAACCGCTCACGCAATTATACAACACGCAGACACAACCTAACAATTACAACAAAAGCAAATACATAAGTGTGCTTTGGTTTGTAGCCTACTTATAGGTACACCTTTTATGTCAAATTAGAGAAGACTGGTCAGCATGCTTGTAATGAATTCTGCTTGGTTTGAATGGAGCACTGCGGGCTTGTAGGACACAGGTTATATTTGGCACAAATGACTGTGATCAAGAAGGCGGGTTCAAAAGGCATGGAGTCATGGTATGGATCAGCTTCACAGTTAACCTGCAAATAAATCACATTACAGGAAATTACACTCGAGTGTAGCTGGGAGGAAAGCAGAAAAAGAAAAGACAGTAATGAAAGTACATCACCTGAGAAAAGGATCTAAAGAACAAGCGAGTATATGAGATTCCTGAGAGAGACGTGTCATTAGGCTGTTGCATTAGATTCTGATGATAAGCCTAAGAAAAAAAGGCAGATAACACAAAGACATGTAAACTTGATCTCATCCTTAAAAACAGACACTAAAGCCTGAAGATGGATCCTCACCTGCAGCGCTACCTGCAGTGCAGTATACTGCACCCACACCTCCTGTTGCTGTGCTGCTGACAGCGGAAACTCTCCACCTCTGCCTGCCTTTTCTGACACTGTGAGGTAGTGAGTCCACACACACTCACCCACAGCATACACAGTCTTACTTTGAGAGGAAACTGCAGAGATAAATATACATAATATTACTAACAAAAGCAAAATGTATTTTTTGTGTAGTAAATGAAGAAGAGGAAAGTGAATCTCTCTTACTGTCAGGCAGAAGCAGGTGGAGGATATCTTTAGCAACAAGGAAACCAGCTGCACCATAATTCATGGCTCTGTTTACAGAAGAAGTCAGATGCTGGAATTATTTGAAAAATACAATGGAAGGCATTTAATAGTTATTGAGTGAGTGTGTGTGTTACCTAGGATAGGTTGGATGGAAAAGTGGAGGTACAAACATTCCCATGGGAAAGAGGAGACTTTTACCGAAGAGAAATGGTCTGACAGACAGTCTAAAAGAAAAGTGAAAAGATTAATGCACACTCCAGATTATTGGCAGCTATCAGCTTTAAGCTGACACTTACATATCAATATCCTCAGGCTGGGTGATCAGGAGTTCAATGCGTTTCTTCTGCCACAGGGATAGTAGCTGGACATAGTTGGAGAAGAAGTTTTGGTTGCTGACTGTCATCTGGAATTATAGATATTTGAAGGTGAGTTGTTGGGCTTTATTTCTACACTTTTTAATCCTTATTTTCCAAAACCAGTGATGTCAACATAGAATTTAAAAGTTGAGATTCATGGTAACAGTCTTACCATCAGTTTAAATGTCATTATTGCGGCGTTAACAGATTTTCTATATGATAAATAAACATTCAATTAAATTCAGTTTTATTTATATAGCACCAAATCACAACAACAGTTGCCTCAAGGCGCTTTATATTGTAAGGTAAATACTTTATAATAATACAAAGAAAACAAAGGAAATGCACCTCCACACTGAGGCCTCCATAAGGCTTAACCCCAAATTTAGCATTAAAAAGGCTGAGACTTGGGTTCAGAGAGGAATTCTTGTTCTTGGAGATCTATGTGACGGGGGACACAGTTTCAGCTGCCACAGAGACAGTTTTTGAAATATTTGCAGCTATTCTAAGTCTACATCTACTGCTCCAGATCTTTGGATCTCCCTCCACACCTGCTTTAACTATAGGCTATCTCACCTATATTAGGAAAGTCTTTGGGGGAAATCGTGAGGTCCCTAAATATTATTCAGTGCTTGCAAAACACATGGATACAGGGCTCACCGCCCTACAATGAGCCTGGGAAACTGACCTTAATATAGCGCTTACTGATCAGGAATGGACTATGAATTTACAGAATATTAAAAAGCTGTCCAGGGAACTTAGAACAAGACTAACCCAATTCAAACTACTACACCGAATTTAGTGGTCACAACACAGATTATATAGGGCGAACCTCATACAGACCCCCAAATGCTGGAAATATCCGACTGAGGTGGACACATGGACCCACATGATTTGGAGCTGTCCTAAATCACCAAATTTTTGGACAGAGATTCACAAATTTGTTTAATCCCTTTTTGCCAACACTATTAAATCTAGGGAATCCATCACCCTTCAAATATCACCACCTGTCACTCTGTGGTGTAAAAACTAATAAAACTAGGGAGGCTGGCTCGACTCTCATACAGGCTACTGAATTAAGTGGAGAGTTTTCACCTGAAGTGAGATCCGTACCTTTTCAAAACAAACAGAACAAATTAAAACTTAGATGGACATTGGGATCCTAAAGAGTTCTATCTGACAGCACTGAGTGAGATATAGTTTAAGTCCCACAAAGATAAATGCCATCAAGACATTAAACCAAGAGGTTTGTGATGTACCTCCGAAAAAAGCAGGTCAAGCTTGGCTTCACTAGAGGGCTCCTTTGTAGTCCATAGTTTTGGAATTGCAGAATCAACCTGCAGAATCGTTTAACAAATATCAAACTTCATTCATTTCTGGAGAAATTAAAAAAGACAACAAATTCTTCACTCGTTACCTTTTCCATGACAAGCTGACGAGATCTCTGATCTATCCACTCAAGCTCATGTAGTTTGGACTTGAAGGAGTTAAAAACACTTTGAATAATCTTCTCTGCCTATTGGAGAATTAAATAACAGATTATCAGACAGAACCTTTTCTCTCTATTGAATTCATTAGGTCTCAAGATGTCTCCCCACCTCCTTCTGTGCTGTCACTTCACTGAGAAGATGTGTGAGAACTGAGTCAAATCCTCTCTCAGTTTCCAGCACACAGTGTTTCCAGCGAGGAGCTTCCTGGTGGAAGGCCAAAATATAAAGATGTTACACTAACCAATCAATTCACAGGTCCAGTTTTTATTTCCTCTGTAGCATATTCGGCTAACCTCTTCAGTGTTACCCAAAGCCATAGAAAAGTTCTTTGCCGTTTCAAAAAATCTGGAGTCCATGGCAGGCATCAGGGTGTGCAGCAGATTGAGGACCATAAAAGTATGAAGGGGAGCGCTGAGTGGAAACAAATGACCCAGCAACAAAGATAAGCATAAAAAAGAGAAAGGATGTGCTTGTCATTTTTATGTCACTTTACAGTACCTGTTACTCATTTCGGGCTTGTTCAGCCATTTGATAATGGTGTTGGACATTTGCACGATGTAGGGTAAGTTATGCAGAAGGACATCGTCATCTGCGCTGAGGGGCAGGGGATGGAAAGCAGCCTGGAGGCAGCCCAGCCAATCAATAGCAGGGGCTTGTCTCTGTAGGGACATTTCCATATAAAAAATACTGTTATCACATGTATCCAGACAACAGGTACTCAAAGTGTTGTTTTTTTAAATTTAATTTATTTATCGTTTAATATTAGTTTAAGTGTGAGTGTGAGCATGAATGGTTCTCTAGCTCTATGTGCTCGCTAAGTGATGGACTGGTGACATCTGCAGGGTATTAAGGTATTTAGAACATACAAAAACTTGACTCAAGTTAATTTGGACCAAATCCCACTAAACACATGCACTAGAGCATCCTTACTGTACATTCCTATTTATTTATTTACATTTTTTTTTAAATATAGTTGTCATTGTTATTCTAGTTAATTTGTAGCTATATTTTACTAACTAACAGTACGTACAGCATAATGGTATCGTCTGTCCTTGATTTAGGTAAAACTTCTGTCTCTGCAGTATGCACAGACATTGCTTCTATCAGAATAGCAGCACAGCACAACGAAATATAGATCCTTTACCTGTAGCGCTTTGATGGTCATGCGCTGGTAGAGCTGTCCTTTAGACAGGCGAGACTCCAGGGGTGAAAATGCCACAGCAAGCTGAGAGGACAGAGAGACGAAAGAGCCCACATGGATCAAGCTGCTGCTCTTTGGGGCTCCCAGCAGGTCGAGGTATTTCTGACACGAGGCCAAGAAAGGACGTAGAGTCTAGATAAAAGAGACAGGACAAAAAGAAAGGCCTTAGTTGGATGGATAAATGTTCTTGTATTCATTTAAAGACATTTCCTGAATCAACAAGGATACTCAACCTCAGTTTTAGCTCTAGACTTCTCTGTCTGGCTGTTCCATTCAATCGGGATCAACAAATCAGGTTGATCAATCTGTTGGCAAAGAGGAGACTTGATTTAAAGCAAAAACACAAAGCTTACTTTGCTCTGGCAGCTCTCAGAGCAGCAAAACCTAAATCATCTTAATTCATACTAGCCTGTATGTATCTTTTGTTAATCCCACGTGCTGCTTCATAAGGGTCTTTGCCCACAAAGATGTTGAAGAATGGAAAGGTATTGTAGTCTCTCATTAGCAACCCCAAGGTGGTGTTGAAATCGGTCTGATTCCACTGCCCCGATACTGCCCAGCCTCCCAGCTACGTATGGAGAAGATACAGTGAAAAAGTATTAGTAGATAAAATTGGGGAAAAAATTTAGCCAAACAGTTTGCAGTCTCCTGAACCCAAAGGGCATGTCTTTAGACTGATTGATTCTTCTGGGCAGCAGATATTAAGTGTAAAACAAGCAATTTCTGTCATTTTAGAAGGTGGACTTTGCAAAATCTGGCAATTTTGGTCAAATTACAAATTGACTAATCATTTTAGATCTTGTAGAACTACAAAGGAGACAATTTGGCTAAACTGTTTGTTTTTCTTTTTGACCTCAACTAAGTTTATGACAGTTATTCATGTAGTTACAGCACCTCCTGTAGGCCAACAGGCATCATTTAAAAAACTGGTGTTGGTTTCTGTTTGTTTCTTAAAATTTAATGTGATACTTTCATAATGGTAATTAAGTTATATGAGCACATATGATAACCGATGTAAGCTTAAGTGTGATTTGAAGAGCTTGCAATGTTTGGAATATGAGTATCATACTTTCTGTATGAGTGTGAGGAAGGGGTCTGCGCCAGCAGTTTCTATAGATTGTGTATCCAAACAGGAATGGTAGAATCCTTTAGTCTTCTGCACTGCTGAACTATTCATCCCGTTGTCTGTTTCTGACGTATAGATCCAGAAAAAAAGAAAACCATTTAGATCATTTGGTAAGGTGGCTGTATGCAGAGTCACACACAAGAGAGGACATTTTAAAAAATTCCCACTGAATACAGACTCATACCTAAAATCTTCTTGAGATACTGCAGCAACACAGCTTTTCTGCTCAGTGTTTTATCCTCTGTTAGTCCTCCATCTTCCTGCTTTGACTGCACAGACTTTCTTTGGTTTTCTGCATGTAAAGTAAAACCATGACTTCTTTGTCCCCTTTCACTGTCCAGTAAAAGTCTGTCTGATCCACATGTGTACAGAAAGTAATCACAGGGCTGCGTGAAGGGATCAGCAGATGTGGAGAGATGGGCTGAAGCCCACTGACAGGCAGGAGAGAGACACGGTGTAACTGCAGGAAAGAGTGAGACAAAAGTCAGACAAAATGGCAGAATTCTGAATTCATTGTCTCGTATTGGTGTGTTTTTCTGAACTCCTACCAGTGTGGAAATGGTGAGACAGATAGTTGATTAGTCCCACCACGACAGCAAGTAAGAAACAGCCCACGAGGAAGAACAGCCGATATTTCATCCACACTGGCTTTACTCGGTGCTCGATGTTAGAGTATGACATATGCAGTCGCTGTCGGTCAGACTCGAGTTGTTGCAGGATCTGGTGGGGATAATGAGTGGGTAGTTGCAGTAGAGGTGAAGGCTGAACTCTCCCAGGTTCTGGATGCAGCTAAATAGACAGATGGATCTCTCAGGTGCTGTGTCAGGTCTTTACTGCCCCCCCTCTATTTCTTAAAGACAAGACTTTTAGATATCGTTTATTTTCTTTTGTAATCTGCTTGTCCAGTTTTAGCAAGTCTTTTTAGGATACCCTGGACACCATGCCAAGATATACCAAGTCTTTGCCTAATAGCCCTCTGGCAATCATCTTGTTAATAGAAAAATTACTGCTTTATCCCTGTGAATTCGTGTTATCTCTGACATTTGTTGTGGCTTTAACTATAGAAATGGGAACATATTATGTTTTTTTTCGGCAGGCTATTAAGGAAATGGGCTATTTGCTAGGTTGCCTCTTTTATGCTTGAGTGATTTCTCGGCCAATGTTAAGTGACTTAAATAAAAGAAAAAGAAGCATTCCTCTGAAAATGACAGGTACAAGGACTGGAATGAAAATAAGTAAAAAAAAAAAAAAAGAGCAGTCAATGTCCAAAGAAAGACCTTCAGAAAGCCCAGAGAACTATTGCTCAAGACCACTATAAATAATTAAAAGGAAGTCCGTTTCCAAGGACACGGATAAAGCAAGTAAGCAAGTTTTAAAATAACTTTAAAAATACTTGCTTACCCGTAGACACTCAGCAGCACAGGTGAAGTGGTTTTTATATTTCTGCGTTAAAAACTACTTTTAACAGTAACAATGCGTGATCGAGAGCTACACATGACATGAAATTCATTGAAATTGCATGTATATGTCAACTTAATGAGTTTCATGTAATTTTTTTAAGCAAAATCTTTTGCACAGAGCATTTTAAGTCCAATTTGCAAAGACTGCAGACTTCACCCTTTCAAAGTCACATTCTTTAAATATTATATTTCTTAGGCACAGTGACTCGGCCTTGTTTTCAGCAGTTACAACATACACATTAGCCTAAAACAGCTTGGTAACAACATAACCAACTTTGTTATTGAGATCTTACCTCAAGCTCTGTTTCACTCATCCTTGACTTGTGTTTTCCCAGCGTGTTACATCCTCTTTTACATGTCTACCGCCCCCCTGTTCCCCCCCCGTCAAATAGCTGTCATCTCAGCTATCTCTTTTCATCAGTCACTTCTCTCCTCATCTGAGACTGATAAAAACAACTCTGCAGGCTGCGTCTCACTCTCCTCATCAAGCAAATGCTGCGGTTCTTCTAAGCAGACAAGATGTTTTGGGATTTGTGAACTACAGTGACACCGTGAATAACTCCTGTCTGTAGTGGTAAAAGCTTCAGAACAAGGCAGGTAGGCAAGGTGAGTCCAGTACCTTGCTTTTGCTTATTCGTTGGTGCATCGGATTGGAACAGGGTGAGTACTTCTTCCTGGAAAGTACGCTTAAATGCATACGCACACAGGTCTGCTGTCGTCATTATCAGCACAACATATGGCTGTTTACAACTGATAGAGCAGTCAAAATCTAGCAGTGAACCACATTGAGGGTCTGAGAGAAAACATGCTTCACGGGTATCAGTTGGGTGCAGTGTACCCAGCGATGTGGGTGTATGCATTATATTAGCACATAACTGAAACTGAAAGACTGGGACATGGGTTTAACATTTCTTTATTTTTCGATACAGCCAAAAAGGATGGATAGGACTAGAATAATGTAAGACATTCACACATATCAAACGTATAAAAAGTTATATGAAAGGACAAGGCATCCACATGTAATACAATAGGATGTAACACAATGCAATGCCTGATGAATGCAGCAATGAAGGCATTATGGTAGAGTTTATATCACATGGTGATGACAAAGGCAGGGCCACAAAGGTGGAGTAGTTGGTGGAAACACAGGACATAATACTAGAGGAAATTCCACCACTGCTTCCACAGATAGCATGCAATGCTGAATCACTATTGCCATGTTTTGTTAGTCATTCTGGTGATTTACTGCACCAGGCTCAATTGCAAGCACAAGCAGCAATTTTCTTACCGAGGAATTCATTTCTGTGGCTGCAAACCAGGCTCATTTCAGAAGGAACAATAGGATACAATAATGGAGAAGGCACGGCGCCAGGTTAAAATGAAACCAAATAAATGTAAGCTTTAATTAGCAAAATACAGAACAGCAAGAAAAGAATAAAATGGTATATAACCGACACGAACAGACTAAACATACAAAAGTTAAGTAACAGCAAGAATAGTGGTAATCACGCTAACGGGAGAAACGGACCAAAAACTGGGGTCAAACAAACAAACAAAAACCACGCATGAATGTTACAACATCAAATCCCATGTAACCGTTTTATTGATCTTAAGCTCTAAACAGAAAGATTTGGTCTGTGTTTTTAAACATTGCTACCTAGAGTTGAAATGCCTCTACATTTCTATCATCCTGCTGTCAGGACAGGTTATTTTAGTACTGATGCGTATGCAACCTTAATACTTAGGAAAAACAGGTCCATGATTTATATCATACAAAGTTTATAAGCTAAGAGATTATAATAAATGCACATCAAACACTGGTGTTTTGTTTCTATTTGCTGTTTACAATGACCTTGTGCAGGGGCCATTTTATTCAAAGTCATACTCAGAGTGTTTTACACATATGTGGAACAGTGAAATTACTTGATAGGTCCCGTTTTCAGCCATACAGCTGATAGTTAAAACTAACCCGGTTTTTGAATGTGACATCCCCAGGATGGAGTCTGTGCTCGGGAAATCTGTGCTCATTTGTTTGTTCGAAATCTCGCCGTCCACAAAGCATGCATCTAAAAATACTTAGCATGGTTCAATCAGCTCTAAACTATTTTGTAGAAAAACAAAAAAGCTGATTTTTGTTCTCATCTTGCCCTTATACAGTATCATCGAGTAGCGAGAGCAACAAGACTTAATTCAATGCATGCCTGTAAAGCATTAAATTCACATCACAAAAACTCAAAGCAATATTCACCATTTTTCTTTTTGCTGTTGCCTTAAAGCCCTACGCGACTTTAAAATGCTATTAAGAGTAGACTAGCTGATATGAAGTACTTTCTAGGCAGAAAAGCGTCATTAATCATGCCTGGCTGTGTAACAATGTACTCTACTCTCAGGCAACAAGGATGGTGACATCTGCATGACTCAATTTGGAGGTTTCTTACACTCCTCGGTCTCAGGCACAAAAAGCATAGTTAAAATGCTCAAAGAGAAAGAATACAGCCAGTGGAACCAGTTTATGATGCTACTACCAATATCTAGGCAAGAAACAGAGAAAGGCAACTTTATATTTATCAGACTGTTCTTTTGACCCAACTGTTCTTGTGCAAGTTTTGCTGGCAATTTTTAGCGTAAACATACAATTGGCACCAAAAAGAATAGGCTCTAGTAACAAAGAAGGCGAGATGGGCGATTGGAGAATAAGAGATGCAGAATAAAACCAATTTCGGTGCAGTACATTACCTCTGCACTGAATGAAGTGAACAAAGACGAAGGAAATACTACACGTTATCTGCATGCAAACATACATATCACGCTGAACATTCACCCACACACCTGCGCACATACACTGAACAAAGCCCTGTAGCAAAGGCAAAAAATCTGCAGCTGGATGAATCCTGTGCTTTTGGATTTGGTTCATTGTTACACTGAGCGATGCTGCTTTAGCCAATCAGTGCGCGGCCTGCTTGGCTCGTTGGGTGTGGCACTTCATACACAGGATCTTGCCATCCAGCGGATAGCAGCCATTTTCATCTGCTTCTATGGAGAGGGGGCGAGCACAGTCCTGCAGAGTAAATGAAATATTGATTATCAGTTTTGTCAGAGGCTGAAACACCCTGTGACACACATTAAAAAACAAAACAACAACTATGTATAGGTCTTACCTCACAGCGGTAACACTTGAGGTGGAAGTTCTTGTCAAGAGCTACCACTCTGACCGTCTCCTCGCTGCCTGGGGCTGGAATAATGGGTTCATTACAGCTCACACACATAGGGGAGAAACGCCTACAAGAAGGGAGGTGGATATGAGTTAATTACCTCAGTTGAACTCTTATGCATTCACACCCCTAGCTGAGGAAACACTGAAACAATCAGTGATATTCCACTGAGATGTAATAAAGTTTGTTGCTTCTGGGCCTGGCAACAAGTTGCAGCAAAGTTTAGTTGGCTTTGTCAAACACAGTTTGAGTGAGTTCAGTTTTAAGTGATCTGAACAAAATGAGAAAGAGGTTTTGAAGTGTTCTTTCCTCTAGCATTAATCATCTCACTGATCATTTAGACGGGTACAAATACTGGAGTCCAAAATTAACTGTTGGTTTTAAATCACACATCCTTGTTCTGAGAATTTATGCAAGAAGAACTGCATCACATGATCACTTCTCATAAGGAACACACAACAGAAATATACTATTTTATTATGTGGAAATTCATAGTGACCTGTGGTAATCCTGGACACAGTAGGGGTTGTTGTTGTCATCGGTGATAAAGGGTGCCCCCTCGAGTACACAAGAGCAGGTGCTGCAGCGGAAACAGTGGGCGTGGAAACACTGTCCAACTGCCTTCAACACACGGTCTGTGATCTTCTCCCCACATCGAGAACACACGGCCAGGGAGCTCTGAAGAGCAAGAGCATGAATGTGAGGAGAATGGAGGTTTAAAAAACAAAAACATGCACCTTATATACTCAATTCAGCAAGAATATAAGAAGAATAAATGTCTGCATCTCCTCACCACGTAGCAGTCCTCACATTGTGGTGCACCATCCCTGTCATAGAACTGCATGCCCTGCAGGGGGCGGTGACAGGACATGCAACAGAAGCAGGTGGAGTGGAAGAGTTTATCCATGGCCCTCACTGCTGGCTGAGTACGGGAGAGAGCCTCACCACATTTTCCACAAACCTCTGAAGAAAAGAGAAAGATACACAAACAACTTTATGAACAAGCAAATTCTCTGTCTCTTTACTCAGCTCTGGTACAACAGTGTAATAAACACAGATGGGAAACTTGTAGTTTTATGCATTTGTTTGGTTTGTGTAAACTGTTCCGTGCAGTCAATATGTTATACCACAGATGCAGCTTAATTTTTTAGGGTCATAGATGTAACACTGGAGAGACCAAAGCTGACCACATTTAAATTGTAGATCATAAAGAATAAACTGTGAATGTATTTTGATGTCCATAACAATCTGCATTTTGCAACCAGTCAGCAAAATGAAAGGTGAATAATTTCTTTTGTCTGCTGAATATTTGCAGCTTGGGATATTAATATTTCATTGGTAATATTTTTTCATGCATTCATTTCACTACAACAATCAAGAAGTTAAACCATTACTTTTGTTAACGCCTCTCCCACGCTACCAACTCAAGTTTTTCCAAACGAGCAGCTACTTAATGACTGTAATTAACAACAATGAGATTCAAAATTCAACCACATCAGTGCACTCTGAAAACAATTATGTTAAATTATTTTCTAATTAAATCAGAAAGATACAAAATACGAGTGAAATAAAAGTGTGTTTTGATTGAAGTTTCGTGTCTGCACCTGTAGGAGGGGAGGTGATGAGAGGTGCGTTCGCGTCCATGTTTCTAATGAAGTCCTTGGTCATCCTCTCCAGCTCCTCCACTTCTTTCATGTTCAGAGGAACACCTCCACCTGCACTAGGAACTGGGCCCGGGGGTGAGGGCTGCCACAGAAGAGGAAGAAACCATAAGTGCATATGTATAAATTTTTTAAGGCATTTTATAGTTTCATACGTGTCTTATAGAGGATTTTGTTATTTATAACTGTACCTTTGAAAACACTGTGCATGTCCAGCATTCCTATCTACTGACAATCAATTATCTGTACTTCCTGTGACTTTCCACAGTACATGCTAAGCAAAAAGTAGGAACATACCGTAGGGGTAGTTTTCATTGGCTGGTTAAAGGAGGAGGGCGGCGATGCCATCGTTTTGGGTTGAGGAGGTGGCACAGCAGCAGCAGTGTTTTGGTTTGCGTTCATCTGACTGGCAAAGGGAGAACTTTTTATGTGATTAGCAGCCGGTGCAGTGGCCATGTTATTTGGTGGAGCAGGAGGTGCAGGCGGAGCCGCAGGAGGTGCAGGTGGAGCTGCAGGAGGTGGAGGGAAAGAGCAGATAGCTATGGGAGGGGAAGGCTTAGGTGCACTGCTGGCAGCGGTGGGCGTCTGGTTCAGGTTCTGGTTGATTTTTTGCGCCAGAGAGGCTGATGATGTTGTCGTTCTTCCTCCGAATCCAGACTTGGGAGCCACGGCTGGCGCTTTAGCGAAAGGCTGAGCGGCAGAGTTTGGCGCAGCGTTGTGATTGCCCTGTCGGTTAGTTCTGGCTTTGAGTTCTTCGGCCCAGGGCGCAGGAGGAGGGCGATCGCCCATCTCGGGAGGTGGGAGGAAGGAAAGGGCTGGTTTGGGAGCGGTTGGAGGAGCGGAGGCCTTGGGTGCTGGTGCTGATGAATACTGGCTTGGTAACTGTGGGTAAAATAACATTAAACAAAAGATTATTATGATGGAAAAGCAAAGAAAAGAAAAAAAAAACAAAACGCTAATTTCTTGTAAGAATGGAGTTTTTCTGATTTACCATGAACTATAATTGAATTGAGGGAAGTTAATATTCTGTGTGTAACACTGCATGGTGAAATGCTACAAGCAGACACTTTTATAATACTGAATGAGGTACTTTGATTAAAGTAAACACTGGAGGCGCTCCAAAGTTTGAGCTTATCAGAAGTGCTTCGTCTTTCTGACATTTATTTTGCAGGTTTTGAGCCAACATTATTCTGCCTTGATCCAGTACCTCCCTGTTGGATTAAAAACACTCTCCATTTATGGCCCTCTCACTGGGTCCCTGGCAGCACACTCTGGTTTCATCACACTCTCATGCTCTCCACTCACTTCTGCGTGCATCACTCTGCCTCTCTGCAAGTGTCTCTTCTCTCAATGTGAATCACCGGCTATCTCACTTTTTGTTTTCTCTTTCAGTCTGGTGCGCCGTGCGAACAGTTCACTTCTAATTGACCTCTTTCAACCTGAACAGACGAGGGGAGACTAATGAAACCAACCTGGTATGTCCATAAACTATTTCTCCTGACCCATGTGGCATTACATTTTTTCTCTTCTCCACAGGAGTCATTTTGTTTTTCTACAGCTGGCTTCCTCCGAGTCTTGTCATTTTGTTACTCATCTGGTTGTTTGCTCTGTGGGCAACCTCTGTTTACACTTGCCTTTTAAATCCATTTCAGGGATGTGAACACAAGTAAACAACCAAGACATATTGCCATTTCCACCCGTTAGTACTTTGCTAATGTCAACATCTAGCTCAGAGGGTAAAATAGATCAGCACACACTATATAAGGGTGAAGGACAAGCTAAAACACCACCATGTCCCCCATTATTGTTCTTGTTTCTCTTACGTCTGTTGGGGACACATCTATATTTACACTACAGAAGAAATCTGGTCAAATGTGTCCCAGTGCACCTGACCAAGGAGTTTCATGGGGGTTGTTTACACTTGTATTCACTGCTGTCCACTAAATGCATTTTGAAACCAAAATGTTTAAATTGTAGTCCTAATTTTCCTGTACATTATACCTTGGGGTTGAAAGGTCCCTTGGTCTCCATCTCAGACAACATGCCAGTCAGAGAGTTGAGCTGTTTATCGAAACTTGTCTGCTTCTCCGTGAATCTCTGGTGGAGGAAGAACGGAGATCACAGAAATAAATTTAATATACACAAATTGGGGAATCACGATGAAGCAAAAAGGATGGATGGATGAGTGAGGAGCTGAAGAGGTTACTTTGTTACAGACTATAAAAACACAACAAAAACATCAAATATGGATATTTTAAAAAAAAATAATGTAACCAAAGTGGGTACAATATGCAGCGCTTGAACAATTACTGATGTGACAAAACACAAAAATGAAAGAACGATGACAAACAAGCTTAAAAAGGTGATTGTAATGATGATAAATGCTTGCTATGTTAATATTTCTGGTTAGATGAAAGAGAATATTGTATTTTCAATTACTTAATTATCTGGCTGTTTGCTGATTATCATTTAGCACAGGCTCAATGCTGATACAAACATGAGATTTAATCATATTGATATTATTTTACAGCCGTTTTAAATAGTCTACTTTTTAGCACTTCCAAAAAGAATAATAAAAAAAATTTCATCTTTATGTTGCTCTTGTAGCCCAACAATCAAACTGGAACTAATGAAAGCCTACAATAAACATCTCCATAAGACACTGCATGCCTAAGAAGTATTTTAGTGACGTAAATTGGCAATAATCCTGTTAGACGAATGAAAGTGGGTGATTTACCCCGGACTAATGCTAATATAATTTGTGGGAAAAATCTCAAAAGACAGCATTTCCTGCCAACAGTCAGTCCACAGACTCAATATGGTCACACAAAAATGTCCTGAATAATTATCCAATTATATTTAAATGCCGTTAGGAAGGAAGCAGTGTGCAGGAGGATGAAGACACCACTGTGACTCACCTGTGGGGTCCCTGAAGAACTGAAAGCATTGGTACTGGAGGCAGGGAGAGGTGGAGGAGGAGGGGGAGGAGGGGAGAGGGACAGGTTGGTGGACAGCGGCTCTCCTCCGGGGGAGCTGGGAGGGGCAGGTCATCTGCCACTGGAGGTGGAGCGGGGAACGCCGGAGGGGGAGCATCAGAGGCAGTGGGAATGGTGGAGCATTCAGGGGGAGGGGCTGGCAAATCATCATCCAGTGGAGGAGGAGGGGGTGGGAAGTCTGACAAAAACAAGGAGGGTTGATTGGTTAAAAGCATTCACAAAAATAACATCCAAGTATTACCACTTCAATTTAACACAAAACAGGACAGCAAAACAATCAAAACTGTCTGGAATATTTGGCCACTTTGAGATCTGCTGGTTGGCTGTTGCACTGATGCCTGGTAGGTATCCTGGTATATACTTTTATGCATTAAAAGGCGCCCTGTGGAGGGTTTTTTTTTTGATAAAACAAGAAGCATGTTTAGATTAGCAAAAGACTCTTGGTTCAATCACAGGAGGAGACAATCTCTTTGGGTGTGTGTCAGGAAGGGTATCCGGCATAAATAAATAAATAAAACATTTGGAGATACTTGTGTGGTGACCTCTTGTGTATAAAGATGCAGCCGAAAGTGGCTTTAAATGCGTTTTTGACATCTTAACACAACCAAATGCATTTCCTACTTTGTAGGAAACACCCTGCATTTACATCCTTGCTGTCTTCTTCACAGGCTACCTTTAATTTGAACTGTCTGATTGTTTGCATTTATAGAAGTGTAACTGTGCACAGCTCTAAAAGTAAAAACGAAATTTCCCAACAAAAGCAAGATCACCCAGACTATCCGCATATTTAAGAAGAACCCTTAAAAGGCAGGCGTTAAGAGCACAGTAACGTAATGTGCTGAGAGACAGACAGTACCACAGCCATCCTGTACTCAACCGTGAAGCTCTTCATGCTCTAGCATAAGAAGCAGCAGTGGGCGGGATAGGGAAGGGGGGCTTTTTTCAGTGGATACAACTTAATACAGACAAAAATAAATAAATAAATGTAAATACCATCACAGAGTGAAGGGGGCGGTGGAGGCAGGTCTCCAACTCGGCCAATAACACCTGTGCCTATTGGTGTTGGTGATGGAGCTGAGGGAGGGGTCTGACTTTTGGGTCGTGGGGGGGCCACAGAAGCAAACTTCTTTGGCTGGTTGTAGAAGGAAGGGGTGGTGACTTTGAAGTTCAGAGAGGATGTCACCATGAATGGCTTGTTGCTGTTGGAGTCCTCCATTTTGTGTATTTATCTGAGGATGACAACAGGGAACACAATGAGGGGTTACTGTACAGGAAAATGTAATTTCCCAATGAGTGTCTGTTTTAAATAGAGAAACATGAAACAAGTTGCAGTGAAGATCAAATAGCTGCAGCCTCAGAATTCCTGCTGTCACAATCCACATGATAAAAGCAACGTTAATCAGCTGACTGAAGTCAAAGGGCTCGCATTCCTTGGCAGCAGATGCACGTCCTGCATTTTTGCATTAGTGGTGATGACACATCAGTGAAACGCTTGGCCTGACACAGTTGAAATCAAAGCCCAATTATAACCGGCTTCAGACATTGCAATTACTCAACACTGATTTTTTTATTTTTTCACAAAAATTTGCTTAATTGTTGTCACCTCTGTTTCAATTAAAATTAAGCTGGTTAGAGCTTTACAAGTTAAAACAACTTGTGGATGGAAGTGGGACAGTTGCAAAAACAAGCGGGCGTGGCATCTAGACGCAGAGATCAACAACAATGGTTATCACAATAGAAGTGTGTGTTATCACATAGTGAAAATATTCCACAACTTTCCCCCTTTTTACAGACATTGTTGTGTCACTGTGTTTAGCCTTTTCATACAGAGGTTTCACCTGATTCTGTGACACTTTGAATGAATGAAATTCCCAAATTCTTTACATTTTTTTTTTATTTTTTTTTACATTATTTCAAACCTCATCTGTTTTCCAACTAGTAATTTAATTTTAACATTTGATGTTTCTTTTGTAAATTTTGCAATTAAATATAATTCTTAAAATGTGTTTTTTTTCTATAACACCAAAGAAAAACCATACTTTCTACACATTTTTAATTACATGACCAGAAACAGCAACAACATGCATTGAATTCTGCCAAGTAAGGTTCTTTGCCTTTACAATATGCTGACCAATCTTGCTTACTTATATTGTCAACACAGGGGCCCATTGGGAGCCAGTAAAAAAGCCTGAATTATATATGCAAATGAATTAATGTAGATTACATTTTTCCACAGCACGTTTTTTTTTTTTTTTTTAATGAAATGGGATGCATGACAGGTATTTTGCATTAACGGAAAATCAGCACACTCTTAAATGAGCATCTACTGGGTACCATCTCTATCCCTGAAGTCCAAGTAAAAATAACTGACCTTTATTGTGGCATCTCAAAAAATGTAGTTTGGACCATTTCTGGTTTTAGTGAAATAGCAGTAAGGAAGAAAATAACCCATAGGCATTCTGCAAAACCAACATTACTCTTTAAACAAAAAGGCTTTGGCAAATAGTCTACAGCGGAATGAGTAAGCACGAGAGAGCCAAGTGTGTGAAAATTTCCTGAGGCCATGCATACAGAGCTGACAGAGCAGACACAGTGGCACTCTCCGATGTCAAGAGATAATTTACAATATGCAACACATGGTTGTTTACAATGGCATAAATCGCAGCAATTGCATGTTTTTCAGAGTGCGGCCACTTTGCTCAAAGTACGATGGCAGCTATCGTAACATTTTTATGTAAAGCTGAGCTCAAATATTTACTTCACATATGCTGGCGGATAAACAAATGTTGACGTAAGTCCCGTGTCTCCACCGAGATTCCTCGCCAAGTCCGCAAACATTTCCCTGAAGGCCACCGGCCCCAGACATGACCTTTAGTCAAAAGCATGGTTGTTCCAACATATTCGTCCACACACACATCCAACCCTGCATCCGATCTGTCTTAACTCACACACTGTTGCCATTTAACAGTTTTATTCTGAAGCTTTTAAATACTCATATAAAAATATAGGTTGTTCAACCTGTGGCAAAGGTTGAACAACCAGTCCTTAGACTACTCCTCCAGATATGGTATTGCCTTAAAGCCATGAAGTCATAACATTTGACAGAATGAGCTCCACAAGGAAACAATTAGATAAAGTGAAGGCAACGAGCAATATGTAATTTGCTGTGCGTCATTTAATCTTACTTGGCACTTTTTGGGTTCATAAATGTCACGGAAACGATGCGTCCTACAGATTTAGATTATATTTGAGGGTGGACTGGCACATGTGTCCAACTGCAATCCGACAAGGTGGAGTTGGAGTTCAAACGTGGAAATACACAAACAATATAAAAGATTGATGCAGCTTCCAGGTCTGATGGAAGTCCCTTAAACCTGCCTTCTTTTTAAAGGCCAGCAGGGGGCAACTCCTCTGGGTATATCGAAGCAGAGCACAGCTGTCTTGCTCTGTGACCTCAGTAATACTTTCCTTATGGCTTTATGGGCTCAACTGCTTGTTTCAGGTCACACTGAATAAAACATGTCAGTCCAGTCCACTGTAGGAGTGAGAAAGGGGGATTTTCAGGGTATGCTGGGTAATTCAGGTTCACCAAGCTCTCCTTTTAAAATAGCAAAGTATCTAAAGGTTTCATAAGAGGACTTCATTAACCGATGAGTAATGTCATGGTGGCTACGTCCATTTACACAGAATATGTTAGAGAAGTTGGTAAATTAAGCCACAGCAGCAATGCTCAGTATGGAAACACAGGAAAGAACTGCTAAAATGGGTTGCCAACTATTCTTGGGTGGTCATTAATAAGCCTGTGGGGCTCAGAGAAGTAAAGTTTATGTGTGGGGAAACCCTGAGAGGAGTGTGAAACTGTTTTCTCAGTCGCATGCAGTTTAATAACAATCCAGTAAATGTGCATCAATTATAAGCTTGCTGTACTGAAGGCACTTCCTACAAAAGTTATGTTTTTACAACTAATCTGACAAAGCAAAGCAGTGTGTACTGATACAGCTTTCTTTGGTTCAACATTTCTATTACCGCAGAGGAGCTGCTGTGCATGGTTTTTCCTTAAAAAGGAAATAAATTCCTAGTATGTTAATAATGTTGCCAAGGTTCTTTTGATAGAGATGATGAGAGACTGCCATGGAAATATTATCACAAAAATATTTTGCTATCATAGCACTGAAATGGACTCCTTAAAGCAGAGACTTACTGCATCTTTGTCTATAAAAGTAACCTTTACATGAAACACCAAGAAAATACTTTTTCTTGGTGTTTTGAGTTAAAATGTAGACTATTAGTTGTTATGGAACAAAACAAGAGTTATCATGTATGCTTTCCAAAAAAAGAGATGGGGTTTGATACAGGCTTTTACATTTTTATGTAGACCGAGCCGAAAGGACGGTAAAAACTAAACCAAACAGGAATAAGAGTGAACATTTCATCCTCATTCCTGTTTGTTGGGACACACAGACAACACTTCATGTTCTGACAAGACACGAAAACCCTCATAGCTCCTCCTGGTGCTCATGATTTACTAGCTTCTCTGATGAGACGGCAGTACTTCTGCTTTCAGGGTCAGCTTCCTCCAGCGCAAGATTTATTGACGGTAAACAATTCTAACCATATATGTCCAAACCAACGGTGTTAAAACTTTCACACAAGTGTCAGCTGCTCCACTGCGTCATGACGTAGTCTAAGGCATCCTTTTTTGAATCATAGATTGATGTGAAAGCACCACATTAACCGCACAGGGTCATGATTCATGCTTTGAGCATATTTTCCATGCATTATTGAATACCAGTAAAAAGTTGTGAGCTAGAGATTTCCTTTTTACAAGACAAAGTTTCATGAGATGAATAATCACTGCAGCAGAGATCCTGCTTGATGCATCTAGTTTTTACCATTTCGGTCATTACATTTTTTTTGTAACTTAAGCCCCCTTTTCACTTACAATTTGATACCAGGCACTTCTAGCCATGATTCATGTGTCAAAGGTATTTTCTAAAGGAAAATCTGAATAGGAGACTGTTCATATGCCACACCAGCCACCCATCCTACATATTGATATGACCCTTAAACATTTATGTAAAATGGACGTTATGCTATTTGATGTTTTTAACAAACAATTGAGACAGCAGTCTGTAGAGTTCATTGGGATAACCAGTAATTGACAACTGTTCATGTACCACATTTAACTAAAATAAATAAACATCTATGATGAGCTTGGAGTTTCGATCCCTCGACATTTCAACCCTCATTGCTCAACAGCCTGTACTCTGTAACACATCTCTTTGCTCATTATCTGTTACACAGACTGGCACATACGCGACTGATAAATAGCCTCTTAAGCTGTTTATAACCCGATACCTTTATCAACCTCTTTGGTGTTAAGGGACAAGAGATCAGAGGTCACCATAATTGTAAATAATTTTATTATCCTGATAAATGTAAAAGATTAACTGAGTGTCTGATATTACACGGGTACTCTAACACTGAAGTTACAGTACCTAATACCAATACATTAATATGCATTATAATAATAATACATTTTATTTATAGGCACCTTTCAGACCCTCAAGGTCACCTTACAATAACACGTGAACAATAGCATAAAAAAAAAAAAAACATTAAAAAAAAATATATGTATATTACAGTAAATTAGGTTTACTAAATGAGATACTATACCAGCCACTCTTCCAGATACTTAATAATTTAGTGGTGCATGTGTTTGCATGAGTGTGCAAAGGTTTGATTAGAACTTGCAAAAGCAAAAGAAATAATAAATACATCTATCCCCATATAAATAAGTACCTGCACCCATGTTTGTTTGTTTTTTAAATTAAGAAGCATTTTAAAATGCAATTTCCTCAGAATGTCTTGCATATCTCACTGCCCACCAGTTAAAACCAACTGGCTTAATAGTGCAGCAGAAATTTAGCATTACAGGGAAATTCTCTGTAGGTGGATTCAAGTACCAAAACTGCTGTAGTTACCCTTTTATGATGACTTCTTTGGTAAACCCCATTAGCCAAGATGGTGGCTTTTTTCAAAGTGGCTGTCAACAAAGTCTTTTTTTGGACAAGGGAAACTAAACTTGAATCATCTTCATGTCAAATCCTACATATCACAATATCTGCTTCAGTCACACTCCTGGATGAAGCCCCTACACTACTCACTGGTTACCCAGTTCTCATCTGTGCCTCCCAAAGAGTCTTGTTCATGGTGACTCAGGATTTAGAGCAGACTGTCTACTATTCAAAAGGTCGGCGGTTTGATTCTCAGCTCCTTCGTCTGTATGTTGGAGAGTCCTTGTGCAAGATACTACACCCTAAAATTAAGGCTCATGTGTTTCTTAATGTTAACTTGTGCTAGGTAATTATGACAGTGTCACTCTGGTTTTAACAGCTAAACACTTCTGTACCTTTTAGCTGTGCTCTGCTCAACTTTGTATTGAAAGAAATGTGTTAACAGGCAACTTCCCTCAGTTTGCTTTTTCTCCTTTACCTTTCTCTCGCTTCTTGTTTGGTTATAGTGCACACTAGAGTCACCTAGACAGAATAAATTAGTTAACTGTAAAGTAGAATCCGAGCACGAGGTGGTGTAAACCATTTTGTTTCATTTGTAAAGAGGTGAAAGTGGCATCAGAAAGGCTCCACTACTGCCTGCAGGAATGGGAGAATAAGACTACTCAAAGAAGGAGTGTTCAGCCTTTTGGAAAAATAGCTGGCTACTTATTAACCTACTATCAAGACCTACTTCATGTTGAAAGTAGTGGCCACAACAGACTCTAAACAGAACACTTAGCTCCATGTGGCTTTCTAAAATGAGTGCCTTCTTAAAATGGGAGGCTATGAGTTCGTCCTTTAGTTACAGTTTCTAAATCAACAATAGTCCTCTTAATTATTCAAACAGTGATGATAAGCTAGCGTTAGGTTTCATATGTTCCTCGATGCAGTCTTGGGGGATTCAAGGCGGTGAGATCACCACACACTCAGGTCCAGATGCCCTGCTGCAAATCTTGAAACCTGATCCTTGAGATGAGAGAGACCCTCAGCTGAGGAACATTTCTGGCACACCAACTCAATGACATCACCTCTCCCCTCCCTTTTTCCCCCTTTTCTGCTTTCCCCTAATCACCATTTCCTTCTATGCATCTTTGCAGTGTTTTTTTCTTTTTACTTTTCAACAAGACATGGATGTCTTTGCTTGCCCTCATAATCCAATATATGTATTAATCTTCTGCATATAGCTATAGATTTTTGTACATCTCATATTCTTTTCTGAGAATCATGGTAGAAGTGGTGGGTGAGAAACCCTGGTTGCGGTTTCTTACCAACCACTTGAACTGAATGACATCACTCGAGGACGCACTTAGTTATTTCTACATTACAGCTGTGATGAAGGATGGCACCGTGCAGGCCAAGCATAGATCACATATGGTGCTCTTTAGCTTTTGAACTTTGTATAAACGCCACATGGCTGGACAGCTTTAACAGAAAACCGGCACAGTTGGTTTTGATTCCTTCATACCAGGAACTCATTTTCACCCCCCCCAAAAAAAGACTGAGGTTAAGTGTAAACAGCCCAACTACCTGAAGGGTATAGAAACCAGTAGGGTTATTGCACTCATCAGCTTGGCTGCAGGCTCACTGCATTAGAAAACTGGGATACTTCTATAAAGTAAAGACCTTAGGCACAGCATGAAATATTATTTAAAACGGTAAAACCAGGGCATTTTGTGGCATGCCTTCGGTTATCGCTGCTTTTTGTCCTGGACGGCGTTGAAAGTTTAACACGAACAAGTTGTCTCTGAAAGCAGCAAATATGTGGCTTTTAAGGAAAACTTTATTCCACTTTTGAAGGGGAAAGCTTTGAACTTAGCAGTGGCTTGTTGGTTTATGGTTATAGAGGAACTAAATTTAGTTAATATACTGTGCTCCAGCTTTGTAAAAGGAAGCACTGAAACATGATGCCTCATTAAACAAGTCTATGTCCTAATGCTATTGAAAGAAAACAAAAAACACCCACAGTATGTGGATACTGTTTTCCTACAAGTGACATAACCACCATGCCCACATGAGATGAGTAAAAACAACACAAAACAATCCCCCCCCCAAAAAAACCTGCTGTAGTTTCACCTTTTAAGCCAAAAAACAACACCAGGAGAAAACAGTAAAGATCACATTACCTTAACATTAAAGAACAGTTACCCCAAAGAAAACCTAACAGTACTTCCAGTATTTCCTCCCTGGTTAGACACAGTATGTGTGACTACGGTGTTGTTCATGAAACTCTCTATTGTTCTGATGTTAATAGCACACCCGGTTTCTGGGAAAGCGTGTCTGGGCCACGGGTCACTAATGCGGGGGACAAACAACCCTTTTCAGTCCAGTCTTACAGGTCACTGGACATACATTGAGCAACAGTGCTGTGCTCTCAGGCCGCAGCTGGATGAGTGATGGAAACAGGAAACATTTCAAAACTGGTCACATCATCATCCACTGGATTATCATGTCAGACACCCACACCAACAAAAACTCTTTCTTAATGTATTTACATACAGTCTAATATCGGCCAAAGAGGAGTCACAAGGAAGTGAGAGACAAAAAAAGTGATTTGAGGCAAAGTGTTCCTCTACAATAACACGTACCTTTTGATTCACAGTTCCTACAATTAAGGAGGATTGCTCTTTGCTCGATTTAGTCCTTGTTCTCATATCTTTTAGTTGCCTCACCAACTTACAGAGGCGTCAGAGATCATAATATTCCCAGTCTTTGCAACAGCACCACACAAACCTCAGACCAGAGTCTTCGTACTTTAAGTTGTTCTTAAATACAGCTTAGTTACTGTGGCCTTGGGTTAAGGCTCCTTGATAGTCAGAGGAATTTAACATTCTCAGGGTTGTAGAAATCTATGCTAAAAATGGTATATCCATACAAGCCCGAATTGCCTTTAATCCGCTGAGCACTAATCGCATGTTAGTATGCAAAGCTGTACATTTGTCTCCACCACTGCCCGCTGTTATGTTATCAGCCTCTTAGTGACTGATACTTTCCCTCCATATACCCTACACATTCCTGATATTTTACACCACGGTTGGACACTTGCATTTGTAAAAAGACAATCCAGTGCACAGTCTTTTTCCTTTTGTAGCTTTCTAATAGGCAGCTTAGTTGAGTTTAGCTCAACTGATACTAGTGCAGTCCAGCTCTATCGTACTTTGATAAAGCTCAGACATTTTCAGTTTTTGTTGACAGTGTCAGAAAGGTGATTTTACTTTGGGTATTGCACACAACAATAAAGGAAAGGTGTCAAACATATGGCCCGGGGGACAAGAAACGGCCCTCTAGATGGCACTGAAGGTGAAAAAAGTGCAACGTGATCATTATTACTTCAATTCTTTCAATAAAATGTTAACATACCCTGGTGTGAAGATTTCAGGATTATTATGTAAAGCTGAAGCTCTTTCTCCATCTTATTTGAGTCAAAAATACTATTTATGTTTAGTTCCAACACTCATACAAAGACTTTGTGCCTTTTAAAACCCACTTTAGTTCCCATCTATTGACAGCAGACTGGCTTAATTATGTAAGAATCCCATTTATTCTTCTTAGGTCACCCCAAGCAGTTTTGTCTAGCATGCCACATATCCCCAGTTTGTATTGATCACTTAGAATTAAAAAAAGGGATCCAACTTAAATTAATATGAAGAAAGATCGGCAAAAAAGAAGGTGCTGTGGTAAAATGTGACTTTTGGTATCTGCTGAAAAATGATTTTCTATATTTAAACTGTTGAAAATTAGGTGTTTCAATATGACTTGGTACCAAGCCATTTTGAGCCATGAAGAACATTTTTATCACAAGGTGGAAGCTTTAAACAGCTTATGGCAAAGTGACTTTTACATATCATTTATTTATCTGGGTAAAAACTATCATTAATATTGTCATAGCTCTCTATAAAAGAGCTATGACAATGAGGGCAGCAGATAACAACAACAGCAAATATAATATCACAGTTCTATAAAGATATTTAAAGTAGCCACAAAGGACTGGACTGATTATAACGTAGAACAAAAAGTGAGTACAATAACCCAGCGCCTTAAAGATGTTTACAAAACAAGCCATTTTTTTTATTTTATGCACAACTGCTTCGAAAATCGTGTTGACTACATTATACCACCAATATAACCAAAGGTACTGCACAGAGAAACATCCGAAGTCACTTTCTAGCAGATGATCACTTTTTGGCACAGCACTGGGCCCCACCTGCAGGGCCTGAATGCCCTGCAGAACGGGGAAAAAACCCCCCTGATGTAATGGTTTTACTGGTCCAGCCCACTTCAGATTAAAGTAGGCTAGCTGTGCACCAAGAACTAAAATAAGTGTGACACCCCTGCGCTGAAAAGTTGCATTAAACAGCCATGCTTACAGCCCTAATCAATGGAGTTATAACAGAAAAGTCAAGTTCCACCTACTGGCACAATCAATAGGTTTAACATACTCCATGTACAGTAGTTTGCTGCTCAGTTAGGTTTACATCTGTTGGTCATTACTTTGACAGCTGACAGGCTTGGGTGAGCGGCAGCTAGGGTACTTGAACGCAACCCTTCATTAGGGCAAAATTAAGGATAACAAACGAAGGTTTTAAGCTAAAGCTGGCTAGCGTAGCTAACGACGTGTCCCAATCAGGTTAATATTAACATGCATAACGCTATGACAACGTTAGCACATCCAGTTTAGCCTTAAGACACGTTAACCCCAAAATTAAACCAACTAAAGCGCCTTTTTAACCGATACTCACCTGCACCGTAGGTCAGCTGTGTGATAACCTGCGTGGCTTAGCATCAGTCACACTAATGGCACTATTAGCTCCGCACACGCCCCTACACTCCCCAGCGACTCATGCTTTGGTCAGTAGGTTTCGCCCCGGTGAAACGCAAACACCACTGCCCTTTTTTTTTTTTTTAACGTTACCACATATAGCAACCACTTTGTCCCATTAGCGCTGTCATCAGGTGTAATAATTGTGCTACCCTGTGAATTAAATAAAAGCGTATAGCGGCATGGCTAGCTGCCTAGCTTAAACAACTTTTTTTTCTTTTTTTTCCTTTTTTCTTTTTTTTTTTTTAGAAAAGCTGGACTTCCTGCTGGAGCTTCCGCATAGCCATGCCTTATCATCAGTATCATCAGCTGGTGAGTGGATTTGTTCACGTTCAACGCTAAACTGCTGGTCTGACAGAGACACCAGGGAAGCCCCGCACACCACGAGGTGTATTTCTGCACCATTGGTTTTTTTTTTAACGGTAAAAACCGAACCTTATAACAAATTCACACTGCTTGTCACGCCAACAAAGCTGGCATTCCTTCAACACCTCCTTCCGAGCAACGAAAATCTGCCCTAGCATGCTGCTGCAAAAGGACTTTACCTTATTAGGTAACCTGTAAAAATTTGCTCACGTAACTAAAGCATGCCACCACCTCCTTCCATCCTGATCCGAGTCACAAGAGAGACATTTACTTACCCTGTTAGCACAGCTGCAGTGTGGATCTCCCTTTTACTTCCCCCCTTTTTCCTTTTGTTCTTCTTCCTCCTCTCTGGCTCCTGGGCTGAGTAAGAGTTGTCAGTAATGGCAACTTCTCTTTCTCTCTTCCCCTCTCCAGCTATTAGACCCTCCCCCTTTGCTTTTCAGCCTGGAGAAGGAATGACACCATCCTTCCAAACAAGTTCTTTCTCGTTTGAGTCTGGCTTAGGACTTGTGCATTACTATGTAAACAAAATCTCTCTCTCTCTGTGTGTGTGTGTGTTCATAAACTGTCCAGTCAGACCCCCTCTTCGTCCTCCTCCTCCTGCTCTCTTTTCTCTCTGGATTCTTGCAGCATTCTTCATTCAATGACATCAACCCTGTTGCCTCTCCTTGTAAGGTCAGAGTGGGGGAACGAGGGAGCAAATGGGAGGGAGAGATAATGGGGCTAGAAGCTTGATTAGATGCAGGCACTGAAAGCAGTCAGTGGGTTTAAAGCTCTGTGAGGCACAGTGGCTGTAAAAAGTTGACCGCTTCTGCTTTTAAACAAGCTTATGAAAAAATACAAAGCTGCCTTTAGTGCTGCTCTTTTTACCTGCCTAGACTAGCACAGCTCAAGATCAGATTGTAAAGGCATTATTTGTATTGGTTGCCAAGTGGGCTGCCACATCATTGTTTGCTTTGCAGTAAGACCGTAAACGTGGAAAGTCTCTGTGCGCATGATTAGTAAACTCAAATATAGATAGCAACTGCATTCTATGTGTCCCTGTAATCAGGATGTGCAACCTGGTGTTAAAGTGACACCTCCCATCCTGTAGCTCAGCCACGTCGATAACATAATGCTCTTTTGTCTCTCACCAACATCCAACTCACAATGTTCACACACAGCCTACCTGGTGTGAGTCATATATCACCTCTTCAGGTGTAGTCATTTTTCTGTTTTATTAAGTAAGTCTTTTTTTAATGTTTCATTTCAGTTAGATGGAGACTAAAAATAACAGAGCATGCTCTCAGTTCTCACAGCAGTCATACTTTGTTCTTGTTTAGGGCTAAAATGATAAGTAGATTAACTTATTAACAACTGGTTATTTTAAGAACTTGACGGTCATGTTTTAGCTTCAAGTACTGACAACTTGCTTATTTTATTTGGTCATACAAAACCAGAAATTCCATGATTTTACTTGTTTCATTTTTTAAAATGATTTTCTTACATGTTAGAGGCCAAACATAACTGACCGATCAAGTCTTCTGAAGACATGGTAGTGTGTAAACATTAGTCTTTACAATTAAAAGTCAAATGAAAATTATTTGGAGTCCCATCCTGTGTTTTTCAACATATAAACAAGGGAAAAAGCTGCAATTATCTACAAACAGAATGTTTATTTTGTGCTTTTAGCATGATTAATGTTGGAGCCTGAATGTTGGATTAACCTTTTAAAAAGCAAATATGTAACACATGAAAACCATGTGAGTCATCGTTATTTGTACACACATATATTAATGGTCTCATTGCACATTCTCAACGCTGCTGCCAACTCACAGATCGTCATATGATGTTCAGGTTGAGACAGGGCAGAGTTGCACTTCAGCCTGATTGTGAAACCGTAAGCAGAGCTCTCTGCTCAGTTCCGTTACCTCTGCAGCAGCGCTTGTGTAACCTGTTGCTGCCTGATTCATGTCTGTGAACTACAGGGTGTGGTCTGTGGGGTCTTTGATAGCCTATTGTCCTGCGAGGAATGTTTCCAGTCTCTCCACATTTCCAGTGGGACAAAAATATGTTGAATTTCCACCCAGAGGTTTCCACAGAGAATGAATATGCACCCCATCCAGGGTGGGGGCTTTTAGGCAGATGACAAATGTTTGTGTGTTGTTCCAAATTTCCTCCACTCTCTTGTGATTGTGTTTGACGGGTGAGAGGGTTTAAGCTAAATGACACATGTTTAATGCTCTTCTCCTCCTTTTTTTTAAAACCAGGTGGTGCCTTGGTGACTGAAGTTTGGATCAGGCAGTGAGAAGGCAGCTCCAGGGTCCAGTGAGTCTGAAGGTAAGGCAAAAAAACAGGAGGCTGTTGGAATCAGAGCCAGACAGACTGGAATGTGGCCAGGCCTTGGAATGAACGGTTCCTCCACCCCTCCCTCGCTAAAGTGCCATATTTCTCGCTCCCCCCTCCCTCTCTATAATGCTGCCTTTTTTCACCACTTTTCTTCTCCAATTGCTTCATTTCTCAGTCTGTCCTCCTTACGCTGCAATTTTATTTCCTTTCTTTCTTTTTTTTTTAACTTCTCTCTGTCCACCACATACTGTGCATGAATCAGTACTTGTAATACCTCAGTGCTTATGATTAAAATCCTAATAATTTCCTGTCCATACAGAGGCATGGTCACTTTCCCTCTCTCTCTCTCTTTTAATAATTTCTTGAGAAGCCATTTGTATGCAAGGCGATTGAAACATTTTTAACTTTGAACTGCTTGTCCAGAATAAATTAAATGATCCATAATAACTTATCTTGTACATAAATGCATCTTTAGCTTTTTAATTTTGTGCCCTTCCTTTTTTAACGTTAATAAGGTAATTAGGTAAAATTTAATCCAACTCAGGTTGTCCAGTGCCCCCTTTAAAGAACTTTATGTAAGAAATAAGGCTAACTTCCACTTTTAAATTCAGCAAACAGTGGTTTCAGCTGCTTTTCATGGCTACTTCACCACATTAAGAATCGATAGGCCCTCTTTCCTCACAGCAAGAAGGTCCTGGGTTTGAATCCAGGCTGCATCTTTTCTCTGTGGAGTTTGCATGTTTTCCTGTGTGGGTTATCTCTGGGTACTCCTGTTTCCCCCCACAGTCCAAAGACATGCATGTTAGGTTAACTGGTGATTGTAAATTGACTGCGTTTGTATGCAAAAGTGAATGGTTGTCTGTCTTTCTGTGTTATTGCTGCAAGCGACTGACGTCCTGTCCAGGCTGTACCCCACGTCTCTATGGTCTCTATGACATGGCCTGCAGCACCTCCACAACCCTGAATTGGATAAGTGGAAGAAAGTGAATGGTTCTGTTATAACTAAGATAAGATAAGGCACAAGTTACCCAGTATACAGACCAAGATAATTATCCTGCAAATAAATGTCAGTAAAGGTTATACAGATGTTATCTTTACTTTGTTTATCAGGTTGCCAGCCTGAAAGCAGGCAAAATAAATTTAGACTGGAGTATGAGAAAAAGCCGATGAAGAATTTTTCATGTGAAAATCCAGTATAAACACAAAGTGTAGCCTGCAATAGATATGCAAAGCAACCGGTCATGCACATAAATCTGCAAAGCATAAATTCCAGGTGCACATCAGCCAAGATGAGAACCTGCATATTTGTGGCAAAACATGGCCTCGTCACTCAGCACTGAGAGGAAAAGTCTCTTCGCTGCCAAACTGGCTTTCAATCAAAGCCAGGGTGAGACTGCAGTGTCCTAATCCCCCCAGCAGGTGTCAGACTGATATTCATTACTGTGCTGCACACAGCCCAGAATGAAATGGCTTGAGGTTAGAAGATTCCCCCACGTTCTCTGACAGCAGGCAAATCAGCTTGAGCCAGCGATGTGTTAAAAGACAGAGGTGTGTAAGGTGGAAACCCGCAAATTCAGACGTGACTCTTAGAGATGCTGAGAAGCTGAAGGAAATGAGCTGAACGCAGAAACGTATCTAAGGACGAACATGCTGCATGGTGTTGGTGGTCTAGACGAGGAGGGCTGGAGCGAGAGAGAATGTAGGGTAATTGCGGGAGAAGAGGAAAGAGAATTGTAAATAATAGAGGAGAGTTGGGAACTCCTCGTACGCAAGGTTTTGCCTGGTGTAACGGCTGCATAAACACATACACGCACAAGTCATGCACAGAGAGACTCTATACCACCCACACACAAATATAAAACAGCCCAAAAATATGTGTGCTGAAGAATCCAAGCTAGAAACTGTGGCTCAGTGCGCCAGCTAATAATACACACAAACTCTATTCTCCCACTGGCTAAAACAAAGCTAATGACATAAACTCGGTCATTAGAGAATGTCTTATCAGAGACTGCCTCTTCTCATAACAACATTTATATTGCTCCCTTGTTCCCACCCACCTCCTACACCCCTTGCCTCCTCAAAAACAAACCATTTAGTAATTCCCTCCCTTTTTTTCATTCCCCCTTCATCTTCTTTTCTCTCCTTGTCTTTCGCATCAGTTCTCTTTCGCCAGTTTCACCCAGATGCCACCCCCTCCTCTCATCCCCTTTCTCCTTATGGCTAACTTAGCGAAGGCAAGTGTGTAACATGTGGTTCCAATTAACACATATAATGACACACTCATCACAAAAAAGCCAGACAAAACAGTAGACAGTCACCAACTAAAGGTGGCAGAGGGTGGAAAAAAAATGGCCTTTCTCAGAGGAGTTTAACCAGTCTGAACTAGTTTTTAATACTACCTTTAGAAAGACTGGAGCAGGCATTCCTGTGCATCAGTCAGAACGCCTTTAGATTGTCTGAACAAGACAGTATTGAAGCTGGTATTCATTATCCTTGAAGTGTAACCTACATAGCAGCCAGGAGCTGATAGACAGATAGTGACAGGTACATGAAAGTCATTGATTACAGAAATTATCTGGGTGTGAGTCCCCAAGGCAATATTAAACAGGAGCCACTACATCTAAATTCAATGCAGCATCATCACGCGAGATAAGAAAACAAGAGATGCGCTGACAGGAACATGATAGAAGTCGCCTGTGTCATGTGTTGCGAGGCCGTTTTACGTCACGGTATCTGCTTCTTTTTTTTGTTGTCTCCGCGTGTGAGAGAATAAGTAATGAGACGGCGACGACGATGAGAGGCAGTCACATTTGTGAGTGGCCTATGCATCATGCGTGAGATTAGCGTCAGGAATTTCCTCCATCTATGGCTGACCTTGTCTCACATTGCTAGACGGTATCATAGATCACCATGTTGTCACAGACTGTCTGAAAAGGCTGCTGCTAAAATTATTTTCCATTATTGATTAATGTGAAAATATTATCCTTGGTTAATCTTTGCTCTACAAAAAAAGAAAAAGAAAGCAGTGAGAAATGTGTTATAATATCTTCTTTTGTTCAGATGAAAACAACAACAGGAATCATTTGTTATGTGAGAGATTGAAAAGCGGCATCTCATAACCTGGGATTGTGGCTGCTTGGTCACTTTAGTGGTTAATCGATTTTCAAAATAGTCAATCAATTAACCCTTATAGATGCACAATGTACAAAGTGTTGTAGGAGAAAAGGAGTATAAAACAGGAATCCTATTGACAGGGAAATGCAGGTAAAGCAGGATAGATACGCCTAGATTAGCTGAGGATTTTAGAGACTTCCAGACACTGACTGACATGCAGTGATGGGCAGATGGAGTGAGAACTGAGACAGAGATTTAAAACAACAGCGTCAGTCAGTCAGCTGCAAACAGGGTTCAGGTTCATGTTATAGAAGTGAAGCTGACCCCTGCAGAAACCCCTGTGGGAGATGACAAACAGAGCTAATACACATGGAAATCCAGAGTGCAGGGATTGGCTGGATTATGTATGATTTCTAATGTCTGGCAACCCCCCCCCCCCCTTTTTTTGCAGCATCACAACCATGACTGTATATTTCCAAGTGACCGTCATTTTCTTTCATCCATTCTGGAGTGCTAATTTTTATTTCACACAGCATCCTCTCCACACCTCTCCCGCACATGACTCCACTGTTCTCTGCCTGCCTTGCTTCTCATCACTCCCTCCATCTGCCCGTGCCTTTTTTCCTTCTTTCTGTTCTTCCTTCCATCCATCTGCCCCGCTCTTTTCCCTCTCTCGCTCTCTCTGCTGTTTACCCAAAGAGTTTAAAGTCAACAAAAAAATGACCACAAATAAACCTCTCTCCTCTGCCCTTTTTCCACACACACACAGCTTCTTGCTGTCCAGACTGCTTAGAAACAGCATGCATCAAAGTAAAAATAAAGTGCACGATTTCATAGAAAACTGATGAGAGGAAAGGTTTTGGTATGATGGTGTTATAGATATAGTAGACGGAGGGTGCAGAAGTCATAATGATAATTGTTTTGGTTGATAATGAGGTCTTCTTTGAGCGCTAAGTTTAGTTTAGGGAGGAGTGATGTAGAGCTTTTAAGGAAGGGCTAAAAGGCACATGCTGTGAAGAAACTGTGAAACAGGTTGTGTCACAATAACCATTTTATCTCGATTATCTTCTTTTCACCCTCTTTAGAAAGCAAAACTGTGGCTGAACGTAAAACGTGATTAATTACACAGCCTTAATGGAAAGAGGCACAGGTCTAATGAGAGACACAGAAAGAGCTGTAGATTAAGGAGACAGTTTTTTTAAAAATCAGAGTAGAGAAGAGCAGAGCAGGCAATGCGAAAAGGGGATAAAAAGGAAAAAAAAGGGGGGGAATGTAATCCTTAGTGAACAGAAGAAATTGGCGCAGAGATGACTGTGGGCGGATCAATAGTGAGGGATGACAGAGGAAGGAGGTGGAGACTCAGCAGCAGTTTGACTGTGAAGGAAAACCCTCTGCTGCTTTTCCCCCTCTCCTCAGGATTGTTTCATGTTGGTGTATGAGAATGGTTTTTGAGCGATGAGTGTTGGGGAGGTGGGGGGGCAAGGAGGGAGGAGGTGTTGGGTGATTGAGAGGGAGATGGCGAGGGGAGGAGAGGAGCGAGGAAACCGCTGCAGTGCATTGTTAGGCTGAACGCACACGGGAGAGGGAGACAGAGAGAGAATCCCCCATTTTAGCTCAACAATATTACAGCAGTGCAGTGATATCTACAACAATGGCAGACCGGCACTCTCAGCACCGCTATTGATCTTAGTGATGGCACGTCACTGCACACATACTCAGTCCAATTGTTGTTTGACCTGTCTTTAAATGACTGCGTGTGGATATTCAGATGTTTTGTCATCGTCGGACTCTTTAAGTCAAATTATTTGCGTGAAAAGTTAGAACTCCTGCCGCTTAAACATTAAAAATTAAATGTTACAGGTAATAAAATATGTTGATATGCTTATTATTGATAACTATAATAAAAAAATATGACACATGTTTTGAAATAATTACAGTAATGCATCACGTCTTTATTTAGTCCTAATCTTTTTCCCTCAGGCATACTGACTTACTAACCGGATCTCTTCTAAGACACTGCACTGGAGAGAGAGCAGCAGGGAGAGAGAGAGAGAGGGGGTGAGGGAGAGAGAGTGATCGAGCAAGCGCAGGAGGGAGAGAGAAAAAGAGACGGCACAGGAGAAGCAAGAGAAAAGAAGCCAGAGCTGAGAGAAAGAGAGAGTCGCAGGAGGAAGGAGAAGGAGAATGCGCCGTGTCTGGGTAACACTTTTCCGCTTGTGTCCAGGGCCTTTGTGAATACACCATGGGATGCATCGGCTCCAGGAGACTGAGTAAGCTCCACTTCTCTTACTGCGGGCTAGAGGGAGGTTGGGGTGAGGGGTGCAGGGGTGCAGCGGGGATGCTGGAGGATGGGGGTCCAAACAGGAGCAAAGGGTTTGTGTAGACTAGGAGCAGTCTTTGTATGTGTTTGTGCGCGGGAGCTGCTTGCCACTGTTTCTGTGCAGTCTCAAGGCAAGCTGTGGACGTATGGTCACAGAGGCAGTATGCACAGTATACCGCCTAATGTCAAAAGCAATATGTGTTAAAATGTGCTACTGTGTGTGTGGCTGCATCCCCCACCTCCCTGCTCCCCTTCCTCCCTCCTCCCATCCCATGATTTATGATGCTGTTTGGCAGTATGTATATGTGTGAGTAGGAGGCAGAGGGATGGAGAGGAGAGAGAGAGAGACAGAGAGAGGCAGGAGAGGGAAGCGCGGTGAGACTGCTTATTTATAGGGAGACATAGCTTGGAGAAAGAGAGAAGGGATAATGCCATTGTCTGGGATGTTTGCACAGTTTATTGTTATTTGCATGAATAATAGGCATAGAGTGGAAGGGGATAACGAGAGAGCAGCAGAGGAAGAATTTCAGTGCAGGCAGGGAGGAGAAGAGATGGGCGGATGGCGAGGGAGAGAGGGGGAGAGGGAGGGGCAAATGCATAGGCGAGGGTGTGTGGCAGTGATGGGAGTTTTCAGGTGAGGATAGTCCTGGATAAACCCGTAGCTGTCGTGTTGACAGCGCCGGCACTGAGACCGAGAGGTGCTGGGGGAAAAAACAAAAAGCTTGGTAAACAATCACTTGTTTGCTTAAATGTATTCGGGTATGTTGCAGTGCACGCTTACGCGTCCTAGTGTGTAGCATCAATCACGTGCCGAGGTAAAAATAAACACAGACTTTCTTTGGTGTTAAATATTCATGTGTCACTTAGCACATCCAGCTCTTAAACATATTTATGGCACAGCATGGGTCTGGACACGGTAGTCACTCACTCTTCTGAAACACTCAAGCACAGCCTTTACAGGGCTACCAGAAGCAGGTTGCAAACAGGGTCCATGCTGCGCCTTTCACAGGCCCCCTTTTTAAAACTAAATGTAAATTCTTCATAAAGAAGATTTTAAAAATATCTAGAATATGCAAAAAAGAGTACAAGATGACACAGTTAGGAAGGCAGGTGTGAACTGAATACAGCAGAAACAGCAAATCCAGCAGATGTGGCTGTTTTTTCTTGACACCGTGCGTAGCAGGAGAAGAGACTGGGATCCTATTTCAACGCTCACATGAAGACACAAGACCCTACAAGCCTCCAGGTGTTGGAAATAATGTGACTGAAGTAGGCAGGAGGCTTTGAAAAGGTGCCCCATTAATCTAATGGCGAGTCACCTGAATACTGATGCTCGTTTTTATACATGCGATCATGGAAGCTTAGGAATTTAATAAGGGAGCTCTAGTAATTGCAATTATGTTTTCGAGTCAGGGATAAGCGATAAAGGACTGAGATAAAGGAGAATATGCTTTTAGACCAGCAGCCCAGAGCAGTAGATCCACTAAAAGGAATATTTCCCTTCAGTTTGCAAGTGTTATCTTAAGCTGTGTGCATTATAATCTAGCACGAATTTGTAAACAAACAGTACTTAAGAGAAGGAAGGCTGGGCATTTTCAAGCAGCTTGTGTGCCTCGGTCTGATTTCCTTGTAAGCAACAGAATCAGGAGCAGTGCTGCCCGTCCAAAGGCGTGGTTGTGTTTATCCTGGGTGAGAATGGCTTCAGTGTGTGCTATTGATCGACCAGCTCAACTGCAGTGCACGCTGCCAAACAGAGATCAACAGGAGGAGCAGCAGGCAAAAGGACTGGATCTGTCTCTGCACGGGAGTAGCCCTGATGTATCTGTCTGCCTTCTATCTCTCCCAGCTCCATCATATCTGGGAGTGCACTCTGTGGCCAGGCTCTGATATCAGTTTGTACTATTGTTCGATTCTTCTCACAAACGATACGGCTGTGCCCAGCCTTTGATATAGTATACTGCATAGTATCCCTCAGGAAATAGTTCTATATTGATTCTGTATTTTTTATATTAGAAATGTGAACCAAAAGCTTTATTTGCCCCTTACTTTACTCTAAAGGTGTCGGGTGTCAGGTTAAACTGAAAGATCTCATCGAAAATAAACTACAGATTTTTAAGACTGAGTAAATATTTTATTTGTTTTCTTGTTATTTTGCCAGGCAAAAGTTTGGCTTATAGCCTTATCAACCTAATTGCATACAAGTACAGTAGGCTCGCTACAGTATATGTTAGTGGTTGTTTTGTGTTACTGATTGTTACCGAGTCAAGCGAAGACAGATGTACAGACAGCAGATAAAATGTCTGCATCCATCCATCACCGCTTCAGAGGGTAAAAGGCCTTGAGATGCAGCAGATGGGAGATGCGCATTCTTCTTAACCTCGTCAGCGACAAAAGGCACCACAATCTATGACAAAATTAGAGTTTAATTGCATCTTTAAGAGCAACTACCCCAAGAAAAGCCAGTGTCAGTTTAAAACTGTCACAGCCCCATGATGCCGATCACATTTCTCGATTTAATGCAGATAATCTAATCAGTAATAACTGTGGCAAAAGCTACACTTGAGCTCATTTTCCTGTGTCCACTTACCAGGCAGCACTATACCTGCAACTCCTTGAAGCATTAATCACTATAATTTAGGGCAATGTGTGCTTTGTGACTGTAACTGCTGTAGTTCAGCCTGCTGTGGTGAAATTATAGATATGAATGTGGGACATTGTGATGACTTTCACCTGTTTGTGCAGCCCTTTATCTAGACTCGTCACTACCAGTTAGCTGACACACTATTTGCTGATTCAATAAGCAGTAAGAGCCAGTTCTAGTATGAGTGTGAGTGAGTGTTTGTGGTTGTGGTTGTTTACTTACTTAAGGCTGGGCATCGATTCACAACGCTTTTCTGGGCCTGAGGTGACTGAAATGTGTTTGTAGCAAAGAGTATTGCATGTGAAGAATGATTTGTTCTTTAATTTTATATTTTTAATCAACATCCTATTAAATAAAACTAATTAATTGTAGAAAATCATGTTTACATTCAGTAACATATTTTTAAAAAAGTAGAACGTTGGCACTCGGGCCATTCAGTTTTCAGTAGTAAGTTTTGGTGTCTTTGTGCCTCCATGGTACTGCATGTGTTTGTGTATGGACCCCCAGTTTACCTCTGTCTTGTGGTTTAGCGGTCTTACTGTTGTGTGTGGGTGTGAAAGCGCCGTGTGCACCAATATTACTTCAGCACTTTCTTCCATCGCTCTGTTTCTGCTGCGTTACAGCGAGGGATTCCCTGCCATTAAATTTAAAACCGAACACCCCCGCTACACCATGCCTTTACACACACACACACACACACACACACACACACACACACACACACACACACACACACACAGACACACACACTCTCAGTCAACAACTGACACCATGTCCCGGATTTGCCAGTTCGCAGTCTGCCTGTAAACTAGCAAATCTGGCAGAGGTAGAGTCTGATTGATTGGCTTCTGTTCAGGATGGAAAAGCCTTGCGCTCAGGAGCATATTCAAGGTGAATGACTCAGTGATGTAGTACTCAGAGACACGGTGAGACCTGATGACCATTGTGTGTGTGTGTGTGTGTGTGTGTGTGTGTGTGTGTGTGTGTGTGTGTGTGTGTGTGTGTGTGTGTGATGGTATGTGTGCTCAAAGAGTATGCTTATGTTCAAGGATTCTAATGTAACAGATATAACACAGGGTCTTAACCTGAAGGTGTGTGTGTGTGTGTGTGTGTGTGAGTGCCTCTGTGTCACTTCTCTGATGTGCCCTATTATAATTTGCCTTGTCACCGATACCAGGTTACAAACCTGGATGATTATAGGTAGAGCATTATATATTGTGTATGTGCATGCAAATGTGAGCTTGTGTGTATGTGGCACATCAGAAGTAAGAGGCCTGTGTGTGGGCACATGATGGCAGGCGATTCTGTAAACAATGTGACTCAGCCGCAGAGTGAGTTATGAAATTGAAATATAATGCCGTGAAGGAGAAAATTCATCTCTACAATTTGATCTCTGAGGGTGTGTGTGCTGTGTGTGAGAAAGAATGAATATATGTGCGTTTGTGGATGCGCTCGGCATTAGTGTGCGACCGGCACAGATTGTCTCTGTGTTATCTGCAGCTACTAACCACTTCAGTGCTGATAAAAAAGGCCATGTTCTCACAGATGGGAAGTCTCCTTTGAATATCAAAGAGCAAGGAAAACAAAGATTTCCTGCATACAAAGTACACGAGCTGCCTCATACTTAAATGATTTCCTCTCTTCCTACAGGTTTCCATCCATTTATCTAAACAGAACTGGATAACGGCATTTCCTCCTTTTCAGGTCTAAATGTTCATTATATATTTAACAGGCTATTAGGGTGTTTATTAGAGTCACAATGATGGGCTTCAGGTACATCTGCCAAAGGCTTTTAGTTACCACACTGCACAGGTG
Source organism: Oreochromis niloticus (assembly GCF_001858045.2). NCBI lineage: Eukaryota > Metazoa > Chordata > Actinopteri > Cichliformes > Cichlidae > Oreochromis > Oreochromis niloticus. The sequence continues at coordinate 23,014,813 of NC_031976.2, read as the reverse complement.
ACTGCTGGAAGTTATTCACCCCGTATCAGTGATGGAGACCTGCTCGGGATAGCAGCCACATTCGTGCAAAGACAGATTAATGAGGCGTGTCAGGAAGAGGGCACAAAACTTAGAAATGCCATTTCACCAGGTTAATGGTCGTCTCGTGCTGTGTTATAGTGTCAGTATGTGTATGTCAGGGTGTCTGCATGTGACTGGATCATGTCCTGAGACACAGTTAGCTCAGTTTTCTGCCATCTCTCCCAGCCATCTGGGCTCTGGTCCTCAGCTGTGTTCTTGCTGAACTCTGACGCTCAATAACCCAGCATCTGCACATATCGCTGCAAGAGGGCTGCCATCCAAGCCGGTACCCCATCGTGGCAACCAGCCTTACTGCAGCTGTCACGGTAAACAAGCACCAAACCCCCTGGATCCTCGCTGTTATTGCTGCAGGGCACTGGGGGTAAAAAAGACAGATGACGCTCAAACGATTCCCACTTCAGCGGGAGCCGTCAACCCACTACAGCCAGAGCTGGAGTTGACAGTGCGGCCACTGCAGATCTTTAGTTGTTCGTTACACACAGTCGCGTTACTCCCTTTTTGTTCCCTCCCTCTTCAGTCTCTCTGCCCTTCCTCCCTTACCGCTACTTGCTCCTTTTCCTCGGCTGAGCTAAGCTGGGGGTATCCAGAGCGCTGCACTGCTGTGTGTGCGGTGGAGGAGGGTGAGTGCCAGGGGAAGAAAAGCTGGCTCAGAGCTCTGGTCATGTGCTCTGTTGTTGTTGCTGTTTCCTCAAGGAGGGATCCGTCCTGCAGAATAACACATTCGCTCGCTGTGCTGCTGAGAGCCCAACAGCATCACCTACTCGAGTGCAGAGATACAGTGTCTGCCATGATAAAAAGAAACTACTGAGATGCTGGATAATGACTACTGACCCATCATCTATAGAGATTTTCTGTGAACTACGAGTAACTGACTAAAAATGGCATGATTTAGACACAAACTCTCATGCCTCACTTCACAAAATATTCTTTGACGTAATCGCAAAGTAAATATACTGTGCATACGACTATAGCTGTATACACAGTTAATGTAATGTTTCTGGTCCATTGCTGTGTAAAGGCTGGAGGTCTTCCCAGTGGTAGGTTGTACCTACTCTTTTGCCATATTGTGATTCATGCGTGGGGACAGTCACTGCTAATCTGCTAATTGGCCAAATGAGGCTGAGGGATGCAAGGGAGAGAGACTGTAAAAGCTAAAGTGAGGGAGAGTGGGAGTGGCATGGTGTGAGTCACTGTGCAGTGTACTATACACTAGGTTGCTGGAGGCTAGACTCAAGTGAATGTGAATGTATGTTTATGTAGTTTGTGTTTGCTGGGCAGATTTTTAACCCAGATGGGGAAGAAATCTGGGACACTCTCTCCCACCCAGGCAGAAAATGAGGCATCTCTCCAGCTAACTGATATCAGCCAATAAATAACCCCATCACACCTCAGTCCTCAGTGCCAACAATCATACACTCATGATTAATCCTTCCGAGGTCACACAGAGTTCATGTCTAATCGTTAATTTATCGCTTGAATATTAATGCGTCTGTCCACTCTGAAATTGGATACAAAGTGGTCTCTTTATTTCTGCAGTTTGTGGCGGAACCATCAGCTAATCTACGATAATGTTTCTGCTGTATTCCATGAGTAAATTGAAAGATAAATGTGCATTATTATGTATGCTGTTAGTTCAATTTAAACATAATCAGAAGATTTAGATGCTGTGATCATCAGTGGAAATGTTTTATGTGGCTCACATGTGTCACTAGGAAAGGGTTCATCCCTGTGTCTGTCATTCATCCACAGTTTATGTCATATTAACTCATCAGTTCTAGTCATTATGGCAGGATTCAACTTCCTGTCTTTGCAGCCGAGCGACCAAAATGAAATTCTACACAAAGTATTATCAAAGTAAAATTATAGTCAGATCCATACCTGTATGTTTACAATCGCACAGTCAAGACAGCAGAAAAATAAATAGCCTATTTAGTATTTGATTAGTGTCTGTAAACATCTTCTGCATATGTACAATCATGTAGCGTTTACAGAGTCTGTAGTTTGGTCAACAGCAAAAACACTGGATGATAATCATGTTTGAACACGCTTTGCTTGCATGCAGGTAAACAGTCAGTGTGGAAAACTAAAAAGAAATCACACTTGCCAAAATGTATTCTCTGTGTTTTTATGCATTGGTAAAGACTGACAGGCAGGAGGAAATTAAAATTGTGGTGTGGATCACCACCGGTTACACATCAAGCCAGCAGTCTAGCTAATGAGTCGCCATATTGGTATTTGTTTGACTCTTCATTTAAACATTGTTAAGTTTTATTTAAAAAAATGTTTACTTAATCACCATGTCCAGGCTGAGGTACAACTGTTAACAAACTCCTTGTAATTTTACCTTCAGACCTAAACTAGAAGCATCACTTTCAATGTCCCCTAGGTGAATTTAATCCAGTAATCTATCCAAGCAGCTATTTATACATACAGTAACGTCACACATCTCCTGTGCAGATGTCCTGAGGTATTAAGAGAAACAAAAGAAAAAAATAACTTAGGATGGTTGAGGAAAACTGGGTCGAAGAAAACAGGACAATAAAACACAGTCTCTCCTGGAAGAAACACTTTAAATGCATTAAAACCTACAGACTTATGATATATGCCAATACTTTACCCAAAATTCCCACTGAAATGACTGTGATTCCTGTATACAAGAGAAATATGGACATCCCTTCCTGCCTGAGCAAAGAGGGCCAATTTCTGGAATGAAGCCTGTCCCTTGTCCACTGCCCTTGCAATGATTTGATGTGACTGGATGGAGTTCAGAGGGAAGGGTAATATCTGAGAGCCCAACAGAGACAGACCAGAGCTGATGTTTCTGAATCACTGGGTCAGTGGGTCACAGACATCACTGGACATCTAGAGAGCCAACAACTCTGGTTTTTTTTTTTGTTTGGTTTTTTTTTCAGAGCTCCCGAGGAATCGCTCATGATTGCCAAATGCAGCTGTGAGAACCGCGACTGGCTCAGCAACACACAAACACGCAAACTCAGACACATACGCAGACTCGCAGTGTGCTGATAGAGGAGTAAGCCCCTCTGAGAGTTGTACACACAGAGCACAGACCCTCTGATACAGAGGAGCACCTAGAGACTGAGGCCGTGTTTAAACTCCATTACCACTACCGACTCTCTAATTAAACCAATGTTTTAATTAGGATTTGGACAGCCAGGAACGAGGAGGGATAATAACATTCATTTATCCAACAGAGAGGGTGTATTTCACACAAGTTACACCTACAATATGCAGGGTGGACAGCTTTGTATTTGATCTGCCATTTTAAGCAGTATATTGCTAAGTGTGACGCAGGCGTCAATATTTATTTGGTTTATAGGGACACAATAGAAGCAAAGTAGCCTATTAGAAGTCTGCGATATGAAATCTTACTTATGTAAATGTTCAAAAGTTTACTTAACAAGATGCAGTTAAAGTATGTTAGAGACTGCATGACCAGAAATAGATTAATCAGCTTTCAAATGTCATTTTTCTGTACAGTCAACTGCAAGTTAAGATTGCAGATTGATGTAGTGGTATTGCTTCCTCTCTGGTATACTTCAGAATTTGACCAAAATACAATCACTGATTAAATTTCCTCTGTTGCTCTCCAGCACTGGTCTGCATTCTAGTGGTGTGAAAGTGAAACCTGCAGGGGGTTGATAGAAGCTCTCAGCTAAACAAGGAGGTAATGGTCTTGATTGAGGCAAAGTAGACTGACCAGGTCTGAAACGCAGAATAACAACATTTTAATGACAGCTTAAAGAGTTCAGCCAAGAGTCAAACTTGGGAGAAAAATCTTTTATTTACTCCAGTCTGCTTCACCATGAACACTTAAAGGCTTTAACAAAAGGAATTGTATTGTATTGTATTGAATGTATTGAATGTGTTGCCATGAGTGCCGAATGAAGGTAATTACATTTTAAGGTCGTTGTGTAGTAACCCTTGTTGTGGCCACTAAGGGAGCTGCAGTCAGCATCCTGTTGGTTGCACTAATGCTAGGTATGTAGGCCTGGGCTAACATACCAGGCAAAGCAGTGATGATGCATAACAATGAACAGAACTGACTGAAGTCATGTTGATAAGTTAATAAAGGTACATTGTTACTGTAATCTGAGTGTATATGTAAGATAAGAAGCACTCAGAGCGGAAAACTCCACCATGGCAGCTCACTCTCTGGGCAGTATTTCCTTTTAAAGGAATTGTAATGTATTTTTTATATATTAATTTTGTTTTCTTTATCTTTTTAAACAGACTTTAAGAAGTTTGTAGTACGGTAAAAATCACACGAGGATTGCATGACATTATTTACTTTTATAACACAAACATTATGTAGGAGTAGTTGATGGGTAATAGTAGTGATTTGTAAATAAGTGTACATGAATGACTTAAGCTCATTACATGTATATTTCTAACTAGGCAGCTCATTCTCTTTATCTTGATGCTCTCTTTAAAGATATAACACATTGTGGAGTCAGCTTGAAAGAAAGGCAGCTGTGAAATGTAAAAGTGAGGTCACAGGTCAAATGTGACATGATATTTACATGAAAACTATAAAGTTATATTTAGAATCCACATATACCTGTTTCATTTCCTAAATGCTGTCAATACTAACAAAGGCGGTAGAATTTTAAGCATAGTTTTAAAAATGTTTGACCTTATTTGACCTTGAAGAAGAGGTCAGAGGTCCAAAGTAAGTGATATGACTATATGCCAGTAAGAAACAGTTTTAAATAACTCTATAGAGCATTGTTATCACTTTGACCTTCAGCGCAATCTATTGACCTTGAAGGAGAGGTCAGAGGTCAAATGTGATATGATAGTTTAAATCTTTATAAGGAACTTTCTGTATGTTTACAACACACACCACACTTGTTAGAACCATGGTTTCTAAGTTATGAGGCTTTTTGTTTATTTATGACCAACAAATCATTAAGTTGACCTTGAACACCTCGGTGGATGTAAACCAAATTTTAATGGATTGTTAACATGACCTCACTCTACACCCCTACAAAGTTTAATCAGGATTAGTTCAAAGCTTTTTGAGATATTGTGTTTACAGACTTAATGACACACATCCAGGCATGCACATGCTACCAAAAAGATAACCTGTGTTTCAGAAATAAGTATATGTTGTGGCTGGGCAGTATTTTTCTCAGCCATACTAACTTCCGGTAATAAAGGTGAAGAGCCACCTTCACCTTTATTGTAAAAGCTTTCTGTTTCTCTTCGTATCATTAATGGGGCTAATATTTACTATTTATATTTCCTTTTTTAATGCACTATTTGTCTTATGCGTGAATATCCATGTGGATTGAAAATGTTACTAACCGTGATTCACCCCAATGGGAACAGCTGGCTTGGTCACATCTCTTTGCGAGATTTCAATGTTATGGTGTCCGACACAGCACAGAGATTTAAGGCGTTGTCCTTCATTAAGGGCTAACGCCTTAATGAGGTTAGTTAGCCTACATAAGTGGAGCGTGCTGTGTTAGATTCAAGTGAAATGGCAGCATAGACTCAGTGCTGTTATTCTCCTTGATATTTATTAATATCCTTCCTTTAATCATCAACATAATACATCACCAAACATAAAGAAAGTATAGAATAGGTAAATAAATATATATGTATTTATAAATATATTCCTAAATCAGTTCTCAATTCAATTTCTTGGTTACAAACAGCCATTAAAACTTTTGATTATATAATTTTTTATATATAAAAATTATTGACTCTCCTCACTGGTGTAATTAAAGAATATTTAGACTGCCACTCATCAGTGCTGCGTGAGTAACATTGTATAGTTAGGTCTGATTGTGAGAGGTGATAGTTTGACTAACATAAATGCTTTTATAAAACTGTTTTCATTGCCATTTGTTTGTCTTTCTAAAAGTGGCGTCACTAGATTTTATTTGTTTGTTTTTTGTGTGGTGTGTGTGTTTGAATCTGCTGTGCAGTGAGCCTCTATTTGTTGACATTAGCAGATTGTATTTCTAAGGTGATTCTCGCCAGTTTTACACACTGCTGGTGCTGAGGAGCAGAAAAGGAAGAGACTTAAAGGTGATTGGATTTTCCAGGAAAATCTATCCAGATTCATTGAGATTGAAAAGGCTGAGAGGAATTCAGGGAAATGTCCAGATTTTTATGTGACATTAAAATCTGTTCACACATTTGCCAATAAGTGCTTAGTGGATAAAGATTGCTGTGTATTTTTAGGTACAAAACCTTTATTTGATTTATAAAGTATACATGCATTTTTAAATTGGGGGCATTGGGGTGATGCCGAAAATAGTAAACTTATTCATTTATTTGTTTTAGGCAATAATTCAGAACTTACAGCCTTTCCCAATAACACCCAACCTTTCTAAGAATACTGATGATGGATGCTAATAAATGGGTTGTATTGAGTCCCTCATGATGACACACATCATGGGTGTTTACTGTTTTTCTTATATATATTTGCTGTATGTATTTATTATAATTCAGGCGTGAAACTTGTGGTTTCATCTGAGTTATTGGTTTTCTTTTGGAGGTGGGTATTACTACTATTTTTATAAAAAGAAGAAAGTGTAAAAATGAATTGTTAATGTAGCAACTGGAAGAAATATTATAGGAATAAAGGCACAAAAGAGAAAAATATCTCCCTTGTAAGTTTTTAACCATGTCTTCATGAGCATTTTGTGGAAGCAGTTTTGTCACTGAATTTAATTAAGAATAAATATTAATGTTTCTTTCTCTTCTCCCCCCTTTTCCCTCTCTCTGTGTGCCTCTCTGTCTCTCTTGTTCAACACGTTCTCAGCGTCAGATGGCGTGCCAGTCCAAAAGGATGGGGAACAAGTAAGTCTTCAGTGATTCCTCCTGCTCATCCGTGTTGTTGACTTCCTCTGACAGTGAACTGTTTTCCACTCCACCTGAGGAACCAACATGGCCACACGATGAGCTATAGCGCCAGTGCTTATGCTAGTAGATTAGCGAAGTAGATCACGCCATGGCAATGTCAGTCGCTTCCGCTACACTTCCCTCGCCAAGATGGGGTGGTGTGGCTGGATGACTGAATAATCGCTGGTTTGGTTGGCTTATTGCTGTTGCTAGGATGTCTGAAGCTTGTTATAGCTGTCTGACAGAGTCACTCCTCAGTGCTGGTTCAAAGCAGAACGGCAGAGGCATCACTCCTCTCTTTCTCCAACTTCCTACACATCATTATTACTGTACATCTTCCTCTCCTCTCCTCTCCCGCTTGCATTACTGATCTCGTGCTCTAAAACTGAAGCCTCTGAGAAAGGACACAGGAGCAGGATCCATTTTGGACTAAAGTGTAGAGACCTTCACTTTTCCACCAAATGCACTGTGGACTGATTGCATCATTTATTTATGCGTCGTGCCCCAGAATGCCCCCGTGGTTCTGCAGAGAGGGGAAAAAAGACAGACACACACACACACACACACACACACACACACACACACACACACACACACACACTTTCTATACATATATATCAGTGTTGTCAGGGCTATTGGAAAAGAACATAGGGAAAGCTGCTCCAGGCAGCCCAGCTCTCTCCTCACACCCACTCCTGTGAATGGAGAGCGAGACAGAGACGACCAAAGAGCGAGTGAGGGAGGAAGTGGGAGCAAAGAATAGAATTACATGAGGAAGAGGCAGACATTGATTAACATAAAGCATCTAGATGTAGCTGAAAGAGATTATGAACACTACCCTGCTCATCACACTCTCATTATTATATTATCTTAACCTAGAATTGAATTACATAATCTTTACATTTTACTCTATTGACCACTGAAGATCATTAACAAAGTTTTGCAGTTTTTCGATAAAGTGCTTGAAGTGTATAGAATAAAGCACTAAAACGTGACTAGCAGAGCAGTCAGTAAGACTAAAAAAGAACTGTGTTTACATTTAACTTTCATTCATTTCTATAATTATTTAACATTACGCTGTTATTTTTAATGTAGCTACAAATTCAAATTCAAGTTTATTTACTTCGAGTTGAGCATATTTTACATTGTATTATTACTTTTTTTCTACTTTGACGTGTTGCAGTATGTGAAAATAGACGCTGAGAATATAATGAGGAGACATTACTAGAAGATAAATATATAGTATAGTGTTTTCTCTGGGACCCGTACCTGCAGTTACAAAAACGTGCAAAAAAGTACAAAATTTTACTTACTAAAATTTCCATAAAAGTCACTTTAATTGTTCATATTACTGAAAGAATAACAAGCATATTATGTTTGGAAGTGCATGGAGTTTTCTCCACATCACAAAACTGGTGCTGCACCTTTACCTCATGTAATTAGTAAGCCTGCTTGGGTGCAGACTCAGTATTGAGGGTACTCTTTATTCTACTTTTACTTAAGGATAGTTGGTTTGGAACAGGACTAAATGTGGTGGATCCTTCCCATCAACATGCAAACAGCATGACGGTGTAAGGGCCGGACTGGAATGACTTTCCCGAGTTTTAATTCCTCATTAAGTGGAGGTTTAAAAGAAACACAAAGCTACAGGCAGCAGGTAGTTAACTAAAAACAACTAGTCTAAACTGAAAATTCCACCTATCAGCACCTCTAAGTTTCACATCATATGTTGTTTGTTTAATCTGCATAAATGTGCAAAAAAAGGGCCACAGCTGTTTTTCTAATTACAGGCTATTTCTTCTCAGGTGAAACTCTGTTGAGTCTGCAGATTGACCAGAAAAAATAAGCTAATGACACAAATCTACGAAAAAAGGGATTTGAAGACTAATTAAGCATTTAAATGTTAATTAGTGAGTTTAAGAGGTGCTTTTAGGGAGACTTTGTGCCAGGCTACATGTTCCCAGGTTTATGCAAACTAGCTGCTGTCTGTAAAAGCATCACTGACCAGTAAGTGAAGGATCTTCAAACTTGTGCCACCAGTGCAGCTTGCATTGCATTTATCCAGAAGAAAGTAGACCTGGAGCTTTCTGACAGTCTTGACTGTCTGTCTGCAGCTTGTGTACATTGACAGTAAAGGGGACAAAATATCAGCTCAGCCAGTAGCACACCAGTGTACCCAGTGCAGTTAGTGTCAGTCCAGCTGATAGAGAGTGCTTATCCGCTTTGTTCTCAGCGTCTGCCTTCACCACAAGCACACATAAACACATAATGTCCCCTTCCTCCTGTTAGCCTCAGTCCCCTGTCTGTGTGCAGGATCAGATACAGTTCAACACACTATTGATATCTCGCTCTCGCAAACACACACAGTTTTCTGCTGGCTTTCAATGTTTCTGGCAGCACATGTAACCGAAGAGGAAATTCATTCATCCGTAGCGTATTCAGTCTGCTATACACAACTAAGCAAATATAAACTGATCCCTGTTTAATCCCCTCCCTTCTCCCTGTCATTCTGGCTCTTCACTTTCCTTGTTCCTGGAAAATCCTGTGTGTCTTATTTTCCTCTCCCTTCTCCTAATTTCTTCCTCCGCATGCCTGATGTGCAATCAACCCCTCCGCCCCTCCTCCTCCCCCACCCCCGATGCATGTCAATGTCCTCTCTGTCCTGTCACTCTCTTACTCTTTCCCGCTCCTTCTTTCCCCATCCCCCTCTCCTCCTATTTCTCTTCCTCAGCATGGACGTTCAGAATTTTCATGGGAAGGAATCAATGTAAGTGTTGTGGCATCATTCCTTCATCTACTACTTTTCTCTCCCTATCTATTTGTTGCTTTCGCGCGTTTTGATTTACGACACCCCCACCTCCTGAGCCGTACAGTCCGTCTTGCGGTTTATTATACTGGTGTGAGAAACCCTAGATTTATGTGATTTTTATTTTGTAGAATATCTCTTGAATCAAGATTTGGGAAATGCAAATTCTGTCTCTTGTATTAACCCAGCACCTCCATCACTTCTCCTCTCCACTCACCCCTCTGACACACACACTGTCATGACACACTGTCTCTGTGTGGCCTCTCACACCATCCATGCTGTCCTTTTCTCCACACTTTTCTCCCCCTCCTCCATTCCTCTCTCTTCTCTCCTTCTAGCTGTCTATGGAAGACACCACATCAATCCTGCCCCGGCTCAAGAGGAACTCAAACGCCTATGGCATCGGGGCTCTGGCTAAGTCTTCTCTGTCAGGTGTGTCAGGTGTGTGTCTGTGCTGTAACTGGTAAACGACCCCATGCTGGCTCTGTCCTCAGACGGGCCCTGGAGTCAGCATGGTACCCTAAATGGGTTCCCCTGTATCACTTCCTCTCCACGCTGTGATATCAGTCGTCAATGACTCCTCGTGAGTCATTGACGGAACAAATTCAGCTTCAAAAACAACACACACACAGGCATATATACACACACATACACACACACAAACACAGCTTGTTGCTCTAAGGAAAGGTGAGTGGGAAGTGTAGTTTTTTTTATGTTAAGTGGTTGTGAAATTGTGGTGTTCTAAGCAAGTATTAGTATGGATGTTTTGACTGTGCAAAGTGCCGTGTCGAACAGAGTTAGTGTAGTGAAGTGCTTTCTTTTAGTGCAGTGTTTTTTGGTTTCATCCAGCTGTTTTGTGTAGTGCAGTTTATTTGAGTGCAGTGAATTGTACTGCAGTACAGTGTAATGAAGTGCAGCTGCTATACCGTGTGCTGTGGTACTGATTTGTCCTATAATTTATTCATGAATCCCATCTTCATGTGCTACCATCAGAGAGAATCAGGCAGCCAGGGATTTACAGGACGTGTCATCATATGTTAGTCACGTGGAAATATGGAGCAGAGCTGTTAAACAGATATGAGTTTGTAGTGGCATGGCACCAGGAAATTAAATGTATGTTCAGCAGCTTTGAGTTTTCCGAAACGCAATAAAGAGAAAGAGAAGGGTTTTCTGTTTACCCGGCGCAGCTTAGCAGAGGTGTGAAGAAGCTATCATGTCAACAAGCCAACCTCTCATTATTCATGCCACACAGCCGCCTTACCCCAATTAACCTGCTCCATCCCATGATGCACCTTTGTCAGACAAGACACGTCTCCTGCCGTCTCCCCTCCATGTGATGTTAACAGTCTCATTAAACACGCGAATGTCACCTCCACAACCCTTTTTCATTTCTCTGAGCTTATAATCCGTGCTCATGAAGACCCTCTTTTAACTACAGGCTTTTGAATAGTAGGATTTGGCTGATAATGTTTTCCTTACGAACAGTTATTAATTTAAGATATTCAATATTTGAATAAGATGAGCAGCTATGTCTCAAACATCCCAGAGGCGTTTGGGTGTTTTCTTTACTTTTTAAACAGGGGCCTATTGTGGTTTTCCTTGTTTATTTGTCTATAGATAAACGTATAGATTGTTATTCACTAGAAAGGACTAAAGCCCCAGATGCGAATGAAAAATGTTTGTTAATAATGAAGCAACGAGCTATGCCACAGGCTCGCTGAGGCGGTGGCTCCCCTGATACCTTTGAGAGAAGCTTACAAGCAGAGAAAAAGTGATGACGGGCCAAATAGGCTAGAAAAGGAACTGTTGTGGGTGTGGTCCTGCTCCTGAACTTTAGATAAATTATCTTGAATGGGCTTATATACTGTTACAGTTCTGGATGCTAATATTGAATATGGTTAAAGTTTTAAATAATGAGGTCAGCGTGTGTGAAAGTAATCCCAGCAGGCCAAAAGCTCAGGCTTCACATTGCTCTAATCGCTCACTTTCAGATCACTTCAGACACGTCAGTGAATGCGGATATCCTTAATATGGTTATCTCAGGCACACAGCTCTGGCTGTGAGCACATGAGCTCCACCACCTGCTGTTCAAACCTTTTGTTTGCAAAGGGCAGCCAATCAAAAGAAAGCTGGCTCACAGGTAAGGTGGATTTAAAGGGAGACAAAGTAAAGCTGTATGTGATGAACATAGAGGCTAAACCAAGGCACAGTGTAAGATGAGAGAGTTTTATTTTGATCCCGAGTCATTTAAAGCTACTCCAGTAAAGTCCAAGAATTAAAAAGTGAGTTAATAATGAGCCTAATAGGTCCTCTTTAACATCAAAACAAATATATAAAATGCATCAGGCGCTTTTATTGCAAATGATCCTTAAAAATGGGAATGGTATGCTATACTTAAACTCGTTCTGGTTAATCATGTGAGGTAAAGCCAATTTCAGACACAACAACTCCAACACTGAAAGGTTTATTATTTATATGACAGCTGCTTAATCAATTTATCAGTCGAACCGTGCCGGATATCCATATTTCCATGAGCCATCACATCGTAGCATCATACCTTCCTCCACCCAAAACCACCCAAAACCAATGCACACTTGATAATAACGAATCTATCTTATGTCTCTCCCTTCCTCTTTTGTTTTTTCCCCCATTTCTTCCCCATCTGCCGGTTCATTCTCTACTCTTTCCCTCAACTCATCTAATCACCTCTCTCTAAACCTCTGATCTTTTCATTTCTCCTCTTACTTCCACCCATTTTGTTTAAATTGGCCACCCTCCCTCCTCCTTCTGCTCCTTCCTTGTCTGGGTCTTTCTCCTAAAACAGGTGTCACACGCACAATGAAGGAAAGAGTGACCAAACCCACAGCCATGGCCCAGGGTCGTGTCGCTCACATGATTGAATGGCAAAACTGGGGCATGCAGACGGTGGGTGCGGGGAGCGTCCTGCAGTCCCGCATCACTACCCAGGAGCGAGAAAAGGAGCGGCGGCTGGAGAATGACGCCTACAGTGACCTCAGTGATGGGGAGAAAGAGGCTCGCTTTGCAGCAGGTCGGTTGGATGAGGACAAGAGTTTCACACCCTATTAACTGTCATCAGCCACTTGAGTGGTACTGCAGGTCTTAGTAACAGTTATCCTGACTTGCCCTCTGAATTCTCACCTCAGGCATCCTGCAGCAGTTTGCAATCTCAGAGGCAACGCTCCTGGCGTGGTCATCAATGGATGGTGAGACTCCGCAGTCAGGATCAAACCAGGGCAGCGTGGCTCACCTCAGTGAAGTCAACCAGGAGAGCATCACCAGTCGAGGTAAAGGACTACAAATATGTCTGAGGCTAAAAGTCCAGCTAACTGCTGTGGGTGAAACACACCCACAGCATTTAGAGGCTGGAAAGCGGCAAATCAATTTTAAGCAGAATAGTTAGAGTATCGTGTGTCAGCGTCTCGTCTCTCTAGACCAGGGATGTCAAACTCACTTCAGGTTGTAGCCAACGGACAGCATGCTCTGATCGTAGGTTGCTTGGACAAGTGAATGGCTTTCTGTAAGCGTAAGCAAGTTTAATCACACAAACAATGCACTTCTTTCTTTACGTGACAAGAAAGTGCAGCTTTGGCCATAAACTGCAAGAAATAACTTGGTAAATGTAGAGAAAATGTTCTGTTAGCTCATTGTGCAGGCTGTCCTGTAATTATAAAGCAGAAAATTTTTGTTAATTGACTGAATGTCCTCTTTTTGTTTTCTTGGGCTTTTTTGTTTTGTTTTTTTTTTAATAATGAACCCACTATAAAAGTCATACATTTCTATAGTAGATGGTGTAAAAACAGGAACTTTCTGTCATTTAACGATTTACCTATTACTTATTTACTTGTGTATTTTAAACCAGTAGGAAAAGCTGTAAAACTTATGAAAACACAGAAGTCTGGAATTTATGCCAATCTTCCACTTTCCAGAACTGTCCAGTGGACCAGATTGGAGACTTTAGCAGGCCACTTCTGGCCCCCAGACCTTATTCTAAGGAGCTCGGAAAGAAAAGCGTCTGGACTTTAGATGTGGATGGACCATTAGCAGTCCATCTGCATCTAAAGGACAAAGGTCACTCCTTTGAGGATGCCAACGTTCACATTTTGGACAGAGAAGACAGTTTGGTTTGAAAGAGGAGTGAAAGAAGCCATCTATGTCCACTGTGAACGACCATCTTTGAACAGAGGTGGTGGTTTACGACACCAACTGAGATCCCTTCCCAGACGCCTTAACGCTCACTCACATCCTGGGCCTTCTGACCTCAGGAAATTGCATGATAGGGTGGGGCCAGGTTTCGCAATGAGTTCACCCGAAACCTTGGCTGATTGTGACCTACACCCGTTTCACGCTTTTCTTTCCAAGCTCCTTAGACTACGAAGACCTGGATAACTGAGAACCTTCACAGACCCCAAACCCTATGTTTGACACCCCTGCTCTAGACTTTAGGCCATTTCAGTTTCCAGCATGAACTGTTGGAAGGTAAACCCAGACACTGTATCAATATGAACAGTGATTTTGGATATTTGCAGTTTACTGCATTGTTGCCTTAGCGCAGAATTCTGAATGCAGAAAATTAGAGTAAGTGCTTTGCTGATTTAAAATAGACTTTCTTAACTGCACACTGAATGCATTAGTCTTAACTGATCCCATCGTTTTTAAGTCAGACACTTAGCAAAATATGTGGCTGTGAGCCCAGTTTATAGCCCTCCAACTTTGAGCAAGAAACACTGGAGGCAATCAAAGGTCTGTCTGCACTATACAGTTTGACAAAATGATGACTCAACAATGCGAGGTGTGCCAGTGTTCAACTCTGTTCTGTTCATACTGGAGAGTTTCTGTCATAACATTTTCACCCAGTGTGGAAAGATTTCAGCTGAGTTTTTTTCAGAGTAGGTAACAGCCACATTTATCTCAACAGCTATTAGCTTCAACTGTTGGTCAATTAAAGTTGTGATTTCAAGAGGTTAAGAAATTGCTTATTTTTTTTCCAAATCCAGCGAATTTGAAAAGTGGGATTTTTTTGTAAAAATCATAAAACACAGTGTTCCTGCATCCATCTGCTGCCCCCATTTTGAAGAGTACTAACAGCAGCTGCCACATTTTTTTATTTCCTGCAGATCAGATATTGCACCACTCCTCAGCGGAGGTGTGGCCTCACACATACGTCTCCCAGGGCCACTACTGCCTCTCCTCTTCTGACGCTTGGGAGCCCATCAACAATGATCCCTCCGGCGTGGCGTCTCCCCCTGCTGGCTCCTACGTTATGGGTACGGAGGGCTACGATGGGCAGGCGGCAGCTCACTTCCTGTCTCAGCAACAACAGCAACAGTTCACTCTCCAACAGAGTCAACTACAACAGCTGCAGCAGATCCAACAGTTTCAGCACTACCAGCAACAGCAGCTTCTGCAGTATCAGCAACAGCAGGTGATTGATCGAGAGTGCCGCCATCAGGGTTTTAATCCAGATGAGACACTACATGTTGCTGCTATTGCATAAGGCTTTAGTATCAGAGATGGTTGTTATAAAATACTGTCTGGTAAAATAAATTTATTAACATGTTATTTTATGTATTTGTTCACTTTTTTATAGGCACAAGTACAGCACATGAACAAACCCACACATCACAGCATTTATAGCCTAAAACAGTTGGGCTTTTACTCAGAACATGTTCTCAGAAAACTCTTACCTCCTGGGTGTCATGCTGAGTCTGAAATTCACTCTTGACTGCGGAAATAGAAATTCAACAAAATAATCTTAACTCAGGATTTTTCTATCTAATGATCTCCTTTTATTTGTTTTTGTTTTTACATTACTTCATAAAAAAGATTTTAGCCTAAGCAATGACTCAACTGCATCTGATGTGAACGCTGACACACCTCACACTATTGAGTCATCACTCTCAATATGACATTTTCCCAAAAGAAGCATCCAAATCATTTTTAAACAAAAATGTAAAAAAAAGGATTCCATGGATGAGGAATTAATGAAGACTGATCTACCGCAGGTAAACTCATACCTACACCCCATTAGCTTTGTCAGTACTTATTCGACATGCATCTTTCAGCCAAAATAAATAAAAAACCTTGTTTTCTTATACTGTACAAAAAGATCTGCATATCACCTCTGTTGCCCAAGGAAAACAAAGTCAGCTTACTGCATACTGACATGGGGAGCATGTCATGAAACATTAAAGCTGGCAAACAAGTAGCAAACGACTGACAGATCTTTTGTCTTTCAGTCACTGCTCAATCCTCACATTTTACTGATTAGTCTTTTCTGTGTGTTTCAAGTCTCTGGAGCACAGGCTACACAGTGCCAACCACTCTTTGCAAGCAACACCCAACAGCACCATCCACAGTCTGGTTCATCAAATTCACCCTCCGCTGGTTGATCTGTGGAACACGGGGCAGATGGAAGCCTATCAGGCAGAAGCCGGTGGGTACATGGGTGTGGCGGCGGCAGTGGAGCCAAGCCTGTGCGTTCCCACTGGTGAAGAGATGGTAGGAACGGAACACTCCCCGCTACTGGAGCAGCAGGAGGAGGAGGAGGAGGTCAAGGTGAGTTGAACATGGGGTTGCATTACATAAAATTATCTCTTCAGTGATTAATATTTGATTTTGTAGCTTTCTAAGTGAGTTCTCAGAGACACCAGACTGGAGGTTTAGCTCTGCTTACTGCAACCTGTGTGTCATTTCTGTTTTAAATCTGCAGACTGTTCTTAAGGTTTTATCTCGAATCGTTTAATCATAAGATTGCTACACGTCCATAAACTGAAACCAATCTAAGATCAATTTTTCAATAGAGGGGATACTGATTGACATTTTTGATAAAAATTGTCTGCCAGTACTTTAGTTCAGTTCAGTTTTATTTGTACGTATAGCACAAAATCACAACAACATTCACCTGAAGTTACTTTATATTATAAGCTAAAAAACCTACAACAACATAAGAAACCCCAACGATTAGACGACCCCCTTTGAGCAATCACTTGGCAACATTGGAAAGGAAAAACTCCCTTTTGACAGGAAGAAACCTCCGGGTGTATGTGCATTTTTGTTAGAAGGATTAACACCATCACATCCAGAGGATCCTGGATTAGGATTTACTGGTTGGATGGGGCTTTCCCGTGTGCAATTTGCATGTCCTCCCTGCACCCATGTGGGTTCTATATTGGTACTCTGGCCACAGTGCACAGACGTCCATATTAAGTTAATTGGTGAAATAGGTGTGAATGCTTATCTGTCTCTCTGTGTTAGCCGTGCGACAAAATTGGCAACCTGAGCAGTTGTACCCTACCTTGCTATAGGCTCCAGCCTCTTGACCCCTGAATTAGATAAGTGGAATAAACTGAATGCATGGATGGATTTTTTAGCTTTTGACCTGCCGAAGACATATACTTTTACAACATTTCCATTATGTATACTGAATTGATGGCGACATTAACTGATGTTAAAAATATTGGATTTGTGGCCTCAATAGATAAAGTTGGGAATGGAAGAATTTGAATAGATTAGATAGCAGAAATGTCAGGAAACAAGAGGAGGGAGAGTTGAGAACCACAGTTGTGGCAGGCCTCCAAACGTCAGTTATTTTGGGGATAAATTATGTAAAAGGTGTGAAGCAAAAGGGACTGCTATGAAAGTTTTCATGAAAATTGCAGGGAGCAACCTTATTAATGCACAAAACGATCAGTCGCCTATATATCTAATTCATGAAGTCCTCATCTTCAGGTTGATTTAGCTGTGCAGCTCAAGAAGGCAACACTTTTTAGCAGCTGAGCTCTTGTTGGCATTCCATCATCGAATAAGCAGATGGGCTTATGATGGGCTGCTCTTCCTTATGACAAAAACCCTAATTACAATTATTTTGGTCCATATAGAATGGTAAATGGACTGAATGGTGAATGGTACTTATGTAGCACTTATCTGTTCTAACTGAGCACTCAAAGCATTTTATACTACGAGCCTCATTCACCCAATCACATACACATTCATACAAATCTACACCTCAGCGGTTTTATCTAACATTCACACACACACGCACAAACTCTGATGGATGCGTCGTGATCTTCTGATTGGTCGACAGCTTGCACTACATCCTCAGCCACAGCTGCCCCTATAAAACACAATCATATAACACAATAATTGTTTTATCCCAATTGGATATACTGAATATAATTTTTGACTTTCACAACCTACAGTGGTATCACGGTAGCGCAAAAGCTTTAGGAAAAGATTAATTGGCTTTTCCACCCATGTCAACAAACATGCTAATATTTCTACCTTTCTATCTGAGCCAGTGACTAGTAAGCTTGTTCCTGCTTGTTTATGTCACAACATAACTGAAATTATACTGAGAGAAATGGGGGGAAAAGGGGAAAAAACAGTAACAGCCACTAAAAACTGACTATTATGTATCCCATTAGTGTTTAATTATAGTGCAGAGAGGCTGATGGGTTGGTCATTCGATTTCTGACTACATTTAAGAGTCCTTGAGCAAAACACTGAACCCCAAGTCACTTCAGAATGTCTGTGTGAATGATAAGGACTGCAAAGAGCTCTACAGACACAGCTAAGGTTAAAAGACATGCTAAATGGAGGCCATTTACCATTTAAAAATGAATTATTTGGACTTTGGAAACCTTGTCTTTAAACCAGCATTGACTTGAGGTCTGCAGAGGAAGATTATGCATTGCAAGCTTCAAAACAGCTTGACAGTGGGCCTTGAGTTGAGATTGTCTTGACAAAGTCTGTGTACTTTGATGCGTCATGCTGATCTTTATATTTGCCAATCAGTCTGTTAGCTGATACAGTAGGAGAAATCATTATTTGATCCTCTCCTGCATTTGTTAGTTTGCTTACTTACAAAGAAATGAACAGCCTCTAATTATGATGGCAGTTTCATTTTAATGGAGAAACCCTCGTTGGCAAGC
Organism: Oreochromis niloticus; assembly: GCF_001858045.2. Lineage (NCBI taxonomy): Eukaryota > Metazoa > Chordata > Actinopteri > Cichliformes > Cichlidae > Oreochromis > Oreochromis niloticus. Next base: position 22,996,099 of record NC_031976.2, on the reverse strand, counting down.
ACAGCGCTAAGACATTTCTTGTAGTTGGTCACTAGATTTGTACACATCTCAGGCTGGATTTTGGCCCACTCATCTTTACAGAAACTCTTTAATTCCTTGCCCATTGGCAACTTGAACCTTCAGCTCCTTCCACAGATTTTCTACAGGACTGAGATCTGGAAACTGGCTTTGGCTCAGTGTTTCCCTTCTTCACAAACAGCGGGTTGAGTTGATACCAAAGGTTTTGGTTTCATTGGACCACACTGTCACTGTTCAGTGGAAAACCCAAGACCGATCTTTACATGTGAGTTCTTGAGCAGGGGGGACCTCATGGCGTAGTGTGTTATCAGTGGTTTTCTTGGGGACTGTGGTCCCAACTGCCTTCAGATCAGTAATAAGCTCCACCTGTGTAGTTTTAGGCTGATCCACCACCTTTCTCATAATCATCCTCACCACATGAGGCAAGATCTTACAAGTGAAGCTCCAGACAGAGGGCAATTGATGGTCATTTTATATTTCTTCCATTAGCAAATAGTTGGACCAAGAGTTGTCACCTTCTCACCAGGCTTCTTGCTGATGGTCTGGTAGTATATTCCAGCTTTGTGCAGGTCAATAATCTTGTCCATGACATCCTTTGACAACTCTTTGGTCTTTTCATGGTGGCGGAGAGGCTGAAAAGAAAGAAATGGACTCTGTGGACAAGTGTGATTTATTCACATAATTGAGATCAAGGGTCTCTGTTATTGGTTGCTTGGTTGACTGGTTGATTGATTGGTTGAATGATTATACCTATCTTACTATACTTACTTCACTCAATGCTATGCAAATCAATTTATAACTTTTATATAATGTGTTTCATTTCCTGGATTTTGGGGTGATATTCCATTAAAATGAAAATCTCATGAAAATCTGAGACTGTTCATTTCTTTGTAAGTCACCAAACCTACAAATTCAGCAGGGGATCAAATATTTATTTTCGCTACTGCAGAGGAAAGTAGGTAAAAATCTATCTACATACATAAGTTAGTCATCGAGTTGACCTTGTGTGTTTCACTCTTTCTGCCCTGATCAGGAAGAAGATGTGGCACTGTGCATGGAGCAAGAGTCGGCCACATTGACTCCACCCACACAACAAGGGGATGCCTCTGGTGGCAGCAGTCCGGGGCAGCTTCCAGCAGAGCCAATCACAGAGCGGAAGTTGTCTGATGTCACTTCTGGTCTCATTCAGACACTAGAGGAGAAGGAAGAGCCAGAAGAGGGGCCTCCTGCTTCTGTGGCAGCCAACTGAGTTTGTGGCAGCCAAGAGACAAATGAAAAACTGACTGGGGAGTCAGCAAGAAATGAGCATAATAACACAATATATATCTATTACTCTGTTCCTTTTCAGGTATCGAAACCACAACTTTTTTGGTTGCAAGATCATTTCTTCAAAATGGTGAGAAACAGATTTGATAGTGGACTCCCAATAAGACTAGAGCCGATGCAACAATGGACACCTGTTTCTTTGCAAGCCTTACATCCCAAAGGTAACTGAAGAAAAGAGAGATGAAGGCAGAAGAGAAGCACCAACCGAGTGAATTATATCCACTGGGAAATCGCACTGAGACAAAAAGGAGGGGAATGAAAACATGCATGCTTTTTATGAAGACAAGCAACTCGACCCTGTCATCATCTAATAATGATAATGAAAATCTAAAGTAATAAAAAAAACAATAATTTTGTAATAAAAGAAACAAAAAAAAGAACAACAATCTATGTATAAGTGTATGATAAGATATGAAATTTCCAGTGGGAGAACTACTCTGTTTACAGCTGTTATTCAACACATAAGATAGAGTTTAGTCAAATTTATTTCCCCATTGCATCAAACACATACATTATACTTTACATCTGGCAACCCAAGCACTTTCACAGATGATTGAAGTAGGCTCAGAAAATCTCAGCATTTCAGTGAAATGCAGTTTTCCCCGAGGCACAATCCAGGGACAGGCCCGTCCTGCTGACTGGACACCCAAAAACCCTGCACAGATAAGGATTGTACTGTAAGATAGCGTGCTTCCTACTCTGTCTCTCTGTATGCATGTTTCTTCAGAGTACTATGGAGTACCTGTACTATACAGCACTGTATAGACTTTGCACTGAACCATAGTATCCCAGGTGTGGCCACAGTGGCCCTGCAGTGGGCCTGCGGTGGGCTTGAGCGGTGGCTTTCATGACTGAGAAATAAACACAGAGCTGCATATGTGAATCTCTTTTGCACTGATGCAATCCCAACAGATCAGAGGTTCCCTTTGGACTGTTGAGGTTACCCAGTTCCCGCTCTGAAAGCTTTCACCGACAACCAAAACCGAGCCACTTGACAACGCGAACCCTCAGCTGCTTTTTTTTTTTTTTCCATTGACGTAATCGCGATGAATAAAGGATGATAACCACTATTTTGAATGTACTGGAAGACAGACAGCAGTACACGAGCGCTGCTTTGATGCCTCCTCCGTGGTCCACATGAGAGAGAAGGGAGCGCTGTTCTTATGAAACAAAAACAAGTGGGGGAGTCTTTCAACCATGTTGGAAAGTGGATTCACTGCTGGCTCACCAAGACCACAACAACACACACACACACAGAGATATGAATATCTAAATTGTAACCAGCAATAGGCAGACGAGACACTGGCTTCCCAGATCAGTGTCAGCTCTGTCACAGATATGTAAATATTCTGAGTATATAAAGAAATTGCCTCTCGCTCACAATCACAACTGTTCTATTACAGTATGATTTCTTTATTTTTGTACACCTCTTGGGTCCCACCTTATTTTGGGGATTGCTCTCTGACTCACAGCTTAGCCTAGCACAGTTTAGTTTTTTCTTCTTCTGTGTGCAACAACACAAAGACAAAATCGGAGGAAATGGGAGGGATGTTGTGTTTTAAGTTGAGTGACCGAATCAAACTGAAGGGCGTTCAACCTGCTGAGACCATTGGCGGTGGAAATAGTTTGGCGACAGCGACAGGAGGTTGCCACTCAGTCAGCCAATCAGGGAATAGAGCGGACGATTAGGACTGAACACTGGAGCTGAAAAGATCGGTGTCTTCCTGCTCATCGTTCTTACTGTGAAGCAGCTGCCTGGAGCGTGATAGCGATTATGACAATGTTTGGCAAGCATGGTTTATTTTTTGTGGATTTTTCTTTTTCTTTCACTGGAGGACGGACGGTGTTTGCTAGCGAGAGTGGAGTTAAACAGCGGCGGTGAACAAAGTGGACTTTCCGTGCATGGCTCACTGACAAAACTTTCCGACACTACAAAACCACTGTTTTCTCTGTTGGAGGAGCACCTTTTCCTCTCACTTTGATGATTGTTTGAGAAACTTTTAAGATGATAAAATATATGGTTTATTGACTTGAATGAATTTATTTATTGATTGCTTCTTTATGCAATGTTGGGGACAATGTTTATTTTTCTACTGACCTGCTGAATTCCCTCCCGGTATAAGTTAGAGTAGGTGTCACGGCTGTAAAGCACTCTCGTTTTGTCTGGTTTTGAGCACTTTAAGCCAAGAAGAGGTACGAGATGGAGCAGTTCGGCAGCTCACTGTTTTTAAAAGCTTCAAGAATTTCAGTAGTGGCAGGTCACAAAAACAACTTCAAGAGGGCTCAAAACTGCAAACAGAATGTCTTTACACAATGGCAAATATTAATTTATTTATTGAACAATTACTTGGTGGGGAGGAAAAATGTGACATCTTGTACAGAGTATAATTTCATGTGGGTACCAACCCTTCTGGGAGCAGTATCTTTTTTTTTATGAGTCAGATGACATAATGTGGTGGAAAGACCAATGCTTTATATATATTTTTTTGACCATCGCAGCTTATTTGGGCTTGACTGTTTGCTAATAAGCTACATCACAAGGAAACATGCATGAACTCCATTACAGACACTGCTTCACTTTGGGTTATTTTTATTTATTTATTTATCTATTTATTTATTTTGTGTTGTTGCTTTCTTTCTTTTTTCTTTTTTAATTAAATCTCAATGAATGAATAAACAAATAATAAGAAGCCAAAAATATTTCTGTGGATGTTAAGGTTTACTGATCACATCTTTGTTAACCTACTGGTTTGCAGTTGAGTCACTCTTTTTGTATTTCTACTGCCATCTTCCAGTTACAGTTACAACTTGTCTGCAGGCATGATGCTCAAAATCTGCTTCTGGTCCTCGGCCTTGCTCCTTCTCTTCCTTTCCGTCTATCTCTTTGTATCTGCTCTGTATATTTGTGTCTGTCTGTATGTCTGTCTGTGTACAGTAAGATGTCCACTGTCTTGTTGGAAAAATCACTGCCAAAAAAAAGAAAAGAAAACCAGAAAAATAACTTGACGTTTTCACATCAGTCATAGGGAATTTGATAATTATAATCTGGAAGTGTGTGGCAAAAAAAGTAACTGCTGTATAAAACGCTGTATAAAATTGGATGGCTTCTGTAAAAGTCTGCATAAAATTGGATTTGTTTGAAATGAGGCAGTGTGACTGGTGATACCAGTGAGCACTTATAACACTCCCACCTATGCATGCTTGTTGGATGGCTGTCACAGGATGGTTCTTCCGTGCTCCCCCCACTCTCTCTCTCTTCTGTCAACTCTCCGTTTCTTCCCGTTTCTCTTCCTTTCCCCTCTTTTTCCTGCACGACCAAACTTCCTATTCACCCTCCGGCTCCTTTTACCTGTCTCCTCTTCTTTTCCTCTGGTGGAGAAAGAGCAAATAAACAAAACCAACAAATGGCATTTCTTGTGCACACGTGTGGTTATGTTTTCACAGGTTGGAAATAATTAGATTCTCACATGTTCACCTCCTTTCTCTCAAGAGCTTAGTGATATGTTTTGGGCTTTTTTTTCCTTTTCCTTTTTCTTTTTTGGGCTGACAGTGGGTGTCTGCGACCATGTGCTTGACAGACAAAAACAGCAGTCACAAGGAGCTGGCAGCAGAGTAATCCAGCCTGTCATGCTTTTCCAAAAGCATCCCTCTCCAGTCCTTATCAGGGACTTTTATGCCAGGAGAATATTAACACAGCCAGGCCTCCTCCATAGGGACTAACTGCTGATTTGTTCAAGCTCACATAGGAATCAGAGCCTGAAACACACTGCTGACCTTCACAGCACAGAAATGTTTATATGCATGCAGACGCTCTCTTTTTAGACTTTTTTTTATTACCCTCACTCCTTTTCTTGACCTAGTATATCTCAACAATCACAAGACTAATTTGTACAAACATTAATGCTCCTCAGTGGATAAATAAGTGTGTTCCACTTAAGCTTTACTTTTACTGAATGTGGAGTATTTAAAAAATATGAACTACACTTATATCATGTATAGATGCAATATATACTCTATAGATACATGTTGTAATTTTCAACAACTTATTATACTTTGGGTTGTTTAATCTGTGATCTATACATCTTGCAGTAATTATTTAGTTGATAACTACATTATGGAACCCAGAAAGTCCAAACTAAAGCTCAACACTACTCTCTAGAGAGGGCTTAAAACTGGTTTGAAAACTGTGAGCGCCTTAAGAAGTTGCTCTGCAGATTTTTTTGTGTTCCCGGTGTTAAACATGAAGTCATGGGAGTGACATACAACAAGACAGTTACAGATCTTTTCCAAAAATAGCCAAAATGTCAATAAGATGGCCAACCTTTTCTCAGATCCTGCAGATTAAAAAGTCTTTCAGATTTGAGAAAAGTGTCTGTGGTGATAAAATTGTTCGTTTAAAAAAAATTGTGGGTTCAGCAGCAGGTTAGAGAGAAACTCTCCCCCGCTCCCACTAAATCTGTCCACTCCAGCTCTCAAGTTTCTGTCTATTTACCTTATAATTGTGATAATTATTAATACTATCCCTCTTTGGCTTTTTTGTGACAAAAAAATTGCATTGCTTTACAATAATTGCGTCAAACGACAGATCAGCACTATGAGATAATGTAGAAATGGAGTAATAAAGGTGAGTACAACCGTGCTAAAGGACACTACTTCAGTAACAGCACGCTGTTGCTCTCTGCTGCTGACGTTTTCCTAATGTTGGCATGCTAACAGACTAAACTAAAGCTAGCTCAGGCTAAACTTGAAGGTGATAATGTTACTGAAACCATCTGAGTACAGTCTCTTCAAATAAACCTGATAAATATAGAAGATTTCTCTTTATAATTAAAAATGGATTTGCAGTTAGCTGGATACAGTTTTATTTGTTTTATTAGTTGTTTTATCTTCTCCTGGGTAAGCTGATACAGGACTAAGTAAACTGGGGGTGCTGCAAAATTGCTGTTTCACACCATAAAATCAAATCAATCATTCTCCAAACTTTTGTTTTCCATCTGCTAATTTTAACCATCTATAAAAACATTTCCTTTTTAATGTGTTAAATATTTCTACAGTGACACAGAGTGACAAAACCCACATTTTCAGCATTTGGTCTCAATCCAGAAACAAATTAAAATATATTTATTTTAGCATTTAGCTGGAAGCATTGCTGCATCCAGCCTCACTGAGAAAGATATTTAACTGCAGTAAAGAATTCAAATAAGTTAGTGGACAAATATAGTATTTATTATTTTTCTAAAAATTACAAACCAGTAATAATGATTTAGATTCACGATACAGAAAATACATAATAAACATAAGTTATAATTTTAAATTAACCTCAATCAGTAAACTTTAAATGTGTGATCTCTTTGACCCATCAGTCAAATTAATTAAGTCTTAATCACTATATTATTTCATTATAATACAATTCATTACTGTTAGTTACCCTACAGGTACTTAAAGGTATAATATGCAGGATTTTCCTAAAACAGTAAACTCTCACAGTTTTCCTTTACTGGTGTATTTATCTGCACAGACTGACTTCATATATTCAGTTTTTCCTGTTTTCTGTACATTCCTGGGTTGCAAGCACTGGGCACTGAGTGTGTAGCCCCCAGCTAATAACAACAGGAGGATGGGATTACATCACTGCCTCTATTTCTTTCCTCGTAAATATTATAAAAGAGCTGTTATGATGCTAGTTTTCATTGCATGTTTTCATTACACCAATATCCTAAGAAAGAAATTTTAATAATTATACTGGAATAACTACTACTGACTGGCACTCATGTTTTTATGGTTTCCAGTGTCACACACTGGGTAGGAGCTACCTAAAAACTACAGAAAGTATTAATGCAATGTTATCTGGTAATGTTATCATACGTGTTATAGTCATTGTCAATACCAGTATATAGCCTAGAGCCACGCCTAATTCACACTAAATTAAGAAATGCAGCACCTTCCCTGCTGACTTGTGTGATTTCTGCTTCAGAACTCAATCATTGTAAAACAATTAGGAAATTATGCTTCATTGCTTTTTTCTTGCTAAAGCTGTTCCCGCCATCCTCATTCTCAAGGCCAAGTTTAGAATAACTGACCATTGCTGCATATTATACCTTTAATGACATTAACAGATCTTAATACATGTGATAATCAGCTGTTTTCAGCATTTCAGAGATATGCTTGGAAGGTTGAATTTCATTGAAACGGTTGTCAGCAGTTCAGAAGACACGGGAAAGCACCTGAGATTTTAAAGAGTGAAAAAGTGAAACTATCATAAGAATAGAAAAAAATATCCTGTACTAAAAGTTTCTTGAGCTTTTTGTGCACCAGTTCCTCCTGCCCACCGAGAGCTGAATGTCTGTGACAGCCGCAGGTCGCTTTGACTCTTCCATCTAAACTGCAGCTTTGTCTTTTCGGAAAAGGAGTGACATTAAAAGAAGGTAAAAGTTTTTCTTCTTGAAAGCCACTTCTCCTAAATGGGCTCGTCAGACTCCTCACTCTCCCTCTCCTCCTGCAGGGAGGACAGTGTGAGGACAGGGCTGGTGGCTGACATGGGAGAGGTAGGGGGTGACGGCGAGGTAGAGGAGGAGGTGGAGGGGGATGCTGCCTCCTGAGCAGGGCCTTCGGCCCCTCTTGCAGAGGTGGAGCTGCTGCTGCTGCTGCTCTCCGTGGTGCTGAGGGAAGAGGGAGCAACGTCACACCCAGGAGCTCCTCTTGAAGGCTTCCCTCGGGAATCGTCTTTGGATTCCCTCCTCACCAGCTCCCCTTCCCTTCTGCTACCCTCCCCCCACAGCTCTCTGTCCCGTGTTGGCGAGGAAGTGGTGGATGAGGGAGGCTGGTGCTTTTTGGCTTTCCTACTGGTGTCTCTGAAACTGGCCAGAGGGGGACGAAGCCTCACCCCGCTCCGAGTTGAGCCCTCTATGGCTTTCTGCAACTGTTACAAGAGTGAAAGAGGTTTAAACATCCACAGAAGCAAAAAAACCCCAAACATACCACGAAGCAGAGCAACAACATAAGATCATTAAAGTGAACATCCAGCGAGATGAGTTGTGAGGGCGGTTAGTGGAATAACTGCATGAATCAGAGCGTAAAGAATGATGCACGCGGTGACAGAACAGCTCACAGCTCGTCATGCCTCATTACCGGATCAAACCCAGAGAGGTGACAAAAAAACAAGCCGATAAATTAAAACAAAATGAAAAGCAAAAAGTGACTTTACCTCTTTCAGTGCCACAACACCCACCAGCTTACCAATGCTGGTGACATAGGCGTGACTGAGACCCAGCAGGGAGAACAGAGTGTGGGTCTGAGTAATGAGAGAGAGGACACGATCCAGTCAGTGTTAGATGTGCTGTACTGTGACAGTGTTCTGCTTGCATGACTGCACGGTTTCTCATAAGCAATTTTTCTGCAACAAAAGAGGAAATGCATGGCTTTGCTACATAGATGCATAATAAAACAAATTCAAGTTTCAAAGTTTTATCGTATGGACAAAGAACAAACAGGGCATGGTAAACAAACAAAATATCCACAAACTCTTAGGCTGAAACAAGTCTAATGTTTCATCACAACTTTTAGAAAGCTCCTTTAGAGCTACAGTTGACAAACAGGTGGACTTGGTATGCACTTAGAAAATTGAAAACTGAAGCTGGGACAGATGACTCGAAACAGATTGAATAAGCAAGCAGAAAAACTTAAGAATAAAAACGTTTGATTGTGCTGCATCTCCTTCTCATACCCATACTCTCTGACAAGGCATTCTCTTGTTCATATAAAGGATGTCCTGGCAAAAAATTCAACTTTGTCGTGCGTTAGTTTGACATGTTGGAAAATTTGTCAAACTAACACAAAGGTTAAATAAAAATAGTGCTCTAAATACTCATATTTTAGATGTTTTACACTTGGATGATGTTAGTGATGTCAAAAATGCTTAATTGGATCATCTCAGGAACACAACTATGGAGCTCTGGGCACAAAAACCTTACCAACCTGGTGTTTGACCTTTTGTCTGCCAGTCACACAGAACAAAGCTGGCTCAAAGGGAGCATGGCGTTTATGGGAGAGGGGCTAAACAGTTTGTTTCAGACAGAAGATGAACTTATATATAGTTTCAATATAGTTTAGTTATGAAGAGTTTGCATATTCCTCCCGTTTCCAGTCTGTGAGCAGAGATAATCACATGAAAATATATAGCTGTAAGTGCGCAGAACCAGTATGTGTGCATGATTTTTGATGGTCACCTTGTGCAGAGACGTTCTTTCCACCAGCTGAAATGGAGAGGGGTCTATGCGTATCTGCTCCATATCAATCGGTTTGTTCAGCTCTGCCTTTTCCCAGGCTTTGATCTGCAGCCAATCACAAAGCAGAGAGATGAAAGTGCAAACATAGGTTGTAATTATTGATTAGAGTGGTTTGTTGGTCCATCGTTGAGTATGGGGCTGCGCAATCAATAGTGTAAAGTACCTCCTCTGGAGACATGGTGTCAGTCAGCTGAGGGGTTGTGGTCTCCTGAGAAAAGTGGAGGGAGAAAGAGATGATAGATGCCCCCTGCTGGTTTTAAAGTATTACCTGCTGCAAAAGCTATCACTAGGTCAGCTTCAGGTTATGCCCCAACCCCCCTCATCACATTAGTGAGGCTGGCTCAGACTGCCATGCTGGACTGATATCCCTGTCTTAGCTGTCACTGCCAACTCAGTAGCAGATCACTGATGCACTGCTTCTTTGAGTGTTTAGCCTCAAAGCAATGGATACATAAGGTTGATCCCAGTACCTGAGTTTCTGTCTGGCCTGACGAAGACGTGGAGGAGAAGAGTCTTTGAAGGGTCCTTCTGACAGATGGCAGCTTGCGCTTGTCTGGGGACGTGGTATGGCAACACATGTCAGAGTAGAGACAAGTGACATGGATGAGTGAACCTGTCCTTGTATGTAGTGAAAAATAACGTGTTACCTGAGTCTGTGTGGTAGGCGGAGGGCTCCTGAGGTTTGGGGGCAGGAACGGGTCCATTACATTCTTCCCGCACAGGAGTGGTGGTCTGATGGACACAACGCTGTCAGTAAGGGAGTTGCAGACACAAACAAACAACACCTGATGGTCAGGAATAGGTCACATTTTTCCACCTTGTCTGGGCTTTCCTCGCCTCCCTCCTCATCTACAAAGGTGAATGACTCCCAGCTGATTTTGGAGCCTTGACCCGGTGAACTTTGACCTCTTTCAAAGACTCGTCTTTCAGGTGAAAGCCACCAATCCAAGAGGGCTTGAAGCTCTGTCCTCTCAATTGAACCTAGCAGAATCATAGATTCTGCAAAAAAGGGAGTTTCACAGGGAAAAGGTTTGGCATTCAGGGGGATATATATATATATATATATATATATATACATATATATATATATATATATGTACATATATTGTTACAATGGATGATGTTGACAGTGGCCAAGGTTCCAAAAAAGAGGTGTGAGTAATCCCTGTTAGACAAAAGCTCAGGCTTCAGACAGTAAAAGATGTTTTCTCAAAATTTTCTCTACTCTTGGCTCGATATGATGTCATTAGGAGCTGATATCTCCCCAATATGACCATGTCATGGACACAGCTCTGCCTCTGCGCACAGAAGCTCCACCCACATGTGATTAAACCCTTCTGTTTACGAGGGCGGCCAATCAGAAGCTTCTTTCAGACAGATAGTCAGCTGAAGATCTGCACCAAGGCTAAGATAAATTATTTTGAACAGTTAATCATGGAAAGCTACTTATAGCCCTGGTCTATCCCATTAGTAGTAAGCCTTTTAAAAGCAAAATAAAGTATTATGGCTCACAGAGACGGCAAAGATGTTGGTCATCCTACCTTTGGAGTCAACGATGGGGATTGTTTTCAGGGTCGTGGTGTCAAGCAGATGGTTTAATTCCCGAAAGGTGGCTTGAGAAGACAGAAATCTCACTTTGCGCACCATAATGTCCTCCACAAAGATGTTATACTTGCTGGGAATGAAGTACAGGTTGTCTGTCATGACAGTGGTATGAAAAACAAAATAAGGACTTTTAGGTATTTTAACTTTACCTTATGTGCCCAAGGGCCAGCTCAGGCAAGTAGGGTAGCTTCTTCACTTGGATGATGGAGTCGTAGAGAGACGGCTGTAGACCCTGCGCCACCATATTAGCTAAGATGACGGCCACCATCATGGGTAAGATGTGGGAGATTTGACCAGTGAGCTCAAAGCAAATTACTGCTGTGGAAACTGTATGTGTGACGGCCCCCGTCATCGCTGCCGCACCTGTGGTGGAGGGTGTGATATAATTCCTCCTGATTGTTATACATCATTTTCAGAAGAATGGTTTTGTTTGTTTGTCCACTTAAAACTGACCCATGAGTCAAGCATAAAAAGACACCAGCCACCTGTTTTGTATCTACAACTTAACAAAGAGTCAATTTTAAATTGTATCTTTCGACACTTTGTTACTAGCAACCTTGAGTTCAATCTGCAAAAAAATGCCCAAAATAACACAGACATGAAGTCTATCTGAAAGTCATGCCCTTAATAAAGAGGAAAATATCCGGTAACGATCTGACACAGGACCTGATAAATGCATCAGGCCCTTCAGCTGATCATCTTCTGTTCACCGAAGCAAAAATGGACACAGAGGAAGGATGGCTGTTAAGAAGCCATTATTAAGGAAGGGAAACGGGGAGAAAAGGCTGAGATATATGAAATTGAAGGCAGCAAATCTTAGGGAGATGAATCCAAATTGAAATTTTTGTCTCAAATCATCATCAAATCATCATTATTAATACCGCTGATGAATTTTGTCTTAAATTTACTTTCATTCAACCAGCAAGTTTTTTGTTTTGTTTTGTTTTGTTTTGATCGGAAATGATGATGATTTTTTTTTTTTCCCCCAGAACGATGCCTCTTGTTCATCGTCTTATTATCTTTTGGGAGACGCCTGTGTCATTTCTGGTCAAAAAAAACAAACTTGCCTGTTGAATAAAAGTAACTTTAAGTCAACATTTGCCAGGAGTATGAATAATTATGGGCTTGACTGTATATACAGAAAAGGTCAGGCGAGAGGTACAACAGTGAGTGTCTACAGCCATCTGTAAAACACTGACAAGGCTCTGTCATAGTTCAGGGCTGTGTTTCAGTCACTAGTGTTGGGGATTTTACAGTGAAAAGTACAGTGAGGTTTTGATCCACCATGTAATACCATCTGGAAAGTGTCCGATTGGCACTAACTTCATTTTTCAGCATGACAGTGATCCCAAATGCACCGCCAATGCAGTAACAACATATCTGGATAGGAAATAGAAGAGCCTGGACCATTATTGAACCAGTGTGAGATGATCTTGACAGAGAATGGAACAAAAGGCAGGGGACCAAGATTACTTGAAGATTACTTAAAGAAATTATAAGAAAGTTTGAAAGAGTTCAGACTGTTGAAACTTTTACTTTTACTTTCAAGATCGTTAAAATTGTACAAACTCTGTTTTCGGCTTCTATGCTGTTTTTCAATGTGGTTGAAAGTTTCAGTAAATCACTACACCTATTTCAGCTAAATAAAACAAACCATCAATTAGCTTTTAAAGCATTATACTATTTATGACACAGTAATTCAGAAAACTTTAGGAGCTTCAAGAGTTTAGTGGTCTTGTGAGGCAGATAAAGTGCATCTAGTTTTAAAAAACAGGCTTACAACACTCAGTTGTTATCAAATGTAATATTTTGTAATGACTTTTTAAATTATAATTTGTTTATTTTAGCACACAAAGTGATCATTTGGCATGTTGGGGGTGATTTCTGCTGCTAAATCTGCAGCTTGAACAAGAGAATATAAAACACCAAAAAAGGAAAGAACTTTTCTTAAATCTACAACTCTTCAAAATAGCCTTTGGGGACCTGGGGGAGGGTTAACAGACTGACCAATGACAGCGTAACCTCCTGGCAGGATGCGGTAGACTATCCCATCAAACAGGATTCCATTTGGGAACAGAGTGGCCATGATCTCCCCGACAAGGCGACCGAAAGCAGCTCCTTGAGGAGAGAGATAAGGCACTCTGGTAAAGACAAATTGAACTGAAGCTCAGCAGGAGACTCGCATTACAAAATCCTCTTACCTAATATGAACACCGGCATAAAGGCACCTGAGGGGATGGGCATAGTGGTGGAAACTGCTGACATCCAGAACTGCAACACAAAAACAGGATCAAAGTAGGATCGAGATCGGTCCCAGGGGTTCTTCACGCTATCGCACACAGTGCATTTCAAGGCAACGCCCAATGCATACACAACGTGAGGAGGAGGCAAGGAGGGAGAGATACCTTCATGATGAAGAAGAGGAGAAGGATGATAAAGACACTGACACGAGGATGAAGCCACGCGGCAGAGCGACCCAGGCCAGGGGGAGCAGGGTATTCTGAGATTTTGGTCCAGGTGAAATTATCAAAGAGTGAGTTGATACACTCTCTAGGCATCAGCTGCAAGAGGAAACACACACACACAGAAAAAATGTCCTAAACAAGGTTTACATAAACACAAAATCACCACATCCCGATGACGCTACATGTTCATGATAAAAAAAAAAAAGTAAAATGTGACATGTAGTATAAAAAATATTCAGGAAGAATAGAAATGTGCTATATACGTTCCAGTCCAATTACATTAAAAGAACAATCCTATTACTTTACAATCATGCGAAAGACAGCCACACTTTCACTGATAAGGTTTTAGTGTTTGAGGACTTAGTTAAAAAGTCACCTGATTCATATCAGGTTCTAAAATTAGGTAAAAAAAACCTTGGATGAACAAGAACACGTGACAAAAACACAGGCAAAATTCCAAAAACCCATGTATACCTTACTGATTCCATAGGAATTTAAAGGAAATCAGCAGCCAGCTGCTGTTGATCAAATGGTCAAGTGATCAAAGTGTGAGTACTGCTATAAAAGCAGACAGTCAGTTTTCTGGTCTGGAGCTTTCAGGTGTGTGTTTACGCAGTGCCGAAGTGCAAAGACATCAGCAGTGATCTTAGAGAAACAATTGTTGCTGCCCAACAGTCTGGAATAACGCTATTTCCAAACAATTTGAAGTCCATCATTCTACAGTGAGAAAGTCTATTCTGAGTGGAAAACATTCAGCTTCCAATCTTCCCAGAAGTGCATGCCCCAAGGTCAGACCCTGAAGTACTCAGAGAAAATGCAAAAATTCATGGCGTAGGTTTCCAAGTGTGCATCTGGACAAAGACTTTCCTTTGGACAGACGAGATCACAGACGTTTGGCTATAATGCACAGCACCAAGCACGCCACATCAACACAAACAAATCATATTAACTGTAAAGCACGGTGAACTACTTCTTAAATTAAATTAAGGCCATTTCTGATCATACATGACAAAAATCACAAAACATAGACTCTTTTTAAAAAATACCACCAGAAATGAACATGAAAACAAATCAGAGAGCTTAAGATTGATTAATTCTGACCTCTCCAGCCATAAACTGTCCAAATCCAGGAGGAAACGTGATGGTGGAGATGATCAGTGTCACTGCACCTGGATAGATCAAACGACTGGGACAACACACAAACGGAGACACACACGAGTTCATTAAAAGCAGCAGTGTATTCCCAGAGGACTACAGTTGGCTTGTCATAGAAATAACCAGTGTGTGTGAACCAGCGCTGATTGTAGAGCTCTCTTGATGCTGCTACTCTCTTTTCTCTAATGGTGAAGACTAATGTTCCCTGACTGTTGAGTCTCAGAGGGTAAGTGAATCTCCCCATTGAGTGAATAACTGGCTGAAAGGTTGTTAAGGCTTTGCTGCTGTCCTGACCAGTGTTGTGAGACTGATGAGTGTGGAGAGTGGAGCTGAGAAACATTAAGAGGAATTGGATTTAAATGCACAAATGGTTTCAGTTCCAAGAAACAGTTTCTGCTACCAGAGTCACAGCAGTTTAAGGGCTGAGCGCCACATTAATCCACAGCAGCGGGGAGGTCTCTGTTATGTTTCTGCGTCTGTGTGGGGATCTTACTGTTTGGTTAGAAAGCGTGTAAGAGCCGTCGGCCTTCTCATGAAGAGAACCACCTGTCTGTTCAGGTAAACGAAGAACGCTCCCAAAAAGCCACACGAGATCCTGAAAGACGAAAGAAAGTTGGGTTGAGGAGCAAGGATGCAGCTTTTACGTGACTATCGCAGATTAAAGGAACCTTGCTGACTCATATTATTTCAATACAAACACATGCAGGCATGCAAGTGCTCACAAAGTCTCCTCACCCTATTATTGCAAATGCAGGCAACTCTTGAAGGTCAAAGGGAAAATCCATTCGGAAGTTTGTTTTGAAGAGGGCTGTGATTGTGACTGAGAGGAAGAGAGAAATAACTGTTTCACACCAAGTGAACATGTGGTCTCAGTCTGTCATTCCTATGCTAATACTTTGACAACAGGGACAACAAGATAAATTAAAACAAAGTATAACAATAAAAAACAAATACTCCAGTCCACCTGATGAATCTGAGCCCGATATTTAAGCTCCTTTAGCTGTTTTTATGTCTCCATCAACTCCTGAAGGAAACAAATGATTCTTATGTGGCTTGTTTCAGTCCACATGTGCTACTATGTAATATGCAATGGGTTCCCTAACTTTTAAAAACAACTCTCTCTGCCAGTTATTAGGTACACCTGTTCAACTGCTTGTTAATGCAAATATTGACTCAACCAATCACATGGCAGCAACCATTGCATTTGGGCATATAGACATGGCCAAGACAGCCTGCTGAAGTTCAAACCGAGCGTAAGAATGAGGAAGAAAAGTGATTTAAATAATTTTGAACATGATATGGTTGTTGCTGCTGTACAGGTTGGCCTGAGATCTGGCGTTTTCCCATCCAACCACCTGTAGGGTTTGCAGAGATTGGCAACTTGATGTCAGAGGTAGAAAGATCACACTGCTTTGAGCTGATTGGAAGGCAGCAGGAACTCAAATAACCAGTGATTATTTGAGCAGAAGAGCATCTCTGAATGCACATTTTGTAGATGGGCTACAGCAGCACAAGGCCACACTGCATTTCACTCCTGTCAAATAAAAACAGGGACCCGAGGCTACAATTTGCACGGCCTCACCAACATTGAACAATGGAAGATTGAAAAAACTTTGTCTGGTATAATAACATTCAGACAGTAGGGTCAGAATTTAGTGTAACCAACACGATCGCATGGATCAGTCCTGCCTCGTATCATCGTTTAGGCTAATGGTGCTGGTGTTTTAATGTGTGGGGGATATTTTCTTGGCACATGAGTAACAACTGAGCATCATTTAATCACCACAGCTTACGTGAGTATTGTTACATGCCATGTCTATCCATTCATGACCACACTGTACCCATCTTCTTCCAGGTAAGTAATGTGCTATGTTACAAAGCTCAGATCCTCTCAAACCTGTTTCTCGAACATGCCTCCACAGTCAACATTACTCAATCCAATCCAGCACTTTTGGGATGTGGTGGAACGGGAGATTCACATCATGAATCTGCAGCAGCTGCGTGACGCTATCATAATAATACAGGCCAAATTTGGTGAATCTATGCCATGAAAAATAAAAGTCTTTGTGAGGTTAAAAAGAGCCCAACCCTACCAAGGTGTACCTAATAAAATGTCCATTAGTCGTATATTAAAAGAGCAGTAAACAGTAAAGTTGCAGGCCTGAAAATCAAAACAATGAAAACAGCGCTTACAGATACTTAAATACTTTAAGGTACTTAAATAATGTAAATACTGATTAAAGGAGCTTCAGTGAAGAAGATTCATGAACAGTGTATTCTGAAAAATCTAACTGGTTGTGTTTGCAATAGAGAAAAAAAAATCACCCTGGGATAAAAGCACATTTCTATAATATTTTAACATAAATTGAAAATGAGGTTTGAGACTTTAAAAGATGAACATTTCCAAAATCTGTTTGGGTAAGAGTGGCTATGTAATGATCGCCCCTTTCTGAGTTATATATTATACATAAATATCTGAAAATGTGAAAATATGTAGTATTGTAATGAAGAGATAGGGTCACCTGAATGCAGCTTATAGGGATTTTAGGCTACAGGGCTGCTGGGCTGCTTTAAGACTGTGATGATGAATTGAAACATTTCAGATTTATGTAAAGAAGCAAGTATTACTCAGCTGTCATATTCAGCTACTTTTAATAAACAGCAAGCTCAGCTGTCTTTTTTTCAGTAGTTTGTGTGTATCTGTTGAATATGCATTTCCTCCGCTTCTCACCAGCATCCTTGTTCCAAACAGACAGCACCCGGAATATGAAGGCACTGAATGTGGCGGCAAAGTATCCCCGCCAGTAATTCCTCACCGCAAAGTAGGTAGACGTGACCTCAATACTAAACAGCACCCCTGGTGACGGTGGATCGACAGAAAAAAGGGGGAGGAAGGACAGAGGGAGAGGAGGGATTACAGAGAGGAAGAGCAATGAGGATGGGCAGTGAGAGAAAATGAGGGGGAGGAAGAGGAGAGGAAGAGAAGGGAGAGAGAGAGAGAGAGAGAGGACGGTATTATGAGTTAAAGCAACAAAATGAATTCAAAAACACTTGAAGCTGAGGGCGTAATTATGCACACCAGGAGAACCACGGGGAGTTAACACACATTCAAACGCAGCTAAACACACACTTACATGTAGTCTCGCTCTCTGACACACAAACAGAGACATAATCAGCATGTGAAGCTATAAAACAATAATCAAAGCTGTGTGAAGCTTCTAAAAAAGATTAAAAAAAACATATTTTAGGACCAACATCATGTCAGCAGTAAATACATTCTAGTTTGGTTTGCATACATCGCGTGACTTAAGTATAGTGCTGTGCAAAAGTTGTAGGCATTTCAGAAGTTTAGATTCTTATCTGTCACACACCCATCCGCCCTCGGGGAGAGTTTAATCGTCCCCAAATTATTCTGCAGCGTGACAACAAGGCCAAACAATAAGCTGCCGTCATTAAAAGAGCCACATTCGACAGTAAGAACGGGCCCTGACCTTAATCCCCTCAGCTCAGCATTACAGGAAGAGACAAGAGACACTGAGACAGACTGCTTACCTGTCAAACACCTTGAAAAGCTGAGAAGTGGTCAAAGTTAACTAAATACTATTCATGGCATTATCTTTGAAACTTTCCATACTTTTTTTCAATGCCTAAAACGTTTGCACAGCATTCAATGCTTTGTTGACTTTTGGACTTTGGTTGGTACTTCAGCTAAATATTGTTCACATTGCTAATTAATAAACAGATTATTAACCTGTTCTATAAATGATATATTTAAAAAAAACTGGGATCTTTACAAAGTTTTTGATTAGAAGAGTTGAAGCCAGAAGGATTACTGGCACTTTAATTCTTGGCTTACTAACTTCAGCTGATTGGACAGTTGAACTGTTTAACCTCTGTTACTAAGGGGGATTTATTGATTTTTAATATGAACCAGTCTTTGAATTACTCACACTCGTTATAACTTTCAAGTAACACTATATAAAAAATGAAATTCAATATATTTTATTTGAAATTACAGTGTAATTATATTTACCTACAAATACTTAAAGGCATGTACGCTGCAATAAGGGGGTAAAAAGTCAGGTTTTTACAGGAAACAGAGATAATTATACTGTAAGTAAATTTAAGTACTAAGTTTAGTCTTGCTAGGCAAGATTAATCCACTCCATAATTCGGCCTAAAAAGTGCAGTGTATTTACAATGTAAGATGGGGAAATATTACCATGAAATTACGCAAAGCTTACTTATGTTTATCATTGTGGTCACAGTCAGTGGTTTGGAGGAGAGTACATTGTAAGAGTAAATATTACTTCCATTGAAGGTGTGACTGACCTATTTGAGCTATTTGATTGCTCACATGTGGATCTTTTAAAATGGCAACTAAGTGCATATTTGTCACTGGTCTTCAGTGACTGTAATAGAAATGCTCACTTTCAATAATTTACAAGTCAGACATATTATATATGTAAAGAAATAAAGACAAGCATAATGTGTCCCCTTTGGGAAACAAGTCTAAGAATCTACCAACTGATCCAGTACAGGAGCACGGTTGGTGCAGAGGTTGTGGCTGAGAGGCGGTGTGGAAGATGTACAGTACCTCCTAGTGGAGTACCAAAACAGCATCCCACCCCCACGGCACAGCCAACAGTCAGTATATCTGTGTAACCATAAGGGTTCTACTGACACAGAAAACAGAGAGGGAGGGGGGGAAACGGGGCGGGAAGGTGGAGGGGTGAGTCACAGAATGAGGGATGAAAGGCAAGAGATGATGAAGGGTGGGAATGAGAATAACAAGAAACATGAGTGTTGACAGAAAGACAGCAGAGTGAGTCGGAAAGAGGGGGAGAGAATAAAAGATCAAGGTGGAGAGGACAGGAGGGGGAACCACAGAGGGAGAAATGACAGAAAAGAAGAAAATGGAATAAAGTGAATAAATAATGTTCACTAGAGTGTGGCTAGAAAAGTTATAAAGGGGGGGAAATTACACCACGTGGATATGAAGCAGAGGAGGCGCATGCCAGTGTGAGTATACAGACTTTGAGGAAGCAATTAAGCAATCAGGAAGCAAACCAAGTGGTCACATTGTCCTTGGAGACAGATCCCTGCAACTGATTGCAGACTGAAAATTGAAGGTAGCACACATGAAATACTTCCACTGATTATTCATGACCTTGAATCATGAGCTGCTGCTTAACTTTTTAGACTATTTAACTTTTTTTAGGATAGTTTTAAAGGAATAATCTGCTATTTTTGTCTTTCTGTTGAGAGTTAAAGTGCAGTGAAAAGTATTTCTTAGCTTTTTTTGCACATTTGTCACCCTTACGTGTTTTAGCTCATCAAACTAATTTTAATATTACACAAAGATAACCCAGGTAAATCAAAAATCCCGTTTTTAAATGATGATTTCATATTTCAAGGGAAAAAAAGCTATCCAAACACGCCTTCCAATTGCCCCCCTTGTTAAATAATGAATTAACTGTGGTTACCCACATTTATGTTTTGAAAGTTCAGAATGATATCATCATTTAAAAACTGCATTTTATATGTACTCAAGTTATCTTCATATTAAAGTTTGTTTAATTTGCATGATCTGAAACGTCTATACGTGATAAAACTATAAAAGAAATGAAATCAGGAAAGATAAATAATTTTTCGCAGCACTGTAGATGGAAAAATTGATGCCACATTTATGTCTGTATGCTAAACATAAAGCTTAAGCCAGCAGGCAGTTGAATTAGCCTAGGATGACTGAAAACAAACTCCCTGTTTTCAGTCCTAATGTACCTTCTAGCAAATACAGCTAATTCACAAGTTCTCATTAAATTTGTCTGAACACTATAAATGACTTACTGTGGGCTACTGTGCAGTAATTCAATTCAATTCAGTTTTATTTATTTAGCGCCAAATCACAACAAATGTTGCCTCAGGGCACTTTATATTATGAGGTAAAGATTCTCCAATAATACACAGATAAATGCGTAACAACATCAACAACGGGGATTCAAATTCAGTTATCCCAACTACATTTACAAAATCCAATATTTACCTGACATTGGTCACTTTTGTGGTGTCTAATGGAGCCTATTATCGCTCCATATTTTTATTATTGTACTCTGCCAGAGGGGTGCCTCAGTTTTGTAGCACTGTCACCTCACAGCAAACAGAAAGACTAGGGGTTCGAAGCAGCTGCAACCAGCAACAGCTGGAATGGGCTCCAGCTTCCCTGCAACCCTTAATTGGATAAGTGGAAAAAAATGGATGGATGAATGAAGTCTACTAGAGCAGATCTTTATGGCTGAGAGAGCAAACTAATCCTTATTTATCTTATTTAGCTGCCCCCTCAGCTCCTAAACAAGCCTCATTAGCTCCAGTCCCCCTCCCTTTAAAGCAGCTATTTTTCTGATTGGCTGCCATTTGCAAACAAAAGGTTTGAGGAACATCATGACAGACAAGACGGAACAGTAAGTGCCCCCCTTTAAAAGCCACCTCATGATTTAAGGAGGCATCCACACAAAAACATCCATACAGGGCAATTTGATTATCTGCACATGTGCACGGTCTGCACAGTTGTCAGAAAAACCAGTGGACCTGCGCTCCATATTTGTTTTGTATTCTATATCCTTGGCCCCAACTGTTAATTTTTATTTCTTATTCTGACCTTTGCATCACGTCCAGTCAAAAAGAAAAGAAAAGCAGCTCTTATGAGATTTAGCTTTCATATTTTCTAGAGTTTAAATGTGGATTGTGTCAGACTATAACCTTGTGAAAACACACTATGTTTCAGTAGCACAAAATGTATGCAAATGAAGAACCAGCACCCTGGAGATTATGAAAAAAAAAGGCACGACTCCTAATGGTGTGACAGCATTAAGACCTAAAGTCTGGGTGCTCATGTAAGTCCACAGGAGTCTGTGGTTCAACTCGCCGGTGGGAGGCAGTGCTTTTAGATGTTAAATAAGTAGGTTTTTAGGTTTGTTTGCAGTTGCACGTTGGTTAGACTTAGGCATCAAAAAAGTGCATCTAATCTCCAATGTCTTGAAAAAAATGTAGTGGCGACAATAATGGACCCTGGGAAACAAGACCATGTTAAATTTGCAGGTTTCTAAAATATCAGAATATTCCTTTAAAATATCCGTTGCAGGTGTAGCATTGATACTGATTATAAATATAAATGTTTGAATAGTGGTTTGGTTCACTTTCAAGAAGTGCAGCACGCTGATGTGAGGCCAGTTTTAACCTCCAAATTAAATGTAACTGATGTTTCTTGATGAGGTCAAAGCCGACCGTAGACCTGAGGCCGAGCGAGCAGGGCGGGACTTGCCTCCGATCGGGGCACCGAAACAAGTGGCTACTCCTACAGCACACGCACACACCAGCAGGTCCTGGTTATGGGAACCATTCTGGGTTAAAGGTCAAGGGTGAATGCGGAGATGAATGAGAAAGCCAAGGGGAGGGAAGGGGGGGGAGGGAAAGAGGGAGACAGGGAGGTCACTGTTAATACACATGCCAGACATAACGGTCACACTATTAATACAGTGAGACAAACACAGACGAGGCGTGAGGGGGCGAACCAAAACAAAGACACGGGAGAAACGGGAGGGGATGGCGTGAGCTGGATGGCAGAGGCAGAACACAGCCACGGGGTTCCCACTTTTTCATTAGTGTTAAAGTTCTTTCAGCAAATTTCAGGGACACAAAAGTGGCTTCATTTAATATTCTAATATTAAGGACTTAAGTACAAGGACCCTGATATGAATGCTCAACATTGACCTGTTGATATTTAGGAGTTACAGCGTTGTGTTCTCACAATCATCTACAGTGGTGCAAGGTTCTCAGGGATGTTGAGATAAATGGCACTAAATTAAAAATTAGATAATTGTCATATCCAGAAATACCTGAACTTTTTCGGTTCTTCAGATTTTAAAAAATAATGGTAATAATAGTGAGTAAAATAGTGGGAACCCTGTAATAACAACAAAGATGTCAACAACACCATAAGTTATTACAAAAACACTGCATTCTTCATTTAAATCAGCATGTTGACTGCGGTCAGTAAAGAGATGGGGGGTTGTGGGTAAAGTAGTCTGCTTTGGTCAGGGGCTCAGCTTACCTCATAGACTCCAGAGAAGATGGACATGAATCGACTCAACACTGCGGCGCAGATGCTGGCAATGTGGACAAAGGGACCCTGGGGGTGATGGGAGGACATTACTGACACAGATATGAGTGACGTGTAATGTTATCTACAGAGACACAGAGTGCTGTCTGTAAAAACAGAGAGTCTAAACTGGGACATATTTTATCAGAACTGATAAATCACTGTGTAATTACTGGATGTGACACTTTCCATGCTACTGTAATAAGGAAAACGAATGTGGTTCTTTGCTGAGGACTGGAGTAATTTGCCTCAGTCCCGTGAGAAGAGGGCGAGAGGAACAACATGACAGAAGATGATTTATTACCCCCCCCTCCCAGTTGGAGAGTGAGAGAATAGAGTGACAGAAAAAGGACTGAAGATGTGGAACAGGATGCTGAATGAGTACGTGGGGATAGACACAGAAGCACACAGGTAGTAAGGAGGTGAAAATATGTGTGTGCTTCAGTGCTGGGTGTAATGCAATGAAAAGCAATGGGCTAGAGTACTCAGATTACTCTGTAGTAACATAACCTGTTAGCTTTGCAATTCAAACGATTGCTTAATAAGCTGTTTTTTTAAACACTGTGTTATTATTAACATATTCCCACATTTCCCTTCTCCTTTGCAGTGAGGAAAGGAAAATATTTTCTATATCCCTGTGAATCCTTGGCATGCATAGAGGAATGTATCTAATCCTACAGTTGTGTCAGTGCTGTAGACTGATGCAGCTCCTGGGTCTGCAAAATGAAGCCAGTGCACAAGTTTCTTAAAAGTTCCCTGTTGTATAAAAGTTTGTGATAAACGGCCCTCTGCTTTTTGCTCCTTAACCTCAGTAAACACCCATGGTTCCTATTAGGATAAATCAGGTTTATGCCTTACACACTATTATCCAGCAGGACCTATGGTCAGTGCAACTATTAAGATCAGTTTTTGCGAGGACAGACAGGGTGAATGTTACATTGCTGAGGTATTTTAAGCATTATCATTGGGTGTATTTGAGCTGCCAAGGAGCTCTATGTCATATTTTTTTAAAACATCTGTAAGCTAAAACACTGGTAGTGAGGCAAACTGAGCAGATGAATGATGCTGGTGCTAAACCTGTCACTGTGAGGGAAATTAATAAGCTTGTTCCTTTTTTATGGTGGAGGAAATGCTGCCAGTACCAGCTTGCTTTGAAATGAGGTAAAGTTAACATAGTCAGAAGTAGAGCGGTAGAGGCTAATCTACTCTAAAGAGTTTCCTCAGTCGGTAACACTGTAACACAACTGATCTTGTGATGTAACACGATAGTTTTTAAAGTAATGTTGCCTAACACGGGGGTTTACCTCTTTGCCCACAGGCATCCCACTGCCCAGGCCAGCGGTTAGGCCGATGACTTTAGCTATGAAGGCTTTAAGGGTCAGATATTCTTTTAAGACTACACCTCTCAGGATGGTTTTCAGCTCAGGGATACCAGAACCTGCATTTAACAAAGAGAGAGAGAGAGAAGTTATAATGTCAGTACTTTACAACAGAAAAAATGAGAAAAAAGAAGCAAATACATGAGGAAATATAATGAGAGAGGATAATAGAGGCTGACAGCTGATGGAGAGCTTACCGATGGCCTGTGGGGAAACCAGGTGACAGAAGAGCGAGGCGAACGTGACAAGGATCATGGGATACGTAACCCAGGCGAGGTACTGGAGCGGTACATTCCCCTTAAGCTCCCCGTGCACCCATTTATAGGCTGCAAGACAGAATAACAGTAGAAACAGAAAGAAACAAGAACAGAAAAAAACACATTACACAAAAGAGTACGTGCACAGAAAAACTGAAGATTTGAAATAGCAATAATCTCCATGACCGCTCTACCTTGCAGGCTCTTGGCACTAGCATAGTCCATACTCCAGCTGACTAGAGCCATAGTCAGTCCCAGAAGAACCAGGAAAATCCAGTCCTCTCCCATTTTCGTCACTATGTAGCGCCGCACACGAGCCAAACAATCTGGGACAGAGAGATAAAATCAAAGAGTCAGGGAGTCACTTAGTGAGATTACGGATGAAACAGATGCAGTAAATAAAGTAAATGTAGACTGATAAGTACAGATCCACTCGGTCAAATAGTCAACAAATGCATGGACTACAACATGAAAGATCACAAAGGAAAAACAGTGTAATTATTCACGCAGATAGACGTGACCCTCCTATAATATAAAAATCTCAATATTCCCTCACTAACTCCCACTTGATACAAACTGCATGTTTATTTTCCTTCTTAAAATCATTGGAATTGACTGAAACAATGACGATGATGATGATCCTGGTTTGAGGTGCCCTCTAGGTCAGTTTAAAAAAACTCAAACAAAGCTGCACTCAAAATGTATTAAAGTCAAAATAGACATTACAGCAGAACCTAAAACAGCACCAAGAAGGTCAGAGAGGAGACTCAACCTCCCTGACACCATGTCAACATAAATACACACCAACAGTTCAACTCTGTGCACGTTCACAATACTGAGCATAACTCCTTCAAATGCTTACTCTAAAGTCCCTCTTATGTCATAATCATTTGCATTTATAGCCGCCAAAAACAAAAAATTAAAAATTAGAGCTACATTTGAAAGATTGTACCTCAGAATACCTTCTATATCTTAAGATTTGGGTGAATGTTTTGAGTCTTGCACCTTTAGAGATTTTCTTTTTATAACTCTGGGTAGGTTACATTTAGATACCCCTTCGCTGTAGCCCTTAAGTTCAAGTGGTATTAAGTCTAAGTGCCTGGTGTAGCCTGATTAAACTACCGTGCTGCCTCATATTTTATGAGCTCATCATGTTGCATGTAAAATCATAATGTGCAAAGTAACCAGAAATTGAAACCATTAGACGAATGCAAAGCGTCACTCTTTGAAAAGTCATGTAATAAAACAACAAAGTGTGTGGAAGTGGCAAAGCAGCCAAATGTTTCCATATACATTTTCATAACCACATGCTGGTCACCTTGGCATTTGGAGTAGGGACGAGGCTTCTTGGTGGAGGAGGCATGGCTGTGATGCGACTCCAGGGTCACAGGGTGCTGATGATGATGCCGCCGGCCGTGGCCTTTGCGGCCTGTGGCTGCGGCATTGTCCCCTGCCTGTCTTCTCCATTGTCTCTCTGTCAGTAAACGGGCAGCCTCCCGTCGGGCAAAGTTTCCCAGCTGCTCCCTGTACTCTCCGTAGAGCTGTAACCAAGGGGACACACTGGCAATCACTATGAAACGAAAAGCACCCGGTCGAGAAATCATGTGTTTCTTGGGCTGCACAGAAGAGAAACAACACGCTAGAAGAGGAGGGAGAGAAAGAAAAACAGGCAAAATACCTCTGACAACTGAGACTTGGAAGAAGGATAAAACTAGATCTAGGGTGAAGAGTCTTGAGATAACGAGAAAGAGATGGGGAATGTGTGGCGTGTATGTAAGGGATACACACCAACCTGAATAGCCTGACAGACAGAAATAGACAAAATGGGCATAGAGATTGGAAAATCCCCGCCCTGAGCAAAGGCAGGGTTTGGAAAAAAGCCAGAGGAAGATATTCGGAAAGAGAGGACATTCCACACGTTCCACTTCCGACTATGTGTGCACTTTACACCTATGACTACACAGACACCTACACACATGCTGTCAAACACACACACATACATTCGGTCAGCTTGCAACGGACTCGTTAAAACCGTAGAA
Organism: Oreochromis niloticus; assembly: GCF_001858045.2. Classification (NCBI taxonomy): domain Eukaryota; kingdom Metazoa; phylum Chordata; class Actinopteri; order Cichliformes; family Cichlidae; genus Oreochromis; species Oreochromis niloticus. The sequence continues at coordinate 22,969,412 of NC_031976.2, read as the reverse complement.
GCTGTAAAATACTGCAGATCCGGATGCAGCTATGGTGTGTGCAACTGAAACCTACAGATCACATGCATCCCACCACACAGCAAAGCAAGAAACTGAATCATACAGAGAGCTGGCTGCCACACATTTCTGTCTCATGTTCACACAGGAAAGGAGAGCGGCCACATCCAACCACGAGGCCCAACCAGGACGAAAGCTCAGCTAACTGCACATAATTATGTGCTGGTGAAATGAAAGAAAGGTGCGACAAAAATCCACAATCTCATCTTCTCTTAAAGTCTTTAAGTATACAGAGCACAAGTTCATTTTTCTCCAGTACAACTGCACAAAAAACAGCTTCACATAACCAGTCCACTGCAATACATGACTCACTACAACCACATGACAACGTGACTGATATAGAAGTTTATAATTAATACATGAATACACCACATAGCAGGTGGCCAAGCAGTTACTGCTAGAGGCTTTTGAAAACCTTTGATGCCTCTAAATCGTCTAGGAGGTTATTTTAAATCTCACTAAACACCACAAACCACAAACTGTTATTCAGAACAATGCTGCACCACTAACAGCTTAATACTCCTGTCCCCGTAAAACCTGAGCTAACAGCAGGAGAGACAAAGTATTGTCAGTTATTTGTTAATATGCAAATAGCTGGTTGAATATTACATCCTCAAATCGGGTTGCAAGAGTTTACATCACGCAGGAAAACTTATATTTAAAGTAAGTTACATACAAGTTTTTCTGTGTGATGTGAAGATGTAAACTGATGAAAGTTTTTGCAACGGAAAACTTCTCCTGAGTTCTGCTGTGATTATTTCTTCCAAAAGTTACGTTTTCTTACAGCAACTGAAGGTGCTGTCGTGTTTCTATCTGCATACACCCACTGGACACTTTATTAGATACACCTGTTCAGTGGCACAGGCAATGGGAATTTTATTTATATAATACATTTAATTCATTATATGTAAACTCAATGTGCTTAGCACAAAAGATAAAAATACAAAAACCTGTGTGGGTTTACAGTGCCTCAAGGCAATGAAAACAGCAAAATAAGACATTAAAAAACAGCTATTGAGTGTAGACCTGTGTGAACAAAAGGGTCTTGAGTCTGTTTTTTCAATGTTGGCACAGATGTAACTGATCTCAGGTCAGCAGGAAGCTTGGAACAGGACTACAGTAACTGAAAGCGCTCTCAGCTAAAGAAGCAAAACAGAGAGGTGGAGTGTGGGGAGGAGCTTTGTGAACACATGAGATTATCGTCTAAGATAATGCCAAAGTTGCCTGATTTTCTCACCATAAACGGGATGATAAATATAAACAGACTGTCAGTTTCTGACTTTTTGGACCAACAACAATATTTCTGTCTTTGTGGGTAATCTCTGTTACATAATCTCTGTTCAGTTCTAAAAAGTTTCGAGACAACCAGCAGTTGATGTCATTAATGCAGCTCATTAGCTAATGAACAGAGGTCAGATCATCAGAGGAAACTGATAGGTACAACTGTATATCATCTGCATAAGAGTGGTAGGATATATTGTGATTCGTTATGACAGTACCAACTGGGAGAATGTAAATTTTAACGAGTAATGGACCAAGGACAGACTCTTAAGGAACCCCTGATTGGATTTTTATTTGTGCAGATCTTAAGTTGCTAACTGAAACATAAAAATCTCAATCCTTCAGTCATGATCAATAATCTGAGCTGTTAAACCATCTGAGTCATGAAGCCTTTGAATCAAAATGCCACATGTCACTGCTGTCAGAACAAAAAAAGGAGGCTACAGTACGGGTTCATCAAAACTGGACAACAGAGGACTGGAAACACTTTGGCGATGAGATTTCTAGTGCAACAGTCAGATGGTGGGGTGCTTCAGGTGCTGGTGATGGTGTAATGGTCTGGGGGATCCTTTCTTGGCACATTTTGACCTCTTTAATAATTTAAATGTTCTAGCCTACCTGAATGTCTTCTAATGGCTGCTTCTAGCACAACAAAGCACCATGTCACAAAGCTAAAATCATCTCAAACTGATTTCTTGAACCTGAAATTGAGTTCACTGTAGTCCACAGTGAACTCAAAGGCCTCCACAGTCACCAGAACTCAATCCAATAGAGCACCTTGGGGATGTAGTGGAATTAGAGATTCACATCATGGATGTGCAGCCAATAAATCTGCAGCAAGTGTGATGCTCTCATGTCAAAATGGACCAAAATCTCTGAGGAATGTTTCCAACACTTTGTTGAATCTGTGTCTAATATGAATAATTAAAGTGTTTCTGAAGGCAACAAGGTGTCCAACCCAGTACTAGCAAGGTGTATCTAATGAAGTGGCCAGTGAGTCTATGTATAAGCACATTGGAGGATCTTTTCCTATCGCTTTTTTAAAATACAGAATTTAATTTAATTTCACACAAATGTCTGTCCAAGTGAACAACAGATGAACATAGTGAGGGAGATCTTTATAACAGAGAGGATGCCTTTGTCAGTGAAATCTAAAGGAGACACCTTTTTACATAAAAAGTGGGAGAAATGCAGGACTGACTCGGATGCTTATGCACTACGATAATATATTATGAATTATTAGATTTTTGTTTATAAATTTGTTCAAATTTATTAAATAAAAAACTAACAAAGAAAAAAACCCTCCGTGTTTTGTTGTTAAATTTGAGTCATGGGTAAAAAGTTAAATTATTTAGAGTTTTGTTTTTTCGATGATGGAAAGAACCTAGGTAAGGGAATTAAGTAAAAGAAATAAAACACATGACAAAAAATAGAGCTGTGCTGAAAAGATATCGTACTGAAGAATTTTTCTGTTGCAAGTAAAGATAAAACAGTCTCCACTCATGACACTGACATATCTTATTTTCCTTTCTTTGTCTACGACCTTAAAAATGAGGAATGAATCAGCCAGTGAGCTGTTTATGCTTGTTTTTTGTCTGCGCTACAAATGAACATTAGAATAAAAATGTTCTAATGTGAAAAAACATGTTTTGATTTCGGGGCAAACCACTTTACCTTCATATTTTGCTGCTTTAAAGGCAGCGGGGAACAAGGACTCACACACTTTTACAGTTCTTCAGCGTAGCAAAAGATCACAGAGGTCACTGCTGATTACTTTCTAATTTCACCGGCTGCAAATGTATCACACAAATAACAGTGACCTCTGTCATCTTACGCTGTATGGAAGAACTGGGCAGGTAAACAAGCCATATTTTCATAAGTTTATTAAAAAAAACAGCAAATACTTAAAATTATGGTTTTACAATACCGTTTTCTTGATTTTATATGTCAATGTACACAAATCTGTAAAATGATCAATCTGTAAAATGATGGAAAACAGAGCTACGAAAAGAAATAGAGATTCAAAATCAGTGCATGCATATGATCCAAAGTGAATTTTGAAGATTAGAGAAAGACAGCAGAGGGCTGTGTAATTAAGTCCTGGCAGAGAAAACAGAAAAAAAGAATCAACCTCTGACGAGCTACAGCCTTCGGTCCCCATGTCTTTACCTGGTTCTCATCACCTGTCTGTTGCATGATGCTGCAGCAGCTCTGTCTCTGTTCTGTCTCTGTGTCCTGCACTGCACACAAATTCACCACTGCACTACACATTAGCACCAAAGCCCTAATCCATCAACATCATCAAACAGCCGCTGGCACCAGACACCATCAAAACCAGGGACAGAAACAACAGGAACCTGTGCACTGTTCACAGAGAGAGGGAAAAAACGTGACCTCTCATGCCCTGCCTCAAGGAAAAGAGAAAAATAACTGCAGCACAGTTAATGATGTCTTTCTAGCTTCTTCTTCCTAGTGTCTGTCATTGTTGAATAGGTGTCTTCTTGTGTTGCGTATGAACACGGTTGGCAGATCATGACCATTGTTTAAAAGGAAATACCCAACTCATTTATTGAAAGTGCACTCCCAGATTCAGCCTGGGACCAATTTAACATGGTTAGATTTTTTTTTATTCTACACTTTCACTCAGTTCGAATGAGATTCAGGTTGCCTTGAAGCTGCTGATGGAGCCTCAAAATGAGCCGAGTGACCTTCAGATGTCTGATAAGATTTCTTTTCACTACCACACTGTGAACCTCAAATGAATTAAATATCTCAAGTTGTGTAAATATAATCTTTAAAGTAAATATCTTAACATATTCCTCCTGTTTTAAAGTAATTATTTTTAATTAACTGGAATTATTACTCAGCCAAATCCCACTTAAGTATAATTTTACTGGTCTTATCACTTTCACCAAAGAGGTTGTGTTTTTGGCAACATTTGTATGTGTGTGTTTGTCATTCTCCCTGTAAACACGAGAGCTCGAAAAGAGTTTAATGAATTCTGATAAAACTTTGTAGGGGTGCAGAGGGGATCCGTTAACATTTGGTTTACATTCACCAAAGTCTTCAAGGTCAACTTAATGATTTATTGGTCAAAATTCTTAAGTGTGGTGTTTATTGTCAACATATAGAAAGTACTGTGTAAGGATTTAAAATATCATGTCACATTTGACCTCTGACCTCTCATTCATGATCAATAGATTGATCAAAGTGATCAAAGTGATAAATCAGTGATTGCTGCTAATAATTATTTAATTAATTAATTAAGTTTTATATCATCTACATAGTGCTGTGGATGCACCTCCTTCTTCTGCTGAGTTTTACTTGTTTGCTTGCTCAAAATCTCAAAAGTTGTAAAATTTATCTTTGTGTTTTATCTTAGTTTGGAGTTTTTGCATTTGTCGTCATGTCACAATGATAAACAAATAAAGTGTGAAAAAGTTTATTGAAAAATGTCATATTTGGGCATTTTTGGACTATTAATGGAGAGAAATTCAAGATGTCACCTTGGGTTTTTTATATTTCTGCCACAAACTGAGCCGTAACTCCTGCATTGTCAGAAAGTCACCTGACTCTCAGAATGAATAAAGAAATGGTGAGACATAAAGACAAATAAAAGGCGAGAGCAAGCAAGTCTCAGCAAGACAACAATGCCGACTGACAGCGTGAGAAAGACACTGAAAGCCGCGATTTATTAATGTCAGGTGACTTTGCTGTTTTCATCCCTCAGCCTTATGTTTACACTGTGTCGCGTAACCTTGCATGTTCATTACACACCGAATCTCACAAGGCCCTTAAACATCATCAGTAACCACAGTTTGTCCAACTTTCTCACACTTTCTGCACATTTTTTGTTGCTCCCAAATATGGAATGACCTTCCCACTCCAAGTCAAGAACACAAGGACATATCCCCACCACTCCAAACTCCTCTTCCTCCTTTTCCCACACTTGTTTACTCTCCATGAGATTCCTGCTTTTTTCTCTTTAATCTCCGCGGACACACGGACGTAGCCAGGCGTTACTGCACGGTCCTGACACATCTCGTTATTAATTTCTCGTAAGAACCCGAGCTTCTACTGTTGTTCTTACTGCAAGTCTCACGGGATGAAGGAAATCGGAGAAATGTAAAACATCGCTCCCTCGGGTTTGTTAAGACTAGAAGCCTGTATTCAAATTACGCCGATGAGCAGTCAGGAGCTTTTAATTTGTTCATGGATCTGTTCTTTACGAGCTGGCTCTAACAAGATATGAAATATTGTAAAATAAAAGAAACTTCAAGTGTAAACAAAACAAACAGGTTTGCAGAGAGAAAGAGAGAGAGAGACAGGGAGAGAGAGAGGTTCAGTCACAGTGAGAGCTGCTGATAGACGCAGAGGTTGAAGGGCAGTGTGACATTGAGAGTTAATTAAAAAATACAAGCATATTTCTGTGTCCCTCGTGAGGGAGCACTGCATATTCATAAATATCTGTGTGTGTTTGTGCAGGTTTCTCAGCACACAGAGTTTGTGTTTGTGTCTTAAATGAACATTATGTGTGTTTATTACGTGTGTGGGTGTGCGTGTGTGTGTGTGTGTGTGTGTGTGTGGTGAGGCCTTACAACAATATAGCCCTGTCCTGTAGCACAAGGTTAATGATAAAATCTGACCTGCTCACTGATGGACAGATCAGCAGATTACCCCCCTTACACACACACACACACACACACACACACACACACACACACACACACACACACACACACACACACACACACAAATCCCAGCTACCACACACACTTCCACGAGTGTCTCCATATGCATACACTAATTAGCCAGCACAATAACAATTCCATGCCTCATCCAAACACTGTTCAAGCTGTCATTTTCTAATTAAGGCAAATCGAGGCGGCCGAAAAAGAAAAAAACAAACTGTGTCTTACATGCGAGACCACACTTCATGTTACCACCAAGAAATTCAGAAAAATCAAACCAGTGAGGCCATTAAATCCTATCTAAACCTGGTTCATGTTCAATAATTAAAGGCACAACATGAAATTTAAAGTCGGCAAAAAGCAAATGGAAGCTAGAATTCAATTATTTTTGCATTCATGCATCTCATCTTGCAAAAGCAGTTCACTATTTAGTGAGGAAATAGTAAGCCTTACCAGAAACTGATCGATATTCAGACCTGTCTGAAAAGTATTGATGCGCTCCCTCATCTTCTCAGCTCTTCCTCCTGCTCACTGTCTTGCTTGTGTCCAACACTCAGGAATGCCCTCTCTGAATATCTGTGTCTTACATCTGTCCTTCCCTGTCTTTGCCAGTGTGAGGGACATGGGGCGTACCTGCTACCTGCTTCCATACAGTGAAAGAGTGTAGTGACTCTTAGGTGTGTGTGCGCTGTCTTAGACAGTGCGCACACACACACTAAAAAAGGAAAGCAGCAGAGGTTAATACAGACACTTGAAGCTTGACAATAAATTGTCAGCAGCTCTTAATTCAGTGGGGTAGATTCCCAGTCATGCAGCCAATCCGGCAGATTCCAGCAGCACGATCATAAATGATACCCAGCAGGCAGGATGCAAGCTCAAGGCATGAAAATAATACCTGCTGACTGAGAGAGGACCATAACCATATTAACATTGTGTATGGATAATGCTGCACTGCTCTTCAAGTGCCTTCAGCATGAATGGCATGCTTCACTAAAGCCTGGCTGAGCTCCGGCACAATGTGCCGTATCATGTTTTTATTCCTCTGTTTTTGTACACAGAAGCCTTTTTTGGCGCCAATAATTAATGGTTAAGTTACATAAAAACATGATGTGAGACAGGACATTTTACACACAGTAAACCTTACTGTAAAAGCACAAATTAGCTTCCTTTTATAAAATACAGCCTAATAAACAGTTTAATCTTCTATAAAATGTTCATTACAAACTCGAACTGATTTGTTTTGTTCAAGTTGATGACATCAGCTTCTGTTTTTCCAGCGGTGGTACTTAAAATGGGTCAGTCTGGATTTTTGAGGTTGACGTGGCGATTTTATGGACTTATAAGCTCTAAAATTGTTATTCTGGATCAGTTTGCTATGTATTTACTCCAGCAATGAACTTCACAAATTAGTTAATAGCTTACTGTGAAGACACCTCTTGACTCTGTTGCGTATGTGCTGCTGTGATGCATGTTCTGCTACATGTGCTGTAGAAGGTGCTGATAGTATCGCAAACAATGCCTTTGGAAACACACTATCTAAATTACCCCAAGTTATGGTTTTCTTTTCTTTTTTTTGGAGAAGCATAAGCGTTTTTATACACATATTGCACAGATATGAGCTGTGATGCCAGTATATCCGCGATAAGCCGTGGATATCAGTCGGCTTCTATTTTGGGGAGCTGATGATTTACGATCCCAGCAGGAAGCCGTTTGCAATGTTCTTGAGATCTGGCAAAAACAAGAAGCGTCAGTCAGTTTGAAGGGCTGTCGGGTTGTATTTAACTTGAACTGTGATAGTATGGGAACCCCTATCATCACCAGCAACTACAGTTAGCCCTGCACTTTTATCACTTTAGTTAGTATTTTGCCTGTGTTTGTAAGAAATATTTCAGTGCCTTTCACTTGTGTGTACTGGGACAAAGACAGATGAAAGCAGATTTTTTAATAGAGAACTAATGCACATCAGTCTGAAAAACTATTAAGCCTTTGTGAGTGTAATGGATGGCCTTCTTTTTCCTGAAGTAAATATTTCAACTATCACTCAGTATTCTGGGCATTTTATTCCTTATTAGAGAGGAAATTAGTGGAAAGAAGAGATGTGGTGGACTGACACACTTTGACATAGTCTGACTGTGCCTTAAATCATCAAAATAGTCAAAAAGCTTGGTTTCAGAGGTTATTTTCTACTCTTGGCTATGAAGTAGAGTGGATTTCCATGAAGTCCCTTAAAGGGAGGAGCACAAGGGGCTAGGACAGCTTATTTCAGACAATGGTTGAACACTGGAGCCACATAAAAGTCCGGTATGAGTTAATCAAGGCTTATTGTGACTGAATTATGCAAAGCTACCCTGAGTCTGAAATTAAAAATACAAAGTTGGAAAAAAGCACAATAGGTTTCTTTTAAAACTGATAAATTAACTAAGTGTTCATTTATTAGACAGAAAGCGTTTAAGTACCAAATTCCCACTGGAAAAAAAACACAACTTTTTTTCAGTCTTTTGGGTTTATCTGAAAAGCTCAAGTTATGCATCTTAAAATTCAGGGTAATTAACTCAAAGTTGTAGCAAAATTTCAACATTAAAAAAAGTTAATTTTTAAAACTCCAGTGGTGGAAACAAGCTTTCATATGATTTTTTCAGTCACCATCAGTATTAAATGTTCTATTTCTTGTGATTTTGGCTCCACTCTCCATAAACAACTCAATGTTTTATGGTTTTCCACTTTCACACATCCATAAAGGTACCCTTACAGATCAGAAACCTGCTTTTAGGAATTTCAGAGACACAAAAAGTTACTTTTTAGTTTATTTTTCCAAGCGGTCTCTCCTGCATCTGGACTCTCTGGAGACCTTTCACCTTTCTGCCTCTCTCCCGTTCACCAACCCTTATCCACGTCCATCCAACCCCCACCCCCACCCCTGAGGTGAAACCTTACTCGTCGATAAATTTAGCAGCAGTGTGATCCAATGTTCACTGACACACTTCTCCCCAGTTCTCCCTCTGCCTCTCTCTCTGACGCTGTTTGCCTCTCTTTCGGGCCATCTCTCCCAGGAGGCTTGTTGAACAGACAGATGGAAGGCTTTAACCTTTACACAAAACAATAACAAGCTATTGACACTATTTAGCAATGTGACATTTCACCTTTATGCTATGGAAGTAACATCCAACTGTTTAATTATTACATTAGAACTACCCCTGTAATTGAAAAAACGTGTCCGCAATATCGTATGAAATTTAATGGCTTAATCGTCTACATTGCAGTCATTCCAGTCCGCGGGACATTTGGCAGGTGAACGTTATCCCTTTTAGTAGCCTGTAACATTTGAGACTTATGGGATCTATTTCACTGCTGTTGACATTCTCTCAGATTGAGACTCGTCTCCTCACACAACCTCGCTTTTAACCTCATCCATCACATCAACTGTTACACACAACCAGATGTAAAAGGCAGGCACAAATATACACTGTGTTTGTGTGTGGGTGTGTGTGCATCTTCACAAGCAGCGATTTGCTCTCGCCACTGTGGAAAGCGTCTGTCAGTGTGACAAGAGTCCACAGAGGGAGCTTCCTCTTCGGGAAGGTGAAGAGTTACCAACAGTTGTGTGATTTTAAATTAATAAACACAACTCTGCAAGGCCAGTGAGCATTAATCTTTGTGGGTGTAGCGATGCCAAGATTTTAAGGTTTAATCTGGATAATTTAAAGATCCATCACTTAAATATCATTAAATATCACAGAAACCCAGATAAACGAAAAAGAAACAAATTAATTCAAATCTTTTATTAGCTTTTGTCTAAAGCTGAATGTTTCTTTTTTAATTATTACAGTGGTATTTTTACACCCCTCCATATTCTCTAGCCTCACTGGACTGACAGGGCACAAGTCTTTTGGTGTTGCCTGGGCTAAACTGTTGACTACACCTGATGAGGTGTGGATAAAGACATGCCCGAGGCCAAATTGAAGAGTGGACAGCATTTCTTTCCAGACATCCTCATGATCTCTTCACTGACTTTTTTTTTTTTTTTTTACCTGAGATTATTAAGCGATTTAACACAAAACCCATAGGTTACTGGTTTCCACATTCACAGAAGGGTCCCTGGTTCAGTCCTAAATCCTTTTGGTTTAAGGAAATGCATTTGGCGTAAAAATCTGCCAAATTATAAAATTTGGTGCTAACTGTATTGGCGAATCATTGCGAATAAGGGGACAGCTTAAAGTTGCTTTTACTCCTGATCAGTCCGCACACTTTTGTGCCAGGAACCTCCAGAAACCACTGCCAACCAGTTGGCGAAAACACATTTTTCCAGAGCAACCAGTGTTTGGTCCAATATGGCACATAGCTCGAGAGCAATCTGCACATGAGGTCACATGAGAAACATCAACAGATGTTCTTCCTAGAATTAAAGCAGGGAACTTTTGCTTGTTAGGCAAATGTGTAAATCAGTACACTGGTGCCACTAAAATCTTTAGTCACCTAGTTTGTGTAATTTGTGAAGAACCAAATCATGTAAGTGAATGGAAACCAAACATTAACCCTCTGAGGGCAAAGCTACATTTTTTTAAATACGGCTTCATTCATCGCACAATCCTCTAAAGCAAAAACTGACCTTTGAGAGCTGTTTGAACATCATTTAAAGTCTTGTTGTGAATTAAGTCGAAATAACAGTTATATGTGATCTAAAAGCAAATCTCAGGTGTAACATCAACACTTAATGCAAGAACTAAAAACAGACAGTCATCTTCAACTCAAGGCACCGGTGTGAATCTGTGAACTACCCACAGGAGAGTTCTCCTGATCAATAAACAAATTATATCAGGGCGATCTATTAACAGCTCTGCACATAAAATCCTCAGATCCTTCAAGGCTCTAATTTCCTCTCACACAGACACAGCTTTCACACCTGAGAGATGTGTGACTTCACAGAGACATTAAGCTTGTAAACAGCGTGATTTAATTAATTATCTTATTTATATCTGACTTGTGCACCTCCAAGGGACTGAAGGAGGACCAGGGATTAGGGATTTTCTCTGGACAATTATCCATCTTCTCAAAGGCGAAGAGAAAGACGAGCAGAAGGAAGGACTGACACGCTGCTGTTGCTCCTCCGCACTTGATCAGTTACATGAATATACACAGCCCAGCTGCTCCAGCCTCAACTGCTCATTGTTTCGTCTCAAACTCACAATCAGCTCTGCAGAAAAGAGCATGCTGAAGCTGTTAGTAATCTATGACCACAGCAGAGATGATTTTGAATAAAAATGCTAAAAAAAAAAGAGTCAATAGTGGCTAAATGTCACCAGACATCTCGAGATGCTCCTGGGAGGAATGACTATCATTCTGGATAAGCATTTAAACAGATGAACTGGAGGATACAGTGACATGACTTCATCTCACCACGTACATCTAACCTGTCTGCTCAGGTTTCCTGTATATAGGTATTTATATCCACCGCCACATGTAAACAGCAATGACTTTACAAGGCATCAGAGAGAAGATGCACAAGAGTCGCAAAATTAAAAAAAATAACAGATTCAAGAAATATACAGTGAAACCATTGGAATCAAATCATTTAAATGATCTGGGTTTTTTTTCCATTTTCCCAGGGATGACTTTCCATTTATCGCCTTCACTCAGCGGTTTGAGGCGTGGGCGGTGAGAAATTGTGCAGACTGTTCGTGTATATGCGAGCTGCAGAAATAAAGTTGACATGAAGTTGTATAAATCTTGTTCGAGAAGAAAAGACAGAGTTGGGGTGGGTGGGGGGGGAGGAAGAGAGCTGAGATGAAGATTATTGATTTAGTAGGAAGGCATGAGGAGGACTTTGTATGATGGAGCAGAGAAGCATGATAGGTAGAAAAGATGCAGGAGGCAAAAAAAATGCCCTGGAGGTAGCTGTGGGAGAAAAGTAATGAAGGCTAGACTAAAAAAAAATCATTAAGAATGAGAACGGTTAAAAAAAAAAAGGATTTGAAGAGAGGAAGTGACAGGTGAATTGATGGAAAGATGAGAGAGAAAGCAGGTGTAATGGCAGAACAAGAGAAACGAGGGAGAACCTTTGGAAGTTAACGATAGGACAGCATACAGGCAGGCAGGTAAAGGAAGATTGGGAAAGACCTACCAGGGTCTGTTGGTATCTCAGAGCCTTCCTTTGCGATGCATCTGCAGCCATTGACACGCTGTCACTGATCCAAAAATAATCTCGCTGGACACCCCAGCATTTCCAATGGCGTGGGCAACAGCAATGCCACACACACACACACACACACACACACACACACACACACACACGTGCTGCCTTATTGTATACCTACTTCACACCAAGTCAAAAACCCCACAAAAACATCTGAAGTTTCTCAGTCTCAAACACACTCATTGCACAGAGATAGTCCATAAGTACAGGTGAGGTCCATCCCGAAAGCGCCTTTCTCCAGAAGATCCACAGTCTACGAGCCATCCAGCTCCACCGCAACACCGACAGACACAGACAGAAATCAGAAAGGCAGACAAAGCAGAGCAAAGCCATCTGATGAGGCAGTGAAGGACACACTGCTTTCCTTTATTAGAACTGCAGACACCTAATAACACACACACACACACACACACACAACTTGTTGCCTAAGCAGCACCCTCCCTGCCAGACGGCCATTAGGTGTGTGTGTTTGGATGGCCTGTTCTTGTTTGGACAGGAGTGTTGAGAGGGGTGGGAGTTGGAAGGGTACCCCCACCCCCCCAACATAGGGCTGCCCCTGCAACGTGAGCAGGAAGGTGCACATGACACCCCTCTGACAGCCTGCACCTATTCAGCCAATGCCACATGGCAATCCCCGTAACACTCACATGCTATGGCAGCCCTCTCTTAGAAGGAGGGGGGAAGAAAAAAAAATCACCCCTAGACACACCCCCAAGAGCAAGAGCTCAACTCATACTGATAAGCTCTGCATAGGATCCAGGTGCCAAGAGGATAGGCGAGGAGGTGAATCTGTGCTTTACATCGGGCCTTTGGTGTGCTCAGCCAACATCCCATTCAAGCAAGTTTAAATTAAACATCTCTAGTTCACTGGCGGGTTTCTCCTCTGGTTCCTCCTCTTAACCCATTGACACCGGCAGCTATTATGACAACCACAAAGGCACAGCCAGACCCCCCCCAACCCAGCCCTGCTTTGTGGCCCACACGCTAATGCATAACAGCCTGATCTCACAGCTATACCGGAGGCCAGGGAGAAATGTGTTACACAGACCACCGGCGTGTGCGTGTATGTCAAACGAGAATGACTGTGGACAGCTGGCCCGGGGGGCTCTATCTGATACACTAAGAACATTATCAGTGGGTGGCGGGCAGTGTGAGAGATGCATACGTCGTCCCGGTCGCAGCACAGAGAGACCTGAGCACAGCAGAATAGTGGGGAGCCAGTTATACTATACCTGAGAACGGAGGGGGACAGGCTGTACGCCGGGAACAACACATACAAACACAGCAACAAGGAGGATCAAATGGAGCAGAGCATGCACAGGAGCGGCAACAGTGTACATTTGAGCACAGGCCCTTGCATTTACTGATGCAACGTGATCTAAACGTGTGCATAAAAGCTGTCGTCGCAGAAAATGCAAATACAAACACAGCTTTAAGAACAAACAAAAACAAAACAGACATTTTTTGTTGTTTAAAACCCACAGCCTTTTATTATACTCAACATTTGGCAGTCATTGATATTGAAGCCTCTTCTGCCCCCTCCCCACCCTACATCACATCACCCCACATAGCACTTCAGCAGAGTTTGGCAGCAAAACTTCTCATTCTACAGCAAAACTATCCTGTTATAACAGTCCAATCTTCTCCTCTCTTAAGTTATGTTTCTTAATTATTAAAACTAAAACATAAGTGGCGTGAGCACGCTTCAGACCAGGGAAAACTCTGCTAAGACCATCTCATATACAGGATCTTTAAAATCATTGCTTTACTGATAGTTAACAATCAATACTGTTTCAACCACTGTGTCCCTCACTGCAACACTGCTGTAACTAAAACATACTTTGCCTGATCAGTTGTCTTTTCTTTCTGGGAACCATCAATTCTCGTGCAGCTTTGAGAAATACTTTGTTTGCAGGTGTGCCAGAGCCGTATAATATGCTATGAAAGCAACACCATGGTCATAAACTTATCCAGCACATCATCCTGCCATCACATGGCACAGGCCATCACATGCCATCACATGGCACAGCTTTTTTTTAATGGAAGACACCTTTTATCTGTTGTGCATCGATTATAGTAAAATACAATGGCGAGACTGACTACACTGCAAAAACTCAAAATCTTACCAAGTATATTTGTCTTATTTCTAGTCAAAATTATCTCATTACACTTAAAATAAGACACAATCATTTTCACTTATTTCAAGCTAAAATATCTTGTATTAAGTTAAAAAATCTGCCAGTGGAACAAGTGAAAAATCTCTAGTTTTTCTCTAGTTTCAAGATTCACTGTCTTGAAACAAGTTCCTTTAGCTTACTGAAATGTTGCCCTGTAGCTGATTGTGTCTTATTTTGAGTGTAATGAGATAATTTTCACTAGAAATAAGACAAATATACTTGGTAAGATTTTGAGTTTTTGCAGGGTAAATATGCAGCTCCTATGCAGGAACAAACACTACAAGTAAAACGTGTAAAGGTCAGAGTTCATACTGTGTGTAAGTGACCCTACATGTAGCACCAGACTGCACTCCACCACCCTGACAGCGAAATTTACTAAATATCAGTAAATGTCATCATAAATTTAAAGTGAGAAAATAAACTTCACACTGAAGCTGCCCTGTAGGTGTTGTTCTTTTTCATAAGGCAAACTATGTGAGGAAAAAAAATCATATATTCTAATTTAATAGTGCAAAAACTCTATTGTTTAATTTTAAATATAGCTGTCTATAACCTATGTCATGGCTGCCATGACAATAAAGCTCTTCTTCAACTGAAGGAAATATTGATGAAATCAAGATGCTTTAATGCATTTTGCTGCACTGCCCCCTGCCTGTCACTATGATAACAACAAGAAATGTTCATAACATTTAACATACAGTATGTACAAATATAAGAATGGGCCTTACAATCCTTATAAAAAGAATTCCATACAAAATAAAGCCACAAAAATAGATCTGTGTACAAAATACATTTTAAAAAGAGGCTTGTGAAAGCTCAAAGTAGCTGTGCAGTTTGACTGCAAAGGATTAACATCTAAACCCTCTAACTGGCATAGACACAGACACACAAATATATACATGAGTACATTGCATGACAATAGGTTGCCCATTTCCATGTACATGTAGATTAACAGAAGCTCGCTCCTTTTTCTTTCCAGGATTTGTGTATATGTGTGTGTGTTTGTGTGTGATTGTCTAGTGGTTTGAATGGATAAATCCTATTTGGATGTCAAGTTGTAACAGGGGGGAATGTGTGAGTGTGTGGTGTGCAATAAACAGCTGTCATGCCCTTACTCCAGGCTTCAATACAAGGAATGATCTGTGTGTGTTAATGTGCATATTAATACTGGGGCTGGTACTTGGGGAAAAAGTAGAGGTCTTTGCACAATGAGCTGGTGAACTCTGACATTTCTTTGCAGCGGTGGTGGGCGGTACCCGGGGCGTAGCCCTCTCTCTCCTTAATTCGACTGTTCACCTGGGGGGAAAAGAAAAAAAGACATGTTGGTTTCAAAAATGTATTATATATCAAAAAAGTAGTTTATATTCTGCAACTGCAGTCTGGAAAAACATGTTTACCTGCACCAATATGTCCGCAAGGTGGGTGTCTCTGGCGTGGAGGCGGAGTGCTGAGTTGAGCTCCTGGATAAACCAGGATCCTCTCTTAGTGTTTCGCATGGCTGCTGTGCCTTGAGGAGGAACAGATCAAACAGCAGAAGTGTAATACATCAAGATGAGACACAGCAAGACAGAGCGAAGGTGTTGTCTGGTACAGCTTTACATAATAAGAATCAATTTCAGAACCACTTTTGATTCGCTTGTGCACAAAAAACCCTCTCAAGCAGACATTTTAATTGCACTGCACAAAAAGCAGAAATAATGATTAGGGCCAAAGATAATTAAAAAAAAGAATTACAAAACCATTACTGCTGATCTCGATGGCCTCATTAGTTTTCCTCTTACATCAGTGTTTCAGTTAATGAATAAAATATTATAAATAAACCCACCCCAGAATAGCAAATTAGATAAACTTACAAATTCTCTGACCTTTGAGAGACGCAAAGCCACAGATCATGTCCGACCGCTGGGGAAGTTTAATCCTGGGTCTTCCTGTGTCCCCCCTCTGTCTGGAGTCTGCATCCCCCTGTCCCTCCCTGCCAGCATCCCGCTGTTCACAGCTTGGTGAGCACGTCCTCTTTGGCCCGTCTGTCTGCTCCACGCCACAGTCCATCTCCTCTGGAAGACAAGTAAGTTTCAATTAGGGCCAAAAATCTAGCAGTGATATTAGTGCAATAACAGGGTTGGGTTACTGCAGCGTTTAGTCATTTGCCTCAAATATTCTTTAATAATTAATGCAACTGTCCACCAAATGGGCAAAGCATTTTATTCACACTATAGGCCAGTGAAAACAAACCAAAGGAGAAGAGATTAAAACTGAAAGATTAAAAAAATGCAGGTGTCATTCAACACTGCACTGTAACACCACCTGAGCAGACATAGATGGAGCAATGAAGCTGTGCCTGCTCAGTTAGCATGCTTCTCAAGCTGTTGCCCTAGTCTTAAAAAAGCTAAACAGCTTGAACTCAATGGGTTTCCTGCAGCTCTTTGATAAACTCAAGTATTATTCCAAATGAATTCTGGAAAAAGTCTGAAAGCGAAGCTATCACTGGCATTTAGCATGAGCCCTGGTTGAAATGTTTTTCTAAACAAAAACGAAGAAATCTTGCACTGAAATTTACATAGCACTTTTCTAGTCCTCCTGACTGCCCCCAAAGCACTCTACACCACAGCCACATTCACACAGCACTACGCCGCAGGCACTTTGAGGCCTTTAGCTATCCATCCATCCATTTCTTTAACCGTTTAACCAACTCAGGGTCACGGGAGAGTTGAATCCTATCCCGGCTAACACTGAGTGAGAAGTGGGCTACACCTTGGACAGGTCTCCAGGCTATCACAGAGACATTCACACCGGCGGCCAATTGAGAATCACAAATTCCACTAACATGCATGCCTCTAAACTGGTGGAGGATCCTGGGTTACTTGGAGGGAAAACCATGCAGGCACAGAGAGAACATGTAAATTCCACAAAACAAGGACCCTCTTGCTATGAACTCACAGTGTTAACCACTGTGTTGCAAACAACACTTACTTAATTTTCTTACTTATTAAGAAAAACTGGCAGTATACCAATGTATCCATGAACACTCTAAATATCTGAATTTCACTGAAGCTATTTCAAGAGTTGCTAAGCACATCTAATAGCCTTTCAGCAGCACACCTGTGTTGGGCTCTGTGTGCAGCGAGGGAGTGTGGGAAGTAATTAGGTTTGCTCCTGAGGGGTCTAAGGATCTGTCATGAGCATCATCAGGTGTGCAGTCAGGCCATAACCTCCATCACAGAGACAGAACAACTGACTTGGAGCTTTTTAAGCCACAGATTGATTTTATTTTTATTGCGCTGAATTTGTTTGAAGTTTCATCAAAATATTTTAAAGAAGATGAAAACTGACACAAAACAGATTTTGGGACAATCCACAGCTGGAACTGTAGAGTAAATGGGCGATTCTGAAACTGCCACCCACTGTGATTCTCTCAGTGGGCAAGACAATGACAGCAGACAACATCTGGCCATGTGAAGGGGAAGATTTGTACCACTATTTCATAATGCTGCACGGCTCCAAGAGATTTTACCCAGGTAGTTTCTCAGAACTGTGGACGGTGCAGTCCCCAGAACATGTTTACCGTATAATTATTTTTTATTGCTGTGCCGCACAATCTCATTCATCTTACCTCCTCTGCAGGCCTGGATGAAAAACATCTTTGGTTTGTTTTGTAGAAGTGGACAGTGTGCATTGTCAAAGGCCTCAAACACCCAGTCCAACTGAAATTGACCAAGTTAAACACAATTAGCATTAAATGTCAGAAAAAAGCAGCTGAATCTTTGTTACTGAATGACATACCATACATGTACACAGTAAAGTGTCAGACAAACTGACCTGCAGGAGTTTGCCATCTGTACCGTACACTGCCCCTTCCACTCCGTGGGAGAGCAGACACACCACACAGCTGTCCACTGTCCGGTGCTCTGGCCGTCTGGAAAAGTTCTCAATGCAGGTCCTCATACCCTACACAAGAATACGAGCAAGAACAAGCGTCAGCATATGTGGTCAAAGTCAGCGTTAACACAAACGCAACAATCTTTCAGTCCAAATTTCACAGAAGCTGTATTCAAACATTTTCATTCTCACTAATGGAAACACTCAACTTAGGGTCTGACTTAAGTGTGCAGGATGACACCGCCTCACTAGCAATGGATTCATGATGTGCAGTAAACAATCAGGTTCAAGGCAGGATATGTGCATCTGGACTTAAATTAATTAAATGTGAAGTGTGTTTTCTTTGTGACAAACCTCCCACCTTCCTCAGACACCAGTGAAAGTGGGCTGACCAGAACAAATCCTACATTAAAAAAACCTTTCTACACCATGTCCCCAGTCTTTCTTAACTTAAACATTTCATACAAGTGACTTTCTCCAAACTGTGTCAGGTGAAAGGTTGCTGAGGTGTATATCTAACATCTTCTTTTGTTTGGCCCAAATTTCCTCTCTTTACGTTTATCAATAAATAAGATAAAAGTGTCACATTTCAAACATCCTGCAGCATCCAGCATTTTACCTGAGCAGTGAGGTCTCTGTGCACAGCAACAATGTAATCCAGCTCTGTAAAAACCTTCCTGAGGACCTCATCATCCACCTCGCCACCTTTTCTAGGGTCAAGGTCAGGGGCAGCACAAGGGTCAAAGGTCACATTACTGATCACCAAGCCAAAACCACGAGGCGATGAACTCAACCTGTAAGACTGAATAAGAATGGAATGATCTATATAAGAAAATTCATACACAATAAGGGCATCAACTAATCTGTTTAAAACAACAAACCTTAACAAAGTGACAAAACCCAAAGATTAAATTTTAAACACCTTTAATTTTTATGCTTGTTACATAAACATAGCTAAATGCTGAAGATATGCATTTTCAGGCAGTCGCAGTAAATCCAAACAAAACTGAGCCCCTTCACTGGGGCTTAACTGACCCGCTGATGGGAAAACAAAATCGTACCTGCTGGGAGCGGGAGAGGTAAAAGTCAGGCGTGCAGGGTAGGACCGGAGTGTTGATGGGACTGTCAGCATCCAGACTAAACTCCATGGATTCTGCAGCACACACACACAAACAATCACAAACTAATACAAACTGAACTATTCTTAGTCCTCCTCACTGAATGGAGTTGTCTAACAGCAGAGTATCATGTTGTCAATGAGTCATTCTTGGGGTGTGGTGCCTGCAGGTAGAGACAGTAGGTACCTGCTAGAAAAACAACATTTCTACACTTTTCTCTATGATGTGTGTTTATAACAGTTCAAATAATCAACACAATAACAGGAGACTAAAGGCCTAAAGTGGTCAGTGGCTACAGAATGGGTTTTTTTGTGACATATATATTAAATTGTCTTAAAAATGAACAACACATAAAGCCTTTTGTTGAGAAACAACTTCATGTCTCCAGGGAAACAAGACTGACAACAACATTACACACACTGAAACCCATTTTGAAATGAACGCATAGACGCTCTGCAGCACCGCTCACCATGTGTCCTTCCTCTCTTGGCTCCAATTTCCTCCTGAGTTGGAAGCGGAAGAGAAGAGTCCGTAGACCTCTGAAATTTAAAATGATACACAAATTATTAAAGACAACACATCAGGTGTTAAAGACAGACCATACAAAAAAGATAATGAAGGATTTTTGTTCTATACTGTGGAAGCAGCTGTTGTTTTGTGGGAATATGACATCTGCAGTCCTAGATTAAATATTTGGGAAACTCCTGTCTGCCTTCTACCTCAGATGGACCATCTGGATATATATAATGAGATGGATGCATTTTGTGATTCTCACATCTGTCTGCATATCTGCTCCTCGTTTCTTTGTCCTCAGTCTCTGTTTGTTCCTGTCCTCAGCCCTGACTGGGGGTAAGTCTCTGACTGATGACTCTGAGCCAGGCCAGCTCTCTGACTCTTGGACTGGGAATGATGAGGTGCTGCTCACCTCATACATTTCCTCTCTGTTTTCTGAAGATGCCTGCCAAACGTCATGTTACTGAAGCTTACAATTCCCCAAATATTACTCTATATAATGTTAGCATTTATAATTAAAGAAAAATCTATTAAATAGGCATAAAAGGCATTCAATGATGTCAAGTCTTCTACTTCAAAAATGCCAAGAGTGACATTGCCTTCGATAATCATAGGCAAGCTCACCTCTCTCTTCTTTTTTGTTCTTTCCATAACCAGCTGCCCTGCCTTCTCCTGTGGCTCCTCCTCAGGCTGAAAACTCTGTGAGCAGAAAGCAGTCTAAGAACTGCACTAAATCTGCTGTGTATACTGCTGCTGTGCGATATGTGTATGGTTGATGTCAAGTACACACTCACATCTGTGTGTGTCTCCCTGCCATCTTTCTCTGGTGATTTTATGAGCAGGTCGTAGAGGTGTTTCTGTTCAGTAACTTGAAGAGCTGAGCAGAAACTGCTGAAGGCTCTGGGTCCACGCTTTGGTAAGAGTAGAAGCAAATGCCAGCTGCGTTTGCGAGACGTTTGCTCTGCCTGGAGAAGAAGGGATCACATCAGAAACATAAAAACTTACTAACAAACAATTAATCAAAACGTACATTTGGTTTTACTTTTTTTCACCTTCTCAACATTATAACATTTGATTGTGAATTCATCCAGACAACCTTAAACTTTAGATCTTTAAAGGTGGTCCTCAGACATGACAGTCGGAAGCAAAGATTTCAACCTTGAGGGATTAAATCAAAACTCTCATAAATACCTTTTCCACCAAATATAAGCCTGTTCTATGTTGATGCCTTTTGAGAAACAGCCCACAATTTGAAATGTTACTACGCTGTAATTATTAGAAGTTTCAGTAAAAATCATGGCAGACACAAACTATTTATTACGACATCTCCTCTTTCATTAGCCTGGCAATTTGTGGTGCTGTGCCAGCTTTCATGCATTAGTTCTAGATTGGTAACCATTGTGTCGGTGGAAAAGGGATAGAATGTCTCTGAAGGATGTAGCCCTGTTGCTCCCAGCTGGTTTTCTCTAGTAAACCTCTAAATCAGTCAAATAGCTAAGTCTTTGGACAGTGAGACACTTTTCTATAATCTTTTTCACTGCACATCACCATCACCAGTCTAGACTTTAAGTTTAAATGCATAAGGTTTAGCAAAAAGTATTTTGTTAATAATTTAGGAAAGCAGCCATTTCTTGCATTGTTACACATCTTTCACATGCTTTAAGTATTTAGAACAGGTGTGGAATGTTCCCTAATTATTTCAATTACCAAATCAAAATAATAAAAAGCATGTAGAGATATTAAGTGCTGACTTTGCAGCTCAGACTGTGCAGTTAGTCTCTATATGTATCCAAAGGTAAATAAAGATGAAGGCTTTTATTAGGCTGTAAAAACATTACATAGCTATTAAAAAAGTTAGCAGAATGACAGAATTAAAATGTGTTCCATTTTCATAATTATATTTTCCATTTCCGTGAGTCCGCTCGGGTCTGAGTGAAGTAAATTTTGTCATCAGACGGGGAGCGTGAGTAGCCCCGTGGGCAGCCATGTGTCTGCCTGCATTTTGCAACTATGCAGAATCATATGAGGAGAATTTACATTACAATGAACACACTATGTAAATACCTCAGGTGACGGACTTTAAAGAAGTATAACAAGAGTATACGGTTAGATTATACTTAGCTAGAAAACCCAGCTGTGGGACAAAAACTTCTCTGGGACAGATTAAACCAAATTAAAGTGTACCTAAATCACAGCGCAGAAGATGAAGGGCTCATTCAAAGCACAACTACTGATCTTTTAGACACCGAAGAAGCAGTGTTGATCATTTCAGTCACATCATGACTGCTTTATTTCTAATCAAAAGCGTTAGTATGCTGTGAGTAAATATTATACCATACTATAAACTATATCACTGTCTAACTTTATGGATTTGACTGTGAGAGATCTTTTTCATTGTAGAATTAACCATCTACTTTATTAACTACCTATCCAACTCATGTTTTCTCGGCCACTGGAGCCTATACTAGCTGCCAGAGTGCAGAAATGGTGGTAGTTCCTGTAAAACTGCAGGAAACATTTCTGTAATCATCTTTTTACTTAACAGCTATTTCATGGGAGGATTAGAGGTTCTGAATCCCACATGCATTTAAACCACAGGCTTAAAACTGACCATAACCTTCAGCAAAATTGCTGACAGCCAACTAAAATTCAGTTAACTTCAATTTAAGCAAACTGGAGGTAACTCAAAGTCACATAACTGTTAAGAATCAGTTGCCTCACTGTTAATATAGCAGTTATTATCCACATACCATAATGCTCTCTGCCATGCTCTCCGTGAGGATGTCGTCTGCATGTAGTGACTGAATGAGCAGCTCATCCACCACCAGCTCTCTGCACAGGATAGCTGAGTTTCTTCGGAGAGCCTGCCTGTCCCGCTCCAGCATGCCACACTCCAACATTTTCCCCCTCAAAAACTGTATCCAGAGCAGGTAACAAGATACACGAACATCGTGAACTATACAAGCATATGGACGTTTTTGTCCAACACTGGGAACAGTCACTTTATTAGCTTGGCTCCTCAGTTACACCCTTATAACAAAATACAACACAAGCGATAACGTTACCATGAAGCACTGTTCGAGCCAGCAATAATAAACCAGTAACAGAAGCTGAACAATACAATGGTGAATTCAGTAAAGTATCTACCAAATAAAAAGATAAAGAGGAAAATTAATGGAGGTATAATATTAGCTATCTAAGTTTATTATGCTGAGTTACAATAAAAGAGAAGTTACGCTAATCTAAATGCTGTTGGCTGATGGTGATAAACGCTAGCTAACTAGCTAGCTAACTTCGACTTTCTCTACACTGAAGTGGGTTTATTAATATGACTCCCCGCAGTCCCACTGCTTACCTCTCTTCTGTTCCTGCAACAGACTATCAAAACACCCTAAAATGAGCAAAATGTCTCCGTAAGTCCCTTTACTAAACGCAAATTAACAACATCCCGTCTACACACCACAGACGAACTTCCGCGGGGTAAACAGACCACCAGACAAATCGAGTTAGATTCTGACCAATGAGAGCAGTGTACAGTTTGAGTGGCGTTTCAGTGAACCAATCGTTTCTTCTTTTAGCTTCTTAATGGCAGTTTAATCGTACAGTAAACTGCTGTGTGAATAACAGAAATAAGGGTATTTTGAATTTGAATCTCATTTCTGTTAATAAGTAACCAATTGATAAGAAGGCAGACACAAACGCCTCTCGAATAGAGAGCTATTTAAAAAAGGGAGGAGAACTGAAAAGACACTTAAAGGTCACACATTTGCAGCAGGGTTTAATATTTGAGTTTGTAAATGAGCAGTGGTAGGATAAGGTATAATGTAAGGTCCTACCTCCCCTTACACTCTGATATTATATAAAACAACCTGATGGCAGTTTTTTGATTATAGAGGGGGAAAACAACCTCCATTAATATTTAACAAATGTTAAAATCCCAAATAAGATAAGAAGTAATGAATTTATCCCAGATTTGGCAAATTCTTTTGTTTTAACAGTTGGTTGATTTTTGGTGATTACTGCTAAGCAGTCTTCTGTTCTTTTTCAAACAAACAAACAAACAAAGACACAAAACTTGCTTTTAGCCTCATCAAGAGGAACAGGAAATTTAGAAATATGATAAAGAAATTGAGACACACTTTTGCTGTGGGGGGTTAACAAAATAAGTGAGACACACTAATGATAAAAGGTAGAGTGGACTTACCTCTCATACAGGGTGATATGAGAGGTAATAGAATGTGGTATGAAAGTATCAGTCAGAGGAGGTGATTTGCTACCTGTCCAGGAAGTGGTGCAGAAGGTGGTCATGACTGATAACAGTTTGCTCAGTGACCTCCACCACAGCTTCAGAAGTGTCCAGTTCAGTGTAGGTGCATCTTTTTCTGTCAGTCATATCCCTTATGCTTGACAACTTTATGCTTTTTACTACACTATGATTACTTGATAGCTAAAGCTATCTGTTTAGCAGGTTAAATATATAAAATCGAAATTTTAAACAGAGCATTCTTGTATACATTGCAATGTTTGTGTGTGAAAGGAAGCCAGCCGTTTTCCTTTATAAATTATTGTTTAATTTTTGCCATTGCAGTTCCTTCAAAGAGATAATTCACTTAAATGTTGTAACTTTGAGCTGGTGATTGAAATTTAGTAAGTTAGTCCATCTGTTCATGAAAAAGCAATACTCAGAATAACGTTTACAATTTTGAATCCAAATTGTTGTACCAGAGGTTTCTTTTCTTCTTTCACAGTTCAGTAATAATCTTACAAGCTCCAAGGTTGAGAACCATGAACTAAAATAACTGTAAATATGAAATTAATTAGTGCAATAAAACCCATCCATCCATCCATCCATTCGCTTCCGCTTATCCTTTTCAGGGTCGCGGGGGGCGCTGGAGCCTATCCCAGCTGTCATAGGGCGAGAGGCGGGGTACACCCTGGACAGGTCGCCAGTCTGTCGCAGGGCTAACACACAGGGACAGACAACCATTCACACTGCAATAAAACCATACTAAATAAATCATTTTAATGAATAAAATATGACAAATCACATAAAACCAATGGAGGAACATTTCTGGCACAATTTATTCTTACTTGGTGTATTTTACAATTAGGTATTAGAGTTACACACACATTATGACAAACACAGACAGCGAACATGCAACCATTAATGCATTAGAACCAACAGGTGTGTGCTTTGCATTGCATGTGTTCCTGCCTTTCTGTTTTTCTCGCTTTCTTACTTCCTTTTCCATCCCTCTCTCTCTGTCACTCCCTCCTTCACCCTCCCCTGCTGTCTATCTCCTCACCCTCACTGTGTGACCTGTCAATAATTGATGATTCTCACTGACTCAAAGGGTAGCAGGTCCGGGAGAAAATGTCTCACTCATTTCTTTATTTATTTACAAGCCCATCTTTAAGCTCAGCCGGTCTGTGAAACCACCACAAGCGTTCACTCGGGATCTATAGCGCGAAGCAGCGTGGAGCACCTGACCGTGTCCGTCTTACAGTTAGCGGCGGCTGCTGCACCTGTGACCACGAGCGGGTTAATGCTGCCTGTCTGGCTGACAGCAGGACAGAGGCAGGAAAGGGAAGCTTAAATGAGTGAATGGCAGGGGGCAGAGGAGGAGGAAGAGGAGTGACAGAATGATAGAGTGAATTAATTCAACCTTAGCCAGCCCTGATTGACTCAGCACCAAACTGGCATGTACAAACATTCACAGTGACACCAAAGGCATGGAGAGAGAAAAGAGGAATGATATGTCCTACTCTAGAAAGAGAAGTTTCACTTTGGGGGCATATGGCAGGTAAGTAAAGACACTGTTAGTCTTAAATTAGGACTGGCATTGTGCACAAAACAAGTCCTTGGAGCAGCAGCATAACCTGAACAAACGGCACTTCTTTTAGATTGAAGTCATCTTGTCTGTTTATGCAGAAGTTTCTGAAAAGCTCTTACTTCCTTGTTTACAGCGTGGATAGATTCACATGTGGGGATGAGACGGGGTGAGGCTTTATTTTCTTCTCTACTGCAGCTTTTTTGAGTTAACATGTTAACCTTTCCTGTATAATGTAAGGAGTTACTAACTGTGCTGTCTTGCTGTGTAAACCAACCTGTTGCTGCAGACCTGAATCTGCACAGGACAAAAGTCTGGACAACCTGGATTCTCCTGCCAGTGAGCGCAAGCCTTTCCGTTCTTCCAGCAGCAACCAGAGGGTGATATCCTTATCATTTTTAGTGTGCACTTTCTCGCTTTAATTTTAATTCACTCTACGGGATGAATATCCATGTTCTACATTTCTAAGAAGTCCGTTTCTTACAGACTGACTGAAATATGTGTCATGTTCCTCTTCCTCACCCGTGCTTCTGCTTTCCTTTGTCTCTACTTGCATTTTACCTTTTTTTTTTTAATATTAGGAATCAGAGCTGTTTGAAATCATAGAGAAGCTGCAGGTGAGTTACAGTGTCAATCATTTTGTGCAGTGTGTGCATCCATCAATGCCTGAGCAGCAGATGTTTGTAATCACTAAAGCTCTTGTCAATCAGGGCAGCAGGATCGATGAGCAACGATGTGAATTCCCCCTTCCTCTCAAGGTTTGTCTACTTGATACTAATAATAAAAAAGTGACACAGGCTCTGTACTGATGATAACAGGCGTTTCCCCAAACAAACATCAGCCCAATCAGATTCTTCTTTTTTGTGTCTATCAGTCTCCACTTTTGACAACTGGGCGAGAGCTGCCGCTTATCCTTCCTTCGAAACTGGGAGGCTACTGGATAGACCCCCCTCTGGACAGACTGGTAGATGTGAGTCCCACCTCTTCCCACTATGGCGTTGACCCAGAGAGCTATGACATCATGGAGAGAGACGGTGAGGCCAAAATCTATCACGAGTTCTTCCGCTCACGAGTAAGTAGACTTTAACTGTAAAATCTCTAGGAATATCCTTCTGCACTGATATTAATGTTTTTGACCCTTTTGCCACGCAGTACCATCACTCTTTCACAGCAGTGGATCCAACTTTGGGCCCGCTGGTTCTCTCTGTGTGTTTGGAGGAAGAGGAGAATAGGCTCAGGGTGATTCTAAGGTGGAGATCTTTGACTATTTTGGCTTACTGTGAGATATTTTTTATTCTAAGCTGCAATACAGCCAAAAATGTGCTTCTCCTTAAATGCCCCCTCAGCTCCAAAATGTCTTTCTCCCAGGGCTATTGTGTGAACTTTCAGATTCACATGCGGAAAGAGGAATGTTTATCTGACTTAAATCTGATGTAAAGGTGTCATGGTACAAGCAGAATTTCATTTTAGAAGTCAATCATGGTTTAATATGCAACTTTTACAAGCGTAACTAGGTCATTTAAAACTTCCAGTGTGCATGCTGTGCATCACAAAAGATCTTAAAGTATCTCTGGAAGGAATCTTTATGGTTTCTTTGTTGTAGTTTGTATGTTTAATGTAGAGCGTGGTTGATCGATTATTACAAGAAACTGCATCACAGAAAAGGAGACATAATGATCGTGCTTTATGTCTCACAGGATGAAGGAGTGTTCTCTGCATGGAGTCTTCTCTGTGTCTCTTTTCCCCACCATGCCATCTGCAGTTGAATTAGCAAAGGTATCAAACTTCTTACAGTATCATTCCTATATTTCTATTTGGCAAAATAATAACCACAAATGAAAAATTATTATTTCAAGTAAAAGCATTAATTGTGCACATTCTGTGTATTTAAAGTACTTAAAAGTTTACATATGTGTTTTATTATTTTATGGATGCACTGACATCATAATAGCTAAACGATGAGCGGCTAAGGCTAACTACTTTATAGACTGTTTATAGGCTTACTTTCTACACTTATGTGAAAAATAAAGTTTTTACTGGACTCTATGTAGTTCTGTGAAAAATTAAGCACACCCTTAATGCTTCCATAGGAATTAAGACAGTAAGTAGCAGCTAGGTGCTGAAACAATCATCCGCAAGTCTGACTTCCTCCATAAAACCATAACTACTGGCAGTTTGTTGGGTTGGAGCAATCAGGTGTGTGAGTTAACACAATGCCACACTCTTCCAGTAATGGACATGCCAGCAAATTCTCCCCAAGGTCAGATTGTGCAATGCTCGTAGAAAAAAACCCAAGAGTTATATCTCCGACTCTGTAGCCCTCAGTTAGCACATCAAATGTTAAAGTTCATGATAGCACAATTAGATAAAGACTGAACAAGTATGGTTCATATGAAGCACTGCCAGGAGAAAGCCTCTTCTCTCTAAAATAAACATGACATCACAAGATTTGTGGAACAATATCTTCTGGACCAATGAGACTAAAATGAAGATATTTGATCACAGTGTACAGTGCAATGTTTGGCAAAATCCAAACACAGCGTGTTACCTCAAACGCCTCATGCACACTGTTAAGCACAGTGGCAGTGGGGTAATAGTTTTGCTTGTTTTGCAGCTTCATGCAGTGATTAAGTTGACAATGAACTCCTCTGTATGTAAAGGAGAATCAAACGGGAGGCCATCTCTCTGGTTGGACAGTTAAAGCTACTGCACGGCCATGCAACAGGACAATCATTTCAAACTCAGCAGCAAACCTGCAACAGAAAAAAAAAAGAATCAAGGTGTTTCAATGGCCCAGTCCAAAGTCCAGTTTTCAAACTGAATGAAATGCTGTGGTGGGAGTTAAAGAGAGCTGTGCATAAAGGAATGTCTCCAAGCATCCAAGAACTGAAGCAATGAAGTGAGAGTCTGATAAAGTCATACAGAAACTTCAAATCACATCAAGTTGCTGCTGCTTAGGTCGGTCCTACAAGCTACTGAACAGACAGCACTTTTTGCAGGACTGCAAATGGTGACTGTAGCACTTTTTAATCTTGCAGTTTTTCTAAAAAAATATATGTAAAAAAATGCAGCAGAGTAAAAAGTATTGTTTCACTCTGAGAAGCAGTAGAAAAAGGAGAAATAAACCTAAAGAAATACTCAAGGTACCCCAAAATCAAACCTCAGTACATGAATAAATGTTCTCACTTTCAAGCACTGAATACGTGACAAGCGCTTATAATTCTTCCTCACATTCTTTCTAGATGCTTTGTGACCGAGTGACTGTCTCAAAGTTTGACGTGGTCTGCTACCTGAAGGTAATATGCTCTGAAATGACTCCAAACAATGACACATATTTCACATACGTCACAGGAGGAACGCCAATTTTTGGTGTCACCAAAAACAGTAAGAATGGCTCAGTTAAACACAAACGGGTGTCCCAAACAGTGTCACAGTGAGCAGAAAGGTAATACCAAGAAGCTCATATGGTTTTTTCTCCCTGTGCCTTTCCTACTGTGACATGTCAGCATGATTTCTGTGAAGCTCTTTGCTCTTCAACACTCTCTTCTTCCTCTCTCAGGCTCCAGAACTTATAACCACATTTGATGAACACAGAGTGTCTCCTAATTTCAAGTTTGGTGTTTTGTGCCAAAAGAACAGGCAGGTAAGTCTGACGCTTTACTTCAAAATGCCATGCATTTTTATAAAAATGGCTAAAATATGGCACCATATCATAACCAATCCCTCTCAGAGAAATCCATTTCTCTGTAGCTCACTGAGGAAGACATACTGGGTAACAATGAGGAAAGTGAGGAGTTTAAAGAGTTCCTGTCTATTCTGGGAGAGACAGTTCAGCTGCAAGGATTCACGGGGTAAAGTATCCTGACAATGTGAAAAAGTGACACAAGAAATGTGGAAAATCACATGGTTTCTTCTCTCCTCGCTCTTTTTCTCAGCTTTAGAGGAGGACTGGATGTGTGTCATGGTCAGACAGGAAGTGAAGCAGTCTACACTTCCTTTCGTGGGAGAGAAATCATGTTTCATGTTGCAACTAAACTGCCTTACACAGAGGGTGACCCACAGCAGGTCATTAAA
The DNA here is from genome assembly GCF_001858045.2 of Oreochromis niloticus. Taxonomy (NCBI): domain Eukaryota; kingdom Metazoa; phylum Chordata; class Actinopteri; order Cichliformes; family Cichlidae; genus Oreochromis; species Oreochromis niloticus. The sequence goes on along the minus strand of NC_031976.2, from coordinate 22,939,604 downwards.
CACATCATCCTCAGTCTGTTTGTGCTGATGATTCACAGTCTCTCTGAGGATATTATGTGTAGTTAAGTTTATGTGGGGAGGGAGGAATCAACTTTTTTTTAGACACTAACCAACATTTTTCTCATCACCCTGCACAGCTACAAAGAAAAAGGCACATCGGTAATGACATTGTAGCTTTGGTCTGCCAGGAGGGACAAACCCCCTTTCTGTCTGACGTTATCAAGTCTCACTTCCTTCACTGTTTTATTGTCGTCCGGAGGATTCAGAGGCAAGAGGGAACAGGTGGAGCAGCATATCAGGTAAGTGGGCAAAAAACATCCCCATCAATGCAAATGGAATAAATTAACCATATAGCCTCAATGACTACCGCCCAGTAGCACTCACCCCCATCATCACTAAGTCCTTAGAGCCGCTGGTCTTAGCACACTTCAAATCCTGTCTTCCCCCCCACCCTGGACCCCCACCAATTCGCATACCACCAGAACAGGAGCACAGAGGATGCAGTCTCCATCGCACTGCACTCTGTCCTCTCACACCTGGACAACAACAACACCTACGCCAGAATGCTGTTTACAGACTTCAGTTCAGCATTCAATACAATCCACCCCTCACAACTCATCAGGAAACTGACAGACCTGGGCATCAGTTCCCTCATCTGCAAATGGTTACTGGACTTCCTGACCAACCGCCCCCAACATGTCCGGCTGGATAACCGCTGCTCATCAACTCCCTCTTCACCCACGACTGCAGACCTGCTGATGGTTCCAACACCATCATTAAGTTTGCAGATGACACCACGGTGATTGGCCTCATCAGTGACAACGATGAGACCGCCTACAGGGAGGAGGTGGATCGTCTGGCTGAGTGGTGCGACACAAACAACCTGCTGCTTAACACCGAGAAGACTAAGGAGCTCATCGTGGACTACAGGAGGAATGCTGACCCACATCCACCCATCCACATTAAGGGGACGGCTGTGGAGCGTGTGAACAGCTTCAAGTTCCTGGGAGTCCACATCTCCGAGGATCTCATCTGGACGACCAACTGCTCCAAGCTGGTCAAGAAGGCTCACCAGCGCCTCTTCTTCTTGAGGACTCTGAGGAAGAACCACCTGTCCTCAGACATCCTGGTGAACTTCTATCGCTGCACCATCGAGAGCATCCTGACCAACTGTATAACAGTCTGGTACGGGAACTGCTCTGCCTCGGACCGGAAGGCGTTGCAGAGGGTCGTGAAAACTGCCCAGCGCATCGCCGGAGCACCACTTCCTGCCATAAAGGACATCTACAGGAAGCGGTGTCTGAAAAGGGCTGGGAAAATCATCAAAGACCCCAGTCACCCATCACATGGACTCTTCACCCTCCTGCCCTCTGGGAGGCGCTACAGGAGCCTCCGGTACGGTGTACATTTTAGGACATCGTCAGGTCTCAGGAAAAAAGTTGTCAGGTCTCAGGAAAAGAGTTGTCAGGTATCAGTCTCACATGAAAAATGTCAGGTCTCAGACTCACACGAAAAATTGTCAGGTCTCAGACTCACATGAAAGAATGTAGTGTGATTCTGAGACCTGACATTTTTTCGTGTGAGTCTGAGACCTGACAATTTTTCGTGTGAGTCTTGAGACCTTACATTCTTTCATGTGAGTCTGAGACCTGACAATTTTTTTCCTGAGACCTGACACCTTTTTTCCTGAGTCCTGACAATTTTTCGTGTGAGTCTGAGACCTGACAATTTTTTTCCTGAGACCTGACACCTTTTTTCCTGAGTCCTGACAATTTTTCGTGTGAGTCTGAGACCTGACATTTTTTCGTGTGAGTCTGAGACCTGACATTTTTTCGTGTGAGTCTGAGACCTGACATTTTTCCGTCTGAGTCTGAGACCTGACAATTTTTCATGTGAGACTGATACCTGACAACTTTTTTCCTGATACCTGACAACTTTTTTCCTGAGACCTGACAATTTTTCGTGTGAGACTGATACCTGACAACTTTTTTCCTGAGACCTGACGATGTCCTAAAATGTACACCGTACTCCGGACTAAGACCACCAGGTACCGGAACAGCTTCTTCCCCACAGCTGTCAGACTCCTGAACTCTGCCTCCTGACATCTGACCCACGTTAAACTCATGGACTGAACATACACACACCCACAACCACCTACACACACACACACACACACAATGGACAACTGTACCCTCAAACACACAATAATAACATGGACTGAACCACCACTCACAACCACTAGCACTTTATACAGCCTCTGTAGAAATTATCCACATATCTCACTTATCTTAACTGCACTACTGTATAGTTCTGTGTAAATAATCATTCTGTACATACAATAATTTTTAATCCTACAACTGTTTATAACTTGCATAGTTCACATTTCTGTATAACTGTATATCTTATATTTCTGTATAGTTTTTTTCATATTTATATCCTGTTCATATCCTGTACATAACTTGTACTCACTACAGCCTGTACATACTTATAGTTATAGCATATTCATAACATACTTCATACCGTGTACATGATAACATACCATAATAGACCCATTTCTGTAATATACTTACACATCTATATTATTGCTAATATATATTGTAATATATCTATATCATGGCTAAAGCACTTCTGGATGGATGCAAACTGCATTTCGTTGCCCTGTACCTGTGACATGTGCAATGACAGTAAAGTTGAATTCTATTCTATTCTATTCTATATTTGTAAAGAAATATAGCAGCTGGGTGGCCCAGTGATGTAGTGGTTGTGTGGTAGTGCTGGTGTCTCACAGCACTAACTCTGACATTTTTGCAAAGCCATTGTTGTTATTTATATGCTGCCATATAGATACAAATATCCATTCATCCACCCATTTTGTCCCACTCATCTGGGCTGTGTTGTTGGAGCTGCACCCTAACCAGAGAATTCCAGACCTCCCTCTCCCCGGCCACCTCTCATCCAGGGGTACACTGAAGGGAGGTATCCAAATTAGATGCCTCGACCACCTCAGTGTGGAAGAACAGCAGCGCTGCTTTCAATGGAACGACTGAACAACTGGGCTATATTTGTCAGGAGCTTTTGACCCTGATCGGGTCTCTCAAGGGAAATTTCTTCTGGTTGGGGAACCAGACAAAGAGCATTTTACACAACCCTGATGAAAAAAAAATCATCAGGTACCAGCATACTATGTACCTTGGGAAGGAGCTCAAAGGAGCTAGCCTGATGAACAGGCTTTATCCCACGGGGCCCACTCAGACACAGCCTGAACAGGCAACATGGGCTGGCTGACCACCTGCAGGAGGCACTGTGGAGTTCAGGTTCAATGACTGCTGGGTGGCAGTCAGGGGCGAATGCCCTGGCAGTCTGAAAACCAGCTGATGAGACTAGCTGTTGATTCAAATATATCTGTAATAAACTGACATCATGCAACAATCTCTGCTAATCTCTGCCGTTTTTGTCTTCTGCAGGTGTCTGTCACGGCAAGAGAAGATGTTCCTCCCTTTGGTCCAGTGCTTCCAGATCCCCCTGTCTTTACAGATGTAAGAAAAAACAGAGCTTCATCTGTCTTAGTATAGTTTATTTATGTATTTATTTATTCTTTAATGTAACAGCTGCAGCCAATTCATATATATTTTTTAGGTATATTGTACTTTATTTGCTTTGTCATTCATTTGATGTCCACTGCTATTGCCTCCCAGAAATATCAGTGGATGTCAAATAGTTTTTGTAGCCCTACAGAAATCGTGTGGTAGCTTCATCTCTGGATGGCAGAGCTTGCTACAGAAATTGAATCTTCCAAATATTTTTCCTACTTTGTTGGTACTGAGGGGCCCATTGCATGTTATGAAAAGATTTACATAAAAATTTGAGGTCTCACAAGATATTTATAAATGAGAGTCATGCTACGTAATATGAGAGTAAGTAACCAAAAGATCTACAACAAATTGTGACGCTGGAAAAAGTTAAGAAGAGTTCATGCTTGTATCAACAATTCAGGCTGGTTGAGTTGATAGGAAGGCAGCAGTAACTCAAATAATCACTAGTTTCACCCAAAGCATGCAGAAGAGCATCTCTGAGTGCAAAACATGCGGGTCCTTAAGTTTATACTTGCTCTCCAGACTAGGGCTCTAGTGGACAAACCTTCTTCACTGGAGACATGTCAGTTCGACTCGTCACAGTAAGCACAGGTGTAAATAGTAAAATGATGGCTGAAAGTGGTTTCAGGATTCTGGTATTTTGTGGTTCATTGCCACACTGTCATGGCTTATTGAGACACTAAAACAGAGCTTGTGTTACTAGTAACTCCTGCACCTTTCTTACAGGTCTAAATATGTGCTCTAAAAAGACACAGCTTAACATGTCAGTCTAACCTTTGTCTTGCCTTGCTTTGCTCCTTTGGACGTCATTGAGCATTCAGACTGCTTGAATGCAAACACACCTTGATTTAATTAGTGAAAGGTTGCTTCTGCTCCACCTGCTCTGTGTGTCAGTCCTTTATTTTACGGAGCTCTGTATTTACCAGTATAATCAGTGTGTGAAACTCACAAGGTTTGTCTTCCTTTGTCGTTTCCTTTAGCATTCAAAGTTCAGAGAGTTCCTGCTGGCTAAACTCATTAACGCTGAGATATCCTGCTATAAGGCTGAGCAGTTCAGCAGGCTGGAGGTAGAGGGAGGAACACTTTTCTCTAATGCGCTTCGTTATTGAATATCTGTGGGGTTTTTCTTCTGACTTTGACCTCTGCCCTGTGCATTTTTCCCCTCCTTCACTCTTACAAAGGTCCGCACTCGTTCATCACTCCTGGAGAACTTGCAGGCTGAACTCTTCACCCGTTCCCAGTGCATGATGGGGGATCAATCACTGATTGCTGTCCCCACTTCAGAGGGCCTGCGGGGGCCTTCTGAAGGAAGTGGGGGATTTATTGAAAACTTTAAGGTGAATGTTTGTATTTCTCTGAAATACTCGCATGTTTGAATTTACAATTTTAACTCTAAGTGTTCTTACCTCTGTCTCCTGTACCAGAGAGCCATCAGAGTGCGGAGCCATTCTTTTGAGAATCTGGGGGTCCCCAGGAAGAATTCTAGCAGCACATCACAGAAGGCTAAGGTAAAAAAGAAAGAAAGAAAAAGCTTGCTGTGCAATGGAAACTGTTTGAATAAAGCCATAAGATTATTCATACTAACTGCACTGATGTTCTCCTCTATCTTCCTTGACAGACAGAGAAAGATGGAGATAGGTGAGACTCATAAAAGTATTCTAAAAAATTCAAATGTTCAATTGTGTATGAGGCGAGGAAGTAAAACAAATCACTTTTTGTTCTTTTTAGTGACAAATCTTCAGGACCTCTGCCTGCTCCCACTGACAGTTTGGTGGCAGCTGAACTCAAAGATCAAACAAGTCCTCAAGAAGAGATATAAAAGCAAAAACGTACTTGTAGATTTTAGACATAAATATAAATATAGACATTGCTGGCCTGTATGGTTAGACTTTAATATCCTGGTGGATGACCTGTATGTAAATAGACTGTAAAAGTAAATAGTTCTGAATGCATAAAATATAATTATATGACTGTTATAGGAGTGATATTCTAGATTCATGAGAATCGTTAAATTTAAATGTTTTGACTTCAAACAGATGACAGGAGTTTAAAGGATAAGACAATATCAGGTTTATGCCAGTGACTGAATTTGCATGAAGGCAACACGGTATAATGAGTTAAAATAAAACTGAACAGAAAATGTAGAAAATAAATGGTTTGTTTTAAAGACCAATAAAACATAATTTGAAAAATCAGTTATTATATTGTGTGTAAAAGTGAGTAAAATCTCCTTGGTTACTTTTGATGTCTTAAATATACAAATCAACCAACATAAAGCACAAATGCAGCATCTGGATAGAGCATAAAGTTATATTAGAAACAATTAATAGATAAGGTCAACTGAAAGACACATAACATTTGAAATGTTTCTGAGCGCTGGCTTTCTTTGAGCACCCGTCCTTGAAGGTTTGTAGGACAATGTGGGTGTGAGTATACTGGCCAAACAGTTCATTTATCTGCAGATGACTTCCAAATCGATGGGTCGATTCGTAACCAAGTGCAAGGAGCAAGCAGTCAAAGCACACACAGGCACAGACGTGATTTTGAAAAAGCAGGTATTTATTTGAAAATAAACAGAGAAAAATCACATCAAAAATACAAGATAATGAAAGTGGATTTTTTTAAGACTAATAACTAATAACTAAACCAGCTGACTTAACCAACCTTTTAAAAATCAGAAAAAAATTGATAAACAAGACAATAATAATATTTGTATACTATGTGACTACAGTGACTACAGATTAACTTAAATTTTGTAATGACGTGAGAGAGTAAAACCTCAAAAACCTGTGTGATTCATGTGTGTAGGAGTGTGGTGGTTGTGGATAAAAGCAACATATGCACAAAAAAGGCTTTTTAAACTGATATTCACAAAGTGTGGCAAGAACACTGGAATAACAATGAAATGAAGCAACAAATAAAGGGACGTGCTGTTGTGTCCTGGAGTGATGATGCAGGTAAGGAGGCAGAAGGAGCATAATATATAAGATTGTTTGATGAGAATAAGATATGCAAGAGTCCGTCAAATAAAACTGCACTAAATAGGTCATCACTTAGTGTATGCACGCTCTGTACTGAGCCAGAAAGAAGAAAATGTGATGAGAAGCAAGATTAGCAGTACAGGAAGTATTCAGATCTCTTACATATGCAGAAAGGAGTATTAAAATGTATGTCCTCCTTCAGATTTTCTAAAGCAGTAAAATAGGCCCCGAGCCTTATGTTTCACACCCCTGCTTTGGCGTGTATGAAGTTTGTTAATCATCATGGTTGTCTTTAGGGTTATCAGAGAGTGAACTACTGCTCGAAGCCGGTAGGTGGCAGTAATGCACATGTAGGCTGTCTTGCCTGCTGGCATTCAAGAAGAAGAAGCCCGTGCGGGAGGCTCTTGGCTGTTCTGTACCACCTGATTTGTAGCTTTTAGAGCAGGTAGGTGTAATCATTTTGGTCCCCCTTGTGGTCAGACACTGCTACTAAGCTTGTTCGTTATTTATGTAGCTCAGGCTAACTCCTGCTATCGTTTTTTAACTCCGTCTTTAACACCATTTAATACATGATAGCATCGGTTGTAGCTAACTGTTAAAAACAACGAGTGATTTCTGCTCACAGTCTTCGCTGCGATTTGTTTTATTTCTGCTAAGCCCGAGCAGCTCTGCTTCAGGTTAGTTGAACTTTGACACAGTGAACATTGCTCAGAGGCTGCCCCCCAAAACCAGACTGACTCCTTGTGAATTATTCACACGCTGCGTTAGGTTTTTGTGCTCTTCATTTAAAGCTCTCGCTAACAAATCAAAGATCGGCTGCTGACCCCAGGATGACCTCCAGAAAAGTTGTGGAGTTGTTCTACGATGTAGTTTCTCCGTATTCATGGCTTGGTTTCGAGGTTCGTGCCGCCTTGATGTGGACCACAGCATCAGATCGGTTTGTTTAGGAGATGTTCAAATATCTCATGTGTTTGCAGGTCATGTGCCGATACAGAAACGTTTGGAACATCGACCTCAAACTGCGCCCTGCGTATCTGGGTGGCATCATGCACGGAGCGGGTCAGTAAAGATCAGTCAGGCACCTGTAAGCCTGCTGCAGGACACGCTGGACGGTCAAATCCGGGTGCACGCTGAGTCTGTTTGCTCTCACATTTCTCTTTCTTGACAGGCAACAAGCCTCCTGGTTTGGTTCCTAACAAGTTCACGTACATGACAAAAGATCTCAACCGCTTGGCAGAATATTTCAATGTCCCCTTGCAGCCGCCTGCTGACCCCTTTGAGGTCATGTTCCAGAAAGGTACAAGCAGAATCAGTTCTATAATGTCTATTGATTAGATTATGAGTTGATTAATCTGTTTGGGGACCCCAAGCTATTTGACCCTATTAGACCTTATTTGACCCCTAAAGACATTTTAACTGAAGCAATGACGCTTGATTTTGACAGAAGTTCCACATTTAAAGAAAAACATAAGTGTCTACTACTTTTTGTTGTTTTTTTTAAAGGGGGGAAACATGCAAGTAAAACAGATTATCTTCAGATATGGGAAGCTGTACTCTACTATTCTTAACTCCCAAAAGTTTGGGTAAGTGATAATGTCGTAGTCATCACTCGTGATATGGTGTTAAAGCAACACAAAGCAAATTTAATTTAATACTTAAAAACACTGTGGGAAAAAAGCTGTAAACACAATACAATATACACTTGACACTTTATTAGGTACATCTCACCAGTACCTGATAAGACCCGCGTTTGCTTTCAGAACTGCCTTAATTCTTAAGCATTCCTCAGAGATTTTGGTCCATGTTGATCGCACAGCTGCTGCACATCCATGATGTGAATCTCCCATTACACAGTATCTTAAAGGTGCTCTATTGGATTGACGTCTGATGACAGTTCAAGAAACCAGGCGAAACCAGTACTGGCAACAAGAAGATATTTTCCCCCAGAGAACTACCGCTCATATTTTCTCTTTTTTGGACCATTCTCTGTAAATCCCAGAAGATCAGCAGTTTGTAAAATACTCACACCAGTCTGGGACCAAAAACCATGCCACGTTTTAACTCACCTAAATTACCTTACTTCCCCATTTAAATGCTCAGTGTTAACTTCAGCAAGTTGCCTTAATCATGTCTACGTGTCTAAATGCACTGAATTTCTGCCATGTGATTGGCTGAATCGATATTTGCAATGAATGTGTGTACCTAAGAAAGTTTACTTTCCTTTTTATAGAGAACCAATAATTCCAGATACTGTTGTATGGTTCATAAGAAACCCTCCTTCAAAATTTTTAATGATTTTAACCAAAGATCGAATAAAGAACTGCAGATTAAGAGATTTACTGAGATATTGGGTTTAAAAGAAGCTGCCCAGATGGGACATCTCATGATTTTGTCAATAGTGGTTCAGGTAACAGATGCATGTTAGCACTTTTTGCAAATACACAGCAACCGTATCACGCATTTGATATGAATGAAAGTCCAATATTGACTCTTTAAAAATCTGTTTGCTAATGTTTGGCTTTGTTGACCTGTTAGTTGCCATCTTTAGCTACAGTCTGTTGCTGAGCAGGTAGCGTGGTCCGCTCATCGGAGCTTTTTTATCCAGAAATTATTGTCTGATGAAACTAAAGGTGAGATAAAGGACAGCAAATCAAATGTTTAGAGTCTTCATGTAAATCTGAGTCAATGAGCTGAAAGACAGCTAGAAAAAGAACTGCAGTGGAGGTGGTTGCTTTGGCTTGCAGATCATCCAGTGTGATATACACAGAATATATAAAACCAGTTTACAAGCGACTTACAGCTCCTCCCTTGTTGACAAGAGCTACCACAGCAGTTAGCTCTGCATGTTTGATTTGGCAAAGTTTTTACTTCAGTGCCCTTCCTGATGCAACCCCAAAGTGCTTCTGATCCATCTCCTCGCAGAATCAAACCAGGGATCTTTTGCTTGTCTATCAGAGTAAACCACTAGATTGTGGAGCCACCAGAATCCATAAAGCCTTTCCAGTGGTTTATTTATTATAGTTAACTATGGTGGGGTGGATGGATTGATAGTTTGGATGATTAGCGGATCAAAATCATGCATATAAGTCATGCATCTGACTGTTGAAAGGATTTTTTTTATTGCATACAAGGAATCTAGCTCTTCTTTTTTCTTCTTCTAGGCAGCTTGGCTGCAATGCGATTTGTGGCAGCGGTGCAAGAAAAAGAGAAGGATGGAGAGAAGGTGGTGAATGTGTCCCGTGAGCTGTGGAGAAGAATCTGGAGTGAAGACAAAGACATCACTGAACCTGTGTCGCTGTCTGAGGTGCAGACTCTATAACCGCCTGGCGCCATTTAAAACAAAATTAACAAGCACAATTTAAGTTTGAGACTTTTTGTGTTTTTGCAGGCAGCAGTGAAAGCAGGATTGTCTGAAAGTGAGATAAAAGAACTGCTGGCCATGTCCACCTCAACGCAGGTCAAAGAGAAGCTTAAAAGCACAACACAGGCAGCACTTGATTATGGGGTCAGTTGTCCTTCAGCTCCTCTTGTAGATCTTGCAAAGTGAAAAACAAACAAACCATCAGCTATAACACAAATCTCTTCTCCTAAATCCTTGTCAGGCTTTTGGTTTCCCCATGATTGTGTGTCATGTTGATGGAAAGCCAGAGATGTTCTTTGGATCTGACAGATTTGAGCTCATGGCCCACTGCATCGGTGAGAATACGATTCTACCATTCTCTACAAATTTACTGTCAAACTGGCTCAAGTAAATGGAATAAAATGACACCTTAACTTGTAGTCAGTGAAAGACTTTGCATACTTTGGCTCTTTTAGTCATTCTTTTTAACTGAATATTGATATTAAGGAATCGATCTTCACATATTATTTGAAGTAGTTGCTCTCTAACAATTAAAGTTATTCTAGTTTTGTTTTTATTGTAAATCACCTATGATTTCAAAATTACAAAAACAAACCAAAAGGTGTTTGGCACTCTGGAGAAATACACACATCTCTTCAGGCAGTGGCACTACTTTTCCCTTTTGTTGTTGGCAGTTTCTTATTCAGTCACATTTTGTTCTCTGTTTCAGGAGAGAAATGGCTGGGACCTCAACCCAGCAAATCAGCTGCCAAGCTGTAAAATGAAACCTGTTTTCATCTAAAGACGATTTGCTCACAGTTTTGATTTGTGATTAATTTGCATCTTTCATTTTTCTGAAATTAAAATCCCAGCTGTGCCTCTGAAAACAAGCAGCACATTTTTAATATGCTTTAACATAGCGCAGAAGATTAGTTTTTATTAGTAATTATTTTGGGGGCTTTACAGTTCTTCTGTCATCTTTTGTTTTTCATTAGGTGGGCCAAATCGATTCATTATCAGCCAGCATATGCACTGGTTATGAAAGCTTGTGACAATTTTGTGAAATTTTGACGTCTGAGTCAGTAAACATTTTGAGTTCAGTTTGTTCAGATAATAACCTGAAAATCCAACTTATCAGTGGCAAAAGTTGGTTTTTTTTGTCAGTGTCAGAAACAAGTTTCCAAAGTGGTACTGTTGAAATATGGGTATATATATGCTTTTTTAAATGTTAGTCATACAAAACCCAAAATAACAACAACAAAAACGAATGTGGGTAGATTTGGTCACATGATGTGTGTCTACCAGGATCAACCAGTGTTCACAGATCTCAGTGTTTAAATTTTGAACACATATCATGTAATCTACTGCTAGTATTGTGAATAATGCATCATACAGTTGTGCTGCTAATTATGTGCCTAATAAAAGCCTTTGAAATACAAGAAAAGTATTTTTGGCAGCTTGTACTAAACCTTATTATTATTATTATTGTTATTATTATTATTAATATTATTACAGTAATATTCATGGTCCCAACTGATACTTTTTATTTCTCCGCCACAGTCCTAACATTTGTGATTTTTAAATGTCTTATAACTACCATCTGGACAGTTGGCCCATTATTTCCATTCATGACTGAAATATTGACCCATTTTCTTCGACTTCACCAACTCAGAGTTGCAGGGGGGCCGATACACCATGCACAAGTTCCAAATCTAACATGGGGGTACTAAAATATATATCATCCTGAGCGGTAATATGTTGTTAAGTGCTAATTTGCTTAAACCCGGAGGAGTCATAGTTTATGAGCCCATACGTCTCAATTTAATCTCAAGATGGCTGAAGCAGTAAAACTATGGAAATGATAACCTAAAAAACACCCCTCTAAAATGTTCATAGTTATCACATTTAAAAAACAATAATAACGAGTCATTATTCATTAAATGTACATTACAATTTACATTTAAGAGTGAGTCTTTCAAGGCACCAAAACTTTGATATGTAAAGTTTTTGTAACAGAGCAAAAGTGTTTTATGCCTTTATGATCTTGTCTAAATATAAAAATACTTCTCATATATTTTCTTTCCTGTCTAGTATTCCTGGCATCAAATTACAACACCATAAAAAGGCTTTTCATTTAAATTATTAACAACTAATGACTTTACAGTAATTTGAACTGGAACATCTGATGGGCCGTTTCTGGCCCTTGTGCCACAGGTTTGAAACACCTTGCCTGAGGGAAAGTTCAGACGTTATTAGAAAGACAAGATGAGATTTTTGTCACCTCTCTGAGAACTACTGCGTCATTATTAATTAATCCATCGCTCCCTTTGTAACCCATCATTCACCCCAAGCAGGTTTTGAATTTCAACCCTTTCACAAACAGGCAAGCAGAGGCCTTTATATCCTCCCTCAGCTGAACTGCATTCAGGTATTAATGTTAGAGAGGATGTGGCTTTTTGTTTGTTTTAGGTTTGTGTCAGATTGATGACCTGTCGTGGGCGTGAATATCATCTCTTTCCCTGGTCTGGGTAAGAACAGGATGTGGAAATGGATAAATGCATTAAATGTTTGATATGTCACAAATGTATAATGCCACAACATAAAGTGGAAAGAAAGACGCTACAGTATTCTGAAATACTTTGCAAACTTGCTGTTGTGCACATAGCTGAAATCACCTCGACAGCACTGGCGCAGTGTCTACAGTGCCGTACCCCTTTGATTGTATGCCTCGCCTCAAACGGCAGGGCAGCTCGGCCGTTAAACTCCTGAAAAAAATCAAATGATTAATGCATAAAGTTCAGTTCAATTCATTTTTAATTATATAACACCAAATCACAACAACAGTCGCCTCAAAGTGCTTTATATTGTAAGGTAGAGACCCTATAATAACACAGAGAAAACCCCCAACAATCAAGCGACCCCCCTATGGACAAGCACTTGGCAACAGTGGGAAGGAAAAACTCCCTTTTAACAGGAAGAAACCTCCGGCAGAAGCAGGCAGCCATCTGCTGTGATCAGTTGGGAGTTTAAGTGCGGAAGACGGGACAAAATTAAATATAAAGTGGTGTGTGAGCACATAGTGTTTCGTAAAGTAACACAAGTCTGTGTGTGTTCAGCATTTCCAGTGTTTATCTTGAACTATGGGTTTTTTGACAATAACTGTAATATTGCAAACATCAAGTATTGCTGTCATATGAATAATTACTTGTAAATATCATACTGTAAGTAACCGTGTCTTTGTACAGTGAAGGTTACAGACTCTCCTTCTACCCCCTACATTCGTATTTTAAATGTAAATATTTTGCACTAAACACAAAACAGATATTTTATTCCCTTTCCATTTATGTGGTTGCTGTGAATTCTTTGGACCAAGATAATCTTTTCACTAAACACTCCAGAGATGGCCGAGCTTGTTATACCAGTTCTGAGCAAAAGACTACCAAACACGTTTGACAAAGGGCCAGGGACTGAAACAAAATTACAAGGAGCAGCAGTACCAGTTTCCTTACACAAAGGCGAGGAAGGCATGGTCACGAGTCGCTGCTGTACTTCAGGGAAAAGCACATTACAGAATGTGGTAGAGCACATCAGCACACTCTGAGGAGGAGGGAGGTGGAAAGGAGGAAGAAGGAAGGAGTAAACAGGAGAAGGATATGGTGAAGCAGGTGAGGGTGGAGTTAAGAAAACACAGAAGGCTGAACGAAGACGAGTAGAGAGCAGCACATTGATCCCCTGAGCCTGACAAATCACCTGAGAACAACAAAACAATGAAGCTCTGAACAGCGCAGCTGAGCCCGGACTCATTCAGCTGGGAAGATGTATGAGAAGTGCCTGACCGCAATAACAGGATTTCACTTTTGATTATTTCTCGTTTGTTAAGAGTAAACTGCAGGTGGTGAGGTAAGGCTTTGACCCCTATCTCTCTTCTATCTGTTTTGTTGACTTGTCCTTGTGGCAGCATGTAGAAAGAGTGAGCTGATTAATGCACGCTATGTTAACTTTATAAAAGCGGCTGCAGTGTGGTTGGAGCCTTTTAGTGATTTTTATGACATAATGTATTATTTTTAGTCTGGGTGAATGAGCCGGTGCTGTTTTGCCAATCATATTTGGCCTTTGGGTGTGTAGTGCATCACTGGAACTAATGTGATGAAAAAATGCAGGTAAACAGGTTTGGAGCTCTTGGCTGTGACGTAAACGCATGAGCATGAAGTTGAGCTTCTCTGAATTTAGACATAGATCATTAGGACTGCTTTGTTAGGCTTTTCTGATACACATCTTTGATTAAAGTAGTCCAAAACCCTCCATGACAAAAATAAAGGTGTCAGACTTTAACTCTGATGGGCTGTTTATATTTATAACTAGTTTGTAGCAGGAGGAAAATGCTCTGTATACCTCACAGATAGCAATACAACATTTGACGTTTCTGGTCTCAGTTACCTGTTTGCTCAGACGCCTCCTCGTACTGATTACCTGTAAGAGTCACATTACTATTAACAGATTCTGTTCCAGGAACAACAGGCCTGTCAGGCAATACATTTTAATTTGACTACTTCATCCATAACAAAGAATTCAATGGTTTTCCTACTGAGAAAATATCCGGACAACTTTTAAGTGTATAAAAGCGCTAAAACCTCCTCAGTATGAAGTCTGGTTGTGTGAGCTTCTTGCATCTCTTCATCTCTTTTTCTTTTCTTTTAAATATGTGACAGGATGTCTTCAGCATCAGCTGCATACTCTCAGTGCAAAACTGGAGACACTATCTGTGGTAAGTTTCGTGGCTACTTCTGCTCACTAAACAGGTCTGACCATTTATGGGGCTTGACGAGCCTAACCCTTGTTAGAGCGACGTCTTCTGTCTTCGTCTGAAGATAGAAGATAAACTCTGCTCGTCAGCTCAGCAAAAATATTAGCATAGACTGCATAACCATATGTGCTACTTTAAGTACTTTGACAGTAAAGACGGACGTTTCCTTGTGTACATTCCCTGTTTGCAGAGATCCGAGTGTACGAACAGGAGGTGATCGTCGTGCCCGTCTTCCTGCTTGCCAGCTTTCTGGTAACTCTGGTCTTCATTTTACTGCTGCGCTTCTGCCCAGAGAAGGTCGATCGTATCCGTCCAAAGTCAAAGATCACTACCAGGAGGATACTGCATGGCATTGATGGTAAGAACACAAACAAGAATGAAGTCGACTGTTGTTGTGGTTTGGCGCTGCGTAAATAAAATTGAACTGAATTGAATGTTTTTTTGTCATATTGATATTTTAAGTCAAATTTGTGGCCTGTATTTGCTTGTTCATGAAACATTATATAAATTTAATCTAAATGAACAAAAATAATATAATATTAATAATTCTGAGCTTTTGTGTCCTTTTAATTTTGCTCACTGCTGTGAGACGTGCAAATTTTAATTGTTTTTCTGAAACTGTTTCATTTATTTAACACTTATAAGCAAACATGAACATTTCATAAATGGTATGTAACACATTGTAATGTTGTGTTAGGCAGATGTCACTTCAGGTGAAGGAGTTTACAAATACTGTGCATTAATAAGTACTGAAAGTATCCTTATACAAGCAACTACTACAATTTTATGTGTTCAAAACCACATGCATGTTGCTGCTTCTCAACTTTTTTATGAATATTAAATAACTTGAAATATAGTGTCTAAATTACCCTGTTTATGGTCTCATTTACTCCCTGTGTTTTCATACAAGCCTCTATTAAACTTTTCTTTTCTATCACTGATCGTATTTCTTCTCTCTGCAGCTCCATCAGGTATTAATGTTCTGGAGCATGAAAGCATTGCTTTGGACATGCCCAATTCCTACTCCACCTTCCATCCTCCGCACACCTACCTCAATAAAGCATTTTCCCATTCTGTGGAGACACTCCCTCAACAACCCAGCCCCCCGCCACAGGAGACTTTCAAGCCCACTTTCACTCTCCCGCCGCAGCCCAGAGAGCTGCCCCGCCAGAGGCTCCCCGAATCCTTCAACCTGGTCACGCCTCTCTCTGGCACCTTCTCCCTGCGCACAGACTCCTCCGTGTCCCTCTACAGGGCCCGTATGGAAAACAGGAATGTGGTACTGCGGGTGCTAAATGGTGAGATTTTGACCGTTTGTCTGTGACTTTTGCACATCTCATTTGGTTTTCAGTGCAAGATTCAGCAATTACTTTTTCTCTCGTTGGCAGACTCGGCTAATGCCACAGAAAGGCACAACTTCCTGGGCTTTGCTTCTTTCCTGGCCCAGCTCGGACCACATCCATTCCTGCCTGAGCTCCTAGGTGTGGTGTCACTGCGAGCTCCTCTGGTTACAGTTGTGGAAGAACTGGAAAACAGAGACCTGCTCAGCTTCTTGTGGAGATGCAGAGAGGTAGGGAGATGCATTTTTAATGAGCTTCAAAGATGCAGCATGTGCTACATTGATTCTCCTTCAAGCAACCAATCAAAGTTAAAGTATGATAAAATATAAATGTAAATCTCCAAATCGAGATGTAAAAGAAGACTTATTTCGATGTATTTGTGACTGCTTTTCCAGGACAATGTGGATCCTCCATGTGAGATGACAGAGAGAAGAATATTTATCATGGCAAACCAGGTGGCCAGCGCACTGGTTAGTATGCAAATATACAGTATTTTCTTTTAACTATTCACCTACCATATCTTTATTTCATTGTGTTTATTCACTTGAAACTTAAACACAAAGAATTTATAATATTCTTTTTTCACCCACAACATTAGAAAAAGCTGCTTTTATTTGTTACCGCCTCTTATTGGCTCTTTTTTAATGCTCGAGGGCAGTCTTTGAATATTTACAGGAGCTGCACATGCTCGTCTGGTTAATCTTGACTTCCCTGTCGTGTTGCCCGATCAGACTTTCCTTCACAGTAAAGATCTTCTCCATGGAAACATCCGTGCCCGTAGTGTACTGATCAGTAAGCAGTTCACAGCCAAGCTTTGGGGCCTGCATGGAGTCTATACACGAAAGAACCAAGGAGCCACGCAGAAGGAGGATCCGAGCATGAAGAAATGGCAGGCACCAGAGGTGCTAGCCAAGAGGCCTGCCAGTGAGAAAAGCGATGTGTGAGTTCTTCTTAGATCTCATTTGTGCCTAATTTTATGTGTCATGTGTATAAAAGATGTCTTGGTGCTTTGTTTACCATAATATCCTCTGATAGAGATGTTGCTACATGAAATGTATAGTCTATAAACTTGTCATTTTGATCCTGGAAGGAAGATTGTAACATCAGTTGCTTTTGTCTGTCCCTCTCTAGCTGGTCCTTTGGTATCTTATTATATGAAATGACAACTTTGGGTAAGTTCAATTCTTACTTTTTAGAATATACTCGTAACTTTAAAAAGTATTTTTTTTTAATACATCTTTCTAGAGTTGAATAATAGAATAATAATAGGTTGATGGCCTCATATTTGACTCTAGAATACTTTGGTATACAGAGGACTTTACGGTTAACTCAGTGACTGCAATAGGAAAAAAAGTGTTTTCACATATATACGCTATGGTGTGTGGACTAATTTCTCTTGCGTTTGTCCAGGTGAAGCTCCGTTTGCAGAGATCCCGGCTAATGAGCTTCTGCAGTTTCATCAGCGAGGAAAGAATCTTAAAAAACCATCTAACTGCTCCAACGCACTGTGAGTGTCCACTGCATACTCCAGAAACGCCAAACATAAAGCGCTACACTTCCTCTCGTTAATCACTGCAAAAGTAAGATAAATATCTTCATCTTTTCTTTGCACAGGTACACGATCATTAAAGGTTGCTGCCAGTGGAAGGACCAAGAAAGACCCATTCTGGCTGAAGTGAGCAAGAAGCTGGTTTCAGGGGAGAAGGCGGCCTCTGACAAGGTCATCAAGGGACCTGGGACAGTTAACATTGAGCAGTATCTTCAAGAAGCTGGATACGGCGAAGCCAACAGCTACACTGTTTTCTGATTGTAGTTATCCTCAGCAAAAGCACTTTTACAAAACAAAAAAATGACGTTCAGATGCAATAGAATAGCTCGAAACTCTGGGTATGATCACTCTGGGGATTGAAATTGCTCCTTTTTCCTTCTTTCAACAGTTAACGTTGGGAAACATTGGGGGTTTTTTTTCCTTCAAATTTCATTCTGTGTCTTGCCTTTACCAATATCTCTAATGTTCAGTTGGAGAAATAAAACCTCCGACTCGACATTTGGACCCGTAAACCTGACCGACGTACAGCTTCAACCTGAACCTGTGCTAAATACTGTCCACACATGATGGTTTGCAAGTTTTGTTTGAAGATGCCAATTCTATGTTCTAATATATATATATATATATTTGCCACATTTTTTCATGATTTCGTATCAGACATAAGTGTGGAAATGAAGGACATACCAATGTAATTTTGCCATTATTTCCATTATAAATTATGTTTACTGATTAAGTTCAGTTTATGTGAACATTAAAATCTGTTTACATTAACTCAATGTGAATAAAATAAAGATGACCTTATTTTTCATGCGGCTCTCATTGAGTGGAGATAAAAACAAAACAAAAACACACAAAGCTCCAGTAACAGGTACTTTTTATTGGTAGTACTGCATACACGCACAGAGAGCGCTTCCAGTCGTTGAAAGAGCAAACCATGAGGAAAACCTATTTTCAGGTAGTTAGGTTGATTAAAGCCACTAAAACTACAGTATCCATGAAAAAATAATTCTGATTGTAGTATAAAATGGAAAAGATACAAAACTAAACTTTCAATAACTGTTTTAATAACCTAATTAAAAAAGCCCAGGCTTTCTGAGTGTCCTTTCTGTGATATGATTGGAGCCTGGATGGAACATCTATGGCAAACTATAAGCGTAACTACAAAAAGAACGGAAATATCAACGTAATGGACTGTTGCTAATCACGTCGCTAAAGTTAAAGCACCGATTGAAATACAGCAAGAAGGCAAGGTTCTTTTTTTGCACCCAAGTGGTGAACTGTCCTAGCACCGATGTCGCTATGCTGCCTGATTTGCACAGTTTCTCCTTCCACGCGTAAAAACGCCTCTACTCACAGTGACAGAGAAAAACAAAATAAAAACACTACTGACGTGTATACTTGACTTCTCACGAACCACTCACACATATGCATTCATGTCTTCTGCACATTCAGTGTCCTGAAAGTAAACTCTCCATCTTCTTGTCTCCACAAGACCGATGGAGCTTCTTCATTAATCCCAAAGTTCTCAGTCTTTTTTTCTTTTAAGAGTCCAAGTGTTGATTTCAGTGAGAAGTTGGCTATGACAACACAATCCTGGAGTCCTTCTGGAACGCTGGCAGCATTACTCACGCAGGCTGTTGATGGAGGCACAGATCTTGAGAGCGGGACCCAGCTTGATGTTCATGGTGGAGATGAGATGGTCCTCACGCAAAAGCAGCAGCGCCTGCCCGTCTATTTCCTGAGACTGAAACTGGGCAGCCAGCTCCTCACAACCTGATCGACCAGGAGACTCCGTTAATGCAGGAGACAATAAAGAGAAACAACATGTGACGAGTGAACTGTAATCAGATGGACCACCAACCTTGAAGTGAGGAGATAAACCTGTAGACTTCATCCACACTCCACTGGGAAGGAGTCGAAGACAGGAAGCCAGCCCCCTCTAGTGGAAGGCTTCCAGGAGCTGAGCTGTCAGACTGAAGAGCGCTGTGCTCGGCTCTTGAGCAGGAGCGGGAAGAACTCGGGGACAGTGACGGAGAATCGTCTTCTTCGCCGTCGCTGGATACTTCATCTGAACGACTGGACTCTGAGTTAAACTGCACCCAAAACAGCAGAGATTAAGCTACAATCAGCAGCATTTTTATACTATTATTATGTTGTAGGACAAAAAAAATACTAAAGGATTTCCCAAAACAGCTGTGAATGTTAGTTTACAAACATAATGGCCTTTTCTCTTTTTTTTCTTTTTTAAGACTTTGTTAACAACAGAAAACACACATGAGACATCCTTTAAAACCTACAGGTCTTACCTTGACAGGTAGATGCTTAGTTGATATTTTATTAGAGGTGATATTAGAACCGCTCCTGCGAGTGGAACCCCTACGCCTAGCAGTGCTCTCTGTGGGTGCTGGATTTGGTGCCAGCCCTGCAGCCGTTCTCCCTCTGCTGGATTTGTAGTGCTGGCTGCAGCTTACATTATACCTGCAAAATGAAAAGCACAGTCAGCACTAAGAGAGAAATTCTCGTTTGTTTGCCTCCCCTAAGTAAATTTCCAATATTGCTTATCTAAAAAGGGGGTCAAACTTAGTTTCATTAAATGTGAAACTGGTAAAATAAAAATCACATTAAGGATCAGATGTCTTCAGTACACATATCTTGCTTAGTCTTCTCAAATAAAGCCTTTAACCAATTAATAGCAAATTGACAAACATATTGTTTAGCCATCATTCTGTCAAGAAAAATATTTTCTGATAAAAGTAGGCCACTGTGGGGCCAACTCACAACAGCCCGAGTATGAAAGCTACTGCTTGAATTTAAAAAAAAAAAAAAAAAAAAAAGCAGCTTCCTGATGTTAAAGCAGAATATTTTTGTTCTTACACAGCATTTCTCACAAGCCTGAACATGAAACAGCTTTATCTGTGCCATACTGCCAAATTGGAAACTGCATTCAAAGCACCATCAATTTGAGATTTAGCTCAAAAAACATTTCAACGATGTACATCACTTTCTACTGCACTAACTTTCTCAAGCTTTTGTTCTCTGGCTCTGTATCTCTGCAGCTGTGTAGATTCAAAATTACAATGCTAATTACAGGATTTTAAAACGACAGAGACCGTCTCTGACAAAGGGCTACGTGAGCCTGTATTTACTCTAGATAAAGAAGTACTTCCACCTCCTTTGAATCTGTCTACTTTCATCATTTGCTTTAATCTGTCGTGCCACCCTGTTAGCTAGCGTGTTAGCTTCAAACTTCATTGTAAGTGGGTAAATCATCTTATTTTAGCCCTTAGACAAGGCCCGCAGATCACAGCTTCAACTAGGCAGGCCAGAACTTAGTAAGAAACTTGCTCTCTTTTTAAAGCATTTTTCAAGCAAATAAAGGCAAAAATACCAAAAACATAATTCAAACTCACAAAAACATGTATCTCTGTTTTTATGCCAAGAATTAATGAGCAAAACAAGGATCGAGCTCCTGAGTTTCAGACATGGAGAAACATTCAGCTCTCGCCCAAAAGAGCACCAGATGTGACAGCTACATCTACTGCTCCGCTTTCTCTTGTGCGGTTCCCGTCACCAGCAGCAAGTTGCAGGCGAGTTGTTTCTTTGCTTTGAATTTTACTCTTCAGAGCTTGCATGTTCTAACCAAATACTGCAGTCAGTGGCTTAAACTGCAAAGGCTTTAGCTGTTTTCCTAATAAGATATGAATGCCTGTCCTTTGAACCTCTGAGCTTTTATGGCTAATTAAGAAGGAACAAAACAACACATAATGTGAAAGCTGACACAGAAACGAAACTGTACCTTTTGGCGCAAGTATTAGTACAGAACCTCTTTGATCCTCTGAACTGGCTGGCTGGAGCAAGGTTTCCACAGTATTCACACTTCAACACTGAGCAGGGAAAGAAAAGACTTTACACTACTGACCATAAACACAGCTTAAAGGTACCATGCTTAATGAATAATAAACCACCACTTACATGGAGGTCCGTTTTCTGTGCAGCCAACCAGGGCAAAATCTCTGTCTTTGGGAAGCCGAGCAACCTGTCACATCAAGATAGTAAGACACTCTGTTTTTTTTCCCCCTCACATGGTAACCTTCACATTTATTATCTGACTCTGTGCGTGTGTTATCACACTTACAGGGAAGGGCTCAGCTCCCTCCTGAATCACAAAGCCCTCGATAACATGAGTGAGAACTTGTGGTTTGACGACAGCCTGGGGAACAGGTGCTCTGTCTTTGTCCCCGTGCCCTACTCTTGACAATGGGAGAGGCAAAGAAAGCGTGGGAGGAGATGAGAAGGCAGCTTCTGAAGGAGGAGCTGGTGAGTCATGAAAAAGAAAAAATAATGAGCTTACAGTGAGAATTTTGAAGACGTTCTACAAACGTTTTATGCATGAATTGTAGGAGACAAGCTGACGTACCCGAGTCCTTTGTAGGTGCAGGAGATAAAGGAGGAGCCGAGTCTTTCATGGGTGCTGAGTCTGAAGATTCTGTCATCTCATTCAGGCCATCACAGTCATATTTCCTCTTGAGAGAGCCAAGAGGAGCTTTTGTCTAACAGCATGTGGGGGGAAAAAAAGCCCTGTTACAATCCGTTGTACAAAGACGTCTCTCCCTACACCTAACCAAAGCAGTAAATCCTTTGATCTTACCATAGTACTGTTGCTGGAGGCTGTGCCAACATTTCCACCAGATGGACTTTCCTGGGCTGTGCTATTTCGTGCCTGTGCAAGGGCCACAGCTTGCGCATTTCCTGCTAAGCCCTGCCTGGCTCCCACGAGCTGGACAGGGATGTGAGGAGGGTTGTGACCTGCAGCAGTGGACTGATTATTGCTAGGTGGAGCTGGTAGAATGGGCGGTGGGTGTCGAGGGGGCAGCTGCAACGGTAAACGGTGTCCCTGAGCTGTCTTGGGCTGTATTGGAACAGGACCTTTGTCTACATTAGTGCTGGACTGTTGCAGGGGTTGCACCACCAGAGTTTGAGTGTTAACATTCGGCTTTGGTGCCACTGAGCCAATAGGGTAGCCCTGGGTGGAGGTAGGAACATTTGATGTGGGTACTAGGATCACCGGTGCAGCAGAGGGGGTCAGGAGGAGTTGGGAGAGAGGGAGTCCTGGAGAGGAAGTGGATGAAGGAGCTACAGAAGAAGCAGGAGTTACAGTCATGGCAGCCTGATTTCCAGTCTTTACAGTCAGTGGATTTGTGGCAGACTGTTGTGTAAAGCTGCTCTTGGCAATTTGTTGTTGCTGTTGTGGTTGCACTTGTTGCTGCTGAACTGTCTGTGGGAAACTCTGTTGTTGTTGCTGCTGTTGACCAAGAGGAAAGCCAGAAGCATCTTTCCTTTCTGGAAGCTCAGATTTAACAGCAACTGCTTTGGTTGTGGAAGCACAGTGTAAGGCAAGGTTCTGCACCTGAGAGATGAAGAAAGTAGCAGTGTGTGATCAAATTTAAATAGTTCTTCCTTCACAACCATTTCTTCAACATTACATGACTAGAGCGTTGGGTAAAAGCACACAAACCTGATCATTGTCAGACTGGGTGCTAGCACCGGTAGAAGCAACTTCGTGCTGTTGCTGCTGCTGGGGCTGAGTTTGAGCAACTGCTGCAACAGTAGCAGTTGCTGGACCACCAGGCATGAAGATGAGCTGAGAACGGTTGACCTATGTGGGAAACAGCAGAGATGGTCAACCTTTATTTCTCTTAATGACTGCATGGAAGATTTAATGATTTGCCTGCGTTTTCTCTGGATTGTCTGTCAGTGTGATTTTTACACAAAAGTTTCCAACCGTTCTTACTGTATCATAACAATTTGTTACATAGATTAATTCAAAATATATGCATTTAATAGATTAAACATAGATATTGTGGATAATCATTTTTAACCCACTCTAAGATACATCTGTCCAGTTCCTGCTGAGTTTCCACCCAGCAGCACTGACTGGTTGATAGCAGTTTTGGTTGCAGAGGTGGCCGGACCATGAGGACGAGGACTGGACATAGTCCCTCCCGCAGAGGTGGTGCTTAGATTGACCTGGAAGGCACAGAAATATTTATATTTTAACTCAAACTTTAAGAGAGCCAAGGCAGAGGTGTTTTGAACATGTACAGACGATTGATAGTGTATATATTGGACAAAGAATACTGAATATAGAGCTGCTAGGTAAGAAGAATATAGGAAAATCAGAGAGAAGGTTCATGGATGTAGTGAAGGAGGACATGCAGATTGTTGGTGTTACAAAAGTGGGAGCAAGGGATAAAGTGTGATGAACACAAATGATCCGTTGTGGCAACCCCTAAAGGGAGCAGCTGAAAGAAGATTCAAATCTTTCTAATTATCTGTAAGATATAATTAAATAATAATTTACAAAAACTTACAGTGGTGGGCACTTGGGAGATGCTGTTACTTGGAGTATTGGACTGGCGACTAGCAGCAAGTGTGGCCTGTTTTAAAGAGACATGAAAAGGTTTGATTGGGACATGTCTGTTTGTTTTTGAGTCTTTTTCTTGTTGTTGTGCATGTACATTCTTGTCATACCTGTTGCACAGCAGCTAAGTTGTGGAACTGAGCACTATTTGCGATCTGCTGCTGCAGCATGAGCTGCTGGAAGTACTGAGCAGCATTAGGCTGTCTTTGCAGAGCTTGCAGAGCCTAAAAAACATACACATACATACATACTTATTTGGCTAAGACCAATTCAAAAGTTTGTTTTTCATTTTTAATTTAAATGGTACTGTTATTGTGACATGTAAGGCATTCATTTTGTCAACATTTGGACACAATCACTCACCTGTACAGCCTGTCTCTCATACAGAGACATGCGGGCTATCTGTGGTGTATGAGAATTGCCACCTGTCTGAGAATTTCCATTGTTGGTGCCTGTATTTTGGTCTTCACCTGCATCCATGTTTGCTGCTCAAAACGAAAAGGCCAATCATCAGAAGTAGCTGTGTCAACAGTTTTAACTATAAACGATCTATATCCAGTTTTTGCTACTTCTCACTGTGGGCACAGAGAGAAATAAAGAAAATAATAATTAATAGGCGACAAATGAAATGATTAGTCATTAAATATAAACAAAGGCGGATTATTAAACGTCCTTTGTTGGACTGCATCCTCAAAGTTTACAATTGATTATTTATGTTTTTAAAGTGCAGCAGATTATTCTCTCTCTTGTGGGCATATCAGGAGTCTTTACTATCGTGGCAAGCAGGAGCATTGTGGTATTTTCTACAGCAGGCCTGTTGTCAAGATGATAGATGGGTAGGAAAGAAAGACCAACATGGAGGAAAAGTTGAAAACAGCAAAGGAAGCTAGCTATCCAGCGATGGCTAACTACAAAGGATTACACAGGTTTAACGATCTCTCGACACTAGTACAATGTACCATAGTTAAAAAAATGCATTCTGTGTGCAGCAAAACTCCAAATGCAGAAATAGAAAATGAAAGTAGATGAGTCGTTTGTTTGACGCAAACACCTAACTAAAAACATAAACAGAGGCTAACTAATTAGCAGTGCTAGCTGTTTTCTGCAGAGAGAAAGCAAGCAGCTAGCTGACTATTACTGCTGCTACATGTCAGAGCTTAATGCCTTTCGGTGTCCGTTTGTGTCTACCTCTTCTTGGCTTTCCGTCCTTTTCACAGTTAAATTGAGTTATTTTTCGGATGTTGGTTGTAGCTGCCAACAACGACAGGGCTTTCTAGGTTTTTTGCCTCCAACAAAACCCCGCCCCTCACAAAGCACTTCTTTTCCCCTTCTTCTTCGTCTTCTTTTTTGGATACTGTGGAAGACTGTAAACCGCTGTTAACAGACGGACGGAGCCACCTACCGTTTCAGTGTGTAAACTGCATCGAAATCTATTTGTGTACTTTGGCAAACAAACCGGGATTTGTGCAATTAGTTTTTTATATAATATTTCAAAAAAAAAAAACATACAGCGAGCTAACTTTTGTAATGATCATAAGTACTTTTGATAACTGCATAAAAAGGCGCCTAGCCTAAATCTTCACAATGTTCCCAGAAACACTGTCAGTACAGTAAAAACATACCTGGATAGAAACACACAATGAAATATTATCAGTCATGGATTGGCCTCCCCAGAGCCTGGACCTCAATTTTACTGAAGGAGTGCGGGATCATTTTGACAACGGAACAAAAATTAGCCAACATCTAGAGAAGAGCTTTGAATGTCTTCAAGAAGCCTGGAGGACTATTCCTGAAGGCTACTTAAAAATTACAAGAAAGCTGCTAAAAGATGTGCGTTCAAGAATAAACACTGGTCATGTCTGAGCCTCTTTCTCCATGTTAATTAACAGCAGTTTATCACTATAAGCGCTTAATTGCACCTAATTTAAGACAAGGTTTATGACTATTCTAGTTTATGAATGCAGTTGTTTATATAATCCATTATTTCTAATAAAACCAAATTTATTCCATCAAATCCTAAAAGATGAGTGCACACAGGTTTATGGAGTTATCACAGCATAAACTAGTTTTATAATTTATTTTTAATAGAATCAGAAAAAAACAAAGGTTTGTGACTTGTGTCAATTTTTAGCCAAACATAACATTAGAGCATATGAACCCTCAGACCAGTGAACTAAGCAAAGAAAATTCAGTGTTAACACAAAAGTGAAAAAGACCAAATATCAGTGCTCACAGTGAATACAAGTAGCATAACTCAATGATAATTAACAGAAAAATAACGTTCACATCCTGTTCAAAAAAAGCCTGGTTCAGTCCTTAGCAGCACTGATGTTTAGGTTTATGTAAAAATATTACAAATCCCATTAATGTCAAGTTTAAAAGTGTAACATTTTTACAACTAGAGTACTGAAAATGAAGTACCCTCATTGCTGCCGTATGCATCTCCTATTGCAGCCTGGACATGAGACTATAGTAGTAAGGTGGGTATATGTAGCACTGTTTCTGCGCTTTGGGTCAATTTCACCACATCAAGAAGCAGGTCAGTGTTTAAGCACTATAATGTTCATTATTAAACTGTTTTGTGATTATTAAAATGTAAATATTCCTTTATGATATTTGATTATTTTATGAAAAAGCACAAAGACAATTTCTGAATAAGTATAAATAGCAGAATTCAGATATAATTGCCTTCAAATTCTCATCACTACAGGCAACATTTAAATGAAAAAAGATACATTAAGTGAATTTAATTTTGAATTTTAGTTGGATGCTTTGCTCCTCGACACAAATTTTGTTGGTATTGCGTCAGCACCCTTGACCTTTCGGACAAAAATTAAACCATGGAGCTCAGATTTCAGTCAAGCAGCCGACCTTCTGACTGGGATCTTAGCGCTGAGCTTCTCTGCAACATGGGAGAAAGGACGACGCCCAGCTAAAAATCAAATTAAGTTCAACTTTGGTTTGTTTGCACTGATTTCTAAATGCGTGGTAAGGCTGTAAGTACAGTACCTGTACTTAAACATTTACATTCACATGTTACAAATCTGACTTTTTAACCTAAACATAAACTGTTTAAACTGCACACGCATTTATTTGTATGCCAGTAAACCTGTAAGCAAGCTCAACCCAAATAAACACAGAGGGGTGTACTATGAAGCCAGATTAACGGGTTAGCGAGGTATCACTCTCTTTTTAGCATCTTAACTTATGTCAAACACGTAAACTGGTCCTGCGCAGACTTTTGGTTTATAATCGAACTGAAGTGCAACATTTTCACTGATTGTCTTATTTACAGTAAGCTTTAGCTGCAATACAGATTCTCTGCTGTAGGAATGTCATTTATACAGACATATAAAACCTGTTGAGACGCTTCTAAAACAGCAGTCCAGATTCTAACTGGAATATTCATTTTTTTTTTAATAAATGTTTTTATTTTTGGTCCTAATCTGCTAGAATTCCACCTACTGGAACAAAAGTTTAGAACTGCAACACCAAGAATTCTGAATCAATAAAAGTAATTTATCTTAGAAGTGATGACAAACTGAAGTAAAGCTTTCTTTAGGCTGTGGGAGTGTGTTAAAGTTTAAGAGCTGTGATTTGTCACGTTAGAAATCAACAGCAGAGGTGAAATAAATATTTATGAAGTAAACTATTTATTTACAGACAGGTGTCCTTGTAATGATCGTGACCTCACAAGATTAACAATTTTCTGCAGCATTACTCTCGTTTCCTTTGCAGCTCCAGTGTTGCATGTTATTTATAGATCTGTATCACCTGCTCCTGGAATTGTCTCTAATTGGATTAGACGGAGCTCAAATGATCGATTTTGTAAAGTCAAAGAGTTAAATGACACATCTAAAACTGCACAGAGCATGAAGCAGAAAGCCCGAGTTAATGAAGAAAACTGATAACCACCATTGTACCCCTTATCTCTTATCGGGGCTTCTAGGTTTTATCAAGCCAGCTAACACAACCCCCCCCCCCCCAAAAAAAAAAAAAATTATATTGAATTTGCTTCGTAGTACACCCCTCTGCTCATGACAAACCAACAACATTTGAGAAAAAAAAAAAAAATCATTCGTTTAGCAGAAAAGAGCTGTACACAATGTGGCATTTAGCTAACGCAAGATAGAAATTCTTCAAATTCTCCCTTTTCTGCCAAATTTTCACAGAAGAGTCTTTATTGTGAAATAGCTTTCTTGGAGGAATCACTCATTTGTCTGACATCAAACAATTGTTTGAAATGTACGGGGTAAAAAGTGTGGACAGGATCGTCAGCCCTATGAGTAACATGCCCTCCTGTGTGACAGGGAGATGAAAGGCTTATTGCCCTAGGCACAAGTCTGGAATAAACACAGAATTAACAGGTACTGACGTAATTCAGTCACAAACCCCCCCCCAAGAAAACAGACTTGTGTCTACAAGCAGCCTGATAAGCTGTAACCGATTAAACTGCATCACACGGTGAAGATTTTAGTCCCAACATACTAAGGTCACATAGGCAGCAAGTGGTCATCTCTCTCCTCTGGCTCCTCCTGTAAATTGTCTGTAGCCACTCCCCTGTAAGCTGGCGATTCCTCTCGCTTGCGCGACCGGCACACAAAGTCACATCCATCCTGTAATGACAGTGAAGAAAAAAACAAAAACAATTATTTATTTTTATTTCATCAGAGTCTGACCTTTCACTGACGCTGTTCATCAATTAGATTTAGCTTACCGCTGCCAGGTTTCCAAACTCCACCCAAAAAGCATAATTGGGGAATTGCTCCACCCCTTTAGCTCCAACAATCACCCGCTGGTAGAGGAAACCTCCAACAAGGTAAACAGCCAGAAGAGAGAAACCACTGAAACGTGAGAGGTTATGATTATTGATCGTCTGTAATATTACACGCTCTCACATTTATTGAATTAACAGATGGCTTTACATACATGATGAGAATAATGGAGCCAGTGCTAAGCTTGGACTCAATTACTGGACACACTGAACTGGTGTCCAACTCAAACAGGTAGAAACAGTCTTCCTCCTTTTCCCTGTCCTCCAGAATCCCCTCCAGCGTACCCTGGGAGAGAGAGTGAGACACAGGTGTATACAAAGTGTCTTTGTGCAAGTCACTATACATGCAACATGTGTATAACATGTTTTTATTTCAATAATTCTATTGTTTAATGCAAATAGGCTCATTCTGTGTTCCACTGTATTAAACGTCTTCATCACTCTACTGTAAATATCCTTGCTGGGTTTCAGGTGTCTGGAAAGCCTTGAGCGTCATGGAAACATTAGTCAGAGAGCCCTCACAGATCAAATTTCATTTTCACAGACCTGACGCAACATGCCACCATCGCTGCTTTTCCTTTTATTTCTAAATGCTCAGTTTTTTTCCTCAAACTCAAATCTGCTCAGCTAGAAGCTTTGCACATTTCATTTACCGCTTTTACATTCCTGTCGCAAGAGATCATAATGATGGCTTTCCTTTCTTCCTTATTGCAGTGTGAATCATATTTTTCACCATTTTTGTAGATCAGCATCACCCAGTCACCTGAAAGGACACATTTGATAAGATTTAGATTCACACTCCTCAGAGTTTGCCTCAGGCTATGATGCAATTATGAATTATTTATTCAATTTCCAATACAGTTAAGATTCATGCACATGCCCTTTCGGTCTGAACAAATAAGAGAATGTTTTTCAGATTTTGCAGTCTTACTTCCTCCAATGGCCTGTGTATTCGTGTATTTGCCAATCACTGTTGGCTTCTGCGTGTTCTTCTCCACTTGAATAAGCCCAGCATTGCGAACACCCCCTGCATCCCCACATAGCTGGAACACATACGTGTAGCTCTCGTTTGAAGCCTTGTCCTCAGCTGTAAAGCTGTCAAAAGAGAACAAATCCCAGAAGAAAAATAAAATTAAGATGGCCCATAAAGATTCTTCCTTTAACATAAGATTATATTATTAAACATGCTCCCAGTGACTACTGGGAACACAACAGGGATTCCAAAAACATCTCATCTCCTAACCAGCACTGAATACTCTGGTACACAAGTGACTCATTCCTTACTTCTTTCCTACGAGCGGCTCTAGTCGCTCCAGAACTTTCCGCTGTAATGGACTTTCAGATATCAGTGTGCAGTCTTTGGTGCTCTTCACACTATACACCCCACTCACACAGAGGACCAGCTGAAATGCCACGATCCACACGAGGAAAGAGATTCCTCTGCAGCTACTGAACACCTGGAACAGATGTTAGATGATAAAGAAAAAGACAATCAAAACTGGCAATTCTCAAATGTGATTGCTTGCTATTTATTTCATGTTAGTAGGATTACGTTTATTGTGAGACCATACAAACTGTCTAATGCAAGACTGTTTCATACCATTTACATTACAGTAATGTAAACGGTGGCATTTTTGAAATACTTGCGGTCAACCATACAAAGCGACAGACAGTGCAAAAGAGGTGAAGAAGAGAGCAGAGGCAGGGTGGAGTCAGTGGAGATGAGTGTCAGGGGTAATTTGTAACTGTAGGATAGGAGCAAGATTGAACAGGAAGGTTTACAAGCTTATAGTGAGATGGTAAAGGAGACAGTGGGTCTAAAATAGCAGGCGGACAGGAGGTAGCAGAGCTGAAGATGCTAAGATCTTCAGTCAGTGTGATCAGGAGGGACAGGATTAGAAATGAGTACATCCGAGGGACGGCGGAGGTTGAGGTGTCTAGAAACAAAGTTTGAGAGGCAAGGTTGTGATGCTCAGAGGAGGGATTTGGGATTCATATGGAGCTGCCAGGCAGGAGAAAAGAGGAAGATAACAGGGTAGATTCATCCATGTCGTGAAGGAGGACATGCATGTGACAGAAGATAAAGTTAGCTTAAGCTGAAGGCAGATGTGCTGTGGCGACCCCTAAAGGGTGCAGCCAAATAAGAAGCAGAAACAACTGCAGTGTGGTAGCTATCCCTTTAAGAGCTGAAACGAGCTATTGGGTAATGTCATAGTCATATGACAGAAAAGTAGAGAGCAATGATTTTGGTAACACAGTCACTTTTATGCCACAACCAAAAAAATAAAACTATATATTTTAAATTATTTAAGTCAATACATTTACTCATTTAATTTGAATATTCATCATCTGTTATATTCAGCTGAATTCCTTTGGGTTTCAAGACTGCTAGCTAGAAAAAAGAAATCTAAATATTTAGTTAAAGCAGCACTTTTTTTGATAATCGTCTGACATTTCAAAACACAATGAACCCGTTATGTTAGTTTAATGTGTACATTAAAATAAATCTGTGGTAGTTCTCATGCTTTTGACACCTTGTTACAAGTTGCAGGTTTTTGCATTAACACAAAGTACCTCAGTTATCAGGTACTTACATTTAATGCATCAATCCACAAACTGTTTGGGTTTTTTTTACACCACAGTTCATACATATTGGTAAAACAAGGGAATACTCAAAACCTCACTGGTTAAACTTTGAATATGAAGCACCTTTCACATGCTTCCTGAACAACGAGAGGGGAATAAAGAGACGCCCACTTTCCTATTCATTTAAAATGGGGGGGAAATTTTTAAAGACATAAAACATAGCACTAAACTAAAAGACAATAACGATATAGGAAATTCAGTTGTGAAAGGAGATGTCTGCACATCTTTCCTGAAAAGAAAGTATGCATCCAAAATGTCTGCTTCTATTTGCACGAGGCAATAAGTTTTACTGATGAGGAAACAGTCCGTTTATGATTTCTCTGACAAAGATGCTACTTTGGCCTGGATTGCACACCTACCTTCATGATTTCCGTCACTGCGAGTCAGCGGGGAAATCTTCTTTGTGAGAAATCTAACAGTTTATCATACAAGCTGACAGTTTAAACAGTTGCACTGAGCTTCCTCACGCTAACGTCGCTTCCTGGTTGACTCAATTAGCAACTAGCCGACTCTTTAGATATGCGCATAAAACAAAGTTCATCTGCGCGGAGTCTGTTTTATATTATTATTTTTAATCAACGTTTTTTTCCCTTTTACTTCTGCCCTGAAGAGATAACACGCTTCCCCTCCAAATGTGACAAATGCAACCCAAGAGGCTAACAGGCTACAGATAGCGGTGAAGGAGTGCGGAAGTGAAACCAAACAGAGAAACACACGCGCATGTGACAGTCCAAATGAAACTTGGCCAATGAGCGGCGGCTGAGGCCACGCACACCCGCGTCAGCTGACAGGGGAGCTATAGGCAAGCGTCACAGAAAGGTTGATTCAGTCACAGCGTCACCATTCATGGTATTTCTATGTCAGACAAAAAAATAAATACATACATGCATGCAATAATAAATAAAATAAATAAATACGTAAGTAAATAAATAAGACAAACAACAAAACAAAAAATAACAAATAAATAATAAATACAATAAAATAAATACATATCTAATAAATAAAATTAAAATAAAATAAGTACAAGTAATTAAGTAAAGAAATACACAAATAAATAATAAATAAAACTAAAATAAATACAATGAAATAAAATAAATAAGTAAGTAAGCAAATGAATAAATAATTGATGCGGTTAAATATAAAAATGATGCTCTTGTTTGTATAATATGAAATTTTGTGTGCTCTGCAAAACAGAATTAAACTGTTATTCAAAAAATGTATCTAACTAAAATCGGTTAATTGTAAATATAATTAATAACTGATATAAATAACATATTCTCTTTATAACTACATGGTGGAAATTCTTGTTTGTTCAAACAATGTCACATGTAACATTGTTTTCCATGATTTAGATCTAAAACCATACTTTGGTAAAGAAATCATAATTAAAGAACAAAGTCATAATACATAATACTGTCTTGTGCTGCATTTACTTGACAATCTAATAAGATGAATTGATTAAAATCAACACTGTTATAATTAAAATGAGCTAAAAATTTTAGACCAAGTGTAAAAAATAATTTCAGTTAAGTGGAAAAAAGGCAAGAAACTAAAAAAGTAATGTAAATGATAATGTGATATCTAAAATAATCTAAAAATGTAGAGGCAAATAAATGCAGTTGAATTCATTTGTATTTATACAGCGCCAAATCACAACAACCATTCCCTCAAGGTGCTTAAATGTCCTCATAATTTTAGTATTTAGTCAGGTGGTGAAAGTGTTCACTGTGACTCAGACTCTACATGATTGCCAGTCAGCTGCCCACAATAAGTATTTTAATTTGTGTGGTATTAACTTCCCTATCATAATCATTAAAAAGACAAAAACACTGAAATGAATCGAAATTAAGAAAACATTTCCGAACAATAAAAATTAGACTTAAAAGCAATTCTGCTCTAGAAATAAACTGAAATGAACTGAAACAGAAAGGCAAAATGAAAGAGAAAATCAAACCTATTTAGAGCATTACTGTAAGACTGTAAAATATATGTGTCACACCTACAAGTAGAAGAAAGATTGCTTCATTGGTGCTGATGTATACAAGTGCCAGCTATCTTTTCAAAATATCGTATAAAAGTCTTAAGTTGGGGGAACAAATGTAGCCTTTTAAAAAAATAAAATAAAATAAACAGGAATCACAATATTGCCATGGATGCAGTAGTGTTATGATAGAAATCTATAAAGAATACTGAAACTTGTTTGCTAACTATGAATCACTAACACTAAAAACAAAACTGAAATAAACAAAACAAATTAACTTGATTGAAAGCAAAGATTGTGTTGTGACAGCACCCAGTGCACATTTCACCTTCTTGGCTGGAAAACAAAACTACCTTCTGGGAAATGAGCACGCATAGATGGAATTAAAACAACTTTGTCTTTCTAAAAAGAGTGTTATGGACATAGTGCATAATATCATACCTGATGAATATTGCACTGAAGTTGGATGAAGATATCAGTTCCTCGCCTGCAAAATTTTGGTTATTACAGACATCGAAATCTGCTGTTGGAAATCAGACATCCAAATATTTATAGTTCAAGCAAGCCATCATTCTGTGTTAGCCTGAGCTACATTCCTGAGAATTCATATTCAGAGACATATGTCAGATATCCATCCATCCATCCATTTTCTTCCGCTTATCCGGGGCCGGGTCACGGGGGCAGCAGTCCAAGTAGAGAAGCCCAGACCTCCCTCTCCGCAGCCACCTCCTCCAGCTTGTCCGGGGGAACACCAAGGCGTTCCCAGGCCAGCCGAGAGATATAATCTCTCCAGCGGGGCCTCCTCCCAGTGGGACATGCCCAGAAAACCTCACCCAGGAGGCGCCCAGGACGCATCCTTGTCAGATACCCGAACCACCTCAACTGGCTCCTTTCGATGTGGAGGAGCAGCGGCTCTACTCTGAGCCCCTCCCGAATGGCCGAACTTCTCACCCTATCTCTAAGGGAGGAGTCAGCCACCCTTCGGAGGAAGCCCATTTCCGCCATTTGTATTCGCGATCTTGTTCTTTCTGTCACTACCCACAGCTCGTGACCATAGGTGAGGGTAGGGACGTAGATCGACCGGTAAATTGAGAGCTTCGCTTTTACTTTCGCTTTCAGCTCTCTCTTCACCACAACAGACCGCTACCCAAAGCCCCCTTGATGTGAAAGGGCAGTCCTGGCAAAGTCCAGCACTCCCTGGGAATGAGTCCAAATCATTACTTGCAATGCAGCCGAAGCTCTAACTGCAGTTATACAGGAACCAAATGGCTCGTAGCAATGGGCCAGATACCCCATACTGCAGAAGAGCAGTCCAGTGACAATGGCGGTGAGCCTGACTACATCTAGCTGGTATCTCTCAACCTCAGGCAGCCAGGTCCTGCTAATCAAATGCCCTTGATTAATTGATAATCAGCAAGTGTGAGCACCTCTATAAAGCAGAGGTTTTGTCAATTTACAGGTCTTAAAATCCATTCTATTGTGAGGATATTATTAACAAGTGGAAAA
The DNA here is from genome assembly GCF_001858045.2 of Oreochromis niloticus. NCBI lineage: Eukaryota > Metazoa > Chordata > Actinopteri > Cichliformes > Cichlidae > Oreochromis > Oreochromis niloticus. The sequence continues at coordinate 22,904,669 of NC_031976.2, read as the reverse complement.
CATTCAAGACAGGTGCTATATTCTTTGGAGTGGACATCATGCAACAGACACTTCAGAGAAACTGCAGCTGAGACTGGACAGGCCTCAGTTAGCACATTCAATGTTAAAGTTCATGATGGTACATTTAGAAAAAGACTGGGTCAACAAGGTTAAAAGGGTTAACAGGAATGATTTATTCTCCCAATAATGAACATGGCTGCATTGTAACAGTGAACAAACTAAAAAAACAAAAAAAAAAACAAAACTATCATAAAACTATCATAAAACCTCACACCACCTGTCAACCACAGTGGTTGAGCGGTGATGATTTGGGTTTATTTTGCAGCCATAGAACCTGAGCACCTTGCAGTCACTGAGTTGACCACTGAGTTGACCAGGAACTCCTTTGTATGCCAAAGCATTCTTGAGTCAAGAACAAGGGCATCTGCTCAAAAGCTTAATCTTGCCCAGAATTGGGTCATACAACAAAGCATGATCCCAGATCTGAAAAAGAAATGAATCAAGGTGTTGCAATGGTCCAGTCCATAGATCTGTCTGACCTTAATAGAGTTGTGCATAAAGAAATACCTGCAAACCTCAATGAACTGAAGCACCATTGTAAAGTTGTGGCAAAATTCCTGTACAACTAAATGAGAGACTGATAAAGTCATACAATACAAACAATTACTTTAAGTTATTTACACTAAAGGTGCTTCTACAAGCGACTGAATCATGGGGTGTAGTTTCTCACAAACTGCTTTTGCATTTTGTTAAATAAAGATGGGGGAATATGTCACATGTTGCTGTTAATGTCAGGTTGTATTTAGAGAATGTGAGAACATGCTAAGGAACAGGTAATTTTTAATATGTTGGGATAAGTAAAACCTTAGAGCTGAAAGAGAGTGGACTTTCACTTTCACACAGAATGTTTACTTGTGGATGACTGGTAGACCAACAACACAGATTTCCATTACAAGAGTCATGGCATAACTGAGGTTACTGAAATATGATCATTACTCAGTGTTTTGAAAGGCAGATTAACCCCCACAATACTCAAGCATAAACTAAACAATGGCCTCTAAAGTTACCGTGAACTTGAGTCAACACTTCTTTGAAACACTCTATAACCAAAACATAATATTTATCGCGAGAGTATGACTTATTAGAGAGCTGGTTTGTCAACATGGCATGCATTAGTTCAAGTTTATTTAGTACCAGTGGTCGAGTATGTACTTGCTCAGCTTTCGTTAAATGTGATAAATATATATAAAATATTTATATATATATTTATCTTGATCACTGTTTCACTTCCCTCAGTATTTTTAGATTATTCTCTACTCTTCCTGCAGTATTGGTTAGATTTTAGTTACCTTTCACACAATATATCACCTAATGGACTTGCATCTAAATTAAGGTCAAGGGCGTATTGGTTGTTTTATGAATACGTTTCCACTTTCATAAAAATCACTACTTCTCTTAGAGTATTGGTCAGATTTTAGTGACATGAGATTAATGCATCTCGGATGTGACTGTTTTTGAGGGTCTTTGAGTTTTCAGTGGATTTTAATCCTCATTAGCTTGTGCCATACAGCCAATCCCCAACAAGGAATCCTATAATTTGCTTTCTGTACTTGTCACATTATAGTAACCTTTGAATAGTGATGGACCATGAGCTGGATGAGCTATAACTCGACTGATAGTTGAGTTATAGCCGTGCCATGTCATAGACTGTGACATGTGCTTCTTATCAACATGAATCCCATTACAGGACAGCCTTTAAACTGTGGAGATTTTTTTTTATCAGAGTGTATTAAACAATGTGCCATTATTTTCAACACTGATTACAAACACAAACTCGAAATGACAAGGTTATAGATCACTAGTCTTTCCATTCAGGTGTTTTGCCTTAAAGAACTCTGTCTTACTATTTGGTTTGTTCATTCTCTGTTGTATCAGCCACTCTGAACTACTGATAGAAGGCAGGACGAATCCATGCCTTCATGTTGTTTACAGCATGTTGAATGTCACAGCAGAAATTGAGAGTCGTCAGACTAGGAAACATTTTTCCAAGCTTATGTTGTCCCATTTTGGGGAGGTTGTGTGAATTCAGATTCCCTTTCTTAGCTGACAGGAGTGGCACTCGGTGTGGTCTTCTGCCATTTTAGTCCATCTGCTTTAAGGGTTGTGTATTCCTCTTGAGCTTTCCTTTAACATTAAGTGGTTATTTGAGTTACTGTTGTCCCTAGCTGTCTGACCATTCTCCTCTGACACCAATATTTTCACCCAGAGAAGTGTCACTCTCTGGAATTTTTTCTCTTTTTGAGACCATTCTCTGTAAACTCTAAAGATGTTTGTGTGAGAAAATCCCAGTAGACCAGCAGCTTTTGAAACATTCAGACCAGCCTGTCTGGTCCTAATAACCATCCAACATTCAAAGTCACTTAAATCACCCATCTTCCTCATTCTGATGCTCGGTTTGAACTTCAGGTTGTCAGCATTTCTACATGCCTAAATGCAATGAATTCCTGTAGTCCGCTGGAGAGGAGCTGAGCAGGCATGCCTAATGTAACAGGTAGTGCACAAATCTGAAAGTGATAAAATCTTCTCAAACGACAGAGTGCTGAACAAGCCATTTAAACAAGGTGTGGCCATGTATATAAAGTCATTTGACAGATTATAAAGTAAATGGATCTCCTTCTTGTTATAAAGTAAATGGGAAAGGTAAAGGTAAAGAAACACCTTTCAGTAAAATGCAGTAAAGTTGACTCATGGGGTGTAGTTACATCATCAGTTGGACCTAACAGCCTTCTTGGAAGTCGGATTTGTTGCAGAGAAGTTAGCCAGGTGTGTGTGTCTGTCTGGCAGAAAGTATTTTACCAAATTACTTTTTAAAAAACGTGGTGTTGTGCAAATTCGCTTAGCAAGTGCGTAAAATCTGAGCGCAGTTGCAACAAAGTTGTGAAACAAGGCAGTGTGACAGTAATCATGTGGGTTTCTATTTAACCATGCTAATGAGAGTGAGTCACAGCATTTCAGAGCTTTCATGTCAGGCTTTCTCAGTAGTTGATAAACATAGTAAAGTTGTCATTGTTATACAAATCACTCACATATCACCCCTCCCTTAGTTTCTCCCTCTGTGATTGCTTCATCTCGCTCGCTCTCTTTTTAAATCATAAGGAACAGTTGGTGTTTCTCCTTCCCCTCCCTCTCTCTGTACAGCCTCTCCAGGGAACGCAGGCAAGTTTTACTAGGCCTCTGTTTGCTTTGCTCCAAAAAAGTTTGTATTTTCAAACCTACTTTCTTCCTCCCCTCCCCTCCCCCACTCTCCTTCAGCGCCTTTACCTGGCTGTATGTGTCCGTGTGTGTTGCGCAGACACACCCGACTACCTCATATCAACCAATCACTGATCCAAGAGAGGCGCTCCAAGGAGGTGTGCTTCCTGTACTTCGTGTGAGACAGGAATGGTGCAGGAGTGCGCAGAGAGTTGTGTATTGTGTGATTTGTTTTGCTTTTTTTTTTTTTTCTCGGGGGTCCACAGAGGCGATCTCGTCGGCGGAACAAGGGAGTGAATCCGTGGACGCACTCGGTTCGAGTTTTGCTTGATTTATGAGAGGTCTCTCTGTTCAGCGACTGCGAGGACAAGACAGAGAAAAAGGAGGGCAAAGATAAGTGTCAATCTGTTGAGACTTGTTTGGGAATTTGAGCGAAGACGGGAGGTGGGGGAGAGGCAGCAAAGCAATTTTAGGCGTAAACATTAACTTTTCACCAGAGGAAAAGCCAAAGGAGATTTAAAGCTGAATTTATTTATTCTTTAAAAAAGGAGGACTTTATCTTGGGTCAGTCTGATAATATGAACACAAGGAGGGAATTTTTGTGTTGTGCAATCCCATGTTTTTGAGCTGAGCTGAGCTGAGCTGGGCTGGGGAGGAGGAGGAGACCAGATCTTCACCGGATACAACATTCAGGTGAGTTGTTTATTTTATTATTATTATTATTTTAGATGGATTAAAAAATACCACGCTGCAAATTGCTTCTGCTTAGAAGACATATTTAGATCTGGTTAAACTGCGAGATGTGGTTTGTATGCTACATGCCGTGCCTATGTGTCACTGGGCCTTGCTTTCTCAAAGGCTGCGTTTGGTATGCTGTTCTTTGCAGGTCTCTAATGCATTCTTAAAACGCTGTAAAAGGGTCTCACTTTCTTCCACTGACTTGCCTCTCGATTTTCTGTTGTTAAAAAAACGATCTCGTCTTGTCTTGATTTTTGTTGAAAGTGCAAAACGTGTTAAAAATGCAGTCAGAAAACGCACAGATTATTGTCCAAGTTATAACATTTTAGAGGTTGTGGCTCTCCACATGATTGATATGCCACTAATATTCATTGACATTTTTATTAAGCTTTATATTTTACTTAATTTGGTCAATATTGTAGTCATCTATCTGACATATTGGCTTGAATCTTAATGTAATGCAATTTCGAGACTGACACTGACTGCTCTTTTCTAGGTTCTCCAATAACTATGGTACTATGGGGACCAAAAGGCCCAGTTGGACCCTCTTTGACACTTTAACAAACACAAGCAGGTCTGACCACAAGCTTCAGCCAGGTGGAAAAATCCCCCTGGATCCAAGTCCCAGACTGGCAATGGCTGATCGGTTTAAGCGAGAGCTAGAAAGGAGGGCAAAGAAAGGTGACACATTTCCCAGAATGAAAAAAGGTCTTACAAGTCCTGATAGAAGATTGATGCCCGGTACTGAGATGGATGAAGAAAGAGGGGAAAGGAGGTGGAATGACAGGCCCCCCAAAAAAGCAGAGACCGATGTCTGGGACCAAGAAAGACAGAGGACATTCCAGGTTGAGAAGGAAAGATATGAGGTTAGAGGCAGAGGAAAGGAAGAGGGGAAACCCACTGGAAGAAGATACATAGAAGATGAGAAGTTACGCCAGAGGGGACGATATCAGGAGTTGTCTGATATTAGGTTTCAAGACAGCAGAAGAGAGGTGGATGATTCTTGGGATAGAAGAGAAAGACAGAGAGAAAAGCCCAGGCCTGACATGCACGAGAGGGAGGTAAGAATGGGTTCCCCACACAGAAGAAAGGACAGAGAGAACTATGCAGATAGAAAGGAGAATGAGAATGCAAGAAGAAGAGAGAAAAGGAGAGACATCAGGAGTGAAGGTGATGATGATGAAAGAGGGACAAGGAGAGAAAGAGGGAGGGACAGAGAGAGGGAGGAGCTGATAATTCAATACAGCAGAAGTGAGGGGGACAACATGGGCAAAATGGCAAATGACAGAGATCGAGAAATGCAGCGATATAGAGACAGAAACAGAGACAAAGAAAGAAGGAAAGAAACTGACAGGCAGGGGAGGGAAGGTGGGAGAGACTTAAGGGAAGACAGATGGGATAGAAGAGAGTATGAGTCTGAGAGAGACCGGAAAAGGAAGGAAAAAGAAGCTGGTACTAGAATGGTTGATACTACAGGCAGAAGCAGTCGATTACCAAATGAGTGGGCTCCCAGTCCGCCAGCACGAACTCACAGCAGTGGAGAGTGGAGCAGTGATCCTGATAGTGAGAAGAGACACAGAAGAAACAGGGACAGGTATGACGAGCGGGAATCAAGGAGAGACAGCAGTTTTGAAAAGAAAAGAGAGAGAGAAACATGGAGGGATCAAGACAGAACTGCTGACAAAAGTCAAAGGGAAGTAAGAAATGAGAGACACGAGAGCGATAAAGGAGAAAAGACTGGCAGTGTGCCAGAGCTGAGAAGGATGTGGTTAGAGCCACAGAGGGGCAAGAATAGCACAGACAAATTTGAAGACAGCAAGAGGCACACAGGGCGGAAAGAGCTAAGGGGAGAAGGAGACATGAGTATGGACTCACAGACAGAGAGAGGAAGAGATGGGCGACCAGTAAAAGAGGAACCAGATTGTGAAAGAAGGCAGGGGGGGAGAAATGAGTGCAGGGAAGACGCACAGAGGCAACAGGAGGGAGTCAGTGCAGATGAGGAGAATGTGGGGGAAATCAGGAGAGGGAAGAGAGGGAAGGAACATCTGTCTGACAGTGATGCAGGGGTAGAGGAAAGCTGGCAAAGGGATGAACAAGGAGACAATGTCATAGATGACAGAGACGATGAGAATGGGTGTAATTACTGGCCACCCTCTGAGAGTGAAGGAGGAAGTGAGGTAGGGTGGAAGAAAGAGAGAGACGACATGCCGTCCACAGAGGATGGCTTCGTGACCGTGTCAAGTGGAGAGGAGAACAGTGAAGAAGGGTTTAGGGACTGTCAGGAATTCCAGGAAGGTGGAACCCAGGCACCTGCTGGCTTCCAGGGATTTGTGGGAGATCAGAAGAGGGAGGAAGAACGGACAATGGGGGAGGTGGAAACAGCTGACGGGGAGGATCAGGGGGAGGAGAAGCAGCCAAAGTACCTCTTCTGTGTGGTTGGGCAAACTCTTCCCCGATCAAAACCCAGCAATATTTTGCCATTGCAGGTTGATCAGATCGGAGGAGTGGAAAGAAGCGACCCGAATTTAGAAACTCACCATGAGTTGGTTGATGACATCACTCAGCAGCCTCAGAATGACTCGCTTCGGAGATTATGTAGGAATGATGAGCACCCAATGATAAACAACCGGGACACAGGAAGTGAGCATAAAGTTCAGAGGGAGGAGAGGCTGTCCACGGAAGAAGCAACTGAAAGCAATATCCACTCCATAGCACCTTCAGAGGTTCATAACTTAAAATATGGAAAGGAAATGAGAAGCAAAGGGAAGCAGTCGTATTCTGAAATGGGAAGAAAGGACTCAAAAACTGACAGACTTCTCAAGGAATGGAGAGAGAAAAATAAAGGGCCAACAGACAAGAAAGAAATGCAAAGTCCAATTTCTCAATCAGAGAGAGATCAACTTCAGCCCATCTTTGATCGGATAAACACTACAGGAATGAGTCCAGAGGAGGTGGAAGCTCTTCGGATCAGACTGAGTGGGGCATGGAGCGTGTCTGAGGAGCCCAAGCGGCATTCCCAAGCCCCCCACCTTAAATGGGCTAAAAATGTGGTCCGTGAGATCCTGGGACATTCAGAGGAAGAACCAAGCACAGAGGCCCAGGAAGAACAACCAGCTGCCAACCAGACTGAGACCAGCAATGCTAAGCCACAAGAGGAAGTTGCAGAAGAAACAAGGGAGGTGCCTGCGATTAAGCTGAGAATGGAAGATGATGACTTAGAGCCAGAGCTGGAAGAGCTGTTCGATGCGAGAGGTATGGGGCAGAGCCAAGCCCACATGCATGCTGACCAATTCACGGCTATGCATGTTGTAACGCATACACACACTCATGCTGACACGGCACTAAAATCAGAAAAGAAGGAAGATTGCAGCATGGACAAAACAACTTTAGAGTCTTCTGGTGAAGTTCAGTTAGGAAAGTCAGACATAAAGGTGACAGTCAGTGAAACTGAAGACGAGTTTAATTTGAAAGAAAGCGAAAAAGAAGAACTCAGAGAGAAGGAAGCGGAGATGTATTTAAGTGCGAACAACACCCTTTACAAGCCTAACAGCTGCCCTATTCTTTATCATGACTGTGAGTCTGAGCTCCTGTGCCCCTCTAGTGAGGGTGAGAGCCAGGGGGTGGACTATGGAAGGGATGAAAGTGAAGAAGAAAGACAAGGAAAGGAGCCCGAGGACAGGGCTAATGCAGTGGAGGTGATAGTACCAGAACTGACTGAGGTGAATAGCGTAGAGGCAGGGGTGGAGGCAGAGGGGAAAGTAGGGAATCTGGAGAGCTCCTACAGTTCTCGGAAACCGGGTTCCAAAGTGCCATCTCGAAGAAAGGGAGTCCGTAAAACAACTCAAAGAAGAAATGTAGACGTGGAAGAAGATGAAGGTGTTGGAAGGGATCGCAGAACCAGAGTATTTTATGCAACAGGTAAAGAAAGAAGGTTGAGGATGGAAACATTGTGGCTGTCTTCTCAGTTCAGTCCTAATGTTTCCAGGAAAGCTCCATTATTACCTCACCTCCCTCCTTTTTACTCATTTTTTTTTTTAACAAAAAAAAAAACTTTTCCTCTTTCAAATCAAATGGCAACGCATGAAATTTTAATCATTTAATCAATGACATTTCAAGATAGACTGACCTCAGAGGAAACTAGATTAAACAGTCTCAGGATTTACTCATGCACCAAATAATGCTTCACGACTGTGTTTGTTTATTTATTTTTTAAAAGGAATTTTAGTTACAGTCATCCTGTCATTTCCTCTTACTTGAAGCCTTAGTGTATTTTTGCTCCGTTTTTAATTTAATTTAATTTTTTAAAATCAGTCACGGGGACCTCAGATCATAGGCAGACATCAGTGAACATTATCATTACCCCGATCTGAGCACAAAACGCTACCTTCAGTGGAAACTGCGTCAGCGTTGAGTATACAGGTAGTGGGAGGAGATAAGAGTAGGTGGAGACGGACAAACTCCTGCCCCGGGAAAGCCCAGAGCAGGAGTTAAAAAGTCAGAGTTGAGCACATTCTGAGGCAAAAGACACAAGAACTAAGCTTTGAACACTAATCTCTTCAGTTATTTATCAAGTTTACTAAATTAACCAGCTTATTTATTTAAATTATTGCCTATTTAAATACAGCTATGTTGCTGTACAATGTGTCAACAAATGGATACTTCTATATTGCAGATGATGAGGATGAGCGGAGCAAAAGCTTGGGAGAAGTGGGGCTGAGGTGAGAATAACTGTCACATATACTGTGTGTGTGTGTGTGTGTGTGTGTGTGTGTGTGTGTGTGTGTGTGTGTGTGTGTGTGTGTAGATGCACATATATATGCACATTTTTAAAAACATTTGATTTGATGTACCTGATATTAAGAACAGTCTTGTCTTAGCTGTGTTGCTTTAGTTTGGGAGTGCTTAACAAATTTATTAGACCACTTGTGTTTAAAACTAAAAAGGTTATATTGTTATTTATTAGGGCAAATAACACATTCTAACTGGCACTCTGAAATTCTCTGAGAAGTCAGAATAGCTATCAATTAATTAATATCAATTAAGTAATCAAGCATATATAATACGTTTTCTGTTCATGAATGTAATTAAATGACTGATTTGGCATCTCAAAGAATAATATGCTTTACTGTGCTGTTTGTTTTTCTGCTTTTGCGTAAAACGGTAAATTTGAACATTGGTGGATAGCGACAATAATTCGTTTTAGTATTAAAAATATCATTTTTAAGGGTTTGGATATTACAGAAGCATTAAAAAAGGATTTGGGCAAACGCTGTTAAATTGGGGCAGCTGTGGTGGTCTAATAAATTTGTTAAGTACTGTGCATTATTCAGTGAAAGGTCAGCCATAATGTAAATTAATAAAAGAGAAATGCCTATAATTTGCTCATTAATGCAAATAGGTCATGTCACATTTCTTATATTTAATTTTCTTTCCTGGTGCTGTAGGAGTATTTTTGGCACAATCGAAAGACAGAAAAGTAATTCAAGGTTTTACAGTGAGTATCTCTGTTCTACCTTTCTTTTTTGCTTCTTTACTTTTTAAAAGTAGTAGTATATACACTTTACATACAAGTCAAGCACATCAGCTCAGTTCTTATGATTTGTTGTTGCATGTGTCTTTATTTATGATTCACTGGAAGAAGGCAACAATTTGTCGGTAACAAAGTGACAGGTCGTACTCTGCTTTAATTGCAGTCGGGAAAAGCGTGATGCAACTTGAGTATTTCCCTCGAATGTGTGTGATTCACTGGCTTAGAACTGTAAAGGTCATAAACTTTGAGTGCTGTGTACTAGTGCTTTGTTACGTTTACAAATGATGATTTAAAAGATCTAAAATGGCAGTGGTCCTTTTGGCTAATTATATCTTGAAATGGATATTGGGAGAAATGGGGCAGTAATGTGTCTTTGGCTGCACTGTATATACTGGTATATTTGAAAGTCACGGGCATGTTTCTGCAAGCATTCATATTTTCTAACATGTTCGGAGGAAAAACAGCTGCTACTTCAACTTTCCCTCCACACACCTACTTGTTGGAATGCAAAGACAAATGTAAACAGCTCCTTATGGGTAGCGCTGTTCCTGTCTGGCCTGTTTTTCCTTTGCTCCTTTTAATTAAAAAAAATAAAAATCCCTACCTTCTTTTTGTCTCGTGCGCTCTTTATTTATTCGTCTCTCTTGCTGCCTCTCACCCAGATGCCGCACAGCTCTATCAGCAATACAGCGAGGCAGCCCAGAACTTTGAGATCCTGCGCCAGGCTCGCTCTGAATTCCTCTCTGTGAGTGAGGACCATACTTCGTCTCCTCTTCCCTCACCTCCTCCTGCCCGCAGAGCTCTTCCTCCCATACCCCCACAAACACATGCCCAGTCCTTTTCCCACACAGGCTCTGTCTCTATCCAAAGCTTGCCTCTCCCTGAACGCCCCAAGGGTGAACGTAGAGCTTCTTCCCCGCGTCTGTCAATCTCACAGTCATCCTCGCTGTGGCGAGATCTGCCGGGGGTCAGGAACAGTGCTGAGCTAGACGAGCTCACAGAGGACCAGAGGCGGCTACAGGAGGTAACTTTGACTTAATCGACATATGAAATGGTCGGCATTTGATTGCATAAAAATCCTCACAAATCATGTATTTTCCTTTAGACTTCACTGGAGCAGGAGTATTATGCAAGTAACTTTCCATCAGATGATTGATAGAAGTAATATTATTAGTCATTTTTTCATAGATGGTCTGTTTTCCTAGCAGTTGTTTGCATGACGGTTATCTGTGACTTTCCTTACAGACTTCCTGTTAAGCTTCTGAGCTTGATTTAATTGTAATTTGTTACATTTATGTGTCGTAAATGTTAAGGATCAGTGTAACAGTCTGTATTTGCAATTCTGGAAAAAAACTGGCAAAACATTTTTGCCTAATGGAAATTCAGACTCTTCCGGCTACTTAAATGCCGTATTTAAAATTTCTAGACTCATTTTATCTGTACAACTGTACAAATCCCTCCTGTGCTGAAGCAGAGTGACCTGTTTTCTTAAGATCTTTTCTTAAGGTTTTCTTAAGAAGTGCTCGGATTGCATTTTACATTGTCAGCTTTTTAAAAACTGTTTATAGGAAATCGTGTGACTTAGATGAATCCGCTTTTCATGATCATTGCATCACACTTATGCCCACTCAAACTGTCCAAATGATTCCTTGTCACATTCCAGACTAAACCTCCAGGTTATCTACGTTTTACTGGCAGATGTGCGTGTCTTGCCAGAATATTCAGTTGCATAAACATTTTTCCTTGTAAACTTTCAAAGACTTGTTGTGAAATTGTGGAACAAGTCTTTGAAATTTCCAAGCTTCTAGCAGACTGACAGCAGTGTGGTTATTAGCTGCAGTTTTTGTGCTGCTGACACATGCTTAACATTCTCACTTTTGCTTTTGGTTTCAAGGTGAGGTTTGAAGTTATTACCTCGGAAGCATCCTACTGCCGGAGTTTGGAAATTGTCGTTGACCACTTTGTCAAGTCTAAACAGCTGGGGGCGCAGTTGAGCACTCAGGACAAGAACTGGCTCTTCTCAAGGCTGGTTGATGTTCGTGCCATTAGCCACAGGTCAGAACTATAACTCGGCTATACATTTGCATTTACCTGAACTAGTTCTGCCTTTACATTTAGATACAGCTATGAGACTAAAGTCTGTCAGTTACTGCTGTTTGTTAGATTTAAGATTAAAGCACCTGCCATGAAATCTTGCACAGGTGTCACATAACTTCATAATTAAAATATGCTTTTGCTCAAAAACTTCTTATTGTAGTTAGTACACCATTATTATAATGAGTAATATATAGTGATAGTTTGACATGCATCTATCTTTCTGTGCCTATTTGTGCTTTGCAGGCACAGAGTTTGAAGCCTTTGGTTTTAAAAAATGCTGCTTTATGATTTTTAGTTTTCTGTCAAAACTGGAGGAGCGGGTGGAATCAGACGTCATGCACTTCACCGTCTGCGACATCATTTATCGGCAGTGTCCGCTCTTCAGAAAAGCCTATGTGCCCTACCTCACCAACCAGTCCTATCAGGATGCAACTTATCAGAGACTCATGTAAGCCACTGAATCATGCTGTGTGTTTCCTCTGTTTGGTTCTAATTTTTCTTGTATCTATTTATTATTTTTTTGTTTGTTTGTTTTTTTAAAAATTATGGTTAAAATTTCTCTTTTCTTTCTAGGAATGAGAATCCAAGGTTTAAAATGATCGTGGAGAAAATAGAGAAGAGTGCTGTTTGCCAGAGACTTCCTCTTCGCTCCTTCCTTGTGCTTCCCTTCCAAAGGATTACAAGACTTAAGTTGCTGGTCCAGGTGTGTATGAAAGCTCTCTGCAGCAGCTTTTAATTGACGTTTGGTCCTTTTTGCTATTTTCTCACCTGAACACGTTCATGCTGTTTCTGTCCAGAATATTGTCAAGAGAACAACACGCGGCACGGCGGAGGCAACGCAGGCCATCAAAGCTCTGAAACAACTGGAGAACGTACAGCGACACAATTTTTTTTTTTTTAAATTCACTGAATATTTACAAATAATAGCAAAATTACAGTTACTAAAAATAAGCTGAATATCTCAGACTACTTGTTGTGAAATCGGTGTTTTGTTTGTCACTCTTCTAGATTATTCAAGAAGGTAATGACAGCATCTCTCAAATGAAAAGCATCGAGTCTCTGGTCTCTCTCAGCGCTAAGGTGGACTTTGAGTGCAAGGTGGGTAACGACTGTCCAAATGTGTCCAGTATGCTTCCCAACAATCAAAACTACCAAATCTCTGGAGTTAATTTTTCCCCATTTAAATAGTAGTTTGACATTAACAATCATTAAAACGTAATATCTACTTTATCTTCCTCTTTTTTTCTTTGTGTGTTTTTCAATTGCAGACTCTTCCTTTGATTAGCCAGTCTCGGAGGATGGTTCGAGAAGGTCCTGTCACTCAACTGATGGATTTCTCTCTTAAGGAGACGGAGAGAAATGCTTATTTGCACCTCTTCAATGACTACTTGCTGCTTTCACTACCAAAGGAGTAAGAACAATCACGTTGTTTTGTGAATGAACAGTAATGCATCACCAGGCATTAAGCATCTCTCTCATTATCATTTGGTTCATCCTGTTATCCTCATATCTACTGTCTTATGTCATCACCTCTTCGATAATCAGATTTCCTTCCGCTGGCTCATTTCTTCTGTGATTTTTGCTGTTTGCAGAGGGGGAAGATTTACAGTAATTGATCACTGTCCAGTATCAGAGCTGCGAGTCGAGAACTGTCGTGTCAAACTTCACTCCCTACAGAAGAATCTGTTCCGGTTGTATATGGCACAAAAATCCCTGCTCCTCAGGACTGATGCACCGTAAGAGACTTGGATAGTAGCAGTAATGTCTGCAGTTTTTACCGCATCATAAAAGTTTGTATAAGACGCATCTTCTTTTAAATATTCTTCCAGGAGTGATAAGCTTCGTTGGATATCCGCCCTCTCCAGGCCCCATACTGAAGTAGATTTTTCTAGTGCACAAGGTAAAGTTTTCACCTTGGGTTAGATGTTGCAATTTGTTTAGTTCATAGTTAAATGCGAGTAAAAGCCTTCAAATCCCTTCATAGCAGTCAATAAACCCAACAATGTGTTAAAGATTCTTCTCCGGTTTATATCATCAATAACAATATGAATTTGTACATGACAGTAAATTACACATCCGGCTAAAGCAAAGCATTTGGATTTTAGCAAAAACAGGAACAAAAAATGTTTAAAATCAAATCATTTGTCTTTCACAGCAGTGGTGAGATTTAGAGTCTAGCATTCGAAAGAGAGGCCTGTAGATGCAAGGTTGTCTACAATCTTCTATTGACAAGTGCTGGACAAATGACCTAGTCTTAAAGGGAGAAAAGACTCTTGATTGCGGTCTGTAATGTGACGTTCCTGTACCTGATGCATTTTTTCTGGGTGCTCTGCTTTCCTCCCATAATCCAAAAGCACGCTTGTTGGATTAATTGGTGACTCTAACTAATGCTGAGGGTGTATCTACCTCTTGCCTAATGTCGGCCCACGCATAGTTGGATGGACTACTACAAAGGAAAACATTAAATTGGGCCCAAAATTTCCATTCATAACATTGTAGCATGATGATTTTTCTAAATACACATCAGTCCATTCAGTACTGGGGACAGCATCCTGCAGCATTCTGCAAACAACCTAAATATATAAGCAGTGGGAGAAACTTTAACACAATGGTGTGTTGACTTAATTTTTGATGAATTAGAGCTGTTCTGTTTAGGAACTTCCTTTAACTTTTATCCTTTCCATTTTTTCTCTTCCAGATTTCGAACAGATGCAGTGTATCCGAGCTTTTTTTGCTCAGCAGCCAGATGAGTTGTCCTTAGAAAAAGCTGATGTCATTCTGGTGCACCAGGAAAGCAGTGACAGTAAGATCATCTCATTACTTTCATTGTCATTCCCAACTAGAAATGCCTACAAGCATTTGAAGAAATCACTCATGTTGGATTCTATCCTTTTTTTTCCAGACTGGGTAGAAGGGACGAAGCTCTCTGATCGGCAACGTGGATGGGTGCCCAAATCCCATCTGGAAACCATAGCCAGCTCCAGAATCAAGAATCACAACCTGTCAGATGCTCTCAAACTGACAGCGGCCACAGCCACTGCCTGACCCGAGAGTGGACACTATAAAGGATCAAACTCAGTTATCTGATTCAGGAACTGCTGGATTAAAGATGATGGACATTCAGTGACATTTCTAGAGGACAATGCAGCAGCTCAAAATGCTATAAGACTGCATCTCAGTGTAGCAGTGGCTCTCGTTTGTTTCATGTGTTGGAACAATGTATTCATTTTACTGCATGAAGCAGCAAAGTGAACTGCTGAAGACTGCCAGAAAGGGGGTGTGGGTATTATGGTTTTTATCTGCTATGCACAGTACATTACAAATATTGTGTGTACATCAGTAGATTTGTGTTTTTAAAAAAATATATATTTTCTTATGGAAATTACTTTTTCCCAAGAAATATTATTTTTGGAATCTGTATTATGTTTTTTGTTGTAATATACGGTTTTTGAAAAATGGGCCCCTGCGTGCAGGAGAGAAATCATGAGATCTATCATGAGAAATCTGCGAGACAATTCCAAGACGTACAACAAGGTACATAGGTTACATGGGACACATTTCAGTAAACGCAGACTTCTGAAATAAAAAAATATTTGAACATTGTGTGTGACTTGACAGTGAATTGAGGCTGATTTCTAGCTGAACTTTTAAATTTTAAGCTGAACTACATCAGCAGACGGACACAGTGCCAGGATTCTGATTTTGGGTGGGCCACAGTACTTTAGGTTGGGCCTTGTAATTACATAAGTTAATGGTTTTAATACAACACCCATAATTTATTACAAGCAGGCACATGTGGGTGTACAAATTAAGGAAACGATACTCAATCTATCACTCATGTCTTTGTTGTAGACCAATGGGTTTCCCATTCACTTAAACACCGAGATCCTTATTGCAATGATTCTGTCGCATTCAAATGATTATAGCTGATAGACAAAGAGACTGCTGGGTGAGCTACACTGAGCAATATCACAGTGGAGAGAGAGAGAGCTCACAGTGCTACAGATTCATAAATTAATGTCAATAGAAACTGCTCGTTCTAAATGTTTTCCTACTTTTAATAGAAAATGTAGTTGCTACATTGAGTGACTTCATCCTTACTCTAACACAAATCCAGTTAACACCTGAATTATGCTTATGAGCTTTACCAGTTACCATTCGTTGCAGCCACAAACTGAAAGAATTTTCCTACTGCAATAAATGTGAAGGCCTGAATAAAAATGCAAGAAAAAAAACATATCAGTTAGTCACAGGTGATCTGTGATCAAAAGCACAGCTGAAATTGAATAAAACCCAAAGGAAGTGTTCTCTTTTTTTCATAGTTATAAACTTAATATTGTAACATTTTTCATCGTGTTTGTGTAAAGTATAATGTAGTGTTTAGACTCAATGTAAGCCTTTGTGAGCTGACTCCAATATATAATTCCTCTCACACACAAAACATCAGGGAAAAACAGCTTTTTTGAGGAAAGATACAAACCTAAGTGTAAAAGTTTTTGTGTGACATGTAGAGGTCCAACAATTTGGAGTGAAGGTCAAAGCACTACCAGCAAAGGCTACGAGCACGTTAACGTCTTTTTATGTCTTCAAACAAACTTTAATGCAACAGTTGCTGCTTAAATATGTTTGATTTTGAAACAAGTCAACTTTGATGAAGTGGCACTGTATCACAATTCAAATGCATAGTCAAAAAAATCTAAATTCAATAAACCTTCTCATGACATAGGTCACTATTACAGTCAGAGTTCACATTCTCTGATTTGATCATTTAAAGCTTGTCTCATGTCGTGTTTTGGAGGAGAGTGCTGCAGTGTTCTTGTTGGTTCCCAATAATGTGAGATAACACAAGCTGACGCTACTGTTATTTGTGGGTTAAGACTAGTTTATGGTGCTGCACCTAAACAAAGAGGATTTTGGGAATGTGGCCGACAGGGAAGCTATTGAGACACCATTATGTCCACTAAGAATTCAGTCTTCTCTGCAGAGAGGGTAAAGCCAACAGCTCAAACATAAACAAGAGTATAGCTCAATTTCCAGTTGCACCACATATATATATATTTTTTTTAACTGCAGGCAAGTTTCAACAAAAACCTACTCTATCTAGACTTGCCTGTAAAAGTTTGCCCTGCACCAGTGCAGCATAATGGTGGAACCTTGAATTACTTCACTTTATGTACACGCTTAAATTGCTGACCTGTTTTAACATGTTAACTGTTGATGATGTTTTGGAGCCACAGCAAGTGGCTGCACCTCTCTTTCTCTCCACGACAGGAAATTGTAAATTAGAACTCTAATAGGAATGCTAGGAATCCGAATATTTGTCCTCCGACAACAAATATTACGCAATTTTGTGTGCTGTGCTCCCATTAATAGACTCCTGCAATAAAACCGCTTGCACTTTAGAGTCTTGCATTTGCATAAAAACTGCCTTCTTAAAAATAAAGAAATATGTCTGTGTTATTTCAAGTGACGCAGTAATAGAGGAAATTAAATCTCAATTAACAAGTCTAGATGACGTTGAGTTCACCTGCAGTTTAATTATAAAATTATGAATTTGCAATGCGAAACTACAGTGAGCAGAGACATGCGGCTGGTCCCCTCCGAGTCCATATGTCAGCAGCATGTTGCCCTTTGTCTGTGATATTGAAGACAGTTGTCTTTTTGGTGTAAACTCCACAACACTTATTTGTTGGTAGATTTAAAAACATACTTTGGTAAAGAAATTGTGCTTAGAGAACATCGCTTATTTATTATTTTTCTCCGATCCCAGTTAAAAGATATGTCATTAATTTGTTGATTGTTTTAAGCCACCTTTTATTTTGGCATTTAAACAAACTGATCTCAGCTTATAATTTAAATCACTGTGACATCTAAAATTCATTAAGCCAACTGACCTATGGAAAAAAAACAACAATAAATTAAATAAAAATAAAAAAATCTAATCTATGTCTAAACCCAACGATACAAAGCACACAGGCACACACACAAACCAACAACAACAACAACAAAAACACCGATCCTAAGTCTCTTGTTTTCTCACACTATATTTAAATTCATCGTCATCTCCTGTTTTCTCCTCCTCCTCAGCAGCCGTGTTTTCGTGCTCTTTGCCGGGCAGCCGCTCACGCAGAAAAGCCTCTTGAACGTTCCTTCCTCCGGTTGTCTCCGGTTCCTTCTCGCACCACTCTTGGTAGGTGTTCACCACCGCCTCCGGGGAGCAGCCCACGAGGCTTGCCGTCTCGGAAACGCTCACGCCCATTTCTCTAGCCATGACAATCTGGCCCTTATCAAACTCGCTCACTTTGCACGAGTCCATTTTCCCCGCTTCCAGTACGCTCACAGCTCAGCTTACAGAGTCCCACACCTTCAGCTTCCAGTAAGGGTCTCAGGGTACAGACTCCAGCATCCCCCAGTGTCTACGTGAGCAAGCAGTCAGTCGGCGGGAATATCGCGCATGCTCTCTGTGGACTATCTATGTAAACCGGCTCTGAGATCCACTGCTTTTTCTTTTCTTTTTTAATTTTAATTTTCAAAGTTGCCAAAGGGAATAGTAATTACAGTAATTAATATAAATGTAGCGATACATGTACATGTACTGTATCTGTACAGATAAAAATAAAGGGCAGGGTGCGAGATTAAATTAAAAGCCACATATACAAGGAGTTGGGAAAACACAGGGAAGATATATTTGATCTCAGACGTCCAATTCAATGGGAGAATAAATGCACTATAAGTTAATATAATACTGTAGATAAAAAAAACAAAAAAACATATGCATTCACAGGAGTATGAGGAGCACCAAGGAAGCTTGCTCCCCCCCTTAATAAATAAATAAATAAATAAATAACCAGCTAGCACTAAGTAGACATTTTTCGAAGCAGTATCTCAAAATTTCTACATATCTCTTTCAAGTAAATAAAGTTTTATGGCTTTTGGATAGTTAAAAAAGCAAAAAACAAAAAAGCTTCCTTATTAATGAGCACTTTTTATCAGTGCAGTCATGTGCCAAATGGGTGTGCTATAAGTGTAGATCAGTAGGCATCCAATGGATTCTGCATTTTTAACCGTCAGTTAGTGTGCTTTAGTGCAAGCCTAAACTTTCCACTGCACATTTTATGGTGACACACCCACAGAGTAAGGAAATTGTCTGCTGATTAGATCTTTGCTATTTCCTGAATTACAAAACTCGACAAATCTAACAATTGTCTGAGCTGATAAAAAAAGAAGGAAAGTAGCTTATTGTGAACAGAATAATGGCTGTATGTGTCAAGCTGTGATGCTCACTTATTAAAATTGGCTTGTTTTCAGTCATAGGTGTTACACAGCTCACAGAGTGAAAAGCACACAAACTCAATTATCAATCAAGGAATCAATGGTGTCACCGGGTTAACATCCACTTGTGATTGTTGGCACAGAGGCACAGTGGTACGCCCCTGTCATCCTGTCTCACAGTATTGTCTGAAGGTGATGTTGACATGGATTTGGCACAAGCTTCTCATGGAATTTTTTTTCCCTGCAACGTCTTTAACCTCGTAAATTTTATGACGTAATTTGCTGCTGTTAGTGGGAAATGATGAATCTGTGTACAGAAATAACTGGAACACAGGGAGTATGTAAACACAAAATGGGATCCCCAGTTAAACTGGGCCCTATGCTATGAAGCAAGTTCAAACTATCTAAGATATCTTTCCATTCTCTGATTTACTTCACCTAAATTGGGATAAACAGCCACACAAGCTCATCAGCATGCTAAGTCATCCCAGGGTTTCCCCAGTCCATTCATGCACAAGGAGTGTTTTTGGCAGCATCTGGTCAATCTAAGAGGGACGTTTCACGGGTCATATGACTTCACAGGAAAATGTCTTGGTGGTAGGTAGTAGGTGTCATATTTTAGGATTGTATATTAATGCTTATAGAACAATATAGAAAACTGTTGTAAAATTGTTTGCTGCTAAAAGAGGAAAATTAAGATAAAAATTGGTAGAGGAATGTATATTTTAAAATTTTGCACATTGTTAGCATTGTATACACCTGATTTCATACACTGTTATCAAGATAAGCCTTTGCATGTTTCATCTTTCCTGTTTTCTGTTATGTGACCTGCTGTTTCGGACCAGAATGTTGTCAAGAAAACAACACGCGGCACTGCAGAGGCAACACAGTACATTAAATCTAAAACTTCTGGAGAAGTTAAATCTAAAACTTCTGCAGCCCCTGGCTTTATAAAGCCAGGGGCTCCTTCAGATTTTTCCACAGGTGTGGCCATATGGGGACCACTAAAAAGATTGGGGTGGCACACTAAAAGCGGAATTACAGGTTTTATTATGCTGTTGTCAAATGTAGGTTACTTGAAAAATACGGCAAAAAAGAGAGAAAGAAAAGCAAATTTTGGGGGGTAGTGAGATCAGATAATGACTGCAAGGGTGGCCCAAATCTCTGCAGAATGCCATATCAGAAGCACTGGATCTGCATCACAAGGAAATATCTCATTACCAGTTGCTTCATCCTGTTAGTCAGTTTTGTGTCGTCATCTTTTCAGTCTTATCACAGTTTTCCTTTCATTATCTCATTTCTCTTGTATTTTTGCTTTTTGCAGATAGTGGAGATTTACAGCAATTGGTTACTGTCTGGTATGAGAGCTGCCTACAGATGATGATGTTCCAGTTGAATGACACAAAACTCCTTGCTTTTATGGGCTGATTCACCATAAGAGACTTAGACAAGAGCAGTCGTGTCTGTCGTGGTTACCTTATTATAAAAGCTTGCATAAAATGCAGCTTTCTTTTATTTTCCCAGGAGTGATAAGCTTCTGAAAATATATATGTCGCCCAAGGTAAAGTTTTCATGCTGGGTTAATGTTGAATTTTGTTTACTTTATGGTTAAACGTGAGTAGAGCCATTCATTCCCTTCACAGCAGTCAATAAACATTAAAAACTTCTTTAGTTTGCATTATCAGTAACAATGTATAACTTATGATAGCAATTTACACAACTAGCTAAAGCCAGACATTGTGTTGCGTGATTTTTAACAAAACAAAAATGTTAACGTTTCAACTTTAATACACTTAAAAAGGCAGAATGTGCCACACAGAAAACATAAATATGAGAAGGCGAGCAGCAGAAAATGTTAACCTCACCTCCCTAGTTGTAATTATGAGAATAATTGCATGGTTTATAAACATGCCTAAACTGAACTGCCTGAAGCTTCATTCTGTGGATTCGTATTGGGAAATGCAACTGTCTAGAGCTATTTAAAAAATCCACAATCCAGCAAACAACAAAGTTTCCATACCTGGTACACTGCATTAAGTAAGTGATCTTGCTATCTTAATCTTTATGTGGTGTATTTTTTGTGCATTGTCTGTTTTTGAAATTGGGCCCTGCATGCAGGAGAGTGGACTCATATAACGCAAAATCTACAGGACATATCCAAGATGTACAGACAGCTGCGTAAAACATAACAAAACAATGTACAAAACGTATTAGAACATTGTGAAAGCTTGGAGTTCTTTCAATCAATGTTGTTTCTTTGTAAAGAAAAACTTAGTTTTGCACGTACACAGTAAGAGTTCACTTGCATTAAACTGCTGGCATGTGTCTGCAGGAGCTGTTTCTAGAACAAAATGAACAGTTCAGATAAAGAAAAAAAAACTCACGCTGTGCACGTAGCAAGGCAGTGTGCGATCATGGGTGTGGGGCCTGGCTCAAGTGCAACCTCACATACATCCACATATTGGTTATGTCTGCCGTCACTCAAGGAATATGAGGTGGTGACAACTGGTCACGGATCGAGAAATCCACCCAATAGATTCCGTGCTTTCCGCTGTCAATCTACTTGCTCGTTTCCGATTGGCTAAGATTACAGAGGGCGGGGTTTAAAGTGTTTGTTGTTGTTTTCGTTGAGCAGAATAAGTAGAGCGGTCGACATCTTTGACAGCGATAGCGGACTCGTCTGTGATCGTGCAGTTTTTTTGAGCTTTTAAAAAGAATTCTGGTTATTTTGGGGGGGAAATTTAAAAGCCCAGAGCATCACTGGAGTATATCTTTTTTCTGACCTGTTTTGACTAAAACTTGTTTTAAAGGTATGTGAGCAGTCAGTCTTGATACGTTAGCTGCCCTTACTAGCATTACCTAGCATCGTAAACATCGGATTTCTCCCACTGTAATTACGATCGACCTTTGCATGCTAGAGTTGGAGGTACTTGGACTTATTTTAAGGGTTTGGTTGTTTTATGGTTGCTTAAAATACGGGAAGCGAGCTTATCCCGATGCTGTTGTTGTGAGAAATGACGTGGCCTAACTTCATAATGACCCCAACCTACGTGAACCCACAAACGGGTGTAACCGTGATCACAACGGTACAGTTGTACAATCTGCACAATCTCCACACTGATAAAAATCAGTCAAAGAAATGTCATACGTTATTTTTGTCCATCAGGACCAACCTGACTGAACCTAAAATGATGTTTTGAATTGCATTTTAATCCTAATTGTCATGGTCCTGCGCTGTTTTAGTAGAGGTTAATGAACATGTAATCATTGTTTTCTTTCCTGTTTTGGGGCGATCCAGTAAACCTTTTTCGCATGTTTTTTGAGTTAATTTTTTGCAATGCATGTTTGGATCAGTGAACTATTAAAATAAAAACAAAAATAGCCCATCATAACTTTGCAGAGCTGACTGTGAGGTCTGCAGTTTGACAAAAATCAAAAATAAATTTCCCGTTCCAAAAACGGCAATGGGTATTGGTATTGTGTTTGTTGACAGATAGATTTCAGGCACAATTTAGTGTTATTTTTATGGAAAACTCCAACCCTCCTCACAAAAATGTGCAATGTACACAATGTACACAACTCCTAATACGACCTTTACAAAACTCTTGACCTAAAGATGAATTGATATTAAACAATGATTCGCTCTTCCAGCTGTCAATATCACTTGTTAACTGAATGCACTGGGCACTGAAGTCAGTCAGCCAGTGTGCTTTCTCCTTTGTCTACTGGATAAATAAAGCTATTGTGAGAAACTTCATGTTTCCGTGTGTATGGTTTCAGATGGGCAGTCAGTACCAGCGCTCAGTACCACTAGAAGTGAGGAGAGCAGAGGGAGAGAGAGTTCGGGCCAAGCATCCTGACAAGATACCAGTGAGTACAACAACAGTGACTTTTTCCAGTAAACTTGATTAGTTTTTATAAATTAATACACTGATAGTAAAGTACTTTAACTAGTTTAGCAATTTACACTTGAAAATTATGCACAACTGAATGGTAATTTAAGGTGGACTTTCTATGGTCATTTCAATCATATATTTTTTTTTAATTCTTGGGCTCTATTAGAGTAGCTTCAGTTCAAAATAAACCTTGTTTTTCTTCTACTGGACCTCAGTTCATCATCTCTCTAAAGCAACTGTTGTAGCTACTCTACCTTTAAGACAACTTTCATCTGATTGGATGGCACTTTAAAGGTGGCACTTTTGCCTCAGGGATTATTTGGACATCTGTTGACCTCGATATTTGGAACTCTGGCCATGTTTAATGTGAGCACCCACCATTGTAGCAGTATATATGTGATAGAAAGTAAATAAAAGTGTAATAGATCCACTTCAAAGGTTTGCAATAAAAAACAACAACAACATTATTATTCTTTTAAGACTAATTTAAGTTAAGTAAATGAATTTGTTCTTGTTTATATTCAGGTAATTGTTCTCTGTGCCTTACTTCGTTAATGATTGCTTTTTGTTTCGGGGTGTGTTTTTGCAGATCATTGTTGAGAGGTCCCCGAGGTCACGAGCTCCTGAACTGGACAAGAAGAAATACTTAGTACCCTCCGATTTAACAGGTGAAACTACATTACAGATATTTTGAAGCCAAAGGAAAAATTAAAAAGTGAATTATTGAAGAGTATTTGTAAGCAGGACGTGTTATATTTTAACAAGGGCTGACAAACTATGCAATATCAAAGCTGTTTTCAAATTACTTTAAGCCAGTTTCAACTTTGCTCTTCTGCGGTTTTTGGTGATCAGCCAACAAAGGCCTAAACAGCAAATATCCGCTCTATCCACACAAGCCACCTGTATCTCTTCTGACATACTTTCCAAACCTTTTGGGTCAGACTGGATGTCCCCAATAAGTTAAAAACTTTTGTGGGCCTGTTTTTAAACATATTTAGAGATTTTCAAGTGTCAGTGGAGGAGCAGCACAGCAGGAGGCCTTTCACTTTGACAAATTAAAACAAAACTAACCACCTCACATTACCAGTTTTAATGCAATTTTTATATAAATCAAAAGTGAATAAAATGTACTATTTACATAAATATGTAACTGTACATACTCATAAATTCTGCTATTACTGCAACCCACTTGCAGTACCTTCCCTGTCCACCAGGGGGCACCAGCCTACACTTTGAGAATCATAGGTCTGTTTGATAATAACTGGATAAAATTACAGAGAGCTCTCCAGTTCTCCTTTATTGGTCTCTTTAATCTATTGGTAGCTTTACACAAGTTTTGTTTTACGGTAACTGGCTGAGTCTTAAGACTGATCTGTAACTTGTCACAATCAGTTTTTTCCCCCTTTCTCATCTTACATGAAATGAAACTCCTGTGTCTGCTACACACTGATCATCCACTCTTTTATCTCCTTCCCCTTTTTTAGTCGGCCAGTTGTGCTTCCTAATCCGTCAGCGTGTGTCTTTGAGACCAGAGGAGGCGCTCTTCTTCTTTGTCAACAACTCTCTTCCCCCATCCAGCTCCCCTCTTTCTGCAGTATATGAGGTAAACATTTCAGTGCACACACGCACAGACTCACAACAACAGTTATCCACATTTAGAGATTGCTTCCCTTTTCTAAAACAAAAAACACTGTGGGATAGTCTTGAGTAGCCCCTTATTTCTTTACATTTTTCTAGGAAAATAGGTGCAGAAATTTATTGAAACAGGCACAAACCGGGAATGTTTTTTTTTAATAGATCCAACTAAAGAAATTAAAAATGGTTCTCTGCCAATTTGCCTAGTATGTATAGACACAACACTGGTTCATCCCTTGAGTTTGGTGCCTTTTTAATGCTTGAATAATTTGAAGGTCCATGTTAAGTGGCTTAAAAAGTAGGAAAAAGCTTTAAAAAGTTGCTGCTCCAGGCATAACATACTGAATTTGTCGTCACATTTTGAAACTGTTTTGGCGGATCTGCTTAGACAGCAGTGTTACTTCGCTTTTTCTAATCCTATTAATACACGTCTGACAGAAAGTAAACAGAAGTAAGGATGAACTTAGTCATATTTTGTCATCCGAAAAGTGATGCCAAAATCAGAATATTTAGAAAAGAGAAGTGAACATCTTGATACAGTTGAGGGTTTCATTAGCTCTAAAGGTAACATGTAAATGAAGACACATTTTTTCCCATTCTTTTTACACTTCATCAGAGAAGGAAGTTAGATAAATTGCTGACTTGTTTTATTTCACATCCAAAATAAACTTCTGTTTTTCATTGTGGTTGTGTCTCCATGTTCACACGCTTTTCATGCTCATTTGTGGATTATTCCCTGCTATTTTTATGTGTTTCAGGAGCACCATGAAGAGGACCTGTTTCTCTACATGACCTACAGTAATGAGAGCGTGTACGGCGCGTGAGGGCAAACGAAAGAGCAAGAGAGCAAATGAGAAGAGTGAAATGGGCTGAAGAAAGAATTGGGGCTGTTTCGAAATGCTTCACGTCCACCTTTTATTCTCTATAATAGTAGTTTTGATAAGTAACTACCGTGCATGGTGGAAGAAAAGCTTTGTATAAAACAATGTGGTGCTGGCATGGTTTTAACTTTCAACAGTATTTTAAGGGGAGAAGGATGGTAAGTCATGTTGATTTCCTTACTCAGTAAACAAAAACACAGGAAGGCTTGAAAGCACGAATGCTTTGTAAGAAGTGGAACTTGTTGCAATTATGTTGAGAGAGCTCTCTTTTTTCCTCACTTACCTGTATTTAATGCAAATAGTACTTTTGTTTTTGTAAATTATCATAAACTTTTGTGGAAAATAAAAAAAAAAAGCCATCCATTGTGTGCGTTCTTTTCTTATTTGTGTGCAACTTATTATTTTAATAATAATATTTATAATATGTATATACTTGTCTATCTGCACGAGTCGGTCTCTGAACAGCAACGGGCATATTCAGAGGAGTACACATTGTCGCGGGGGACTTCAACAAAGCATGCTTAAGAACTGCGCTGCCTAAATTTGTTCAACATGGGAAATCCCCTACGAGAGGGAATAAAACTTTGGACCATGTTTACTCAAATATTAACCAAGCCTACAAATCTGTTCCCTTCCCCCACCTGAGCATGTCTGACCACCTCTCTCTACTTGTTGTCCTGGCATGGACACCACTCAGGAAAAGGACAAAGGGCACCATCAGAACTATCAACACCTTTTTTGAGGAAGCTCTGGCTCAGCTGCAGGACTGTTTTGCCCACACAGAGTGAAGTGTCTTCGAACATGTCGACCTAGAGACTCACACTGCTGCAGTGCTAGGTTACATCAAGCACTGCATGGACACTGTCACCATGTAAAAGCGGGTACGGGTCTACCACAGCCATAAACCCCGGATGACAAGTAAGGTTCAGGCATTATTAAAGCCACGCAACTCTGCATACAAATCTGGGGACCAGGATATGTAGAGCAGGGAAAGAGCAGACCTTAAAAAAGGCATCAGAGCAGCAAAACTGGACTAGTCAAATAAACTATCGGATCACTTCTCAGATAACAACTCCAAGAAGGTATGGGATTGGCCTGAAACACATCACAAACTACAAAGGCAATGGGGCAATCAGAGAAATCAGAGACTAATCAGAGAAAAGCCGCTTGCCCTGAGGGAATACCTGGGAGCAATTTTCCCTCTAATTTTTCACATGTCTGAGCAAACACACAAACTCCCTGAGCGGCCCCTTGGACCACTGTAAGCAACATTACACGTGTGCACTGTGGTCACGCCAGCATCGAATCCATCCAAGTTACATGGTTTATTAAAATAATCAAATTACAGCATTTACATTTATGTTAGACTACTTTTAATTAAGTGCTTTAGCCCACTTACAATGAAAATTAAAAAAAATCTTGTTTGTGACCTGTGTAGTATGTTAACTCTCTGGGAGAGAGTCCTGTAACTCTCTGTCTGCAACATACAATATATAATGACCAATGTTGGGCAATTAATTATATAGTTACTTCTTCAAAAAACTGAGTTTTGCAAACAACTAAGTATTTTGCAGCTATTTACCTAAAAATGCAGCCAAGGCGGTTTTTTAAATAAACATTTCAAACTATTTACAGAACAATCAGGTGTTCTGCATCAAATCTGATGCCACACAAATTATTTGTGCCACTCCAAAAAATAATTTCTGTCCACTATGAGATAAAGGAGAACAACAGCCTGATACCTGCAAGAGACAACAGGAGATGTATCACTCCTGTAACACCTGTAACATTCAGCAGTCGCCTCATTGTTCTGACACACACAACATAACTATTGACTACACACACTAACTACGCAAGGCAACACACTAACTTTAGACTCCAAACACGCTAAACGCTAAAAGCTCTCACATCTCAAAACACTGCCGTCACTCCTAAAACTTCCCCCCTTCCTAAGCAACTAAATGCCATGTTACCATATCATTTTTTGATTGGTCGACATGGTACATTTTTCCACCAATAGGAAAGGGTGGGGTTTTTTTGGTGTTGGTTTTGCTCACAGGTGGAGAGTGCTTTCGAGAGCTTTCCTTATATAACGCTTTTTTTTAAACCGTTTTTTCCGCAATGACTATAAATAAATATAGTAGTCAGGAAAAAAACAAACAGTGCATATATATTTTTTTTATCATAACTCTGGTTTTAGTGGCCTATCAACACAATTTAAAAACTGGTACAAAGTCCACACTTTTTCCTTCAATTGTTCCGTCTGTCCTGCTCACATCTCCAATGGTTGTCCACGTTGTCATTAACGTGGCTTCACTCCACATCAGCCTAGCTAAAACACGGTGTCGGCACATAAGGACGCTGTCATAGCCTGTCAACGAGGTTGATTCTCTGAAACTCTGCTCGGCATTATCTGGAGACTCCTGGGACTTCAGTAAGGATGCTCTTCATTGATTTCAGCTCGGCTTTCAATACCATCATCCCAGACATCCTTATAGCCAAGCTGGTAAACTTAGACTCCTCCCCCCGCTACATTTGCATGGATCAAAAACTTTATTACAGACCGATCACAATCTGTCATCAGATTCTCCCTGTCACTCAGCACTGGCTCACCACAGAGATGTGTGCTGAGTCCTCTCCCATACACCATCTACACCAGTGACTGCACCCCCTCGCATCCCTGCAACAACATCATTAAATTTGCAGATGACACCACCCTGATGGGGCTCATCACCAACTTTGACGCTGCCGCGCCTACAGAGATGAGGTCCAGGGTCTGACAGAATGGTGTGACCACAATAACCTTACCCTAAACACAGGAAAACCACCTGTCCCCTCTCCATAAAATGTGACTATGTGGAGAGGGTGTCCTCCTTCAAGTTCCTCGGTACCCACATTTCCAAGGACCTATCCCGGACTACAAATACATCAGCCCAACTGAAGAAAGCCCAGCAGCTCCTCCATTTCTTGAGGATTCTGAGATGCAACAGGCTGCAGACTGACCTCTTATTGTCCTTCTATCGTGCCACAATCGAGAGTGTGCTGGTGCATGCCATCCCCGTGTGGTACGCTGGATGCACATCAGCCGATAAGAAGAAACTCCAGAGGGTCATCAAAACTGCAGAGAAGGTGTCCACTCTCCACCTTGGACTCCATTGCCAGCTCTAGATGTCTCTCCAGAGCCAGGGCAATTATAAAAGACCACCTCCATCGTAACCACCACCTATTCAACATCCTGCCCTCTGGAAAAAGGTTCAGATCCATCAGGTGCAAAACAACAGCCTAAAGAACAGCTTCTTCCCGTGGGCTGTCAGAACTTTTAATTCAAATTAAGAGTGTGAGCAGTTGCCTTCCATGCGATCATACTAGTATTCTGTTGCTGCTATTTGGTATTTATTATGTTGATGTATTTTTTGTGCAATATTTTGGCAGATGTGCAATTTCCATAGTCCTTCCACCCTTATTTATTAGTTTTATTCTAGTGTACATAGTGTTCCTATATATATTTTTTTCTTCTTCTTTTGTATATTGTCTTTTACTTTTGCACCTTTTGGTCTTGTCACGTAATTCCATTGTGCAAGCAACTGTACAATGACAATAAAAGGTCTAAGTCCAACTCCAACTCTCAGTCACTTAGTGTCTGTGCAACTGCATGACAAGTTACATAAGCTCATTGTCAGTTGACTAGGCAGGTCTGAAAAGCTCCAGCAAAATCGAAACTTTGAGAAAACAAGAAGAGGGAAGCCATGGAGATGCAAGAGATCCCCAAAGAGACAGAAAAAGGCAAAGAAGGGGATGAAGGACCGAGCGAACCGATGCTGGAGGTGAAAGAAGGTAAAAAAAAAAAGCTGTTTACATTGTACCAAAGTCTAACTGAAAATTATGTGTGCAAGTCATACAAATGTTATATATAAAGTAAACCGTGCAAAAGATTCAAAACTTGTTTAATAAAAAAAATCCTAAAAGGTTTGAGATTTTTTAAAAAAGTTTACTTTAGAGAATCCAGATTATTTGAAAGCTGACCACAGTTGGTTCATTTCTCTTGCTAAAATGTGTCCGTCTGTATTTTTATCTTTAGAGGAAGCAGAACAAGACCACTACGCCAAACTGCAAATTGCATCTGAGGATATCTATTCAGAAGCTTTGTCTGCTGCTGGTGAAAGAAAACCAATACTAGGTACAGTTTTACACAAAATATTTGTGTCCTCAGCTGGTTGGTTGCCCAGTTTGTTGCCCATTATGGTGCTTACTCTTTCTTGTTTCAGTACGTGCTTTAAGTAAAACACAGGATTTAGTATCATTATTATACACAATAATAATAAATGTGCTTTTTGTCTTTATAATCTACCATCTGGGAGATAAATTAAAGAAGTAAATATTTTGGTTTCTCACAAAAAATGATTCAGCCAAAGAGAAGAGAAAAGAAAAAAAAAAGCAGAAGTGTTTTTTTGGTAATCTTCAGACCGCATTACCAGTTACAGTAAAATGTGTATAATAGTGACCATTGCAGTGATATTGTGCATGTTTAAATCTAAGAGGAATTTACTGTAGAGTCTGTGTAATACTATTTTTTTTTTATTGTTTTTGTAGTATTATCAAATAAATATAGTACTGTACATTTAATATATGGTATTAAATGTTTCAGTTTGTAGTATTTAGGGCTGTGACCATCTTTTTATTTTTAGTGTTTTCTTGTTGTTGTTTTCTTGTTTTACACTAAAACTTACAATGTAGAGGCAAATTTCTCTACAAAGACAATTATCTTTGTTTAAGATGCAATACATTATTTGTTGCTTTTCAAAACAAATGAATTTATTGACCATTTTGTCCAAAGTAAATTGTTTCGGCATAAAAAGCCCCCTCAGTTTTTTCCATGCATTTATAATGCTAATGATATGCATCAAGAAAATGCGTTTTTACTAATATATGGAGATCTTGC
This sequence comes from Oreochromis niloticus, assembly GCF_001858045.2. NCBI lineage: Eukaryota > Metazoa > Chordata > Actinopteri > Cichliformes > Cichlidae > Oreochromis > Oreochromis niloticus. The sequence goes on along the minus strand of NC_031976.2, from coordinate 22,874,429 downwards.
AATATATAAAAAAAGAATTTGTGTTAAAAAGTAGAAAATGAAAATTACTGCAGAGTAATAATGTAAGTTTACCTGAAATATAAGGTACTTTGAAATATTGCTGTTATATAATTAGAAGCAGTACTAATACTGCTGCCACTGCTAATAAATCTCACCATTAAAGAGTAATATACAGGAAAATAGAACTAGATAAATTGGTAGCGCTTCATTATTTCGCAACTTATGGTGTAATTGTCAAGAACTGTCTGTGTAATTCTTCTAAATCACATGGAAATTGTGCAATTTGCAGTATCTAAAAATGCTTATAAGCAGGCTCAGCAGAACACGGGATTCAGGCTCTTCAGTTTTAATGGAAAGAAGAAATTGTTTTTAATTTATTGTGTACTTTGGGATACTTTAGAGAAAAACTTATTGTGTCCTCTTCTTGTTTAGATTTTTAATTGTATAATCATTTATGTTATCATACAATTAATTACAAAAATATTTTCTTTATTAATGATTTGTTTAGCACTCATTTTCATGTCTCTTATAGAGTTATATGTGATATAGAATATTTTACTAATAATTACCTTTTAACTACACATTAGTATCAAAGGTACTGGCTGTATCGTAAAGGGTCTGAACCTCCCTTACCACATTATAATTATATATTATTTTTTTGGTATTTGAATACTGAAAAAATAAATTAAGAAAATAATAGTTTCTCTTTACTCTTCTCTTTGTAGGTATATACTGGAAAGCTAAAAACAATGGCCAATGTGTCCAGAATACCTATAGTAATTAAATTTCACGTACGTCAACTGTAAATGCTAAGTATCATTAAAAGTAAGCATGTTTAGATAATCAAATTACATCCTAAGTCCAGAAGAATTACTTACGTAACTGTGTGAAATTACTCTGTAAGATCTGGGCTGTGTTACGAAATGCTACTGCTATAATTTATGCTGGTTAATTAAGCTTAGTTCATGAGTTTTTCTTCATCCGTTACATCATTTTAATCCAATTTGCGTGCAACCATTATGATAAGACCACATGTAGTTTGAGGTTGCTGTGCTGTTAATGTAACCCAGTCAAATAAATTCGCCCGCACCCTGAAGGGAAAACGGTCTGACAGGAAGTCTGTCTGTTGTGTGTCTTTACAGAGAACAATTTTTAACTAAACTTCCCTCTAACCACATTATTCACAATCTGTTGTAGTTTGGCCTTCGTGTTGAACTTCCATCGTTCTTTATTGTTGTAGTGAGTCAGTTTAGCCGTGAAGACAACAACAACAGCTGCATAAATAAATAAATAAATACACATTGCTGTGCCATGACAACATGGCACAGCAATGTGTTTAACGCTTTTATGATCACTAACCCACAAAAAGGCAACAAAGCCAATTAAAGCTATCGCAGCATGAGTCATGTTCTTTTTTGCAATTTGGTGAAATCAAATAATGGTTTTGTTTACAAGAATATTTTGTTAATTAGATTAATGGAAGATATTTTTATTACATTGCTGAGGTACAAACAAACAAGTCTTGCTCTCTTGTGCTTCATTAAGTTGTCACCCACGTCCTCTTTCTTTGCAAAACCTTGTACTATAACATGATATTTACAGACGACTGTTTTAAATCTGCATCGGTGACGTGTGCATCCTCCATATCTCCAAAGCATTAGACATTAATACTGATCTGAAGTTACTTATCTGCTGTTTTGAAGGAGAAAGTCTGCTGTGTCTGTGTTTTTCTCAGAACTTTGTCACAAACACAGACACTAATGTTTAAAATGAGAGAGACAGCGAGAGAGATTAAAGTTTGGGTCATGCAAGGACAAGCCAGGCACTGTGCTCCATGAATAACTTAGGAATCTATGAAGGTCAAGTTGCTATGGTGATGAGACAGAGGGGGCGTCCTATAACTGCACTGTTGCAGCCAGACTTGAGTCAGCAGAGAGGAAGACGGAGCAGAACAGAGCAAACAAGCTTTCTCTCAAATACCAGGACATTTTTCTCGATGTACATTAAATTCTGCCGCAGTTACGGTGAGGATAAGAAAGATGAGGCTGATGAAAACTTGCAACCCAAGTTATCGGTTGAACTGGAGGGGAAGAAAGGTAGGAAGACGGAGCTTTTGCAGGCTTCATGGCGGTCTTTGTTGTGCTCATTAACATTTATCTGATGTCGTCTTCCTCAGGCAAAGAACCGACTGGAGGAAATGTGCGTCTGTACCGTGCAGTGTGCCTTTTCCTCACCTTATTGTGCATCGTCCTTCTGGTGGTTGTCATTATCCTCAGCCTGAAACGTGAGTAGCTGCAGCCATGGATCTGAATTCATGTCAGTGCTATGATAACAAACCCTTCCTGGCACCATTACGTTCATAACACCAAAGCAGATTACGTAAGACTGAAGGTCCTGGCAGAGCAGGATCAAAATGGTGCACAGTTTTTTTCAGCTATGGATTTTTTAAATTCTATTTCTCATAACAGTACATAACAAAGGAGTAAAACTATTGCTTATTGCTTTGCTGCAGCCTCAGGGCATTATTCCTTCTCTCAAATCTCCTCCCATTGTGCTCTGATTTCTAGTGCAAACTGGACCCGCAGTCTGCCCGGTGATAGAGGAAAGTGCAACAGCTAAAGAAGCAGTACCTGCGTTTGATCCAGGATGCTCCTTCGACACCTGCCAGGCCCGCTTCCCAGCTATTCACATTAAACGTGAGCAGGCACAAAAAGTGGGGGGGGTTCTTTCTTAGTCACCTTGTTTTTAGCAATAGTTCTGCTTTCATAATGATTCAAATTAGTTTTTAAACAAGTCTCAACTCAAGTTCATGTTCTTCTTTGGTGTTCTTTTTTTTGTTTATAAAACAGGAAACATTGAGACTATTTTAGATTTCTGTGCAACTGAAAAAATACATGCATAAAGATGAAAATATGATGAAAATTAAATCACAAACAAAACCCTTGAATATGCAAAGGAAAAAAAGAGTGTGGGAAGCTTCGGGTTTGATTAACAGTTTTTCACTTTTTCATTAACCTGTTTTTTAAATATGCTTTTCCTGTTATTCATTTCTCTCTGCTTCCAGATCATGGCTGCCGGCTGTGTGGTGACGGGTGGATGACCTTTGGCCGATCTTGCTTTTTCCTGTCGACTTTTAGACTGAAGTGGCACCAGAGCCAGCAGAACTGCACCTCCAGAGGGGGATCTCTGGCTGTTATTACAAGCAAAGACGTTCAGGTGAATCTGATACCTTTTATGCCGCTCTCTTCCTTCCTTGAGTTGTTAACTATATGCTTATATATTACAAGCAAGCAGTTTATGAAGTGGTAATAATTGCTAATAGTTACGCATCAATGGTGTTTTTTCTTTTAGGATTTTCTGACACAGAGAGGGAATCTCCAATACTGGATGGGCACCATTCAAAAAGGCACTGAATGGACCTGGGTTGACGGCACAAAGCTGCAAGAGAGGTCTTTATTCTATAAATAGTTATTAAAACAGACAATTGACTAATACACTAGTTTAGACATAGTTGTTTGTGATTTATATCAGGGTTATGTGGGATTTGCCACTATTGCACTGTGCATATTGGTGTTTGGGTTTTTTTGGTCACAGATCCATCATAATAACACATTATATGTAAATATACATGTGTTAGTAAGCTTATAAAATAAAACATTTATTGTACAGCTGTCAAATTGAATTGCAAGTGTACCTAATAAAGTGGACACTTTGTTCAAATTAAAAAAAAATCCAGATATAGATTGCAGAATAATAGTTAATGACTCTTCCTTTTGTTTTGCAGCTATTGGGCAGAAGATCCAAGAACTGGGGATTGTGGGATCCTCGACAGCACAGGACCATCCACCAGAAACTGGATTAAAGCTTCCTGCAACGTCGCCACTTACTTCATCTGTCAGCTGCCGCTCTTGTAAAAGAACCGCGAGCAAATCTGTTCGGCCAGCAAGCATCAAATTCAACAATAACATGTCAAGACATCTCTTTCCAGTATCAAGCAAAGAAATATAAACAAGCTTTTTAGGTAACAGTTGCTAAGTCTGACACTTAGCAGTTTAATTACTGTAGATTTTCTTGCAGCATTGTGTGGAATAATTTCTGCTCTTATATTTGGATGTAAAGCTTTGTAAGTGCCTTGCTCCTTTGTATTGTAGGATTTTATTATCTGCTGCCTGCTTTACAAATGAAGAGACAGTGAAACTGTTTCAAGAAAGTTTTATTCTCATATAAAATTACTCATTACCTACATGATAAGATGAATCTCTATATTTTTTAGCATATATTCCTGCTGGACATCTTTCATATTTCTATAAAAATCACAGTCTGTTCTATGGCATAATACTGCGGAAATAATTGCACTGTTTACTATATTGAAAAATCAAGATAGTGTGGTTCTTTCACTCCAAGGTCACTGAAATTCAGCAGTTCTTTACATCTACTTAATATGTATGTGACTCAAAGTTGATGATAGGAAGGAACTTCTGGGTTAGACCGCATCTCTCTCTAAACATATTTAATGTCCTGTTCCTCCTCTGCCTCGTCCTGCTCCATCTCCAAACCTAAAGCGCTGTGTCGAACCAGCTCCCACCATCCTCCTTTGTTTTTAAGTCTCAGCTTCAAGGTTCCCTTGAAGTCAGAATTCTCCTCTGCCTCCGTTTCCTTTTCATCCTCTTTGGAGAAGACGTTTATGTAACGCCTCATCTTTTGCAACATAGAGTCATTTCTTTCCTCAACCCTGCAAAGAAGATGAATAAAGAAAATGTCACACATGTTTCAAAATTAATTATGTTACACTCTTCTTTTTAGTTTCCAGCTTTTTTGGACCCCACCTAAAAAAAAAATTGCTCACTGACACTAAATGAAAGCCTTTGATGGACTTCACGCATGGGTAATGCTGTGCCTGCAGTGAGAAGCACCATTCTCATTGTATTACTAATACTATATATTTTTCCCCCTACTTATACATATATAACCTACTATTACACTTAAAAGTGTGTGTTATGCACATTTTCCCTGTCTGACTGTTCTACAGTAGCTTTCCATAGCTCGTAGTTAAAAATAATCCTTATTAGTCTTATACTGGGGTTTAGAGCAGCTCATATTTGTCCAATTCACTTTATACTACCTGTCTTCTGATTGGTTGGCCCTCACAAACAGGAGATTTGAACTGCAAGTGCTTGCAGTCACAGTTGTATGTCAAGAGAAGAAAGAACTTAAAAAACTGAATTACAGCACTTCGAAGTTCAAGCTTTTGGCTTTTGTTTTTCATATTTTCTTTCATATGAGCATTCACCAGTTGAGATAAAATAAGAAAAAACACAATCAAATAAATATTTGATGTTTTGAGAAATAGACTGAATTGATTTGTACTGAAAGGCAGCTTTTGTTAGCCAGGCTGATTGTTTTTCCACTTTAACCTTGATGATACGGACACAAAAATGAAAAGAATCGACTGATCTAAGTCTAAGAAAAACATACAGACTTCCCACACTGTTGACTGTAGCCTTAGGAAGTGTGAAAGTAATATAAGAACTACAATAAAATAAGAATTGAGCATGAGCTGTGGCTGTAGTTTCTGTAATAAACTTCCTGTTTGACTTTATTTTTAAAGATAACCTCCCTTTCTGCTATATTAGCTGATTTCTGTGGGGGTTTTTTCTGTTCCTGACACAAGGTAGCATCTTACCTGAGATACCAGCACTCTTTCAGGCCATAGTTCAGCCCACAGACCCCAAGTCGAGGCCAGAGACAGCGAGGAAGCCTCCTCTCCAACATGAGCGTCGTGGCCACCACCTGAATAACAACATTACAGCTGTAAACATGACACAGCAATGCTTAACGCATGCTGAAGAGGTGATTACGCATGTGTGTGTAATAACCCTGTTACCTGAGTCCTCCAGAGCTCATCTCTCTCCTGGCCCACCCTCCATTGTGTGTCACTCATCATGGCGGTGAGCAGGTTTAGCAGAAGGATGTGGGAGACCAGAGAGGAGGTGCAGTGCAACACATAGACAATCGCAGGTATAGGGATGGTGTGGTCCACAGGCAGATCGATGAGGCCAACGCTGAGCTCAAATTGGGAGAAGAGGCTGATGGGATATGAGTGATATGCAGGAAGGGAATCTACCTCCTGAGTCATGTAGACTATCCAGAGGGCTGAGAAGAAAAGAATGTTTGTAAGAGAGCAGGAAGGTCTCCTTTAAAGAATGTCTTGTGATATTTGTGTTTATTTTTATTGCCAACAATATACTCACAGGTGGAAAAGGCAAAGAGCACAATGGAAATCAGCCACATAAACTTTGTCAGGTCTCCAAATATAATCTAGGGGGAAATGAGACACAAGCGAGCTCAGTCTGAAAATGTAAAACCTCAAAAACCAAAACAACAAATGAAAACATGTGTGCGCAGGTGTGTGAGCGGAGCAAACTCATGTTTTTGTTACTCATGGAGCTCGTGTAAAACACATCCGCACCTTCTGTATCGTGATGACGTAAGGGCCAAGCATTTCAAAGCCACGGGCGAAGAACATGACATTACACCAGCCGAGGACCAAACACACCGCCATCACCTCGGCCTCCCTCTGCACCTCACAGACTCTGAACACCAACAGCAGCACCACCAAGCAGGCATAGCTGATACTGGTAAAAAAAAAAAACAGCAACAGCAAGGTTAGGCAGTGTTCCCAAACATTATGCTTTGCTTGGGTTCTCAGAGGGTGTGCGTGCTTACAGGATAACATGGAAAGGGCCTCCCAGTGCCGTCTGGCCAAAGTAGCGCTTTGCTCCAACTCTCAGAATGTCTGGGATCTGTTAGGAGCACAGGGGATGCATGAGGTCAGAACAGCTCACAGTAATGTACTGTTGCATATTTTTAAACAAAAAGCATATTTTAAATGTCCACCTCCAGCACAAGGATGACAAAAGCTCCAATGACGCTGATGATCTCTCCTGCCAGCCGCACATTATCCCCATGTGTTGTATAACTCTCCTGAGGTGGACAAAGAGGAAATAATGCTGTTATAAATATTAAAATCTTATTATTGTCTGACTGTGTAACTTATGTAGGTGTACAGTTTGGCATTTACACATGCATTCAGTGGATCATATTCATTTGAATTTTTTACGCAAGTTATGGCTGAAGCAATTTTGGGCAAAAAGACCTCTGGTGGTGCAGTAGTTGAGGAAGTACTAACTACCAAAGTAGAAGTGACACGCTATGAAAGTGTTGCCTTCCTAAAATGTGTAGCAGGCCCCAGTGCAGGTGGGGAGTGGGAAACTAGGGGGTAATAATGGATTCAATTAGAGGAATCTGAATTTTTGAGGCAAAGTTAAATAAAGAAAGCTTTATTGATTCTGTTGTGCTGATTTTTATTTAGCTAATCCTTTACTGAACATACAGCTAAGCATTTGTTGTGGGGGAGGGCACTGATTTAGCTCAGCTCAGGCTGATCAGATGACCACATCTCCACCACACCAGGCCAAATGCAGCAGCCTGGGTTTGCTTGTGAACCCATATGTCTTCTAAACCCTCTTTCTTCCTCCTTTCCTATCTCCTGTTAACTAAGAGCTAAGTCCCCTTTATTAGACGAGCATTTCCTCACTTAATAAAGCTTAGAAAATTCTCCTAAAAATTGTTTTAAAGGCAGTTTTCAGGCTTTCTTTGAAATGCAAATGCTGAAGAATACCCAGGAAATAGTCTGAGCACAGAACTGAACCCAGGCAACTGCAGCCTTTCAGAATATGGGTGGCCTCCACAACCAAGTGAGCTAAAGCAGCACTCACACTTGCCGCCACAGGAACAGAAAAAATCTTTAGCACATCGTACCACAATACTCACATTCATTTTTCACTCCTTATCGTATAATATCTAGTTTTTGTTATTGAATCAAATCTTTTCTTTCTTTTTTCTTTTTGGTTGCTGCAGTACACTCATTTCTCAACTAAAATATTTATTTTTCTTCTTTACTGTAAACGTGAATAAGTAGTGGGGACTGACCTAAACATCTACACCCAAAACATCAACTCCATAAAACTCGTGTAATAGAAGTGCTAACTGAAAAAATTAAACAAAGAGAAAAGGGTGGAAAACTAAATCAAAGTACTCATTATGCAGATTCGGTCGACTATTTGGATCATAATAATTTGTACTAACACGTGAGAGCTGCTTTAATGTTACTTCTAGGCAGCCAGCTTTATAAATGTTGATATTTTATTTCCAAAATGTTAATCTGAAATATGACACTTTAAAATAAATGTGATGTAATAAAAATTAAATTATATTTTTGGGATAGTTCAAAAACAGTCAGTACATTGAACATAAAAATTTCACTTTAGGTATCTCATTAAAAATATTTAAAACAGTTTAGTGAGTAAAATGTTGAGATCTGTTTAAGGTTTTCTAATGTCTATGATAATTCATAGTTCTGGCCCACCTTGAGCGTCTTCTGAACCCAGACAGTTTTGTCTGCATCTGACGTTGTGTAGTTCTCTGGAGCTTTCTTTAGGGGGCGAAACATACAGCACAGTGTGAAAGTCCCGATGTACAAGAGATACAGAAACAGCAGAAACCTGACAACAAAAAGGGAGGAAGAAACCCGATGTGTTAGACACTATTGGACATGCGTACAATTCAAGTATTTTACTTCAGATTTAACAAAATTAACAAAATCTTACCTGAAGTAATGTTTCCCATACAGGTTCCACTTCAGACTAACCAGCTGCCTCACAGGAGTGACCTCCAGGATCTTCCTTGCCTGGAGAGCAAAAATAGAAGAGAAAAAAAAAATCTCAGAGTCAGAACTAACTTCCTGATAACAATTGGCATTTTCTCCCGAATACTATCTACATATTCTTCTGTACCTCTTTCTGCTGGCTGGCCACAATGACCTCCAGCACTGACATGCTATCGGCCCACGAGTCGATCTCGGACAGGTCATACAGGTGAGAGGTCAAAGGGCCCAGACTCCACTGGACTACACGCCTTTTGTTAACTAGGTGCTGGAATATCTTTAAGAGACAGGGGGTTAGGATAAGATTAGGAACAATCTGTTCCACCTTTCATGTTGGCTTCTCACCATGTGAATCTTCCAAGGCTCTACTCACCACTATGTTTCCCTCTTTTGCAGCCAGCTTAAAAGGTGTAAGGCCTCGGGAGTTGGGAACCATATCAAGGGGCACTTGCTGGTCCAGCTCTGCATCGCGTGCCATAATCAAGTCAATGACCTGGCAGGCAATGTTCTTGTTGGGCTGCAAGACCAAAATGTGAAGCACCGTGTTGCCTGGATGGAGAGTGTGTACACAGGAGGCAGAAGAAGAGAGGAGAAAGCTATTAATTATTAATAAGATGCTCATATTCAGATATGCACAGCTGGATTAACCTCCTGAAGGTCCCAATCAACCAGAAATCAGTCACTACTCTGCGACTGAAACATTTAGCTACGTGAGCAAAAACTGGCAACAATTAGTTTAGCATTTAAAAATGTTTTTTTTTTATTTTTAACCTATACTCTCGAGGGTCTTCAATGATCTTCTTTTAATTACTGACTCTGGGCGCCCCACGGCCTTAGTTTTGTTGGACCTGTCCTCTGCTTTTGATCTGGTGGACCATAACATCCTCTTAATGAGGCTTGAACATCTGGTTGGCATTATGGGTATGGCCCTTGGTTGGTTTAATTCCTACTTATCAGAGAGGTCCTTCTCTGTCACAATGGGTACCTACTCCTCTTCCATTGCCCCCGCTACCTGTGGTGTCCCTCAGGGGTCTGTGCTGGGTCCTATGCTGTTTTCTCTATATATGTCACCCCTTGGTCGTATTATTGAAAAGTACAAACTCTCTTATCATTGCTACGCGGACGACATTCAAATTTATTTTGAATTGACTGAGGGTGATACTCATCAATGCTTCGCTTCTTCGATTGTATAAGTGAAGTTACCCACATAGCAAGCAGGTCTGGCCCGGATCTGGTATCAAGCCGGCACTGCTGGCTGACTTCTGGCATGTAAAGACATATGTCATCCAGATATGGGCCAGGCCTGGCATAGATGGCACTGTCTATGTGATGGGATGCAATATCTGGCTCAACTGTGGTTTGGTTTATGTGGCCCAGGTCCATAGAAAACATGTCTGGCCCGGATCTGGCATCAAGCTGGCACTTCTGACTGACCACTGACACCTGACTGGTTTCATGGCAGGGTGTATGTAAACCAAATGTGGGCCAGGTCTGGCAATGGTGGCACTATTTATGTTCCTATTTTCCTATTTTAGTTAGAAGACCCAAATGCCATGTTGCAATACGATACTGCTATTGTAGCTAACGTTTCAAATGCAGGTTTGACAGTAATCCGGGAGAGAAGAAAAGTGCTATCTAAGAATAAGTCCATTCACTGTCTGAACAGAGTTTCCTCATGTTACTTACTTACTAATATGTTCCGGCACATGTTGTTATTACATGGCTTGATTAAGGTACACATTAGGCTGACATCTGGGGCCAGAGCTGAAACTGTTCTGGGCCAGCACAGGGCCAGCAGTGTGTCTACAACTGGCCCGTGGCTGCACACAACTTACACATGGCTCACATACCGCAAAGAATGACGGCCCTTCGGTGGCCCAGATCAGGTTTGCCAGACGTAGTCCACACATGGGCTAACACATGGGCCAGCACAGGACCACCAGTGTGTCTGCAACTGGCCTTGTGCTGGCCCATGTGTGGGCCACATCTGGCAAACCTGATCTGGGCCACCAAAGGGCCGTTGTTCTTTGCGGTATGTGGGCCATGTGTAAGCACATTGTGTGGGTAAGATCCGGGGCATACCAATTTTGCTATGTGGGTAAAGACTGGCTGCTGAGCAATTCCCTTATCCTCAATGACAAGAAAACAGAAATTGTAATCTTTGACAGTCATACCCCTAGAGCCCATCTAACTGGTGTCCTCGGGCCCTTTGCTGATTATCTTTCTGATTCTGCAAGTAATTTGGGTGTTTACCAGGACGGCTCCTTTAAGCTTGACAAGCATGTGTCCTCTGTTATTAAATCTTGTTTCTATCAACTTCGTTTAATTTCTAAGGCCAAGCCATACTTACCACGTGAGGATCTAGAAAAGCTTATCCATGCCTTTGTCACATCCAGGTTAGACTATTGCAACTCCCTATACACTGGGCTTCATTCTGCCCTTCTTCATAGATTGCAACTCGTCCATAACGCCACGGCTCACCTTCTAACTGGTACTCGTAGGCTTGAGTCTATCACCCCAATTCTCACTGGCCTCCACTGGCTTCCAATTAAACACCACATTGATTTCAAAATCCTACTGCTTACTTATAAAATCATAAATAATATTGCACCTAGCTACCTTATTGATCTCCTTAGCGTGTATACTCCCAGTAGAACACTGAGATCGTCTGACTTTTGGTGCAACCTAGGTCACGGCTGAAAACCAGAGGTGACCGTGCCTTCGCTTCAGTCGCACCTAACCTCTGGAATAACCTCCCTCATACTATTCACGCGTCTCACTCGATCCAGACCTTCAAGTCTCGATTGAAAACCTCCTAGAGCACGCCTTTTAATTTTACTTTCTTGCCCTTCCCGTTCCTCTCTTTTACTTATATTGTTTTATTGTTTTTATCGTTAAGTCTTGCTCGCTTATCTGCATACTTTTATACTTGTATGCTTGTTTAAACAATGCCTCCCACCTGCTATCTTAACCGCCTTTGTACTTTACTACTGTTTTATTGGATTATGTGAAGCAGTTTGGCTGCCTCTGGTTTTAAGTGTGCTATACAAATAAAGTTTTATTGTATTGTATAATGCCTCAGTAGTGTCTTCGATATAAACAGTCTCATCAATATAATTTAGCTTTGACAAAAAAGGAGCCTGAAACTTTTACCTTTTCAGGCTGATGTCAGTTTTTCTTTTTGCATTTTCAGCTATTGGTTAGATAAGATAATTGCTGGTTTCAGCCTGTCAGTAATTCTCGAGGTTCTTTGAGTTTAAATTACAAGACCAGCGCCAGAAAGCTGCAATTAGTGGCATACCGATCGGGGTTGGTTTTGTCCTTTAGTGGTAAGAATTTTAGACAATGCTGTGATAAATCAAATTAAAAATAAGACCCTAATAACACATGTGATGCAGAATATTTTGTGGCTTAAGCAGTCACACAGTCAAATTAACTAGCAGTGTACAATAATACTTGATCTTCTCTCACTCAAGGGCTCATACCTTTGTAATCCTGGATCCTGGTGCTGGCGCCTGCATCAATTACCATGGAGATGATATCCATATTCCCAGCACAAGCAGCAAAAGACAGGATGTGCTCGCCTGATGAAAAGCCATGCGTTTTGTTATTTTGCACAAAAACCATACATTTACATGGCTATTGCTTTTCTCTGACTTGTTTTTATCACATATGTCGGGACCAGTTTGGGGTTTTATTGTCCTGTCACTGGCCTTGTAATTAATGGCTGATACATTTCTTTACGTAAGTTCACTCATGCTGGCTTACCACAGTACATAAGTCCTCCTATCCTCTTCCTGAAATACAGACCAGTGACTCGAGGTGTGGACACGTCACCACCGCGACTAATCAGATGACGAACCAGGTCGATGTTCTGATTCACCACAGCGATGTGGAGAGGAGTAATCCCTGAGGCGGAGCACAGAGAGAAAGTGTACATCAGTTCACTGCCAACACACTGGTTTTTGTTTCACCAGCTTTGGTAAAACCTACACTTACTGCTTTTGCTTTATCCACCACTGTAACCCCAACAGGGTTTGCTCTCCAAAAGCAGCAGATGAGGCCTCATAATTGGAATTTGTTGCCTCTTATTGATTTATTGTTAGATGAATGAAATAATGAAGTAAAAAAAACCTCAGTGATATAATTTGACTGAGTAAAATATTTTCTAAAAGGTGGAGGTTCTCAGTCATCCAGGTCATGATGGTTTAGGGAGCTTAGAAAGAAAGTGACTAAGACTTCTTTAAGTTTCTTGAAGATGTTTCCCACCTCTCATTCCAGGAGCTTCTTCAGTTCACATACGCTCTAAGGTCCTTAGTTTTTTTTTTTTTTAATTGTTGTGTTAGGCTTTTACATGCACTTTTATCCCACAGATTTTGCTAATAAGCTGAATTATTTGAGTTGCAGACCGAAAAGCTGACAACTTGACATCTATACAGTTACACACAGGATTCACTCTGCATGATGTGCATTGGTGTTTTGCAGTTATGAATCAACCTTGGAAAAGTTCAGAGGTCATGGGCTCGTTAATGAGGTCAGGAGCTCCATCCATCAGAGCCACAGCAGCATCCAGGTTATCATTCATAACAGCAACGTGAAGGGCCGTCTCTCCCAGGGAGCCTGAACAAGAAGATACACCTTCTAAAATCACGGAAAACACACCAAAAAGGCAGCAATGTCAGGTTTAAACTCCTTGTTCAGTCGTACCTCTCTCAAAGATATTCGTGGATGCACAACCTAGCAGTTTCTTGATGCAACCAGCACTGTTGTTTTTAGCCGCATAGAAGAGAGGAATGTCATTTACACTGAGGGACAGAAGGACAGAAACAAGACATCAGATTTATGGTAAAACAGAACTGAATGTACCGGAAAGTGGCATCAGGCAGAAGTTTACCCTTTTGTGTAGAGCAGAAATGTCTCATCCAGCATTTCGTTCCATCCTTTTTTGTTCTGAAGGCGAAACTTCAGCTGGCTCCACCAATGGTTGAGCTCGCTCGGAGCGGATCTGGCTAAAGACGGTGACATTGGAGGTTTGACTGGAAGTGTGAAATGAAGAATTAGGAATGTTTTTAAGAAACACAAGAAAGACAAAAGTAGAGTGGGTGAAAAATAAATGCTATGGAGTCTAAATCCACAGGTGGAAATAAATTATTTGTTGATTTTGGTAGCTTTTTTTTATTATTAATAAAATTAAAGTAAATCTTTTCAGTCTTACCTCACCCTTAAAGAATGAAACTGCTGCTCCTCAGTCTCTGGTGACACTGAGAGAAACACTCAAAAGTGGACACACCACCTTTAAAAATGTCCCCGAGGAGAGATGAAATCCCTGTGGCATCACCAATATATATATGTCCCAGCCAAGAGGGAGGAGACATGAGAGCGAATGGGTGGAGAAGGAGGATGCGTGGAAAGCTGACAGGTAAGAATAAGACAGTGACGCAGTAATGAGCAAGGAGACTTTCACTGGTCAGAGGTGCCACAGAGAAAGCTGTGCTTCAACTCTCTGTTGACAAGGAACTCCTTTGTCATGCTGATCTAAAATTATTGGCTTGAGCTTGTCTCCTTAAAAGCAAAGTGACAATGGTCAAGTCCCCAGTTTGCAGATATCTATGCAATCACCAGGCCTCTCTGCATTCCTCTGACTACCACCGAAACCTGCATGGCCACTATGAAAATTCAGCAAGATCATGACAGTCAACACACCACTTGTAGTGAACTGTTAAGAAAACCTGTTTGGAAATTGCAAGCATGCTGTTCTATACCTCGCTTTATGGCATTGTGGTTTAGTTTGCATCTTTTTTTAACGAATGAGCAAAATCCTCAGAGTGAAACTGGAATTATTTGGAAAATATGGAGATTATAAAGGATTTTCCACCATGCTGCTTCTTGGACACACAAACACTAAACATCTAGCTTCATTCACAGTGATATAACATGTTGAGCACCATTCATGTGTCAACAGGAATGATCCCAGATGCGGTAATTACTGCACTACAAAGACTATAATGATCATCTAGAGGCTGGCAGCAGCATCATGTTCAATGAGGGAATGTCACTTTTCTCTGAATGTGGAAAACAAAGCTAATGGCGCGTGTTGTTTTGTGAAACTGCAATTAGTTTCAGAGTTGACACATGCAGCTGATAAAAAGCCACAAATTTCATTTACACAGAGCTGATTTATTTACAAACTGCTGAATCAGCGAACATTTAAATTTCTGGTCTCCTGGGCTGTAGTGGACACATATTTTTCTGCACCATTTTTAGGTCATGACTAAATGGGTGGTTAACCACTGGATAAACAGGGTTTAGGAAGACTATAGGAGGCGCTGATAATGGCTGCCGATGTGGCCATCATTTAGTATTGTGGAGATAATAGCTGTTTACCAGACAGAGAGCACCATCTTTAAGCAGTGTCATAAAGACCAGTAGTTTCAAAACTGTTAAGGTCTTTATAAGGAAACAATAACACTGTAAAAAAAAACATGATTTTGTGGCTTTGGTGTTCACTGTTTCTGGACATATGTAACAACACTGAGTTAATTTGAGGTGAGACACCACAGAAAACAATTATTACAGAAATCTTATGACAGCTGACCCCTGAGTCCAGAGTGACTTAATAGTACTTGATGACCGTTATTTAAGAGCCAAACCAAAACGAAAGTTAAACAAGGCGTAAAAAAAACTGTTTAGTAATAGAAATGAAATTAAAATGAAAGAAAGTGCACTAAAAATCTTCAGGAAATATCTTTGGTAGTCTTTGTAAACTTGATTAAATCTGTCAGGACAATAAGGATCAAGAGGAAGATATTAATCGAGACTGATTCTTTATAGCTGTGAGTCAATAAATGTGTAAGGATTACAAAATCCAGCATATATATTTTAAAAAAAGAAATATCTTACAATGATGAAAAGAAAAACAGAGCTGTGCAAAACCTTTTTTGATCGTACCAACATATTTAACATGCATACTCCAAAACATTTTTTTAAAAAAGCATTAATCAAAGCATTAAAATAGAAAGTGATCCAACATAAAGAACAACATGATTGACAAGGTGGTAAAAAATGTGAATTGTAGAGGAAGCACTTGTGAGATATGACAACAAATGTACACCTCTGGGTTCTGCACAGACCGGAGTCGGGAGGATAAACACACTCAGTCTGGAACAACCATTTTCCTAACCAGCTCTCTTAGGGTCACAGGTGAGCTGGACACCCGACCATCTCACCAATAACCTAACATGCATGTCTTTGGACCCAAGGAAAACCTACAGAGTCATAGACAGAACATCTATAGAACGACTGGCCAGAGATATGAACCTACAACTTTCTTGTGTGAGCATTAATCACAGAAATTTGAAAAACTGCAATAATTAAATAAAAAAAACCTCCCCCCCCACATGCTTCTCAAACTTTAATTATTCATAATGGGCTGCATTAAATGATAATGCAATTAAGATGTATTAATAATATGTATTTTAAATACACTTTAAATCATGATTAAATTGGATTATCTAAAACCATCTTCTTCCTCTGTTGTCTGCTGTAATACAATCTGGAAAATTCCAGGTCACGTGAGTCATTCTCATATTTCTCTTTAGTTCATCATCAGGTATTTTCAGTGTTAAAAAATATTTTGAGTCTTTCTTTGACCCCATAATGTCAAATGTGTCATATTTTATACACACATTTTGAGACCTCAGTGTGATTTTTTACCCCTTAAAAACCAGATGCGTAAAGTTAGACACATAAAGTGGTCATGTGAGTACAAATTATTAAAACTCATATATGTAAATCAATATTTAATTTCTTCTTTAAACAAAATTGTCACAAACTTCAATAAACACCCCAGTTTTACAAAAAAGGCGGTTATTTCATGGTTCAGGCTTCAGAGGGTTACGATAATAATTCAGTAGGAGGAAGTAAATGTTCACTCAGTACTTTGCAGAAAATATTTTAATTTAATTTGCAAGTTTATACTGCAAATGAAATCAAATATACGAAATATAATTTTAAACAACTGTTCAGCCTACATGAGTACAATGTCGTTGTAAAATGAAAAAGAAAATGTCTGTTACAAAAATGATGCTATTTTCAAATTTTGTGAATTACTGTTTCCTTCCTAAGTTTTTAGAGAGAGTAATTAAAATTAACGTTTTAGATTAAAGCGGGGGTTGTCTGTCTTTATGTGATCAGAATTGAAATTAAAGCATATTTTTATTTAAGTCTTGAACCGATTGCACCTTTTTTAACATTCTTCATCTTCATCCACAGTCTGACCTGCATAGTGTTTATATGACTCTTTGTGTTTAACGTAATGTCAGTGGAAGATAGTTTATATGAGTTAAATTTAATATATCACCAAGTAAATAAGTAAAATTTATTTATGTAGCAGGATTGTAGATACGGATCACAAAGTGATTTACAACAACAATCAACAAATAAAAATACAGACATTAAAACACAACAATAATTTCATTAATTTAAAAGCAAGCCTGTACAAGTAAGTCTTGAGCTGCTTTTTAACAGTTTCACTGCAGCCCACAGAAACGAAATCTGAACTGTAGTGGTGGTGCATACCATAGTTAAGAAGCCACAACCTCAGACGGACAGTGTCTTTTAATTTTCAGTCTAAAAAGATGAACCACCAACAGGTTTTGGTCCGAAGATCTCAGTGACCTGCATGTTTTATATGACTGCAGTTCACTAATGTAAGCAGGCATTCAACCATGCAGAGCTCTGGAAATAATCACAAAGATACATAATGCAAAGACAGCAAAATAGGTGTCAAGTGAGATCACTAGAGAGCCTAATAAGTAGCCTTGTAGCTGCACTTTGCAGTTAGTGATTTGTAAGTGATCCAAAAAGGACTCACTGAGGCCAACGTACAGTGAATTACAACTTTGAGGAAACAAAAGCATGAATTATAATTTCTAATTCTGACTTGGACACCATTCGACTGAGGCGGGCAGCATTTCATAGATAAAATGCAGGATCCCACAAGGCTATTAATATGTGTATTAAAACTAAGAGCCTGATTAAATCTGACACCTACATTTTTGACATTTCATTAAAACAATGATGACAAAGACCCAAGACTAATAATCAGAGTACAAACAAAGCTGTCAGTAGCACAAACAAAAACTTTTCTCTGTGTTAAGTGAAAATAATTAGCAGCCATGCAGTTCTGTATGGCATCAATACAGTCTTAAAGGATGGATATTTTTACAACATTCTTTGGAGTAAAAGAAATGTACAATCGGATATCATCTGCATAACAATGATATGAGACACGTTTAAATGTGTTGAAGTGATAGTACAGTGCAAACAGAACAGGTCCCAAAACAGAACCTTGGGGCACACCATAGCACAAAGTTGCAAATGAGGACACCAAGCGTTAAGCAGCAACTGAGTAAGATCCAGATCCAGAGATGCCCAGCCATGTTGCTAAACTGTCAATCAAAACAACATGATCAATTGTG
Organism: Oreochromis niloticus; assembly: GCF_001858045.2. Lineage (NCBI taxonomy): Eukaryota > Metazoa > Chordata > Actinopteri > Cichliformes > Cichlidae > Oreochromis > Oreochromis niloticus. The sequence goes on along the minus strand of NC_031976.2, from coordinate 22,856,225 downwards.
TCATATGTAGCTGAACAACATTTTCATCTGCATCTCTCTTCATTAAAATGCCACGAGAAACTCTAAGAACAGCAGTTTCATTAGGGTGATAGATCCTAAGGTCAACAGTTCAAATTATTTGCAATTGAAAAGGAAAAAAAAATCTGAATTCAGTGTAGGGTCTGTAACTGTAAATGGTTTTGTTGTGTATGTTTTGCTGATATTGCTTTTGTGCTTTAATTTAAGAACATTTTCAATAAAGACGTTTAATTTTGTAAATGGTATGAATACTTATAACTACGTCTGCCAGTGCTACACTATAAAACAAAAGGTTTTATAGCAAATTAAACAGTGCAAAAGACAAAGTGCATAGTGTCAGTTTTAGACAGTTTTATGACCTAAATTGTTGCATTTATTTCATTTTTATATAATATATTCTTCATGTGCTGCAGGGTGTTTATTCTAGCTGTAAATATTGTCAGGGAGTTCAATATATTGCAATAAATTACATCATGTTAGTTGTCATGCATTTTTAATGTAAAATCCTAGTCTGCAAAATAACAGCTGATATTAGTTACCTCATAGATGTGCTGTGTTATAATTTACCCTGCAATGTAGAAGAATAGAAAATGCATGAAAATGAAAAGATCTTAAAGCTCTGTGTGATCTCAGGATATGGATGATAGCTCATTAAGTAAAGTTTTGTTAGTGTAAATATTGTTATAATTATCCTGCAGTTTGGCATTAGGATGCAATGCACTGCAGTATGAATACTATATATACAGTAAAACAGCAAGGCACCAGCCAGATTACCCTGGCAGACATGAAATGGAGGTTTTTGTAGTCTTTATATCAGTCCAGATCTGCTCTGATGTCAGCACCACTGGGACATGTGGGAGACCTGTTTCTGTTCTTGGATTACTGCTGAGCCCAGCAGATCTCTAACTCTGATTTTACACAAACCTGCTGATGTGCGGAACGTGAAGTGCGAGGAGTCCACAAAGTTCACTTTTGGACACTGTGAAGGTGATATTAACGGAACAAGGTGAGCCTGTTACACATGTTTTCAAGCGAAATGTGACCATAAATATGTAAATCTGTGACCGTGTTAGTCATTCTGTTGCTTTGCCCATGACCGTGAAATTCCACTTGTGTTTATCTTTTGTTACACAATGTTCTGACTGTATTGTTTGACCATGACAGATAGATAACTTGTTTCTATAAACGGTTCTACACTTTTGACTTTTCTACTGATGTTTGGCTCCTTTGAGAAGGTAAATAAAACCACCACAACCATAATGCATAATATAGTATTAGTTTTATATTTAAAAAGGTAAAGTTTAAAAAAAATGTCACGATGTACCATATCTGAGAAAAACTTAAAGCTGCCAATGCATTAAATCACGAGTAACCCTTTCTCTTGGTTATATGGGCGATTTGTGTTGCTCATTCTTTATTACTTATGGTTTCCTATCATGTCAAATTCACGTCAGTCAAAATTCAAAAATAATTGCTATTGTCCAGTAATCTCTGGGCCAGTTTTCTCCCTGAATCTGTTTGCACCCCTCCTTTTTTTCATTTTCAGGTGACGTTGAATAATTTGGAGGTAGCCCTCATCATTATTCCATCTACTGTGCAACGTACCACCAGCAGCAAAACAGTCCCAGTGCATGATGCTACTACCACCGTGCTTGGCTGTTCGTACCATGTTCTTAGGTTTGAAAGCTTCACTGTTTCATCTCCAAACATGGCTCTTGTCATTGTGGCCAGCTCAATCTTTGTCTTGTCTGACCATAAAACTTTTCTCCAGCTGCAAATTTCAGTCAATCTTTAAGGTGCTGATTTTAGAAACAGGGAGCTTTCTTAGTCGGCACCCTCTAAGTTCATGGCATCGCTGTCCACTGTGACACTCAGCTGTCTCTGGTTCATGGCATGCTTGAGGCTTGGTGGCTCGTGGGTTAATCCTGAGCACACCAACTAATTTCCTTTCATCTGAGGGTGACACTTTATGTCTCCTTCCAGACCTTGGCAAATTGTTGACACAGCTGAATAACTTGTACTAGCGTACAGTTTTTTTTTTTTTTTGATGATCTTGTAATCTGCGGTTGTTTAGAAATAACTTCAATAAACTTTCACAGCTCTCTTTAGATCTTCACTGAGTTCCTCGGATCTTCCAGTGAGTATTAGTAAATCCAATGAGTGCTGTCAAACAATCCTTTTTGTGATGGCAAAAAGAAACTACCAGTTGTAGTTAATCATGATCAATAATGAGAAGTTAATAGACTTTGGCCTTGTCAAGTTAAAAGACAACTTAGAATCTTCGGCAACACTTATTAAAAGATTTAAGTAAATATATGTATATATTTGAACCTATATGTATCCTTTTGGCCCAGGGTTTATTAAAGATTACGATGCCTAAATTACATGACATTAATGCCCATGATGAGCATATGTAAACTTATGACTTGCACAAGTGTATATTAGCAATGGTTTAGTCTCAGGATTCAAAACATATGCTTTGCGGTGTTTGCATGTGTGGGTGGTGTCATGCTTGCGTCTTCTGAACTGAAGCATTCATTTGCCTCATGAAAATGACTATATTCATTATTTTCTCTTTGCAAGTCGTATTTAATATCGCAACTGTTTCCAGATAATTATTATTTTTATATAAGAGCAGAAGGGATGAGAGAGAAAATGCAGGAGACTGCTTTTTTAAATAAAATCATATTTATTTTACAAATTTGCACAATTACGGAACAGTGGTGAACATTCATACAAGTAAACACCTATAAATGTGTGTAGCCTGACACACTTGTCTCACATGCGCGCACACACACACACTCACACACAGACACACTCACTCACACACATCATGTACAGCATGTACACAATAACAGAGCCTCATATACAGCACACAGACATACGGGCAGCTACCTACAAAGCATTTTGCTTCCTTCCTTCAAGTGTAAATCAGATCAGATTTTGTCCATCTTGCTCATTTCACACATTCGCAATGCTTCAATGACTCAGTGTCGTTACTCTAGCGATCAAACAAAAGAGGTGAAGTGTGAAATGCAGACATACTGTAAAGGTGGGTGCTGTTAGCTTCTGTTTCCATCGCAGGCAGAAGCTCGTGTTCGCAGCTGAGGTGAAGTTTGGAAATAGTTTTAGAGTAAGTGAGCTCTGCTGTCACCGAGAGGCTCGACAGTGAGAGTGAGTTGCACAAACAGCGCAGCTCTCAGACCTTGGATATGTCTTCTAAAGGGGGATAAAAAAACAAAACAAAACAAAACATGGCTTACATTTATTAAAAGCCTGTTCGTGTTTAGGTTGATTTTCCCAATATTATGGCAGTGATTGCTATATAACTTTAAGGATTTGCAGTACCGACTTTGGACAGGTGGTTTATAGCATTTGCTATAACACTGAACAACCTATACATTTTTCTGACAGCCAACGGTAACACCTCCTTAGGTGATTCATTAGCTGCTAGGTAACACTGTTTGTTTAGCATTTGGCATTTAAAGTGGAGAGGAAGTGATACAACTTTACAAATAACTCAAAAAAAAGAAAAATTAGAAAAAGGCTTTGATTGTCTTCACGCAATTCTTTGTGAGGAGAGATCTCCCTAAATACTTTCACAAAAAAAATACTTTCGTGGTTTTATTGAGCACAGGGGAAACGGAAGCATTTCAGGCGAGGTGAGCAGAGGAGGAGAAAGGGAGAGTTTGGACTGCAGAGGGGGGAGGAGAGGAGAAGGCAGACAACAATAAAGTGAAATCTAGTGGAAAAACATAGAGGAATCTTTAAAGTCCTCCCTGTCAGCAACTTTCTAGCCTCACTTTGAGTTGGACCGCAGCTCCTGTAGTGAATTGTAGTGTATCTCTCTTCTGTTAGTCGTCTCGAATGACTGGCTGAGAAAGTCTTTTCTCACTGCTTCTGGTTGCAGTGTCAGGTATATCAGAATAGACAGAGTGGCACTGTTAGCTGATTCTCTCTCTCTCTCTCTCTCTTCTTTATGGTTAAAATGTGCACCATCCAAATAAAATGTTGCGGAAACTGGACGCAACAAGCAGAGGAATGTGAAGCCCATAAATCCACGGCACAGGTTGTATTGCTGGTAGGTTTCAGACCTCCACCTGCCCCTGTGTCAGGTGAGCCCTGAGCTGCTGGGCTGCGCTGACGATCTTCCTCTGGTGTCCCAGCAGGTTCACGCCGAGATCCTGGACGTCTCTGAAGGAGAGTTCAGGCAACAATATTCAAAGCTTGACAAAATCAATAAGTAAGAGCTACATGGTAATTTTCTGGTAATTTTCTAACAGTTTGGATTATCCCAGAAAGTTCAGTCGGTTCACCTGGATGTTGCATTTTCTCCCACTGGAAAGCAACGTCCAGACGAACAGAGTCAACGTTCTGGGATTTCCTTACCTGGATGATCGAGCATGCATCAATATAGTTGGATTTTGACACAGAAAATCTAACAACCCCTTTGTGCTATTTTCTAATGTGAAAAAGAACAACCCCCAAAAAACATAGGCAGCTGGATGTCTTTAAGTTTGTGAACCTCAGAACTGAAGGAAACCTCCTACAAAACAACTACACAAAACACACAGTTGCCTTCTTGTTTTCAAGCTCTTCACGCTACCATGAGCCGAATGACTGAAAGGTAGTAGCAGAAGTTTGAGTCGTATTTTTACACCTTGTTGCTGCTGCTTGGTTAACGGTAGATGCTGAAACCGCATGATTAGATTGAATAGAATCAATGTGGCTCCACATTAATTGCAAAAACAATATTGCAGTCCACATTGGCTTGTCTTCCTCCTCTCACCCAACTGGCACATGGCTGCCCTTCCCTGACCCTAAAGCCGCTGGAGGTTACTTCCTGTTAAAAGGGAGTTTCCCATCCTACTGTTGCCAAAGCGCTTGCTCAAAGGGGATCATATGATTGTTGAGGTTTTCTCTGTTTTCTCTGTATTATTGTAGGGTCTCTACCTTAGAATATAAAGTGCCTTGAGCCAACTGTTGTTGTGATTTGGCATTATATAAATAAAACTGAACTGAACTGAATTGAATTGAATATTTTGTTATGAAACTCCTTTTTGATGTGCAGAAATTGTTTTAAATGTGTTTTATGAAGAAAATTAGATTAGAATGAGGAAGGAAAACTTTTGAGATCAACAAAAAACCTGTGAGAGACATACAGGTGTAATCTACAATGTTTTATGATGATGGTTGAAATCGGAGCTCAAACATGGGTTCTTCATGCATTGGTTCCTCTTGGACCTTCTTGGACCCTCGTGTTAACTACTGACCAACCATTCTGTCCCTATTCTACTCTAAGATTGTTTAAAGAATTAAATCTGCAGGTTGCAGAAGTTTCTCCTTTCCTTATCTTATGGTGACAATTTTTGGTTATCAGACACCTACAAAAACTGCAAAATCCTCTCAGCTATGTGTCCCTCATCAGTGGCAACACCATCAGAGCACCTTTATCTTATGGTGTCTGTTTCATAACACTAAAGGAGTGATCAGTGAGTTGCAATGAGACACCTACAGGTCCTGACCAAGCACCAGTATGCAGGGCTGCACTGAAATGTTTTTGTGCACTGAAATGCACAAAAAAAATCAGCCTTGGCACTTTTGTTGCAGTCAGTCTACAGCAGCCTCTCTCTCTCTCCCTTCATCTGTTTTCTTACTATGCTAATTTCATTTCCCTCTGTCTGTTCCTCACTCTGTTGTTGGGACTGCTGTTCCTCCGCCTGCACAGCTTCTCCACAGCTAGTGCTACAGCTTCCTCCTGTGTCTATGAGGGCTCATTACTGCTTGTTGCTGGTACATTACTACTGTTGACGACGCAGCAGCAATTGCCCTGACAGCTAACATGTTGGTTAATTTGACATTTCCTGCATCTATTTCTAGCTTCTCTTTCTTTGTCTCTCTTAGCTTTTAGCGCCACTTTTTCAGCTCTTCTTTCACACTAAACTCTGTTCGGTAAGGTGTGTGAGAGCACAGCAAAGATAGGGGAGGGTCCAGTTGCATTAAGAGGTTTGATAGGGCAGTACAGTAATGAAAATGAACAAAAAGGCTGCTAGTGCTTGTATTGCTGGCCCTTCTATTGACCCATCTGTCTAAAAGTGCGTCGGCCCACTGGGCTCTTTACCACTATGCGACAACTTGACTTGAGGTTTCAGGTTGTGTATAAGCCACTTGGATCCTCGATACCTGATGAGTGTGCTTGATAATACTCATGACATAGCTAAAATTAAATTAATGATTGATCTAATTAAATCTTAAGTCAAGAAGCCAGCTTTAAAAATGTTTGATATATTTTTCTGTATTTTTACGTTTGTAACCATCCATGCATACTCACTCCATCGTAAGCTTGCTGACTCTGTCTAACGTGTCCAGGTGCGCTCGATCAAACTCATCCTGATACCTCTCCATCCTCAGCGCTTTCAGCCAATCACTGACCGTCGCCACTGACGATAAGTCTGTGGGAGTGGGGCTGAGCAGCGGCTGGGAGCAGCTTCTGTAAATGTCAAAAATGAGAGCACAAGAATCCATAACTGCAGCAGATTGTGCATCACCTGCTGCCTCGGATATGCTGTGCAGGAGCGTTTGCCAGGAGCTGGCGTCTCACCGAGTTGGCTCAGCTTTGAGGGATGCGGGGTGCCTGATGAGTCGATCCAGAGAAGACAGGACTGAGTCGAAACCTGGTCGGTCTGCCCGGTCGGCCTGCCAACACTGAAGCATTAGAGAGTGGAGGGCAGGGGGGCAGTTGTGGGGGGCCGGGAGACGGTACTGATCTGCTACTGCCTTCATCACCTGCAGACACAAAGGGGAAGGCATCAGACAGAAGTAGGGCAGATGGAGTCTTGTGTAATTAGCCTCCATGAAAGGTCACAGATCACTCAGAGCTTTCAAGAATGACTAAGAGAAAATTATGCAAATTTCATCAGTTTGGCATTTTGTCACCATTTAAATATGCCTGTTGTGTAACAGGAGGAGGGGGAGGGAAGTACATTTAAGTACTGGAGGGCCACATTTGTGTAATAATACGTTTATTCCTCTAGATTACTGAAATATTGTACATAATGAAGGCTGTTTTAACAGCTTAAGCATTTAAAATATGATTTACACAGCACGAATTAATCTTTATTTTGCAGATACAGTATTTTCTGTGTCGGTAGTGATTTGATTTTATTGGTACTTGACTGCTACATGAGGCACTGAGTGCAAAATTTAGGAGGTTTTTTTGTTAAAAACTTCACATTGGCTGAGAAAGACAGATAATAATGCCTAATCCATGGGCTTGGCAAAATGTTAATTTGGGCTAAAGAAGGACTTCATTAGATCACTGTGATCCCATTTATTGACTCCATGAACATCTCATTCTTATAAATGATATGAATGCTATAGCTCAGGAACAGCTGGAAGGAATATTTATGGTGCAAATATCCGTTTGAAATCAATGATGAAGTTCAAGATCACGTTGATGTCACGTTTTTGGATGTATCTTAAGAACTTATATGCAAAATATGAAAAAAAAATCCAAAAGGTCAAAGGTCAGCTTTACTCTGACATCATAATGTTAAATACACTCTTCTGTCTATTATTTAAAACACGAGCAGAGGGCACCTTCAGTCCAATACTGAATTGTTGTTGTTGATATGTAATTTCTTGAACACTTTATTAAATTATGTATTAGAAGACTTTTAAAATGCTCAGATGTTAATTGCCACCTGAAAAGTTAGTGGAAGCACACATCAGCAAAGCAGTAATTCTAGCTAACTGTATATTGTTACACCATATTAAAGATAATTGCACTATAGCACAGGTTTTGCACATTTGCTTCTTTAAAAATTCAGGAAACATTTTTCTTCATACTCACCTCTTGATTGCTCATGTCCCAGTACGGACGCTCTCCGTAGGACATAACTTCCCACATCAGTATTCCAAAGCTCCAGACATCACTAGCTGAGCTGAACTTGCGATGCTGAAATGCTTCAGGTGCCGTCCACCTCACAGGAATCTTACTGCCCTGATAGACAAAAACGGAGCAAAAACATATACAGTGACTCAGTGATGATGGAAACCAAGCTAAAATGTGCTCCGTGCCTTGGAACCTACCAGTGAGGCAGTGTAAGTTGGTATGTTGTGGTCCAAGCCCCTCATAAGCCTGGAGAGGCCAAAATCGGACACTTTACAGACCAGGTTGGAGTTAACCAACACGTTCCTGGCCGCCAGGTCTCGGTGAACAAAGTTTCTCTCAGAGAGGTAACGCATCCCTGCTCCAACTCCCCTGAGCATCCCGACAAGCTGGAGGACACTGAACTGACCTTCGTTCTCCTGAAGAAATTAAGAGACATGATGGAGAAAAAAAAGTCTCCAGTGTGGTGTAACATGTGCAGGAATTGCTGACAGTGTGTTGTTTTTCTCACCCTGAGGAAGGCATCCAGGGGCCCGTTCTCCATGAACTCAGTGACGATCCTCTCTGGAGGGGTACGGGTGATAACACCCTCTAGTTTCAGCACATTGGGGTGGTCAAACTGTCCCAGGACTCCTGCTTCACTGAGGAACATCCCCCTCTCTCTGTCCGACGCTCCCCACCGCAGAGTCTTCACTGCTACCAGCACTTCCCTGCGACCCAGCGGACGGTATCGACCGCGGGAAACCTCACCAAATTGGGCTGTAATGGAATAAACACGGAGGAAATTTCACTGTGCTGACAGCCAGCATGTAACTACAGCAAGATTTAAAAGAAAGGAAACCATGAAACATACCTGCACCAATCACCTCCTCGATCTTGAGGTGAGTGGGGTCGATCTCACGGGCAAATTCTTTGACCGCCTCACTGGGGTCCTCATAAGTGGATGGGTCAACGTAATACTTAACTCCACCTGAGAACAAGAAATCTACTTTTTAAAAAATGATTCTGAATTTTTAGTGCTTTATTTTTGACATGTAATCCCAAATACAAGATAAAAATGATCTCTTATAATTCGCAGCCGATGATTTACTTTATACACAGATAGGAATATATTTTTTTAGTATTATTCATTTAATTATAAAAATATTGAGCCACTTTCTTTTTTTTCAATAAAATACCAATGAAAACATCACTCACCTCTGTTACTGATGTACCTCTGGAGTCGGTCACTGTATGGACTCTCCCTCCTCTTACTGCCATGTAAAAGCAGTCAAAAACTGTAATACCAGATTAAAACATACATGCACGTATCTGTCACTGCATTTATACCACCAACCAACCTGCGAAATACCACCACGACCACAATGGCTGCCACGACAAGGAGAAACGCCGCCCCACCCATGACCGAGCCCACCAGCAGAGGAAGCCGAGTCTGGATTTGCTGTGAATGCTCCTCTGCGGGAGAGAAAATGAAACACCTTCAGCTGTCGTGTGTCTCAGGGGTGTCATCAGCTTTCAGCTCTTTTTTGACCTGAGAAAGACGTTATGTAACAAAAATCTGTTGTATCTACAGCTAAAAGCAGTGGATTTAACAAGTTCAAATGTGCTTTTATTGGATACACAGACTACTTTATCTTTAGTTACAGCGATATATGTTCTATTTGAAAGTTTGATATTGATGTTAACACTGAGACAGAGATGTTTTCTTAGTAGTAAAATGACAAAATAACTATAGAAAGACGTTTGCTGTGTTCATAGTGAGGTGTTTAACCTCTTAATCTTTGAATTCAGGTGTTTTCAATCCTATTCCCACAGGTGCAGCCATGCAGTCTGTTTTTAGAAACATCTGTAAAAGCATAGGTCATTCTAAACGCCTCACTGAAGTCGAGCGTGGGACTGTAGCAGAACGCGAAAGTTGCAATAACTTATTCCTCCTAGCTACTCCACAATCAACGGTAAGTTGTATTATTGCAAAGTGAACACGCTCAGGAACCACAGCAGCTCAGGCAGGAAGTGGCAGACCATGTTAAGTTATAGCACAAGGTCACTGAGACGCACCTTTCTGCTCATTCAATAACAGCTGAGTTTCAAACCTCTGACGTAACATCAACACAGAAACTGGTTCACGGTGTGGGTTTCCATGGCCAAGCAGCTCCTGCTGGTGAAATCTGTAGGTGGCCCAGGACATGTATCCATATAGTGTAACTTTGGTCCTTCTAGTGTCGCCATCCCAGTTCTGATTGTGGGTTTTTGAGGTTGAATTCTTTCTTTTTCAGGTGTTCAGAGTTTTGTTATGTCTTTATTTATTTTTGAGGATTTTTGGAGCCTTTAGTTATTGTTTTGATTTAGTCTGTTTTATAGTTTAGAAGTGTTCCTTCAACCTCCTGTGTCTGCTCACTCTTTAGCTCCCGTCTCTAACTTACTGTTTTACTTTGGCAGTCATTTCTCTCCTGCGCTTCGATTATTTCCCCTCCTGTCTCGTTGTCTTTGAACATTATCACCTGAATTTTGTTACCCTGGTGTGTCCACTTTTTCTAAATATATCACATCTAGTCGCTGATAGCTGATTTTGTGCTTCTGGTTTGCAACACAGTCTTCTCATTTCTAGATGATTATTCTTTGTTCCCTAGTTTCTCTAATTGCTATTCCTGAATTTATCATGCTATCCTGACATCTTCCTCTGGTCTTACTCTTACCATTTTTTATGTGAATGGTAAGGCCTTATATTACCCGTTAAGCTTTGTATTACATATAGTAATGCAGCTTCACTGAGATGAATGTAACTGCAGTTACGGTAATTGAAAGCTGCCCCAGCTTTTGTCTTTTTTTCCTTTGTAAATGCTTGTTGTTGTACTAAGTACAGTCGTGCACACCGACCCTCAAACAACAGCATGTGCATTTATTTTAATGCTTATGCCAATATGATCTTTTGACAGTTTTCTATAATCATTTCAAATCAGTTAAATTCAATTCAATTCCTCAGTGTGCTTTCTATTGTAAGGGACAGACCTTGCAATAATAGAATACATACTTTTTTCTTAAACTATAATAAAAATGAATGAATGTGTGCGTTACCTAGAGGCAGCGTCGTGAAGTAGATGGTGTTGCTGTAGGGCCCGTAGCCTCGCTCATTCCGAGCTCTGATCTGGAAGGCGTAGATGGAGCCGGGAATCAGAGACTTGACGGTCACTGTGTTAGTCTCACTGTACACAGTCAATGCGCTGTCCACATCTGAACCCTGACCAACAGAGAAGAATGACGTTAAGGGTCTGTTGTTTGGGGTCAGTTTGTTTTGTGTACGCTCAGTAAAGGATGCCTTTGTGTGTATTTACACCCAGCGAGCACTTCAACGATTGTTGTTTTGTTGTTTGAATGCCATACTGCGTTATGGTGGAAAAAATGGTTCCATTATAAAACATCTTGTTGCCTGCGCAGGCTGGACATTGTGAACATGAGTTAATGTTCTTCTTGTAGTTTCTAGCAAATTTTTGTACATTATAATTTTGTCAGTTAAAACAAAGAAATCTAAATAATTCTGGTAATACTGGAAGAGTAAGACAGGCTGCATATTAAAGTCAAAACAGCAAGATCATGCTCACTGCTGTGAAAACAGGCCAGCTCACTAATAAAGAACACACCACAGGTCAATATAGCGGTCACTGGGTAGGAAGAAAGATGCTTGTAGTCACAGGGAAAGTCAAGAGGCTCATAAAAGCTCACATCCAGTACAAGATGGTCTTCTGCTACAGACTTGATGTGTTGTGCATTCAGAGATGCTCTTCTGCACACCAAGGCTGTAACAGGTGGGTATTTGGGATGATGTTACTTTCCAATCAGCATCAAGGAGTTTGACCATTCTCCTTTGACTTCTGGGATCAGCGAGACATTTTCACCCAGAAAACTGGATATTTTCTCTGTTTTGAACCACTCTAAAAACCACGCCACGTTCAAAGTCACTGAAATCACCTTTCTTCCTAACCTGATGCTCAGTTTGAATTTCAGCTGGTTATCTTGACCATGTCTACATACCTAAATGTGCTGAGCTTCACGCAATTGGCTGATTAGATATTTGTGTTAAAAATACGTTTATGGCAAAACCAGTTTATGTCCATAGAGTTGATATTGCATCCGTCTCATCACAACCATTTCGTAACCAAATAACTTGGTTTATAAGAGAAGTTGTGACGTCCACTCACAACCATGTTTTAAGCTGCTATCAAACTGAAAAACTAATGTTGAAACTTTCTGCCGTTATGTGTGACTTCACTGAACATACCTTGTCATAGTATCTGAGCTGATACTCCAGGATGTCTCCATTAGGCCTGTCTGGCTGAGGCCACGACAGAGTGATGGAGTCCGGGGCCCGGCTCAGCTGGTGCATCATAGGAACGGTACTGGGAACTGTGGGTGACAAGAGATGATTCTTGAGCACGTTAAAACAGGAGAGCTGTGCTCGAGTGGCAGTGCCCACATGAGGGCAGTGTTACAAAACATGTAGACGGAATTCAGCCGAGCGTAAAAGTGAAGCAGGAGTTTTTATGGTGCACCAGTCAGGATCTAGTTTCACTCAGTGAGCTGGGAGCAGTTAAAGGGAACTTTCTGGCATTCCATTCATTTGATCAATAAGCTCTGAGAGCACTCACAGGAAGATTTTAGATAATGTGGGCTCATTGAACCTCCTAGCCAGTCTTGATCGGTTTCATGGAAAATTGTATAATGGTGTACTTGGTGTGCACAATGCCCCATTCTCCTCTCCTTTGCCCACTCATCTGCTTTCATCTTTCTTTCTCTCGGTCTCTTTGTCTTCCCATCTCTCATTTGTCCCTTTCTTCCTCCACTGTGACCATAATGGGATCTGACAGGATTTTGTAACCTCGAGCAACCTCCCGTTCAGAGAGCAGGAGCAGGAAACATGGAGCAAAGAGACCGAAAGAGAGGGGAGGAGGAGGGGGAGAGAAAACTGACACACACACACATACACACACACACACAGTATCTACGCAAACATCATCATCAGAGCGTCTCTTCCGCTTTCATCTCATCTTTTTCATCCTCTCTGTCCTGTTCTCACCTGACTGGCTCGTAGTGAAATTGATGCTTGAGTATCGAACTGGAAAAGGACTCAAAGCTGACACTTCATTCATGGCTTGCACCTGTCAATACCAAGAACACACAGATGTGAATTTCAAAGCCTTTTTTTCCCCATTTATATTTATGACACGCTTCAACGTTTGAGAAACAAAGACAGACACGTGCAGCGTCCACTATGACAGTTCAACAAACGCCAGGAAATGGGAAATATCTGTCCATTATGAATAAGGAATAAGCGATGCTTTAGTCAAGGTATGCCGAACTAAATAATAAATGTTGGTGTGTATTTACTGATGCGGCACTTATAATAAAATAATAGAGCACAGTGGATTCATCTCATCTGTGGGTCCAGGAAGTGCTTCAAACTTTGAGTGAGATAGGACAAGAAAGAATCTTCCGTTTTTCCACAGCACCTGTATGAGATACGTGACTCTGGTCAGCAGGTTGTTGAGGGTGACCTTGGTTTGTTTCAGGTTGGTCTGGGAGGGGCTGAAGGTGACGCCCTCCCCACACCAAGAGCACAAAGCCGAGTTGGTGAAGGTCGGTGACGGACAGATGCGACACACCACCCCGTACCACACCTCACTTCGGCCTCCCATGTCCACCGGAGGGCGCCACCTCAAGGAAACCCCACCATCGCCGCTCTCATACTCCCAGGTCAGAGAGACTGGAGCAGACGGAGGAGCTGAGGAGAAAGCAGAGATGGGGAGAATGGGAGGAGTTTGACATACATAATGCAAGCGGTGGACTCTAAGATGGAAGCATCTGGTAAAAATGTTTAAGATATGAAAGAACCTGCAGGCTGGCAAAGACATTTATGCAATGAAAAGTAACGGAAAGAACTTTATAAAATAGTTTGATGGTGAGGCAATTTCATATGAACGAGCGTAGGAAAGTTTCATGCTTAACAGGTTTTTCTGTTGGTGCAATTTAAAGATTAAAACAGTCTTTAAAAGCAAAAGGATTTAGTTCCACTGACTGTGTATCTCGGTTCTCACAGTCTGAGCAAATGACAAATGACTCCAATGAGGCCCCTTGAACGCCTCGCAGAGGAGCCAGGCGTAAACAAACAAACAGACAAAGCTCACTTGTGCAGGCAGAAGAGTTGGCATCGCTGGCGGCCCGGTAAAAGCCGCTGCGACATTCACACACACTCGATCCCTCATGGCTGGTTCGGCTGTTGGATGGGCACACAGTGCAGGGAATAGAGCCTGAAATGGACTTAAAGTAGCCCACGGGACAGGCTGTAAGGAGACATGAAGACAGAAGAGGGGTTGTGTTTTATTAACAGCTTGCGGTTATATAAATAAAGTGATCACTGCTCCATTAGCGGTGTTCACTGCTATGAGTTTGCAGGTTTAAACTATGAAATGCTGCAGCTGCTGTTAAAGAAACAAGCTTAGATTTGGGCTCAGATGCACATGCCACTATTTTTTTTTTTATATGGTCAGAAAATAACACACTGATAACATTCAAGCCAGTTCAGAATAGCCAGCACTTGGATTTGCCGCTGAAATACATTAATAAAAGTGCTAAAATCAGTTCAGCTGACCAAATATCTTTTGCGCTCCTCAAACTAGCCTCTTCTGGACCTTTCAGTGATATCACACCGTCTTCCTCAAAGCTCAGTTGTCAGTGCACTGTGGAAGTAGATAATGGAAAGTAATCTGCATGACATTCAAAGCGAAAACTTGGGAAGACCTCAGCAAGTGGACCTTCGGTTGAGATTGCTTTGTCAACTCTGATTGCAAAGTGCAGCTAATATTCACAGGTTCACTGAAAGTGCACGTGTACATCATGTGCGACGTAGTTTAAATTAAGAGGAAGTATGCACATCTGGCATTATTCAGACAATTCAGCCCAGGTTTTGTTTTATGTAAGGTCTTCTGTGATCTGTATTATGTGCAGCTCAGAAGTCACGAATATCAAAAACAAACAAACAAAAAAAGCCTCTTACTTAATCCCTTTTTATTGTTTCGCTCATTTTGTCCAGAACAAAATCAAACTGCAGTAACTGGTTTGGGGTTAAGCATCAATTTCAGCTTGGCTTGTGGTTCCCGTCGGTTCAAAAGTTCATCTGAAAGGCAGCGGTCTCTTGTTTGTTGTTGGCTTAACCCGGCACTATCATTTACTTTTGTTTATAGAGGAAGTGGCCAGCAAACCGACAGTCACATACACACATACAGAGACACACACGAAAGGTCATAGAGAGCGTTTTGAAGGTGGAGGTTGACTTATTTACCTCATCTCCTCCTGGACAATAAGCAATATGAGGATATTACTTACAGATCTGTTAGTTTACTTCAGCATAAAGACTGTAAACAGGAGGAGACCGTTTAGCCACAGTCTCATGTGGTAAAAGCAATTAATGATAAATATTTATACACACCATAATTAGGAGTTCGAGTGTGTTGATTTGTGAGCTGTAGGGCTGCTGTAGAGCAGATTTGTCTCACTTTGGACAGAATTAGATTGTTTTTTTCTCCTTTTGCAGTATTTATGCTAACCTGGCCTAACCGACTGCTTATATGATTTGTATTTATCGTACAAAGAGCAGCAGAGAGACTGCTGTCAACCCTTCCAGCAAGTAAGAGTAGAAAATGTTTTCCCCAAGTGTTAAAACACTCCTTTAAAGTTTTTTAACTTGTCTAACTTGTCTGAGTTAATATCGCAACTCGAGCATGGAAGATCGTTCTTGACCTACCTAACAATAATCTCTGTAATCCCTTCATGGCAACAGTTTTTGTCTGACGACGGTGGTCTCTTTCAGCAGAATAATGCACCCTGCTGCTCTGAAAAAAAATTCTAAATGAAGTATTTGAGAAATATGTAAAAGAGTTCAAGGTGCTGTGTAGCCTGTATCAGTGTGACAGATTCACTTTCATCCTACAGAACTTCAAGGATCTGCTGCTAACGTCTGGTGCCTGATACCACACGACACCTTCAGAAGTCTCGTGGAGCCCACGCCTCGATGGGTCAGAGCTATTTCAGCAGCACGAGGGAGGCCAACACAGTATTAGGATTGTGATTCTAAAGTTGTGGCAGAACTGTGTAAGGATATTTATTAAGTACTAAACAATCCTTCTATAGTACTGTGCCTTATATAAGCCTTGAGCCACTCCTAATTTCTTTATATTTTCTTAAAAACGAGACAGATTTTCCTGTAATTTCTGTATCTTGAGCAATAGTTCTCTTTCAAGGCTTTTCAAGGTTTTTCTTTGCACATTGGTTGTCTTTTTTCAGCCCAGTCCTTGTACATACCAAGCCATTTTCAGAGGAAGGTTTTTTTGTTTATTAAGCCACTTAACAACGACCTATGAATCAAGTACAAAAAGGCACCAAAGTCAAGGGATTAACCAGTGTTGTGTCTACACATAAGAATCTATTTTAAAATGTATCTTTAGGCAATTTGCTAATTCTGGCCTATCACAAAAGCATAATTCTTTTCCTGTTTCTTTAGGCGAATCTTTAAAAAATGGCAAAGAAAGCGCAATTTGCTGGATTAAATAAAGTAGAGCTGCATGGTGTGCGATGTGTCCTTAAAACGTTTGAGGAAACTGGAAAAATAGATGACAAAATAAGAAGTGACAGGTCTAAAAAAAACTATCTACAGCAGATAAACAGTAGCTGAAAGTCCTCAAAAAAAATACGTAATGAAGACCTGACACAGGATCTGAGAGATGAATCTGACCCCTGGGGGTTTTTTGTTTTTGTTTTTTATAAAATAGAAACAAATTGAAGAATAGAACAAAAATGGTCTCAGTAAAGGGCTGGGTGTTAAGGCCAAATTGCAAAGAACTGAAATTAAGATCAGTGCTAACAGGTCTTATGGAGTGATGAATCAAAATTTGTGTTTTTTGGTTCAAATGATCAACATAGATCAAGAGACAGGTACAACAATGAGTGTCTGCAGCCATCTGTAAAATGAGGTGGAGGCTCTGTCATGGTCAAAATTAATGGAATTATGAACACAAAATAAATAGCATCAGAATATGATACACCATGCAAAATGACCTAGTAAGTGTTTCATTGGCAATGACAATGATCCCAAACAAACTAACACTGTGCAGTTAAAGCATACCAGGATAGAAAAATACACGATGTAACACTATCAGTCGTGGATTGGCCGCCCCATTGACCTTAACATTATTGAAACACTGAGTTTATCTTGACAGAGCACAGAACAAAAAGGCAGCCAACATCCAAAGAAGAGCTTTGAATGTCCTTCAAGAAGCCCGGAGAACTATTCCTGAAGACTACTTAAAGAAATTACAAGAAAACTTTCCTAAGAGAGTTTAGGCTGTGTTAAAGGATAAAGGTGGTCATACCAAATATTAACTTTCAATGCTTACTTGTTAGAAGCTCTCTTGTTCCCTCTTATAACAAATTTCCATGCATGTTTGGAAACATTTCAATAAATCTCTGCAGGTATTTCTCATTCTCCAAGCAAAAAATAAAGAAACAAGGGTTTCTCTCAAGACTTCAGCACATTACCATAACAGGACCACTGCATTCCTAGGCTAATATTTCCCTATTAAAACATTTTATTGGCCTTTTTAAATAAAAAGGCCTACTGTCCTCATATGTATCCAGGAATCATGTGCTGGAATTCATAACCCATTGGAACTGTCAAATCAAGTCACATTCAAGCATAAATTGATTATTTCTCTCGCTCTTTCTCTCTCATACACACACACACACACACATGCACACACATACACACACTAACATGCACACACACAAGCACGCAAACACACACACACAAACAAATACCATTTGAACCTGCAGGCTGTGTTATATGACGGAAAAATCTGTGAAATCTGCCAGTTGTTAATGTCAACTGACCGCTGAGGTCAAGGTGACTGACACATGACTTCGTGCTGCTGCCAGCCTGAGCCTCGAGTGCTCGTACTTATGAGGATTTTGAGTCCACAGCCTCCAGGTTGGTCTGCTGCCATTTTTACACTGCGAGTGTGTGTGGGCATGTGAGTGCCTCTTAAAGGAGTGTCGGCTAAAGGTTGCATCGTTCAAAATGTGTTCCCTTTGTCTGAAAGCTAAATGTAGAGTATGTGCGTATTCTCAGACAGACAACCTCTTGTATTGTTGAGTGCAAATGGCACACTAAAAAAAAACAAAAAAAAACATGACCCAGCAGTTTCATATGTTTTTGGAGCCTTACAGTACCCTCGGAGTTGGAGAATGAGAGCAAGGGCATCAGTGGGAGCAAACCCCTGACCTCGTTTATATAACCTTGTCAAGAATGCGTAGCATGTCTTAAACTTGACGTGCTGAAAGAGCGCACAGATGCATTTATGCATGCTTGGCGCTGGTGCAGCAGTGTGGGAGGGGAAGATAAGAAGGCACAAAGTGAAAAAAAAAGTGGAGAATAAACAGATAAAAGGCTTCCTGTGTTCTCACTTGTCTCTGAGAGCGCACCTTGCTTTCAAACAGGTGTGAAGTGAGAAAAAGGAAGAGGGACTAAAATAATGTGAGGACAACACAGAGAGAGACCAAGCTGGGGAAGAAGTGAACATGGAGACGGATGGACTGAGACAGCTGTAGGATGAACAGCAGGATTATGTATATAAGCCCGAGATGATGGGTGACAATGAGGAAATTGAAAGTGGAAAGCAGCAGAGGTTCCTCTGTTGTCGCCCTCTGCGACAACAGAGGAATAGAGAGGAATATAACTTCCTCCATCTTTTATGTCCCAGATGCACATTACCAGACGTGTTCTCCTACAGCTCTGACATGAAACATGACTTTGCTACAAAGCCTCTCATCACCAGCGTTATGAGCTCCCTCAACCCCCTCCTCCTCCTCCTTTTCCTCCCCCTCCTCTCCCGCATCCGCCCGATTTGAGCAGCCAATGAACGTGCAGAGCCCTCTGCCCTCTTGCTTGATCTGCATCCCTCTCTCAGTCACCCACCCAGCAATAAAACAGAAAGCCTACCACCATTATAAGCTCAGCCACAGATGCCTTTACATTACATGTGTGCAAAAGTGCACACAGCAAAGTCCCAGCGAGTCCTGCCAACAAAACAAACGAGCGTCTCTGGCAACGACAGATATAAATATCGCTCGTTCGTTGAGGTGACTCAAATGCAAGCTGAAAAGATTACACGATTAAGCGCCAGAAAATTAATCTCCGACTACACACACTTTGATAATTTATTTGTTTTTCATCTTTTCGAACCAAAGGTAAGGATTTTCTGCTTAAGTACAGTCAAAACTTTGCGCTTTTGATAGATGAAAATAAGCAATTAATATTTTGAAAATGGACCGTTTGCAAACATATGATAGACGAGCTGAAAATGTGAATACCGATGTGCTTATAGCTTTACCCTAACTTTACAAAGAAAAAACTGAGAGGTCTTATCTTTAAATATCTTGCTTTGAAAATCCCTCCCATGTTATTATCATAATCCAGTGGACTGCTAAATGAAGGGCAATGAAATGAAAGGAGTGATGGGAAGAGGACAGTGTGTGAAGGTACTGCATATAAACAGGAGCCGACATGTTTATGCATTTTATTCTCAATTTGAGGGTCATTTTAAAACAGCAAACCGCTCTTAAAGCAGTCAGGGATGAGATTAAGGTCATAAGGTCAGCTTGTGGCATCATTTATGAAGCTAACTCACAACAAACATGACTGGGTGTGTTATTCATGTGCTATTGCCACAGTGCATTGATATTTACATGCATGCGTGCATGTATTTACTGATAGACGGACGGGCGGGCGTATGGGGATAGGGATTAATTTGACAAAGGCTGCATGGAAAGAGAATGAGATTAGGCAAGAGGGATGACTGAAAACTGCATTTTTTCTAAAGAGATAAAGAGATAAACACAAGCAGAAATAAGAAAGCCACGAGGTGAGTAATTTGATGTTAACAGTGTACGTTGGTATGTAGATCACTGACCCAATTTCTGTCTTTTTTTTCTCTTCCTCTCCCTCTTTCATGCACTCATTCCCTCTTTTGGCTCCCAGCATAATCTCTCTCTGTTTCTCTCTCTCGCTCTCTCGCTCAGACACACAACAAACGCACGCACACAAACACACAACAGTCACAGATGCGACCACACAACAGACTACATTCGGTAATTTAGTGCAGCCTGAAAACAAGACACACACTGAATCATGTGCTCTAATATTGTCTCTCTTCCTCATAAGCTCCAGCAGCACTCTACCACACGTGAAAGCAAAATAATCCTTTGTTGGATTTTCACCGCTGATGCAGCGACAAAGAAAATGATTTGAAGACTCCCCTCTTACACATTTTGACAAATTACTGCATTAGGCAAATCCTACATGTTCACAGAAATCTTGGAAGGATACAGGATTCACCGTCGCTCCCGCGGTGAACATCGTGCAATTTAACGAGGCAACCTTTTGACCTGCACACTCTTTGTCGACAACCGTTCAAAAAGACTGTTCAAAAGACAACCGTGTGCACTAAAAATGGATGTTACGTAATGCAAATTACCCTAATTGTAGGTGGAGCTGTTGGAGCTGTTGGAGCTGTGATATTTACCTAAGACCTTCACACATTAAATTTTCAGCGTGCTGACGTCTTGTTTCCTCTTCCCTGGGCCTGCATCTGCCCCTGTAAGGTTTCAGCACGCTCCCAGCCTAATAATCACGACAGCTCAGCACCGTTTCTGACTTAACAGGGATCATTTTAATTCTTTCAAAACAGGTTTTTTTTTTTTCAGTTATTACTACCACATTTAACAATTTGCAGTCATGTTTCTGTCTCTTCTGCTCTGTTTTTGCTGTTTTTTTAACCATTTCCCAGGAGGCCTTTTCTGGCTTTTTAGCTGCTAAATGCTCCAATAGGTTTGCCAGACTGCCCCTAAGTGTGTCTACATGCCCGTTTGGTGCCAAGCAGAAAGTGTACAGTGGCCTTTTTACTGAAAAAGGAGAGGTGGCGATGAACTGAACTCTGAAATTTGCTGTGATAAAGTTTCATAAACCTGGAGGACGTGCGGATTCACGTGACAGTTTTTGAGGGCCCAGCATTCCCATTTCACGTGAATGTTTAAAAAAATGATTATAATAATGAGAATTTCTCCACCGAACTGCCCTGGGAAATATAACGAACACCATTGTAAAGCAGAGTTTTGACTCATGTAGCGATTGATTTGATATGATGTGCGTGTGTTCAAGCTGATTTATCACCGCCGCATGTCAACACCCCACAGCCCAGTCGATACAGTACGTCATCGATCATTTCACTCAACTGTGTCTCTCTCAGTACTTGACCTTTACTAATAGACTGGAAAATCAATTGAATTCCAGCGCTGCTGATGAGTAGGCTTACTGACGGCTTGATGAAGAAGGGAACGCAACTGCAACTGGGAAAATGTAGTCTGTATATTCTATGAGACGATTATCTGCTTCTGTCATTTGGTGAAGAGTGTTTGGGACTAAAGCAGACTCAAAATAATGTCACGCTTGCACTCGTACGTTGTCCTCTGGCCAAATGTTCTTGTTTCCCACCATAACCTGCCTCGGGGTAGTCGGTGGATGTGTCTGTGCTGAGAGTAAAGGCTCTGGGCAAAAAATCAGGACAAACTGACATGTTGAATATTTCAGGACGTAGTCTCACGCCACATAAAATATCAACATGGCTTCAAGTAAGCTCAAAGCTCCATCTGAGCATCCGCCACAATAATCTTTGTCCTAAACCATCAACAGTTGCTTAAGGGGACTCAAGCAGAAGGCGTCTCTCTGAGGATGATGCACATCCAGCAGGGACCAACTCAAGCAGCCTCAAACTACAGAACTGTTTCATGTTTGGCTGAACAGGTGTAACTGTGGCTTATGCTCGGTCATGTTTCTGCATGTCCTCTCTACGTCTCTGTCTCCCTTGTGGGATGCAAATGTCAAAGGAGAAAAACGTCCTTATGCTGCCTGGCAGAAAAATAAAATAACAGCAGACAGCTGCTGCGTGACGTCTGCCTCTGTTCTTATCGTTTTATAAAAGACTCCAGATGAGTTTTTATCCCGAACTGACTTCTGAATATTTTAGTGATCATATAGAACTTGGGTGTTCTTGTAGACTTACTTGTGATAAACAAGTTCATAAATAATCAAGGGATGATCTTTTAATGTTTGTCTGCCAAAGGGCCGGCTGTGTTTTTCGAAGTGTCTGATTTTTCAGTTGGATTCTCAATTTATCATCGGTCCAAATGTCGGAGTGTTGTTTTGGTGAGCTTGAAAAAAAAGAGAATAATCAAGCATCATGCCCGCAGTAAACCGACTAAACTAGGAGGCCTGTGGTGAGCGTCTCTCACAAGGGATTTATTTTAAACCCCTAGCAATGACGAATGGTTTCACAATAGATCTGACTTTGGGAGAACATCACAAGATGCAGCTCTTATTAATAACAAATAAACCTACTTTTTCAATCAGTTTCTCACTAAGAGATGTGATCAAAAATGTATGTAACTGGTTCTATAACAAAGAGGAAAACCATACGCAACTAAAGCTTTTGGTTGCCATCTCCATCAAAGTCTCCTGACCGCTTAAACATATGCATTTGTGACTCTGCCACAGATCTCAGTCTGCACCATCAACTTCACCGTCAAACTGACCTGACCTTCTTTTAAAGGATCATCACCGGGGATGAGAGGTCCAGTTATAAACAGAGACTTTTAGAAAAAGCTGCAGTCTGCAGCTCAAAGAAAGCACATCAGGACTGAAATCAACCAAGAACATTACTCATCATCTGCCCTATTCAAAGGATGTGGCTCCCTACAACCTCTTCCCCTTTTTCCACAATGAAATTTGACTTGAAGTGCTTTTTTTGACACAGTGGTCGAGATCCAGCGTGTGCTGCGATTGCACACCTGCAAGTGGCCAGAACAGGTCTTCCAATCAAAACATATTTTGCTGCACAAGATTACGACCTTGAAGCAGATAGCAGGCATATTTTTTTTTTTATAGTTTCTGCTTACAGGCCCAGCCTCTAACCTTTTTGATCGCACCTCATATGAGTGACTAGTGGCGCTGCACAAAACTATATCTGCACCAAAAAAAACTTTTAAAGGAGTTTTACAAACTATTCTTTCTGTTTTCTTTTGTCCTCCCATTTGAAAAAATATACACACTATCTAGTCAGGTGTGCACAAATTTTGTAGCAACCCATTTAATAGTTTTATCAAATCCTTCAAAACATGGACATCCATGAAGCCATGCACTGCAAATGCATATAGGCCACACTTAAGAAACTTACATCCATGCCATATTAATCTGGTTTTGCAAATAAAGGAATGCATAATCTTGCCTTGGACCTAAAAATAAAAAGCTATTAGTGCTGCATGTAGTTAAAGGCAATCATTTCACACCGATCGTAATTTTCACATGAGACTGAGAAGTGGGATCTGATAATCTCCTACGTGGCCCTAAAAACGATGTCTTGCTTGAGGCGACAAGCCTGAGTGTGTGGTTGTCACGTGGATTTCCAGCAGCATTCATTTACATTGTAGGAGTTTAAATAGCAAATGTAATGCAAATTTTTGTGATAATTAAAATGAAATGCATTTAATGAAATGCATGGGCATATTAGTTAAGACTGGACACTTGAAGGCAGTGGAAATTAGTGTCAGTCAACTTCTTAAAGTGCCTTTTCCCTGTATTTAAAGTGCTAGCAGCATAAAAAAAACATACAGCTTCAAACCAATAATTCAGTGCAGCACAGCTGATAATTTGCTCACTTTGCATTACCATTAAATATCCTTGATGCTTAATTTAAACAAGAACAAAATGTACAAGTTGTTAGAGTTAAGGAAGTTCAGTGCTCCAGTTTCTAAAGAGAACAAGGATCGGCTACTGTTAATAATCGTTGACGGCTGCGTTGGCAGTTAACCATCTGCCTCTTTTCTCGACGTTCCCAGGGAGGCGGAGAGGACAACAATGCAATGATGCCAATCCACATCATTAGTCAGAGAAGTGACCAACAAAACATAATCATTAAAAAAAAAAAGGAAAGAAAGAAAGCCGCAACGTGTTTGATCATTCAGAGACAGTCACTGGAAAAGTCTTTGCTCCGGCAGCCGAGCAGCTTCGAGGGGTGATTTGTCAGTAGATATCAATCAAACAGAGACAAACGCAAGTGGCGGGTCGGGTGCAGATGTAAAGCAAAAAGAGCATGAACACATTTCACAGCTGACTTGGCAAGATTGGAGGATTAATTGCGCTGCCATTAGTTAGACTTGAGGAATTACAGTCGTTGAAATTCCTGTGAGAAAACAGTTTTTTAACTGTAATCCTCAGACGTATGTGGACGGGGTGAGCATCAGCATCCCGGCGAGATACGCTTGTGTGTACTCACACATTGGCACAAAGACAGTCGCACAGCCCTGCCGTCACGCCCTCGGTACTGTTTTGCCTGCTCAGTTCTTTAAAGTCATTAACTTGCATCCTCCTATCTTTCATTCTCCTTCCACGTCTCCCTATTTTCCCTCCACTCTCTCTCTCCCCCTGCGGTTTCTGTCACTTGTTCACAGACGAGTGGCCATTACATCGCTATGACCTAAATGTGTCACAGCCCTCTTTCTATGACTCTCTCCCTCCTCTTGCTCTCTCCCTGTATCCCTTCGTGTCCGTCTGGACATCTATCAAATTTTTCCCCACTTCTTGCCCCTACTATTTACACCCACTTTCAAAAGCGCAATGCTTTCTGACCAGTTTTGCAAATGCTGACCTCAGTATTATCTGTCTGGCTCTCCTTTGTCTCTTCGCCTCTCCACTGAAAGTCACTGGAACCGTAAACAGTCAATATAGCACCTCTGATTTAACAGTTTCTCCGTATTTGTCCTTAAAAGTCCTGATGCAGTTGTTAAATCCCTCCAGATGCATTGCTTGGATTGTCTCGTCCTTCTTCATCTCATCTTATCCTGACCTGACCTGTCTGCCCTCATCTTCTTCTGGTCTCTACATCAAGCACAGCCGAGTATCGGGGTGACAGCAGCTCCATTCAGTATTGATCCAGATGCTTATCTCAACAAATATCACAAAAAAAGAAAGAAAAAGAAAGGAGAGCTGGCAGGAAATCAAGCCTGGAGCAAAAAGTTTTATGCGGCGACACTTTTTGCTCTTTACATCTATCATTACCTCTAAAACTCACTAATTAATGCTCAGGTTGTTTAGAACCAAAGCATTGCAACAGCAGTTTGTGGGTTTATCAGATGTTTCGAGCAAAATTTTTTCTTCACCAGCCACAGTGACCTCCTGGAGTCCTGCCAGGCAGCCAGCTTTGAATAAGCGCATTACCCGAAACACCACACGATTACTTTAATAGATCATGTTTGTCCCATTCAAGCGACTTAGAGAATATATTAAAAAATAAAAGAATATCAGCGATTTTGACCTTTTTTAAAATCTGTGTCTCACAGCTCGGTGACATTTATAAAAGCATATGTCTAAGCTTTGCATCAAAGAAGCTTTGATTTCCTGAACAGGGCACCGTGAGTGTCCACCGGACTCACCCAGACAGGCAGATCCATTGAGGTTCGGCTCATAACCTTCATCACAGACGCATCCACCGACGGGCACCATCCACTCTCCTTCAGCATTGCAGTGCATGCGAGGGGGCGTGTCTCCTTGTGCCTTACTGTGAGGGACACACGTCCCGGTCACAGGCACTAAAGCTGTTGGCTCGGCACCCGAGGGAGTCGGTGGATACGAAGCTAGGTAGAGGCTTGTGGCTGGACAGCGGCGGTAGAAGATAGACACCCCCATGAGGGAAACGCAAGCTCCGCTGTCGACGATGGCCAAGACAAATCTACGAAGAAGGGGGTCAGAGAGCACTCATAAGGTTTAGTGATGCTTTTAAATCGTAAGAAACAAAGTGTCGTAAAGGAATGATTACCCTTTGCGTGTGAGGGGGGCAAAGCTGCGTGTTTTAATGTTGATACGGCTGTATCTGTTGGGCTGATACTGGTGAGGTGAGCTGGGCTCCACCTTGGAAAAACTCTTATCGGCTGCGATGGTGTCAATCTTTACCCAGCCCTCCCTGGTCTCCCTCTCCCCACTCGATGGCTGGAGAAAACACAAATTAGACAGGAGACACAGGAAAAAAGGATAATTAGTGGTCAGGAGGAAACAAAATAGCTTAAAGAGAGTGCGGCTGACATGAAGTAAACAAGGGGCAAATTATGGAGGCACTGGTTTACATATAAATATGGTCTGGAAACACATGGCAAGATTAAAGATAAGCTCAGATCGTGCTTTTTTAGTCGCAGGCATATGCATACTATGAAGTAGTTTAGTATGCAGTGTAATCATTGACTTAAGATCTGTGCAGGTCCCAGTGGGGATTCGTGCTGAAGTCCCTGCAAAGACTTTCATCTCTGCACTGCTTCCTGCTCTTCTAAAGCCCTCCTCTGATTCCTCATCAGGCTTTGATTTGCATTTTTAAAAAGCATTTGACTTCCCCAAGGAGAAACGCATTCATCTATACAAACAGCGAATCCCTCCCACTGATGTCTCCCGGTGTAGTTCAGGCAATTCACAGACTCAGTAGCTCAAAAAGCAGCAGAGGAAAAGCACTAAATTAAACAACACCAACAACGCTAAGTGCTTAAATAAATAAATAAATCATATGGGAAGTGTCAGTCTTCACTGACAACACATGGGGTTCAGAGATTTTTCCGCACTCCGTGGAAAACGGTCATTTTATGTGTTAAGGATGTAATTAGTGGGGCTGAAGTGACATTTATGGAGACCACAGTGACACTAGATTGTGCTTCGCACCAGTGCAGTCTGAGGATGGTGTCACTTTTTCTTCAACAATCAGTGATTATACAATTGCTCAGTACCATGGGACATGATAGGATTTACTGTTTTGATGGAGCATTAGGGGAATAACAATCAATCACCAACACAGCTCGAGTTTAATGACTCCGTCTGCAGGTGGCCTTGCCGCAAGCGGTGACAAAAAGTCAGGATTTAACACTTGTTCAAATCAACTGTGGCCATATGAGCCTCAATTAGAGATTAGTTACTCAACTTTTTAGATTTCCAGTTGATGTGTTTGTGTAGTTCTTGGAGGATGCTGAGCAGCAAAACAAAACCAAAACAAACAACAGGATATCTCAGTGCAGTCTGCAGCCCAGCGTGTTAGGATTAGTGCACACAAACTGTGACGTGACTGCCTTGCAACAAGCTTTGCAAACCCACTGTTACATTTGTATAAAATTGCTAAGTGCTAGAGTAAAAACTAGATAAAGTGGTGAAAGAGTTTCAAGTGGGAGATCTGTGATTAGGCAGACTTAACAGGCTGTTTGACGTCTTAATCTGTCATTGTTAGTCTATTATATGTGGTTTACTTATTTAGAGTTACAGTATGTTTGTTGAGTGTAGCGTAAACGTCTTGATGGTTTCTATCCAACATATCATTAGCTGCTTGTGGAAGCAAGTGTTGGTTTTTAACTTAACTGAGATGTTTAGTAACATCTGGAAGTTATTTACTACAATTTGACAAGAGATGCTAATTCGGATTTGGGTATTACTTCAAACTCCTCTGGATGAAATATGCAAAAGAATAAAGTTAGAATAAACAACACTAAACAAAACATCCATGATTCAATAGCTTGTAGAAGCATCTTTAGCAGCAACAACTTGAAGTAACTGTTTTCTGTCTCTCTCATGATTGTGGAGGAATTTTGCCCCATTATTCTTTACAACATTACTTCAGTTCATTAAGATTTGCAGGCAGCTCTGTTTAGGTCCCTCCACAGCATTTCAGTCAAGTTGAGATCTGGACTTTGACTTGGCCATTGCAACACTTTGATTCTTTTCGTTTTCAGCTATTCTGTTGTAGATTTGCTGCTGTGGTTGGGACTTTTGTTTTGCTGCATAACGCAGTTTGGGTTAAGCTATAGCTGTCTTACATTTGATTCTCAAACACTTTGTTGTACAAAGAAATTAATGTTTGACTTAATGACCGCAAGGTGCCCAGGCCTTGTGGCCATAAAACAACGCCAAATCATCACCCGTCCTCCACCATGCTTGACAGCTGGTATCCAGAAGTCTTGTGGTTTATTCACATGTAGCTTTGCAGACCTGAGCCGAGCTTAAACAAGAGCCTTTCCTCCTGGCAATCCTTCTAAACAAGCCAGTATTCTGTCTTTGTCTTGATCAAATGTCATGAACTTTAACTAACTGAGGCCTGTAGATTCAGAGATGTAGTTCTTGGGTTTTTGCCATTTCTCTGAGCATTGCATGGTCTAACCTCGACTTGCTGGAACATCCACTCCTGAGAAGATTGCGACATTATCTTAACACACCTGAACGCTCCAGAGCAGTAAACTGCCAAAACATCTGCTTTTATTGAGCTGCTCGCACTTGTTGTTGAGCAATTAATCAAATACATTTGACTAGCAGCACTTTGCTCCAACTTACCCTCTTACTTCTTCTGGCGCACTGTTTTTACAGGACTATACAGAGTCACATGAAAACTTTCTTTTTCATGTGTCTATCAAACCCCAACCTGAAATCTTTAATTACCAGTCATAAAACACAAAAGCCTGAATAAATACTCACAGTTGTTACAGTTGCCACATTTAGTCTGTTTCATATAATTTGATATATTGTTACTTGAAAAATTAATACTACATATGTAATTTATTTATCATTGTAATCTGGCTTTTTTTTACATTACTTACAGATGTGTTATTTTCAGTCAAAGAGGAGTTTTATTAAAAGAGTTCACCACTTGGGTTGCTGCTAGTTTCTTTTCTTTTCCGAGATCAGATGAGTTTGTTTCATATCCAGATGTTAGAAGAGTGTTTCTACAAATACTGCCAGAACTGGGTGAGTGTTTGCTGCCAAATTAATTGTTGGGCTTGTGAGGATGTTAAGCCCTGTGACCTGAATTTAGGCTAATGCAAGATTGGCACAAGCTTAGGCAACTAAATTTCAAAACATGCCCGTCAGAGGAGAAACCTTTCTTCATCTTTTTGTCATTTTTGAGCCGCGTGCAGTAGAGACAGACAGGAAACGCCGCAGGAGAAAGCCGTGACATGACATGCAGTCCTACCACCTAGCTAGAAGTCAAACATGTGGTGCTAAGGGCATTTTAGCCCATGTGGTGCACATGCTTTGAATTTAGTCATCAGATTAGCTCACAGAGAACTTTTCTTTTGCTAAGTATAATGATATTTATCATATCCTGAATCTTAGTGCAGCCTATCTAGTCCATCCTCTGTCTGAAACAATCAGTTTCTAGCTCTTCTCCTTTTAAGCCAACTTTCTTCTGATTGGCTAGCCCTCACAATTAAACTAACACACCAGCACTGCCAGTACAAATACCAGTAAGGACACTTTTAAGCTATAAAAGCAGGATATTTAGGGGAGAGCAGTGTCTCATGATTTATGAGATGAATCATCATCAATTTGCAAATTCTGAATACATTTTAAAGGCCACTGTGATTTTCATTGAGTTAACACAAGAAAACGCACCTTTGAGGTTTTCATGTATTTTAAAACTCTTTTTCTTTTTTGAAGACCTGAAATGAAAATGTGCCCACCTCTAAAGCGCCTTGGGTGAATTTATGTTGTTTAAATGTGCTATAGGCTATAAATAAAATAAATGTGACAGTCAACACAAAAAAAGGTTCATACATTTTTCATAGTGGATGTTTGAGGTATATTTTTTTCATTTCCAAAAGAAAAAATAAATAATTTATTTAACACAACACACAATGTGCTACATACTGCTAGTATCAATCCAGCACCAATACCAGCATCGGTAGGTATTTGGCTCGATCTGCCAACTTCTAGTAAAAACCGCCTGAAACTAAACACTCAGAGCAGCCTGAAGCTGAGCTTTGACTCCCATATGATTGAAGCTGTCATGTTTAATATGAGTAGCCACCACTGTAAAACTATTTGACAGAAAATAAACAACAATATAATGTATCATCTTTAGAATTAAATGCATTATCGCAGCTCATCCAGTGTGTCACCTTACCTCAGCTACCCAGGTCCTCTCCAGCTCCCTCTGGGAGTCGGCCTGCTTGTAGTATAGAGTGAGTGTCTCCCTGCAGGTGGGCGACGGTGAACGCAGGCTCGCGCAGTCTCGCACAGAGAAACGCAACGTGACAAACACCCGTGGAGCCGAGTGGCGGTACAGGAAAGGAGTAGCCAACCAGTTGTCCTGCTGACGGGGATTTTGGTTGACATTGCAGACTTCAAAGGTTCGTATGAGCTTCCCTCGGTCATCTAGGACGCTGACCTCATCCCACTGGAAGAGAGAAACAATATTATGAGCTTGTGTAAACTGAGCTCCGCAAAACAGAAATAAAACTATAAGCAGAGGGCTCCAGAATAGGCCTGTATAAACTGTTAAAACACCGGTATGTTTATGGCTTTTCCACAGCCATGAATCTTACTCATGACTTAGAAGGCGGTTTACATTTTACAAGGTAAATATTGAACACATTGCTGCTGTTGCTGACATCAGCCTCGTCCTTCACTGGCTGTTCTCTATGGAGGCTACTTGAGATAAGTCTGATAGAGCAGTTGTTGGGGTTTTTTTTTTTTTGCTGTAATATCACAGGAAAAGCTTTTGTTCCCTGTCCTCACTGATCTAGGTCGTCTCTATAGTGCTGCAGAGTAGGCTCTCTAATTACTTAATCAATGATTAAAAGAACAGTAATTTAATTAAACAGCTCCAGCCTTTCATTTAGAGCAAAATGTTTCAGGTGCTGAAGACAAAACTGTGTTAACAGGGATGGTTCAGCTCTCACTGTGGTAAAGCCTTTGAGGCAGTTTTGGTTTTATCTTCTCAGGTTTTGGTGATTTTTGCCTGTTTGTGATGGTTAAAAGTGACATTTAACAAGACTGAGAGGAGGCTGAACTGATGCACAGCAGCACTTTTACCTAAATGCTTACATTGGCATGCTAGCTAGCTATTATTTGGTACTCATTCTAGCATGGTAGCATGATGACATTACACAAAAAAGCTATCATTAACTGACATATTCACCTGCACAGTCTTTGTAATGTTTTTTATTTATTTTTTTATTTTTATTTTTTTTTTTAAATTCTGCATTTTTAATGTCTCTACACTGAAGTATTTTTGAAAATTGCGCTGTATGCATGGTTTTAAATGTTGGAGAACCTGATTGTGACCTGACAAAGAGGGATCTGCATAGTTATTAGAGGCAGTTGCTTTACGGCATCTTGCAATAAATGTAAATGTTATAGTCTTGTCCTCATGAGTGAAAACTAAACATGCTTAAAGTTGCTGAAATAAGCATAATATATAGAAGAACTTGGATTGTGTGTGGCGATCAGATTAGTCCACCCATTGAGGATAGATGCAGACATATATATGCTCATTATATATGATCATTATAGAAAGGTTTATCAAATGTGATAATAATTAATGCACGTAATGAACCTGTCTCCAAACAGTCGTGGTCAGACTTGGCCTGACTGCATTCACTGTCAGATCGGCGAAGGTTTGGAAATAATTCCGAGCTAATTTATAAATGCAGACATATTGCCAACATGTTGCATTCATACCGGTTTAGACTGCACCAGTTGTATTCTGGTTACATTCCTATATCAAAGCAAGTGTGCAAAGTGTGATTTTGCAGTTCTGCAGCATCTGCGTCACTGTTTGTGTTTCAGATCTATGAGGTTCTGACTCGACTTGTGTATGTTGATAAGTCATCACAGTTCATCGATGTCATATCACAAACTGATAGCAGCTCCTTTTTTTAATCACCTTCTTGACACACCAAAGTCACTCTGAAGATGACCTGGTCCCCATCTTCAAAGCAACCGAAGGTAATAAGGTCATAATTTTATCGTCACAGTTGTAGTACTTCTGGTCTTCAGCCACTGTTTTCCCTGGTGTGACTGCAGCATTAACCAATAATTTCAGCTGTGAAGTTCTGGGGAATATGGATTTCTGTACTTTCATTCACCCAAACTGTGTTGAGATATTGGACCGAAGCGATGATTATCGGCACCTTCACCCTTCATGTTAAAAAAAAGGATGATCAATGTATGTTTTCAAAAAGTCTGCACTGATTATATTTGTTAATCAACAGAAGATAATGTCAGTGGACCTTTTCCCTGGTACAAAGTACGAAATACAGAGCAACAAGGACGCCTGTGAAAACACATATTGATGCTAGAATTTCTTCGACGCACGGATGAAAAATAAATCCTATTCACGGCTGTTGCTCTGAGGTGGAGGCCGAATTATCAGAGACACATTTGAAAGAGAAACTTTTTTTCCATGCCTTGACATATCTAAAGGAAAGAAAGAAGTTCACGGGCGATGCTGGCACTTTGCAATTTTAATATGTTACAGTAGTATAATGCTGTATTATAATAACAATTAATGCGCATTATACAGTGACATGTGCTTGTTTTTTTTCCTCTCGCACTAGTTTTGGCATTTGCATGTGCACCATTGTTCACATGTGACAGGTGGCAGACACTTGTGTGCCTGACTTAGGGCAGCTGTTGTGCAATAAAATCGGCAGATTTTGTTGCATTTTTAGGGAAGATGAATCCACAGTAGATGCGCAAATGGATGCGAGTAAAAAAGAAAGGAGTCGCACATGGAGAAAATGGAGCAGCCCGGAGACACGGCTCTGGATGAGACTTTGTAAGATGAGACAAAATGTTAATGTAGCCGCAGGGTTTAGTTTCACCAATTATACAGTACGTTGCATTGAAGGATGAAAAGGATCTGCTTTAAGCCTGTGTAGCCCTGAGTGACAAGCAGGGCCTTTTCTGTTGTAACACAGAGGAATTATGTATTAGGCCTCATCATCATTATTCTCCCTATGACAATGGCAAGAGGACAAAAGGTCCTGACACCCTATCAGGGTGTATTTAGAGTCTGTGAATCACTGTTTGTGCATGTTAGTGTATCTCTGCATGCTTATGTCTCTTTCTCTGTGTGGCTCTGACAGCCAGTGTGAACAGAAATCTACTGAGCATCGCACCATGAGAGAGTGCATTCATATTTGGTCCAGCTGAAATAATGATAAGATCAGTGAGCAGATAGAAAGAGCCGGAGTCGCTGTCAGTCTAATGGAGTGAAAGGGCAGTTTTCTCTCTCCCGGGCTGTGGTTCACTCTGTCAGACCAGTGTATGAAGGAAAACGGACGAGAGAGGGGGACAACACAGAGCTCATGGTGGGATGCGGATGGTGGAGGGAGAAATGTGGGAAAAATAGCAAACAGAAAGCGTGTATGAGCATTTTTTTGTGGCGCGCGGCGGTGGGTGCGGTAAAAGCTATGCTGAGTATGTGGCCAGGCAGGGACTTTTAGGTGGAAAGAGAAGCCGCCGTTGTTCGTGTGTGGCATCGCGTGCAGCTCGCTTCTGTACCTTTGTGAAAAAAACACAGCTTTCATTTGTTTTCTGACCCTAAACCCCCACCTCACTCCCCCCTCGCCTCCTGCCCCTTCCCTATTTTCCACGTCTTGTTTTTTCCTCTCTTATAAAGGAAGAAAGAAAAAGAGGAGGAAAAAAAAACGGGCCAGATTGGGGAGGAGGGGGCAGATGAATCGTTATAGGGACGACTCATCTTTGTGATTTAATTTGAACCGAAATGCCAGAGAGCCACGCAACCTCTGCAGTGACAGAGGACAGGGAGGGGCAGGGCCTCGGACACTACCGCGGACACACAGACACAGATACACGCAAGCAGAGAAAGGCACATGTGCATATTTATACACAAAAACGAAGAGCAGGGAGTGAAAATAACAGGAGGGGGGAAAAAAATAAAAAGCAAAGTCTGCAGTGAGACTGGAAGTCTCTTATGGTTTGACACCGAAGAAAAATAAGGGGGCAGAGTGGAGACTGACTTGGGGGATAAAAAGGAAAAAAATGAGGCAAAGACCCAGTGGCTCTGTGGCTGTGAAGGGCAAAGGGAGAAAAGATTAAAAGAGGGAGGAAAAACGGGCAGAGATGAAGATGCTTGTCAGTACATTGTAAAAATGCCGGTAAGAAAGAAAGAAAACACAGGAAGAGAGAAAACACATTAAAGAATATCCACAGACCCTAAAGCAAAAGAAGAGATGGGCTGTGGGGAAGGGGTTAAAAAAGAAAACACACACACACAAAGACACACACACACACACACACAACCTCTCTCGCTCTATCCCCCTTTCTTGGTCTGTCTTTCTACTTCTCTCAGCTTGATGCCCCGGGTCAAATAACCATATCTCCATCTCAGAAGCACTTCTCATCCAGGGACTATAAAGAAAAAAAACCTCATGCAAATACTTGACTTGCTCATGCACACACACGCACACTCAAACACAATTGGATGCTCTCCTATTAGCTGCTGCCATCATGGTTCACAAGTTCCTAACACACATGAGGCCCTAATTATTCAAACATCATGTACAATTATGCTCTGACACTGGAGGCCAGACGAGGGTGGTAATGTATTCCTGCCAGATGTTGGTTACTAGCTATTAGACTCCATCCTGACAATAACTGGTCACAAGAGTCAACTCAGTTTTGTTTTGTTATTTTTTTTTTGCCAAAAGTAACAAATAAAAGTGAAGCATTCACCCTGTTGTGGTTGAACAGGTGATGTCCATTTCAAATGCAGTCTAATAGATGCATCAATGTAGTGTTTCAGCAGTGGGACGGGTGTAACTGCGAGTAGTATTAGAACTGAGATGCAATCACAAAGAAATGAATGAATTTAACAATCGGATTGGCCCCCAGGAGTTGACCCTAGCACAGTCACGCAAGTGACCTCCTCCTCCCTCCCCCAAACCTCCACACACACACACACACACACACACACACACACACACATATTTACACAGCTCAAGGCAATGCAACAACCTTGAATACAAATCAACTCAAAAGGGAGATCTATGGCTCAATCTGAGCAGTTTCATTATGAATGACGGCACACACACACACACACACACACTGGAGTAGAACAACAGATAAAAAAGAATTGGGGGAGCATTTAGACCTTCAAGGTTATCTTAAAGGAAAGGATGATTTCCTGCTCCGTCTAAGACTGTGTTCAGCACACTTGAGGTATTACCAGTGACATATGCCAGCCATTCAGGAAGATAATAATTCTTACCTCAAACCATAACTAAACATAAAGCATTTATAACCTTATTCTTAATCTTTAATCTGTGATTTCTGTAAAATCCAAGTGCTGTTGTGGAGGCCTGCTGCACGTCTCAGTCGCTCTAATCTCTCCACTATTCAAAAAGTCCCAGAAACAAAAGTTAATACAGCACCATCCATGCTTGATTTTTATATGAGAGGGAAAAGATGGTGGGGAGTGGATTACATTCATCAACAGATGTTGATCATTTCATCTATGGGCAGGGTGTAGAAATCTGAAGGCCCGTTGTCTGCATATGTTTGTTGTTCTGGTCTTAAAGTGTTTTATTAACTGAATGTACAGTAGCTCAAACCTAATAGACTGAATAACAAGGCACAGGTGATAGAAGGACACAGGTGGAAACAATCCACAGTGGATGCACGGTGAGGTTGGGCAATAAAAGCCCAAAGCCATGAAAGGAACAGGAAGTGAAACTAGAGCAAGACTCTGGAGAAAACTCACCTTCAAGGCACAACAGAAAGAAATGAACGACAAGTGGCGAACACTGAGACATGAAAGGTAACATTAATATGTGATGACAGAGACCAGAGAAACTGGAAGAACCACAAAACCAGCCAGCGTAACAAACCAAAACACAACACAGACAAAACAAAACCCCGACACCACGACATGTTTACAGATCTGACATTTCCAATATCTTCAATCTGTTCATGGAGAATAATATTTTTTTTTTTATCTCATACCAGAACCTCACCCAAAAGACTTTTATCTGAGTTTACTGACTGGCATCTAATGAATTTTGAAAATCTATCAAAATTTCTTGTTGTTCAATGAACATCCTTGGCTTTCCATTATTTTCTAACCCGCATATGCCGAGCAATAAATCCACAGTGTAAACAGCAAATCGATCAGTATTAAAACGAATATCAGTTGCAGTCCTGTAACATTTATCACCATTATTGATTTAATGTCTAAACTTTACCACCAGCTGCCTGACAGAATGATGAAAAACGTTATAAAACTAAATGTATTATTTCATAGCATCCTGTTTTAAGCACAAGGCCCGACTAACAATGCGATTATAACCCGACACTTCAAACATCAGCATGTGCGACACGTGTATAACACATTCTACAGATGGCTTTAATGCTGCAACAGCTGGAAATCGCATTGACACTCAGCTCCCTGCTTACCCCTGTATCTGGATAGGTGATCCAGCCCAGCTCTGAGGTAGACTCTGTTGTGTCCAGCAGCATCACTGTGAGACGAAGAAGCAGAGACAAAGAAAAAGTTAGAAAAAACAGACAGGAAACATTTGCGTATGCTTTCATTTTAACGCGAAGAAAACAGGCAGACGTGTGCGCGAGCTTTCAGTTTAAACTTTGATTTCAGCTCAAGAATTTAACTGAGAAACGGAGTCGGTGCTATAAAAGCAAAGTGACTGTTAAACAGAATTTGTAATCATGAGATATTCTCTGAAGGACTGAAAACCAAATAGTGTGTGAGGCTGTGAGGCCATAAAAACATATAAAACATGGATTTGCTCCAGTGAAACTGAAGCAGAAAAGCACTTTGCAGAGTATCCCTTTTGAAGGCGGTTGTATAATTAATCTTTTTTTTTCCTTTTGTAAAATACCACAAGTTGTTGGAACCATTAGTCCCATTTTCTTTGATTTTTCTCCCACCACATCCAATAAAATCCAGGAGAGCTCCAGCTGTGTGCATCTGTCAAATTTAATGACTGCTATAAAGTGATGATGCAGTCTGGCACACTATTCTGGTGTTTGAAAAATTAAACTGATTGACCTGATGGGGCACTGTGATTAAAGGTCAAATTTTCCAACTTTAAAAGGCCATAACAGTTACTGTCACGATTTGTTGAAACTTGCCATGCTGATGCTTTTCATAGCTTGTCCCAAAGGGAACCTTCGTCATGTTTCTGGGGGGGGGGTTGATATGTTCTGTGTTCCTCTTTTGTTGCAGGTTTTGCTCATTAACCCTGATCAAGAGCGAAAGCACAAGAATAGCATATGACTTTTATGCTGGAGTGTGTTTTCCCATAATTTGCTTTTAGGTTTAAGTGCTTCAAAAAGCAAGCTGGCAAAGAAATTACACACACAGACACACACATGCAAAGTGACTTTAATGCTGAGTGCTGCGTGCTGACACATGGCAGCTTCCCACACAAAAACCCAAGCCCTTGAATTTTCCATTAGCATTCCAAAACCGTGGTGGCTGCCGCTCCTTCAGTCTGGCACAGTCTGCGCTCGGTGCTGTTCAAGAGCCACCGACTGAACGCGGGCCAAAGTTTGTCGTGCACGCAGAGGTACCAAAAACATCAGACTTCAGATTTGGATGCTTGCACAGATGGAGGTAATGGAGGAAAACGCTCAGTGCCTGATTGCATCAAGCACAACGCTAATCAACTAAAGGGCTGTAGACACGTATGCACACAAGACATTGTGGGAGGCCGGAGGCATGCGCCTCTGTTTACAAATAATTCTTCTCATTGTCGTTATACAATTTTTATGTTTTTGCTTCCATTGCGTGTCACACAATAATTCACCAGAGAAAAGGGGGCTCTCTTTTTCCTGCCTCTCTCACTGATAACCAGACAAAAGGTGGCGGAAAAATATTATCTACATAATCAGCACTCACACACGGGGATTTGAAAAGGTTCCCCGGTCCACCAAAACACCAATAGATACATTGTGTCTCTCTCCTTCTGCCAGTCAAACACAGAAGTACCCAGTGGCACCGTGAGCACACTCAATCCTGTCGCATGCCCCAATAAATAAAACAAATAATAAGAAAACTATATCATTTGTGGCTCATGACATGAATCGACCCCACCCCTACTGTTCTCTGACTGCTCTGTAAACAGATTTTTTCGGATTATAGTCACAGATGGACACCCCGCAAATCTGTGCTTCAAGCCTTCCTTTCCCTCCTCTCTTTTTTTCCCCTTTCCAAACCCCTCAGCCTGTCTATCTGTTTTCACCCACTGGCTGGTCTTTATGTCACTCTTAGTAAATTCACACATTTTTCCATGGAAGACCTCCAAGATTTGGAGTGATATGAATTGTATCAAAAAGAGAATACAAATAGACTGTGACAGCTAAGGATTATATGCAGCCACAGGCATCAGAATAAACAGTTTTTAGGGCCGCGCACGTCTGGGAAGCTTGGTTAGTGGAATTTTGGAGGCAATCGGGATAAAATCAGCAAAAGGGAGAAAGCTAAACTCACCAAGCCAGGGATACTTAAACCTCCAAATCTTGACAGTATCCATTAGTGAGACACCTTTCATGCTTTGTTTGACTCCAGCTGGAAACGTTGTGCCATTCCAGCTGTGCGTGATGGCATGCAAACTCATTATTGATTAGTTTCTTGTCCCTGCGAAAAATAATCTTCGGTTTGTCAGAGTGACTAACATGTTATATGTGACCTCATTAAGCACCATTTGATTTATATCAGATAAGCTACAGACACAAATGCTGCAAAAGTGTCATTCCAAATTCAATTAACCTTCTGCTTCAGGGCACAGTCATGCATAAATAACACGGAGCAAACTATTTTTGACATTAATATTTATGCCTCTACTATTTAGTTTCTTGTCGCTGGGCCTTGGGGACAGCGGTCCTTACATCGCCTCCGCTCTTTCTTCCCGGGATAAACCTGTACATGAAGATTACATGGAGGAGCGTTCAAAGTGCTTCATGCATGTCTCATTGCGTGACATTAGCATGTTGAATAATTCACCATGACATCCTAAGATTAGCATTGAAGTGGTGTGTTATGCACACCTTTCAAAGATTAGTTGGAGCTTGGGCACCATGGCTCTGGTGCGCGTCCGTTTGTGTATGCGTGAGACAACCATGAACAAAAGAGAGGGACATTTACTGGCAGGTCCACTTGGCAGTAAAAGCCCCTTTATTTAACTCTCAGACAGCCCACTCCATGTGCGCAGAGCACTACAGCATCTCCGTTATTGGTCCATCCGAGGGCTGAGATGCTCGAAGTTTGTCCCTGACAGTTTGACGAAGTGCTGAGTCTGCAATCTGAGCCTGAGTGCTGCGTTAATGCACGCTGGCCTCTTACGTCCTCCTGTTCCACTCTGATTTTTTTTACTCGCTCTGCTCGATAACTCTACCTCCATTTTGTCCCTTGTCCCTGGTATCCTCCTCCTCTCTGCATGTGTGTATTATTCATCCAAAATGTGACAGTAGGGTCTGTCAGATAAAGAGAAACACTCTTCTCCGTTACTGATGGCAGCTCTGCTGTTTGTGTGGAAAGTGGTTTGATACTCAGAGAGAGAAAAGGGGGAGACAATATAGTAGACAAAGCGTCATTATGGGAGAAGAGGCTGGCGGGATTGTGTTTGCGCATATGAATGTGTTTCTTTTGCTCTTTCCCCCTCTCTTTCTGTCCACGGTGTGGGTGTAAATGCTCTTCTGCCTTGTTATAGAGGTGACCTGCATTAGTTCATGAATGTCCCCTCCGCCACTGGAGTGCTCACTTCAGCTGAGTGACCCTCTCTGCTCTCTCCATCCATTTCTCTGAGTCCAACACTTTTCCTCTCTGTGCAGCCATGCATACACCGACACTCTCCAGTGCTAAGTGTAGTGCCGTTGTTCATGTCACGCCTCTTTGACAGCAGATGTATGCTACTTTAACGCCAAATTTTGCAAGGCAGTGGAGCCCCTCCTGACTCACTCTGCAAAGAAATTTGCTGTAAATATTAATGCGTACTAGAGGGATCCGAGTGTAAATTATGCCTTAACACCAAAGTGAATGCACCAGCAGAGAAGACATAGTCAGCGAGCTCACAGGTAACAACACGTTACAGAAACACACTCATGCACACACACACACAAAAAAATTCCCACAGTGCCTGCAAGCGTTTTGAGCAGCGGTCAGCTTGTGTTTTGTCTTTTGTCCACTCATCCACCCATCTCCACCCTTTCTTGATACACTCCAGATGCTCCCTCCCACAGACAGTCAGTCAAGGACAAGGCCCTTACCAAACCCTCATTACAAACAACCACAGTGAGAGAGTGATACGCCAAGTCAGAAAGAGAGCAGGAGGAGGTTGGAGGAAAGGAAGGAAGGGGATTAACGTGTCTCCAGAAATAAGCATGCACATGTCAAAGGGAGTTATCCCCAAAAAAAATGAATGAAAGTGCAGCTGCACCAAAGAGCACAAACAACCAGGTTAGATGATCAATCCCTACGTGCAGGCAGCAACAGGCACAGGTAGGAGGACACATCAAAACAACTGATTCTCTGTCTTGATTACAGCATGTTTGCTAAAGTAAAACTGGCAGGCCTGAAGATTTTAAAATTATAGTTTGACTTCTTGAGAGAAACAGTTATTTGCTTTCTGTCAATCTTGTTGGAATAAAAACCTGTTTTAGTTGTTCAGGCAAGCTCGCAGGCAGATTGAAATAACAGGCATCAGTGGGATGGTGGCAAGCAGCAACCACTGCAGTTGAAAAAATGAAGCCAGCACAAAGTGCCAAAAAGTGCAGCTCAAATGGCCACTCGAGACTGACTCCAAACGTGACTGAATCCTCACAGACGCCGTGTTAAAATGTCCAAATTTAGAGCTGAAATAAACATGTTACAGTCTGGTGCAAAACACAACAGCTGGATGGATATTTTTTTTCAATAATTTACCAGTTTAAAATGTATTTGCTTTTATTTTCTAGCAGTTATGCAGCCAATGTGTCACCTCAGCTAACGAAATTGGACTTTTGTTGTGTTTGTGCTGTTAGTGCCTTTTACACATTTTTAGAACAATTATCTGACAGTTAAGAAGAAGTCTGCGCTCCAGTTTCGATGAGTGAAATCCTAATGTTTTATGCATTTATTAGCTAGCACTAATCTGGTATCTTTAAGGTATCCATACAGTCTATGGATGCACATTGCTAAGCAAGCTAGCTAGCAGTACTTGATAACGTACCACTCTAAATATAGTCAGTTCTGGCTCCAAAAACCAAGATGGTGACGTTAATGGGTCTCTCAACATTCCTGGAAGGGATTCATAGTGTTTCACTTTGTTCTTCACACTGAAAGTGCCACAAAGAGCTGTAACAAATGAAAAAAGTAAGCTTGGGAAAGAAGTTCAAACCCAGCTTACTTTCACACTTTTTCATAGCTGGCCAATCACAGTGTGAAGTGGGTGAGAATTTTGTATTGTCAGTTTCAGAAAGTCACAGAAATGGTCCGACAAAGGCCTCCAAATCTGAAGGTGGTAAGGAATATATGACTAAATAAATTGTAGGTAAACTAAATTTAAATGTGGAGACTGACTCTTATGTCTGGTGTTAAATAGGAGACACAAACTGCCACTTAGCTTAGCTTAGCAATGAAGGTGGAAGGTGGGTAAAATCTGCGTGCCAGTTCTCAAAACCTCATAACAAAGGATTTGTTAAAATATTTTGGTTGGCTAGATCTTTTAGGGTTGATATACTGTGGGTCTGGCATGTTGTATTACAAGGCCAGGGTAGCAGTTTCCTGTGTGTCTGTGTGGCGCTAAGGCAAGCATCTACAGGTTCTGGTTTAATGTCTGCAGTGCAGACATGAGGGTGGCATCAAATTTCTAACCTCAGTATTATGACAAGAGCAGATAAAGTAAGTTAAAAGTATTTACTTTTTCTTTACGTCTGCATCAAATAATAATTTTATATTTTTTGTGTTTAATCTACGTTCACATTCACACCTGAGGTTGCCCATGGTAACCCCATGCAGCTCTTTGGGCTGCGGAGGAAGCTGGGGAGAATGTGCAAACTCCACGCAGCAAGCCTCCAATCTTGATTGAAGCCCAGGACCTTGTTGCAGTGAGCTGACAGTGTTAACCACCACACCGCCATGCCACCCTGCGTCTCACCCTGTAACAGCAGGGAAAGGCTCCAGCAGCCCTGAATTAGGTAAGCAGAAGAAAATCAATGGATGGATCTGTGCCATAGGTATGTCATAATTGCAAAACCTATTTGACATGCAGAAATATGACTAAACGTCATCCTCAACCAGCACACGATTAAACATGTTGGCAACTCCACTACCAGGGTATAATTCAGGTGTAACTTTCTCCTATTCTTTGATCAAAGAACTTGATTTTAAAGTCAGGAGCAGATTAGAAATATTTCACTTGTTCATTTTAGTCTAAGAAGTTCAACGTTTTGGAAAGACAAAAACAATCGAGTTTTTACTCATCCCCCAGGTCAACAGTGACGAGTGCTAGGGGTAGAGTTAGAGTTGAGCTTTGTTAAATAGGCAAATGTCACCTTTCAAATAAAGTTTCATATAATTATTTTGGCATAACAGTTTCAATTTTAAATATTTTTCACTTGATCCAAATAAGTAAAAGTACTATAAAAAGTGGGGGACATTAACCCAACCTAAACCCCACCCCTCACCCCAACGCTAAATGTTTTGCTAGTGGCATGCTGATTGTTAAGAGGTTAATAATTCACTCGAGTGGAGTAATGTGTACAAAGACTAAAGCGTAAAAGTTTCTTCTAAACAGTCTTGACTTCTCCATTAATAGATATCCAGTTACCACCAAAAACAGAAGCCGCAAACATCACCTTCTCCACCCTCAACCCTCACCGCTGCCAGATGAAGGAATGCAAGAGATCAGTTTGATTCAAACCCACTGTGTCATTTCTCATTAGTGAAGCCTTCAACAGCCTAACTCAGCTCTCTGTCCGTTCGGTTGGTGCCAGCACCCAAACTGCCAGGCAGCCGCTTTAATGTGAAATTCAAAACTAAAAACTGCATTCCAGAGTTACAGCGGCCCATGCCACGTGTTCATCTTTTAGTAATTTTTTTGGCTCGAACTCGTTGCCTGTCCACACAGGCGTATTATCTGTGACGCTATCTGCCACGACATTGCCTGGCTCAAAGCGGAGAGTCTTGGCTCTCCGCCGTCTGAGGGCTTGAACCGCTTATATCACAAATGGCAGATGTGTCATTCATTTTAATAAAAGTGGCCTAATGTCATTACAAAGCTCTCAGCATGCTGGAACTAAAAATAAAGCTGGGTCACAGTTAAGTGTTGTAGTGTCAATGATGGGTTGAGTTGAGTCCTCCACTTCCCACCGGCGTGTGATTTCTTGGTTACTGCAGCCCCGTGCACATGCAGGATGGAAGGATGGGCGCAAGAAGCTGCTGAGGGCTTTTAGCAGCATCCGTTCTGCAGCACTCCCACTGTGACAAGCATGCCATTTATTTTCTTATCACACTTTCTCTAGTTGATCATGTCCTGAAAGAGTGGCTTATTACGCCTGGGATAGGGAGGGTACTCTGCCTAATTAATACCCAGTTAAAACCAGAGACAGCATGAAAGATGGCCCAGATGACCTTAGAGTGAGAATGTCAACATGGCTTTAAATTTATGCAGTCTGGTGTTTCAAGAAGGATTCATGTCCTTTATTTAATTTAAAGCAGCAGTAAAGCAGTGTGTATAGAGTGGCTAGATGGACTTATTATCAGCAGTATGCACTTAAAA
Organism: Oreochromis niloticus; assembly: GCF_001858045.2. NCBI lineage: Eukaryota > Metazoa > Chordata > Actinopteri > Cichliformes > Cichlidae > Oreochromis > Oreochromis niloticus. Next base: position 22,812,622 of record NC_031976.2, on the reverse strand, counting down.
TATCAAGGTAAAAGGATCTTACTTGCAGAAAAATTGCCTCTTACATCATTACATCCATAATACTGATGCATCAGTCTGTAAGCAGCATTGTAATCATGTAGCTGTCACAGTATTTGAAAGCAGGACCAAAATGCAGGACCCAGGCAGACACCAAATGACAAAAATGGACCTTTATTTAGCTGGCAGTCCAACTCCAAAAAAATAAAAGTCCAAAATGAAAACAAACCGGTATCCAAAAGGCCATCATAGGGAGCCAGGCAAAACAGAGAGCACAAGAGGGGAGATTGACAGATGCTAAGGGGCTGTTTATATTCACAGTGTAATAAGGGAAGTGGAAATCAGAAATAGGTGCAGAGAATGATGACAGTCACAGGAACGAGGCAAGAGTCAAAGTCAGACGTAGGTGACAACAACTTCCAAAGTTAAACAGGTAAAAGCAAAAGAACCCAACAGAGGCAAGAAAGCAGAATAACATAAAGAAATCAAAACAGTGGCTGCCGGTGGAAACTGTGCTACTGTTGGCTGAAGATAGAGAGGGATGAGAAGATGAAGTCAGAGAGGCAAGCCTGCGATGGTTCAGACATGTGCAGAGGAGAGATAGTGGATATACTGGACAAAGACAGAAGGAAAAGGACGATGAGATGCAGAGGGTTGGTGTGACAGAGGAGGATGCTAGGGATAGGGTGAGATGAAAGGAGATGATCCACTGTGCCAACCCCTAAAGGGAGCAGCCGAAGAAAGAAAAAGAAGAAGGAGAAGGATACCTAACTCAAAACGTAACCAACAGGGAGACTTTAGCTTTTTATACTTTTATAGTGCTGGTGTAGGTTAGTGGTAGATTCACAGCACATTTGAAGGGCGATGAGAGAAACAAAGTCTTTCTATACAAATTAGTTTTTTGACATTGAACTGTTTCAGCTGTGATATTTAAATGGCGTTATTTGGTAAAGTGGTAACAGCTGGCTGCTTTTTTGTAAAAAGTTATGCAAAAATTTAGGGAGGTATTTAATAACATCATAAGGGGGGGGGTTGTAAAATCTTTATGTAAAGCCCTGCGATAGACTGTCCACTCACTGTCCACCTGTCCACTCGCCCTATGACAGCTGGGATAGGCTCCGCCGTTCCTCACTCCCAACCAATGGCGGGTAATGGCCACCCCTCCCTGAGCCTAATTCGGTTTCTTCCTGGTTTTCTTTTCACTGTTACGAAGTGGTTGCTCATAGGGCGTAGTCTGATTGCTGGTGTTTTCTCTGTAATATCTTCCTCTACCTCTTTAACTTAGAGATTAGATTTGGAGCCATATAAATAAAATTGAATTGAATGAATTCAATTTAGGGAGTAAAAAAATTGCATTTTCTTTAGAAATGTAATTAAGTAGAATTATAGAAGAAACGTTTTATTTTACGTTGAGAGAAATGAATGAATTCATTGATCAATGTTGTCGTTAAAATTAAAAATCTATATGTTTTTGAGCAGCCTGTTCCCATCTGGTGATAATCAGAAGAGATTACCTTTTCAAGGTATGAAACAAGTTTAACTAACAGCGCAAGGTTAATTCCCAGAACCGCATAGTTCAGTGAGCATCGCTGCAACTCCGCTCAGCTATGATGGGAAGGGCCGGAGGGGCATCAGGTGTGTCTCCCGTTCAGGCCCTTCCTTGAGTGTGAGGTGTTAATCCAAAGTGAACACGCAATCCTCGACACAGATTCGTACAGTTCAGAGGCTTCACATCAACAATGCATGTGGGCGAATGGAGCGACACTTACACATGGCTGCGTTTGAGAGACGCAAATCAGTTGTCGCTCACACCTCTTGTGATTTGTCTTCATGAGAAGCGGCAAAGATTTAGGTTTTTTTAAGCTAGGACAGAGGAAACTATTGAAAAAAATGACACTTCCTCATATCCTGTGATATAAAAATAGACAATAGTTTGGATTTTTGATGCAGATATAGTGTACTTGAAAAGCAGATGGCTCACATTTCACAATAGAAAGAACGACTTTAAAAATAGTTAACGTGCAGCTATATCCAGTCGGTCCAGACGTCATTTACTGCGATGAAAGCCGAGGCAGATGCCAAACCGTCCATTCACGATGTAACTGGATGTTTCACTTCATGTGGATTTATAGGGACGCCCATGCTATTGGGTTAATACTGTATTATGTCGAGCTCTGTTTCAATTACACAGAGTCAGTATGGGCTCGTTACACTGGCCGGCCTCTCTCCTCGCAGTCATTCTGTCTCATCTTAGTCCAAGCCATCTGTTACAAGCGCGGCTCGAATCCACGGCGTGAGGCTGACATATAAGTTACCACTGTAACAGACTATTACTGACACACACCTCGCAGTAAACTAAAGCCAAAGAAGAAGATGAGCGTGAACAGGTGCAGCTCTTTGCAACATAGAGACATATCCTTTGAAAGTAATTGCGTGCTGACTGCTGACACCCTCTCTAGTGCTGGGGACAGGGTGTAGGAGCGGGAGCTATGTATAGGCAGAATCTAAAGGCATGTATGCACCTATAGCCACACACATATGGAGACACACACACACATATATATATATATCTATAGATATATACACAAAGCCAGTTTGAGTCATCATGTTTTTGCAGGTTTCTCAAGTCAGCCCACTCTGATCTGACAGAACACTTCATAGATGGAGTCTCACTTAATTATCCATCTTTTTCAGACTGTCTGTCACTCGCTCTCTTTCTCTCTCTCTCTGACACACACAAACAGTCACTCAGTCTTGCACTTTTTAAGGCATACATTCTTTCCATTTATGTAAGCAAAGCATTAAAAGTTACCAGCAGAGAACAGGAGAAACAGGAGACACTCTTTAAGGACACCAGTGCAAAAGAAATAAAAAGGGGGGCCAACGATAAGAAGAAGAGGGGGTCTGCGGCCGTCACATCCATGAGATCATGAGTGACACGGGAGGGGGGTGGGAGGTCAGCGAGTGCATAGCAAAGAGAAGGGGTTATGCGGCTTATTATTCATTTGTCTTCTGCCTTATTTCCATATCCTTTTGTTGCCGGAGCTTGATAGGTCCTGGCACGCACCTGGCCCTTCCATGCCAACAAACTACTATCTGATGTGCTTCTACAGTGGTGCACACAAGCATCTGCATGCATATTCACGTGCACAGTTGCTTTGAGACACAATACAGAGCCCAGAAAACTAAGGGCTGTCTAAGCAGGGGTAAAGGTGGTAATTATTCAGGGGGTCCCAAGGTGCAGGTGGAGGACTCATAATCCAGGGTGGCTTGAACTGACTCGTAGCGTGGCAGACTAATGTGCCACAGTTTCACACATTGTCAAAGTCCCATTAATTCCCACAGAAGCTTGTTCTTAGAGAGCTATAACAGTTGCATACTAAGTGCCCATCCTTCACTTGTGGACTTGTTTCAGGAACGTGATGAGAGCGCTGTACAAACACGCCATCAAGCTCTATAACCACACACACACACACACACACACACACACACACATACAGCGCGTGCGGTCACAGGTTTGACGTGAATAAATGCAATCAAAAGTTTGGTTCTTACCTTCCTCAGCTGAGTTAGGCTGGAAAAACAGACAGAGAGACAGAAGGACACTCCACATCTCCACTACAGAATGACACTGACAGGGAGAGAGGGAGGGAGAGAGTATGAAAGAGAAAGAGGGAGATAGAGTGAGTGTGTGTGACAGAGCAAGAGGTGGGGGGGGTGGAGAGGGGGTGGAGTCTGTTTGCTCCCTTTATCTAAGAAAAAGAGAGAGAGAGAGAGAGAGGGGATGGGGGGTGGATGGATGAATGGATGAGGGAAGCAGAAAAATATTTACAGAGCAGCAGATACAATAAGTACGCTGCCAAGTGAGGAAGTAAACAAAACACTGTTGTCACAGAGACGGGAGGAGAGAACGAGTGAGAGGAGGAAAGTGGGAGAGAGGGTTTTTTTTTTATTTAGGAGAAACAAAGACAGAGAGGAGAGCCGACAAGAGAGTGACAGAGAGCGAAGGGAGAGAATTAATAAACAAGTTTTTCTGGTCTTTAAAACAGCCGTCTAGACACGACTAACGGCGTCCGTTACAACACCGCCCAGCAGACTGTGGCATCCCTCTCATGTCTGGACACTGTGCTAACCCGCATTTTTTCAAGCTGTGGCATGTGAGAGTGACCAACTTCTTTTTTGTTGTTTTTCTTGATCTCACTCAGCTCAGCCTTTATGGATAATGAATATAATTTAGACACGTTTTTTTGGACGCTCGCCATCCTTCATGTGGCTTCTTGTTCTAACACCCCCCCCTCTCTCAGGTCTCTCAGACACACTCCTCGCCTTGTAGGACAGCTCATCCAGACAGTATGTAGACATGCACTCACATTCAGGCACACACACACACACACAGCTGAGCAGCCCTTCTGGTCTGTGCACGCCACTAGCTGGCCAGCCTGCAGTACTGCAGCTTGTTGATGGGCTTTCATGCTCCAGTTCACTGCTGTGAGTAACTGCCGTGGACTCTTGCAGGGAGATGTGCTGTGTGGGTTTGACACAGTTAGATGGCCCCATTCCCAGCCAGCCGGGGGGCCCCTTACCACAGGCTGTGTGCTTCTTCGAGGGGCTGAGGTACACAAGGTAAAGCCAAACAGGAAATGGAAGATTATATTGTATAGCTAAAGCGACCAATCACACTGAAGCTTGTCTTGTCCATCGTCAGAAAAATTTTGATATAAGCAAAAAAGGAAAAAGGTAATTTCAGCTTTCACTCAGAGCAGGTAGCTCTACATCTTGGATTTAGCAGATTTTTATGCCAGATGGCACTCTGACACAACAGCCGAGGGATTTGTGTGTCCTCATGGAATCAAACTGGGCACCTTTTGCTTGTCAGACAAATATGTAAACATCTACAAATGACTTTTGCGCCCTACTAGGGGAGAAATTTCAATCTCAGTCTGGTTTTCCACATAGGTGCTTAGCAATCACTGTTTGGAGCACAGGTATGTGGTTTAGTCTGTCACACAGACCCGATTCATTGTGACTCCGATCATTGTGAATAAATGATTAATCTGCTTAGAAATCATAGAAAACTGGAGTCGCTAACAGCTTTTAATGAATGCAGTGTGATGCAGGCACGTAAACAAATGGTGGGATGTAAACTATCTGTAGCCCACAGGTACTCAGCAGACCCTTCATCTGTCAAAGCATTATGGAAATTTGAGCCATGATCGCAGCTTAAACTGAAGACGGATAATGTTTTACAATACTAATGACAAAAACCTTTAATATCAGCTTTCGCCTCAGTTTTGTCTGCGAGCAAATTCTAAATGAAGCATCGTAATCAGTGTCTTTTTGCTATTCTGAAAAGCGACTCCCTTTGGATGTGACCTCACAAACACGAGATGGTGATTTAAAAACAGATCACAGGAAGTTCCCTCCGCGTCTTCTGATTTGATTTTTGAGGTTGTAACAAAAATGTCAACACAACACACAAATGTATTATTTAAACCTGATTCATCAACAGCGGCGCTCGTGGCTCGTGTTGTAATACTGCGCCTCTCAGCTCACTGAGGTTTTTCCGCAGCGAAACGCGAAGGAAACGCTGCAGTGGAGAAGTGGTTGCCCGATGGATTACCACAGAGCGACAGTTAACATTAAACATTCATGATAACTAACTGGCTTTGACTTGTGGCCTTATAAACTTACAAAACTTATGATGTTTACGCTCATTAGTCAGGCGGCGCGTTTCCCTTGAAACATATAAAACTTTTTCTTCTTGGTTTCTCAAAGCCAAATGTCTCGCACGAAAAGCAGAGCAGCAAAGGTCATCTCTAACTCTGACGCACGCTCAACTTGGCTAATTGCTTCTGTTTATTTACACAAACAAAAAAGAGATAACAAAAGAGCAAAATATACATATTAAAAATGTGAAAACTGCAAAGCAACACAACTGCATCTGATACAGTGAGGCTAGGAGTGCAAAGGTCAAGAAAAATCAAGGTGGAAGTAACAGGTTTCACAGGAGAAGTGAAAACTGTACACCTCTCGAGCACATGCGACATATTTACATGTAACAGGCGCAAACAGTATGCACAATCATTATTCAGTAGTCTGACTGCCAAAGTGCTAACATAATCCCGCTAAGCTCATCAGTTTGTACACTCGCTGCTCTGCGAACACTGACACATCATGTTGTGCTGCAGCAGCTGATCAGTGTGCAGTAGCTGGAGCCTTTACAATAGATACACATCATTTCAAACAGTTAAAAACAAATGCAAACAATGACACTTCGGTTCTAAAAGAAATACAATTCACGTAGTGTTTTTTAAAAAAATTCAACATCGTCTAGCGTGTGTAATGACCTGTTTTGACTGAGATGTGTGTTTAGTTATCAGTAGACCACAATGTGCTTCTACACATCCCTCAAACGAGGTAACAGTTTCACACTAGCAAATACTTTAAAACACTGCTTTAAAACTGTATTTTATTTTACAACCTACTTTGCAATAGCTGCTTCTCTCAAATGCTCTACAGATGTGGAAAGAGTTTCAAGTACAGTGATGGATAAATATCCTTTCTGTGCTGTAACAGTTAGGAGCTATAAACGTACACATTTGGCCACCTGAGTCTCTAAAATCCAATCTGAGCTGTAAACGCCAGCATTTTTTTTTTCTTGTTCTACTTTGTACCCTGCAGTGAAATCTGCAAACTAAAGAGGTAAGCTTTTGTTTTTTTGAGAAGCCTTAAAGAGGCTTTGTTCAGACTTGGCAGTGCTAGACTACGTCTCTCTCATCCTCATACAAATATTACATTTGATGCAGACGGCTCCGGCTTACAAAACTCGCCTTGTTTTATTTCATTCTCGGCACAAACGCCGTCGCATCCAAACAGCGGACAAGCAGAGACATCCTCTGCTGTCAGGGGAAGTGGTGCTACTGCTGGATGAGAGGAAGTCTTTGTTTTCTACATGCATAAATATATTTATTCAAAATCTATATGGACCTGAAGTGGAGAGGAACTGCTGCTAAACCCTCCTCAGTGCTTTTTTTCTGCCTCAAGGCAGGCAACAAGACATTTCACACAGAACAGCAAGTCAATCTTTTCTTTTTTTGCAGTCAAACAACCCAACTCCAAATCCGTCTTTTCAAGCTTGACCTCAATACATAAACCCCCAAATCCTGCAACCTTTTAACACTAAGGGTAGCTGAAGACCTCACACAGAACATATGCTGATCCTCTTATAAGGTAAAAAAGGATGGGAGCTGGCACCGGAAATGTCAACAAACCTTAAATACTGGTAATTCATTTAAGTGTAGACCGTGTTTAAAGCAGGATTAAAGAGGAATTCTGTCCATTAATTAAGGATTTCTAGCTGGGAGGGATCTTTAAAAGCACTCTTTCATTTTTTTAAAGGCACTTTAAAAGCACATATAAAAAATACTAAAACTTATTTTTTGCATTAGTACACTGAAATGGCTTCTTCCAAACACACACCTTTCATTATTTCTGACTTATGCAATATAAATTAATATATAAATATAAAATAGTATATATAATAATAGAACTTTTACACTAGCTATGTGCAAGGCCCATGTTTGTCTGCTTTGCACCCTAAGTCTTCCTTCGTATCTTCTACAGTTTTTCATTTTGCTTCTGAAGGAAGATTCACCATGGGAACTTTTTCTGTGGGGGACATCGGTGGGGGCTCTTTGTTTTCAACCACAACTGCCTCAGGCACCGGGGAATGGGAGGGTTTTTCCACCCTGGCGGCGAATCCCTGTGCAATGTCGTCAAAGGTCCTCCCTTTTGTCTCAGGAACTCGTAGGTAGGTGAAGATGAAGAACAGGACGAGGAGGACCATGAAGATGATGAAGACGTAAGGGCCACAAATTTCCTGGGAAAATCAGAGGGATGTTTGTTGTGAGGCAAACTGGAAGACGACTAATATTTGTACATGTGTTTGCATGTGAACATTTTCTGCAGGGATGATAAATGTGAAAAATACCTCCAGTCTAGGGAAACCCAGCCCCACCAGGAAGTTGGCAGTCCAGTTTGAGAAACCAGAGACGGCCATGGCTGCAGGTCGGGGCCCCTGGGAGAAGAGCTCAGCCACGATGAACCAGGGGATGGGACCTGGACCCATCTCAAAACTGGCAACAAAGCCGAACACAGCCACTATTGCCAGATAACTTAGAGATGGGGTGGTCTTCTGCTCAAAGACAGAAACAAAGAGCATGAGGAAAAGATGTAATGCAGCAGCAATAGGCTTACTTCTCATTTTTATTTTACAATAAGGAACTCACCACTAAGGACAGGGAGATGGTCATGATCAGGGCGCAGATGGCCATTCCAGCCAGTCCAATCAGGTGCAACGTCCTGCGTCCCGCCCGTTCAACCAGGAAGAGCTGGAGTTCAAAGAAACGCAATTATCGACTGACATTCAACATAATATTTAACCTGCATTGGATTAACTAAACCACCCGGGCACTCAGACACTTACAGAGACAACAGTAAACACTGTGTTGACGACTCCAGCGCCGATGGTGGCGTAGATGGGCTCAGATACACCAGCGTTACTAAAGATGCCTGTGGAGTAGTAAAAGACCTGAAAGAGGAGATGAAGGAAAAGTCAGTTAATATTGATTCTGATGAATGAAAAGTGCTCAGAAAATGATTTCACTGCACATGCATCAGTTCATTTTTAGATGCTTTTTGGCAGATCAAAAAAACTGTTGAAGTTGATGCTGCAGATTTGCACTTGACTTTTGCAACATGAAAAGAAGTGACACAATATGAACACTTAATTAATACTATCATATTTAGGGTATTTTTCTTTTCCTTCACAACAAGTCTAACAGAAAGTTTTGTAAATTTTTTTTTATTAAATTTTAAGTTTTTGTAATTATGTGTTTATTTACTCATTCATTCCTGTATTTATTTTCTATTACACTCAGTTTTTTCCTCTCCCCCTCTTTTTTTTTGCCTCATCACTAACCCCTGATATATCGTCTGATTCTCCTTTATACTCAGCAGCTACAGTAGTCACACAGTGGCTTTAATAGTTTCTTTCCTCCTGCTGAGGCTGGAAACAGGGTTGCTGAGAGCGGTGAGAGTGCAAGGATACAGTGCAGAGTTGAGTGGAAATTCTCCACGTGCAATCATTTGACTATAAAAAATCTGATAAATGCACGTTCTGGAACGGTTGCACAAAAAACGATTCACGTAGCAGCATGTAACCTGCGCCAGCTTCTTTCTGGTGAGATGGGTCATGAGTGTTAATGTTGCAGCCTTTAGCTCCAGGCTGCTTCACAGTGATTGTCAGGTCAGACACAGCAGCTGCTAATGAATTTAGTCAGCCTGGTTACATGACCTTATTAACAAAATAGCTATTAAATACCACTGTGCTTATCTTCTTCCAATCAGCCTTAAATTATTCCACTCTATCTAACATTGCCCGAAGCCAACAAGCACATCTTCTTACATGCTTGTCAAAAACATTTGTGCAATTTCAGTGAATGCTCCTTTAAGCATTCATGGCTAACTTTAAAGATCGCTTTTCTCACATGACGCTTTCTCACAGTCTGACATGTGCTAATTATATCCCTATCACGCCGCTGTATTATGGGATGTGACGTCTACTTACAGCGTTGATGCCAGACAGCTGCTGGGAGAGCTGCAGGATAATAGCGATAATGATTGGCTGGCGATAGTTTGGCGAGCGGAACAGTTCTAAGATGGTCACTTTCTTTTCCATGGCCATCTTCATCCCTTCTTCCCTCATCTCTTGAATGTCATCATCCACGTCTTCAGTGCCACGCAGACGCACCAGAGCTACAAAAAGTAAAATAGATGAAAGAAAGAGGAGGAGGAGGTAAGTATAAGTAAGAAAAAAGCAGCTCGGAGTGTTATATAACAAAGTAAAGTTTCCCACACATCATTAAAAATCAGTCAGAGTCGGTCTCACCAACCCGATGTTGCCAACTTGGTTTGTAAGTATGCAAACTGACTTAAGACTGACCTTTTCTAGCCTCCTCCTCTTGTTTGAGAACAATGAAGAGGTAGCGAGGGCTTTCAGGGCAGAAGGGCAGCATGATTGTCTGCAGTATGGCGGGCAGGATAGTCAGAGCGAGCAGCAGAGGCCACAGAGTGTCTGAGCCCAGCAAAAACTCCAGACCAAAGATCTGAGGAACACACAGCAAAAATAATGAGGGAATGAGGTGCATAAAATTGACCCATTTGAGTCAATTTACTCCTGGTATATGAAATTCTTCTCTTTCAGCTATGAGTACACAGACACACACACACAGGTACGTGCAGAAAAGTGTGAGCTCTCCAGCGTTTTTTAGCTACACTGCCTTTTATCAGAGCAGTGTCTGTTTCCTCTTTCATTATACACACTCTGTCATGTGAAATTTATTCATGAATATGATCGGAGGCATTTGATGAGGGACACCATTTTGATGAAATGAGGTGGAAAAAAGCAAAAAGTGTGTTACTTCAAATAAAAATAAAAAGTGTTCGGCTTATAAAACATGATGTGTTTCGTTTATTTATGCTCATCTAAATTTCGGTATCTGTTGAGAGTAAATGTGGCCTTCTATAAAAAGGAAAAGATTATTATGTCGGTTTGCATGTTTAGTGTTGAGCGTGATTGTGTACCTGTGCCACCAGGATGCCAATAACTACACCCAGCTGGTGCAGCGTGCCGAAGGCTCCGCGGACAGCGGTGGGAGAGATCTCGCCAACGTACATGGGCGTCAGACCCGTGCACAGACCGCAGAACACGCCGATGATGAACCGGCCGATGATGACCATCTCAAAAGATTGACTCAGAGTCGCCAGTCCCATCATACCGCCACCCAGTAGAGCCAGGATGTTGTTCATCAGCATGGACTTTCGTCTGGTGTTAAGACACAAAAACAGAAGTGAAATAGGCAACCAGGGAAACCAGAGTCTGTGTCGCACTCTCAGTAGTAGATTCGTTTGGTCCCACCACCACAGTGTTTATCTTTGATTTTCTCACCTGCCAAATTTGTTAACCATTGCTCCAACAGAGAAGGACCCGATCATGCCTCCCACACTAAAGATGGCCACAGCAAAACTCCACACCAGAGTAACTGTCTGTGGCTCAAAAGGCTCCCCGTATCGGCTCTGAGACACATTGGTGAAAAATGTCCGCAGTTTCTGATAAAACAAAGAAAAAAAGGTTGGAGTGTTAAGATTATTATTTTTTCACATCAGTAAAGTCTACCAGATGTAGTGTCACTTAGGGGGTGTTTTTAACTCTTCCACATGGGGGCAGTATAACTTTTACCATCCTCATAATACAAATGAGAGCAGACAAGTAGGTCAGGGGCGTCCAACTCCAGGCCTCAAGGGCCGGTGTCCTGCAGGTTTTAGATATCACCCTGGGTCAACACACCTTAATTAAATGATTAGTTCATTACCAAGCATCTGGAGAATTTTAACACATGTTGAGGAAGTAGTTTAGCCATTTAAATCAGCTGTGTTTGATCAAAGACACATCTAAAACCTGCAGGACACCGGCCCTTGAGGCTTGGAGTTGGAAACCCCTCATGTAGGTCAAATGTTAATACTGACCCCCATAAAATTTCTTAACTGTGTAACATTTCAGTCATCACTGCAATAATGCGAGGTAATGAGAGGGATGCATATATGATTAATGTAGGAATGGTGCAGACTGCTTTAATGTTCTCTGTAGGGGTGGATGTGGTTCAGGAGGTGCATTTACTAATCGGACGGATGGTGTTTTGATTCCTGGTTGCTCCAGTCTGCATGCTAAAGTATCCTTGGGCAGTTGCTCACAATTTTTAATAAGAGTGTGAAAGTTACATAGAAAGCACTTAGAAAAAAGTGCTTGTATGAATGTGTGTGAATGGGTGAACGAGACATGTTACATAAGGCACTACATAAGAACCAGTCCAGCTATTATTTTGAAAATGTGGGAAAAACTGTGCATGAACTCAATCAATCACACACCTGCTCGGGTGCATTGATGACGCCGGTGTTGTAGCCAAACTGTAGGGAGCCGATGACTGCTGTTGAAACGCAGTAGAGAAGGTAAGGCGTCAACTTCTTCTTGGGCTGTTGAGAGAGGAGAAAACACTGAGTTATTATCTGTCGCCACAATAAATTGCAGATGAAGCCTCTCTCCAATCAGTCCCTCAGTTTGAATGGCCTCTTCTGGGCTCTACAAAGCTTTTGTTGTTTACAGTCACACTGGTAATTACAAACAATGAGCCTTTCTCCATCTGCTCTCGCTTCTTGTTTTCGCATCGCTGCATTAGAAACTGTAGGCCCGCTGCAATGCTGCAAAGCACCATGATTTGTGGCCCAGATAAGTAGCTAAAGACACCCTGAGAAACTAAGTCTGAATCCTACTGTGAGTGTTTGCTCCTGCTTGTTTCAGAATTAAAATGGGCTTAGCGCATACTAACAAGCTAATACACCTCACAATAATCCCTTACTCTGGCACAGTTTGCTTGAGGAGTGACATTTCCAATATGTAAAATCATTCCGCTAAGGAGAACTGAACACTGGTTTAAATGACGCCGTACTTCAGTCATGCTATGTGTGGGCAGCATAAAGAGAAAATGGCACTCTCGGTCCAAGTTTCGCTTTGACTTTAAAACTAACCTAACGATTACATTCGTTTACATAACACTCTCTAAGAACTGTTGCAAAAGCTTTCCTTCATGTCTCCGATCTAATGAGCAAAGGCTAATGTCCAAACAGGCTCATTAATTAAAGGAAATCCATGTTAATCAAGTTTAATCTATCTAGTTTCGAAATCTGCTGCTGATGCAACATTAACTCGACTAAGCAGCATCCGTGAAACATTCATCAGATGGATTAGGAGCCTGTTTTGGACAGTTTGTCAAGTCAAAAACAGACACTTTTAGAAACAGTCCTGCCAAGTTAAGCACACAGAGACTTGTCCTTTTATTGTACATGATATCACTGCCTGGACAGATTAAACATCTTGAAAGTTTTTGAGAACAGAGTGCCTCAATATTAGTAACATTCTGACTTCTAAACAGACTTCCTGAAATAAGCTGCCAATTTTTGCATGTGGTTAATCCTTTTTTTTAAATGCTACATTTTTACAGGAAACCAAATGCTCGTACTATCACCAAAACAGGAAAATGCTGCAGTTATCTGAAACTGCCACGTGGCTCAGAATGAAACAGCACGCAAGAGGACCTGACGAACCAAATAAAGACAGAGGGCTGATAAGTGACAATATTTCACCAGGACTGAGGCTGCACGCTGCACTGCTTCTCACTGAGATATCACCACTTAAAACAAGCTGAATGTACAGGTGTTAGGGCCGAATTAGCTATTTGTGACATTCAGTAATGGGTGGGGTATGTGCAGTTGCAGTCAGTCCTGCTTTTAGAAAACTGCGGTAGTAATGAGGACATAGGTTGGTCAACTAAAGACAATTTCACATTTCTAGTTAGTTCTAATTCAAACTAACACTTGAAGATGCGAGGGAAGAAAAGGTAAAAATGTTGGAAGTGACCTCATTTTTGAGAATAACAGTGACATTAGCACTGCGTGATCTGAAGAGCAAATGAGCGTTATGTGTGCCTGACTGTGGAGGAGATGGAGGTTGAGTGTAGCGGGTGCTCCTGGGTGCATGTGTAAACGTGTGTGTTACCTAAGACGTAACTTTAAAATCACCCTAAAAAAAATCCCCTCTTACTGGGGCGTGTCCAGCTGAGCGCAGAGCATTGCATATCTTACAATCACAACGCATCTGAGTCTGGGTTGTATCAACTTGTCCCGAGGCATGTGGTTGCACAGTCATGCATTCACATGTTTGTTTATGCATGTGCTATTTGTAGGATACTAGTAACATCAGCAGCCAAGCCCACAGTGTTGCTCAATATCTATTTTTCTTTAATGAGTTTGGAGTAGAATTTGCATACTAGTCCAACTTTGGTTTGCTACTAAGGATTCAGCTAAAAGAAAAAAAGAAAGTATCAGTCTGCAGCTGCTTGAACTTCGCCTAAACTCAACTCTCTTAAATTCCTGTCTTACTGCTGACTGATTGTTCCTCTCACATTAATAATTTAATAATAAAATATTAATAAGTACATGCAGTTAGACTAGATTGATGCCTGTCTTAAAATAATAATAAAAATCGGAAAGTAGAACTCAGCTTCCACATTCATGCTATCTTGCAATTGTCTGCCTTGTCCAAGATTATGTAAAGAAAAAAGTTAAGAAATAACCATGAAAATGAAGTAACTGCAAGAAACGTCTTACAACAGAGAAACCGCAGCAATGCTTTGCAAAATGCTAAGTTCAGAAGTAGCAGGGAAGCAGGTGCATGAAGCTCATTTATATGAGCAATAACACTAACTCCTCTGTGCTGCACGCATCACAACATTGTGCTGTTGTTATAAAGAAGTTTGCAGTCGGACTGCTATGCCCTCATCCAACTTCTCTCCAAGGCAGGACGCAATAAAAACAAGGAACTATGAAAATGCTCAAGTTCAGACTTGCCAGCCAACAGTCTCGACTCCCAATCACACTCTCTTACTCACGTCCTGAAGTGCTCAACTCTCATCCGCCACTCCTGCTTTTGCCAAGATGGAAAAACACAGAAAACCAGCAGGTCTATTGTATAAGGCTCACTCTGACTTGCCTCACATAAACTCATCCTTTGGTGGTTTTTGCTAGTGAAACTCAGCATCCGTTCCAGCGTAACGGGTGTGGCTCATTGTCAAAAAGGTTCAAATTGATTTCTGATCATGAAAATGAATGCAAATGAAAACAACACAAGCGACAATTATCAAAGAGCATAAGTGAAAGACTATGATGTTCACCTTGTCATCATCCAGATGCTGCATCCTGATCTCTTCTGTTTGATGTTCACAGAAAGGATAGCGGGAGTCTTAATTCTTTATGAGCACACCTGTGTGCAAGCAGTCAGCAGGAAAACCTGAAAAACAATAAGCAAAGCAAACACACACATTACCACATTTTGATCAAAATGCAGCATCAGACAATCATTATGGATCTTGAGGTTTACAAAGAAAAGAATCAGCCTCTTGAAGCCTCTTATAGTTATTGAGAGCTATAGAGTACATACCCCTAATGGATTCTGGTAATGGAGACTATGCGCAGGCAGCGGAGACACTTCTCGGCACTGTGTGAATCTGTCAGTTGTGATGGAGAATTTGTTAGAGCAATGACAGTAAGCCCCTCCCTCCTTTTCTCTGTTCAACCTCCACTTGTTCGCTCCCCCAGTTTTAAAGTTATAAAGAGTGAAAAAAGTGACATAACCTCATCTTGTCCAATTAAATTACTGCCCTGCCTTATTTCCTATCCATATAAAGCACAAAATAACGCATCAGTGATGTCTACAGAGAGCGTTATAATAACCCATGTGGTGCGATGGAGCCGGAGATGATGCTGAACTGATGTCCGGATTAAAGTTTAAAAATGTTTTACACCCAACAGGCTACTTTAACACTTTTATACGAGCAGTATCACTAAAGAATATAACAATTAAGTTCAAGCAAAGTAAATCTCTTTACAGTAATAAATGACATAAATGAATCAGCAAAGTAAGTTTAAAAATTAAAGTTTTACCGCTTTGTTGGGTTTGTGCCAGCCTCTATGTATCCAGTTTAAAATAAACCTCATGTCTACACCTCTTATGTATCTTCAAAATTAGGTCCGCCTTCCTATGGGGGTGTGTTTTAAAGAAACCTAGACGCGCTTAGCTGCACGTTGCCCTGTCTTACTCATTCTTGACGAAAGCACACGATGTGTAAAGTTTCCGATCTGAGAGGTTCAGTTCGTAGGAAATGGCACAGCCGGGCTTCCGCTCAGCTCCAAACAGGGAGAAGGGGTAGGGAGGGACGGGAGGGGAGGTGGGGCATGCTCCTAGGCGCGTGCGGAGCGGAGTGATGGGCGAGCAAACGGTGAAAAGAGGCTCTGTGCTGGTTCGGGCCCAGTCGGCCGCCCACTGAGGGCGCGAGAACAAAAGGCAGTGTGCCCAGAACTCAGATACAAAGCCCGGTCATGCAGAAATCATGAGACCGGCTCAGTGGGTGGTTAACAAACCGGGACCCCCCCACCACCCGTAATTCTTCATCAGCTTTAATCTTTACAGTCCATCAAATCTCAGTCTGGAATTTGGCAAATTCTCTAGAAAACGTGAGAGCGTTTTTTTTAAAGCCACGTAGTGGTTTCTTTTGTTTTGATCATTTAGATTTGATGTGTCTTAATTACATCACCAAGTGCTTCCAGTGGTTGCCCTGGTATTGACAGTGACAGTTGGTCTATTTCATGTTTATAATTAGACATAAAATAGAAAAGTATTCCCCCGAGAAAAGTATTTAACAGGGCAAACAATGTCGGGAAAATAGTGGAGGTGTTTCCAGGATTTTTCATGTGCATTACATGAAAAGTGGTGTGTCACAAGAACGTCATTTTACAGTTAGCAGCTGGCAAAACAAGGATTTAGACTCTACTTATGTAAAAGTTATAATCCGAATTAGATGATCTATTGGTTCAAATGTTTAGGATCAAAATACTTTAAAGTACCTAAATTAAAAGGAACTGAATGATCATATACATCTAACTGTCTGATCTTAACTAATTACATCACTTTAATAATTTTTTTTCCCACTGGAGTCTATCGTTACCATGGGGCAGGTCGTCTGTCACAGGGTAAACAGAGAGAGACAGACAATTACTCACTCTCACATTCATACCTATGACCAATTTAGAATCACCAGTTAATCAAACCCTGCTAACTGCATGTCTCTGGACTTTGGGAGGAAGCCAAAGCTAAACCTTACATTTGTTGGTGTCACTGTACAATAACAATATAGTTCAGTAAAAGTTGGTGCCACCCTATACCCCAGTTATGGATACGCCACTGGTCCCTTTCTTTCTTTTTCTTTCTTTCTTTCTTTCTTTCTTTCTTTCTTTCTTTCTTTCTTTCTTTCTTTCTTTCCTAAAAACAAAAATGTCAATACATTATTACAAACAGTCCAAATCAAAGTTACCTCAAAGTTCAGTTTGAGGTGATGAGGTGGTTTTAGTGAAAGGTAAAATTTGATTGTGTCAGCTACCACCTGCAGTGGTTTCTGATAATTACCAAAACAAACAAACAATGAAGTAAGTTTTAAACAATGTCACCAAAGCTTTCTGACAGTCAGTTTATTTCAAGATTATGAACTCATGCCTGTGGCTCTTATGAAGCTGCCATTACACACTGTTTAAGAATCGAGGAAATCCTGGATTGCATGAGAAGATACACTATTATTCACACAGGCCAGAACCAAAAAAGGACTTAAACATGAGTTATGTTTTAACATTTTTTTTTTTTTCATTGGGAAAATACCTTAAAGCCAGTAAGTTTAATGGGCATCAGACACATAATTTAAATCAGTGTTTTGGAGATCCCGTCCTCGTTTTTCTACACCAACACAAAGCTGTGATATATTGTTCTCGACTTTGACTTGTTGCGTCACTTCAGTTGTGACAGTGACTAAATGTCAAGTTTTTTTTTCACGTGGGTGGTTTCTTCCCTTTTAGCCTACTGAGGAATCACAACTATTGATCTCGAAATAAGCAAACGCTAAAACAGGAAGTTAAAATGGCAACGTGCAGATATTCAGGTTCAAGCCTTTCAGTGCCTTAAGGGCTTGTAAAAATACTGTTTGTGCTTCTAAAACCACACCTGCCAGCGTCTCTTCTTCTGCTGGTTCAATTAGTAGGGAAAAGCTGCAGCATCTTCTCTAGTAATTTAGCCTGAGTGAGCAAATTATAAAACATCTGAGCAACCAGATGAGTGACAGTGAAGAAGGAAATAATAAAAGTCTTGCTCAGCCTGACTCACTATCACAGACTTGAGAAGAGTTTCCGTTCACAATGCTAACTTACAATAATTTCCTGGAAATTTGTCTAATCAACCCTTAGCGCTAACACTTAATGATTTATGCCTTCAGAACTCGCTGTTTGTATATAGAAGGAAGTCAACTCCACCAAAACTGCGTTTGTGCTTCGTTGATATTGCCAACGGTTTAAAAGCATTAACTTATGTTTTTGAATTTGTCCTCTATCAGAAAATTAATTTCAGTTTTGTTCTAACCGTCTTGGTTTGTAATGCAGTTCATTTGAAAAGTAGAAGTTATGAAACACTTTCATTGTTTTCATTTTCTGTAGCAACATGTTGAAAAAAATAAAGGTAGCTTACAACACGTTTTGCAAAATTTGGTATCAGAGTTACTGTATATAGTGTCGTAAGCAGGGGGCAAAATATTGATTTGATGCTGAATTTTTAAGTTTGCTCACTTCCAAATTAATTACACTCTTGATTTTTAAAATCCAGGACTCATAAAATAAGTATTTGAACCATTTTTGTAAGCGAGCAAACCTACAAATTCAGCAGCTGCTATGTGATGCACATCAGTACGGACCAAAATCTGATCAATGTTTCCAGCACCTTGTTGAATCTATGAAAACAATGCTGAAAACAAATAGCAACCAGGTGCTGCTAATCAAATGCATTTGACTAACTGATCTAAAGCACTTTGAGGCAACAGTTGCTGTGATTTGGTGCTAAATAAATTACATTTAATTGAATTAAACTTAGCATTTTAAATGTTAAAGTTCATGACAGTACAGTCAGAAAAACTGAAAAACTACATCCTGGAGTAAGCCTCTTGTCTCTGAAAAGAACATGGCAGTACAACTTAGGTTTGCAAAGTTTCATCTGAGCGAACTACAAGATCTCTGGAACAATATGCTTTGGACAAAACCAAATTGGAGATGTTTGACCACCATGCACTGCGCCAAACACGGCATAACAACAAAAACACCTCATTCCACCTGTCAATCATGATGGAGCCAGGTTACTGATTTGGAGGGTCATTGAGTAAACCATGAGTTCCCCTGTATATCAAAATGTTCTAGAGTCAAATGTGAGGCCATCTGTCTGACAACCAAAGCTGAACTTAAACTGGGTCATGCAACAGGACAATGATCCCAAGCATAGCAGCAAATCTAAGCAAGAGGGGCTGAAAAAGTAAAGAATCCAGATGTTGCAGTGGCCCAGTCAAAGTCCAGACCTCAAACTGACTGAAATACTATAGCAGGACATTAAGAAAGCTATGCATGAACAAATGCCTGCAAACTTCAATGAACTGAAGCAACACTGTAAAGAAGAGTGGGGCAACATTTCCCCCACAGTCATCCAACAATTTAATAAAGTCATACAGAAACCATTTGCTGCTAAAGGTGTTTCTACAAGTTACTGAAAGATGAGCCTAGTTTTCTCCATGCAGCTTTTGCATTTTGTCTAAGAATTTCTTAAATACATTATTACTTCTGCTGAATTTGCAATTTTTCTCACTTCCAAAGAAATAACCAGTCTCTATTTTTATGGTAGCTTCATTTAATGGAGAGAGACAGAATATCAACCATAAAATAAATAATAAGTATTTGATCCACAAGCAAAGCATGATTCAGTAGTTGCTGGAGAAACCCTTGTTGCTGAGATATTTCTTGTATTTGGTGACCAGGTTTACCCACATTTCAGGAGGGACTTTGGCCCACTTGTCTTATAGAAACTTGTTAGATCATGTAGGTCTGTTGACTGCTGCGTAAGAACTCGAAGCTTCAGCTCCCTCCACAGTGTTCTCCAGGATAGGGATACGGAAACGCCACTCTCATGACCTTAATGTATTTCTTCTGTAGTCATTCCTTGGTTGTCTTGATGGTATCTTTTTGGTCATTGTCATGCTGGATGACCCATCCATGACCTATCTTCAGTATTCTGGCTGAGGGAAGGAGCTTTTCCTCCAAGACTTTATAGTACATGGCCCTGTCCATTGGACCCTCAATGTGGTCAAGTCCTCCTGTGCCAAAAAGCTCAATTTATGTTTCATCTGAGCACAACGCTTTCTCCTCAGCCTTCTCTGAATTATTTAGATGTTCACCTTAGAACATAAGACTGGCCTTTAGATGTGCCTTTTTGAACAGGGGGACCTTGTGTGTGTAACCTTGAATTTGGTAAAATTCTTAAATACATATCTAACACATCCTCTAATCCGTAATGCCAGGAAAAACATTTAACGGGGGAGAACAATGTCAGAAAACATTGCTAGGGGTATTTTTAAGGTAAAGCATTGTGTCCTAAACAAGCGTATTACACGAAAAGTGGTGTGTTATGGAAGAACATCATTTTGTATATAGTAGTTAGCAGTATTTCGCTACCTTATCGTGGTGGAGGGGTTTGTGTGTCCCAGGGATCCCAGGGGCTATGTTGTCTGGCAAATTGGTCTCCCATGGCAAATTGGTCCTGGGTGAGGGACTAGACAAAGAGCGATTCAGAAGACCCCTATGACAAGACCTTTGAGGGAACAGTTCACCCTGCCCGGAATAGGGTTACCGGGACCCCGCCCTGGAGCCAGGCCCGGGGAGGGTGCCCGAGGGCGAGCGTCTGGTGGCCGGGCCTTAGTCCATGGGGCCCAGCCTTGCACAGTCTGAAACAGGGACATGGGCCCATCTTCCTGCAGGTCCACCCACCCACAGGAGGCACCGTAGGGGTCGGGTGTATTGTGAGCCGGGCAATATTTAGGTGTTTCTACAAGTTATTGAAAGATGAGCCTAGTTTTTTCCATGCAGCTTCTGCATTTTGTCTAAGAATTTCTTAATACATTATTACTTCTCCTGCTGAATTTGCAATTTTTCTCACTTCCAAAGAAATGACCAGTCTCTATTTTTTTTTTTAAGGTAGCTTCATTTTAATGGAGAGAGACAGAATATCAACTATAAATAAATAATGAGTATTTGATCCACAAGCAAAGCATGATTCAGTAGTTGTGGGAGAAACCCTTGTTGTTGAGACATTTCTTGTATTTGGTGACCAGGTTTACCCACATTTCAGGAGGGACTTTGGCCCACTTGTCTTTATAGAAACTTGTTAGATCATGTAGGTCTGTTGACTGCTGCGTAAGAACTCGAAGCTTCAGCTCCCTCCACAGTCTTCCTCAGGATAGGGATACGGAAACGCCACTCTCGTGACCTTAATGTACTTCTTCTTCTGTAGTCATTCCTTGGTCACTAAGCTGCGACCGCAAGGTAATTGGTGCCTGTCGTGGTGGTAATCCCCGAACCAAATGGTGGACACCAGAGGTGAGGGGAGCCACCAAGCTGAAGAAGGAGTCCTACCAGGCTTGGTTAGCCTGTGGGACTCTGGAGTCAGCTGATAGGTACCGACAGGCCAAGCGGAACGCAGCACAGTGAAAGTTATTATCTTACATATGTGGTTTAATGGTGCAAAAGCTTATAAACAAAATATTTCAAAGTAGCTACATTAAAAGGAACTATTATGCATGATTATTTATTGTTATTAATCATGGTGATGACATGGTATTGATTTAGAGGGGCAGCTTATGGTCACTGAGTTGTCCATGAACTCCTAAATATACCAAAGTATTAAAGAGTCAATTGTGAGGCCATCTGTCTGACAACTATAGCTTGACCAAAACTGGGGTCCTGCAACAGGACAATGAACCCAAGCATAGCAGCAAATCTAAGCAAGAGGGGCCGAAAAAGTAAAGAATCCAGATGTTGCAGTGGCCCAGTCAAAGTCCAGACCTCAAACTGACTGAAATACTATAGCAGGACGTTAAGAAAGCTATGCATGAACAAATGCCTGCAAACTTCAATGAACTAAAGCAACACTGTAAAGAAGAGTGGGGCAACATTTCCCCCACAGTCATCCAACAATCTAATAAAGTCATACAGAAACCATTTGTTGCTACAGGTGTTTCAACAAGTTACTGAAAGATGAGCCTAGTTTTCTCCATGCAGCTTCTGCATTTTGTCTAAGAATTTCTTAATACATTATTACTTCTCCTGCTGAATTTGCAATTTGTCTCATTTCCAAAGAAATAACCAGTCTCTATTTTTATGGTAGCTTCATTTAATGGAGAGAGACAGAATATCAACCATAAAATAAATAATAAGTATTTGATCCACAAGCAAAGCATGATTCAGTAGTTGCTGGAGAAACCCTTGTTGCTGAGATATTTCTTGTATTTGGTGACCAGGTTTACCCACATTTCAGGAGGGACTTTGGCCCACTTGTCTTATAGAAACTTGTTAGATCATGTAGGTCTGTTGACTGCTGCGTAAGAACTCGAAGCTTCAGCTCCCTCCACAGTGTTCTTCAGTATAGGGATACGGAAACGCCACTCTCGTGACCTTAATGTATTTCTTCTGTAGTCATTCCTTGGTTGTCTTGATGGTATCTTTTTGGTCATTGTCATGCTGGATGACCCATCCATGACCTGTCTTCTGTATTCTGGCTGAGGGAAGGAGCTTTTCCTCCAAGACTTTACGGTACATGGCCCTGTCCATTGGACCCTCAATGTGGTCAAGTTCTCCTGTGCCAAAAAGCTCATTTTAGGTTTCATCTGAGCACAACGCTTTCTCCTCAGCCTTCTCTGAATTATTTAGATGTTCACCTTAGAACATAAGACTGGCCTTTAGATGTGCCTTTTTGAACAGGGGGGACCTTGTGTGTGTAACCTTGAATTTGGTAAAATTCTTAAATACATATCTAACACATCCTCTAATCCATAATGCCAGGAAAAACATTTAACGGGGGGAGAACAATGTCAGAAAACATTGCCAGGGGTATTTTTAAGGTAAAGCATTGTGTCCTAAACAAGCGTATTGCACATAAAGTGGTGTGTTATGGAAGAACATCATTTTGTATATAGTAGCTGGCAAGATTTAGACTCTTTACTCATGTGAGAGTTATTATCCTACATAGGTGGTTTAATAGTGCAAATGCTTAGGAGCAAAATACTTCAAAGTAGCTACATTAAAAGGAACTATTATGCATGATTATTAATTATTATTAATCATGGTGGTGACATGGTATTGATTTAGAGGGGCAGCTTATGGTCATTGAGTTGTCCATTAACTCCTAAATATACCAAAGTATTAAAGAGTCAAATGTGAGGCCATCTGTCTGACAACTATAGCTTGACCAAAACTGGGGTCCTGCAACAGGACAATGAACCCAGTGAACTCAACCACAGCAACAAAGCTACAACATAATGGCTGAAAAAGAAGAGAATCAATGTCAAAATGTCAAACCTCAACCTGACTGAAATACTGTAGAAATATCTTAAGAGAACTGTGCATGAACAAATGCCTGCAGACTTTAGTAAACTGAAGCAATACTGTAAAGAAGAGTGGGGCAACATTTCCACACAGTGATCTAAGAGTCTGACAAAGTCATACAGAAACTGTTATGTATGTTTGCACTGATTGCCGATCACGCTTCAACTGAGTCGTCCTCGGTCAGAAGGAATGGCACTCCACAGTGATGTAGTTCAAGTAACTTTAATAAGGAGGTGGCAGATGACATCAACAGGATGTACAGCGTCGGTGGGGAAGCGATTGCATTACAGCATTCACATGCAGGGAAAGGGAGTGTGAGTGTGTATATGAGTGTGTGTGGTCATATGATAAGCACGCACACAGGGTTAACACACACACGAATGCAAGGAAAAACGTTAATCCTCCGACACCTCCGACACACCTCTCATCTGTGCAGAACTGCGCTGAACACGTTCCCAACCGGAAGTACAGATACCGAGGTGCATCATGGGTAACGTAGTCTAAACAGTTAAAGTGACCAAGCGGACTTTTAACAGCCGCCCCTGTATTTGTATGGAAATACACACATGCTAAAGTCCTTCTATTTTGAAACAGTATCATCTGAGTCCTCAGGAACTTTGGGAAGTTCCACCAGCTTAGTTACCGGGCGAACATAGATACTGTCTTTAACCTTGACTTCGGCAGCTCGAACAATGCCATCAGTCCCTGGAAAAACTTGGGAAATGGTACCCACAGGCCAAAGGCCTCTAGGCAGATTAGCGTCCACAATCATAACAGCTTGTCCCACGGCCATGTTGTCAGTGGACTTCCTCCATTTCTGTCGGAGTTGCAGTCCTGGGAGGTAGTTCTGTATGAACCGCTTCCAGAAGTGGTCGCTGATGACCTGACTGTGTCTCCATCTTCTGGTTGAAAGAGTACCTGAGGGGCCGTAAACTGCCTGGGGCAGTGCTGAATCATGTCGCCCCATCAAGAGAAGATTTGGTGTGATGGGATCTGGGTCAGCTATGTCAGCTGATGCATAGCCGAGTGGTTTTGAGTTCAAAATGCTCTCAATCTCTATGAGGGCTGTGAGTAGGACTTCTTCGGCCACAACTTGGTCCTTCAGGACTACTTGCAGAGCTGACTTCACTGCTCTGATTTCCCTTTCCCAGGCTCCTCCGAAATGAGGAGAGTGTGGGGGATTGAAGCAGAAGTTGATAGTCTGCTTGGCTAGCTGCTGCTTGAGGTCAGGCTCCATGTTTTCAAACGCCGTTTGGAGTTCTCTGTGACCACCTCTGAAATTGGTCCCTCGATCCGACCACATCTCGTATGGCTTTCCTCGGCGTGCGATAAATCGGCGTAATGACATAAGGAAGGAATCGGTGTCAAGACTAGGGAGGAGATCGAGGTGCACGCATCTGGTTGTAAGACACTTGTAGATAATTCCCCAGCGTTTCTCTCTTCTACGACCTATCTTTATCGTGTACGGTCCAAAACAGTCTACGCCCGTTGACCAGAACGGGGGCTTATAGAGTCTCAGCCGTGATGAAGGTAAGTCAGCCATTTTGGGTGTAGAAGGTGAGGCGCGCCATCTCCTACAGTCCACACACTGGTGCTGGTGTTTCTTAATGGCTTGGCGTCCTCTGAGAATCCAATAGGTGCGCCGTATTTCCGCAAACAGCCTCTCTGCACCTGGATGAAGGAGCTGGTCATCATAAGTTTTTATCATGAGCTTGGTCAGGGGATGTTCAGCTGCTAACACAATGGGATGAATACTGTCTGGATCTAAGTCGGCGGCTCGACGGAGGCGGCCTCCGACTCTGATGAGACCGGTAAGACTGTCATATTCAGGGGACAGCACGCTAAGACGGCTGTCCGAGCGGACTGGGTGACTGATCTGGAGGGCTTTGGCCTCCTCTGGGAAGCTGTCAGTCTGAGCCGAGCGAAGCAGCATGGTCTTGGTTTCTAGTTGCTCCGCTGCTGTAATAGGAGTGTCGGCCGCCCCGTGTAGGGTACGGTGTGTAGCAGCAATCAGCTCATCTAGTGTGGCATACTGTGTTGGATCTGGTAAGGTCGGGGATACCGAAGCGTGCCCACAGAATGCAGTCTTCCTGAGCTCTGCCTCGCTGCATGCCGGGAACTCTGTTGGCAACTTAGGCCAAGTGTCAGCAGTTTGTGACAGGAAGGGTGGACCATGTGACCAACGATTGGGGACTGTTAGGTCGGCGAGATGTTTCCCTCTGGTGATGTCATCAGCGGGATTGAGGTCAGAGGTCACATACCGCCACTGTTCAGGTGATGTCAGCTCCTGTATTTCACAGATTCTAGTCCCCACAAATACCTTATAGCGACAGGAACTAGACTGGATCCACTGCAGCACCGTCGTAGAATCTGTCCACAGGTAGATCGACTGCAGGAGGATGGTGAGCTCTGTCTGGAGTACTTTGGCCAATTGGGCTCCTGTGAGTGCTGCGCAAAGCTCCAACCGGGGCATTGACACCTGTTTGCGTGGGCCCACTCTGGAACGAGCCAACAGGAATGATGTGGCGATGGGCATTTGTTGCTCGATTACTCGGAGATAAGCCACAGCCCCATAAGCCTTTTCTGATGCGTCACAGAATATGTGAGCCTCATATGTCGCATTGCTGGAGTTGTGAGGAGGAGCGTAGCAGCGGGGAATGGTGACGTGCTGGAGGTGTGACAGTTCACCTTCCCACTCAAGCCAGGACTGAAGTAGATTCCCTTCGATGGGCTCATCCCATCCTCTCTCGGTGCTCCACAGGGCCTGTACAATCAGCTTGGCCCTTGTAGTATAGGGACAAATGTAACCTAGGGGGTCATACTGGGTAGCTAGTACCTTGTACACATTGCGCAGCGTGACCGTGGAGTAGGTTATAGGGCGGTGCTTATATCCCAGGACATCTGTCGGGCAGTGCCAGCTGAGTCCTAATGTTGACTCTTGTGGGTCGAGACTTTTGAAGTTCAGCCAAAGCTCGCAGCTCTCTGATCTAGCTGAAGCGGGCAGGTGAGCAACTACTTCGGGCACGTTGCTCGCCCACTGTCGTATCTCAAATCCTCCTTGAATAAGTAAATCTCTCATCCGGTCGATGAGCTGCTTTGCCTCTTCTGGGTTGGACAGGGACTGTAAACAGTTATCCACATAGAAGGCTGTGTGGACAGAGTCGCAGATGTCCCTGTGGGTGTCTTTGTGCTCCCTTGCATGTCTCTGTAGGGCGAAAATAGCACAACAGGGCTACATGTCGTTCCGAAGGGCAACACTCTCCACTCATATACGTCTGGGGGCCGGTCAGTTTCACAATCCCTCCACAGAAACCGTAGCAGAGGACAGTCCTCTGGGAGCAGCCGAATCTGATGAAACATGGCTTTGATATCTCCACTCACGGCCACAGGGTGTTGGCGGAAGCGGAGCAATACCCCCAGCAGAGTGGGCCCCAAGGGAGGTCCTGGTAAGAGGTAGTGGTTCAGGACGGTCCCCTGAAACTCAAACGAACAGTTGAAGACCACTCTAGCCTTATTGTTGTGATGTACCATGTGGTGGGGTACATACCATGACTCAGAAGAGCTATGTGTCTCATCTGGGCTCAGCTTAACAACATAACCAGAATCTACTAACCTGTGGATCTCCTGGTTGTATGTGAGGGTCAGATCAGGGTTCTTGGCCAGCTTACGTTCGGTAGATCTGAGGAGGCCTTTTACTGCTTCAGGAGAGACACACATCCGTGGAAAGTCCCTTCTTCTCAGCAGCGGAGTGGCGTATCTCTCGACACCATCTACTGGGACTCTGATGGTCTTTGTTTCCAACATAGCTACTGCCTCTCTGTCCTCCTTCGACCGTGTGACCTCCTTCTCTGTCCTGTAGGGGGAAGCATCTAGTTGCCACAAACGCTTCACATCTTGATGCAGGGCCTCTGCAGGAGAAAGGCACATGTTCAGGCACTGCAGGTCCCCCTCAGATGTAGGCATACTACTGGCCGGCCCCTGGATGGCCCATCCGAGCTTGGTGCAGACGGCTACCGGCCCTTTGGACGACCCCCGAAGGACAGGACGGATGGGGGTGATGAGATGAGCATTATCTGAGCCAATCAGCACCAAAGGTTGGACCTGGTTGAATCCTTCAATCTGGGCTTTCTGCAAGTGAAGATACTTCTTCTTCAGCTGGTCAGCTGGACATGACTGAGTAGCTAGACTCAGCTGGTCGGCTGTGAAGGCATGTGTTACTTTGTGCCTCACTTTGGGCTTAGCCCTTGGTGACACCTGAAATGAGACAAAGCCTCCCTTCATCTGGATTACATCTCGACGGATAGTTCTTAGTGAGAGTGTTGCTTCCTCCTGTTCCAAACCTAGAGATTTAACTGCCGCAGGAAGCACAACAGTCTTCTCTGAGCCGTCATCAAGCACAGCAAATGTGTCCAGAGATTTGCCACCATGATGTAGTTGGATGGGTACTACCTTAAGCATAACACGACCTGAGTGACTTGAATAGTCTAGGTAAACCATACTAGTACTCACAGTTAGTATGTTAGGGTCCCGCTTCTTGGCCTCAACCAGGTCATGGAGCACCGACAAATGCTGGTCACCACAGGTGCTGCACGGCTTCTTCAGAGTACACTGCTCTGGAGAGTGTTTACGGCCACAGCGCCAGCATTTGGCCTTCTCGGTAATCCAGGTAGCCATAGCTTTGAGGTCTAGCCTTTTGAATCCATCACAGCCATTCAGATAATGCTCTGTCCCTTCACAGTATGGACAATAAGGTTTGAACTTCTGTCTCTTCTTAGGTTGGACTGTCGGATCTGGAGCTGTAGATTCTCCCTCTTGTTTTAGCTTGGCTTGGGCTGGATTTGGGCCGTAGTAGATGGACGCAGATTTGTTGTGTGGCTTGAGCCCTGCTGAGGCTTTGAGTAGGTTCTTCTCTGGACGTGGCCTGTCAGGGGGCATTTGAGAGGCTTGTCTGGATAGCTGAAGGACTTGGGATTTCCGTTCCAGCCATTCTGAGAAGTCGTACATGTTGTACGTTCGGCTGCTGCCAGTGCGGATGATCCCCCGGGTGATACAGTACTCGATGAAGCTGTCTCTGTAGTGCAGGGGGAGCTTGGTAAGCAGTCTGTCCACATGTGAACCACAATGGAGCTCACTGGCTGCTACTTCATCCATGGTACTGAGAAGCCCGACCAGGCTGGACACAGACAGGGACAGGTCTTCAATAGCTTGAGAGTCTCCGGTTCTAATAGGGGGGCAGTTTAATATAGTGCTAAGCTCACTTTGGACTAACTGCCTTGGCTGTCCATACCTCTGCTCTAGCGCCCTCATTGCACTAGTATAGGGAGTGCGGTCGTGAATGTAGCGCTTGGCTACCTGTAGGGCGCTGGGATGCTCTAGATGATCTAATAGGACCTGAAACTTGTAATCTTCTCCCAGATGAGAATGTGGCCCTAAGGTGCTGTCCAGCCCTTTCTTTAATAAGGCGAAGTCACTCTCTCTGCCCGACCTGAAGATCACCAGCTTAGGCTTTGGAATGCCATATGAAGACGCTACCATCATCTCCATCAGGTTTGGTAGAGGCGTTCCTGCTGGGTAAGTTGTGGCAACCTGTGGATTATGGTGTTCAGCAGAGGAAGATGATGGAAAGTTACTTCCTGAGGGATAAGGAACATAGTATTTGCCAGCTGGATCATGCAAAGCTTCAGGATGCAGTATGTTGGGCACAGGGCCATGAGCTTCTGCCCACTGTGATGGCTGGGTCGCAAGTTCTGGTGGACGTGAAGGTTGGTAGGTAGGATCAGCAGGATGTGGTGGTTGCTGCAAGTACACAGGATTAGCTGGATGTCTGGCTTGGAAGACGGGAGCAGCGGGATGTGACGTCTGCTGCAGACTCACTGGGTCCACAGCCTGTGATAGCTGGTGTACTGAAAGATGAGCAGGTTGTAGTGGCTGATCAGCTGGGGATGCAGGATGTAATAGCTGCACTTGGTCTGGCCTGCTTATAAGGAGCTGATGTTCCGATCGCTGATATGAGAAGGGTTCAGCAGTGCATCGTTCAGGTCTCCTGAGTGGCGTCGATGCGGCTACATAAGTGGCAGGGTGCAGCACGGGCTGAGTGTGAAGGCGCACTTTACGAGGAGGTGATGGAGCGGATGTTTCCACTGGCGTCAGCATGTTCACAGGTGTTGTGGTGTCCTGCTCTGAGGGTATTACTGGCACAGTTACTGGCTCTGTGGTGTGATGTAACACCTCACTGCTAGGTTGTAGTGGTGCAACTTCTGTTATGGAGGAACTAGGTTGGAGTTGTTCTAACGCTCCTGTTTCTGGGGGGAGAGGACTGCCAGGTTTAGAAGCCTGCTCCAAACGCTCCACCCGCTTTAGTAATGTCCCACGAGTTTCCTCCATAGATACCTGCAATTGAGTCATGTGATGGAGGACACTGTTCCAGACTGATTCCATCTTCTGCCATCTCTCCTCCTCTTCATTATCGGAGCTGCTTGAACTACTTGGAGCTCTAGATGGCTCGGATGGCTCAGTTAGGTTGTGCTCATAGTCCACCAGATGTCCCGGAAGTTTCTTCTCCCGCTTTGGACGGGGGCTACTCGATGCACCTCTATCCTGAGGGTTTGCCATCTCATTAACTCAGCCAAGGCAATCCGGCTCGAAGGACCACTTGTTATGTATGTTTGCACTGATTGCCGATCACGCTTCAACTGAGTCGTCCTCGGTCAGAAGGAATGGCACTCCACAGTGATGTAGTTCAAGTAACTTTAATAAGGAGGTGGCAGATGACATCAACAGGATGTACAGCGTCGGTGGGGAAGCGATTGCATTACAGCATTCACATGCAGGGAAAGGGAGTGTGAGTGTGTATATGAGTGTGTGTGGTCATATGATAAGCACGCACACAGGGTTAACACACACACGAATGCAAGGAAAAACGTTAATCCTCCGACACCTCCGACACACCTCTCATCTGTGCAGAACTGCGCTGAACACGTTCCCAACCGGAAGTACAGATACCGAGGTGCATCATGGGTAACGTAGTCTAAACAGTTAAAGTGACCAAGCGGACTTTTAACAGAAACCATTTGCTGCTATTTCATGTGTTTTTCTGAGGTCGTATTATCCTGATTTTAAGACCTAAGAGGCGCCATATGATTATAATTATATCCTGATAAGTAAATCATTTGAATCCTTAACTAGTTAAGGAACCACATATGCTGCCACCCAGGAAAGGCCTTGCTTATTACAGAAAATTGTCTAACCACATTCTGCATTTATTCCAATAGCATGGCTCCATACTAAAGATAATATTTCATATATCTCCATTTGGGCATCATTGCTTTTAAGCTGTTTAGCTGTGGGTGAACATAGGTTATTAATGTGAAGACTGTGGGTCATGTGGGTTAGGAGGACTGTGGAGGGATGCTACAGTAACTAGAGTTAGTGACTTAAATGAGTGCAACACTGCCACCTCATGTTTCAGATTTGCTATCGATCCAAAAGAGCATATTTTAATAACAATTATAAGCACTCTTACTTATTCATTTAGCTGATATTTATAGAGCAGAAGCTGTTACAAACTTATAAATAATAATAATAATAATAATAATAATGATGATAATAATAATAATAATAAGGTTTATGTTTCATACATTTTTTTTCATTCAACTCAGTGGACATGAGAGTCTACATGAGGGAACATGAGGGACACAAACCCATTTAACTATGCCAGGGCATGAGTTGGTACTTCTGTCTCAATAGTACATTTGAGACAGACTTGATAACATGTCAGCTGTGATAAAAAAAAAAAAAAAAAGTAAAGTCAATCTTAGAACAAGTTTTAAAGGACTGTGAAAGACAGAGTCCAAGCAGATCCACAAAAAACTGAAAGAAAATGTGATGCATAGTTTTATATGAAGACTGTAAGAACTGTGACCGTCTGGGTCTCCAACTTTATAAACTTTGCACGTAGTAAACAGTCTCTGAATCAAATAAGCAATAAATGAAAACTAATTTTGTGCAAATATAATGTTTAACTTTAGATGATTAAGCATATGTTTTCAACAAGCTTACTTCAGGATTGATAAAGTTCTCATTGTAACCTTCTTGATAAATTTATTGGGCTTTCAGTTACTCGTTCATTAAAACTTCTCGTACTTCCCTCTCAGAGAGAGTTCAGTTGGTGCACACCCACCTATGATGAAATCCATTCCTGGTGTAACTTCCACATGCCAGACAGTTCAGTGTGGGTGTAGCACCAGCTATGCACCAATACACCCCATACAGTTTCTTTCTATATCACTGGCCAGTGACTCTTATATGCCTTCATTGTATCCTCTGGTCAGTTTTGATCTGGGTCAACTATAAGAGAAGGACCATGTCCTCCATTCAACTCACTTCTATGTGAGGTGCACTTTGGAAGGGATACATTTTTTTTTTAAGTCCCAGGCACTCCTTTTTTGAAATAAAACTAAAATGCCTTTATTTGCACAGCAAGGTTAAAAGAAACACATTTTGGCACACAGGTCTACAATAGGGAATAAAACATGAGTCAGTGAAGACTGAATGTTTCCTCGTTGTGTTTCCCGAATAGGTGGAATACCACTTAATGTTTCAGAGAGCAGGAAGAGTGTATTTGATATCTAAAAACACTTATTTTGGAGTAAAATATCTATTATTACAGGATATCATGTTCTGTTTTACCAAACACAAACAGGATTTAAAAAAATAAATAAAATTTAACAAACTCATGCAAACTTCAAAGTGTGTGTTCAAAGCAGTGGTATGAAACCTTTCATGTGGGATTTCAATGAGTTTCCGACACTCACTGAAATTGCAGGAACCTCCTTGTTATGAGGCAACAGAGCAATCCACTGAATCGCAGTCCTGTCACAGATCTTGTGATCCTTGTGTCAAGTAACCCTCTGACCTCTGTTCCACACCGTATTTGCAGTATATATGACCACACCTGTGCTGCTTTATTCTCACACTGTCTGGAGATTTTCCCACAATCCTTAAGAAACCTATAGGGTGATGTCTTCAAGGGAACCTGGACAAATTTAGTGGAAACACAGCTGAAGACGGTGCCAAGTTACCCCTTGAACCTTTGTCCTATATATCTATAGCCACAGGTAGTACAATTTTGGGATTCCCTAAAGCCACCATCTTCCTTGATTTTCCAATGGATCTGAAGCCTTCTGTTTACATTTAGCACTATAGAGTAGTATAATATTTTTATATAATTTGGATCAGATTAGGGAAAGTAATCAAATTCCAAGCCAGAGAATGACACTGTGGTTTAGTATAAAAACTGTTCAAATTTGACTCAAAAATTATGTAGGGCCCAATTTTAAGTATTTTATACAGCGAGTGAGTGACAATAGTGCACCCTTGTGGTAAAAAGGGAGATTTCAACAAAATCAGCCTCTGACCTCAGCGCTACTGCCACTCAGTGGAAGCAAAGAAAATTGATAAATAACAGTGGGTGCTACCTTTCAGTCTCCTAGATCGAGGTTACTGAGATTTAAACTCCTCAGAGATCTATAGTAGATGCACCTATGGTATCAATTTGAAAATCCTACATCCCAGCTTTATCAAGTTATTGCATTCAAACTTAGGTGTTCATGCCGCCCCTGGGTGACAAGACTGCATCAGCATTTTGCAGCTGAGGGGTAATGAGTATATCTGAGAGGATTAAATAAACTTAGTTACTCATGAAGTCCTTGCTGATACTAAATAACAGAATTGAAAACCTGTTACTGATATACAAGTAAACTTTAAGATGAAAGCAGGCAGATATGTAACAAGGCCGTGTGAACAGAAATTTTTTGTCAGATAAAGCTTTAGAGCATTTTTGTTCATTAGTTATTGACTTGTGTTCACATTTTAGATATAATTACACTCTAAAGGTAGTCGTGGGAGCACACTCAATTTTTTCAGCTTACTCATTTTAAATGCTGAGAAAATAATAAAAGAATATGAAATTTTTAGATAATAACATGATCATTTTGAATTACAGATGGCAAAAAAAGAAAGAACTCACAATTGAATTGTGAAATTGATTTATTTGCTGTCTGGTGACTCACAAGTCAATCCAAGACAGCAGAATACTGAACAACTTCCTGAAATAAAGCTGCACTGGTATTTATTAAATCAACCACACTAAAGACCAGTTTATAACAGAGGCAGGAAACACATGCTTAAGCTTTAAAACGGTGCTTGTTGTGCGTGTTTTTAGTTTGTAAGACCAATGCTAATAATGAAAGGGTAACAGTTGTGAAGACATTTGTAGGCAGATGACAGAGGTTGCAAGTAATAGTCCTGCAGCCACCTGTCATGACGGGTTAGTTCAGATCTTTCCAGGGAAACTTCCGTTCTCTATCTGCTCATCCCATTTAGAAACCTGCAGGAGACATTAAAGAAAACATGAGGCTTAAGTGTAACTTACGCCTACCAGCAGCAGTACATTCTTAACCTTGGAAATGGTGATGAGACACAACAGTCTCACACAAGTTACATGTGATGTGGAAACTGTTTCAAAACATCAGCTGCAAACAAGGTTTCCAGTTTTGACTGCAACACATGCAGCAGCGAGAACTTTGTATCACAACGGTAAATGTGATGAAACACAAAAGCCTAATGTGCTTAAAGAGCCCCAAACGCCTTACTGTTTACTCCAGAACAGTCATTCAGAACAAAAACAAACTGGAAGTACAGGGAAACAAACTGTGGCAGTCAGAGACATCCACAGTTTCTCCTTAAACTTACCCAGCTCATAGGGCAGAGGCTCTTGTAAACCTTCTGGTACCACTCACATGGAGAAACTTCCTGGCCTTTGGCTGACAGGGCTTTGTTGCACCTGTGGAAGTCTGCAAGAGCAAAAAGGGCACAAGGTTTACTTAAATGATAAAAGTCTACTTGAAGACAAATAGTACCAGCATGAAGCTCAACTAAGAGCTCATTGTGAAAACAGGTTAAAACTTTTCTGTTTATATAAAACATCATTTTAAAATGAACTGGTGTTTACATTTGCTAAAGTACTTAATATGAACACTGAATGCTTGGTGGAGGGGAATACGTCTTTTTTTGTCCTTCTCAGTGGCTTCTCTTCAGGATTTGTTTGATATGTCTCAACTTCCTGAATAACAATACCTATTGTCTGTCCAGCGCAGCAGCTGCTGTTATTGCACTGATTTTTATCTATTCTTTATCTAATTTTGCCTACATCGAAGCGTACATCCCAACACATTTATCTGGGAAAAAAAAAAAGAAAAAAAAGAGAGAGGACAAACACAGAAAGATAACAGCCTGAAAACAATCAGGTTAGAGTGTTAATATTAAGTAAAGTTTTGTTATGGTTTATTTACAAAAAGGTTTAAAGTCCCCATCTGAGAGCGAGTGAACTTTACTTCTTTCTTGGCTTTTAAAGAATGTTTGGCGGTCTTGTCACCAAGTCAAGTATCTTTTACTTAACATACTAGCTCTTTATTTAAAAAGAAATCCTTTCAGGATTAATTTAAGTACTTAATTGCTAAGAAATTGGTTTTTACATATCAGTGAAAAGAATACAAAAAACACATAGCAATCCAAGTATAACATATAACATAACATATCATTATACTTGGATGGATTGTGTTACACAGTGATGGCATAGTGATACTAGTGTAACATTGGGCTTTATAATGTATACTTTGTGAGGCTCATATAGGGAAGTTTGAAAATTATGCATGAATTAAGAGTACCAATTCCAGTCATCAGTCTCTCCCCCTCCATTTATTTATATTTTGCTTCCAAGGAGTCAGACTTTGTCATTTTTAAAGTTGTCTTGAGTAACAGTCCTGCAGGCTTTCTGAAGACCTTTCAAAGTTTCTTTTGACATTGGCTGCTTTTCGCTCATTATTAGTCCAGTCCTTGTACATGAACATTTCCAGAGGATTTTTTTTTCTTTGTTTAGCCAACTAACACTGACCTATAAAAGCATTAAAAAGGTCAAGGGATGAACCAGTGTTGCGTCCACACTTAACAACTCAGCAAAGAACCAATTTCAGATTGCATTTTTGGCACTTTGTTACTAGCACCAGTCACTAATTCCCATTTTTTTAAGTTACATCTGAGAACCAGACTTTTTAAATTTTCTACTATTTTCTACAGCAAGTGACCAGTATCATGAAAGGAAAAAATCAAGCAAAGACCTCACAGATGCATCTGGACCGACTGTCAACAAGGGACACATGGGGAAAAAAGCATACTATTTTGTACCTTAAATACTGTATTTCCGTGTTTGTTTACACGTTCCAATGAACTGCTCACATTTCCCATTTCCATAGCACAAAGTAAAGAAATAAAAAGTGTTTTTGCACAGTACTGTACAGTACTACAAATAGCCCCATACACGCATCTAAAGTGAATGTCCTGTTGTGTTAAGACAGAGTTCTGGTCAGGTTAATGTGTGATCACAGCACAGCAGTCCTCACCCAGGTAGTTTTGGAAGCAGTTTCGGGTCTGGTTGGTGTTTGGGAATCGGGCGTCAAACGGAGCCGTCTTGTAGTTCTTGATCTTATCTGACACGGCTTCGGCCATTTTTTCTATCCTTCAGTCAGTGGGAGGTTTAAACGATGTTGAAACAGAGCACGACCTAGTAGCCTGCAGGGGAAACAGGAATGAAAGGGTGTAAGACAAACGAGACATTTAACTAGTGTTAGCTATCACAGAGGGAACAACGTTAGTTATCCGAGCTACTAGACTTTTACAGTCTTATTGCTACTAATTCAGATACACACAGATTACATGTCGGTATACAAATGAGCCCAGTTAACATAACCAGACAAAATAACTCAGGCACCTGGATACCGCTAGCCGTTAGCTCAAAGCTAACGAGTTAATCTGTGTGTATACGGCCGTATTTAACAAGCAGCACTTAAACCGTTTTAAACGACAAAGAAACGCTGGAAAGACACATTTAAAGGTTCAAAAAGTTAGGATTAGAAAAGCATACTACGAAGTTCTGAATAGCTAACCTTGGGACGCTTCTTCAACGTGTCCTCTCTAGAAATGTCCTTTTTCTCCGACGCGCAAGGCACGCTGGGATATCGCCGTAATCAAATCCGTCCTGTTTATTTACGACAGCGATTAATCTTTAACAGTCATGTATTTGTATAATAATTGTATGTATTTATTTATGTTTTTTCAGAGGTAAAAGGTTAACCTACAGCGAAATAAGAAGTGTCAAGGGTCAAAGAAGAAGTTTATTATTTATTTATTTATTTATTTGCTTCCCCCCGTGTGACCTTCGCAATTGCTGCTGCTTGAGGGAAAGCGGTGGTTTTCATTCTGCGACATAATATTTCCAGATTTTGGATCAAAACATGACCTCACCTTCTTGCCTTTAAGGCTGTTTGGTTCTAAGTAACTTAGACCTCAGATTAAATCAATGCCAGACCCCAGA
This sequence comes from Oreochromis niloticus, assembly GCF_001858045.2. Taxonomy (NCBI): domain Eukaryota; kingdom Metazoa; phylum Chordata; class Actinopteri; order Cichliformes; family Cichlidae; genus Oreochromis; species Oreochromis niloticus. The sequence continues at coordinate 22,776,018 of NC_031976.2, read as the reverse complement.
TATCCTTTAAAAAAATAAGATACATTCCTGTTTTTCTGCTCTTAATTTGTAGCCATATTTTGCTGCCCCCTCCCTGTGTTTCCGACACTGACACGATAAACAGAAGAAAATATGTAACCTATTAAGAGCAAATTTTTCAAAGCGTAGCTTAACCCAGTATTATTATTTTATTTTTATATTTTGGTGACATCTTCTTCTCTTAATGCCTTGATTCTTGCATACATACCCACTAAATACTTAACTACTTATATGTTGCTAGGGTTGGGCCCCCTTTGATTCAACAAGGTGCTGGAAAATTTCCTCAGAGAGTCTGGTCCATATCGTGATGACAGCATCACACAGATCCTGCAGATTTGTCAGCTGCACGTAGGTGATGTGAATCTCCTATTCCACCACATCACAAAGGTGCTCTATTTGAGATCTGGTGACTGTGGAGGGCATCTGAGTACACTTGAACTCATTGCCATGTTCAAGAAACCAGTTTGAGATGATTTGACCTTTGTTACATGGTGTGTTATCCTGCTTGAAGCACCCATCAGAAGATGAGTAGACTAACGTCTTAATAAGATAGACATGGTCACGGCGTTTAAATGATGATCAGTTGGTACTAAAAGATCCAAAGTGTCCCAAGAAAACATCCGCCAAATTGCAAAAGCAACAGCATGAACCATTGATACAAGGCATTCTGTTGTTTACACCAAATTCTGATTTTACCATGAATGTCGGAGAAGAAATTGAGACTTAACAGACCAAACAACAATATTTTTTCCAATATTTTGTGTTCTAATTTTGTTGTAAACTGTAGCCTCAGTTTCCTGTTCTTATCTGACAGGAGTGGCACGTGTTGTGGTGCTTTGCTGCTGTGGCTCTTCTGCTTCAAGGTTGACATGTTGTGCTTTCAGAGATGCTTTTCTGCATATCTTGGTTGAGACAGGGGGTTATTTGAGTTACTAGTGCCTTCCTATCAGCTCAAAGCAGTCTGGCCATTTTCTTTCGACCTCTGACAAGAAGGCAGCAAAGGATTTTCACCCAGAGAGCTACTGCTCACTGGATATTTTCTCTTTTTTTGGACCATTTTCTGTAAACCCTAGGGATGGTTGTGTGGGAAAATTCCAGCAAATCAACACCTGAAATATTCTAAATCACTTAACCCCCTTTTCACATTTTCTTTCTCATTCTGATGCTCAGTTTGAACATCAGCACCACATGCACTGACAAGCAGTTGGACAGGTGTGCCTAATGAAGTGACCGGTGAGCATAGGTGATACATTCAGTACTCATCTGTTTCACAAACAATACGAAATTTTCATATCACTTCATTGGTAGTGACAATAACAGGAAATGTTAACATTTAATCATAAGTAATATACTATTTTTCCTTTTAGTCATTGCAAGAACTTGGAAATGGTGGAGGAGTGTTTATAATGGGACAAACTTTATTAGCCCTTTATGATGACTGTGACAATGTCCTTTCTCTTTCCATCAACATCTTCCTGTTGAAGACCAGGTCAAAGATCACAGGTGTCTCACTCTAGCTTCCTGTCTCACTGTGTGCATTTCCTTCATCCTCTTTTCAGCAAAACTTCAAACTTCCTTGCGTTTTGTTGAGCACTGTGATAGTCTTTCTCATCATAAATCACGTCACAGTACCTGATTTAAATCAAAAATAATCTTTAAAACCCATTAAGGCTTTTTCTTATAATTCAGCTTCATTCTGTGGCATTTTCATTTAACTCAGATGGGCAAAAAGATAGATATCGAGATTGTTTTGTGCAGACTACAATACTCTATATTATATTCTCAACAGGGTGCCAAACACCCATGTGTGTGTTTGTGTGTGTAAATTTACCGTTCTCTCACTTCTACCAATCTCTGCCTCTCTTTCTCACTCAGTCAGGATATAGGTGTTGTCCAAAGCAAAGGAAGGAAATTCTGTCACTGAGAACAATGGGTTGGTTTCTCTATCTATAGACCCAGAGCGCCCGAGAGCCAGAGAGAGGGAGGTAGCAGCCACTTAGAGTAAAAAACTAATGAAAAGGGGCATTTTCTTTAACAGAAGAAAAAATAATTATTAGAATTAAAGATGCCTTTGTACATTTTTAAGGAGCCGAGGCCTTTAGAAAATGGATTTTCATCCTGAGGAGAAGGACGAGCGCACATTTTTTAGGGTACTTTGAGCTGCGCATTGGCATTTTGGTGGAAAAGGATAATCAAAATACACTATAAAAAGGATTCGAAGTAACTGTGGGTAAGTTTGTTCAAAACCAAATAATTTGAGTAATTTCTTTCTTGTAGTATTTAAAATTCTGTGAAAATATCCCAACGTGGTTTTCTAGGAGAGGAGGCCTTTCTGCCTAGAATACCAATAACAGATTTTAGGTGTGGACACATGTCGAGATATGGCCTGTCTGAGGGAACAACTTTAAAAAGGAATTCATTTTCAACACAGTACTAGCCTTTATGTCAAAAATTCTAATCGTAGGTAAAAGAAAACATGTTATCCTAAATTGTGATGGTAGGTGAAATAGAAGTGTTACAGAGAATTGGACAGGCAGTGACCTTTGGAGTGGGTTTTTCCCTGTCACTGCGACAGCTGGACCTGAGTCCTACAAAACACACTTCCTGTTTGAGGATAGGAAAAACACACTGTGATTTTCAGGGGCTGTAGGGAGGGCTAATGTCTTTTCATTTGTTTTTACCATGTTGACAACCTGCTGTAGGTATCCTGTTGATATTTTTGAAGGTTGACATCATTCCATTGTTATATTGTTTATATCCTGGCACTGGTGACACACAGGCTTTGGTATGGTGCGGAGAAATGTTATTAAGGGAAACCTAATGTTTATATATCCTTTTAAAAGATGGGTTATTAAGTTGATTTTAGAGAGAATTGCCCTTTAATATCTGAATTCTTCTCGGTCAGATGGAGGGATCTGGCAGTCCTCGATTCAGAAAACTCCATTTCCCAGTGGGTTTGTGGATCAACTCCCCCAGGAAACACTTTGCAAAGCTTGGTGGTCGTTGGCCCAGCGCGCTCTCTGTCAAGTCGGTCTAAAATTCTTTAATTCACTTTTTTAAATTAATCTTTAGTTTTGTTCTAACTTGTGTCCTGCTTGTAGAATTAGTTTGTGTATTGATCTTATCTTATCTCACTTCCACTGTCATTTGTATTCACGTCTTTCATTTATTTTAGTCCTTGTTGTTTGTCAGTCATAACTCACAGCTGACTTGTCCCTTCCTTTCTGCTTCCTCTCTCCTCCATCTGTCTTCCCTCCTCTGTTGTTTCCAGGTCGACTACCAGCTCTGACGCAGCCTCTCTCCACGAGGCCCCCTCTGCTCCTTCCTCTTCCCTTTCTAACTCCACCCCCTCGCTGGCTTCCCCGACCCCATCCCCATCTCCTTCCCCGGCCTTCCTCAGGCCGCGGCCTGCTGCACCCCAGTCCCGTGCTAAGCGCCTTTCCCATCTCTTCTTACGGGGGCGTTCCAACAGTGACCGGGACCGGGCAGTGGGAGAGAAGGAGAGAGAAGTTTGGGCTCATTCGGCAGCCCCCTCCTCCCACCACTACTTGCCCCCTGCTTCTTCCTCTGCCCCAGGCCTGATCAAAATCTATGGAGATGCACTCTCCAGTGGAGCCAATTATCGCTCCCTGCTGGCAAACATACACTCCACAGCCAGGCAACTCATTGCCCAGGTCATCACTCGCTACACTGAAAGAGAGCGGGAGGAGACAGATGACGCAGGTATGAAAGGGAAATTTTGGCTCATTTGGACCTCTGCTGCGATCCATGACTGCGAATTGTTTGCTTAAAAATTTTTACCAATTGGGAATGACTTTATATAAACATAAATAGCAGTGTTATGGAAAAATAATTACCCTCCCCCTCATTCCCCCTTTCCTCCATTACTTTCTAGTTCTCCAGAAACACAGCCCTGAAGACTTCCTATTGTGTGATGTCATTGGAAAGCCCATCCAGCAGCCAGATGGAGCTATCAAATGGGAGACAGAGTGCCGGAGAAGCGTTGCCCCGTGGGAATGTCCGTTGTTGTTAGTGGACATGTGGCGGCCTAAGGATGGATTTGAGCGACGCTTTGAAATCCAAAGGAAGGAAGACTATGAGAGAGAAGAGTTAGAGAGGGAGAAGGAGCGTGAGAGGGAGGGAGAGAACTACCAAGGTATGTATGAGATGCAGCAGATAGGTACAGTAGCAAGAAAAGAAAAATTTGGCCATTTATGCACAGCACAGGGCAAAGCTGATTGATAATTGGGTTGTCTGGGCAACAGGTGTGCGCTGGCGGCGGAGCAGGATGTCATCAGGCGGCGGAGCAGAGGAGGGCGAACGGGGTCACCGTGGAAGGAACACAGAGCTGAGGAGGAGCATCAGCGACATGAACCTCAGTCTGCGACGTCGCCAAGGCAATCACGTCAGCAACGACCCCCGCGGTTCTGGAAACCGGCCTAACAACAGCGGAGGGGTGTATGACAGGAAGAACATTGTGAGCATGATCAACCCACAGCCAGGAGAGGTAAAGAGAAGGCTGCAGTAAGTAGAAGCTGAACTGACCACATGTTCGGTCTTCTAACCATCATAAACCATTTCTGCAGATCAGGGCGTCAAAAGCTGAAGGGAAGGTTGGATGGACAAACCAGCCGGCAGAGGATGAGAAGGATTATTCCAGCTGTGACCTGGAAGTGATGTCACAAAGTCTGATCCTTCCACCTACAGACCGCCCTTACTTCCTGTTGCTACAGGGTTACGATCAGAGCAAGGCAAGACATGCTGACAGATGGTATCGCCCATACAAATTCTCACAAACAACACCCACGCACACGTACATTATGTAAACACATAAACACACATAAACAGCAACGTACTCGTTGACATGCGCTCTCATGTGCGCATTAGCAAAAGAGCAGGCATGGCTGTAGTGGAGCTGTGCACACGCGTGCACACACCCTGTGCATTACATCATACCTGCATGTCTGTAATCGCCACATACCATCAGGGTTTCCATCCCTCTACACGCTTCTCCCATTCACCACCCAGCACAAAACAGCCTCTGAGCAACACAATGCCAGAAAATGTATCCATCCAATGCACAAAACCCCCCTGTGTACATCACTTCATCTCACACAATGACCTCACACAGGTCTCCATTGTAACAAACTGTGACACACTTCATTCCTTATCGACTGCCTTCTGTTTGGCTTAACATCTGATAGAAGATTGATATAAACCATAGCACTTAAAAGATAACAGACCTCCCTGACTCACTGATCCACTGTGTGTTTTGTGTAGGATTTTGTTTTGTACATCATGTCGGGACATATGCATGTGTTTGGAAGGAAACCCACAATAAGGGAGCGAGAGAAGGATAGAGAAAGAGAGAGGAAGGGGAAGAGGCCGCTGAAGGTGGACACGTTCCTGTCTGCTCCTGACCTTTTGGCCAGACACTTACTAGTCCGGAGAGACTCCGCTGTTCCAGAGACACCCACTGGACAAGGTACACCGGCACAGGTCATCGTTAGAGTCTTGCTGCACTCTCTTGTACAAAATACAAAACTAGTGAAGGTAGATTGTTCATCCAAAGTAAGACATGATCATTGGTCTCAATGTTATTCCTGTTAAAAGAGGATTCTTCCTCTCCATTTTTGTCAAGTGCTACTTCACAGGGAATACTTTACCATGAGATGACTGTCATAAACTGGTGAATAAAATTAAACTCAGTAATATTTTATGAATTTTATCCCAGCCCTGATGCGACCTTTCAGAGGAGGTGCAGTTACACACAATGGAGTGGCCCTTTACAGGGAGACGGTCCTAAAGCCGGGCGATGTGATTGGTCTGGGGAACCACTTTCTTTTCTTGTATCGTGACCCTCGTGTGACTCCGCCTCCACCACTGGCACTGACTTTGCCATGGCAGGCTGATGCCTCCACCACCTGCTGCCCTTCAGGGCTGGTGGACAGACAGGAAGCTCTGAGGCAGTACCTGGGCTCCACTGAGGCGGTTTTGAAATTCCATTCTCGTCACGCCGATTCCTTGTTACAGGTAAGAAGGGAAAATAGCGGACTTCTTATAGTCTGACTGTAGTTATCTAATTGAAGTAAAATAGCTTTTATTTATACATATATGTGTTGATCCTTTACTTTTCTCATAGGAGATCATCTCCAGAAATTCCTCTCCAGACTCTGGGGGTGGGCCTTTAGCTCCTGCTTATCTCCTGTCAATCATGATAGATCATGCCTCCAAACACCTGGACCCTGCTCTCCTGCCACAGATATTACTCAAGTCAGCCAATCTAATAAAAGAAATTGTGTGGGTAAGTAACACAAACAAACAAAAACAATAGCTTGATGTCATGTTAGGTATTGTTACTTGTTCACATCTTGTTTTTGCAATCCTCAATTTAGCATTTGCCGGTCATAAACCAAAGTATTGGACAACATTGAAACTTTAAATGGCGCTACATAAAAAGTCAGGAGATGGGTGTCAAAATATGTCACTACAACACAACAATCTCATCCTCCCAGTGAAAAGAAGGTGCGAGCTGATTCATGTTGGTGTATTCTTTTATATCTGATGCCCACTGAAATAAATTACTTATTACTATTTCAAACCTACTTTGCGCGCCTGAATTCAATTGACCTTTCCAATCTTTCCATTTTCCGTCTTACTGTCAATAAAACATTCAAAGGATCAGCAAAGTCAGAAGGATTCATCCTCTGGTGACCATGAGTCTCTAGACCAAAGTTCAAGGCCATCAATTCACCAGCTGTTAAGATAACTTGGACAAAATTAATGGACCAACTGGGAGACATTGCTTTCCAAAGAGTCATGCTGCTTGTGTAATTAAAAAAATACAACATATATAATCATATCTGTGACATGTGAATTAATAATATGTTGGAGGAAGTCAGAGAATGGCTCATCTATGGAACAAATGTCCTGTTAAGTTTTTTATATTTAAGACAGTATAGTCTTGACCACACTTAAACAAGTCTGGCAGATAAACCTCAGGTAGGCAGATTTAGAATGCCACATTAAGTCAGACAGAAAAACCAGCAGACAGACATATGCCCTTCATTGTGGCCTACTGGCTTGTGAACAGGAGTGAAGATGAGCTGATGTCACTTCCCTCCTGCTGGAAAATCTGCTGTAACTGTCCAGGCTGCAGGGCTAGACTCCACTCCCCCTCCTCCACCCCCACACTAAGTCTCGTCTCTTCTGTTTCCAACTATCTTTGCAGGATAACATTAAGGAATTTGGGGATAAGCATCCCACGCAAAAGTAAGAATATTTATGTTCTACGTAATGTTTCCCCTGTTTAGAGATCTCCAGCTGAGTGATTCATGATACATTTGTGCTTGTGCTGTTATGTCTTTGGTAAATTTTTGTGGTATGATGGAAGCATTGTCTCGAATATAGCTCAATAATAATAACTCAGTCTATTTTTACTTCAGTATGGAGCGTTTTGCTTTTAGTGCACAAACACAAACCTGACAGGGGAATGTTCGCAATACTTGATAGCAAACATAACTTTAGAATTACTTAAATGTGGTGTCCAGTTCAACAGAGCAAGAAGGAGAGATAAGCACGCCAAACGTCCAGAAACTGTCATCTGACCTTCGGCCCCTCATGTTCTGGATGTCAAATGCCACGGAGCTCCTCAACTTCTTCCAGGTTAAAGTAGAAGCGATGGAGAAAGAGTGGGAGTTTGAAGGTGAGAATAACTGGAAAACAACAGAAGGAGGGAAAAAACCTTTAGAAGATCAAAAGTATAAGCTGGCACAGGAATTTGGCAAAGCTAAACACAGAAATCAAAGCTGACACTGAGCCTGGAACTGATCATAATGATTGTTTCTTTGAAGCCCCTGGGGATCCAGTTTTGACAGCTGACATGGACACCTGCTCAGAAGCTCTGGCACAGCTGGATGATGTCATTATGCACACCTTCCAGCAGTGTGTGTATCACCTTACCAAGGTAAAGGGGGAAAAAAGCCAGATACAGCGGTCCACATACTCCAATGTGCTTTGGCTTCAAATCAACGTTACCATTTTATGTGTAATGTTGCATGCCCTTTTAAACTGTAACTCCGGATAGCCACTTCTATTTAACCTCACCGAGAGAGAGCACAAATTACTTTCTTAAGACATAAAAACTGTTCCTTTCTGGAACAATCTCACCACCACCCACAATTGATTTTAATTTTCTCCAGCTGCATGCAGCTCCTCCAGTTCCTTTGTGCATTGGATTCTGAGACCATACTTAGGATGTACTCATTTGTGAATTCATACTTTTTTGGCTTTGTATGGAAAACCTGTATTGAATTGGAACATACTGACAAGGAAATAGCAACACTAGAGGATAACGTGTCCAGAATGCCGATACAAGCATGTTGATGGTGTAATTTTTAGCATGTTAGTCATCTTCAGTAAGAGTCCCAGCATGATCCAATCTACAATTTAGCACAAAGTGAAAGTGAGTTTAACAGAAGTGTCATTAGTGTTGTATAATGGTGCATTTGGTTATGAACACCAGATTAAAAGCTTAACCTGATGATGGCGCTAGAGGAAAAGTCACCAAGGTCAGAGACCTGGACCGTTAGTGTCTGTACAAAATATTGTGATAGCCATCACTTCAAGTGTTGCTACAAATCATCTTAACATCTTCTTCTTCCACTTAATTCATTCCAGTTTATACTGTCCATTCAACATCCATCATTTCTGGATTTTATAATATTTTTAATATAAAAATCAACTTACTTTTTTTTCTCTTTCTGTCCACAAAGACGCTGTACTCCCTTCTTCCAGCCCTTCTGGACACCAACCCATTTTCCAGCGAGGAGAAGGAGAAAGAGAAGGATGGAGCTCAGGCTGCAGAGGGAGAAGAGAAAAGAGCAGGAGAAGAAGAGATAGATGATGTGTCCGCCTTGCCGCCCAAGGTTGCTGGACTGGTGGAAGTGTATCGCTGTTCCCTGATGCTGTCACGGGAGGCATGTCTTTCCCCACCGCTCACCTCGCAAACCTTCGGCTACCTCTTCTTCTTCACCAATACCTCCTTGCTCAATACTTTGCTGGAGAGAGGTGAGAAGGCACGGGGCAAAGAAATCCTGCGTGGTTAATTCAGCAATAAATACAGTATCACTTTGTAAAAACTGAAGCTAGAGATGATAAAAGTGACCTTTTGGATAAAAGGAAGACTCACTGCTTTACTCCTTCTGATAAAACAAACAAAATTAGCTTTTTTTCAAATGTTTTTTCTGTTTTCTCCAACATCCTCTCCCCCTGTTTTCAGACGGACTGTTTTCATGGTCCAGAGCAGTACAGATCCGTACAAACTTAGACCTGGTTCTGGACTGGCTACAGGGGGCAGGATTAGGAGACATCGCCTCAGAGTTTATGAAGAAACTGTCAGTCATAGTCAACTTCCTGTGTATTCCCAAGACTCGACTCATCCAGGTAACACAGCTGCATGTGCAACATGCCCTTTGAGCCCTATCCTAGAATGCCATCTAACATCTCCTCTATTAACTTCTTATCTCCAAGTCATCCTGGGCCAGTCTACAGGAAGAACATGCTTTGTTAAGTCCTTCTCAGCTGCACCACCTGCTCACCCATTACAAGCTGGGACCCAGCAGAGCTCCACCGGCATCCTGGGCCCCTCCGCCAGGCACTGAACTGAGTGGAGGTAATAAATCAAAAAGGGTTATGATTGAAAATTTAATAACTATAATGAATAGTGGCATTATATGTCAAGTAAACTGTTTCTCAACCTTTTCTCATTTTTCAGACATCTTTGAGAGCTTTTTGGACCATCCTCCTCTTATCCTGCCAAATGAGACACCACGCCTTGACCTCTCCCAGCCAATCCCAAGCCCTGAGCTACAAAAAGAAGTTACACGTCTCCGCACCTTCTTGTGGGGACTCGACCAGGATGAGCTCCCTGCCAATCAGAGGACTCGGCTCTGAGGAAGCCCATATATGTCTCTGTATTGATGTCTCACAGAAGTGAAAAGGGATATCACCTAAAACATCAAACTGGACACCGGAAAATAATGCAAACCGGACGTGCTTTCTGTATTTTTATTGGCTGGTTGTTGCTTTTCTTCACACCTTCATATCATCTCATTTATTCACTTAGATATTGTCTAGCTAAATAAATGTCCTGGCTCTGGTATGCCTTTATAGGATTTGTTTGAAAGCAGTTAGGTAACATAGTGTTGTGCTTTACATGGCTGTTTTCCTTGGCTTCCGTGTATGTTTTCAAACTGCTTGTTTTTAATAAAACGCTGAATTCTAGCCTAAAAGACTTACAGTTTCCGCATGGTCTTTGACAAGCTTGTATTCCACAGCGGGGCCCCTGGGGCTTGGCACACACCTCTGCTCCTACACCAAAGAAACATTCCACAAGGTGGCGATGCAGGACTCACTCCACTCGTAGGTTAACCGATGAGTCTGCAGGTAGAAATGCCTGACTAAGGAGGTGACCGTACAACTGCATTATCGACTGATCCAAAGCACATTCTCATTTCCTGTAATAATGGCATCATTTTACGCAGGGGTCATGACTCAGCGGGCAAATGAGACTGTGATCATCGCACACAAAGGTTACCTTTACCAAGGTAAGCTGTTGTAAAGGCCAAAGCTGGTTACTTAAAAGCAGGAGTGAGTTTTCATTCCCCTTTGGTCAATGTGACACACTGGTGTGTAGGGTTTCCTTTTTCATTAATGTGGTGCGATCCCCCTGGGTCCCTGAAGAAAAAGTCCAGCTCATTAAGCATAAAACAGCAAGAAGTTCTCGTGAGAAGACGGCAGACAGGTGATATCATCATTGAGAGTGAGTAACTTGAAAGTGCATCTGTTCCAGTTTGGCAATATCCAGTCAATTTAACTGCGGGGTCAGCCAAACGTCTTTAGAAAACAGTTCCCAACTTTCTTTATTTTGAGAATGGAGCTCTGTGACGTCTCAGAGAAAGTTATCATGCTCCTCCTTTGGCGTCCATCCAAATGGCTTCCTTTCTTCCGGTCAGCTTCTCAGATGAGTTCCTTTACGGTAAAAAGCCAAAAAATTTCCAAAAACACATCAGTCCCGTGAGAGACCCCTGCTTACATCATTACTGTTGCCTCTGGTTCTGTCCCCCCGCTTTCTTACTGAAAAACATGCCACTGAGAAAGACCAGTTATAGATTATGAATCATGAGGAGAGGCTCCCTGTGGTTAAATTCATCAATTAGGTGATTGTAATCACTCTCATTTGAAATTCAATGTGGCGTATGAGTGAGAGTGAGACTGCGTTGTCTGCTAATTTAAACTTTCCAGTAATGCCATACAGATGTAGTTTGTAGCTTTATAATTAAACACAGATGGAAGACAGACTGGTATAGGTCCACGCTCATTGTGTGATAATACAGTAGTCTGTGATACAATGCGGTGACCAGTGTCTGAGTACTATCACTAACAAGTGAGGTTTTGTAAGGATGTGACACACACAAGGTTTTCTGTGATCTCAATCACTAACAAACTGTACATGTCAGCCCCACTTTCTCCCAGAATTGCGTAGTCACACAGAGACACACAACCCTTTTCTTTTTTTTCTTGTTTTCTGTCTGACACACACACAAGGACTAAGTACACTTCTTTACCCAGGTGCACAGCCCCACACCTGTTGTTGCAGCTCTCTGTAATTAGCCCAACACAATTATCATTGGTGGATGGAGGGAGGGGGTGAAGACAATGGGGCAGTTATTCCGTCCCTATCATCTCTTTCTCTCTCCCTGCTGTCGAGTAATGAAAGATTCTTCGCTTCTTCAAAGGGACGGAGTTTCCTACAAAACGGCTGAGTCAGAGGAGAAAAGGAGGGAAGGATGAAAAGAAAAGGCGAACAGTAGGGAGGCAAGGGTGGTAACGCAATGCTGCTGGTGTGAGGCCCAGTGGACCACAGTGATTGTGCTCATTGTTGTACACACAGGAGTGAAAAAGCCTGTGGCTCTCACACTTAACGCTAACAGCTACAACCTGGCACAGCGTCAGTATCTATTTGCGATCTGGTAGCACTTTACCTGAGCCTTGCGTCATCCTAAAGCCTCCAGTATAAGAAGATTTTTCAGGTCATATGTCAGGCAAAAAGGGCAGAAAATGCTGACTACTGGGTCCCTCATACAGGACAAAGAAATGAGACTTGTGAGGTTCAAGTGCAAACTAAAAGTAGTTGTAGCCTGAAGTCAGCTGAAAGTGGAATAATGTGCATGGCCCTGTCAGAGACAGCAAAAAAGACAGACTGGGGAGGTGTAAGAATCAGTGTGGGGTTTGAGATAACTGAGGAGAAGGTCAGGGATGCTCGGAGGGACATCTGTGAGACGCAGACAGACGACAGGCTGAAGCTGAGGTTGGTGATGGGGAGACTCATGATGAACCAGACAGCAGAGCCTCAGTGGGGTGATTACAAGGCCAAGAGAAAAGCTCAAGGGACAGATTTGTTTCCTCTTAGTTACATCACCCAAACGTGAACTCTTCACACAAACACATAAACTTCTTCTTCTTCTTTTTTTTTTGGTGCACACATGCATGCATCTACACACAAATGCACACAGGCATAGGCCGTGATATAAAGGAACCCCTGTGAGGTCAGATCCACCGAGCTGAGGCTGTCCACTGTTAGTAGGACTAGCCAGGTAAGCCTCACAGTCTCTCTGGCAGCTACAACCACCACCACCAACCACTGTATCTTACCCTGCCCTGTCCTGCCCTGCCGCGGCCTTCTCTCCACTGGCGGCTGTCTGTCCTAGCCTGCTGCTGCTGGTTCTCTGAAGCAGCTTTTTGCCTTCATGCACGTGCTGTTCAATTTGGGACAGAGGTACAAATTTGGAACTGGTGGTGTTTTCCTCTTTACCAAAATGCCCTCATCTACCTTTTCCCTTCTCCTTTCTTCTTTCCTTCTGTTTTCCTGCTTCTCTCTCTCGCTTTCGTTCTTGTTCAGTATGTTTCTCCCGGGCCAGGGGGCCTGTGGGCAGGGGCCTTATTCCATCAGCCTGGGGCTTCTGTCAGAGGCTTGTTCCATTTTGCGTCATGGTGTTGACTGAGCGGACCCCACACTTAACTCCCATAGAGCCATGGGGTTGGGCGGCAGGGCGGCCGGCGCGGGCTAACGCGGCCCCGTGTTGAGCGTGGTAATCTGATGGCCATGTTTATTTTATGTAGCGCTCCTTTGATGGAGCAGAAAAAGTCTTTGGGCTTTTTGTTTCAGCACTTTCACTGCCAGGTCAGAGGTGCTCGCCGTGGTTACGCTCAGGAAGAATAATATTTGCCCTTATATTCACTCCAAACAGGCTTTTTTCCATATTAGTGTCAGGGATACTCTCTGGGTTTCTGCCTTCCACTGATTCGGCACATTGGGGGTGAAGGGTGGCGGGGGACCGCACCTCAAAAGCATCGCTGCCTGGAGGATAATGAGGGTGTTCCACAGGTCGTCCCCAGCCCTGGTCTTATACCCCTGAGTGAACCCCCATCACACTCAGCTCAGGGCCTGAGAGACAGACCTGCAGCCACATATATGTATGTATATATATAAGTCCCAGTAGTGAAGGAAAACACACACATAAACACATGAAAACACTCTCCCTCCTGCTTGGCTGCCGCAGGCTCCACCTCAGCTGTCAGTCGTCCAAACTTCCCAGGGGTTCGTTTTAATGGAGTTAATGAGAAAAGAAAAAAAAAACTGCTCCTTGTCTGCCTGAGCCTTTCGCTGCTTCACCTCAAAACTCACACACCCACTTATCAGCCTTGTGTCAGCTGTTTCAGATGGGTCGAAAAGCCAGCGAACCGCACCGAGTCATTATGCGAGGTTTTGAACTAAACATACGAGAGAAAAGCATAACTGTCCACATTCACTGGTTCCAATCCTGACCCTGCACAACCACACCATAAAGTACAAATAGAGTCTCATGTATTGGCTCTCATCTCATCTCATCTTGGTCTTTACTTACTGTGTCTCCATTAAGCTTTACAATGTTGACCTGGTCTAGGAAAGTATTTTCTGACTGGCAATTTAAATGACCTGCTTTGTCAAGCAAGAATGCTTCTTACTTTGAAGATTAATTAATACATAGCTTTTGAGAGAGAAAGCCCAGATTGTGGCTGAGAATATTGTTTATCTGTCTCAATTTTGTTATTATATCTGGCCAAGGTCTATGCTATGATCACGATATTACAGGAATGAATCAATGTCATACAAGATAAGACACCCTTGGGAGTTTTTTAATGTTTCATTTCCTTCTAGGTTGTTATTTATGATCTGGATACAGAAAAGACTGGGTTTAGGCCAGATAGGAACAATAAGCAAACATGCAGAAGCACATATACAGGCACACACCAGCATGCATGAACAGAAACTAGATCCCCATCAACCATCTTCTACATCTCTTATCTTTCCATTGAGTTGAATAAAAAAACCATACACAGGAAGGACTGTTTACACTTCCTGCCCTGTTTCATATATCCCATTATCTCCTTTGTATTCTAACACATCTGACATGTTTTTGGCCTCCCGTGCATCTGTGAGGTATGTGCTTACTCACAAATGAAGGTGCTTCTGTTCTGATGTAATCCGGGGAAAACGGGGAAACAAGGAGGGGGGGTACTACCCCGGTGGTAGGTAATCTAATCCCTCCTGTCGCAATTTGGCAACTCAAAACAATTACCGCCCGGCTGTTCTGAAAAACAGCAGCCAGACAAAAGGGGTGTAGGCTCGTTAGAAGAAGCTGATGTAAAGTCGCATTTAGTAGGTCACTACAGACGGGAGGCTAATCTGGATCAGGGTTTGGCAATGTTGCGCTCGCTGTTTAAACCACGTTTGAAAGCCTCTGCACATGCCACTGTGTGGGAGATGGCAAGAAAAAGTCAGGTGAGTGAGTCATACAGAGGCGGTGTCAGTCAAATCGAAGGATTCACCAGCAAGAAATCTGTCTGTAGATGTGTGTCCTCTTCCCAGTCACAGTCACCCAATCAGGGGCTGATTAAAGAGCTTTATCTTTCCTGTGACATGCTTCTATCTAAACGCCCTCTTCCTGCCCCACAGCCGGCTCTCGATCTCGTTCAGCACCCTTTCGATGAACGATAGATTGATTTACGCCTTTGTAGTTGCTATCTTTATTCAGTCATTCTTTTCCATGGTATCACTGTTTTTTCAAATCCACCTCTTCCTCTGTTAATTTGCTCTTTTCCCTATTAGTGTCCCACCTATCTTGATCCAGTCAACCCAACCCCTCCTGTCCCTTTCTTGTTTCTTTATGTGTGTCATGGCCCCATCCTTTTCTTCATCCTCTCTCTCGGCCTCCTAATAAAGCCACTGCCTTTGTTCACTGTTTTAGAGTCATAGCCTAGATCTACGTCAGTCTAGATTTCCTTCTTCCGTCTTCTCCAATCCCACTCTTTATCGTCATTTATTATCCCCAATGAATGTCCTTCCCGGTTACTTTTGGGCATTTAGTCCAGTCTGCTGCAGGGAATTTCCTACTTATCGTTCACTGGGCCATTCCTTGCATTCTTAGCATACTTCCTGGCACTGCTGGAGGTCCAGCCAGGCGCAAGGATGTCTGCAATGCAAGGAAGGCGCTGATGCAAGCTAACATTATTCATACATCCAGGGGTTTGCTTTTGATGAGGACAGACAGTGTGATTGATGAACAGAAAGAGGATGAAGAGCTGGAGAAAAAGGAGGAGGTGACATAAAAAAGAATGAAGCGGCGGGTAGTAGTGGTGGTGGAGGGGGGGCTGTCAATGTGTGTGAACTCTGTGCCAAAAATAGAAAATTCTGGATAGCTTTCATTTCTAAGTCCTTGACTCAGAAAAATGTTATTGAAAAAAAGGAGACATGCAAGGCATTTAAATGTCTCCCGACAGAGCAGTTTATGGGTAATTGGGAACAGCAGGGGGGTCAAAGTGCACATAAACATTCTGAACAATTATAGAGAAATTAGAATAACTTTCATGTCGTTCCTCTTAGTCATAGACCTCAATGATACAAGCGGTTCTCAAACTGCATCCTAAACTGAGCTTCTTTTTTCTTTTTTTTTTTGCATTCCCACGATGAACAAAGGTCAAGAAAATAAAACTCGAGAGACACCGGGGGCTGTGACAGGGATGTGCAGATGTGCAAGGAAAAGATGGCCGTCAAACTTGTCAGCTGGAGATAATGATAACTGTGGTTAAGAAGAATGCACGCAAACACATTGCTTCCATATCTTACTCTTGCTATTCCAGAGATAAGATAGCATGTCCAAGAAGTATGAGGGATAGACAGTTCACATTTTAAATAAACATTTACAGTAAATGTTTTTGTTCCTCGGGAGAATACACAAAAAAAGAAAAGAGAAGAAAACCAAACAGCAACACAACAACCGCTGAAATTTGAATCTAAGACGGACGACAGTGTATCTTCTGTGCTGTGTTTGCACTGCTTTTAGTCAAAGTCACTTCAAACCAAAGTTGACATTTCAGTGAACTTGAGGTCCACCTCCCCTCCCTGTGCGGTCAAAGCACAGCCTGCTGAATGTGGAGAGAAGTCTTTTTTGATTTCCAGACATTTTCAAATATACTTTGCCTCTAAACCAGTTGTGCTCGGCTCCCAATCCCTTTACGTACTCTGCTTCAAAACATAAACAGTGACAACATGCGGATATGAAATTTCCTTTCCTGTGTTTGCTCTCAGTTATGATGAAATTTACACACTCTCTATGGCTGACGCACAGGAAGTGTTCAGGAGAACGAGCTGCCCATGTGCTCTCTTATAAGTTGTGTTATCTGCTATCATTGTTGTGGGAGGTTGATTTACGATTGTCAGTGTGTAATGAGCGTTAATTTAATGAATGGCAAGTGATGAAGGGACCTGAAATGCGTCAGCATTCAGAGAAACAGCCGGACCTTGTCAGGTTAAAGGGGATAGTGGCCTATAAATAGTTTTAAATGCTGGTGTGAACAGACGTAAGCATATGTGTCAATGTGTATGTAGGTGTCCATCTGTCTGCAAAAGGGCATCCTCCCGCCTCCCCCAATGTGACTAAGGTCATGTCACGTTGACAAAGTTGCTCTCTAGGGTAAACTGTGACGTCACGCAAGTCTTCTTGCTTTTGTCTGCTTGCGCCCCTCACTCTTTCCCCGTCGTCTCAGCAACCTCTGCTGCCCCCCCCACCGCGCTCCCCCACCACGCTCCCCCACCACCGCACATTCACTTACACCCTTCCCAGTTTCCCCTGTGTGTTTGTCAGCAGCTCTCAGCTTCCGTAGAATAACACGACAACAGGCTGAATGTGTGACTGACGCAGACGCACGGCGCGCCGGTAAGTAGTGGTCAGCTTTGATTGAGTACACATCTCACATAGATGTAGTAACTCACCACAGAAGTGGTGCAAGCCTGACAAAGAGACAGCGAATGCACAAGTAAGGTCTCTGGGGTAACTACTCTGCAAGCACCAAGGAATGCACCAAAAATAGGAGCTTCACTTTCACTCCCCTCTTTTTATTCCTTTACTTGAAAAAAAATCCCAAACCTCTGCATGGAGTCAGTGGTGGAGTGATATGTTGGCCTGGTGAATAAAAATTTGCTCGAGCACTATCTATCTTTCTCTGCACTATCATAGAAAACAGGGAGATCAGAGGTGAAGGAGAAGGTAGCGAGTGAGTGAAAGAGAAAGCGAGGGGGAGCTGAGGGGAAGCACTTTGAGGGGAGGAAGAGATGAGGAGAGAGAGGGATGCAGACAGGACACACCATGACAGGAGAGGAAAGAATGTTTAAGGCGACTGAGAATGAGAGTGAGAGGAGCGGGAGGGAGAACAGGAGGAGAAAGCGGGAGCTCTGAGACAGGCCTGGGCTCTCCAGTGTATTAACACCAGTCTGAGATGAAGGAAGCAAGCAGGGTAGATGGAAAGAGTGTTTGCACAGTAAAAAGTTCCTTGTGCGTGGGTTGCTTACTTCCTGCTGTACACCCCACCACCCCTCCCACCCCTCGTCTTCTCCTTCTCATACTCCTTCTGTGACCTGTTCCTTCAGCTCGCGATTTCCTCACTGGCGGACGCAAAAATGCTTGGAAGCAGTGAGAGTGCCGTGGGGAGGCGGTGAACGTGAGCAGGTGAGCAACACAGAGTCAGAGAGGGAGAGGGTTTCGGCTGAGTCTCCCTGTTACACGTACATGCACACACACACATACACTGTGTTTTGTCACATACCATAGAGTTTGGTTTCCAAACAAAATGACCCTTGTAAAAGTGTGCTTAATAGAGAGTTGATTTAAACGTTCTGGCTCCCCAACTTTCTGCCAGGGAGAGACGTCTGCTTCATGCTCTCCCTTTCATCCCTGCATCCTGCCCTTTTGCACGGCTCTGTGAACTAAGCCAGCGGAGGAAACCTGCCATAATGATGCTGGTTAATATGCTCCTTTAATGGGCGAATAAAAAAGGCAAAGCAGCAGATGCACAACAGCCATATCTGTCTTGAGCGGGCTGCTCAAATGGAAAAGGAAGAGAGCAATTGACACGCGTAATTTGTAAATGCAGGGAGTTTTCTCAAATAAGAGCTTGCCAGTGGCACAGAGATGTGGGGACTTGAAAGAAGCCCCTTCTGTCTGATAGCTGTTTTTTTTTTTAAAGCGCAAGAGCACAGTAAAGCTGATCTTTGACATGGACAAAGAAAGTCAGAGACATCACTTCATAGCCCAATGAGTGCAGCCCCCTTTCTGTGTGTCACTATTTCTCCTTCACCCCCCCAGAACTATTAGCACACTCACTCGTTCTCTGACGTAGGTTGAAGTACAGTAAAAGGGGGTAAGCGGCGGAAAGAAGGGGGATGGAGCAGTGATAGGATAGGATACCCCGCTGGAGTCCCCCAATTGGGAGCGAGCTGGAGAAAATGAATGAAGGACAGAATGACGGAGGAAAGAGGAAGAAGACAGGAGGTTGAGGAGGTCACGGGGAAACTTGAAAGCGTACTGTTATAGGATGGTAAATATTAACAGTAATGGGTCGGACATTTGGTTTCCCCCTTTGAACGTAATCTCCGGGTTTGTTTTTTCAGGCCCCGCTGGAATTCCCAAGAGGAAATGAGGGTGCAACATAAAAATGGTGAATTTATTACTACTTCTTCTCCCATAATCCCTTTTACCATCGAAGCAGAGTTGCGTCACAGCTAGCTTCTTCACTGTTTACTTATGACACTGAGGTAAGCAGAACATGAGACTTAACCCTAAAATCCACAAAGACTACTTTTTCATCCACCTGGACCTGGATATTGACCCACGGCAATAAACATTTATGGGAAAACCAACATTAACAGAATGGGCTGATTTGGTATTTGTTCTCATAATCAAAGTACAACCACAAAGCACACTAAAGTAAACACAGAACAAAAAATCCCACATTACAAGATCTATTTTTCAAGCTCTTCCCTGTCAGTTTATTGCAGGATGTTACAAAAATACACACACTCCTGAATTTGATAGGGGTTTTTTTTTTCTTTTTTAATTGACTAATGATTTGAGCAGCTGTGTGGATTAACAGCGAAGTAAAATGTGAGAGAGGAGGGTGAGGCATTCGAGTGATTCGAAGAAAGCATAGAAGTGCAAGTACATGCCATGGCGCACAGCAAACCCAGTGTAAAGTATGGGTGAAGTGAGAGAAGCTTGTGTGAGTAAAGTTTGTCTGGCAGCGAGGCAGGCTAGCAGGCTCTGTCACAGGTTCCCCTTCCTCTCTGATGTCTTTGAGGTCGTAGTCTGAGTGTCTCACTCTGTTTCTCCTCCTGTGGTGGTTTACACAGATTGGTGATGTAATGGGTAGCATATGAAGGCCACACACAAACACACTCTCACGCACAGACGCACACGCAAACGCTCATGCACGTTATACAGACACCGCACTTGTACCACCGCATACCCATAATTACACACATATACTGTATGCACACCCATTTACACAAACCCTGGATTCCCCCTTTTCCAACATGCGCTGCTCTGTGCTCGCTCTCACACACAAAAAGCAAACGTCTAAACAAAGATACAGAGCTTTTTCTTTCTTTTTTTTTAAACTTTGCACACTGACATCGATGCGTGTGTGCACACTCCCACGTGCACAAACGCACACAGATGCACTCAAAGGGCACCCTCCCTGTGTCATAGTGTGTGAGTGATCAGTGCTGGCGGATGGCCTAACAGTGCTTCAGAACCACCCAGGAGACCCCCATCATAAGAGGCAGCCCGGAGAGGGAATGAGGGAGAGTGACTAACTTCACTCTTTCTTTTCTTCTCTCCCCAGCTGTGTCTTCAAACGTCCCTTTGATGTGGGAAATTAAAAAGAGCGAGTGTGTCAATATCTCCCTACGTCCAACCGCACTCATCTATTTCCTCTGCTCCTTCCCCCTGCTCTCCTCCTTTCCCTGCTTTTTTTTTCTACTGTTGACCCGAGAAAACAGAGCATGACCCTTTTTCACCACAACAACTCCGCCACCCACTCGTTGCCACCGGGCCCTCATCATTTGGAGGGTGTTTGTTTGTCTGTGTAGGCCCACCGCCGGACTGGCAACTCTGTGTGTATATGTGCATGAGTGTGCAAGTGTGCGCATACAAAGCCCACCACTAATTATTTTCTAACCACACCATGAGTGTATGTCTGTGAATGAGGGTCTCCTAATCTCACACCCAGACTCAAAAACGCTTTCTTCCTTTTCCCCACTCTCTCTCCCGTCTCTCCCTCCTTCTCTCTCCCTCTCCCTTTTTTCCTCCCTTTGTGTATGTCTGAGTGAGATTCCCTTGTGATTTACTTTACAGTGTGTGTACAGTATGATGCATTAGCTGTCCCAAATGTGATGACTGGAAACTCATTTTTGCCCTTTTGCAACAGTGGGCCACGCTTTACTGCACCTGACTGAGTGTTTCCAGGCTGCCCCGCTCTGTGTGTGTGTGTGTGTTTGTACGAAAGAGAGACACAAACAAGTTGGAGTAGTGAGTCTGTGATGTTTCTGCATGCATCAGCATGTGCGTTTTGGTGCCAGAAAAAGACTGTTTTGGTTTATTAGAGCTGAATCCTCCTTTCTGTGACACATCCACGTGCATGTGTCTCTATACGTTGTTGACCCAAACACAAACACAAATAACCCACCACCACCTCGACACTCCTGTGGCGTGTGTCCGCTCACTGTTTCTATGCAACACTTTCAGAGGCCCCTTCTGGTCTGGACAGCACCTCTCCTGCTCCTATCCGTAGTCTCTCACTCTTTCCTTCACCCTGGAGAGGGAGAGAAGAAGTGAAAAAAAGAGAGGGGGTGGGGGGTGGGGGGCAGTGGAAATAACAGGCTGCTGTCTCAAGAGGGGCTCTGAAAAAAAAGGAGCAAGGGGTAAAAAAAAATAGGAGGAAAAGAAATGCAAGAGAAAAGGTGTTTGCTAAAAGGTATTAGCCATAATACTGGGAATGTGACATGTGTAGCCTAAACCACAAGCAGGACCACAATTTCTGTGACATTTCACCCTGAAGTATAACAGGAAAAAAACACAAAAACACACCAGCACGCAAGAAAAAGATAGGACAGGTAAAACTAGAGTGTAGAGGCTCGAAAAGATACATGGTTACATAAGATATGCTGATACACATGAAAACAATGGGCTTTTTAAAACATCTGCAGTGATAGAGAGTTAGGGGGGAAGAGATTTGGCGATGGAAAGATAGAAAGAGGTAGATGCGACTGATTGGGGCAGGTAGCGAGATGCGACGGAGGAAGTGCCGGAGATAGGGACAGGACAGGATAGGATAGGATAGGATAGGGTAGGATAGGGTAGAGAGAAAGTGATAGAGGAAAGAAAAAAAAAACAACGGAACATTTTTTTTTTAAAGTTTCGCAAAGGGAGACAGGGCAGAAGGGAGGGGAGGAGGAGAGAGAGAGCGAGAGAGAGAGGAGGGAGAGGGAGAGAGAGAGCTTGTGTCTGCGTGTGTGTGTTTTTATGAATGAAGTGAGTCACTGCCGATGTGTCATAGGCCCGACGTCTTTATAAAGGAAGTTTTAAACAAGCCTAAACACTTCACTGCGCGCAAAAATTGGACTTACCACACTCGCATCCCTCTCTCTGCATTTCTGTAGCCTCTCTCTCTGTCTCTCTCCAAACTGCCAAAGTGCTTCTCTGCCTTCAGCACTCTATAAAGACTGCAGGGGCTCCTCTCAAACTTTACTGAAAACAGAAAGTTTGACGATATTCGCATTTTTTTTTTACCTTTAACTTTCTGACTTTGCCGTCTGAGTGCTCTCACTCATCACTCTGCGCTCTCTCATTCAGTGTGTCCTGACAACTTTCCTCCTCACTCTGACAGAAGAGTGAGAAAGAAGAAACCGGAGCACGTGACAATTTCCGGAGTTCAATTTATTTATTAATTTTCTATTTATTTATTTATTTGCCTCCGTTTTTCTGCTGGTTTGCCTATCTCTTGGATCCGAACCAATATGAAATGTAAGTGATTATATGACTGTGGGTTTTTTTAATCTTATAAATGTTTAATGTGTCTTTTTTAATCAGCTCTGTTCTTATTATTTTTTTTTTTTTTTTTGTTAAAAAGTTGCTTTTCCCGCCACTGTGCACAGGTTAAATTATTTAGAGATCAGAAAATCTAAGCAACTGCATCTTTATTGCTCGACTGAAGCTTTGGGCAACTTAATTCTGTTAAAGTTGCTCTGGGACGGAGAGCTCAGATGCTTCTGCAGTGTTATTTTGGCTGCGATTCTTGTGGTTCACCTGTAATTATCAAGCATTCATCATCTCAACACCACTGTGGTTCCCTTTTAATACTTAGTCTACCTTGTACTTGAACTTGAAAGGACAAGAATGAATGAGCTTACTGTTAGGAGAGTTGACTTGGCTTGACTTGGTCTATATAATTTATACCACCGGCTCACGTACCTATCGAGTTGCAGGTGTGACAATCAGCGGCATTCATTGCCTTGCTTATGGTAAAGATGTGATGGAGCTATTTTGTGTCAAAGCCTGGCTTTTAATGTTTTAATGATTTGCGTTCAGCCTGTGAAAACATGACTCTGAAGCTCTTCAGGATTCTTCTTGCCAAGTCTGGAGCTATTGTTTATATCATGGTGCAATATCTTCCCCTAAAGCTGACAGCCGTGCCCCGAGGCCATTATCATTATGGCGAGATGACAGCGCCTCTCCACTAATTGCTTCCGTTTTGTTCTACCCCTGCAGTGCTGCTCGACTCCTCCTCATCGCTCCTCTTCTCGCTGCTATTGGCTCAGCTGCCCATGTTCACGTCTGCCTCTCCGGTGCCACAGCGGCGGCCCAATGACTTGGATAAACTGTCCAATCAGACCAAAAATCTAATGAAACTCACCACAGAACTGCTGGTAAGTGATGAAGCTGTCGTCAAGACCATTAGGTTTACCAATCAGCCTCTGACTGGGGGAGTAGAGGCTGCGAGGCCCTGACCAGCCCAGGCTAATTGAATTGGAAGACAATGCTGGTCATTACACCACAGACTGATCTTTTACTAATTGGATTTGGGTGCTAATGTTAGCTTTCGGTTTAGGTAACCTCACACATTAAACTGCACCGACTTTGCATCACGCACTATTGTGGAAACGCATACCAGGTTTCCTCAGGGCTTTAGTCCACCTTAAGCTGCTTTCACGAGTCCATCTGCATGTTTAGATCGGGGCAACAAACGTCTCGTCGGGGGGGGGGGGGGTTGACTCAGTGATCTCACTTTTAATCCACAAGGGAGAGGCGGTCTGACTCAGCAGCCTGCCGGTGTGCCTGGTCACCTCCCCTGGTGGCGGTTGCATTAAGACTTGGTGGCAAAGAAGGTGCCAGTGGAGGTGCAATGAAATTAAATCTACCTCCATCCAGCTACAAAAAACAGCCAAGCACGCCGTCTGTGAAATGACAGCAGCGTGTATCGCATGCCTGTTTACACAGAAACATGTTTATGGTCGGCGGTTGGTGAAGTGTTGAGTTTCTCTCCCCAATTAAATGCGACAAGTCTGGCCCGAAATCCTATTGCGATGACAGTCGAGTGAATAGGGAAATCAGATTTGAGAACTTAGACAAGATTTGGATCCGACAGGTGATTATGTATCAACACTGTGTTTTAACAGGTGAAAAGAAAACGGCATCATATCTCTGGATCTTTGGTTACACATGACTGATATTGATTCTATTTTTGCATTATGCAAATCTTTAAACTCTTTTGTTCAGGAGATAAAATTAGAAATAGCCACATACTCTCTCTAGTCTTGCCCAGCAGTGTTGAGAAAGTTTGTGTTTGTGCTTTGAATTAATGTTATAGCCATTGTGTAGTAGCAACACAATCTGAAATCCAGATGTGAGCACACCAGGATTATCAAAGGGCATCCGAAACAGTGTTAGACAGTGTTCACTAACACTGGGGATTTATTTTTAATTCCCCCCCCTTTTTTGTGTGGAATTTCACTAAAAAGAGGACAAAGTTAGGAAAGATAAATAGAATGGGAATCCATGGAAAGTCCCTGCAAAAGAGCAATGAAACTGATGCTTTAAAGAGGGAGAAATGTGCGTATGTGTATAAACATAGTTCTATATGGGCCCAGGTTTTCCAGTGTGCCTGTGTATGAGTCTGTGCACGCTTGCATACATACAAATGTGTATACATGTGTGCATGCATTTGTCTGTATGCATTTTTGTGGCTGTGTGTGTGTGCATTGAGGGCTCTGTAAATAGCCGTGGTAGTGTAGGTGCGGTGTTTAGTGTTTTGCTTTCGGTCGCCACAGCAAAGTGACTTGATAAAAATCAAAAAGATTTATCACATTCCAGTATTTGCATTCAGGAAGAAAAAGGTTGGATGCTAGGTTCTGTCGGGTGAGGTCATGGTCTGGGATGAAGAGAGCGAGAGAAACTGGGATAAGAGGCAGAATTAAAGGCTGAGAAAGATGGGGCAAAAACCACAAGAGATGAAGAGATCAGAGAAACAACTAGATGACAAGCCGGTGGTGTGTGTGTGTGTGTGCATGCATGCACATGTGCACATCATGTTGCATGTGCCTGTGCACCTGGTATGAGACACAGGGAGAGGCGAGGGAGGGGGGAAGTAAGGGACAGCAGGGGAGAAAACGGCAGCGGAGACAAAACATTGGACCACAGACATAAGTGAGCTCTTATGAAGGGCTGATGGAGAGACAATACAGGACATTTATCTCCAAAAACATCAACACAAACAAGTGGAAGCGAACAACAAGTAATCCAAGGGAAGCACAGAACAACAGGTTAAGGAAGCAATAAGCGCACTCAACTTGTTTATACAAAACATTTCTCAGCAATCATTATTCTAATGTTGTTATGTTCCTCTGCCGATTGGAAATGACGCATACCACTTCACTCATCTCTATTTGTCCCTATTCATTACTAAAATAGGCCTACATCTTTAATACTAAATTGCACTACTGATGAGCTCAGCTGCCCTTCCAAAGTAGGATCCCATAAACCTGGCATTAGGTTGTTTATCCCCCTCTGCTGGTCAAAGTGGGCACTACACCTGCTGTCTGGACATAGTTTACAACACAACTTGAGCTGGGCAGCAGCACTGCGTCATTCTTTCTTTTTATAGCTGTGACCCTGGAGTTTCCCCACAGGCCTGTGTTGTCTGTCCCACTTGGAGCTTTCTTAGTCACTGCGCATGTTGTTATCCACACTCCCAGCAGAAAACATCCTGTGGGTTCAGCTCATTTGCTCTTATTGTTGACATTTGGGGAGGCTGAATGTGGGTGAACTCACACTGACCCGATCGACCACACTCCCCTCAGTGAGAGCTACTGTCTCTAAGCGCAGAAAACAGGCACCCAATCAAGATGCTAGACTAATACTTTCCTCATGCTGCCGTGACTTGTTTCAGGATGAGTAAAATTGCGCTGATGTAAATTGCTAAGGGGCTGCTCTGTGTCTTGTTTTCTCTTTCAGAAGGAGCATGCATTTGACTCAGAAGTGGAGCCCCACAGGTTCAAGTCTCTGCCAGAAATGAGCAACAGATCAGCCCATGACCTCAACAATCTTGAGGTAATGCTTTGATAATGTATTTGTGTGTGTGCATGTGGCGAGAAAGAGAGAGGGGGCGGGGAGCTGGCCTGTTTCGACACTCCCATGCTAAGTCTCTGAAGTATTTTTGCGTTGTTTCCAGCTGAAGCCCACGCTCTCCCAGCTTCATTCTGACCTGAAGCTGTACGAGCACCACTTTGAGTGGCTCAACAGAGTGTCGAAGAAGCACCACCACCCTGCAGTGCCCAAGCTGGTGGAGATGATCAGAGAGATGAAATCTCTCATCACTCTGCTGCACCGTCAGGTGAGGAGCTGAGTTTGTCTGTTCGATTCTCAGCGCGTGCTACCACCGCTGCGATCGAGCTTTCTAATCCGTCTGCTTGCCCGTCTTCTCCTCCACAGATGCTGAGAGTTGAAGCGCCAAGGCTCAGTCCGGCGACCCCCTCCCTCCCCCCTCATCTCCCCTATCAGTTTGATGTCCTGCAGTCCACCAATGAGCTTCTTCAACACTTCAAGCTCTTCTGTGACTGGGCGTACAGAGCCTTCCTCAGCCTTAAGCCCAAGGTCACCGCGGTCCAATGATGATACAGAAAGTAAAAGGGGGCTGCAGAGCCAGTGAGAATACATGGACTTCCATCCCCGTCAAAGGGGAAACAAGACCATGTCAGTGTGCACTGTAGTTGACAGCATCCCTAAAGAGGCCCAAATATCAACCTGTGTGTCAACATGTGTGTTGAGGAATGTGTCTTTCCATCAGAGCCATTGAGGATGCACCACAATGCAGCCAGTTACAACCATCGATTCCAGCTCAAGTTCCAGTTTAACTCCTATGATCATGTCAAGAAACTCCAAACTTTCTCCTTAAGCCCTTTTTCATGACCGTGTTATTTATGTATTTATTTATTTATTGAATGTTAGTTATTTATTTAATTTTTATTTATTTATCTTATTTCTGTACTAACGTGAACTCATTTGCCCACATTTCTGTAATCTTTCTCTTTCTCTTGTGTCTCACTGATCCTAGAAAAAACATAAAAAAAACAAAAAACAAACACTGTAGCACTTCCTGAACTGATAGCTCTGATAATGACATTTGTATAAATCAGCTTAATTTACTTTTACATTTTAATTTTTTCTTCAGATGATAATTCTTCCAGTAGATGTAGCATGCATTTGGGGCAGCCTAAGCCTTCACTATCGCCTATTTATGGGGCCCTTAAAGTACACGTTTCAAAAGATCATAATGTCATCTCCAGCCATGGTAAAACATGCCACATACCACATTAATGTATCAATTCCTTATCAAATTCATTTTACTTTATTTCTTCCATGTTAGGATGGTATTTGAAGAAAAGCGAATCCTTTCTTTCGTACCACAGTCACATTTGTGTTTTCAGTGCCTGCTTCCCTTGTGTTCTGCACGAGGAGGCGTAGTTAACATTGTGGTAAAGTCATATGAATGTGCCCTGTTGCTAAGCACTGATAATCCTGATTAGATTCTTTGCACAAACTTGTCAGGATTGGCCCTTCCTAAGAGTGGGATGGCTGATTTTGAACCTGTGCTTTGGTGTAGAAATTTTTTGTTTGTTTGTTTGTTTTTTAGTTAAACACCCAAAGCCTTAAAATACTATGTATTGTGACACTATGTTCTGTACAGGTGTACATAAATGTACAAGAATGTAAATGGTTGTATACAGTGCTTTTGTGTATTATGTCGTTTTCTACAATATACTGTAGATGACCAATTTTATCACTATAATTTTTATTCATTCCTATTCTAGTATTTGTTACAGTATTGACTATTTATTTAAGTAACTTGGTGGAACTATTTATTTTGTGCTGCAGTGGAGCAAGTCTCCTGTCCTTTTGTACTTTTATACAGTTTTTATTCTTATTCGCTATTATTATACCATCACGTTTAAATTATTGTTGTAACATCAAGATGCCTCTTACACACACTGATTGGCCTCAATGTGAAATATGTGCCTTAGTGAAATAAAAACTTCAGAATGTGCACACTGTTTTTTGTGAGTCTTTAAATATGCATGGCCTACTACCACACCTGTAATATGAACTGTGTGACAGATGGACATTTTTTGAGGGGATGCACACTCAGAAACTACATTACCCAACAGTCTGTGCAGAAGAGTCGAGGCAAAAACTGATAAATATTGAGCTCGAATGTGAAAAAAGCTTTTTAAATTCATTTGGGGGAATCTTGGAGTATGGATCCATTACTAATAATTAGCTTACGCCAAATTTTTGTTTTCTAAATGTTTTCTGGTAAGAACGTCAAC
The DNA here is from genome assembly GCF_001858045.2 of Oreochromis niloticus. Classification (NCBI taxonomy): domain Eukaryota; kingdom Metazoa; phylum Chordata; class Actinopteri; order Cichliformes; family Cichlidae; genus Oreochromis; species Oreochromis niloticus. The sequence continues at coordinate 22,747,682 of NC_031976.2, read as the reverse complement.
CTGTCTGTTCAAGCCCCCAGCCAATGGGAGTAGCTCATCTATTATACGTATCAGCCAATCGCCGCCGCTGTTCTTGAAAGGCGGCATTGGGTGGAGAACTGCTGTTAGTTTGTGCTGTGTTTATTGTTAAGGTTGTGTGGATTAGCACTGCGGTACCCAGTTTCTTTTCATATGATCAACAATATAGCTTTAAGATGAGTTAAGTACCCGCGGTGAGTACGGCCTCAGCCCGCATTCATGCACATTCATGGCGAGCAGTTAAAATAAGCTGTTCCGCACTGAGACGGAGGCTTGGTTAGCTTTAAAAGCAGGCCACTAACTGTTTTTGGTAATTCGCCAAAGAATCTGTATGTGTGTCTCTGCTTTAACTGCTTGATTGCAAGAGCTCGTCGGAAGACATTGGGCAGTTATAGAGTAGCTCGGTGTGTAACTTTGCTGTAGCCGCTGGTTTGTGGTGCTAACAAGCACCGCACTGCGGGGAAGCACAGAAACCGTGCGACAGTGTGGAGATACAGCGCACACGGACTGACGGCCGGAGGAAAGACAGCGGGGAGGGAGGACCAGCTTCAGAGATGGGAGGGAGGGAGGGAAATTTAAAGGGAGCTTTGCTACCAACAGTTATAATGTTGTAATACTGTATTTATTTCCATATCCTTTTATCTCAGACGTGCCCTCATTTCACTGCTTGGGATGACAGCTGGTGCTACAGTGGCCAGCAGGGAAGGAATTTATGAAGGCACAGAAGAAAAGATGAAAGAAAAACCATGATGCCGCACACAAACTGATCCCACCTACCCCTCTGCCTCTAAGGAAAACCCTCATCTGCCACCAGGTTGATCTGGTAATGGCCAACTCAGTGGCCCTAGTCGTCCAAGCAGAGCTTTTACCAGCTCAGTCCACCGCGTCCCTCTCGCCTTTCCCGTCTCTTCTTGGTTCGGGAGAGGATGGCGAGGATGACCGGGAGAGAGGGGAGCTGGTGGAGGGAGAAAAAGGGGGAGTAGAAGGTGGTGAGGAGGTGGTTCTGGACATGGTGTCATCATCAGTGTCCGGGTCAGTCCCACAGCCAGAGCAGACGGATCATCCCTTCCAGTGTCTGGACTGTGGCAAGAGCTTCAGGTGGTCATCCAGGCTGACCCACCACCTGCGGAGCCACAACAATGAAAGGCCCTACCGCTGCAACCTCTGTCCCAAGGCCTTCAAAGGCTCCTCTGCTCTGCTCTATCACCAACGGTACCCACACTAAAATGATCTTAATATTGAAGATTCTCATAGGGAGTCATCTGCTTGTTGGGGTTTTCTCTATATTTTTGTAGAGCCTTTACCTTACAATATAAAGCACTTTAAAGCATCTGTTGTTGTGATTTGGCGCTACATAAATAAAACTGAATGGAACATTTTAGCTGTTAGCAGATACCAGATACTGTTAGCAGATATGTTGGTATAAGTCAACAAGGCTAATATCAGCCAATATCCGTATTTGGCCATTATATCATTAAGCTATGATACTGTTACCGTTTTGTCTTTTAAGGCTAATAAGGTTCTGCACTAACAAATTGAGTCATTTAACCTCCCTCACCTGCATGAAGTGAATCTCAATGTGTCCTCATTAAATATGTTTGCCAAAGGTGGAGTCTGCTAAGCAAAAAAAAAAATCCTTTTTCTTCAAGCTGTCATATTATCAATAAACACTAGTGACCTGGCTCATCTTATAACATTGCCTCCACCATGTTTTACAGATAATGTGGTAAACCTCAGATCACAGCTTTTTCTCTTCTTCTCAGTTTCATCTAGGGGTTTTTTTCCAGTATGGTGAAGGCTCATTTAGAATTTTTTTTCTGAATTGTAATGGGACCTCTTGAGTGTAATGAGGGGTTTGCACCCTGTTGTAAACTCTGTGTATTTACGTTCATAAAGGCGTCCCGTGATTGTGGACTTTGACAGTGACACACCTCCTTGGTTGGATGTTGTGAAGTTGTTTTCGTAACCATGGAAATTCTGTCATCACGAACTTTAGCTGGCTTTTGATTTCTTTCAGGCCTTTTGCTGTTACTGAGCTGGCCAGTGCATTCCTTCTTTTGAAGAATGAACAAGATTGTTGATTTGGTCACTCCCAAAGTTTATTTCATCCATCTGATTTATTTTATTTGTTTCAGCCTAATGGTGGCCTCCTTCACTTCCATCACCATCTCTTTGAACCTTCTATTAGGATATCCTGTGAAAAGCTACCAAGTGCAAATTCAGCACTTGTAATCAACTCCAAATATTTTATCTGTTTAATTTATCACAAGTTAAAATCAACTGTGGAGGTGTACAGAGGCAAAACTACAAAATTATGTCACTGTCCAAAAAAAAACCTATGGGGCTAACTCTATAACAGGGGGTTCAAGAATTGTCCGCCACGTCTCTGTTTCAATCCTGATGGTGTTTTCATGTTCGCCATCTCATATCTAACTTGATGATGTATATTCTAAATACAGAAGACATTCTGCAGTCAATTGGGTCCTACAGCTAAAATGCAGATCTATTAATATTTAAATTCCTGCAATCAGTAATACAGGAATAGTATGTCATGTGAAACATTATTTAATAAATCCAGTGTACTAGAACTGACCAGGAGATCAATCAGAAACAATGAGTGAATAGGGAATGAATGAAAAGAGGACTGAATATCTGCAGGAAGAACAACAATCTAAGCAGCACCTCCCAGCCTCCCTTTTTCACATCTTTAGTCGGGCCACAGTCAGGTTGATGGAAAATGTCAAAAAGGCAAATTTCAATGTAAAATAAAGAGCTAATTTCTGACATAAAACAAGATGTTATATTATACGATGCATAGCAAAAGAAATTACTTAAATATGAGTTTGATTGTATTTTGCACAAATAATGATGTTATATTATTAACCATGTTGTCCTCCTGAATAGTTACCTTTATTTTGCAGGTCACACTCAGGGGAGAAGCCTTATAAATGTCAGGACTGCGGCAAAGCCTTCAAACGCTCTTCTCTTCTCCAGGTGAGATGCCAAAAAAGTTTTTTGGTTTTTTTTGGTTTTTTTAACGTTTACAAATGAGATATTTCACCACATCGTTTTTTCCCCAGGTCCATCAGAGTGTCCACACTGGAGTGCGTACCTTCTTGTGTCCCTACTGCCCCCTTACTTTTAAATGGAGTTCTCACTACCAGTATCACCTGCGCCAACACACAGGAGAATGCCCATACCCGTGCGACACTTGTCCGAAGGCCTTCAAGAACTCGAGCAGTCTGCGGAGACACAAGAATGTCCATCTCGGTCTCAAACCTTACACCTGCACAGTGTGTAACAAATCCTTCACGCAGTCCACCAACCTGAGGCAGCACATGAGGATACATACAGGCGAGAGGCCCTACATCTGCGGTGAGTGTGGACGAAGCTTTACACATTCGTCAAACCTGGCCCTGCACAAGAACTCACACTCCAACCTAAATGCAGGTGGGAAAGAGGGAAAGAGGGGAGAGGATGCAAGGAAGAGAAATGAGGTAGTGGAGGTGGTGGTGGGTGGAGAGGAAGTGACATCGTCAATGTTGACAGACATGGTGGGATTTGTGAGCCAGGAAGGAACTGATGGAGTCGGGGTGGGGATGGAAGAAGTGTTCCTGTCAACCACCTCCTCTGGCCAGAATCCAGGCCTTCTGCCTCAGCTCACCCTCACTTCTTCTGGCGAGGACGTGTGCACATCTAGAGCCATTGGGACAGAGGTTCACCTGAGCACAGACACCGGAGCCAGTGTGCTCTTATACAGCTGTGGCAGCTGCAGCCACACTTTTGGCACACGGACAGACCTAGAGGAGCACCAGGCCATTCACATGGCTCCAGAGGAAGATGGGGCCGGTGGAGGGGCAGGGGTCGGATCTGGGATGGAAGTTGGGGATGGGCTGGTGGGAGCTGGACACCTGCTTGCTGACTTTGAGGAGGTGGTGGAAACTACCACAGTGGCTGAAAGTGGACACACGACAGAGGTGCTCCTTGGATTGTCAGAGGGAGCAGATGGCAGTAATGCAGTAAGTGATGGGTTCGAACGGATAAATGCACATTGCATAAAAATATTTATCTCAAAAACCGCCAACATCACACGTTTGCTTAAATGCTTTAAAATAAGTCTTGTAGTTGGACAATTAAGCCCAATTTAGATCCTAGAAATAGTAGAAAAACATTTATAATAGTGGTAGAACCGATTTGAAATAAAGCGTTAGGCAGAAAAACTGTGATAACCACGGACTGTTGGTTGTGCACTTGAAACAGCTGTCAGTCAACTCATAGGCTGACACAAGTTTCTGACAACTTGTGACAAACTTTGCTGCTGCTGCAGCTTATGTGTCGTCTGGACATGATGTTGGTGTGTGAAGGCCACAAATGATCAACACCCAAACAAGCATTGTTAACATGAACCCAGTGGTATGCAAAACAAGCTGGCGTCAATTCAAAAGGTTTTTCCGGTTAGATAGCGTAGCTTCTGTTTTGTATGTAACGTGGGGCAGAAGTATAAGTACTCTTAATTAAAATATACTTTGAATTGGAGCAAATAAAATCTCTATAAAGCCAATGAGTTCAGTTTGAGGACATATATTTTTGATATGTATTACTACTTCCTTTGGTTTGTCCTCAGAATGTCGGCACCACCCAGGCCCAGTTTGACCTGTTACAGAGCTTCACTGAGGTGACTCAGAGCTCTGAGACTGTTCAGCCAGAGGCCAGAACCACATGGGCAGGGCTGTCATGTGGCTACTGCAATAAGACCTTTAAGACCAGCGGAGGCCTCAATAGACATGTATCACTGGTGAGAATGACTGTTGCAACTGTTCTACTACTAACACTTTTGTACAGATTACAAAACCTATAGCAAGACTAACATTTATCCATCTTAAAGGTCCCATATTATGCCCTTTAGTTAACAAGTTAGTATAAATGTGTCATATATCCTGAATGGGACTTTTATGGATTGTTTTATCATGCCCATGCTGTGTCTGTAGCTCTAAATGAAATCTAACAGGCTTTTCCAAAAGAGCCCTCCAGCTCTCTAAGAACTGTCGGTAACAAAAAAGTCCAAATCGCACCTCAATCCAGCTCAGCACAGTGATGCAGTCATGCTGAAGTCACTATGTTACATAAAACACCTTTTCCTGCAGTTGTGTTACCATTTCCAATAGTACATTAAATTGTAGCTTATTTTTCACTCGTTTGTGTTAGGGAATGATAAAAAAATAATCCAACAAATTTTAAGTGGCACTGTAGGTGATATAGAAAAAAAAATGCACCCCACTCCCAGTCCTTGTTTATTTGTCTGAAACTGGTCTTCGAGTTTCCATAAGTTTCGATTTCCTCCAAGAATGTTTTCTTTTCCTGCTGAGGGAACATTGCCACCAAAAGTAAATGCAGTCCATTGGGTCTTCAGTACTTCTGCAAGACTTTTACACGGTCTTGCAGTAAGCAACAGGAAATTTAGTGTCATTTATTGCGTTTCTTGTGGCTGAGATGTTTTAGAGTCAGAGCTGGCAGTGCCAAAAAGGAAAAAAGTTGGACCGTTGGTGTAGGTGGGATATGCCGGGGGGAGGGGGGTGCAAGGCTGAGGGTGGTGACTAAAGAGTTGTGGCATCACAACATTATGAAAGTCTTCATAGCTTGTGTTAAAGGCAGTTTCTGAGCGAACTGTGTGCATTACTCTCTGGGTTGTGCATTTTCTATAATTTAGTAATATTTATCTAGATCGGTGCTTTCTAATAAAAAAAAAAAAACAACAACTATCAAATCAACTACGTCCTGTTTTCCTCATCTTTTTTTTTCTTTTTTTCCCCCTCCAGATGCACTCTCTTTCATCACAGTCCCGTTCCCAGTTCAGCTGCTCTGCCTGCGACCGCTCTTTCCCTCTTCTCTCCTCGCTCCTCACGCACCAACACTCCCACACTCCCGAGCAGCGTCTCCTGGCTGAGGCAGAGGCCGAAATCGTGTGCCCTCCGTCGCTTTCCTTGTCTCTCCCCCTTCCCTCTTCTCCGAGCCAGGCTGACAAGCAACAGGAGGACCAGAGGGAGATTCATGTCAACATCATAGCCGTCGGAGAGGAACAAGAGGAGCAGCCAGCAAAACCAACCAAAGCCCACAAAAAGACAGGATCTAGCAAGAGCACTCCTGCTGGAGGTAAAGATATTTAGAAAGAAAGCAGATGAGACATAAAACTGTGCTGATATTCAGTTGTTGTTTTTTAAAGAACTCCTTATTCAGCTGTTCTTTTATTTATTTTTTTTAAAAACTCATGTCTCACATGTTCACACAGAAAGGCCATACCGCTGTTCAGAGTGTGGAAAAGCCTTCAAAGGTTCATCAGGGTTGAAATACCACATGAGGGATCACACTGGGGAAAGGCCCTACCGCTGCACGGAGTGTGGAAAGAGCTTCAAGAGATCATCACTGCTCTCTATCCATCAGCGGGTAAGGCTCACTCTTCTGTTCCACTCAGATAAATCAAATAAGGTTTTAATTACCAAAATAATTTTCTTGATGTGAGGTTTCTTGATTGTGGTCTGTGTGAAACTCTACATTCCACTTGATTAGGTATTTTAGCTCTCATGTAATTACCTCTGGAGATGAATGCAGTCTACATCAGACAAATGCTAACAGCAAAAGGAAAAAGAACTTTGAATATGCTGTAAGTTATTGGTCTCTCATGACTAAAGTCACTGTCACTCAGTGCTTCAGTTGTAACAAGCATTCCCTGTGCTGACTTCCACTCTTCATCAAGCTCAGTTCTGGATTCTTCTTTTGGTAGGACACTAAAAATTAACCCCCACTTTTTTTAACATATATCTTACCTAGGTGCATACAGGTGTACGGGCATTTCAGTGTCCTCACTGCCCTCTCACTTTCAAGTGGAGCTCCCACTACCAGTACCACTTGCGGCAGCACACAGGTGAGAGGCCATATGTGTGTAAAGAGTGCGGCAAGTCCTTCAAGAACACCAGCTGCCTGCGCAGACACAGTCAGATGCACTCTGGTCTGCGGCCTCATACGTGCTCCATCTGCTCCAAGTCCTTCTCCCAGACGTCAAATCTGAAACAGGTCAGTGCAGCTGCAGTGTCATGTTATAAAATGTTCAGTCTTATCAACTGATTTCATAACTTCTCTATTTTTCTTTCCTTTTTTTTTGGTTAACATTTCTCTGAGAGCAGCATGAACGCACGCATTCAGGTGAGAGACCTTTTCAGTGCACCCACTGCAGTAAGAGTTTTACTCATTCCTCCAACCTTCAGCTCCACCTTCGCACACACTCCTCACGCAAGGACTACAAATGCCCGTACTGCTCGAAGGAGTTTGTCATGCACTCCTACTTGCAGAGGCATATCCGCACCCACGGCACTGGTGTTTCCCTGCCATGCCCAGGTGGTGGAGGTAAAGACGGCGTGGCTGTGAAAGCCAGTGTTGGAGGAGTAACCACCACCACAACCCTGCTGAACCCCATCACCCTGGAAGCCTCAGGAAACAATGGCAGTCTGATTGTGTCCCAACCAGCACTTAATATTCCCCCCAACACCTCCCAGAACTACTTCATGATACAGACAGCAAGCGGCCTGCAGCTCATTCCTCTGTCATCGCCTACGCCAGTCCAGCCACCACCTCCTCCACCACCACCGCAACCATCCCAGCCTCAAAACTTCCTCCTCTTGCAGTGCCCCTCCAGCAACGGCGCCCAGTCCAGCCTGATTCTCCTCCCCACAGCAAACAACCCTCCACCAGCTCCAGAGACTCAGTCCCTCCCCGTGCTTCAGACTATCCAAGCATTCCAGCCTGTGCTTAACCAAAACCAGACTCAGATACCCCAGTTTCCATCTGTATCACAGCAACAACAGATCATAATTACTAACAACAGTAACAATGCACACACTCCAGTTGCCACACCAACGCACAACCTCTCAGCCAGCTCCCTACTTACGAAGCCGATACTGGGGAAGAGCACACGGACTGCACGAGGCAGACGGGGGCGCAAACCAAAAGCTACACTTCTGAAATCGGCCCCAACCCCAGTCAGTCACACTGCAGGCGGAGCTGCTGCAGTAACAAACTCTAATGTGACCAGTGGCACCCAGACTATTACTGCTGCTAACACTACCACAAACTCATCCTCTCTACCCACAACATCTGACACCATTACCCCGACTCTGTCGTCCCCTGCCACTGTAGCTCCCATAGCGGATACCTCAGGACCCTCGCCGACTGTTACCATGGTTACACCAGCCACCACAGTAGCTGCAGCATCAGATTCTGCTCCTGTCCCTGCAGAAAGGAAACCTCATTCCACTGTGGAGCAAATGAGGACAGGGGAAACTTTGTCAGGGAAAGAGTTTGTGTTGTGTTTTGATAATGAAGAACAGGCAAAGGAGGGGATGAATATCGGGGAGGCCGGGGAGTCATATGTGCTGCAGTTTGAAGGGAATGCATCTGGGGAGGCAATCGATGAAGGACTGGGTGGAGAGGGAAAGTCACTCGTGCTGCAGTTCAAGACAGATGTGTCAGGTGAAGAGGAAAAAGGGGGAGATAAGGGAGGGGTGATGTCACTCCTGCAAGAATGGAGTGGAGAAAAGCAGGATGGGAGACAATCAGGTGGGGATGGCAGCCAGGGGGAGTCGTATGTCCTTCATTTCCACACTAACACACAGGATAATGGTTCAACCAGTGCTGCCTTCAGCCAAGGGCAGGACAACAGCCTGCAGCTTTCGTGCACATCTACCCAAGGCTTAGTACCACTTGATGGGCAGGAGGTGGTGTTTGAGCTGGGAGGTGAGACCAAGCTGGAACAGGAAACTGAGGAGGGCATGCAGATGATAGCCCTGATAGAAGGTGAAGGAGGAATGATAGGAGAGGAGGGCCGAGGTTGCAGTACTGGAAATGGCACAGTTACTGAGGGTGGAGGAGGTATGGAAAGTATCTTTCAGCTGGAAAGTGGAGATGAAATTGTAATAATTGAAGTCAGCACCAGTAGCTTAAGAGAAGGGGGAATGGAGAGAGGAGGAGACGGGGAGATTCCACAAAGTAGCGAGGTGAAATATGAAGGTGTAACAGCAGAGGCCACGGAAAAGTCTACAAAGGAAGTGAACTCTGCAGTCAGCTCAGAGGACGACGCGCTGAATGGACCTAGCTCTAAACCTAAAGAGATGCAGTTCTCTAACTGAGAACGGTGTGCATGTTAGAGACGAATAAAGTGTATGTATGAGTAAATGCCTCACTTTTTGTGGGCTGTTTGTTAGCACTTTATAGTCAGTTGAGTTCTCATGCAAGTGAGCGAGGACATGCAGTTAGATGAGTACTGTGTTGTAATGCCATGCCAAATGTTATACATTTAAATAGGCTGTACATGGACCTCAGAATATTCCTAAAGATTAGTTTAATTGATACTGTCGTTGGCAGTTTTATTAAGTAAATATGTTTTTTGTGAATGTTGTATATTGCCTACTTTCTTCACAATGTTAATAGTAACTAATAATTAATAAATCTGTTAATACCTTTTATCATTTGGATTTTTAATTCTTTTTACTACTTGTAGGGTGTCCACATCCCGACAAACAAAATGTGGAACAAAGAGTGTGTTAATATTGTTTAGTCTTATTTCACCTGCTCTTTAGTTTCAGTTCAGGGATACATCCAGAGTTAAGCACATGCATTTTTGAGGTACATGTGAGCCACAAGGCGGGATGACTGGTCAGGTGTCATATTCATTTCAGTTCATGTACTGCATGCCACCACTAAATGCATAAATTTAATGGGAGCAACACTTTTTTAAGTAATAGTAAAAGCCCACATCACAGCACCACAAATAGCCTTTGATTATACACTCACCCGCCCATTTCTTAGATATACCTTGCGAGTACTGAGTTAGACCCTCTTTTGACTTCAGCACAGCCTTAAATCTTTGTGGAACAGATTCAACAAGGTGCTGGAAACATTCCTCAGAGATTTTGCATCACAAAAATGCATCACAGATAGCATCTGCAGATTTGTCGGATGCATGATGTAAACCTCCTGTTCCACCACAAAGGTGCTCTGTTGGATTGAGATCTGGTGACTGTGGAGGCCATTTGAGTACACTGAACTCACTTTCAGGGTCAGCAGCAGACCACATAAACTGGATGGGCAATCAACTTTGATGGGGGTCATTTGGCTCAAGTCACTTTGCTATTTCATTTTTTTTTTCTTTTAAAAATGCTATGCTCCAGCTGCAGAAATTGACATTTGATTGTGAACACACAATATCTGTATTTTCAAATAGAGTCATGCTTTAAAACCAGCAGCACAAGGTGATAAATGACCTGTTTATGGTGTCAGTGGGACATGAGGGGTACTTCCCAAAGTCTGACCTGCATTAAATCATCTGCTCATCCACACCAGGATTACTACACTAAACTACTTTGAATTGAATAATCAAACTGAGGTTGCACTGTAATAACTTTTGGTCTTTAAGTTTTTCATCACCAAACAGTATGAATCAATATAACTTATAGTTGGAGTGTATCAGGAGAATTCAGCTGAGTGACTTTACTGGGATTGGACTGGATCCCTGAGGCTCATCCATAACACCAATGAATAAAACAGTTTGACATGATTTGAGCTATGTTGTATTTTCCCACACAACAATGATCGGTCTTTAGTAGATAGACATAGTCAACAATAATACTCAGATACTAACAGTCTGTGTGAATGGGTGCAAATGGGTAAATGAGGCAAGTTCTGTAAAACGCTTTGAGTGCTCGGAGTTGATAAGAACCAGACCATTTATTTGTTACTAAAGAACTAAGTATACCAATGAAATATACCCCACACCATTACACCACCACCTCTAGACTGAACTGCACATACAAGGCAGGAGGGTTCCACAAGATCATGTTATTTACACCAACCTCTGATCATACCATCTGAATGTTCCAGCAGAAATCAAGACTCATCGGACCACACACGTTTTTTCCAATCTATTGTCCGGTTTTGGTGAGTCTGTGTGAACTGTAGCCTCGGTTTCCTGTTCTTCACTGACAGGAGTGCCACCTGGTGTGGTCTTCTGCTGCTGTATACCATCTGCTTCGAGGTTTGACTTGTTCATTCAGACATGCTGCATGCCTTAGTCATGACAAGTGGTTTATTTGACTTTTGCCTTCCTGTCAGCTTCAAGACGTCTGATTATTCTTCTCTGATATCTGGCATCAACAAGGCATTTTCATTCAAGTGCCGCTCACTGGATATTTTCTCTTTTTCAAACCATTCTCCGGAAACCCTAAGTGCGTGCGAGAGAAAATCTCAGTAGATAAGCAGTTTTCCAAAATGCTTGAACCAGACTGGCTGTAGTTTTGGCCATGCCTACAGACCTAAATGCATGGAGTTGGTGCCATGGGATTGACTGGTTCAATACTTGCATTAAGGAGAAGTTGAACAGGTGTACCTAATAAAGTGGCATACAGCAGCGATTTTGCCACTGTAAATCCATCCAGTATAACTGGAACTTGGTTGACGTCACTGCCACCAGACGTACGCGGCGCTGTCACGTTGCGTTCGCTATTCACGTAGCAGTTGCGCAGTGTAAGTTTTACGTACGCAAATGGCGTAGGCAGCCACATTGAAAGCGTGTAACGGGCATAAAATAGAGTAAGTTTGTATTCATAATTCCCTTCTTTCTGCAAGAAAACATATGATGGTTATTCAGTGAAACGTGCCAACGTACACGGGCTAAAAACCAACAGAAGCGCACAGAGCGCGTTTCCCACCTTTCAGCTTGATCTGAGGTACTCTGTGCAGAAGGTAAGTGGAGCGGGGGGTTAAATGTGTCAGGAGACCGCAGCCCTTCGTAATAACCATATAAGGATTTGAACCAGGTCTTTTCGCTTTCGAGTGTACCTTTGATGATTTCTGTTAAATGTAAAGACGAAAGCTTGATATATGTGAATTATACAGTACTGAAAAACGGTCCTGCAGGCTGCAAATCCCCCATAATCTCCATCTGCCTTTGTTGCTTGGAGCCAGCGTGGGTGTGCTGTTACAATGCAACTACTGGCTCAGTGGAAGCGAAGTCTAGTGCATTTTATAGTATTTCATAGTTTTGAAATGGATTGACCTATTTTAACTACGTCACGTTTGTCATACTATGTGTTTAAAAAAACACTAACCAGTATTTCATTGTCCAACAAAATCATCCACAAGCTGTTCACTAATACTAGCCCCCAGAATTACATCCTCCTATCCATCCACTCCTCTTCAAGGCTCCCTGTGCAGGCGCTGTGGATGCTGAAGTTTGCAACATAAAACAGCGTTGGAGCAGGCCAGCTGTTTGAGCAAAAAGCCTAAACATGGTGAGGCTGGAGCTTGACCAGGTGGTGATGAGGAGGATGAAGGAAGAGGACATTGAAATTGTCAAAGCCCTTATCAAGGTTTGTATTTAGACAATGCTTTGGGCTTCATCATGTTGGGTATTAAGTCACATCGTTTTGAGGTTTGTGCCCTTTCTTTAAAAAAAAGTGCATGAATTTCTTTGCAGGAGGGCTGCGAGGGCACGGAAAATCGTCTCATCCTCCACATCCTCACTCGCCCACTCTGCCTTTTCATCCTCGCTGTGTTTTCCTCAATTCTGCGCTGCCTTGTCCACTCTTTCATCCTGGCCCTTGCTATTCCTGTCTTCCTGTTAATTGTCTTTCTCAAAATCACCATGCCGCGGTCAACCGGGGTCCTGGGCAGCAGCCGGCCCTACTGGGACTATGTGGGTAGCAGCTACAGAGAGGCACAGGATGACACCCTGCAGAATCCCTACTGCCGGATCAGTGGGAAGACACCATTTACAAAAAAGGTTAGTCTGTTGACGTGCTGAAAATTCACATTTTTTTGAGCAGTTTTTATTTAAGACTAGTCGCTAAATATTACTTCTGTTCAGCCAAAGCGCCGAGCTGGATCCAAAGACAAGGAAAAAGAGACATCAACAGAAAAGATCACTCCGGAGAGGGAGCAGGCAGCAGGGCAGGTCTGGGTGGCAGAGAGTGAGGGAGATATCCTGGGCTGCATCTTCCGGGAGGGCGAGACACGAGCGGGCATCAGCAGGATCTGCAGGCTGGTGACAGGCTCTTGGTACCGCAGGGAGGGCCTCGGTCGGCTGCTTGTCCAAAGCCTGGAGCAGAGAGAGAGAGAGACAGGGGCATACAGAGTGTATGCACACGTCCCCTACCCCTCAAAGGTGGGGGAAGCCTTCTTCAGGAAACTGGGTTATCGCCACCTTGGGGTGGAAACTAGTGATGAAGATGATAAGGAACTGAAACAAGAGACTCCTGAGAGAGGCTTCCTGGGCTACCCCCTCACTAAAGTGTTTTACAAAGACTTGTGATTGAGTTTTAATGGACACGTGCAGTTTAAAAGGTAAAGAAGTGCGTCTGATTTCTGCAGCAGCATGTTCAAGTATTTCATTTATGTAATCTTTGTGTTATTTATTCGATTATTTATTGAGTGTGCTGCTATCCCGAGGATTCATTTGTTTTGAGTTTATTTTTCATCATCTCGTCATTTTCATTTTGATGAAAAAACGATTCTTTATTTAATCATTCAAAGATAGCATGATCATGCCTCAGCTGTGCTGTTCTCTGAGCATTTGTAATAAAGTACTAATTAAATTAAATTTAAACTGTTTCCTTAGCTGTGTTTGTGCAGTTCCTTTTCTTAAAAAAAAAATCAACACTGTAAACGGTGTGTGCGCGCGCGTGTGTGTGTGTGAGACTGCACGCGTTTCTTTGTGTGAAACCAAACAGATGTGTAGGAGGCTGTACAGTTACTGTATAGGAAGTATGTGCGGTTTCGTGAATATGCAGAATTTATCTACTTTTATCTCTGCACTCCCTGACTGCCGCTGTTCACCTTCGTAATAGCTTGTGGGTCGATGAGGCTGCAAAAACAGCACAACCTCAATAACGTTTTCTTCCACTTTTAGTTTTCTTTGTTATATTTTAGGCAATGGTAAAGATATCAAACGCAAAGAGAGTGCATTCTTTAATGCTAGTGTTAATTGATAAAATATATAGTGCTTTAACAATGTGTTCTTGTTTAATTCTACATTATATTTCCTTAATGAAGAGGAAATAAATCATTATTTTCCACTTTCATTCATTTTAATTTATACACTATAAACTGTATTATCTTTTTTTAAAATTGGAAGCTATTGTGGGTCACAGCATCATAAATGAAAGGATTTTGTGCTTTTTTTTTCATTTAAATTTACTTTATAGTTAAAATACTAAATGTAGATTCATTTTGCAGAAAGTAGCTATTAGCTGCATCCCCAAAATACTGAGTTATTACAAAGATTTAATCAAAATCAGTTATGCTTTCATTTGTATGGAGATTGTAGCACGGTACGTAAAATTTATACATAGGTATTATGACTTAAGCATGTGTGTGGTTTGCAGGTGAATGGCAGTTTATATGACTAAGTGGGGAAATGCACACAACCCCCCTGCTTGAGGCTAACCTTAATATGGTTAGCAGCCCTCACGCTTGCATTGCGAGTCTACCCCACTGCTAACCTCAGACGATGTCAGTATAGCATCAATCTGCCACACATAAACACCACAGGATGTTTGTGCAGTGTTAATGTGTGTGGGAAGGAGGCATATCACACCTGATGTGAAGGCAAATATAGGCCTATACTTTGCTGCTAAATCATGCAAGCCAAGCCGTAGTGGAAAATCACCGTCCTTTAATTAACTTAAATGACAAAGCTGAAACACCTAGTAACACAGCAGTGTTGTAGCATGCACGAGTAAGTGTGTGGTCAGGGCATTTTCACCTTGTAAAAGCTGTAGTCTTTACTTGTGACACTTCTCGGTCATCATCAGGTTGTTTCCACGTGACTGCCAAACAGTAGACACCTGTAAGTTGGGCCTCTACCCGCCTGATCTGTAGCTATTATTGTTGTCAGGAAACAGATGTGAGTTCACACACTGGAAAGAAAGTCTGTTTGTGACTGTGGTCATATGCGTCTGCACGGTATGGCTGTGTGAGTGTGTGTGTGCCTGTGCGCGCATGAGCAGTGTGTGGGCGGGTGGGTTTCGGAAAGTATGACTTGGCATTTCTTACACCCGGTCCCCCCCCCATCCTCGACTACGGTTTAAATGCATGTCTGGCCATACGGTACTACTCCAGCACACACACATACACACACACATGCATACAGTGCACAGGAGGGGTGGTAGTGCACACATGAGTGTTCATGTGTGACTGTGAGATGACCCTGGTCAACTGTGGTCAAACCCAGAGAGGTGGTTGGGAAGTGGTTACATATAGTTTGGCATTTGATCAGCCTCTTGAAGTCCAGAAAAGACACATGCGCTCAAGATCAAATGTGCAGAGACATTAGGCTTAGTGCGCTGTCAGAGTAATGCAATATGATGTGAGGTTGTTCAGTGCATGTAGACACACACACACACACACTCATGAATCACTCTAAATTTGGGGGCACCACACAATCACAGGATAAATTAGATAAATTTGTTCCAGATGATGTATAACATATAGACTGTGTTAATGACATGCTCATACAGATGGCCAACACACACATGCTTGCACACATACACACACAGATGAGCGCCAAAAACAGCCACCCTGGGAAACGGTGAATTCCCCAAACCACAGAGTGCATGAGAGGGTGAGGGGAGTCATGGGAAAGCAGGATGCCTGCATGCGGTGCCACTGAGTGAGCAGACTGGGCCCGAGCTAAAACAGACTGAGCAAAAAAGAAAAAGACGGGAGCAAAATAATACACATCCTGATTTGGCACCGAACCGATGACAGCATCCGAAGGTTCAAAGGCTTGTGAGTGCGATTTATCCACACGCTGTGGTCGGTCAGCTGGCCAGCCAGTCCGGCAGGCACGTAGGGCGAGGTAGGTCGATTACAGGTCTGCTCCCATCCTGACACAGTTTGGGAAAACCCAGATGAGAATACAAAGTAAGTGTTACGTCTGGGAACGCCTGTAACTCCACCAAATCTTGGGGCCCCTGAGGAAGTTGGGAGGGGGGACCAGCTAGGTGGAAAAGGCTGAACAGCACTGTAAATCAAGGTGAGACGGTATCTGGAAGCTTTTACTTGATGATATGGCAAAAACAAACAGTTGAGAGCCCGTGACTGTATGAGTCTTAAGTGTCTGGAAAGTTCCATCCAGTTGGCTCCATTTACTGACGTCTGTAAAAACTCCAAAGGTTACAAATCACGTCAAACGCTCCTCTCATGTGTGGTCACTCGGATTATTTTTTAAAATCTGCGTTGTGTAATCTCCCCCTCCAATAAAATTCCTTTATTGCCTTTCACCAAAAGAATGGTTTCACTTTAATCATTGTTTAAACAGATGTCAAATTCTTTAAATAAACATAAGAACCGTGAAGCATTCAGAAAGAAAACATTTGGCCAGTGAGTAATCCAATTACAGCTTTAATTGCTTAGCAGCAGCACGGTGTAATCCAGCCGTCTCTTCTGTATCACGCCTCCCCAAATTATCTTTGAAAAATCATTCTGTCCAACCAGATGCTGCCTTGTGTTGTATGCAGGATGTTTATGTTTAGAGGTATATCTTCTCAGTTCCCTCCCTTTAACCCCCCAACACACACACACACACACACACACACACACCACACCACACACACACACACACACACACACACACACACTTTCACTCTTTCTCATTTACCTTCCTTTATGCTACCCAAGCCCGACGAGTGGCAAAGCGCGTCTTTTGAAATGATTGCAAAGCTAGACAGGTGAGCAAAATGGATATATTCTATTTATATGTTGCATTTATCGTTCCAAACAACAACTATTTGACCAAACTGTGCGTGCAAACTATTAAATTAAGAAAAGAAAAAAAACGTGTTTTTTTATGGCTCTATTACCACGCTACGATACTTTTGATGCCATTATAAGATTTGTCATTGGAAATCTGTTTCAATAATTACGACCCTTTACTCGTGAGTTATATCAGGGTTTCAGTATTAACAAGTGATGAATAACTGTCCTGCTTTCACTAAAAGTCGTGAAACTGAGAGTGAGAAAAGGTTTGTGAGTGAATGTAATCTGCTTTCTGACTGTCCATCACTTGTGCTTGGTTAACCACAGGTTTTGCATGCATTACTTGTGCTAACTTAAGAGATAAAACTTTCATTAATGAGCGAGTCATCTAAGTAGTAAAAAGAATTAGTCTCAGACCTTAGCGGTGTAAAATTATTAATTGTGCGAATTACTAGGGAAACTTTCTGACACCACAAAGCAGCCACACCTTTTGCACTGAAATGTTGACTGATAAATTCAACATAGCGTGCTTTTAAAATGTATCTTGTTTTTTGTTTTTTTTAATCTGTGCTGTGTCTACTGCAGTGTGCTCTTTAATGTTTTCTCCCTTTATTTCAGTATGCTTTTGCCCAGAAAAAAGTTCCTCTATCATTACAAGAATGTGCGCTGGGCGAGGGGCCGGAATGAAACATACCTCTGTTTTGTAGTAAAAAGACGAGTAGGGCCTGACTCCTTGTCCTTTGACTTTGGACACCTCCGCAATCGCAATGGTTGCCACGTTGAGGTAGGTAAAGTGGGAGAAGATATGAAAAGGGTCTGCTCAGTAGCAAGAGAGAAAACAGCAATTGAATGAAGGCTGTATAATGATTATTTTATTCTTATTTTTCTCTGCAGCTGCTGTTCCTGCGCCAACTTGGTACATTATGCCCTGGCCTGTCTGGGTATGGATTTCATGGGGAGAGGAGGGTCAGCTACTCCATCACCTGGTTCTGCTCCTGGTCTCCCTGTGCAAACTGCTCTTCCAGACTGGCCCAGTTCCTCAAACAGACACCCAACCTTCGCCTCAGGATCTTTGTCTCTCGTCTTTACTTCTGTGACATGGAGGACAGTCGTGAAAGAGAGGGTCTCAGGCTGCTTAAAAAAGTCGGCGTGCACATCACAGTCATGAGTTACAAAGGTGGATGAATAAATTTATGCCTATGTGGGTGATAAACAGAAAAAGTAGAGACATATTTGATTTTAGAGTTGTGCACTATTCCCTAAAATAATCCTTTCCTGGATGTCAGTAACAATTATTTATTTTGCTGATTGTTTTCAGACTTCTTCTACTGCTGGGAGAATTTTGTGGCCCAGCAAAGCAAATTTAAGGCCTGGGAAGGTCTGCATCAAAACACAGTACGCCTGGCCAGAAAACTCAACCGCATCCTCCAGGTATAACATGTAACACACAACATATTTTCCCTCAGGCAAGCAGGATGAGGCCAATCGAAATAATGATGTGTTTAGAATGATAATAATGTCCTGTTCTGCCTTTTCTCTTTCAGCCCTGTGACACAGAAGATTTAAGAGATGCCTTCAAGCTTCTTGGACTGTAAAACAAACCTGTGGCTGCCTCTGAAGTTAGCATTAAGTCTATTATTAAGTCTGATGAGAAAAAGATATGTTGGTGTTGGACCATCACTACAAGAGCTAAACTGAGAATTAGAAAAACTGAGAAAAAAATGCTTTCAAGTTGTGGCAAGGCTTGTAACATTGGGTAGCTGCTGCTTGCTGTATCTGTAGCGAAGTCAAATAAAAAATACTTTACAATCAGATACTGGATTGTGTTATTGATTGCTAACGGTTATCATTCTTAATGTTATAGTTTTATAGTACCAATGTTATAGTTTTATAGTTTCTGGGTAACTACCGGTAGGTGGTAGCTACCATAACCCATAACTGTGGATTGTGGTTAAAAACTGACTCCAGTTTTTCACATTTAAACTGTACTCTGGCAATAAAGTCGAAAAACAAAGTCGTAATCAAAGCAGCAAAGGCTTAATATTAAAATTTTAAAGTTAAACCGAAAAAAATCCCATAATACACCCAGCTATTAATCATTTCATTTGTTCCTTTTGATCTAGCGTAGAAAATGTGTGCGTAACACCCCTTTAATGTAGCAACGTGTCGGTAGCAATGGCGCAGAGGGACCCGCTTATGCGCAAATATACCGTCTATTACGGTCAAATAGCCGTTAACGCGGCGCGGACACACCACACCGTCACCATCACCGCCACCGGCGTACTCCGACTGAGTAAAAGTCAAGATGGCGACTGATGGTCAGTTCGAATATGAGTCGATCCTCTGTGTCAAACCTGAAGTCAACGTTTACCGAATCCCACCGAGAACATCTAACCGGGCTATCAGGTGAGGGATGGGGGAGGTTTGTGACCCAGCGCTCGCGTGCTGCTACCGTTAGGAGCCGGTGCCTCAGCGACCTGCCTACCAACCTACCCAGCTCATCCGCTAGTCACGAAGCCTCACGTAGCGGCGGCGGTAGTTTGTGAGCAGGTTGTTTTTGGCTGTGTATTTACAAGGTCATAGGGTTGTACTGGGCCCTGTTAGCCCACTTAACAAGGACTGTATCGGATCGGCTACATCCCTCTCGGTTTGTCTGTGTTCGTGCTTTCATCCTGTGGCACATCAGGAGAGACCTGGCACTTAAAAATCAGCTATTTAATGAGAACAGCGTGCTACACGTCCTAATTTCGCTAGTTTGTCGTTTAAATACAAGCAGAAGAGCATCCCTGAGGCTGCAAAGAGGCTAGAGTCCTTCTCAAGGACGCTTGAGCATTGTTTGATGTTGCTCCATGTCAAAGGGTTAAACATGGGATGCCCCGCTCATAGCCAATGTGGTCACCTCAATCCATTGTTATGTCTTTACTGTGCAGGTAATGCATATGTTATAAAGAGGTCGATATTGGTTTGTTTACCCCATTTTTCATTGGCTAGTCCTTCAGCGTGACCTGCCGCAGCTGCTTCTGACTGGACATTACACCAACCAAACAGTAGCATGTGCCTCAGGTCCCATGAGACAAGATTGGTTAACCGCTGACCATATGTATTGTGAGTAAGGGTGATGATGTAATATTTCATCCCCATGTCTCAGTGAAATGTCTTAGTCACGTTTTGCACACGTAGAAAATGAGTGTGTCTGAGTATGACAAATCATAACAGTAACTTTCCTATGTCTTGCTTATTCACCTCCTCTGTCAACATCAGTCTGAGTAAACTGTCAACAATTAAACCTACATCACAACTGCTACCTCTGTGTGTGTGTGTGCGTGTCTTAGGGCTGCTGATTGGAAGCTGGATGCTCCTGATTGGACGGGACGCATGCGTGTGACGGCCCGGGGCAAAGTAGCCTACGTGAAATTGGAAGACAAAGTCTCTGGTGAGACACGAGCAGACAGGGCAGCGCCATTGTTTACCGGGGCTGTCGCTGCTGTAAATCACTTCACTGTATAGTCTCCTGTTTGTCACCCTGCCCCTCTGTTACTCATCGATTCCAAGGTGACCCAGCCTGCAGCCGAGCGAGCAGTCTGGAGGCTGCATCAGTGCATTTTTTAGAAACTTAATGTCCTTGTTTTCTGTAAAACACACCTTTTGTTTTCCATTCACGTAACATGGCAACAATAATAAGTTCTGGTCTGATTCTTTAAATCCTAAAGAAAGGTGGTTTATTTACTACCTCCTTCAGCATAGGATACAGATAATGTCCTACAGAACAATCAGAGTAACAAACAGGTGATGCAGATCGTGTAAATTTGAATTAACATAACCTGCTGATATGTTTTGAACCTGGAATAGCAGACTGTTAAGCCCACGGGTAAAATGTGGACACAGAACTGCTGTGCTAAAATCTTCATCATGAAGTAAATCATTTAGAAAATCAAGATTATTCATGCAGCTTGTGGGGATAGGTTAATTGGATAATCGAAATTGTCACTAGGTGTGAATGTGCGAGTGAATGTGAGTGTGAATGGTTGTCTGTCCCTGTGTGTTGGCCCTGCGACAGACTGGCGACCTGTCCAGGGTGTACCCCGCCTCTCGCCCTATGACAGCTGGGATAGGCTCCAGCGCCCCCCGCAACCCTGAAAAGGATAAGCGGAAGCGAATGGATGGATGGATGGATGGATGGAAGATTATTCAATTCAATTTTATCTATCTAGCTCTAAATCACAAGAACAAACACCTCAAGGTGCTTTATATTATAAGGTAACGTACGTACAATAATGCAGTGTAAATCCCACCAATCAACTAACCCCTTTTGAGCAAAGACTTGGTGACAGTGGGAAGGAAAAACTCCCTTTTAGCAGGAAGAAACCAGGCCAAGGTAGGGGCAGCCATCTGCTGCGACCAACTGGGGCTGATGGGGAGAAGACGGGACAAAAACGCAATGTGAAAGAGAGCCAGAGATTCATAGCTGTATTAAAATGACCAAAGTGAGTTTTAGGTTTACAGTAATTGAGCTTGAATGTACCATGCAAAAGTAATTTTCTTTGTTTGTTTGTTTTTTATGGACATTGAGTGCTTTTTGGTTCATTTTCGGTCCAGTCCCTGTACCTGACCATTTCAGAGGAATGTTTTTTTTCTGTTTGTTTGTTAAGCCACTTAACATTGACGTGTGACTCATTCAAGCATAAAAAAAGACACCTGACTCAAGTGACAAACCAGTGTTGTGTCTACACATAACACTTAGGAAAGAACCAATTTTAATTTGTACCTTTAGGCACTTTGTCGCAAAAACACATAATTTGTTCCCATGTCTTTAGTTGAATCTACGGAAAATGCCAAAAATAACACAGTCGGACACAAAATAGTAGTTTTGTACCAGCAAGGTGATTCCCTAAAATTTGGCTTATGTCAGCATGGTGTGCAGTGTATCCTTAAAAAATGAGTAAACTGGATGAGTAGAGGAAAAGTGGGAGGTGTAAAACACTGTCTAAAGCAGATGAACAGAAAGCCTTGTCCTTGAGAGGAAAAACTACAGCAAAGACCTGAAATTTGTAGTTCAAGTCATCAGTATGTACGGAGGAGGCACAACAGCTATCTTCAAAACATGGTGAAGACTCTGCCATGGTTTGGGGCTGCATTTCAGCCAGTGATGTTGGCGAACTTGTCCAAATCGATCGAATTATGAAAACAAAAAAGTACCATCAGATTTTGATAATATAAGGAAATGATGAGGGGATACTCAGGATGTTACTGTATATCTGTTGTTGTGTTGCTGCCTTTAAGATTATCATGAATTCATCTGACCTGAATCACATAAACCTTTAATAAAGGCGGGCTTTGTACTGGATCACCTCTCCAGGAGGAAGTGAAAGTAAGTGAGGACATGATGACCAACTAATCTAAGTATGACCGGAATTTTTAATGACTTTATAGGCTATATATTCCTGTTTATTTAAAACCACCTGAAACATATGCAACATACAAAGCTATAGTTGAGTATCTAAAATAAGCTTTTTGTAGTCCATCTTCAGGGCCCTGTAGTTTTAACACAGTAGACCCACATCAATGATGTCATCGTCACGTTGTTCAAGAGACTTTTGTGAGTGGAGTCAGATTCTCACCAGCTCCACAGTTATTTAATTATTCTCCTTCACATCTGTCCTTTACCTCATGGCGTTTTCCATCAAGGTCAAGGAGAAGTATGGTATGAAGTCTTTTTTTTTTATTAGCTATTCGACAAAGCCTTGGATTTAGTGTTTCTTCATTATCCTGCTCACCTTCAGACTGTTTTTCCAAGCTGATAATGAACACATATCTTTTCAGGGGAGCTTTTTGCCCAAGCACCAGTGGACGAGTATCCTGGCGTTGCAGTGGAAACAGTTAGTGACTCAAGCCGTTACTTTGTGCTGCGCATCATGGACGACAACGGTGGGTAAAATGAGTATTGCTAAGCCATAAAATATTGAAAAAAATGTGTTCATTCTCTAGAGGACACGTTTTAACAGGATACAAAGACATTTTCCGGATTGACATGGGTTTTTTAAAAGTCTAATAAATTTAAATTAAAGAATGTATAGTATGTTTTTTTAAATTTTTTATAGAATCACATACTGTCTGTTTTAGAGATTACTGAACTGTTGAGTAGCTGTATCCATAATTTGTTTAGCAAAGACAAAACTTTATTACATAATTTAAATTTCGTTCAGTCCTGATTTTTATTTTAAAGGTCTTCATTTTTAAAGTAATGCAGGGACAGTGATCATTACAGAAGTTCAGTTTCCCTACAGCACATTTTCACCCAGTTTGTGCTACAGTGTTCAGGTCATTCTGAGAAACCTGCAGGTTTATTTTGTTTGTTATTACTGCTGTCACTTGATTGTGCGTTTGTTTGTTTTTCTCAAAGGCCGCACTGCCTTCATAGGCATTGGGTTTGGAGACCGAAGCGATGCCTTCGACTTCAATGTCGCACTTCAGGACCACTTTAAGTATGTAGCCGCTCTGTGAACACATCTCTAATCATGACTAATTGAGTTGTCAGTGTATTTTTTTTCTTTAGTGTTTCCTAAGATACATTTTTGTATATCACTGCTCCCTTTGCCTTCTTCAGGTGGGTGAAACAGGAAACTGAATTTAGCAAGCAGGCTCAGGCTCCAGACTCCACTCCAAAGCTGGACCTGGGCTTCAAAGAAGGACAGACCATTACTCTGAATATTGGGGTATTATTTATTTTCATATAGTTTCATAGTACTAGTGTGGTGTTTAGGCCTTTCAAAGCTGTACAAATATGTCTCTGTCAAGCTCGAATGCATCGCATCGCATATATTTACTGCTAGATTTAAACAAGCATCAATCTTACTGGATATACCCTCATTCATGCACAGATTTTGTTTCCTTCCATCTATATCTTATCTAGCAATCGAAAAAGAAGGACAGGTCTCGTCCACAGAGTTCAGGTGGCCTTGGGCTCCTTCCACCTCCCCCTGGGGGCAAACTGGCTCCACCCCCTTCTTCCAGATCAACAAATCATAACACACAACCATCAGCAGGAGGAAGTGACTCTGGTAGGTAACAGTCCAACAGCAATCCCATGTTTAATCTTCACCTCAGTTTACAATATTATGAGTTCAAGAAAAGATATGAAGGAGGATTCAGAACTAGGGCTGCGGTATATCATATCGTCCGGTATGATACCGGAATAAATTTTTACGTGATCTAAAAGCGTCGTATCGTGATATCAGCGATAGAGCGGCGCCATGTGTTTACATTCCCTAGCATGCACAATGAGAAAACAAGCCCAGGCATGTCTGACTGCGAGAGTCGCATGTCAGCTTCCGATGACGATTTAGTAAAAGAGGGAGCTACTTCACCAAACTCCAAACACAGCACAATGGAAGCAACCAACTTGTTTCACCACTCGAGGCAAAAACAGATCGTCGAGTTCAAGAAGGCTGCGAAGGTGGAGATGCTAGCAGCTGGTGATGTGCAGCCCAAAAGTAAAACAAATGTGTCACCTGAACATGGCTGGAGCACTCGCTGGCTACACTCCATATAACAGGAAGAGCACATGTGGATGGAAATTACTGATGTGGTTACTCTGTAGAAAAGTAGGGCTTTAAGGAGCTGGTTAAAAAGCTCCAGCCAAGACAGAACATCCCAGTTGAAATGAAATGTTCAGTTTCAGTTTTATAACATGACAAAACTGTGCACAGTCCTAAAGAGTTTCAAGTTGTTGTGTTATTGTTTTTTTAAAACACCGCTTAGGCTTCTTTAGCTCTCACATTTGACTTAATGCTGTGTCACTACTACGCTCAAAATGATGCTTGCAATTCCACCAGGTGCAGCGCAGCAGCTCTGGTATGCAATACTTAAAATAGCATCGGGTCAGTTTTTTTATAGAACGACTGTCAAGCTGCACAGAGCCAATAAGGAGGGCAGGAAGTCAGGTATAGAAATCTGGCCACTTTTCAAAATAATAGACCGCATGCAGAGTTTTCTGAAACTCTCCTGTTGTGATTTGAAGCCGTGCTAAAAGCAATAGAAAACCGCACTCGAGACACAATCTCACAGAGAAGCGGCCGGTGTATTTCAGGGGTTAATATGAAGGTTGTGAACCTGTGCGCTTTGCTGGTTGAGCCCAGTTTTTAATTAATGTCAGAAGCAGTTTTCTGATTTATAGTGGAAATGAAGGTGAACCTTATTACCCCATTAATGCATCGAGTTTGGGCGCTGATTTTTCATTTACAGTGGTGCATGAAATCTGACCTGCTTAAAGCAGAAGTCAAACTGAAAAAAAAAAACGCTGCCAGAAATGAATCAGAGGAAGAGCTTATTTTTTGTTGTTGAAGATTAGCTCCTTAGCTCCTTTCCATTGAAGCACAAGTCAGTCTTCATAGGTGATGTAGTGAGTACAGTGTTGCACAGGTCTATTATCCAAAACTATGACACATATATTTTAAAATATCTTTCCTTTAGAAAATACTGTTTCCTGTAGCTTCTGTAGCATAGATGTTTATAGAGCTAAACTTTGTCATGGTTTTCTACACTCTTCTAGTGGTATCTAATCATGCACGCAGTTTCGGTTTCGTGTATGAAGATTTGTAGATGCCTGTGTAAGATTTCCTCCGCCATCTGTATAGAACAGAGGTGAATGTGTGTTTAAAGCACTGAAAAACTTTACAAAAGCTTGTCTATCTAAAATCATTGCCCTGTCAGTGGCGCGGTGTGTGTGGTTTGTCCGGAGTAAATGTGGGAAAAGACTCACTAGTTTTGAGTTTCAAGTGGAAATTTTCAATACTTTACCACCATTGTGTTTGGGTGACAGCAGAAGTTTCAGAGGTCGACATCTAGAAAGTTCAGTGCATAAAACTGAAACCATGTGCATCACTGATACCACCAGGGTAAGCTGGAAAATAGTGTGAATACCACTGTAAGTAAAAGTTGTAAGACAATATTTTTTTGTTATCTGGTGAAATGATATTTTTATGGATTGCTTAGAGCCGATGTATTATTTTAGAAATCATTGTATTGACATTCAGATAACTTTATTAATCCCTCAAAAAAGGCAATTTGTTTGCAGCTTATAACATATAACGTGTATTAAAGTTTCAGATGTGCGTCTCTCTTTTTCTTTGATTTCAAACTGCCAGGGTGTTTGCTAGACCTGGACTCCAGTAACTCCAACTCTGTGGCTCCACCCAACCCCACCTCGACAGGCAGCTCTGACCTGTGGGGAGACTTTGATTCTGCATCCCCGAAGTGAGGAGAGAGTCCCCCTGTTTTTTTCTCCCTTTTCTCTGTAAATTTATGCGGCACTTTTTGCAACTTTCTTTTCCCGATTACGGGGTCCCGTATCTCTCCCTGCCAAGCAGGGTAAGCCCCTGTAGTAGTTTGTTTTATTCCTCCTACTTTGTTCTGACCTCACAGCACCGTCTTAATTACAGCTACAGCTACAGCTGCGAGCCATCTTGACATATTCAGCAGGCTCTGCATCCCCATCATTCACTACATCTGCTTGGACTCTCTGTATTTGTCTAGATTTGCCCTGTAACAGTTTATTCCGCCAATTTCTCCGTTCTTACAGTGTTTTATTTGCTAATGATACACAATAGGAATATCAAGGGAGGCATAATCTTGTCATCAACATCTAATGATCTATTGAAATCTAATGAAATGTTCATGAATGACTTAAATGTACAGAGAATATTTATTTTAAATGTGTATATACATATATTGTAAGTGGTTTGTAATTATTGTCGTTGGTCTACGTCCTGTTTCTCCAAGTCTCCAGCAGCGGGACTGATTATATGCACTGACTGACGGTCGCATCTGTTTGTGTAGTTAGTAATTCATGAAATCCGCAGTGAACGCCATGATTGGCTCATGCTAGCTTCAGATTATTGCAACGTTTACCGCATAATGATTTTACTTGAAAGACTCCTGTTAAGTCGCAGCTGATTTACAGAGTGGCCGTGCTCTTTAGCACTCTCTGCTCGGTTCTTGCGGTTCTGCAGCTGTCGAACACATATTCCACCGGGGACGGGCCGCGGGAGCCGCTCGCATTGTTTTAACCATAAATCAGGACACTTGGAAGCAGGAATGCTGGATGGGAGAGGGTGTAAGCAAAAGAAGGAGAGGCATCAAGTGCTTTTATCTTTGCCTCAGGGGGGAAGCAGAGATGATTTAGTCCGTGTTATGTCATCTTCACTCAGCACAGCTGTTAAAGTTGTGACTGGTGAGTCATTTAGGTCACGGCCTCTCTCCTCGTCAGTGAATCGCTTTGTGTTTCTGTCTCCGTAAGTCTTTATGAGAAGGGCGATCGGGTCGTGCTCAAGCACAGCGTGTTGTGCTGTACAGATGAGTTAAATGTGAACTCCAGTTCCATATCAAGGTGTTAAGCTATCAGCGGTATTGTGATGCAGACAAATGCAACGTGGAAACAAGATAGTCCGTGTTTGATGCAGTGTTTTGTTGTGATATTGTTGTGTACCCAGAGATGGATTATGTAAAAAATGATATCACACGCACATGTGTTGTAACAGATGTGCAGTGGAAAGTGGTGTGATGATGGATGTTGATCAGAGAACAGAGTGTGTGTGAGTGTAAAGCCCCAAGGATGCTTGTCAGTGTTTGTTTATTGTCTAAATTATTTCTCCCAGATGTTACCTGTTATTCAAACTGTAAGTGTGTGTGCAAATGAATATGCAAAGAAAACTATAAAGAAAACACTTAATGGCCATAACTTTCTTTTGTGGTTGTTGTTTTTTTCTTCTTCAAATTAAGTAGTAAAAAAAATAAATAATCTCATGAACAACTTCCATTATATTTTATTGGTTACAATAGTGCACATAGTACTGAACTGTCAGTGTGTAACTTACAATCCACAACAGAGTGGGTCTTTGTTTTACTTTGTTTCTTATACGATTAAGTGACTCAGTGCTCCTATAGGCCCATTACTGCAGTACCTCAAATGGATCGTAAACCATGGAAGACATGACCTGTGTCCAATACACACGGATGAAATGAGCGCACCCTCGATACTCACACAGTAAAAGGACGAATACATAAACATACGTAGATATGACTCAGCACACGTGTGTGTGTGTGTGTGCTCGCGTGGAAGAAAAGGAAAGAGACCCTCAGGTGTGGCGCAGCGGATTTATGGTGTTTTTATTGGCTGTTTTCGATGACGACGCCCATGGGTCGCGCCATCGTCACCCGGTGGTCACGGGCCCATTCTAGGCAAGATCAGGCTTTGTTTGCCCAGGTTTGGGGGTTGCCACGACGATTGCGACAACGTTTGCTATTGGATGACCTCTGGATACGTCTGGGCCACCCAGACAACTCTCTGCATAATTCAGCTGTAATGTAAAGAAAGGGAGAAAAGGGTTATTTATTTGTATGCGTATTTTCATGGACTGTAAGATCACTGTGCCTTTATACGGACAGGTGACAAATGAAAGGAGAAACCTGAGCCCTGCAGTGGAGGGATCCTGTGGCTCTGACCTGCTGTGGTGTGGTTTATGCCCTACCTGCTGTAATTTTTATCATTCTTCATCTATTAAACAAAAAATCCAAATTTAATTTTAATAAAATAAAGGTGAGCGTTACAGCATCAGCAAATATATTATTATGTTATTGGCGATTTATTTGGTTTTTACCCTCAAAATCAAGCTGACGAATGTACCAACTTGTTAAACTGGACTCTTTGGCATCATCAACTGAGGGAACAAATTATATTTTTTTGGTTATTTGTTTTGGAGAATCACTGCCAAGGAGCAATGAAGCTGCTCCAGTGTTGTCTTTTCCTTTAATTTGTCACCTGTGTATACATTAAGACTAATTCACCTTTCAGATACTCATCCTCACGGCACACTGTCCTCACACAGATCTCTTTGTTGATCACATAAACACGAGGGAGGCTGCGAGAGCACCAGGATAAAACATGAACATTATGAGGATGGATATACTGATACAGGCTGACAGGGTAACTGTGTTCAGTAATGAACTCAATACTGTCACACAAATATTGTACTATTAATTAAGGACGCTTTTTGTAGTACTTTATACTTTTTGCTGTGTCTGTTTAATATATCATTTAAGTAGTCTTCAGTAATAGTTTTCCAGGCTTCTTGGCTTACTACTTGTACTGATGCAAAGATGAAACTGTCATCTTCAGGGAATACCTCTTTGGGAATTACCCTGTCGGTGCAAAACTATTATTTTATGCCTGTCAAACAGTGTTATCTATGGCATCAATTCAGTTACAGAAATGGCAACAAATTATGTGTTTTCGTGACAGGCTGCTGGTAACAAAGTGACTAAAGTTGCAATTTAAAGCTGCTTCTTTGCTGAGCTGTCTGTTATGTGTAGACACAATAGTGGTTCATCCCTTGAGTCAGGTGCCTTTTTATGATTGAATGACTCATGGGTCGGCGTTAAGTGGCTTAACAACCAAAAATAAAATTCCTCTGAAAATGATCAGGTGCAAGGACTGGACTGAAAATGTGTGAAAAAACAGCCAAAATGTCCAAAGAAAAGCCTGCAGAACTGTTGCTCAAGACCATTTCCTTGTTTTCTTTCACCACCTGTCGTGGTGTTGAAAGAGTTTAAAAAGTAAGACCTTTACTGCTCAGTTTTTAAAAGTAAGTAAGTCCTTTTTCTGGAAAAAAGACAAATTAAAAGTGTGTTGTTGTAGAGGATTTGCAGATCACCTGTAGAGACAAAGACTACCAATACATCTCTTGATAGGCTTGTGAACTGAGTACATCCTGGTGCAAGGATACGTCTCCTCCCTACATTCTGCAGAGAGATAACAGCGGAGACACATGTCATGTTGAAATTGTGTAAATCACAAAAGTGCTAAAAGTGGAGATACTCACCGGGTTGTATGGCGTTCCCAGGTGCTTCTAGAAATGAGGAAAGTAAAGAAAAAGAATAAATGAGAAAAACTCACAGAGTAGCAGACGTCTGTCATCATTATCAGAAGTAAAAGGGCTTTACCAGTTGGCTGAGTTTGGGCTATAACCGTGAGTGCTGTGGAACAGAAACCGCATGAGGGGAGAGGTTTGCAGCATAAAAGCAAACACACAGCGACTCAACCATAATTAAACAAGATGATTTGTGTGTCCTGTTTGGTAACGTTACCCTGGAAACTGCAGAGGAGCAGGACCACTGGGAGGCTGCCCATTGCTTCAGCTTGTAAGGGGTGAACTTTACGAGCTGCAGGAAACCGAAGAGGAAAAGAGTCGGGATGATTTCACAGAGTGGAACTGCTCAATATCCTCACTATGATTTTTTTTTTTTTTTTTTAACTGTTTATGTTTCCTTTAATCCCGTTGCATAAATGCTCCCAACATTCCAGCTCAGGGTAATGTTTTCCTTCGAGTTTCGCTTCAGCTGAAAACACAGATGTGTAGCACAGTGCCGCACAAGAGCCCCTGATGTCATTTTTCCTACATTTATTTATTCTAGTATTTATTGGACTCCTTGTAAACAGATAAGTGATGCCTGATTTCCTTCCTCCTTTCCCCCCCTTCCCTCTCTCATCTCCCGCCCTGCACCATTCCTCTCCTGATGTGTCACTGTAACTTTGGAGTCCAAGATGTGAGTTCTCGCTAAAGAATGTGTTTTTTTTGTGCCCTATTTGAGGACCCCTCCACCCCTCCTCTGTTACGCTCTCACATTCTTTCCCAGCTTTATTTTCAGAGAACATATTGCTGCTTTCCAACTGTACAATCATCGCCAGCCAATCTGAACTCGATGGTGGGGTTTTTTTTTTTCACATCTTGTCCCTTCAGCAGCGATACATCCCAGAGTCACACATTTGCAATCACTCAGTTGAAAACACTGCATTTTTCTGCTTTAGCTGCTTGTATGTCTCTGTTGGCTCGTTTGTGAGAGTTTTTTCACTGTTTATGTCTGCTGAACTTCGCATGCAATCAACCCTTCACTCGGCTACAAAGCCTTTTTGACTAAGTTAGTTAACTAGTCAGGCATTCTCCTCCTAACTTGTGTTTACATCTAATCAGAAGGACGTATCACCCAGTTAATGTCTTTGGCTGTGAGTTATCCTGAGTCTGCGGATGTTCTTCTGTGTAATTCCTACAGAATGTGTAAAAATCAGGTGGAAAAAGAAACATAACTTGTACTCACAACTTTTGCTGTCGTCCACAACTGCTTTAGTTTTATGAATCTTTTGTCTTCTCTTCCTTTCCCCTCCTTCCCTCTCCTGCACCCTCCTTCTCCTCCTCTTCTTCCTCCTCCCCCTCCTCTTCCCCCTGTCCTCCTTCCCCTGGCACTTTTCATGCTTTTCGCTATTTTCCTGTCTCGATTTGATAAAACCTGCAATCTTCTGCCTTTGTCTTCATATCTGATGGTTAGTATCCAATTATATTGCTGTGATAACACACTATATTCACTTTGGCTCTGTAAAGGTAAACAGTCTGTTGGACTGCATCATTCTCAAAACTAAAGGTGGGTCTTTATGACTGGTCGGATGCAGAGTAAGTTCAGGAGGCCCCCTGTGATGGATAAGAACTAAAGCTGCCTGAACCTTTGCACAGTAGTGCATCTTTATATATTTTTACTTCCCTGTGTTTCACTGTTTTATCACCATACATTAGCAATTATTCTTCTGTGAACAAAGGTAGATTGAGCACAGGAGTTACAGATGGCTCAATGACTCATTTTCTCTGTATTTCCTTAAATAAGCACACACAAAGATAAAAGAGATAGAAAAAGCTTTAATTTAATATTTACCCTTGTATTCCTGTGACAAATGAGAAGGCTGTAAACAGGAGCCTTTTATTTCCTGGTGTATGTTTGTAGTTATTTCACAAATTAACAGTCAAGAGTGAGCTCCAAATTTGACTTTTGCAATAGCTGGTACAGCCAGCAGATGGAGCAATGCACACGAGAAAGTGGGGCCTCCCATTAACAGACAATCGTCTTGACCCATGCTCAATCATCCAGGTGGTAAATGGTAAATGGACTGATTCTTAGGCTATGTCCACACGTACCCGGGTATTTTTGAAAACGCAGATTTTTCTATGCGTTTGCACCTTTCGTCCACACGTAAACGGCGTTTTCGGTCAGTGAAAACGGAGATTTCTAAAAACTCCGGCCAGGGTGGATATTTTCTAAAACTCCGTTTTTGCATTTACGTGTGGACGAGAAAAACGGAGAAAACGCAGCGTCAAAGGTGTGCGCCTTTTTTGACGTCACAGTGTGCGCCACGTTGTTGTTTCGATGAAATGAATTTCTACAATACTGTTACTGTTAATTGTCCTCTCTGCAGTGTTTAAATGCTTACATATACACACACAGTTACTGTCCCTCCACACATACGACTCGGTTCTGCTTCTATGCCCCAGCTTTGTTTACTATTTCCCACCGAGGCTTCTAGACTTCTGATTGGCCAACATTTCTACACGGTTAGGAATATAGCGCCACCTGCTGCTTTGGCATGTTCCTAGCAGCGTTTTCCTTCATTTCTGCCTTTACGTGTGGACGGGATTATTTTTTAAAACGAAAACGGAAAATCTCCGTTTTCAAAAATACCCGTGTACGTGTGGACATAGCCTTATATAGCGCTTTTCTACTCAAAGCGCTGTATACAACATGCCACATTCACCCAATCACACCCATTCTCACAAGCACTGACCCTAAACTGAGTGCTTTTCAAACAACATACACACATTCACACTCCGATGGATGCATCGGAGAGCAACTTGGGGTTAGTTAATTTGCATATTAATGATCATGAAACATGTTCACCTGTTCGACTGCTTGTAACACAAATATCGAATTAGACAATCACATGACAGCGACTCAATGGATTTAGACATGATTAAGATGATGATTTAAGCGATTTTGAATGTGGCATGGTTGTTGGTGTCAGACAGGCTGGTCCCAGCAGAAAACTGCTGATCTGCTGGGATTTTCCCACAGAGACTTCTCTAAGGTTTATAGAGAATGGTCTTAAAAAGAGAGAAATTCAGATGGTAGGGTCAGATTTGGGATAAACAACGTGAAGGCATGAATCCATCCATCTTATATCAATGGTATTAATTTTTTTTTTTTATTTTATTTAACCTTTATTTAACCAGGAATGTCCCATTGAGATCAAAAACCTCTTTTTCAAGGGAGTCCTGGCCAAGAGGCAGCACATTTCCAAACAAATACATACAAACAAACAAAGTTAAAAATTACACAAAACAATTACACATTATTGAGGCAGTCTGTAGGCCTTTGAGTTTAGTTTTAAAAACATTTAAAGACAACGGTTCAGTCAATTTCCAGTCTTTCTGTAACAGGTTCCACGAAAAAGGCGCAGAGTGGACAAAGGCTTTCTTACCCAACTCTGTGCGGACAAGGGGAACAGACAGCAGCAGCTGATCATTTGAACTCAAGGAGTAAGAACCACTATTTGTCCTTGTGACCAAAGTACAAATATAAGGAGTGTTGGAAATATTTTCTTGGTACACTGTGGGTTCCTTAGTACCAAGCACAAACACCACAGCCTAACTGAGTGTTCGGGTGTGACCACATCACAGAATGTCACAAAGCTCAGATCATTTCAAACCGTTGTTACTGAGGCAGTTCTGCATGCAAAAGGAGTTCCAACCCAATACTAGCAAGATGTAGAAAATTAAATTAAAATTAAAATTAAAAATTAATTAAAGTTATATGAGAAATGGATCATGTTGTGACCTTTGTTTAATTTAATGCAATCGACCTTCCCAGATAGCAAGACGACATTGAATCTATGTTGATTTTTCATCCGAACCGTCGTATATGGTCGGGGTTGAAATGCCAATGTTGTAACAACATTGAAATACTGTGGTAAACCGACGGTCTTACTATAGAGACGTTGTAACGATGTTGATTCACC
Source organism: Oreochromis niloticus (assembly GCF_001858045.2). NCBI lineage: Eukaryota > Metazoa > Chordata > Actinopteri > Cichliformes > Cichlidae > Oreochromis > Oreochromis niloticus. The sequence continues at coordinate 22,713,976 of NC_031976.2, read as the reverse complement.
GTTGTTTTTTTGTCATTGATATTTGATCTATTTGTAGTCGACCAGGTGACAACAACAACGTCGAGAAAACGTCTATTTATAGTTGACGATCATTCGGCTCCGATCACCATCAAAAACCATCGATTTGTAGTTGAGCATTAAATTGCACTGCAACTGATCGGGTATAAAGTACCAGAGAAAGTAGATTTATTGTTCATTTGTTATCAATGACTTGGTCTAGTTCACCAGCTTTAAAAAAATCATGTCTACGTGCAATTTATGTATAGTTGACCGGGAAATTAAAGCAGCGATCACTTGGACTATTCCGCAGCACCCCTCTCACATTGGTACATCCCCCCAGGTATTCATTGTCTTCTACAGTAGAGCGGGACATTTGATTTACTCTCAGCGGAATTGACCAGAGAAGCCATCAGTTCATGCACTGCACTGGCCTGCACCACGATTAGTATAAGGTAAGAATGAATGATTTTTTTTTCCTACTCGTTATTTCCATGTTTGCATTTGAATAACAGTAAAAAAAAACTCGTTAATGTTGTATATTAACAAGTTTTTTACTGTTATTTACGAGCCCGAAATTGTGTCTACTTCTTACAATCCGGCAACAAATAAACTGCACTGCGAACAAAGTATATCAACAAAGAAAACATTTTCGTTTCATAATTTCTTCGTTATATTCCCTTACAAAGCTAGCTTTAACGCTTCGAGTTTTCCTTTGTTCTTGCCGTGGCCTCGGCGCTTGACCCAGACTTTCGCTCTGTAGTTGCTTAGTACTACAAAAAATTCTAAATCTGTGATATATGATTGATAAACGTAAAGTTAACTGTATAAACGTGTTCAATGACTTTGTTACTTTTGATGATTGGAGAGCACTCGTTTCAATTCGCACACGAAAACTTTAGACTCAGTTTGAATGCCCACGTGACTGTACGTTGCACGGTCACCTAACTTTACGTTGCACGCGTACATGACTTTCCGTTTGTGCCTTGAATAATGAATAAGGCTACGTCCACACGTACCAGCGTATTTTTGAAAACGCTGATTTTTCTATGCGTTTGCACCTTTTGTCCACACGTAATTTATGTCTGGCCGTACATTGTGTTTGTATTTCCAGGCACATTTCACGAAGCAGAACGCAGTCTTCAGAGATATCCACGTGAACGCTGTGATACGTCTGACCTTCAGTCCGAAGAAGAAACCCAGACCAGTCTTAAAAGAAAGCACAAGTAAAACCCTTTTATTCACAAACATATCTTTGATTGTTAAGAATTTATGATCTTGTCTTTTATACATATCTGTGGTGCTTGCATACTGCAATATCACCACATAATATAGTCCAAAAAGTGGAAGTTTGTAAACTTTTTAAAAATGCAAAGCCGTGTACACTTGTGCACTTCAAAAATTCATTGTATACTGTACCTTCTTGCACGTCTCTGTTTCCTGTGTGTGTTGTTAGAAATCAAACTAACTTTAGGAAACAATATGCCAAAAGCATATTTACAATTACTTAAGACCGTTTTTAATTTCTTTTCTTTAGACCAAATCCCCTGTACACATATACGGACTCAGAGGATGAGCAGCCTACAAAAAAACGGTTTCCCCAGGCCCCTCGAGTGAAAATACCAGGTAATATAATACTGTCTAGTGTCTGTGTACATATCTGTCTGACACACGGAAACTTTTTTTGACAAGTTGTCTGTATTCTTAAATACTTAAAAAATTATCTTTTTCTAAACAGCCCTCATCACTCCAGTCTGCCCCCCAGCCCACTGATAGCAACCATCATAATGCCACACCCAGCTTCCGGCACAAACCGACACAGCTTTGCGATCTCGCCAGCATGCAGTCTGATGTCTTCCCTATAGATGGTATGCTTTTAAAAAAAGTTTTAAAGCTGCATCACAATGTCATTGTACTCTTATCTAAAAAAAAAAAAACAAACCCCAATTTATACTCCTGAATGTCATCTTGTTGTGATTTTTTTTTTTTTTTTTTTTTTTTTTGTCCTGCAGATTCCAGAGACTCTGTGAGGCCACTATTACAAGGCAAGTTTGAAAATCTTGGAATTTCACAGTTTACATGGTATAACAAATATATGTGACAGGCAAAAACTAGTAAACACAAGGGAATAGAAATACATTGTACTGCCAATACTTTGGTTTATTCTTTGTATGACTTGAAAATCAGGCTTTAGGGAAAACTAAATGACATGTTTCTATCATCAATTACATGAAGTAAACACACAAGCACTTGCATACACATTTAAGACATGAGACATGCTAATTCCATCTCATAAAATGTGTCTATAGGTGAGACGCTTTGCGTTGATTGGTGCTGCTGGACCACACTGGAGGTGCGAGTCCGCCGTGTAATGGTTTATGCCATTACAAAGGAGCTGGCCTCTGTACTCAACTGGGCAGGGGAAAAAAAACCAAGGACCAGACAAAGCAAAAAAGGGCATTTAAAGAGACAGCGCTGTGCAGATGCATATTTGGTAAGTTTTAACATTTATTGTAGTTTTATGAGCTTAAAGTGAACAATAAAGGGATCAATTGATGTGCTGGGTGCGTTTCACATTTCCTATGTCTGTTTTTTGCTATATTACTTTGTCTTTCTTAATAACAAAAGACTTTCATGTCCGGTTAATCTGGAGATGGAGTCTTTGGTCTTCGGCTTGTTTTGTCCTCGGGTTGTACACTTTGTACAGCCCGAGGACCCCATGTTTTCTTTTTCTTTTTTTTTTTTTTAGAGGATACACGGCACACCATGCTAAGACATATCACATTTTCAGCTTATAGCTCTTTGGGAATCAAATGCGGCAGTTTACTGATTTCCGCCTGGTGACTTTCATGTTTATCAGCCTAGGAGTTTACATACTTTCTCCCTGCTGAAGACAATTAACAAGAGCTTATTCATGTGCTCTAATTCCCTTTTTTTTGTCTTTGTTTTTTTTGTGTGTGTGTCTATTTTTGTCGTAGATGGCCTGGCGCAGCAGGTAGGGGCGAACTCTGTCTGAGTTGGTCTTTGCTCAAGCAGTCCAGAAATGGCTCAGATATGCTCCAGATCGTACGGGTGGCGCGCAGGACGCACATCATCCATCCCCATCCCGGAGTAAATAATAAAAAGTGACATGAAACATAGAAATGTAAATAGGAAACTTTGTCTTTTAATAAAGTATTTTGCAAATGATACATGTCTATTGACCTTTTTTGTTTTTTGTTTTCAATAAAAAGCAACTGTGCGAAAGAGGTGGAAAATCAATACCATAGCTCAACAGTGTTTCAATATCAGAATCTGACGTTGTTTCAATGTCAACAGTGTTAGAAAATATAACGTCGAATCAATGTCAGGTTTCAACATTGATTCAACATCAAAACCTGACGTTGTTTCAACGTTAAAAATGGGTGCAAGAGTGACGTTGGGTCAACGTCACACTTCAACGTTGCTTCAATGACGTCGCCTGATATTGACTCAACACTGTTTCAATGTTTCCTTGCTATCTGGGTTGTCTGTATTTGCAGATTACACCGGTAAGAATTCATCATGAATGTCCTCAAGAAAATAACAACATGTAGCTCCAAAGACGGTTTCTGATCCCTGATAAGCCCAAAGTACTTCAACTCTGTCATCAGCTTACGCAGCTCGCTATTTGTTCTCTTTTGAAATACAGAGATGAATCACAATTGCTTGGAGGACCACAAATTAGACAGCGAGTGGGCATTTTTTTATTACTGTATATAAACTTGTCATCTGTGGACTACAGTTCATTACATACCTAAGCTATCATTCAGAGTTGTGTTATCCATGTAAGATGAAGGCCACTGTTCCTGACCCTTTGTCTCATTGTGTTGAAAGCTTTCTTTCATTGTGACCTTTATAGCAGCTTTGGTGAAACTTGACTCTTCTTTGGCTTCTACGAAGTTGACCAATATAAATATTGCTACGCATACTCCTGAAGCTACCAAGTCTCACTGGCTCTCACCCTGTGGTGGGCCAAGTCAGCTCAATAGGGACACACTCATCATCTCCCTTGACATATTGGGGCTACACGGACTCCAGGGTGAGCCTGCGTGATGGCCCTAACAAGGTCGACAGGGTGAGGCTGATGACAGCTTGACAGATAGAGGCAGTGTAAGCAAAAGAGACGAGGAGAGGAGCCAATAAGCACGATCAGTCCTGCGAAAGTATCCAACCGCCACTCGGTCCGCACTTCTGTAGCAAGAGCTACAAAGTAAAGCTAAAATGAAGACAGAAAAGAGGATTAAAGGGGTCAGGTGCTGAGCAAGCCAAGAAGGACCAGCAATGGTTAAGGCAAAACATGCCTGACTGTAAACACATGATAAAAACTCTAGTTGTTTATTAGTTGTATGGCATTGCATGAGGCATGCCGGCAATGCAATGCATACCCTCTCACTCCTCTCTTTCACCCCAACATGCTTCGCCTTCACTCTTCGTCTCGCTTACAGTCTCTGGATTTCAACCAGCTGATAGATCTTTGTTTTTTTCTAGTACCGCTGTGCTTCCTGTGCACGAAAACCAGCAGCGCAGCACACTTAAGCACTTAGTTTTCTAAACTAGATCACTGATGGCTCACTGATGCTTCTCGCTGTTCAAAACTGATAATCTCAGGTTCTCCCAGTCAGCCAGAATCACCTCTGCCAGTCCTGTTTAAGTAATTAAACCTGCTGAGCAGTAAGAAGCTGCCAGGTGGGGGAAAAAGTTGCAGTGGAAATATTAGGCCATGATGGGGAGAGGGTTTGGCTTCCAAGTTGGAGTACATTTTGTTCATTTGGCTATATGAACGTTTTATTTGGTCAATTAATCTGGCTCTTATATCGGCATCCATTTTTGCAGACCTCATTCTGGTGACAGGTGAAAACCTTTATCAGATATCTGTCTAAATATCTGTTACATAGTGTGGCGTTTTCAGGCTGGTTTTCTCTGTACCCTCTGTCTCACCTTTGTAAACATGCACTTTTAAAAACACTATACTTCTTTCTGTCCTCTCAGAGTCAGAAAGAAGGCAAACGCTGTATAATGTAAAAGATGTAAAGTAAGCAGGTGGTTTGAAGGCAGTGAATGTGATGATGTAGACCTTTACAAAGTTAAAACTTTCCAGCTAAAGTGTGCTTCGTGCAACATTGGTAACACGCGATCTCAATCGCGCTGACATCTAAATACTAGCTTCTTTGGTTTCTGGACGAGGGAGTGTGTCTTTCAACTTGACAAATGTTGAAAGGTCTGTCATGACACGTGACTTGGAAGTACATACGTGAGTTAAAATAAACTGAGCAGCATCTCCAGCTCGGTTCAGCAGTTTAGCAGTAGTCCACATGTGTAGCTGTCCTTGTTTCTCCTGTTTTCATCATCCCTGCTATCTGTCCTTCTGGACCTCCAACAGATTTGCACCTCGATCAGCATCTTTGTGTTGGCACTTGATTGTCTCAGCAGTCCGCACCATGTGTTTCCATTTGTCAGGCTGTGGTCCTCCTTTAACGCCCAACCTGAGTGTTACATGAGCTTTGGTTCCCAGAAACCGGTGCATCCCAAAGGGCCATTGCTAAAGGAGATAACAAATGTTTTCACGTAAACATTTGGTATTGTGTGACACAGCTGATACGCGGCCGTGATCCGAGATTAAAAAAAGAAGTACGGAGAGTGAGGGAATGACAGCCGTGAAGTGTCAAGGAAACAGATCTGACTGTAACAGCAAAGATGAAAGGGAAAGACCAGGTCCAAGTGGCACAGGAGAAGAAAGGGAAAAGTAATCTGCACAAGGGCCAGAGATAAAACGAGATGAGGGTAAATGGGCAAGATGGGTCAAAGTGTTCCATCAGATTGTGCTGCTACAGGCCTGTGGGCGCCAAGGCAGCCTGACTTTTGCATTTGGAGGGCTGTGGAGAGCAGATAGTCAGAGGGAGGTGATGATTTGCATGGTTTGTAAATAGATGGCCCAGAAGTCTATTTATAAATCCATCTGGAGTGGTCCTTAGCAGGGGTTAGCACAGGCCCCACCAGCATGCACAGACTCGCGCACTGCGCATTAGCAGCTCGCTACCAGCAGGGATCCGGTCCAAATTGAAACTGTGATATTGTGAAAAGTTTAAAAAGTGAATTTAAATTTCTCTGCTGCATTTGCTGCACATTAAATGGTCCTTGCACCATCTAATATCTAGCAGGGTGAGGACTGTGTCGTGTTTTTCTTATATACTACTGGACAGTTAACATCACAGCATGACTGAGTGGCGGCAAATGTGAACAAAGGCGCCATCAGCAATCCCGTGAAATCCATTTTGGAGGGTTCTGTATGCAGGCTTGCAGGTGATCTTTCAACAAGTAATTATTCTCTGTGACAGATACAGGACAGCTCTCTCCTGAATCCACTTGCAGATTTCCCACGAGGTGTGTTTCATTGTCAATACATCACCTACAGTGGGCATCACTGAAAACAGCACGAAGGGTTTATTTTAGCCCTAAAATCCTTTTCTCTCCTAGTATAGGTGCCATGCCTGTGATTTTCATCACTCCAGCACGAAAGAAGGTCATGCTGGTATCACTGTCAGACTGTATTGTTAGTCCAATTTTAGATGTGCTCCTGCTGTTCTGCTGCACCTGTTGCTTCAACACCACATCCAAGATGTCATAATTTCCATAGGTGTGCTTGTCTACGTGCTGTATGCAATGCTGTCTAAACAGAATAAAGTCTAGGGTGCTTTGTAGTGTCTTCAAATTTAGCTTTTTGCAGTATCTGAACCATCATCATCTGCAAATCCTCTTTATTATCAGCCTGACTGCTCTCCTTTGCTACTTATATAACACATGCAACACCACTGATTTATTTTGCGTAAACCAAAATTCCAACACAAGTCTTTAATAGCATTATAATACAGCTTTTTGTTCAGACATCACACTTTTCTTGTATTATTTTCATGCAAACACAAATATTTACAAATGTTCACAAACAGAAATATGTACAATGAAGTTGCACTTTGAGTTTTAAGGGTACTTATAAAAATATGAAAACACTGAAACAGTTTCATAAAGACAAAGTTTATCTCTCCCCTCTTCCTTCCCTGAGCAGCTCTTCTTCTACCCCTCCCCTCTCCCTCATTTTTCTGGCTTCCTTCTCCGCCTCCTCTGCTTTCCTCTTCTCCTCTCTCTCCGTCTCCATCAGCCACGGCCCTCCCAAATAGCTCAGGATCTCCTCTGGACTCCCTCTGTGCTTGGGCTCAGGGTGGAGTAGCTCCTTCAACAGAGTCATCACTAATGGGCTGAGGCCCTCAAACTGTGAAGGAGGAGGATTGTCTCTTTGTTTTCTCTCCATAATAATGTAATCATCAGCGTCCTCCTCACCCCTCCACTCGCCATCTCGCATTTTCTCGTCACGTTCGGCCTCACGGTCAAACCACTCCTTATATTTTCGATAGCCACGGTCATCATGAGTGCTCTCTTCCCAGGGGAAGCAGCCAGTTAGCAGGCAGTAGACGAGCACACCGAGAGCCCAGCTGTCAATGCAGGGCTCTACTGATATCCAGATGTCTTCTACCTCTTCTTCGGTTCCTTCATTCTGCCTTCTCTCCATCTCCTTCTCGGCCTCCTTGGCAGGTTCCACCTCGGGCGTGCAGAAGGGCGACTCGTACCAGACAGCTCGAACGGTGGTGCCGATGGCCCGGGCGAGGCCAAAGTCCCCGAGTTTGACCCAGCGACAGGAGCTGTCACAGAGGAAGATGTTCTCAGGTTTGATGTCACGGTGCACAAAGCCCAGAGAGTGGAGGTGTGTAACTGCACCGCTCAGCTGGGACATCACCCTCTGCACGCAGTCTTCATTCACCCCGGCCTGAAACAGACAGACAGTATGATTGAGTGGTGGCCCAGTATTAGACAGTTATTATTATTTTTTATATAATATTTTATAAAACAATTAGGCCAAGTGGAGTCTGATGGGAGGACTGTGTTACTGGCACTAAGACAACAAAATCTGCGTCACTAAACTGGTTGGTGACGCATTTGGAAATCCCTGTTTAACTTCATGTTCTCTCTCTTCATTGAGTGAGAGCGGGTTGTCCTTATTCTTATCAGTGCTTCATTGTGTTATTGGCAGAGACACAAACAGGGAAGTAGGTGAGCTGGAAGCTGTTATCAAGCATGTCTTATGTTTAAACTTTTAGAAATGAGCGCTCAACAAGTACAAACTCCCAAAAGAATAAAGGAAAATTTGTGGAATAATATGCCAATCTTTATGAATACAGTTAAACACTGTGCATGCTGCTGCACATCTTGTGATGTGATGCAGTTTGTGTGGCTGAGATGAATGTTAAGGTTTAGTTATAGACTCCTGCAGTGATTCATCACACCTGGTCACTGTTCACCTTCAGGGTTTTTGTTAAAGTATTGAATACTGAAGTGTTTTTTAGCTGACATGTCATACTCTATGAAGGAGAAGAAACTGAATTCAAGGTAGGTGATGTGAGTGAGGACATGCAGTTATATTATACAGTAATATATGGAGATTACAGCAGGAACACTTAAACAACAATACTGTAATTCTGTTCAAAGTAATAAACTGCGTAGGTTGTAATAGCTGCACTGTAAAGGTAAATCCTTGCAAATATAGCTGCCAGTACTGCCAGGTTATGGTTAATAAGTAAAAGTCTCTGTAAGCTGAGCATGCATCCAGGCACGATAAGCTTTGCATACTGCTGATGATTCCGATTTATCTCTCATGGGAACGCCAGTATAAAGTTTTATTATCTGGATGATTTTTTTTAGCAAGCAGTGTTTTAAAATAAAATGACTGGAATATTTGGATTCTGGGGTTTATGAAGCAAAAACATATCAGCTTGTATTAAGTTTTGCTGCTGTATATGTTTTCTGTTGTATTAGTAGGGCGTACATATAATTTCTTTCATGCCACACGTCAGCCAAACTGACCTCGGATACTATAACACTGTAGAGGTCACCGTATAGACCGGCTTGCTGGGCGAACACATAGTAGGATGGCGTGGAGAAGAAGATGCCCAGGGCTCGTGTCAGAGACGGATGGGTGCAGTAAGATAGGGACAGATTGTATTCACGCAGGAAAGAGGTGAGCGAGGTAGACTGACGAGGGAAGAACTTCAGAGCCATAGGAGTTCCTGATGAGAGTAAACCAAGATGAGATCTAATTAGCTTTAAAGTTCTCTTATAAACAATCTCGCCACCTGTGGCATGTGAGTGTTGTCCATCACAGACACTGTGAACAAATATAACTTCCCCTTTGGGGAGACCATGTTTCACGGCTACACCCCAGTTGCAGCAACTTTATCCGAGAGAATGTAAGAAAGCTCTTCATTAGAGCAACAGAATACTGTCAAAAGAAGGATCTGTTCTCACGTTACTGCAGAGCTGACCCCACAAAAAACATGTAGTTTCTTTACAAGAGAGAAAACTGAGTCTGAGGTGCTCAGTGACACTTTTGCAAATACTTCAGATAGGCAGCGAGTTTAAACGTGGAAAAATGTTTAGTTAAAGAAGCTCCCGCTGAACTGAGTCTTGCACTGACCTCTCTTTCTGTGCACAGCCAGCATGACTTTCCCATAGGATCCTTCTCCCAGGAGCTTCACCATCCGAAAGTGTTCAGAAACTTTCAGATTGGGCATGGATTGCGCCGACAGGAAACATAGCTCGTCGAGTTCCTGAGCTGCTGCAGCCTGGGAACATATGAAAGCAGCACACACATAAATCCAAATTGATGAAATAAGAGCTGCAGCTTGAGCGGCATGTGTTGATGTTATTGATAGATAACTTCAGAGAATGAAGTCTGAATCTAAGGGGGTGCACGTTCAGATGTGTTCCCTGAACCTGGGGCATGACAAGACCTCAAGACTCTAAACTACACACATTACATTAGCTGCAATAGTAAAAATCGTTTTTCTCATTCTATGCAAGTTTATTGGCTTACTATTTAAGTTTAAGATGTTTGTGCCATCCCAGCAAACATTTGGCAGAAAATACTGGAACATAATGGGGTACATAGACACTCCAGACATCAGGATGTCTTATCAGGATGATCAGAACATTTGGTGATTTAGTTTTTCATCCCTATTGTTACTCGTTGCTTCATGAAGTCTCGCCCATGATGATTTACTTTGAAGTGGATCCCCCACCACGTAGCCCATAACACCAGGGCGGGTGTGAACAACTAAGACAAGAGCTTAACGCAAAAGATAAAGAGACTCCAGAAGGATAACATATTTTTATTCTTGACCTTCCACATGTTGCATAACTGTGATGTCCCTGCAAACACCTAGTAGTATTTGCTGTGCTGGTACCAACAATATTTCTGGTTTGAATTAATATAATAAGCCTGATTGCTGTTACAGAAAAACATTTCCAATCACTTACAAACTTACAATCATTCCAAACGGTTGGAAAATTGATTAATTTCAGCTATGAGTCATTTTTAAGGAAACTGATAGACTTGATGTGCAGCCAATACTGAAAACAACAAACTGAAGGTTTTGACCAGCCTGAGAGCATTACGTTGTGCAGATCAGCTGTATTTTAAACAGACTAATGATGGCCCGTTTGAGGATTGATACTGCACAGATTAATGCTGCAGGTGCAACAACAGACTCCGCTCTGCAGCAACTAAAACATTTTATATCACAAAGAGGATCAAACGTGACATTTCAGACAGCTTCCACATGCATGAAAGCAAAATTTTGAAATGTTTTTAAGCACATTTCCATGAGTTTAAGCCTCAGTGGGATTCCGTTCCCGGAGCTGTTAACACGAGTTGAAGTTATCGCATTGTCAGATTCTTTTGCTGCTCCTCATTCCACGCATGCTCAAATGAAAATGACTATCATTTATTCTATCTAGGTCACAGTTTAGCTGAGTGATTTAGTGACTCCTACACATTAATCACACAGAAGCATCTAAGACACTGGTTGCGTGCTGATATTTGCCATGTCCTAAGACAGTAAGGTGATTATTAATTAAAACCCTAATAGTTAATGGCTTTTGGCACAAAGCAGTAAGTGTTATAATGTTTTATGTAACTCATCACTAACTAATTTGAAGTCCATTAGAAGTGTCAAGCAGTGGGAGTTGAAACACCACTTAACGATACAGTCTGAAGCCAAAGAGAAATGCTGTAGCAAAAAGTCATCAGTGTATTCATGCAGCGTCTGCATGCCATCCCATCAGCTAGAGGCAAATCATTAAGGCATTACAGAAAACCTCCAAACTGTCTGCACATGCACGTTATAACTGTTTTCTTGATAGTAGTTTTTCCTGCACTCACATGTTGACATTATGAGTTTGATTAAAGTCACAAATATGTCTCTGAAAACTAGATGTAAAGGTTTGGATGGACAGGAATAATGTGCAATACTTACTGTCATTTTCTGCTCAGTTGGATGATCTCTACTCAGTTTTCTCTGCTCTTTTCACCATCTAATCAAAGACTCTTTGAAAACTTGACAGGCTCCTGTTAGGGAGCTTCTGTTCAGGGCTGCAGATCTACTGAATGTTCGCAGCTAGACTGATAATCAAAGTGGATATTTTTGCCTTTGCTCCCTTGTTCCATGCAGTAGCACAGCTGACTTTATAAAGGAGGCTTATAGATGTTTACTGGAGACCAGGATATTGGCTGTGTGTTTCTCCCCATGAGACACATGCTTAACTCCCTCCCTCTCTTTTCCTACTCTTGTGCCAAGACTCCCGCTCTCTCCGCCTCTGGCCTGTTATGCTGGCAAATACGCACGAACCAGCTACAAGGCATTTCAAACCTCCTACTCCCCGTGCCCCCCTCTCTACTGCACAGCACTGCTAATATCCCACCTCTTCCAATCTGTCAGTCAGCCTGACCACATTAACCCATCGCTCTCCTGCCTCCCCTCTCCTCAGCTGTCATTCACCTTGTACCCCCTCGTTTTCCTTCCATGTCTCTTTCTCACCCTCTCAGCCTGTCTGAGTCAGTGAATTCCCCACACAGTATAGGATTCCTCTTTTAATCAACAGGTATGCTGGAATGATTGGAATAGGCCAACAAGCTGTATCCATGATCCCTGAATCTTACTGGGATTACAGCATATAGTTACAGAGCATTTTATTGTTAAATATTGATGTTCTCTCTTCCTTATCCGTGATATCTGCCACTTTCTGATGGAGGCACTTAAAATCGATCAAAATCAAAATGTACTAAAATATAATCATCACATCAATAAATGGAGGTTTTCATCAGTCATCATAATTCCTCTTCTTGTCACACAACACTATCTGACTTACTCTCTTTTCAAGCACATATTAATCATCAGACTCATATTAATAACATCTGAAATCTTAGTTTAAAAGAAAGACATAAAACTTAATTCTATACTTGATCTAAATGCCAGCTTTATTTCCTACTTAACACCAGCTGTAGGTCAGGCCTTTCCTCCCATAGCTTCAACACCCTCCTCCTCTTTCTGTCTGCTCAGATAGATTTCCCCTGGTACTACATACTATAGACATATTCTTGCCACTGGATTGTTGGCTGTGCATTATGTAACACAAACACTGGCTGCTATCACAACAGGCCAGTCCCTTCTCAGGTTACTAACACCACTGCTTGTGCTCAGCTGGTCATCACCGACGGGCTGCATGTTTGTGCCTGTACCACAAGGCTCTTTGGCCTCTGCTGTGACAACCAACTTCCCCACTCCACCAACAAAACTCTTACTGCTGTCATTTTGATGCCAAGAGGCAGTCGGTTTCATTCACAAATACTGTGTGTAAAGCATGCATGTAAAAAATGCAAACAGATTGCCCACTTGGTTGCTAATGATGTTTCACACAAACTTTCACCTTTGCTTTACTGGCACATTACATAATATACAGTAGATGGATATATATACACAATGTGGACCCCATTTGTCCAGGTTCCATGTTCTTCGAGGGAATGGTCTCTGCTTATTATACCTGAACCCTTGACCCCTGCAGTGCTGGAGTTATGCTCTGGTTGGGATCTTTTCTGGCACGGGTTAGTCTTCTTATCTCCCAGAGGAATGGGTCAGTGCAAATTAGTACAAATAGTCCAGCGTCACCTTCATCCTGCGATGACACATTTCCATGCTAATGAAAGCAGTCTCTTTCAGGATGTCACTGCCCTTATCCACTGGGGTTTGATAAGTATGATAATGATGGTAATCACATCATCCTAACCAAATCATTTATATCAGGCTTCAGAAACAGACATGCACAGTCACCTCACCAAACAGCCTGACTTTCTTGTGCATTTTGAAATAAAAGAATCCTGTTACAACTTGGTATGTTTGTGTTTCCTTATTATTTTATTTTTTCATCTATGGGTAGGACATTTTGTCCTTATTTTCTGTTTCACTGATGAAAGTTCATATTAAACATGGCTAAATGTTTTTTAAAAAAAACAAAAAAAAAACAGGTCAGTGTGTGTTAAAGTGATCTATAAGAGCCAAAAGTTGCTCTAAAGGCTTAGGTTATGACATTTTTTTTCTATTGCTGTGATGTCACAGGGATGTCTTAATATGGGCATGGGACTGTTGTGGCAGCCAGACAAAATAAGATTAGTTTAACAACGAGCTAAAGCTGCTTGTTTCAGCCAGCGGATGAAAATGAGGTGTTTCACCAAGACTGAGTAGAACCATGCAAAACCATGCAAAGCTACTCTGATACAGTCTAAACATAGACAAAATAAATAAAACTGAAAGTAGGCAAACACAACTGATTATATCCATCACACAGTTCTTGTTGATGATAATGTAAAAAATATTACTAGGCGTTCCACTTATGAGACAAATGGAGCAATATTTGATGGGTTTATCTCAGTAACACGACCTTCTCACAACAAGAAGGTCCTGTGTTTGAGCCTCGAGCCTCCAGCTAACAGAGACAGGTTGTTTTATCTGGAGTTTGCATGTTCTCCCTCTGTACGTTTCTCCCACAGTCCAAAGACATGTTAGCAAGCATGCCAAGTTAACTGATGATTCTAAATTGGCCATAGATGTCAATGTGAGTGTGAATGGTTGTGTCTCTCTTTCTCTGTCTCTAACCTCGCTCTAGTTCACAATAAAATGAAAGTGCCTAAAAAATGGATTGCTTCAGTTAGTCTTGAGTTGATGCAGAATCTTTCAGTCAGTTTGTCTTGGGGCAAAGTAATAGTTAGGTACTGAGCAGCCGATAAGCAAAGTATTACAGGTTCAGTTTTCAAAGAAACTGATTTTCCATCAACTCACTCATTGGCAAAACAGGAATGAATAAATAAATACATAAATAAATGGAAGCAACTGCATTTACTGAATAGCCGGGAGCTCAAAAGAGGCCAACAAAACAAACTTATACAGACTAATACAAAAGGCAATTTCAGCATGATGATAAATTATTAATTCAAGTGATTGTGACAAAAGGACTTGATACGTACACAATGTTCCAGGGTTTAGCCTACAAACAAATACCTACTCAGAAAAAAATGTGTCTTTAGTAATACATAAATAACTAGACATAAAATGAACAGAAACTGATCTGAGAGTTCATTTGTCAGACAAGAATCCACAGTGATGAATGTTATTTACATCCAGAAAGTGACAGCACAGGCTTTCAAAAGAGCATCTCGTGAGAGCTTCGGTGTTAGTTTGTTTGATTCCTCCTCTTCAAAAGCCCCTCCTCAGGCTGAGTCCAGTTCTTTCTTTCAAAACAAAGTAACGATTCTCTCCTGACACGGCTTGGGGGAGTGGGCACAGAGGAAATACTAAATAAAGTTTCAGCGTGACATAATAGTGGAACGACACCTGTCAGAATAATTTATACTTGTTATAATCACCGGCATTTTGCTTGTCCTTATAAGATTAGTGTTTCCAAAGCAGAGTAACATTACAAGTTTGCTTGAGTCACGCTGCAATGTTTTCTTCAATCCCCTCCTCCCCAGAGAGAAGGGAAAGATAAAGGGATAAAGAGATGAAGGATTAAAGGGGAACTTGTAACACACATGCATGCCAGCTGTTGTTCTGATCCAGGAGGCTTGCGGGGTATTTTTCATGGTCCCAGGGAAGGCAAAGCTGGTCTGGTGTCACACCAGATAGTTCAAGGATGCCTCTCTGTGGACGGTGAGGGTCATTGCATTTTTGGGGAGAAATTGTTGCTGCGTGTTAAATCTTAAGATTTACCACAGATTTACCACCAAACCTATGGTGTGACTTTCAGTTTTCATTCATTAAGAAGTGAAATACTTCCTGCTCAAATATGTCTCAATGTTTTCCGTATCATCAGCGTGCGTATGGGTCTTCACACTCTGACAAGAAGGCTTGTATTCAGTTAAACAACATCAAAACAGAGTCTTAGTAATTTTACTTAAATGATGCAATGTAAAATAAATAAATAAATAATTTGTTCCTTTCCTGATTTTTTTTCTGCATATTTTTTTAATACACCATAAAATCGAATTAGTTTCCAGAACTTAAAAAAATTATGCAAAAAAAAAAAAAAAGTAGTAAAGCATACTTAAGATAACTAAGTTAGGCCAACTTATTCATTGTGGGTACACAGTACTAAAAATAACTTGATTTTTCTGAGTAAGCAATACTAAATGTTTATATTTTTAACAAAACTTACTGGTAACTTAAACTGAGTTCTAACAAGCTCTGAGTTCAGCCTACTTAGTATTTTTAATTAAGCAGAATATTAGACTTTACAGTGTACTTACATGTTTCAAATTGTCAAACAAATTTTAATATTAGATAACGATACCCTGAACAAATAGAAAATGCATTTTTTAAATGATGGTTTCATTTATTAAGAGAAAAAAAGGCTATGCAAATCTATCTGCCCCATGTGAAAAAAATAATTGCCCCCTAAAGCTAAGGGTTGGGCCAGCATTGGCAAGAACTGCAATCAGTCATAACTGGTAATAAGTCTTTCACATCCCTGTAATTTATCTTTTCAGAATTGTTTTAATTCACACACAGTGGAGCGGTTTCAAGCATGAACAAGCTTTTTATGGTCAGGTCAAAGCATCTCGATGTGATTTAAATCTGGATTCTGTCTAGGCCCCTCTAAAACCTTCATTTTCTTGTTTCAGAGTTAGGTTTGCTGGTGTGTTTTGGATCCTTGTCCTGCTGCATAACCCAATTTCACTTTAAGTTTCAGGGTATAAATTGATGGCCGGATGTTCTCTTTCAGGATTTTCTGGTAGAGAGTAGAATTCATGGTTCCATCCATCAATTATGGCACGTAGTCCAGGTCCTGAAGCAGCAAAGCAGCCCCAAACCATCACATTAAAACTAACATGTTTGAATGCTGGTATGATGTTCTTTTATGAAATGCTGTGTTAGTTTTACTTCTTTTATGACATCTTGAATGAGTCGTTAATGTGCTCTTGGAGTAATTTTAGCGTATTTCACTTTGTCAGACAGGAACTATTTAAGTGATTTCTCGGATCAACAGGTTGGCAATAATCAGTCCCGGAGACAGCTAAAGAAACTGAACTGTGCTTTCTAAAAAAATGTGCTTCACATTAATTAATAAGGGGGCAGTTCCTTTACTCAGGAGGCGCCAGCTAGGTTTGGATTCCACTAATAAATGAAATCATCATTTAAAAACTGCATTTTGTGTTTCCTTGGGTATTCTTCGTCTAATATTAAACTTTCTATCACAATCAGGGCTGAACTGGGACAAAAAATCGGCCCGGGCATTTTGACTAGAGACTGGCCCACCAGGTATTATAGGAAAAGCCATAAAGCCTTTGAATGAAAACAAACGCTGTTGTGACAGTGATGTGCACTGTCTTGTTGGTATATGTATGATTTCTGTACATTTTACATCAGATAAAAACTTTGGTGGTAAGATTCAGATAATTATTTATTAAAAGCGAGACATTTTAAATGAGAATAAGAAACAAAAGTATTTCTTTGTGCCCCCCTTTCCCTGTTAATGCCCTACCTGGCCCCCTGGCAAAACCTGCTAGACCCGCCCCTGCACAGTTACCAGCTGTCAGCTACTTAGAAAAGGATCCTGGTGTTATTTGTTCATAACTTCCCTTCAACTCATTCATGTCACCTAAAAGGTAAACCTGTTTCTCCATCACCTGTTCAGCTCTGATGATTCAGTAAGGACATTACCTGGTTTCAGCTTCATGTTTCCCTCTCACCAGAATATCCAAACCGATATCATAACCAGCAGCTTTTACGGCTGTGGCTCCCGCAAACCTCAGCTGATACTAGAAATTAATATTAAATAAATTCTAACAACAGCTGATCAAGCTTAAACCTGCTGCTGTTGTTTAGCGCAACATCCGCCGGTTTCCTCTTTCTGGCGCAAAGTGGGACATAAACAAACAGACGGGACTTGGTCAGAAAAGCCGATCAGCTGATCATTGATCAGTTTCATGATTGAAGTAGCAACAGGAGAGGGAGGGGAGAGAATGAGAGAAGAAGAAACAGCTGACAGCATAAAGACACAGAATAACTGCAGCTTTGTGTCTTTTTTTCATTCTAGCTGAAGTCCGGGACAAACTGTTCC
The DNA here is from genome assembly GCF_001858045.2 of Oreochromis niloticus. Classification (NCBI taxonomy): domain Eukaryota; kingdom Metazoa; phylum Chordata; class Actinopteri; order Cichliformes; family Cichlidae; genus Oreochromis; species Oreochromis niloticus. Next base: position 22,696,465 of record NC_031976.2, on the reverse strand, counting down.
TTTTCAGCTTATTACGACACGTGTAATATTTTCTCTGAATACCAGACGATTCTGTTTTTTACAGGACGGTTGGCAACTCTACTAACTAACCGTATGAATAAAATAAAGTTCACTATCAGTAACATCATAGCACCCACCCAGCTGTATAGAAACTCTGTAAAAAGTCAGCACAATGAAAATAAACTATACCTAAACTTGGTTTATATCTGACCCAGATAGACTGCAGATCATTATTACCTGAAGTTCAGTTCACCTGACACTCGGACCGGCGGCCACCTCGGGTCTCTCCTCCTCCTGCCTCCCCTTTCCCTCATTTACCTGCTGGCTTCTATGGAAGCTCCGCCATAGCCACCACCAAACAACTAAGTTATTTTTACATTTTACACATTGGTCACACCACCTTTCATTGTTTATACCGTTACAAAAAAACAAAAGACAAAAAAAAGAAAAAAAAAACAAACATAAAAAACCATTGGCCCATAAAAACGAAAAATCACCATCAGCCCACTGGGCAAATGCCCGGTATGCCCGATGGCCAGTCCAGCTATGATCACAGTTTAAAAATATAAAATCAGGGGCAAGTTCTCCATTTTATTGCCATTAGTGAAACCAGTTCCTCATTTAGGATTTTTAGAAATGAACCCAGAAAGACACCTTCTATATTTTCAAACCGTTTTCTTGTCTATTAGCCACCCAAAGTCTTTTTTTTTAAATCTCTGAGAAGTCTGGAGAACGTGGAACAAACGTGCGAAAACAAAAATAATGACAAAAAGAGGATGTGAGTTCTTCCCTTTGACACAAAATGAATATTAAAAAGGAAATTTATCTCAGAACTTTTAAAAACATACCCCCTGTCTATCAGTGAATGAATTTAAACGGTAATAAACAATCATTTCGATATCTCTTTATTTGAGACTTTCTTTTCGTCTCAATTAATAATTCATGAGTCTCCTACTACCATCACAGGAAAACAAAGCTACAGGGGGTGCGGTCTTTCCTGTAGGCGAGAACGGAAGCGGAAATTCGGCCATCTCCTCGTACATTCAAGCTACAGCAGGGTCAGTAGACATTTATTTTAGATATTTATTGTGCCGGGTTGTCAGCCTTTTTTGACTCTTGAATGCGTGTATTCAGTAGTGTCCCAAAGCAGGACGTGAAGCTGGAGCTCGTACGGTCTGTCAGTCATGTAGCGAACTAGCAACAGCTAACAGGCTAGCTGGCTAATGTGTCCGAGCAGCAACAGCAGCAAAGTGATTTCTTTTATCAGTCAAAGTGGCAGGTAACCTTCACCTTTTTATCGAGTTTGGGATAATTCCGCGCTAGGACAGGAACGACTCATTCTGTTTAGTTCCCCCGCTTTTTTTTTTATACCTAACTAAATCCCTCCGTGCACCTGTTTGTACTACACCCAGACTTTGTGATAGCAAAGTGATCGCAAACAGTTTCGATTAGCTTAGCTGAGAATAAGAGAGTTTGGTGCTCACCTTTAGTTGATAAATTAAGCCTTTGGTACATAAAAATGTTCGTTTTAAGACCTGTGTGTTGCATTTTACAGCGGACATTAGCGTTTGCTAGCAGCTAGAAATACGTTAGATGACAGTTTGGTTGCTAACATATCAGTTAGTTAGCCTGCTATCTTAATAGGTGTGACAGGGAGCTCAGCATCTGTCTGGCAGGGTCGTTAACGTTATCTGGGTGGGGGTCACATCTTCGGGAGGCTGTGCAGTGTTAGCTGGATATGAGTGATAGGAAGAATAAATCAGTTAACACTTATGCCTGCTTTTCGCCTTTTGTAGTTGGCTTCAACCATACAATCCATCTTTCATATAGAGCAGCTTCCTGTGACGTGACTTATGAGTAAATAAGCGCTACAGCGTTTATAGCTTGTTCTGTATGTGATCTAAGTGAGACATCTGTGTATTTTTAGTGCTTAAGGCTGATAAACTGTGTACTGTAGTGCTTCTGAGATACTTACTGAAACTTTGTGGGGGATTTTTTCCCCTCAGTGTGGCTTCAGACTGACGATATCTGACAAGAGGAGATATATAAAAGGTATGTTATGTCACTTATCATGGTTATCACGGATTAGCTGGCGTGTCTGAACTTTGGCACTGGGCTTCAGGAGTCTCTGAACTGACTTTTGCAATGGTTGCTTTCTGTTCAGTTATGCAACATGCTCTCATGTTTATCTGACCTACAAATCTGAACCCCTTATTAGCTGTCAGGCTGATTTAAAACACTTAATGATGTTTGGAACGGTTATGTTTTTCGTATAGTATCCGAACTAAAGGCTTTCATTTTGTGCCATTTAAAATGTGTAATCCAGTGGTTTTCACACAGCTGACATGGTGTGAACAACTGTTTTAGCTGTGTTGCCAGATGAAAGCATTTTTGAAAGTGACACTAGAGCCAAACCATCCTAAATCATCCAATTTTTAAGAACATTTTCTGCTCAACCTTGTCTGATGTGCCTCTCTTTTTCGTACATTTTCACTGCATTTTTAATATTATTAGTATATTTTAAACTTAAACCGAGTCATCTAGTGCAGTAGGTCTTGAAAATTAAGAACGTGCATGTATTTAACACAATTTTCTCAGTTGAAACTGGAAATTGGATTAATAATTAACTAAGAATTTCATGTCAAAACAATATTCTGCACGTTTCATTTTGTGGTATTTTAAAATAAAATTATATATCACTCAGAAATTATTAAGTCGTCTTTTGAAATGTAATTTTCTTTCTTTTTCACAAACATGGGAATTTACAAGATAGCTTTCATTTTTCTCCATATTTTAGTTACTCTGTATCTGTCCGAAATTACAGATCCTGATTCATCATTTCGTATAGTAAATTTCTGTTATTTATCTTAAATATTTACTGAAGTGTGCGGACTCAAACATGGCCTCAAATTTCAAAGTGTAAGCTAGAGAAGTATTTCATATATTAATGTAAATTCAAACTTTGGACCATATAATTTTTAGGGATATCTGAGATGTTCGAGCAGAAGGCCCACTTTGTTTTGTGATGGAATGACCCAGCAGTTTTCAAACTTTAAACCACTGTTTATATCTGCAGAAACTAGCCTTTATCTCAGCTAAAATGGCGTGAATGACTATTTTAGCTGTTGTGTCAGATGAAAGCACTTTTAAGTGTGACACCTACAATTTTTTTTTGGTCTCCAGTAAACTCCGCAAACATGCAACTTGCCTGGATCCCCTTATCAGACACTTGTACAAAGTCCTACAAACTGACTATGATTCACATTTAGTTCTTTACGATAGACTAAGTTTCTCTCAGGTTTCCAGGTTTGTCTTGCTTGTGTGGCACAGCGTTCACATTTGTTAAAACCTTACAGAAAATAAAAGCCTATTAACATCCCAGTCCAGCTGAAGCCATAAAAAAAGCGTATTTTTGTGGCTTATTTCCTCCTGACAGTTCTCGATCTTAAAGTGGTTGTGTGTGGTTTTCTTTACACAAGAAAGTGATCAGTTTTACTACTGCACAAATTGGATCCTTCTCACTGTCAATCAGGTCATTTCATGTCAACTAATGTAGTACATCTGAATTTCATTGGTTACTTATTATGCAGTTACAGTAATATGTATATGTGTGTGTGTGTGTGTATATATATATATATATATATATCTATCTATCTATCTATCTATCTATCTATATATATATATATATATATATATATATATATATATATATATATATACATATATATATCTATCTCAATCAATCGTTTTTTTTAATCCAGCCACACTTTTTGGGAACCACTGGTTTAATCGTTGCCAACAGGTTAATTTATTACTGCAAGTTACAACTTATTTTAATAAGTAACAAGCAGTCAGGGCTGAAATCTTATTTTTCTTTTGTTCTTTAACTAATAAATCTCCAGTTTGTAACCAGCATGCTGTTTGTAGAAGTCAGTTTGTTTACTTTATTGGTTCAGTATGAAGAAGGATCTGCTTGAATCTGGAGAATCGGAAAGAGCGGCAATGTTTCTTGCCAGTGCTGGTTTGCCAACTGGGGGAAGATCCACATATAGTGGGTGGGGAAAAATTGATATTTATTATATTATAAAGGAAAGACCATGTACTTCCTCTCTTTATTTTTGAAAGTTACCAGTACAGAGAATTCCTTAGCATCAACCAGTAAGATGATCAGTGTTTTCCAGTTGTTTTCCAGAGTGATTGTTTTTGTAGTTTTGCCTCTGTTCACAACAGAAAAGTGTGGCTAGCTCCTTCAATGGTTCTGTCGTGTCCAAATACTTATGGACCTGACAATATTTTTGTGGCACAAGCTGAGGTAGCATCTGTTACGCAAGAAAATGCAGATTGTGGCAGTGAGAGCTTGCATCTGGTCAGCAACAGTGTTTCAACCTGATGCGTGAGCAATCAGATACTAAAAAAAGCTCAGCAGGTAGTGAGAGATGTGCTGCTGATCCACAAAAATCATTCTGCGTGCCTTTTTTCTTTCTCCATCAGCAAACAGGATAAGTCCATGGTTTTTTTAGACCAAATTCAGGAACTGTCAGTGGTGTTGCAAAACAGAAACTATACGTTATTGCACCATAAAGTTTCCCACACTTGTTGGGTATCAATCTCTTCTAATTAAAATACTCATTTAAAATCTGCCTCAAGTTTATAGTTTGTTTTAACCATGTGTACCATTTTCTTGACATCCATACGTGGATCTGTCCCTGATTATTATCAACAGTGGTTGATGATATGTTGTTTTTAATAATCTGTTATTCTGCTCTTGAGGCCTGCAAATATGGGTTCAAGATTAAAGTTTTTGGCAGTGTAATGATTAGAGTACCTGGAGTTAAGTAAACTGAACCCTTCTAAAATATTTATCTTAGTGCTACTCTTGTATAGTTTTACCCTGGTGTGAAGCTGGAAGTTGCCTAGATGTTTAGTTGTGAAAACTAAATTATTGACTTTGTTAAGGAATCAAGGTTGAGAAGCCAAATTGTTTGCCATCTTTTTCTGTAAAAACTCATCCAGTTAAATTCACTGCTACAGTTTAGGTCTCTGTCAGGAATTTATTTTGTTTTCATTCACACTTTCTTGCTCTTTTTATTGATTGATTTTATGTTTTGCATAGATGCACAGATTATAACAGCTTTTTTGGGGGGGGGGCAGCTAAAAGATGTAATTTAACATTGTCAGTAAACTGTATTTATCAGTTTGGCCTGGGGTAAATTTTCAAAGAATATGTAAAGAAGAGAAAACAGACTTTAAAACTCACTGAATAATTATTTATAGTGTAGATTGTAATATTACTCTTCACTTGACAAGTAAATAAAAAGACAAAAAATATCTCCATTGGCTTTCAGTCAGATGGTCATATTTAAAATGACTACATTCCTATTTTTAAACTGTTCACTCTAATAAGAGATAAAGCTTTTAACTGATAAGTTGTATCTCTGTGAAGCATGTGTGGATCAGCAACAGATCATGTGACATTTGTTGCTGAATATCTCCTTTGTCCTTTTGTTTTTTAAAATTTTTATTAATGGTTACTTTAGATTTAGTCACAGATTCAGTTTCAGCCTGCTTGTTGTGCTGTAGCAGAAGTATCCAAGTCACAATGCATTTACATTAATCTCAATCCTGCTCCCTAGTTTTCATCCCCCTTAGTCCGCGGTTTTGGGACCCAATGTTGCCACGGGAAGAAACAGACAAACCGTGACAAAGCACTCCATGAATGAGTTGCAGCCAAGATAGAGGAACGGCAATATAGCAAGAGGAGAGACCCTTTTCCTGCATCAGTCTTGTGTAACAGGTGCGCACGATGTTGTCTTTATTTCTCGTTTCATGCTGATTTGGGTTACCAGTGCCATCTTCCACTCACTGATTGTAGACTCTTGTATACGCACACTTCCTCACGAGTATTTCAAGTGTTCATCGTCTTTCTTGCTGGATGTTTTATTGGTTGTAAGTCTTGTTGATTTGTGTGCCCTGGAAATAAACATGTTATTTGTATTGTATTAACTATACTTTATATTTCTTCTTGCCCATCTGCTGTTCAGCTTTCAACAGAGCTCGGTGGCCAGACCGTTGCCATGTCGACCTCATCGCTACGGCGACAAGTAAAGAACATCGTCCACAACTATTCAGAGGCTGAAATCAAGGTTGTATCTCTTGGCTTCTTAGCTGGCTTTTCTTCTTCTGTTTCTTTTTCTGCACACATTCCCATTTTGTATCTAGGACTTAAGTGTAACAAATGCATCTCTGCCACACAGATGAGATTATGCGGCTTCTGATAATCTAATATTTCTTTGGAGAACCTCCTCACTCTTCCCCTTGTTATGTAGAGAATGAGCTAATCTAATCATATCGTACCCATTCATTATTCTCTGCAGCTTGTGATCTGATTGAATTTATTTTGTTACTCAGAACACTGTGCACCAAGATGTCACAAAGTAATGTCTGAAATAATTCCCATCTCAGTCGGTTTGAGTGGAATAATTAATAGTTAACCCTCTTGTGTGTTTTTGTGTCCAGGTAAGGGAGGCGACGTCTAATGACCCATGGGGCCCCAGCAGTTCCCTTATGTCAGAGATCGCCGATCTTACCTACAATGTCGTGGCCTTCTCGGAAATCATGAGTATGGTGTGGAAGCGCCTCAATGACCATGGCAAGAATTGGAGACATGTGTACAAGGTTTGTGAGTGCAGAAGTAAAGTTGGGAATAACAATATAGATTAAACTCAAGACAGTAAACACCATGGGAAAACTCCAAAACACAGCATATTATTGTCATTATTTCATCCAAAGGAAATAAACCATGCTACTTTAATTGTAGGTATTGAAAAGTCAGTTGTTTAGAACAGTTCATCAGATATCTGCTTTAATTAAAAGGTGAACCTGGGATCCTGGAGTGTGCAAGCTGTTAAATTTTTCTGCATATTTCTGTCTTTTTGCTTAACTGAGAGACCCAGAGGATCCAAATGTTCCTTCAAGCATTATTTTCAAACTAGTCTCATGGCATTTACACACACAGAGCACCACTGTGACTATTGGTCGACGTAGCATTTATCCCACGCCTCCTTCATTTGGTGATTGGGTGCCTTCCTAAAAGCTGACAATGGCGAACACAGTCTTTTTGAAATCTGTAAAGATATGGCACAACTTGTACAGACCTTTGGAATGAAAGTGGCTCAGTTATAGCAAAAATCATAATCGCATTGTATTCAATAGTAAGATTACAATTAACTTTTGGTTATGGAAAAATAGACTGACTAAACGTAAAAGAAAAATGATGTCTTTTATGCAAGTGTATTTCCATAAACTTTAATTCAACTGAAAAACTAAATAAACAAATAAATATGAACCAGACTAAATCATCTGCCTGGCTGGAAGAAGAGGTTACAGTAAAGGAAAGGAATATCCAAAACAGAGTGCAGCATAATAATCTTTCTATCTGAATCAGCTCGTGTTAAAAATTCCTGGAAACCAAAATTAAGATTCACCTAATTGCACAGCTGTAGTCTTTAAAAAAACAGCGTGGTAGACACATCACGCTTAGGTGTTTTTTAGTTTCAGTGTCTGCAAGTGCGCTGCTTGGGTCCAAGCAACATAAAGCCTCCCATCAGACATTTAGCTTGAAGCTGTGTGTAGACGTCAACACGTCTGCCTCTTTTTTTTTTCCTTTTTTTTTTATGATCGCCCACATTTGTTTACAGGACATTACCAAACAGTGCACTACCTATGCACCCTTTAAAGAAAGTTTTCCAGGAATAACTACTACTCCGCAGTGTCTGCAACAGAGGATAATTGCCACCTAAAAGGTTGTGGGGCTTTGGATGGAAATCCATGGAGTAGTTATGTCTGTAGTACAGAGATGGTCAGTAATTTTGTGTGGGATTAAAAACCGAAAGCTGAAATATTTGTTTTTATTTTTGTGTGTTAGAGGTTTCTTTTACTTTGGGGATTTTTGTGTTTGAATATTTACAGCTCTCTCCATTTTCTCAAGGCTATGACTCTTATGGAGTACCTGATCAAAACGGGTTCAGAACGTGTTGCCCAGCAGTGCCGAGAGAACATTTACGCAGTCCAGACCCTCAAGGATTTCCAGTACATAGACAGAGATGGCAAAGACCAGGTACACAGACACACCCATGCCTTCAAAGCTGAATAGAAAGGTGAAGTCAGTGGTGATTAAAGTCCACATTTGTGGAATGCAGGCGCACACTGTAAAATGTCCTTGACTAAACTACAAGCAGCATGTTTGACTAGGTGTCTCTGACCTGTTGTGCAACCACACAAAGCCAGCCATAAAAGTTTTATTGGTTGTTGATAAATGAGCTTTGCTTGAGTTAAAACATTTTCTTTTAAAACAATACAGTTTGCCGTATAAGTAACTGCTTTTATAATTGATTTTGTAAATAAATGTATCTGTTTTATGTGATGTGTAAAATTAACAGTGGTTTGCTTTGTTTTTCCAGGGTGTGAATGTTCGAGAGAAAGCCAAACAGTTGGTGACGCTGTTAAAAGATGAAGAGAGACTAAGAGAAGAGAGGATCCACGCCCTGAAAACCAAAGAGAAGATGGCACAGACCTCCAGTGGTGAGACACCTACTCTAAATAGTTAACAGACTGATCCAGTGGTCACAGTTGCAGTATTACAGTATTTATAAGAGGGTTTGGTCCCTTCTGTGCATATTTATCTCCACTTTAGCCTCCTCAGCCCCCTCTGCACCCAGCCTGGGGGGCAGCCTGTCGCTGGGTTCACACTCTGGGGGTGCTGATAGTGAGCAGGCTTGGCCACAGAGCTCTGGAGAAGAAGATCTGCAGCTCCAGCTGGCTTTGGCTATGAGTAAAGAAGAGGCAGAGCAGGTAACACCAAGTAGACCTGTTGAGCTAAGCTTACTGGTCCTTTACTTCAGATAAGTTTGCAGTCAGTCTAATGTACACGTCACTTATGTACACAGAGGCTTTACAAATATTGTACATGCAGCACACCTAGCTTTGCTCTCACCATTTAACCCCTGAACTCCCCCAGAATAGCACGGACCCTCTGGAGGATGCAGAGCTCCGCTATGCACTCACACTCAGCAAAGAGATTCACCAACAGGTCAGGGGCAGAGAGTGTGTCCAGCTGGCTGGAGAAGCCAGTCATCAACTATCTGTCTTTCTGTCAAATGGAATTTCTCAAGCAAATGTCAAGTATTGATCGATCAAGAAAAAATGAATTAATGCTCGTATTTGCAGTAATCCTGTTACAGTAATTCAGTTTAAAAAGTCGCATCCTAAGAGGCGCTTTTCAGAACCTCATCAAGATGTGTTAAAACTGCAAGAAAAACGTGCACCTAACAAATTGATCATCTGCCATCTAGAATTTGCATGTCATTGGCAAATATTTACCATAATTTATTAAATTTAACAATGAGTGGCTTGCAAGTATTGATTATTCTTTCTTTCTCATTGCCGTCTCTGATAGCATGCACTTAACCCTAGTCTTGATTTGAAGCATTTTTTCCTAACCTCTAACACCCTCCTCCTGCTGTTGTAACTTCCTGTTTCTTTGTTTACTGAGTGCTAACCTTGTTTGCCTGCGTCAAGTGTTTGCAGTCCTGCACCTACTGTAAAACTAGATTAGTTTAGCCTTTCAGACTTAATGTTAATGTTGCTTACAGGCATTAAAGACAGCCTGTTGTCTCACAGATAAGTCTGTGTTATGCTGTCAGTCCTCAGTGAAATGTGTTAGAATACAGGTGGCAATAGGCAAGATCTTAAGTTGATGTTCAAGATCTTCATCTGAGCTGAAATTAATTAATTGTTATTGATTTCATATAAAGGGCTGTCTATTTCTACTTCAAAGGTTTTGTCCTTCAGGTGATAAAGAAGCTCTGCTGTGCTCAGCTACCAAACTGATACCATTGTTGGTGCAGGCAGTTAAAACCCACACAGCAGTTGGAATATTCACCATGGCAGCATTTGATAGGAAACAAACGAACCACAGCTGCTTTTGCATCTGTACCTTCCCTCTCAGGAGCCGTTTTGCCTACCCATGTCTAAGACATCTTCCTGCCACCGTCTTCAGTTTTAGGAAGCCGCGTGACAGCGCTTGTAATCTAAACTCTGTTAAGCCCTGTTAAAATTACAAGCTCTTCACACACATTGTGTGAACAGCCTTATCTTTTGCCTTTAAATCATGATTAAAGGTTAGGGTTTCCTCGTTTGCTCATACTGACCTTCAGTGTGGATTTAATGAATCTGTGCCTGTGGTGCATTTTTGGAGTTTGCTGATGGATATAATTGTGTGTTTGTGATTGGCAGGAGGAGCGGCTGCGCAGAGGTGATGACCTGAGACTGCAGATGGCCATTGAGGAGAGCAAGAGGGAGAAACCAAAACCAGAGGAGGTGGGTGTTTTTAAGCTGGATTGGATCATCTGCTTTACGTGTGTGTGTGTGTGTGTGTGTGTGTGTGTGTCTCCATGAGTACATTCAGCTTTGTTAGCTGTGTGTCTGATTAACAAAGTGTGACTTGACTTGAAGTGAAAACTTTCAGATACTAAAATTGTTGGTGAAATACAGATGGACTGTTCAGCTTTTTTTCTTTTTTTCTTTTTTTTTTAAAAAAGCAGATGGTACGTGAAAGCATTATCAGGTGTCTTATTTGACTTAATGTGTAAGCAGTGTTGCTAAGGATTGAAATTTGCATGAAACTTGGAAACACACAATGTTTTCACTGTACTGGGGGGACACATCGTGCTCCATAAAATGCACAATGCGTAGATTTTATCATAATTGATGCAATAATCCGCTCGTTTGTAAGAAAGCTTTCAGTCCAGAGCTACTCCTCAGTGTTACACAACCTTTCAGGTCTTTCAAGTGTCAGAGCTTTCGACACATTAATCATTGTCTGAAATGTGAGATACCTCTGTGCTTTCATTCAGTTTTTTTTCCTCTTCTACAGTAATCAAAATGAGTTCAGCCTTTGCCTGAATTTTCCACCAAAAAAGCATCTTTGTTGAGACTGCAGATGGCCTTCAAAGCATAACTAACAGCTATTATTATTTTTAAATCATTTTCTGCTTTATCAGAACAGTATTATCTAACCTCACAATATGATCTGAGGTTATAGTCCCCTGATCCTTGGTTCAAACAAGACAACATTTGAGATTATCCAAATTTTATTCGTGTAAAATAGTCGCTTAAAAAGACCAAACACGCATAAGAAAAATGAAAGCCTCTCCAAAAACAAAGGAGAGGAAGAAGGCCTTGAACCGCCCCCACAGTGAGCAGTTTGGTTAAGGCTTACTTCCCTAAACTATTTGGAAAACTAAACTTTTGAAACAAACACTGAAATCAGGACTTTCATTTAAGTCTCAACTCAGTTAATAAATAAAAATGTGCAAAAAGCAGCAAAGGAAAAGTTGGTGCTGATAGAGGAGAGATGCCAACACTTCTCCTTCTCTGGTTTTACATCTCATCAGCACTATTGATGAATGCCAGAGAGAGAACAGGCTAATAAGATTGATAGAAAATGATAAATGTGCCAGCATAGCGAAGCGTACGTAATGGTGTCCATCAGCTGTGCGAGCATTAATTCATTAAATGTTCTCTTGTACAGAGCGCTCTGATGGAGCTGAGTGCTGTGGACCCCTGGGGCACCCCTGCTGCTCCTGTCGTGAGTTCTGCCGGGCCCTCACCTCTACCCACAGTTTCTGCCTCTGCCGCCTCGGGCCCATGGGGCACAGCCACCACAGATCCATGGGGGGTAGCATCACCCACATCCCCTACAAGCTCTGATCCTTGGGGTGGGGGAGCTCCGCCCACCATAGCTGCTCCTCCAGATCCCTGGGGTGAATCATCCAACAAAGTTAACAACGTCGACCCCTGGGGAAGCTCAGGTAAGGATCTTCGACCCGTGGTCATGCTTGACCTCTGTTGGCAGTCAGGTGGGTGGGACTGTACTCGTTGCTGGTGATTAAAACAGAACCTTGTCTCTGTCTGTGGGTGAAAGAGGATGTGGAGACTTTTTCTCCCCTTCATGCCACGGTTGCATTTCCCCTCATACATGTCACCATGCTGTCATAGCTGATCTTTTCATCCGTCTATACATGCTTTCTGTTTGTAATGAAGAAAGCAAGCATGCCATTCTCCCTCCGTGTCTAAACCAGGAATTTTTATCCTCTTGTTTTCACTCAGGACTGCCTGTGGCTGTGTCTCAACCAGAGCTTTCTCTTCTCTTGCCCTCTGTATGCCTTTTTTAGTTATTTATTTATTTTTTTAAATGTATAAGGTTGCTTCTTATCTCTCCTTTACCTCCAATAAGTTTCAGATTAGCTTTAGGAGTAAGTAATGTGGCTTTCAGTTGCATCAGTCCTCCTGGAAAGTTAACAATGGAGAGGTTGAGGAGAGAGAAACACCACTGTTGGTGCCCAGCCCAGCTTCCTGTCCCCTCCTTATTGTGAGTTGTACCTGTAAGGTGTTGTGTTAACCCTCCCCTCCCTTGCGTGTCCTTCCCTCCCCTGTAGCTGTGACCCCCCCAAGTGCTGACCCCTGGGGTCCTCCATTGCCTCCCAGCACTTCCTCCTCGGGGGGGCCAGTAGACCCCTGGGCAAAGGACGGGCCTGTCCCTGCCTCTGACCCTATCACCTCCGACATCTGGAGTGGCTCCGCCAAACACACTAACGGCACAGGTACATTCACACTTAAAACTACATGAACTCTCACATGCTCAGGTTCTGGCACAAATTTGTAAACAGGTTTACATATTTTGCACACAAATTTCCAAATGCATGCACTCAGCAGCTGTCCTGTCTAACATTTCATCCTCCTTTGTGTGAGTATCTACTCGGATATTGTTTTTTGCTGTTATGAGTGCGTTTTTAAGAGTCTGATTTACTCTTTCTGCTCCTCAATACCTCGCTTAGGAGATCCAGAGCAATTAGGATCTTCAGGAGCAGGCGCTGACAGCACAGGCTCACCGGTACCCTTTGACCTGTCCTCTCTTGGTTCTTCACTTCCTGTTCGGAAGACTCCCGAGTCCTTCCTGGGCCCCAACGCAGCACTGGTGGATCTCGATTCTCTCGTGCCGTCGAAACCCAAACCCAAACAGCCACCGCCTCCCTCCATCTCGTCCTCATCAGCACACAACCCCTTCCTTCAGAACACAGGTTAGTTACAGCTGAACTTCATGAGCTCGACGTTTTGTGTCCAGAAAGATGAATTTGTTCCCGCTGAATTTCTGTGACTCGTATTTAGGGAGAGCCTGGAATTTTCATGAATTTTTGTAAGCATTTATAGGAAAATGACTGACTTTAACATGAGCTATTTAAAACTGCTGTGTAATGGTGCTTTGAAACCTTTCAGGGCATACCTTTTACTGGGCCATGGAAACATTATTTGCAGACATTGAAAAGGGAAAAAAATCATTAAGTTAATAAATGACTCCAAAATATATATAACTTATTTGTTTAAATGTAAACTTAAAGAGCAAATGTTTGCGTATATTTTGACCTTTATTTTGTGGGGCTGAAACAAAATATGAGTATTTTATTTGAAAGATAAAAATGAATATAAAATATGCGTTTCAGGGAAATAAAAACAAAATGAAGATGTAAAATGATTATCACAGTGGTTTCTGATTAATGTGGTAGATCAGTTTACTGATTCAGCTCCAGCCTCTTCAGGTTTGGGGGGGGGGTTTTTTGCATTTTTCACACTATTGCGTGCACATTTCACAATATCATAATATCTGATCAACACGCAGAACCCAGGCTGAAGTCCAAAATATTGTTTTGCTTTTTTGTTTCCTAAAATTTTAAAACTTCTAGGTTAACATGGAGAAAACTTTCTCCATGACTTTATTCATTATTGTGGTTTACAAATAACGTTTGTAGCATTTTCTGATTCAATAACAAGAAACCACTTCTTGATCACAATCCACACATCGTTACAGACTAAACACAGAAAATAATAACAAAGAACACAGGTCTTTCAGAATGAACTGCTCATTGGTTTCCATTTTAGAAATTGCAATGTAAAAAAAATTAATTGCTTACAACATCTGTCATAAAAATGAAGACAAAATGCAACCCTTTTTATTGTATGTGCGTGCCATATTCACATTTAGTTTCTTAAATGCAAAAAAATATATAATAATCTCAAATATTGTCAAAGATCACAGCCAAATAAATTAAGATATATATGTAATGTGAACTAAGCCATAAAAATTTACCTTTACTCTGTCTTCTTAGAGGCTGTTAATAATGTTATGATGGTATAGATATTAATTAAAATTAACAATAATTTAATGACCAAGCTAACAACCCTCAGTGGCTCAGAGTTTAATGGCTCATGTGCATTTTTAATGGCTCATGAAAAAAAAATATTAATGTTATTTAAATGATAAAATGTTTCGTATCATTTCACTTTAAATCTGAAAAATGTTATGAAAGCCTTGTAATTAATATGCTCTAGTACACCCCATGCCCCCCTTTAGACTCACCCCTGTTTGCTGCAAGTTGTTCCTTCCATGTGAAATATGACAGCTGCCATCAGCCTTTAGAAAGCTGTATTTGTAATTTAACCATTCTGGTATCAGATTACGTTAACAGATTGTCTGCATGTTTTAAGCCTCCAGCTTCACATTAAACTGTGCCAATGTTAATAATAACATTAAATTAAAAATGTGTTAGCATATATCACAAAGTTCACTCATCTATGTACGTGTTTCTTCTGTCCCAGGTTCATCTCCTGCTACTGGCATGGCAGTGACTCCGGGCAGTACCATTTCCAGTAGGGGGGTTTCTCCAACACCTGCATCCTCCAACCCTTTTGGGGTGGCTCCTCCTATGACCTCCATCTCACCTCAGCCCTCCTCACTCGGCCTTAGTGGCCTCCGCACCAGTCCTGTGCCTCCCAATCCCATGCTGGGCATGGTGCAACCAGGAATGGGCATGGCGCCAATGAGTATGGGAATGGGGGCTCCAGGAATGGGAATGGGCCTGGGCATGATGCAACCCAGCCCCATGGGCATGCCGTACAGCGGGCTCTCCCCAATGGCACCCCCAGGCTCAGGTCTGATGGGACCCGGAGTCGCACCACCTCCTCAGCTAATTTTGGGTGGGCCCACAGGACCAGGAGGGGTGATGAGTGCTGGAGGATCAGTGGGAGGTGGAGGAACGACGGGCACGAGCACCAACCCGTTTCTTCTTTGAGGAAGTGTCACCACTACTTGGCTCACCTTTCAGCCTCCTCTGTCATACCTGCTGCCCCCTTCAGTCACCCACCCCCCCACCAATGCAATTTGTGTCCAAAAAGAAAAATGTCTACATCTCTATATTTAAAGAAAACAAACAAACAAAAAAAACTAAATCAAAAAAATGTTTCATCTTTTCCTTTTTGAAAGCATTATTTCATTTCAGAATAATTATTTCATTTATTTAGTCCTTTCATTTCACAGGTTATTTTACGGGTGGGAAATAGAGATCTATTTATTTTGTTTTAATTCAGTTCTGTTCTGTATCGTACTTCATGTGTTTGTTTTTGTTTTTCATTTTTGGTCCTTTCAGTCCTGTCTTGAAATGAAGGTAAGTCTGTGATACCTCGAGGCTTTTTCAGTAGTGTCTCTATTCTAACATTACTGCACTGGGAGAGAGGGAGGATGAGGAGACATAGCCACTAACAAACTGGACAGAGAAACTGTTGTACCTGCCTCTTCCTCTTCTCTCCCTCTAGGATGAAGACAAACACTGAATCACTGAAATGAAACGAGTGCATGAAGAGCTATTTTTAATGAACTGTGGACGAGATATGGGCTGAACAACTTGCATTAACATTTCAGGCACAATGTGGTCAAATTGTTTCACTTTTAATTTAATGGTAAATGTAATTTATTTTTTCCAACTTTTTGGGAACAAATAAACAAGGAGGGTCATGTGATGATGCCATCTAGATCAAATGCCTTTTTTTCTCCATTCTTCTTCCTGGTTACTGTAGAAAACCTAAAAAGAGCTCTGAGATCTGTGATCCGATGGGGGGAGAGAGGGAGGGATGCTTGTTGAGAGTGTGTGTGTGTGTGTGTGTGTTTTTGCAGCAAAGTGCGAATGAGAACACAAATGCTCATTTGTGAGTGTGCAAGTACACAGTTGTGCAAATGTTCATGTCTGTGTATGTGTTTCAGTAACTGTCTCCATTTTTTTTTTTTTCTGTGTCCGATCTCATTTCAGTGACTCAGAAAGGAAGAAACCACATTGATTATTTTTGCTTTTGGAAGTTGTAATAATAAGATGTAATGTGGGAATTTCAAATGAGGTGTTATAAGGGTCACGTTTGTTTTTTTTGTTTGTTTTTTTTTGTTTGTTTTTTTTTTCCCTGCCAATCATATTTCGCACTCTTCTTTTCATTAATTAAAAGCAGTTTTTCTTAATCACACATTTCATACGGGATTCCTGGCATGCAGGTGTCCCAGAGCAGCACTGTCCTTGTGTTTCATCCCCCTTTCCTTTGGAGAGGGACGGCAACCGATGCTTCTTTAAAAAAAAGAAACAAACAAAAAAAGACAATTACTTCAGCGAATGAAAGGAGATAAAACTGGGACTCGACAATATGCTTTTCATGCTGTTCTTTTAATTTAGTTTGATGAATTTATTGTTATTTTATATCAACAAGAAGAATATCTCTTTTATCGGGTAAGGTGGAATTTTGTGTGGTGTTGACTGTGAACATTCACATTTGAAAAGTAAAATGGAAAAAAATCAGAAGAAATTTATGAAATAAAACAAAAACACGAAATGTGTCTTTTGCTTTTTCGTTCTTCCAGTAATGTGACTGAAACAAATTGACTGGTGGATGTTTATATACAGCAGTGTGCAAAACTCTGGAGTCACACCTTGTTTCATTATTTGAGTAGGAAGATGGGAAATGATTAATTTATTGAAACATTGAAACATACAAAGAAATGTAGAATATAAGGCAAAAACTGAGTTTGTACAACAAGCTTGAAAGTGTATTTGTTGTGACCACCTCTATTCTTCGACACAGTCTGAAATCTGTTTCTAGTCTTCAGGAGTAGTTCTCCAGGCTTCTTGAAGGACATTCAAAGCTCTTGTTTGAATGTTGGTTGCCTTTTGTTCCATTCTCTGATCCCACACTGCTTTAGTAATATTGAGGTCCGGGCTCTGGGCAGGCCAATCCATGATTGACAGTGTTCCATCCATCCGCTTATCCTTTCCAGGGTCGCGGGGGGCGCTGGAGCCTATCCCAGCTGTCATAGGGCGAGAGGCGGGGTACACCCTGGACAGGTCGCCAGTCTGTCGCAGGGCCAACACACAGGGACAGACAACCATTCACGCTCACATTCACAATTTGGATTATCCAATTAACCTATCCCCTCAAACTGCATGTCTTTGGACGGTGGGAGGAAGCTGGAGTACCCGGAGGGAACCCACACAAACACGGGGAGAACATGCAAACTCCACACAGAAAGACCCCGGCCTGATGGTGGAATTGAACTCAGGACCTTCTTGCTGTGCGGCAACAGTGCTAACCACCGTGCCACCGTGCTGCCCAGCGTTCCATTGTCTGTTTTTTTTTCCATCCAGGTATGCTTTGAAAGCATATGCATCGTGTTTGGGATCAGTGTTATGTTGAAATATAAAGATGCTTTCCAGTTTGTACTGCATGGTGAATCTAACATTTTGACAAGCTCTTAATACCAAGACTGCGATTCTGCCCCAAACAATGATGGCACCTCTACCGTGTTTTAAAGACAGCTGTAGACACTCGTACCACTCTCCTAACGACCTCTGTTTATAATTGTATGTACCTCTTTATATATAATTGAAATGAAAGATTTGAAATGTGGGTTCATCACTCCGAAAGACCTGTTGCCACTAATTTTTAGTCCTATTCTTGTATAATTTGGTATACCATTTCTCTTCAGTAAGAATGGCTTCTTGGCAGCCTCCCCTCCACTGAGGCCATTTCAGCTGAGGCTTTTATTGAACAGGTGTCCAGGCTTCTTGGATGGATCAACTGAAGTCAGCTGTATCTCTGTGTCAGCTCTTTGCTGGATTTTCTCCTGGTTCTTAAGGATATGACTTTTAAATACCATCTGCTGCTGGAAGATTTTTTTCTTTTAGGCTCGCTACTTCCTTCTTTTGTCCAGTTTCCTTAGATTTCTTTAAGAACACATCATGCAGAGATATGGCAAGTTATCAGAAAATAGCTCTGTTACAGGCAGCAAGTAACAAAGAGCCTAAAGATGCAACTTAAATTGAGTTCTTTATAAGTTATATGTAGACCACACTGGTTCATCCCTTGAGTTTGGTGCCTTTTTAATGATTTAAAGGTCAGTGTTAAGTAGCTAAACCAAAAACAAACGAACAAAACATTTGTCTGAAAATAGTCAGGAACAAGGACTTAGCTAAAAATGAGTTATTTAAAAAAAAGCTAATGTCCAAAGTAAAATGCTGAAAGACCTTCAGAAGTCTTGGAGAACTATTGCTGAGGAGCACTTTTACAAAAGTCTGGCTCCTTGGAAGAAAAATATAAAGAGATGAGGTGAGGCTCAAGACTTTTACACAGTTCTGTATTTTACAATCCAATAGACACCAGCCTCCCAACTACCTACATAGGATATGCTAAACAAACAGTATTACAGCATATGAATTTGAGTAATATTGAAAAAAGAACTATTTGAACCTCGGGGGGTGGGGGGCATTCAGTCATATGTGACAAACTCGATCCCAGACTTGCTGTCAGAGAAGCTTTAAACATGTACAACAGAGTGAGACAGCTTCTGCAAAGAGTAGAGTATTTTCTCTAAAACATTTTGGGGTTTCCACACAGAACGAGAGGGTCAAACAATCAGAGAGTCCCAGTCAAAGT
Source organism: Oreochromis niloticus (assembly GCF_001858045.2). Classification (NCBI taxonomy): domain Eukaryota; kingdom Metazoa; phylum Chordata; class Actinopteri; order Cichliformes; family Cichlidae; genus Oreochromis; species Oreochromis niloticus. The sequence goes on along the minus strand of NC_031976.2, from coordinate 22,677,607 downwards.
CGTCCTGGATCTCCTCACTGTTGCTGTGCAGATTCTTTAGTGGGGGACGCTGTCGTGGCGTCATCGGCTGAGGATGAATCCCAGCTGAGAAGGAAAAAAAAGAGGACACATGGACTGAGTATATAACGAGAGGGAAGTGAGAGAATGTCAAATCATGTTTTTCTATCTAAACAACTTCTTTTAAACAGACAAAACCTGCTGTCCAGATTTATGACAATTTCTGTTCAATCTTAGGAGAAAAACTGTTTTTAATTCAGTGTTTCCATAAATAGCTCTCTTAGCACAAACATGTCATTGATCTGGAATATTATTCTAAAACAGGCTTGGGGAAAAATATGAACCCATCCTGTCTTATTTCATAAAAGTAAAGAAGAAAATGTGTTTTTAAGTCCAGGTCTCACCGGTTGTGCTTGCAGGCTGTGTTAGCTGTGGTCGCTGAAGACCTGGTCCCTGCATGGGCAGAGCCCGCCGCGGTGGCTGTGCACCATTGGCAGCTACTGGAGAGTAGGGAAGGGGTGAGGGCTGAGTGAGGCTGGATAGGGTAGGGGGTGGGTTGAAGTTAAAGGCTGGTAAGGGTTGAGGGGCACCAGGGGTTACAGGGGAGTTATTCCCAGGGGTGATCATGCCTTTCTGAGTGAAGAAGCGGTTCAGAGAGTCGCAGAGGGAAGTGAAGACTGCCGGGTCCAGAGCCCAGTCGCAGAGCTCTGCCTGTCTCATGCTCTGAACAAGGTCTGGAAATATAAAATGAAGCAGCAGATCAGAGCACGAAGGTCCAGTCTGTGGCTTTTTAAGAATAATATGAAACATCACAGGCCTTTCTTTACAAAATACAGCAAAGCTTTCACTGGATTGGATTGATTGTTTAGTGTGCATGATATGCTCGTCTAACTTCTAAAGGGTCAGGCCGCCCAAATGACAATAAAAACACTGGAGGAATATAGCTATTACAACTCTTATTTCTTGGTTTAATAATAACTTGCACACAGTCTGCAGACAGCCATTTTTCACAGCAGCCATTTAACATGAAACAGCCTTTTAGTCACGTTGAGGTCTGACTGAACCTTGGTTCTTCATTCATAAGCTGCGTTGTCATGTTCTTTTTAGAGGGAAGAGTCTTTCTCCTGGCAGCTCTTCTAAACAAGCCATACTTGTTCAGTGTTTTTCAGATTTTACAGCCGTGAACTTTAACATTTAACATCCTGAGGCCTGTAGAGCCTGAGATGTAGTTCTCAGAGTTCTTGAGTCTTCCCCCTGGGGGGGGGGATTTGCTGGGACGTTGACTTCTTGGAAGTTTGTGAGATTGTCTGAATGATTCAGACAAACAAAATTCCAAAATGTTTGATTACGATCAGTTAATCAAGTGCATTTGATTAAAAGTGTAGGGATGATATTTATCCTATGGAAGTTATTAATGTGTACATTGTTTTTCCGAGGACTCTGTCCACTCTTTTGTTTTCCCACCAATGCACGTAGCACAGAAACATGTCTGTGTTTAACCACTATTTCATGTCAAATGGTCGCAGTGAAAGAGGACTGTAATTTAGGGCATTAATTACTTTTACTAATCAGCTGATCATTTGTGAAAAATTGCCTAATCTCCTTTTTACAGGCCGTGATGAAATCTTCTAACTGCTCGCTTTATGTGGCCATCAATCCAAAATACAAAACGAAATACTTCAGTGTTACATGTGACAAAGATAAAGGTGAAACCAGAAAAGACAAAATAAATCATAATAATAATTAAATTAAATGATGAATTAATGATCAAAATAACTCACAGCTGAATTCCAATCACTCTATTAACTGGCTGATTAAACATTTTTACCCCTGTCCTCACGACTCTAAAACTTCACAGACCTATGAACCCTGATGATGGTTTAATGTGCCCATTTAAACAAGAACAAAACAGACCTGGGTGACCAGTGAGGTCTATGTTTGCCCAGTCTAAGTTGCTGGCAATGCGGACACTCTCCTTCAGAGAATCGGGGTTACTGAACCAGTCAGCCGGCACCGCTACAAGTGGAAGGCAAGAAGGCAACTTTAGAAGCATTGAACTTTTATACAGTTTATGCATTTCTGGTTTGAGAAAGTCACATGAGACTTACTTAATTGTGAAATGCGCTCAGTCTCGGCAGGATGTGCAGCTGGTGCAGCCGATGCAGGTGGTGCAATTTGTGCGGATGCAGGATGGGGGGACATGGGTAGCAGAGTTGGAGTGTGAAGTGGGGTAGTGTCATTATTTGGGATCGCCAGAGGAACTATATCCGCTGGAAAGAAAAGAGGCAATTCCTTCAATCCATCTATGCAGAATCTAAACTGTACAGAGTCAAAACACAGATGCACACATGCCACTTACACTGCGAGCCTCCCCTCTCGCGCACTGTCCTGAACAGAGACTTGAAAGACGCATACAGATCAGGTAAGTTGAGCTCGTCGAAGGTGAAGCGCAGCAAGGGATCAGTAGGGGGGTTTACTGAAACGACGGGAGGGGCGACGGCTGATGACAGGATGGTCAGTTCGGATGAGTGATTGGGTCCCGAGACGGTGCAAATGGGAACAGCTGTCAGATCAGGCGCGCAGGAGAAAGCGGGAACAGACACGGGGTCTGAAGTCACAGGAAAAGACAGCGCAGCGTCAGAGAAGGAGGGAGCAGCTGGAGACGCTGTAGACATGTTGGCAGGAGCCAGAGGTGTGGCAGAAGCAGGGGAGATGGAGAAAGTGGGGCCAGGTGGGTGTGAAGGTGGGAAAGAAGTGATGGATGACATAGGGGCTGCAGGTGGGAGCACCGCTGATGGCGAGACGGATGGATGAGGGACAGGGAGACTGGAGACAGAGGTGGGCATGTAGGGAGATGGTTGCTGTAAAGATAAGAATAAGGTGTTATGGAGAGCAGGGTGTTGTTTAATTAAAAGTAAACCTTATAAAAGGAGTGAGAAAGTGACTGTACTTTGCATGGGGGAGGAGAGAGGGAGGCAGACTGGGGTGACTGCTGCTGGATGGCTCCGAGTGACTCTGAGTTAAAGAACTGTTGGTCTATGTGGGAAGCTGATTGAGGCGGATGAGGAGAGAGCCCTGTCTCTGATTTTAGTTCCTGCAGTTGAGGAACCTGTAACAGCACAGTATAAATACTTTCAACAGCAACAAAAAAAAAAGTTGTCAATATCCTGCAGGCTAATATATACAGTAAATGTTAAATAAGACTGAGCATCTCCACTACAGCCAAAAATTCCCTCCTTTCAAAAACACTTCCCTTTTAGCTCTCAGCTTTTATCAAAAAGGAAAGTTTTCAGTCTAATCTTAAAACTAGAGATGCTGTCTGTCTCCTAAATCCAAACTGGGAGTTGGTTCCACTGGGGAGGGGCCCGGCAGCTGAAGGCTCTGCCTCTCATTTTACCTTTAAAGACTCGGGGAAGCACAGGTGAGCCTGCCTTATTGGGCTAATTTCATTGGTACACTTCCTTTCATAGGACGTAGCCATACCAAAACTGTTATCTTAGTCCATCTTAATGTTCTCACACATTGCAAATAATGGCATAATTAGAAAAATGTGGCAGTTTTAATAATCTGCCACATGCTTGAGGTTTGGTTAAGAGTTTTAAGCATTAATTAATTTACATCTGTGTTTGCACTTTATGTGGTCTCATTAAACCTCCATGTATTTGACAGCTGGACAATAAAGGTTTGTCACAAAAAAAACAAAAACATACATCCTCTCTCTCCTCGTCCTCTTCAGGATAGGGACGTTTAGGTGCCCTCACTTGATGTCCATCTGAAGGTCCATCCATTGTCCAATAGGAACCCTGGAAAGACACCACAGGTTTGTGAACTCATGCTCTTTTAAACAGTCATCAATCTCATATGATGAAAACTCCAACAGTAGGTAGAAGTAACTCACCTTGCCAGGGTCGTTCTGCGGTCGAGGAACTTTCCTGAAGCATTTATTAAGGGACAGATTGTGTCGAATGGAATTCTGTAGGGAATGACATGTGTCAGGAACGTCCAGTAAAGTAGATGTTACACTGACTACACTTTAGTGACATATTATTACTGCTCGCCCACACTGATAATATGTTATAGCTTACTTTCCATCCGCGGCCCGCCCGGCTGTAGTAGGGGAAAGTGTCACTGATCCAGGTGTAAATGTCATTTAAACTCAGTTTCCTCTCAGGTGCAGCGGCTATTGCCATGGCGATCAGAGTGGCATAGCTGTGAGGGGGTTTCCCTTTACAGTTAGAAGGGGAGGGGTCCGGCACTGAGGGTAGAAAGTCTCCTTTCTCCCTCCCTCTGTCTTTTTTCTTGTCCTTCTCCCCTCCTCCTCCTCCTCCTCTCTCTTTCCCAGAGCGCAGACTGCTGATTCCCAGTTGGGGCAACCAGTCAATACTGGTAAGACTGGAGTCCAAGTCAGAGGACATTTTTCAGTTTTAGTTTGTTTTTTTTTCTCCGTCCAGGGTCTGAAGGATCAGAAGAGAAAGTACTGGATCAGCACGTCTTTTTACTTTTTGTTTACTCTGACTATAGTAGGCAGTCAAAACACTGAGCACTCCCACAGAGGATTTCCCTCTGCCTGTAACTGTGTCAGCCGTCCTGTTCCTGTACTTCCCAACTAGCGTCTATTACACACCATTAAGTTCAGACAGAAGACACTTTGTGCTGCTCGGGAAACTTTCCACTCACAAGCAAAGCCATAGCATGACTATAGGTGCATATACGTGTGCCAATTCCAACTACTTGTTACTTTCTGAGAAGGAAGAGTGACTTGCTTACCTCTCTATGGTCACTCGAGGCCCAAGGCCTTCACAAGTGTTAATGGCTTATGTTGTCATCAGCTGTGCACAGCTGCTAACAAACTGCTGTCCGTCCTCTCCTTCAGGTCTCTCTCCTCAGCATGTCGGTCCCCGCAGGGCTGCAGTCATACCTTCGGCTAGTGAAAGTTTGTGTAACTTTGGAGAAATATACACAAAAAAAACTTATCCGACAGCTTCCTTTTTCTCTCCCTCCCTCTCTATGCTTCCCCTCCCTTTCTGGTTTACCAGAATGACGTCACTCACTCCTCCTCCTGCGTGATATCACTCTATGCACCGCCTCTGGGAGCTGGTTCCACCTCTTTACTCTTTCACCAGCCTTTTCTCTGCCTGTCAGGTTCTGGTTACAGATAATGCACCTGAATTTTCCACTAAGACAAGTCCAAGCTCTCACGCTGTTATGCAAGGTACAAGGGTTTGAATCAGATACACAAACACACACAGAGCAGATTTAAAGTAACAGCATGGCTTTATTGGTACAGCTCTTTACAGTGGGACACATTGACAGGACATGGGTCTCTTTACAGAGCGCTGAAGAAAGCGAGGAGGCCGGTGTCAGGAGACGGATGCGCCAAAAGCTTCTGGATCTGTCAACACAGTTTACAACATGGGTTAGTGATGTAATGATATAAATTTTGGCATGTTCACACACGCAAAAACAGGTGTCATAAGTGGTCTGATTGCTGCACCATTTACAACAAAGGGTCAGTAGGGATAAGTCGCAAATTATTACTACTCACAACAGCTTACTGTGTGTGTGTGTGTGTGTGAGAGAGAGAGAGGGAGGGAGAGTGTGCATGGGCCGTTTGTGTTGCACCTGGTTTTTGTTTGTGTTTTTGTCTGTTTTTGTGTGACTTTAATGTTTAGCTCTGTTTGAATTTACCCTTTTTGTATTCAGCCCCTGAATGTCAAAACATCATCTCATGCATGTCTGAGCATAGAAATCATCAAACATTTAAACTGGCATGCTGTATCATTGCAAGGAAAACAATAAAGTCATTTTGAATTTGATGACAGCAAACCATCTCCACAAAGTTGGGATGGGGGAAAACAAAAGGGTTGGAATAGAAACAGCTGGAGGAACATTTTGCAACTAATTAGGTTTACTGGCAACAGATTGAGGTGTATTTCCTTTTTTATTTCTCACCAAAGAAAAAGATAAAAAAAAAACAAACACTGAAGGATATTGTGTTAATATTGTAGTTATTGTGTAATTACTTTAATAATAACAATATAAACATATTTTGCTCATTTTTTGTGGTTTATCTGGGTTTCCTTTAGGGGGGTTTACATGTACGAGTGATTTTGGTGTTATTTGTCTTTACATATTTCTTCTTTTTTGAGGGCAGTGTTGATAATATTAATGTCAGCTTGGCACTGATAGGCATTGTTCCTGCTCGAGCCTGTTCAGTGTCTATTTTAGAGTATTTAATATGTGACGACTGAATAAACTAAACTAAACGATACTGAGTCAGGAGGGCGACAGAAAGCATCTGTAGCAGGTACCTCCTTGAAGTTGGGGTGTTTGGCATCTTGAACCAGCTGCAGCAGAACGGCCTCTGTGGTGGTGAGGTACGCTCCGCTCTGCTTCAGTCGTGACAGAGCAAACAAACGATCCGTTTGGCTGAGGAGGGAAGTGAAAACGTTAGTAGTAAAGTGCACATGTAACTTCCCCAAGGCACACTCATTCCGTGTGTGTGTGTGATATCTCTTACTGCAATGAAAAAATACTGTTCAAATACACCGATACCTTCTGGATGACACGGCGTCAGCTACAATATGAACCTCTATCCCCTTCTCGAGCAGATCAAAAGCTGTGCACTGAGCAAAAGACAAGGAGGAAAGTTTTGTTGAACTAAAATTGCAAAGCTAGTTGAACAGTGTTACAAAATTACATATTTATGTTACTTAATGACAGTGTAATAAATTAATGACCATCTAACATCATTACTTACACCATCTGTTTTTGTGATTTTAAAATGCAACAGCCTACAGTATGAAGACACAACATAGGATAAATGCTTGCATCCAAGTGCACCTTACATTATTATATTTATGTCATTTCTGCGGGTCACAGATAAACTGCTTGTTGCTTCTTTCGTGGAACGACTGATAAGACACATACTGATCTGACATGCATTGTTTGTGCATGTTAGAGAAGCCAGTTGAAGACTACTGTCTCCATATAATTGTCTCCTGATAACTACAACTATGCTTCGCATATAAAATTTACATTTGAAAAATATGAAAGAGATGGTGCCTCATTGAATAATTGTATGCTTAGAATGACAGACACTGAACGTCACTCTATTCAAAATACCCAAGTCAATGGAATGATTTTGTATCGTTTTAACGGCGCAGATGCTGAATCACATTTGTGTCTTACAGCGATACAGGCGTGAGCCTCTATTCCACACAGTATGGCTTGTTTGGGGTTCCCCAGGGCCTCCAGCTCCTTCTGCACCTCCTCTATCATCATGGTGAATGAAGTTTTAGCATGGGCCTTTAGGTCCTCAGCTCCCAGCTCTGGTACTGTGGGCCCGAGACCTTTAGGATATTGCTCTGTCAAAATGGGGGGGATGCCCAGGATACGACTGGCCTGTCAGAGAAGAGGAGAAACCCGGCAAATCTGATTCAGACTGTCAAAATTATTCATCCTCGACAACTGTGCTGATGAGGAGAACCAACCTGGAGCAGCCTGGCTGCATTGCTGACAATGTTGGTGAACTGGAAGATGTTGGGTCTAAACTTCTCCTGCATGTCGCACAGGAAAAGCACTGCATCCTTGGTGGAGAGCCTGCCAATGTTTGCCACTACAAGAGCAAGGTCACAGAAAACAACGAAGGCATTCAGGTAGATTTAATGTCATCTTGTACTATCATCAGAGAAATTTGAAGTCAAATTTATAAAGGTGAAACTTTATAAGTTTTACAGCTTACAACTGTAGCAAGTTTGTGCTACAGCTGCTTGTTGCTGTCTTTAACCATTATTTGGACAATCCTAAACTCTAGCTAACCTGTGAGCAACAGTCTAAAATGGTGCATTTTCTTCCTTGTAGGACATTATTTCCTTCTCTGGCATTGCACTGTTTTGATAACAAAGGAACCATTGACAACTCAAAGACAGCTAGACTCAAAGGAATTTGCTAAGATCATGGCTCGTTTTAGCGAATTAAAGCATGAGAAATGTCACTTACTCTTGTTGCTTTAATAGTCCAAAGGTGAGGTAGAGAGTAGTGGGTAACAGGCTGAAGGGGACTGCAGAAACTTTAACTGTCAGGTTAAGTATTATTTCCCATATGACGTCGCCTGTGTAAACCAAACAAAATATTTACATGTTTTACTTGCAATAGAAAAAAGAACGACCGCATTCAATATTGCAGACAAAACGGCGTATGTGTAATCATATTAACTAATAATAAATAAACAACTAAATTTGTTATTAACGAGGTAATATATTCGCATTTATAGTCAGATGTAAAAAATAAAAACTAACCTTGCACGAAGCTAAGAAGACCACGGAGTTCAACTTCGGCTTCTTTTACAGGTGCTGCCTTCCTGTGTGCCAATATTGACCAATAGTATTGCGAGTTGTAGTGATCGACGCTTCTTTTACGCCAATAGCCGTCGCTGCAAAGCAAAGGTTGAGGTGGCTGGAAACCATAAAGTAACCCGGAGTGGTGAACCGAAGATGTCTGACACTGCAGAGTCCCCAACAGAAACGCAGAAAGAAGAAACACAGCCGCCGTCTGACGACTCGACGACAAATGACGAGAAGAAGAAAAGTAAGAGAGCGAAAAATAACTTCTCAGTTACGGGAAAACAATTGTGTTTCTGATGACTGTTGCTAATGCTATTGAAAACACATCCGGATGTGTGACGTACAAGATGATTGACAGTGAAAGTCGGCCACTAGGATGGAAGCATGTTCTCTCTTCAACCAATAAGCACGTCGTCTTCTAGCAAGTGGTACTGCCGGTTTGGGGAATAGCTGAAGCTAATGCTAATAAACATTACAGATATTTCGTATTCTCATGTTACATAGTTCACAGAAAGTCTCTGTTTTGCCATATTTGATTAAATATACTAACCAGTCGTCTCAATAGCAACATATCATGCGTGCAAATATAACAAGGATCTTAAGGAGCTACACTTGGCTCAAAACTCTTAAAATGTCACAAAATCTATGGATCGAGGCTCTGCTGAAAATCTGGGATATGTTAAGAAGAGAACAAACTAGAATACATAAAACTCGCACGGTGTGCCTACGACTGTGAGTTTAAACCTAATAAAACAGTTTATAGAATCAAGTCCTGGACTGCAAAAGGAATAACAGCCGCTACTACTGAAATTAAAAGGCTTTGAAAGATTGATATCACATTATAATATGACCTCTAAAAACATAACTTTTTCTGTTAGCTCCCGATGTGCGATTACTTTGAACATACCACTAAAAATAGAACATTCCATCTCAATTCATATTTTGTTTTACATTTGCTGCTCAACTGTCTCAATTCTGCCTAAAAATATTAAGCTCCAAAGTTTTCATATATATACAAATCATTGCTGTTAAAATATTAGCTTCATAAATCAAGTACTTGTAAAGATATATTTGTTTTAATAAATTGTCTTTCAATCCACTCCCAGGATACACACTGTGAAATCTTAGGCAATGTTTGAACATGGAAAAACTATAAAAGATAAGCCAGATGTTTTCACTGGCCTCTCTTACCATAAAAATGAGTCAAGATCTGTAATTTGGGACTGATCTAAAAAGGTCTGAATATTTCCTTTTTTACAAAAACAATTCAAGCAGTTCAACGTTCCATAGTAAGAACATACTAATGAAAGTAATAATAATAAGTAATAAAAGAGACATAGCAACTATTTTTGAATGATATATAGCTGCATTCCAAATAATGCAAAATAAAAAGAGTATAATAGTTTTTAACATGAACTTCTCTTAGTCACAAAAATAAAGAAAATGCTACTTTCCTTCAACTTTCCTGCTGGATTGACCCGAAATATGAGTAGATAGTCTAATGAACAAAATTTGGAGTTTGCAGATGTTATATTAATTATAACTAAGGAAATAATGCTGTTAAATATATGCATATTTTTCATTTTTGAGACCTACTGCACTGGAAACATTCAAGAGTAAAGAAAAGGGGATTAATAACTCACTTAACCTGCATAGTTTTGCAGGACTATGTTGCCCAGATACCACAACAGAAATTTAATGAAACCCCGTAAATTAAAATGAGGTAAAGAGACAGCTTAGTCTGTATGTAGCCAGACATCTAATTTCAATCTTGCAATACCCTGCCTAAAATTTAATGAAACAAATAAATGAGGTCGTAGTAACTTATAACTAGATTTTAGTAATTGAATTACCTCTGGGTGTTGAATGTTGTTTACATTATTAGTAGAGGTTATGTTTAAGCTTAGGCAATGTTTTTTTTCTGCCCTTCAGAAAAGCTGATGTCAAAGCACACGAAGACAAGAAGTTAAAGGGGGTTATTATGCACATTCCACATTAAACACATCACAAAAAACAACAACACCTAGAGCAATATGAAATTAAAATTTCCACAGGGGAGTGTTTGATATTTCACCAAAACACTATTGGGGGAAAATAATACAGTAACATTTTTGAACTCTGTGCAGCACTGGCTTAGTTGGATGTTTACTTTGGATGAGGGTTTGCCTTTACAGTAATTTTTTGTTTTTCCACTATGGTATGGTATAGTATAGTGTAGTGGCTATGCATCAGTGACTGCACCTCTCCAGAAATTCCACTGTAAATTCAAGTTGAGATTTGCCTGTGCCAGTCGGTGTTGCAACACTGCCGAATAACTTTCAGTTTTGTTTTCTTCATTTTTATAGTCGATGTGCTGTTGAAGGCAGTGGGAGACACTCCTATAATGAAAACAAAGAAGTGGGCAGTGGACAGGGGGAGAACAGTACAGTCTCTTTCACAATTCATATCTCGCTTCCTCAAGCTTGATGCCAATGAACAACTAGTAAGCATGAAATTTTTCTACCAGCTTGTTAATTTCTGAAGTCTTATAATAGACATGATTTAAAAAGCCATTGTGAAAACGAAATCTTTTTTTTTTTTTTTTCTCAGTTCATCTATGTTAACCAGTCTTTTGCCCCCTCACCGGATCAAGAAGTAGGGGTCCTCTTTGATGTGAGTATATGTACAGTTTTAAATGTGACAGCACGCACAGACATACAGTTTATCAACAACATTATGTTCCCTGTTGTTTCATTAATTTAACAGAGCACAGTCTGCAGTTATAGACCGAGATATGGCCAAAAATCTGTATGGAAAAAGGAGGGCATTTATTTCTGTGTCAGTGACCTTGACAGTTTTTGCTTGGTGTCACACATTTTGCTGAGATTAATTTATTAGATGGCTACAACAAAATCACCTTTGCTATACTGGAGTAGTAAGTTGGTCTTCACTGAAATATTACATCAGTAGCACTAGTGTTAGGTAAGTATTTAGCTGGGTCCAAACTTCTTTGGACACTTTTTTTGCCTCTGTACATCAGCTTAATTAATTTTTAACTCAAACAATCAAAATATGACTAAAGTGCAGACTTTCAGCTTTAACTCAAGAGTTTTTTTGTTTTTCTTTTGGTTGTTTTTTTTAATACAGAATCCATTTTCAATGGCGCAAAATTAATTGGACAAATGAACATCATTTTAAATATAAGTATTGTTTTTAATAAGTGAATGAAAATCCTTTGTAGTCAGAGACCTCACTAAATTCTGCGTTTCCTCTCTTAAGCGTTTCGACCTTTACTGCAGCCAGTTGCTGCTTCATTGTGGTTCTCGCCACAACTAATAACTGAAAATCTGCTATATCAGGTTGACATGAGGCAACTGACTTGGCTATTGAAGTATATCTAATTTCTTGGCCGTGAGAAATTCTTGAGTCGCTTTTGCAGTACGTTTTGGGTCATTATCCATTTGGACTGTGAAGTGCTGTCTGCACAGTTTTGAAACATTTAGCTGACTCTGAGCAGAGAGTATAACCCTGCACACTTCACAATTCGTCCTGCTCCTTCTACCAGCAGTGACATCATCTGTAAACACCAGTGACCAGCCTCCACTGGCATTTCCTCCACCAGATAATGCCATATGCTTCGTGAGCTGTTCTTTCCTTCTCCATACTTTCTCTTCCCATTGTTCTGATACAAATGAATCTAATCAGACCTTCTTGTTCTTGAGTGGTTTACATGTTATTGTAAAGCCTCTACATTTCTATTCATAAAACTGTCTCTTGCTTGTGGACCTGGACAATGCTACGGCTTTATCCACTTCAGTTGTTGTCTGTGTTTTTTCAGGCCCTTTGGTGTTGCCTGACCAGTGGATTCCTCCTTTTTAAAGAATGAGCCAGATTGTTAACTTAGCCACTTCTAAATTTTTTGCTGTCTCTCTGACGGCATTACTTTGTTTTTCCAGCCTAATGATGGTTTCCTTTACTTGCATGAACTACTGTTTGGACATCGTATTGAGAGTTCCAGTGAAAAGCTGCCAAATGCATGTTCAACACTTGGAAATAACTCCAGATCTTTTTTCTACTTAATGTTGAACCCCTTAAACTAAAGCTGGACATCTGCACTTCAATCACATCTTGTTTTCTTGATTTAAAATCCACTGTGGTGGAGTATAGATGCAAAATTAACAGAGGGGAGAAAACAGTCAATGTCCAAAAATGTATAAAACTTATAGACCTAACTGTATCTGCAAGTTCAGCCTGTGTGACTGGACAGGTCATGCAGAGCTTCTACCAGCAGAGGGTGCAATAAGAGACAAGTTTTCTGTGACATAATCTTAAATCCTTGACCACTGGTAAATGTCTTAACAAGTAACAGTAAAAACGTCCAAGTCTAGATCAGTGGTTAGCCGATCACCTCTCTGCTCTCACTGACAGATCAATATCTAGTTAAAAGGTCCTTTCTGATGTCATAACAGCAGTTAACACTGATTTTAGACTTTGTTGACAGCTCACTCCCGTGTGTGACAGTTTAACTCTAACGTTTGTATTCCTGTCTTTTTGTCTTCCTCTTTGTCTTTCAGTGTTTTGGAAGTGACGGCAAGCTGGTTCTACATTATTGTAAATCTCAAGCCTGGGGTTAGCTGCTTTCTACAAGTACATTTTCCCTCCTATCCCCATCCTTAACTTCACAAACACGACAACACAGTGTTGTTTTTCCCCTTTGCCGTTTACTGTCTTACAGGTTTTTTTGTAAATACACTGTAAATAAATTATTGTGACACATCATAAAGTCTTGACACTGTTTTTGTTTTTTGTACTGCTGCTTATCTGGGGAAATGTATATAAGGTACTATAATGTTAATAAAAAATTAAAATAGAGCTGTAATGCAGTGGAACTTAAACTGCTGATTAAAGTTTAGGGAGGGTTAGAGAAGGCCACCGCTGAAAAGGGACAGACACAGGAAGAGAGGGGGCACTATAGTAACAGATGGACTTAGAGGGATTACATGATTCAGGATGGGTTTGTGTCATAAATTCCCAAGAAAGACAGTAAAGGGAGTAGAGTGGCTTGGAGAGAGACATGCAGTCACTCCATCGGTTCGCATCTCCATCGCAGGAGGATTACACGGGGCTTGCAGCTGGAGAGGTAAGGGCCACTGATGCTCATACTGGAGGAGGAAAACTGACGCACAGAGAAAAGATGAAGAGAGTAGCAACAGAGAGGGTATTCAAGATGGAGCAGCTGAACTAAAGTTGTGAAGGAGCTTTTTGATTAAGGGCTTATGAAGAAGGCAGAGAAAAACCACACTAGAGTGGCAGTGAAAGGCAGTGAAATATGTTTTACCATGGTAGTTACTTCATGATGGACATGAAAGACTACAGAGGGCGAGAACAAAGTCTGGTAGGTATTTTAATTATTTAAAAATAATTTGTTCTGAAGTCATTTGTGGATTCTTCATCAGCATTTGCAAAAACATAATTTCTCTAATATTTAAACATACCAAAAAAACCTCGTTATTACACTGAGTGTTCAATTAAATTTGTCATTCATGAATGAAAACTGAACTTATTTTGGACCGACGTCTGCAAAAGTTGAGCAACCTGGGAAATGATGCATCAGCTAGTTACTGACGTGTAAAGCCTGAAAATATTTATTGTCTTAGCAACAGTCGACATGGTAAGGTTCATGCTAAGAGTAACCATTTCAAACATTATCTTATAAATATCAATACTTGGTCACTGGTTGCTGTTAAACCATCAGTAATATGCAGAGGTAGACTTTCACGCAGATTATCAAGGTGTTTTGTGGGGTAATTGTTTCAGTGCTGAATTAATTAAACTGACATCTCTGTGACGGTGTGACGCACTGAGCGGTAATCTAAATGAACAGTGCCTAAAACATGCACTTCTGAAAGGACAATGTACATCTGAGCGTAAATGCAATGCAAGTATTTAGGAAAGCCTTATCTCTGCTGAGCATTGGCTTTAACTGCCTCAGTAACGCTCCACTGGTCAGTAAGCGTATTATCATACTGATGGAGTTTTATTTTCAGCAGTGCAGATGACAGAAACCATGCTAAGGGATGAGTGATGTGCAAAATACACCTGATTTAATCTGTGTTGTGTTTCAGGGGCTTTGAGCTGACAGGGGGACATTGCATGAGAGAAAGATTGACAGCAGACATGGTCAAAGTGTACTTCACACTAAAACACACCTAACAAAAACAGATTAAAGCAGATTTCCAGGGATTACGTGTAAAAATTTCATTTAGATCTCTGGCTTATCTATAATTTCATCAAAAAAGTAATCTAGTGTTTTGCTCCCCTACATCGGGCCTTCCACTTAAGGCCCACAGTTCATAATGAGCGGCAGGCTCGGGGCTGAGTGTGTTAATCAGGAAGCACGGAGATGTTAGCCGGGGTCACAGGAAAGTACACATTACTCAGCCTTCCACAACCCGCCTTTAAACAGCTGGAGGACTTATGTGACTTCAGGCAGTGATTGACAGTGTAAAGCTAGATTTCATTATATGGGCACTTTCCATTTAGCCTCTGTTTTCTTTTTTATGCTCACTTGCTCACAATTTCATTTAACTTTTTTTTGTAAAGTATTAAGTTCAGGAATGTATTTGATGTCCTCTTTCGATATACAAGTTTTATCAAAAAATTCTGATATTTGTAAATGCTTTTTTGATACAGCTGAATTGCTCTAATACAGAAAAAAAAGGGGCTTTGAGTGTTGATTTCAGAGGATGCATGTCTGTATCTGTTCCCACAGGAATCAATAGCTCCTCATACTGAAGAAGTCAGGGCAACAAAGAGTAATATCCTGGAATCCCTTGGTTCTCTCCCACTGTGCCCAAATCATCCACCTAAATCTCCTCTTGTTCATTTTTTCATTCCTTCTGTCCCTCTTTCCCACGTGTATCAACATCAGAGCATCTTGTCGTGCTCCCTGCTCTCTCTCTTTCTTTATCTTCCTTTCTGTTAATCCCACTGACTTTACAGTATCGTTCCTCATCTGTTTTCTTATCTTCTTTCTTTACTGTTACATCACGTTTTTATTTGTTTTCTTTTTAAACCTGGCCGCCCATAACCTCTTAAAACCCCCACAAAGCATTTGTCCCACCCTCTCAGCTCCGTCTGTGGCTGTTTTCATACCTTCTGTCCTGCTATTCCCATGTGCCTTGTCCTGTTCTGCCCCCTGTTTATCTCACTTTGACCTTCCTCTCTCTCTTTCTGACCCCACCCGTACCTCCATCTTCTCCCGCGTGGCCATGCTGGAACGCATGTCCCGTCGCTCTCGCTCCCTGCTCTCCCTCACCTTGACCTCTTTGGCTCTGGCCCTCTCCATCCTGGCTCTCTGCACCTCATACTGGTGTGAGGGCACTCACAAGGTGGTCAAGCCCCTCTGCCTGTCGCCTGTCAAAATGAAGAACTGCGGTCAGAACAACAGTGAGCCTTACACCACAGGTAGGAAACTCAACATATCCAAAGGACTTCTGTATTTATTTACCATTAATGTATTGTACATATACTTACAGTGTCAACAAAAAGAATTTACCCCCTTCCTGATTTCTTAGTTGTTTGGATATTTGTTAAACTTAAATATCTCAGATCAGTAAAGCGTGAATATTATACAAAGACAACCAGAGTAAACACAAAATACAGTTTTCAGATGGTAATTTCACTCGTTAAAAGCTATCCAAACCCAGAATCAAGAGATCATTTAAATAGATCCTGTCAATAAAGTGAAGAAGGCTAAAAGACCTCAAAAGCCAACACATTGACATCTATCAGTCTGGAAAGGGTTACAAAGCAATTTCTAAGGCTTTGGAGTGCCAGTGAACCACAGTGAGATCATTATCCACAAATGGAGAACACTTGGAACAGTGGTGAAGCCTCCCTGGAGTGGCCAGCCTACTAAAATTACTCCAAGAGCACATCAGCGACTCATTGTAGTGGACTCCAGAACCCTAAAAGAACCCAGAACGACATCTAAAGAACTGCAGGCCTCACTTCTCTCAGTTAAGGTCAGTGTTAGTTCCAAGTTCCAAGGAGAAAACCTCCTGCTGACCAAAAAAACCCACAAAGGCTCATCTCTCATTCGCCAAAAAAGCTTTTGATGATCCCCAAGACCTTTGGGATAATATTTTGTGAACTAACGAGACAATGCTGGAACCTTTTTGAGGTTTGAATCCCGTTACATGGAGTAAAACGAACTCAGCATTTCATAAATAAAACATCACACCAACAGTCAGACACGGTGGTGGTAGCGTGATGGTCTGGGGTTGCTTTGCTGCTTCAGGACCTGGACAATTTGCTGTAATTGATGGGACAATAAATTCTGCTCTCTATTAGAAAATCCTAAAGGAGAATGTCCGGCCATCAGTTTGAAGCTTTGCTTATGCAGCTTTTTGGTAACCTTTAACCTTTTGATATGTAGCTGTTTATTTAGACTTCTAAGTTCTGTGAGTCATCACACTTTATAGTATAGTTTTGAAACAGCATTACTGGCGTAAACAGAAATTCAGTGTCAAAGTGCATCTTCCTTTGACCTTTAGACATTCCATGAAATGTGGAACTATGTGGAAATGCTTATGCTTCATAGTAGTGTTCAGGAGTATTTCAGCTTTGACTTGGCCTAAAAGAAAAAGCAAACAATCAAATCTGAGTTGACTTCTGTGCTGCACAGAAGTTGGGAAAATATACTGGTGTCTAATCCAGAGTCTGTTGCATCATGTTCACAGACATGTCACAATTCGCTTGTAACAGCAAAGATTCTTGGATTCATTCTTATGTAAACAGTTGTGATATTATCTTGGCATTTAGCCACTTGAAGAGTCTGGGATGATTTGAAAGTATTAACTGTAAGTAGCAAGTTACTACCAATCATAGCCACAGCCTTATGATACACCTTCAAAAGCAAACATGCTGTCTTTCATTGCGTTTTATTGCAGTAGGTTGTATAATCGCCAACGCAATACAATAAGATAGGATTTAATTAGGGATTTCTATCATTTATAGACAATAGATAAGATTTGATTTGATTAGACAGATTTGTCAAAATAATTTTTAACTTTTTCTGGAGCTTCTCTCCGGTTCTCAGTGTTCAGTGGAACGCTTCATGTAAAGCAGATGGAGGCGGCTTTGCTTGAAGCAAACTCCATCTGCTTCATCTGAAGTAAACTCCATCTGGGGGAAGTTTGCTGAAAAGAAATCTCTGCCGAAAAAAAAAATAAGCTCAGCAGGTGGACTCTTTGGCAGCACTGTTATGTGAAACCATGTTTTTAAAGTTTAAGATTGAACCTTCATGCCTAGATGCTTTTTGATGCTATGCTTCTGTCCTAAGTTAAACGGTATCTAGAGAATTCAAATCTGCTCCTCAGGCACACTGAGATTGTTTTCGGTGCTGGATCGGCTTACACAATAAAGTGGATGAGGCTTTCTGACACTGAACTGTTAGAAAGCAATTGTCCTTATTTTTAATCTCCTTTCCCCCCCCCAATACCTTTGTTCCACAGTGTACTCAGTTATGGCTTAGTATTAATCTGTGAGGTGTGAGGTTGCTTCTAAAGGTTTAGTCGAGGTTGACTCTCTCACTGCCCCATGGTCTATATTTTCTCAACAGATATGCTTAATCCACACACAGATTAACAGCTCTTATTGCATAAAACAATCATCTTTGACACTACATGTACTACATGTGAACTCACACAGAACTATTTCATTTTTACTATGTACAGTGCGTCGATTTAACTCTCCCTTATGCTGCTAAACCTGAGGACGTGTTTGGCACATCATAGTGAACATTGACAAGACTGCATGTACACAGAGGCTTGCTGATTTTGAGGCACCCGTATAATTAGCAGACTTGCAGGATTTTTGTGTTTACCCCTAACCATTCTCGTTTTAACGACACATACTTTTACATGTCTACCCTTCACAATTTGATAGCCGGTATACTACTGTCTAACTCCCTTCTCATTTTTATGTTCTCACTGCCTTTTCTTGCATTATGTGTTTGACATTCAGTGGATCAGCTGTTAATGCTCACGCCTCACCGACAACATTTCCTGAATTTGTTAAATGTTTGCATCATATGATAAGAAACTACACAAAGACAGAACGTTCACCTAGTGAAGGCTGGATTATACTCGTTAAACTCATTCTCATTCTTATGACCACATTAAGAATGAGCAGGTGCAGAACCGAACCTTAAATTTGCTTTTTTCCACTGTCACCCACTCAGAGAGTCCCACTCAGAACCCCTACAACCGCACGCTATCTCCAGCCAGGAGAGAAGAGCTGGCTAAGATCAGACAAAGGCAGCTGGCCAATGCTGTCCACTACATATGGGAGACGGGCGAAGACAAGTTTGCTTTTAGATACTTCCACACAGGCTTCTGGGAAAGCTGTGAAAAACACAGTGATGGTAAGAGGCACACTTGGGCAGTTCATTTTTTTGGGTTGCTGTTTGGTTTCAACTTGGATTGATAATCAAAGCTGATGTTTTTCAACTTCATCTGCAAAACTTAATCCTTAAATCATGACATTTTGTTGGCAGGGGAGAAGTGTCGCAGCTTTATAGACTTAACTCCAGGAGAAACTCAAGGTGAGCTTGAACTGCTTAACAGTCTCCTGCCTTAATATCGCCATATTGCCATTTGATTAAAAGTTAGCTTGTGACAGTGTGCTCACACTGTTGTTGACATGTTGCAGGTGTGCTCTGGCTGTCAGTTATTTCTGAGTTTACATACATCGGTCTGCTGGGAATGGGGTTCTTACTCATGTGGCTGGAAGTCTTGTGTTCCCATAAAGAGATGCACTCACTAAAAATCAATGCCTATGCAGCTATGTGCACTGTGCTATCAGGTCAGACTCAGTCTAATGCTCACTTTTACATTATTTTGTAACCCCCCCCCTGCATATTCAGATATAACATATCTATTTTTTTGCATGGTCCTCTGAACTTCTCGGTTTATGTTGGATTAATTTTGTCTGTTTCACCTCCTGTGTAGGTCTTCTTGGGATGGTGGCACATATGATGTACACCACAGTGTTTCAGATGACAGTAATTGTGGGCCCCAAAGACTGGAGGCCTCAATCCTGGGACTACGGCTGGTCATTTGCGTAGGTGCCAGATATGATTTAAGCTTTTGTCAGGACTTAATGTTTCACTACAAGCTTAATATTTCTCATCTCCTAACTATGTTAAATTCCCTGCTCCTAGTCTCGCCTGGGTGTCCTTCAGTTGCTGCATGGGAGCTGCTGTCGTCACGCTCAACTCCTACACAAAGACCATCATCGAGCTTCGCCGCAGACAGAGACTACGTTTAGAGGAAGCCAGAGCCACCACTCACGCCCCATCCTATGACGAGGTGGTCCCAGGGGGAGGGCTCTACTCTGTCAGCGGCCTATTGCAATGTCCAGATGGGATGATTGATGTGGCGTGGGCTCCAAATGGCAGCGTAGTCGGAGTGGGAAATGGGGATGTACCAACTTTGGTTTTAGTAGGAGGCTGCGGCCCTGAGGGGTGTGAGGACTGTGAGAGAGAGATGGATGAGATGGGGGAAGCCATGGACCGAGTTGATTCACCTTGTTAGGGCATCAGTAACACGTATCAACTGAAAGGGCTGAAAATCCGAAAAGGAAAGACACTTTAACCAAGGTGGAGAAGGTCAATGCAAGCAAACACATCCTTTCTTTCTCGTCGTCCACTTTGACTCTCTGTGAACATGGGATGTACTGATTGGGCTCAACGCCCAAAGAAATCCACACATATCAAAACGCTAAGCCTACAACGTATGTATCTGTGTATGTATCTTGTTCACATGCAAGCCTGCATTTTTCTGGGTATTTCTCAGTGCCTCATAGTAGGAAAGAAATGTATGTCTTTGTTTGCAAATGGAAAGAAATGCTTCCTCTATTCTATTGTTTATATATTAACTTGAAAACCATCATCTTAGCAATCAATTTGTTCCAGAGGATGATGCGTGTATTCCTGAAAGAACAGCACGTTCCATAGAGAAACATGTTGCTCATAGACATGTTTCCTTTTTTAAACTTCTTTGGTCAGAAACTTTTGAGAGACAAAATTTTTTAATGCAATTCATGTATACCAGAAGCTACTACAAGCACAGCCTCTCTGGAGATGCACAGACAAACCCATAGAGATGGAAAGATTACAGAGATTTTGAAAAGTCTGCTCTCTGATGTTGAACAGAAGATTATGTGTAAACCAGTAATCCCGAGTTGGATGGAAAGGAGGAGGAATAGAGGGAGGAGAGTGAAGCAAGAGAGGAGCAGCTTGTGGGGGGTCAGGATGAAAGTTGGAAAGAAATGCCTGCACACACTAATATCTGCAACACCGAAACACCAGTTTCAGGAAAACAACGCTCTAAAAAACTGCATTTAGTTCCTGTCATATACTATGTTTGAGATAAAATTGTATAAGTACCGAGTTTTGTTTTTTTTTGTTTTTTTACAAAAGCCAAAAACAAGTACTTAAATTTACCTTTAATTTTTGTAGGTTATACATTTGAGATAATCCTGGATTTACTGTCAGGGATTAATATAACTGAAAACTTAAAACCTAAAGTGAAAATTTTTATCAACCACCAGCATTATAATATGCAGTATGTTTCTAGGTCAAAGGAGATTTAATTGTATTCCAGGAGAGATAAGATAAATAGATTTCCAAAGCCCAGATGAATGAGAAAATCTTTAATTTTTTTGTACAAGTGAGTAAATTACAATACTGGAGGACATTTCAGATTTCTAAAAGACAAGAAAAAGCATAACAAGCTAATAATTAAGTATGATACTTAATGTGTATAAGTATGTGTAACACACAAATGTACAGAAACTGTAGGAATGCTTATTTACAAAGGGGCCAGGTTATTTAAGGAAGGGGATAGAGAAAACATCTGATACAGAGAGAGGAAGAAGAGGGAAAAGTGTGTTTAAAAAAAAGAGAAAATAGTTTAATAAAAAACAGAAAAGGGTGCAAAGAGGAGAAACGTAGGAATGAGAAGGGATTTAATGTTTTATTGGTTCGTAATGGATCAGACGCATTGCGTTCTCATTTTCGATCACTCCTGTAATAAACTCTCCTTCAGCCAGTCGATCTGTGAAGGGAGGAGAAAATAAGGAGTTAAGACAAGAAACGTATAAATACAAAACAAGCCAGGAGAGTGAGATAACACAAGGATGGATTATTGTTATCTAAACAACATGTTCTTATCTCGTGTGCTCGGTATACAGTATCATGTGATGTATAACTTAAGATGTTTTTGGGCCAATGATTTGTAATAAAGCTTGCGTGACACAAGTGATCCTGTAAGTGGAGACTTGCCCCCAGGTGGATTAATACTTGTATTACTGTTAAGCCAAACAGCTGATTGTAAAATGTAATCTCCCCCACAGGATGCTGGAACATCAGCTAAAGAAAAATAGCAGGGGCTTCCATTGATATTATCTCCCTCTGAGCAGAAGCACTACCACTACACGTCCTACCATTGTCTTTCTTTTCAAAGTAGCCCCACAGCTTGTTGGCTCTCTTCTCGGGTGTGTTCTCATCCTCTGGCAGTTTGCTGTGGTCCTCTTTGGGGATCAGCTTAAACAAGGCCTGAGAGGGGGTTGGGTATAAGATGGATAGTAATGCTGCATCATTTCTCTCATCACCAGCACAGTACATAAAGCAGATGGATACAGACCAAAGAATATGTAAGCAGTAGTAAAACTGAGGACACTAACAGCCTTCTTCAGTTAATTAATTAATATCTTATATATTTGGAGTTACTAGTATTGAAGTGAAAATATGGCGGCCAGTATTTTTTATTTTATTTTATGAGGACTGCCTTTTGTTCTCAACAGTTAAAAATTCTAGCAAATCTTTCCTCCAAATACACCTAGTTCTAAGTTTAAACAGACTATTTATACAAATTGCAAAGTCCTTTTATTATGAATACATAAATATTCAAACAAGCTACAGCATTTCATAGGGCAACTCTCCTGTCATCTCTCAGAAATAGTTGATCTGCAGTGGGCTAAATGACTAACTGAGTGTAAACCTCCTGAGTGTGCACTTTAGGTTCAGGCCTTTAAGTTTGTGTCCCACTTAGAGAGGGAGCACTCATCTCCCACATTTAAGACACCTAGATTAACATGGATTAGTGCCAAGACTCAGGCCACAGGCCAAACACCAAGATGTCATCTCTTTTCCCTGGACTAACCCTCAATCTCGCCCCTCCTCTGATGTTATGGTCAGTAGAGTTTAGACTTCAGACTGTGATCTATGCTGACAGACATCAAGGTTGTGAAGTCATAAAAATAAAATTAATCAGCTGGTTTCCTTAAAATAAATCACACTTGCAGTCTTTAAGCATTTGTCTACCCTGTCAGAACAGTGTACTTGCGGGCTGGTTTTGGGGCATTTCCACCTTTTTCACTTATGTTTTCTAATTTAACATATTATTTATACATTACATAAGAATACTTTCTGGAAAATGGCGGTGTATCCTTTTACCACACAGTAAATTTGTATATGTCGACCTCTACCTCAGTGTTTTACAGACCGGAAAGAATCTCATCTTATAGTAAGTTTTTGAACTGCTATCAGGGCTTTAAAATGCAGCTATTTTATGCAGTGTGCTGTAAACATGGTGCTTATGGACTCAAGCCAGTTGGCCAGGAATTCAATCCCATTACAATGCCAGCTGGATTCTTGGCTGATCTGTCTAAACCTCTTACAATTCTATATCATTTGTCCGAAGACAGAATATAGAAAAGTGTAAAACCTCCATAAGACGGAGTTACAGAACATTTATTATAGTACAGTCGTCAGTCTACAGTGGCAGTCTCACAAGTAAAACAGTCGTGGATTAGACTCGAGATGATGAGTATACTCTTGTTTAGGAGTGGAACTTAAGAGTAGCTCTGCTCAGGAATAGGGCTCTCTATATTGTCTGCAGGCTAAACCTGTAATCGCCAAGATTATCAGGAGTTTTAGGCTCAAATAGACTGGCTAATAGGGCTGCCAATTAAGACTGAGACCTACATACCATGAGAAGAATAGTAAATTCTTAGTTAACAGCAACACAGCTTTAATGGATTTTGCAGAACGTGGACAAAATAAGGAGATAACCTAACAAAATAATCCATTATCACTGCTAGTTGACCTCAGTAGCTAATGTCACAGAGTTAAACCAATTAAACATAGAAAAAAAGCAAAAACATTAGATTCAATAACAGGCATTAACGTAAGGTTTTGCGTTATGTTGCGTTATGTCAGTTAATCCTGTAAATTTTATCCATATCTTCATTCCCTCCTCACTGAAACCACGACTGAGAAAATAGTTTGAACTTCTGATTTACAAAGTTGTTATAGTGAAAGAAAAATAACACTTTAGGTTTTTTGGGGCTTGGGGATTAATAAAAACCAGAATAAGAAAAAAAGATCAATTTTAAAATGAATCTCTTTCTGACGGGATATGAGTTAACATTAACATTAATGGTTCACACTAGAACCATTAAAGCCACGCATCCATTCATCAATGTCACTTTTATAAACTGAGCCCCCCTCACCTGGCATATTTCTTTCACTTCTGCCTTGGTGATGTATCCGTTCTTGTCTACATCAAACAGGGAGAAGGCCCACTCCAGTTTTCGGGTTGTCCTCCCAGTGGAGGTCATGTGTAGTGCAATGATGTACTCTTTGAAGTCTAAAGTGCCGTCATCGTTGGTGTCAAAGGAGCGAAACACATGCCTTGCGTAGCTCTTAGGATCACTGTCAGGGAAGAAGCGGCCATAGATTTCCTCAAACTCCTCCGGTGAGATGCGTCCTGATGGACACTGCTTCTGAAAGTTCTCGTACCACTGGGAGATTTCTTGCTCGGTAAATTTTGTGGTGAGCTTCAGGTCCTCCAGGATCTCCTTTGATAGTGCGCTACTGGTTGCGTTTCCCATTGTAGTTTCTTTTTAATATCTTCACAATGTGTTAAACTGCTTGACTGGGATATGCCACTTGATAGGCTTTCTTCTCTTCTGTAAAATGACTCTTCTTTTTCCAAACTATTATTGCTTACTGGCTTGATGTCTTCTCTCGATGTCAAAAACCAAGCAGAAATCTGAAATATAGTTTAGAATTGTGATATAATTCACTTGAACTGTAAATTAATAACAACTTGCTTGTTAATATGTGCAAAATGTGCAGAAACCTTACCTGTGTGTCGTGTGAGCAGATGATGACTGAGGAATCGAGTGTCTCTCTCGACAGTAAGACAGTGAAAGATATAGGCGGGCGGGGAAAGCACGTCCTACAGGAGTTGACTAGGTTAAGTCTGTTAATGCGGGATTTAAGGTGGATGAGCATTTGACCAAATTGCAACCCCAGATCCTAATTTTATCTATTGTCTGTTTGAAAAGTCCGGAAAGCTCTAGTGTACATTTATACACCTGCTAAATTACTTCTGAACTCTGGGAATCAATTTATCCCTGTTAGTGTTGTACCCACTAATATACTAGTACTAAATTGCTGAATATGAAACGATAAACAGAACTTTAGTGCAACTAACTGTAAGTTACATTTCACTCTGGGAGCCAAACGTTACTTTGGTAAACTCAACGAAAGGTGAGTAGGTGCTCTCTAGCAAACTCTGAACAAAGCTTCAGGTGGGTTTTCCTAAAATTATGTCTGCTGTTTTAGTTATGACCTTCAATAGGTTTGATTGAGCACCGAAAGCCACTCCACCATCTGTCCAGGCAATTTTAACTCCCTCAGCAACCCACGTCTACGTCCAATCCCACCTGCGCCCTTAATATCCCTGTCACTGCTGACCCCGTCTGTGCACTACCTCCTTCCTGTCCTACAGTACTGCTTTCCTTTGAGTCACTAGTTTAGGTTTATATTACTCAGATAAACATTGATTTTTTTTTAGATGTTTTTTGACTGTATGAATTTCTTTAATCTCAACATTAATAGTTGCAGACATGACTTAAATTCTCTTTTCTCTGCCATAAGATACTTTCATGTTTTAAAGGCTTTCTGAATTGCACACTAACAAAACACACACTGATGACTTCACTTGAATTTTTTTCTGATACAGACTCTTTTCTGTCTAGTCTCTTGTAACTCAGCTCCGATCTACTTTTTCTTCATGTTTCCATATTAATTGCTAACAGCTATGTTGTCATTGGAGGCTATCTGGTAATTATCAGTACAACAAACTAACTTCATGACACTTTGGCTGCCACATTTACGTCATTAGTCTGTTTACTTTGTGTCTACTTTGATTAGAGAGAAAGTATTATCTTGATTGTCTTAGGTGTTGTTTCAGACCAACATAGCATGTGTAAAGGAGACTTCATGAATTATGCACATATATAAGAAAGACACATAAACACCAGAGATGAAAGCAGCATGCACTTATCATATTTAGGACATGTATTTCCCTGTATGATAATCAATAATTCATTTTTTATGTTTAAACTATAATTTGCTAACTAGATTAGTCAAGCACCGCCCTCTCCTACACAAGCCAGAGAATAGCCAATTACCCCCGCCTTCATCCTATAAGGGTGACGGTCAACTGACTTACCCCTTCTCTACAGAACAATCCCTGACATGTGATCTCTACTCTTGTTTGGGCTAATTGCTAGAGCCAGAACGAGCAAGGATTTGTGGCTACTCTTGAGATGTTTTTCCACTCGGGGGAGAGAGTGTGTAAAAATATCGGTAACATGGGTGTTTGGCATCTTAGATTAATTATGATTCTGACAGTGTCAGAACTTTATGAAAGAAGTTTTAACATTGCTTTGCAACATTAAATCTGTATTTCTTTCACAGGCAGGAACACATGCACATACAGTAACGTAAACAATGAAAACTGAAAGGTTTAATTGTATCAGAAAATAACATGACTATAAATATCCACAATTAGGTCAGTGACAACCTCCTGGTTGGCAGCATTATATGGTATTAATGGGCCGTATCAAGCGTCGCATGTGTTACAGCACTGACCTGTGAAACGTCAGTGCTGACGTACTCTATAAATCTGCAACACTTAATGTGTCAATGAAGGATCGGCCTTATTAATTACTTTCTACATTTGGTAACAGATCTCTGAAACAAGGTTGTCTTGAAATTAATCTTGTATAACTTGAATTTGTGTTGACCTATAGTTCTGTTTTAATATAGACAGGCTCAGGATTAAAACGCCCCGATAACATTTCAAAGTTGAGTACGAGTCAAAAGTTTGAGATGTAAGAGCACTGAGACAATAATTGGAGAAATAGGAATGCCAAACAGGAAAATGTTTAAAGAAAAAAAAAAAACAATCTCAGTCCAAACAGTGCCTTGGTGGGACGCAACTCAAATCTTAAGACTGAAAGCAAGAGGAAAGGAGGAAGGGAGTTGTTTCCAGATAAATATCTGGTAATGGCTCATAATGACGCGTAATGACAGACGACAGCTTCCTACTATACACAAGGAAAGAGGGGAACAAACATGCTGTGGCGGCAGTCTTGATGATTGCGTCCACAATTTTGCAAGGCCTTGAGTAGGTGATGTATTTCAGAAAAGCACTTATTTCTACACCCACTGTCCAGAGAGAAGTCAGGAGCGCCTTTAGTGTCTAATCATAGAGAGTTTCATATTTAAAAGATAATTTTACTTTCAGACTTTATTTAAGGACCTTCACTTTTACAAAGTTTCCTCTGACGTCTAAGCTCCTGGATCAAGACTGAGGTAAGAAATGTTATACTTTGAATGTAAAAAAAAAAAAAAAGGACTTTTTTGGCTGTCTAAAATTAAAAATATATTAACAATTAATTTGTATTTCTAGAATAAAAAGCTTTTACACCCTAATATTCAGGTCCATTGCATTAAAAAAGTAAAGATATGCAGTTACAAATACTGGTAGAAAACCTGACGTGGACAAACACGTGTGTGAAAGGTTGTTTCGATTATCAGACTAAAACAATGCTCATTCTTTTAAAAAGGTGTGTACTGAGCTAGTTTACATTTAATTAACTGAGCCTGCAGTGAATTGGTCGATGCATATTATACTTTACAGCCACAAAATAAACATAGGTCATCAGTTAAGGCTATTTCAGGAAATGTGTATAACATGTATAGCTATCATAAAAAAAAATACAGATCCTAAGCTCTGGACGTTTTCTACTGGTTGCCTGCCTAAACAGGTTCAGTTATTTCAAGGAAAGCTCAAACACACTGATGGGAATTTGACACAGTATATAATTATATAAAGTTTATACCGACAGCTTGGGATGATTTATTTTAAACTTGAAGCTGCATAACTGACACCAGACATGAATGCAAAGTGTTTGTTTTTTTCTAATCAAGACTATGCGTGATATTGTAGAAAGAAGAGAGAAGAAGCTGCGTGTAAAAAGCCCTCTTGGCCATCTACCAAGCAATAAAAACAGACCATGGCGTCCAAGATGGAAGCCCTTGATCCTTCAACTTTAACAGATCTCACCTCTACTGTGAGATATGGATCTAAATCGGAAACCGTGACCTTACCAGGAGGAGTTGTGTCAGTGGCAGGCGTCACTGTGGTTACTGGAGGCGTTGAACTGTCTTGTGGATCCTGCATGCTGGCTTTTGGATTTTGGGGAACTCTCATCGGCTTCAGCTGCCTGGCTGTGGGGCTGTGGGACCAGCTGAACTTCTATAAAGGGGGAACCTCTCATTTGCTGGGGCTGGGGCTTGTGATTCTGGCCCTCAGTTTTGTGGTGGTTGCGGGTGTGGCGACATTTCACCTCCTAACCAGGAGAAAAAGACAGATGACAAAAGAAGTGAGACAGCATGGGAAAGAAGTTCTGGTAGAGAGTGATAGAGTAATAAAAAAAGTCACAGTATAAACAGTGTTTAATGACAGACATTAAGGAAAAAAAATCACTGATCTTTTATAAAGAAATTATCTCCATGTCAACCCAACTCTGTACCACTACTTATTATGTATCTTTAATCTAAATAATGTAGAAATGCAGTTGTTCAATTTTGAGGCATTTTATTTCAACTTATAGTCATTAACATTTTACACACTAATATTGTAGTTTTGCATTCTAATTGAACCGTGTAGGCTGGCAAAGTTCTTTTTAATGATCAACATATGTTATTGCTGCTTATGACTTGTTGCTTTGTAAATCTAAAAAAAAAGAGAAAAGCAATTAAAATGAGTTTTGTCTTGAGCAGTGGTTCATGTCACATTCGTAATAACAAGCCAATAATGTAACACTATTCTACTACATTATGCACATTGTGCTAATTACACTTAATTAAAATTATAAAAATAAATGTTTAATCCCACTAATTATTTTTCTTATAATGCCATTATTTTTTTCACTCCTGCAGCTTGTAACGTGTGCACAGAGCATGCAGAGAATGCAATAAATGGACTGGGTAAAATGTGAGAGATTCAAAAAAGGAAGAGAGAGACGGGTTTTTATTATAACAGAATACAGAATATTGCTCATTTAAACCTAGTGGGTCCCATGCATTCAGATACCTTTTAGGCTTTGTATTTGCACCCAAACGTGATATTAAAAACTTAGCAGAATGACATCTTTATAGAAACACTGGTTAGTGAGGATAACCCAAAGCCTTTCACAATGTTTCTGGGATAACAGAGACCTCCCTGTCTATGTATCTTTTAGGATCAGATATAGGGATTATCCTGAGCTACATTATCCTGAGTATTTTGCCTTTTATGATTTTTTTTTTAACTTTAAGCACCACAAATTTCATTTGAGGGTTTAGTTAAAGTTACTAGAAACCAGATAAATTTACAAATCACAGTGAGCATGATTCATAAATGTAGACCAACAGAAGTAAGGTAGCCTATAAAAAGCACTGGAGTTACTAATACACAGAAAAGAAGTTAATTCTTTTTTGGGAGTCTCAGGACTGTGTGTAACAATGAAATGCTAAATATAATTTTAAATTGTATATTATTTTTCTTAGATTTGTATTCACTGGGGTCCTTTATTTTATATTTTCTGTCATATCATATTTGATTTTATTGAGCTTTCCTGCTTGATTTATGATGTTTTATTATATGATATGTTTAATGTTTTGGCTACTGTAACAAGAATAAATAAATTACAAAATAAATGTTATATTTTAGACCTGTGCTTCTCATGTGATGTGCCCATATGTCTTTGCTGCTCACTGACCTGAAAAGAAAAAAAAGTGAAAAAGAAACTATATCACCAGTAAGACCCACAGAAAACCCACCACAGTAAATAATTTAACTATTAAATAACACATTGGTCACCCACCAACCTACAGAAAAGTATAACACATAGCAACAATATGTTAGCAAGAATATGTTAGCTAGACAGGGACAGTTAAGCTAACTTAGTGCAAAACAAAGTTTAGAAAATTAATGTAATATTACAAATAGCATAAAAAAGAAAACAAAAGCAATGGAATACTTGATACGTAATATGTAATGATATGTAATTCAGGTTGTTTTTATCAATATTTTATTTAGTCAAAGAAAATGACCATATCATGGCAATTTCGTGGAACACAAAGTCACAAAGTCATTTTGTTTTAGTCAACTCTAAAATTTGCTATTTGATTGAATTATTCAACAAATTATTTTAATCCTGTACAGCTAGCTAGGAGGCTAGCACAATTAAAAATGTTTGTATAGTAACGCTGACTATCTTCTGACAAAAAGAGGGACAGGACTTCAGATATTAGGTTTTTGTGACTGTCTAACATGACAGTTTAAATGTATTAATTTAATTTTTTCTGAATTTACCTTGTAAAATATAATTTACCTGTTAAGGTTCATGGAGCGAGCATTTTAAAGTGAAGGTAGCTGCATGATGGACATCCTACAGATATGATACTCCCCACCCCCCCAAAAAAGGACAAAACTCTGAAAAACTTTGTTTTTCCTTCCGTAGCTTATTTTCATTGACACTGAGGAAGTGTAAAGTTCTGTTATGCTTGTATAAGCAAATTTAAAAAGTTATGAGAAAACAAAAACAACAAAACAAACAAACAAAAAGCTCTAACCACGTACAATGAACATGATATGTACTGAGGGACCAGTACTTACATGTACATTTTCCCTTTAGT
The DNA here is from genome assembly GCF_001858045.2 of Oreochromis niloticus. Lineage (NCBI taxonomy): Eukaryota > Metazoa > Chordata > Actinopteri > Cichliformes > Cichlidae > Oreochromis > Oreochromis niloticus. Next base: position 22,647,172 of record NC_031976.2, on the reverse strand, counting down.
TTTGTTACATAAGAACAATGTTAAAAGTTAAATTTAATAAAATCGAGTCCAATTAAATGTACCTGACTGATACACATTCAGTTTAAGCACATTTTCCTTAAACATTAAGTATTTAAATTTTTTTTTGAGAGTCTGATATCGCCATCTACTGGAAGGAAAACTAACTGTACTTTATGCTACGACAGTTCTAGCTTTTGCAGGTTTGCCGTAGTTTTACTTTAGTTTCGTCGGTGTAATATTTAACAAGTTTGCATGACTGTTTTTCCCCATGTCACTAGGAAAGAGATCCCTGCACAAATATCCCTTAAAGACACTTCATCTCTTTCGCCTTTTTAATTTGACTTCACATTTGTAATATTTTTATTTTAATGATTCGCTCACAAATATCGCGGTAAACTGTTCCAACCACTTGTTGCAACATGGGAAAAGAGATTAACTAGATCTCAGGCATGTAAGGTATTTCGACAGGTATCGGATTCAGACGTGGTTTCCTCAGATCACCTGACGGTCCGCTGCAAACTCCTTGGTCACGTGTCGTCGCGCAGGTTTCAGGAAACCGTTTTTTTCCTCCTCTCGAAAACAAAACTAACCATATCCCGCCCCTTTAACCGTCTATTGGTTAGAGGAAACAGTTACAGCGCTCTGATTGGTCAATCTGAGGACATGTCTGCGCACGTCAAATTCGAGCAACACCCCCTTCTTTAAACTCGTTTATGTGTAATTGATATCGTCCCGAAGAAAAAGACGGCTGAAGTTTCCTTATTTTGCGGCAGTAAAATGAAAGTTGTGAGGAAATCAGGCGCTAAGGTAAGTTTGTAAAACGACAGCCGAACAACTGAAGAAACACGGCTTTGTTTTTGGCTAGATTTCAACTTTGTGAACCTACTGCTAACGAACTCTCAAGGTGTCCACTGTCAGGCTTCTTACTTATTTATACAGTACGCCGATTCGAGTCTGTTAAGTCTAGTAATGCTTACCGAGAGGCTAATTAGAGTAAGGGTCGACGAACAAAACCTATCGCTGTCATAGTCTGTCATGTTTGCTTAGTTGGTGCTATTTGTGGAGCTTTTTAAAACGCACACAGGAGGTCACTTGGTCTGCCCCTGCATGATATGATATGATATGATATGATATTATCCTCATTAGATCCATATAAATAATTAACAGAAAGCCTCTCCGTACTGAGGTGAAATGTCAGCAGTTGTTTGAAGCACACAACTCGACTTTAAAGTCAAATATGAAGTATGTGATTCTTTGCTCTGTTTGCTAGTTCACAGAACATAGTTGTGTCTTGTGCTGTAGATAACTATAGGTATCTATTGTTTAGTTGTGATTTATAAGTTTTTTTTAAATTATAGAAGCAAAGGTTGAACTACTGGGGAAACTATTTTAGATCAAGATCAATTTATTTGGTGTGAAAGTAGACGTTTTACCTGAGTAAAAGTGCAAAACAAAACGTTTAAAAAGTAGAAAATACACCAAAACCAGGGAATGGCTTCCTTTTCTTATTTCAAAAGAACAAAGATCAAAACCCAATAGCTTGCTTCATGGTCTCAAAAAATTTCAAAGAATCATACCAGAATACAAGAAAACCAAATGATTGTGTTGTGTCACTTCCAAGGTTATAGTAATGCTGAAAAGGGAAAATGGACAGAACAGCTGACAGTGCACTTCCAGTTAAATCACCTCTGTAGAAAGTGACATGACATTTTCCTTCCTTTTTTATGCAGGATGGACTCTAAAAACCTCCAGACATCAGATAACTTCTATAGAAAGTAAAGTCTTCGAGGATGCTGCTGTATGAATGAACATGTGGAGAATGGGAGGTGCTGGTGTTGGGAGAAAGGTTAAGAACCTAGACAAACGAGTTGTTAGTGAGAAACTGTAACACACCATCGACTCACAGATCTGTTTGCTTTTGGTTTTGAGCTTTTGGCAACTGTGTGGCAGCAGAGGTAGTGAAAAAAAGAAAAAAAATCTTTGGCTGATGGAGTACAGTGAGAGAGTGCTTTGTGGGACCGGGGAGGTGGAACCGGACCCAAACATTGTGAGTGAAGAGGCAGGAAAGCTGTATTCAGAACTACAGGTAAGAATGAGAACAATATGTCATGTTGATCTGGGTGGAAATATTATTTTCATGTGATCACAGATACCTGTTTTCTCTCTCTGCTGCTTTACTCTATCACAGACTGTTATTGAGATCCATGGTGAAAGCGTGGTGGAGTCTCTGGTACCCATATTTGTGTGGGTACTGGAGGGCCTGGCCAGCTGCAAAGCACAGCTGAGGGACAGGGAGGAAGAGGCTGAGAGGGAGAAAGGGGAACGAGAAGAGCTGCTCGAGCGATATCATGCAGAGAAAACACTGAGGAAAGAAAGTCAAGAGGTGAGTCATGATACTGTGAAGGTGTGCTGTTGCAGGTTTTATTGTAAAAGCAGGCGTTTCACTGTTCAATTCTTTTTCTTTTCTTAAGAGGTATCTTGAGTTGGATGACCAAATTGAACAGGAGAGGAGAGCCATGAGGGGCAGGGAAAAGGAGCGAGAACGGCGAGAGCGAGATCTAGAGAAGAAAGCAAGACAGCAAGCGGATCAGCGTGCGTATTTGAATATTTACCAGCAACAGTAATGTCACTGGTATTGTTTTGACCCTGTACGTCGGTCTCTGTTGATAAAATATGTTTCTGGAAACCTCTGCTGTAGTAGAAGCTACCACAAAGGCAATTCAGGATTTTAGCTGGTGTTCATATGTCTGTGGACAGATACTGTCAACATGACAGCAGCACAACTGTACAGGTCAAAATAAAGTCTTAGATTCATGCAGTAACAATGCAGTAATGACTACTCAGGGGTTATAATTTTAACATGTTAATCAGAGTTAGGGTGAGTGTGGCTCTCTTGCACAGTTTTCTCCAGGACGTTTAGTTGTTTAGTTTCATTTCTGTTTTTTCTTTTGAGTTTATCCTGTCTTTGCTGTGTACAGAGAGTCACACACAATGAGGTTAGCAGCAGATTGTGTGGGTTTGCCATCCAGGGGTGACATGGTGGTGCCATCTGCAAGTTCTTCCTGTGACTCTTTCCTCCCACAGTCCAAAGATATGCATGTTAGCTTAACTGCTGATTCAAAATTGTCTATAGGTGTGTGAATAGTTGTTTGTCTCTATATGTGACCCCTGCGACAGACTGGTGACTTGTCCAGGGTTTATCTTGCCTCTCACCTCATGACAGAAGGAATAAGGTGGATTGATGGACATTTGAATCTGGTTTGCACAATGGAATAGGCTTGTTCCAACATCCCCCAGGTCTTCAGGATCTGGGAGGTTTAAAGGCAGCATCAGTCCTGTCTTTCTGTGTTTCTCTAGCCATTTCTGGACAATTTTACTTTGGCATGGTAGAGGACATTGCCCTGGAATAGATCACATTACACAAAAATACAAGTGAAGGTGCAAAGTTTTCCCACAGAACACAATTTTCACTTCAAATGTCAGTGGTTTAAAAGTTGTGGCTTACTGATGTGCATCAGGAATAAATGCCAAAGAGCAACTTAAGTTTTTAAAGTTTTCGTTGTCTAGACTGTATTCTGTTCTTACATGCGTTTCTGTTCTGCAGTGGTCGCCTTGGAGGAACAGAAGGCAAATCTCAGTAGAGAACTGAGCGCACTGAGAAATACCCACAACAAGGTCAGATATTTTTGGTTAGCCTCAATGCGTATGCTCAGTAACCACTGTCTTATTCTTAAGTCGTCAGGTTTCTTACATGTAGCTGATGTTCTTTGCTTTTCTTTTTTTAGTTGGCCCTGACATATCGGGAACTTTTGGAAAAGAGGAAGGAGTCTGAAAGAGATTCTCCTTTAAGGTTCTTTTCAACATTATGCTAAAACACATTTGCTATTCTGCATAAAGTATCACACAGGAAGACTTTAAATAGCAGCACACTTATTGTGAATCACCTGTAGGTTGTGGCCATGCGCAAAATGAAAAACTCTCAGTCTGTTGTAATGTTAAACCAAATGTTGAATGCTTCTGGCATTTCTGACAGCAGGTTGATAGTATTTCTTTGTTTAACTATGAAAGGGATACCAAGTACTGCGTATACCACATGTGACTGAAAATGAAAACTTGAAACTACTTTGTAGTGTTAACTTCAGCTTTTCAGTTGCATTTGGCAAGATACTAGCAAATTCTCCACCTTTATTGTTGTTAAATGCAATTTTTCCTGGAAAGTGATTAGTGAAAGATTATTAACTGGGAAACTGTTTTTTTAAAGTCACCGGATATATTTTAGAAATACTGTTGCAAGAACATGGTGAAAAATCAGAGGATTAAAAAAAAGCATAAACTGAGTTGTTGCGTTTAGGAATCATGTGCGCTCCAGGAATGCTGACTTTCCGTCACATCAGGTCTTGCCAGAACTCAGTGTTACTGAAAAGGTAAATGGCTTTGCACCTAAAATGACCATCTTGCAAATTTCTAATTCTAGATTTTGCCAAAGATGTAGCTTACTTTTTCTGTTTGTTTTTTTTTCTTTTCTTTTACAGATGTTTAAAAGACCACATTCAAACTCTGTTCCCCCCTGTTTGGAAGATCTCATGGCCAAGAAAGAAAAACAGGTCGATAGTGCTGCAAAGCCTTCCACAAATCAGTTTGTCATTGACATCATAAACACCACTCCTGAGCTGGCACATTTTAATGGCTGTGTAAATGCAAGGTACCAGTCTGAAAGCATAAACTCATTTATTTCACCTTGATATTTATTGACTAAGCCAACGTTTACTTGAATTCATCTGCTTGCACGCATATTGTATCAACCACCTCCATATTTTTCAGCACCCCAGTTAAACCTGACACTGAAGAACCTTTAAAAGGTGAACTGGAGACCAGCTTCAAGGAGGAGATGAATGAGTTGGGGCAGAGCAAAGTAGAAGAAGGAAAAAGAGAAGAGGCGGACAAAAAGGATGAGGGAGAGGAGGTAGAGGACGAGGATAGTATAGAGTGGGAGCTCCGCAACACTGACTCTGTATTCTCTGAACTGTCTGAGCTGAGCCGCGATTATGTGGAGAGTGTAGACCGAGGGGCCAGTGTCAGAGGTAAATGCAAGTTTTTTTGTTAAGATCTGCATTCCTGAGTTGCTTTTGTGAGTTTTAAAGAGATAAATGTCACAAACATAGAACCTTTGCTGCTTCTTTGAAACACAAAATGATCAGAGACAAAAGAAGTGACAGAAAGTTGGTATCCAAAAATAATCAGGCTCTGTTGGGAGACTATTTATACTCATGTGAAGTTCAAGTATGTGTTTCACAAAGTTTTACTTCCCCTTTTCCTATTCTGCAAAATCTCATGTCCTAATTTCTTCTTGAACATGAATGTGGGTTAAATAGTCCTTAATACAGGCTAGAAATGTATTAATTTCAGTACTTGTCTGTTTGCATGTGCATTCACGCAGTTTAATCTTATTTGTTTTCAGGCAGCGTAGACCAGTCTGAGGAGATTCTTTCTCAGTATGAGGAACTGAAAGTCACCCAGTGAGTCCTCAGTTTATTTTCTCCGACCTTGTCTATGACTAGTCCATTGTGATTTCTTGAGGACATGGGGAGTTTCCAAACACTTGGATTTCTTACTTCACTAAATATCAACAGAAAGCTTTGTATTATCTAATATGATTAACCACAGTTTTTTTTTTCACCCTAATTCTAAGCTATACATTTGATGCTATACTTCCTTTTTCTCAGGGAATTGGTTGAAACTGCTCGTAAGGCTTTGATATCTCGGGTAGTGGAGCTGACAGATGAGCGTTCAGCTCTTAAACTGGAAGTGGAAACTCTTCGGGAAACACTCTCCCGATTGGAGGGGCGGGTGAAGGAGAAGGAGGAGGAAACTAAGAGGTGAAGAGGATCGTTCAGCTGTTTAATAAATAACCTGTTTTTTTGTTGTTAGTACATACACATTCTGAAAATAATCTCGCCCTTTATTTTACAGACTTCGGAAAGAACTGGAAGCTTGTCAGTCGGAGGATTCTGATGTAAGCTGTGATCTACTATTTATGAGGTGTAGTCTTCACTGCCTTTCTAGCTGCTCATAGATGGCTTGATGGATGAATTTTTTTTTTCCCCTTCAGGTGTCTCAGCCAGCATCCATGCGTAACTTTTCCCGTTCTGAAATGGCTCGCGTGGTCATGGAGAAGAACCAGTATAAGCAGCGTCTGTTTGAACTGCAGGAGGCGATTAGACACAGTCAGACACTCAGGTAACTTTTGAAGATTTAAAAAATGTTACGTTATGTGAGAACCTGCAGTGTGATTACAACAACTTGTGTAACATCAGTGGCTCAAATCTTTGCTTCCAATCTCATCAATTACTTTTTCTTTAGAGCAACAAAGGAGGAGAGATTTTCAGAGGAAAGAAGGTCAAGTGTTTGGAGAAAGTAAGTCTTTTTGTAATCTCTCTTTAAAAAAACAATTTATGACTTGTTACACACCCATCCTCCTGTACCTTAAGATGATGGTGAAGTTCTTATAACCCAAACAGTGGTGGGTGGTGGAAGCCCCAAGATCTGATATCTCTGTGATGGTGTTCTTCCTACATCTTCATAGCAGTGTTAGTCCAGGAGCATCATTGCATCTGTCCAGTCACATTGGCTGAGCATTCAGTTAGCATTAGCCAAGAAGTGCAGAAAACAACAGGAGATGAGAACCGTTACATAAAAGTGAAAAAGCGTCAGCTAAAATGCAGGACAGGGACAAATCTTTTGGAGTTGTCGTGTTACTAAATGCACCTGGCATTCGGTGGGCTCAAATTAAGAAGTGTATATTTGTTCATGGTTAAAATACTTAGAATTGTCCATTTTTTCTTCAATTAAAGATTCAACCGCTTCTTTGGCCGGTCCAAGGAACCATTAGTTTCACCTCCTGCTTCCATATCAGCTCTGCGACCTTCCCCATCACTCACTCGCTCTGCTCTGGGCTCTCCACAACCACCAACCATCAGTCGAACTCAGGCTGAGTAAGCATCTGTTTCTTAATAAGTTACTCCTGCTTATGTGTTTTTCACCAGTTGTGTGCAAAGATTTAGACAAAATACAAGTGAGAAAAATGGAGATTGGATCTCAGTGGGGTCTCCCCTGAACTACAGAGTCTGGCCTAGCTGATTACCTCATTGTCAAAACATATTTTTCATTCACATTTGGGGTTCAGGTACTTGCTAGTGCAAGTGAAATAAGAATCAGACATTAAAAATTTTCAGTTCCCTTTATATCTGTGGGAAATTCATAAGCATGCTGTGCAAGACAGCCTTAGAATATCTCAGAATTAGAAGAGATAAGCTGGAAAAAATGGATGAAATTCATAAATAGACACTTTTTATTTATTTACAACAAGTGTTTGCCTCAGCCACAAGAGAGGTCACTAAGTACTGAAACAGGAGTGTCCAAACTCTTGCACCTGCCTCGGATACTTCTTTCCACTTTCCAAATTATTAAGTAAATGAAATGGAAGATACTAACAGTGAAGGTAAAGCCTCTGTTTCCTATCGTGGCTCTATTTATTTCACTTTTTAAAAAAAAAGTATTTAATGATAAATACCAGAATCATTTTGTCTAGGTCTGCTTCTCCTGCTGCTCTTTCACCGCGTGTCAGGAAGAGGGAAATCTACAGAGAAATTCGTTCCCAGATTTGGGGAACTCTGGGAAAGCGGCAGTTACATGGCTGGAGCCTGCCACTAGCAAACACACAGGTAGCAGAACCACATTTCAATCTACAAATAAATAGTGAAGTGTTATAGACAATAAATGGGAAACAGTGGAATAAAAAGCTTCCCGTTGCTGTTAATGAGTCTTTGTTATTTACTGTATTAATTGTTTTACTACACCAATGGAGAAAAAAAAAAAAAGTCTGGCTTTCACTCGAGACTTTTTTGCACAGTATGAATATTTACTGTGCAGATCACTATACAAGCAATACCCTGGTAATAAATATTGTTAATTACTGTAGGACTCCAGTGAACCAGTACCTGAGCCTAAAGATGTGCCTGTTCTAGTGCAGCTCAGACTGCTGGATCACAAAGAATCCACTGCCAAGGTAAATGTCACTCAAAGGAGGCTTATTTTCTGTGCGAAAGTCTTGAACCACCCCACTGGATGTCACTCAGTGGTTTTGGGGACCTTTTTTAAAATGGATGGAAATATTTTTTTTTTAACCATGAATTCAAAGCTACTCCAATATAATCCAAGGAGAATGATATAGGTCACTTTAAGTGAATCAGATCTACGGTGCAGTTTGACATGGCTCCTCGTTTATTCTGTTCCCTTCAGCTCAAGTGTGCAGTCGCAGTCCCATCTGAGATCTCTGGCGAAGCCACAGTAAGTTTGTCATTATCCTAGTTAAGAACCAGCTACAGTCATCCTCTAATTATGATCACCCAACCATGACTAACACTTGTCTAGGCACAAGTTCGTTCATGCCATTCATTTTTTCAAACTTCATATCCACCCCTTTTCAGTGTTCTGTGTGGGTAGTTTCTGGCCCTGCCTCCTGCAGTGATATTACAGTGATTGATCCAGCACGCTCCAACACAGTACTGGATCAGTTCAGCCTCCCTCCCACAGCTCCTGCCCTCTGCATCTGTGCTGTGCCTCCCATAGGTCAGTGCTGGTACAATGGGCTGCAGCAGCTGCCCACAGATGACTTGTCTAGTGTATTCTGTACTTCTATTATCCCCTGATACCGTGCTGTTTTACTGGAAACTCTTGGAAATCAACATTGCTTACTCAGCTTTTCCTCTGACAGAGCCTGTCTGTCTTGTTATTTAAGGTAACACTGCAGGAACTGTGTGGATTGGAACTCAGGAAGGAAGGTAGTGCCAGCTGAAAAAGCAGTTTACTTCAGTAAATATCATCTAAACAATTCAAAGGCTTTTTGTCTGTTAGTTTATCACCGACTGCCTCTTCTTCCCTTGGCTCCTTTCTCCCATTGTCCTTCTCTCACAGTATACTGGTGCACTCGGCCTCTGCTGGCAGAAGGCTCTGTCTGCGGTCTGTATCCCTCTCTGAGAGTGTTCATTCTCTCACGTGAGTTCTGTCGGTTTGCATTTGCATATTAGTTGTAACACGAGATGAGTTACCTTGAAGTCTCTAAGCAGAATTGAAAACTATCTGCTTTGTGTTGACTCGCTCTCACAGGTATTCACAGGGTCAGGTCATTGCTGGTTTAGGTGATGGGACTTTGGCTTTTTTCTCACACAGTACAGGTAATGGATTTGTTTCAAACTTACATCCAACTGTCTCGGCTAATTAATTTCTTCATTTTGTTTGATTTGCATAACTGAGTGATGTAATGAGTTGTGTGGTTAATAGATGGCTGGAATCTGCAGTCACATTCTTTGATGCCTCTTGGATCAAACCCCGTGCAGCCCATTCGTTGTTGCCTTGCAAAAGGCGGCCGCTTGTGGGTGGGATACTGGAACAAAATATATGTGGTAGACACTGAAAGCAAGAAGGTGGAGGTAAGAAACAGAGGAAACGCTAACTATTATTGTTTATTGTGTCTCATTCTAACCATATCTCTAACTCACTCTCTTCATTCCTTATCCTACTTTACAGCAAACATTTTCCGTCTCTGAGCGCAGCGAGCAGCAGGTTCGCTTCCTGTGCGCTGGTGGAAGTGGGGTTTGGACTTCCTGTCGACTGGACCCAGTCCTCCGGCTGTATGACTGGTCCACAGGACGCCCACTACAGGAAGTTGACTTTGCAGCTTTGGTCGCTAAAACATTAGGTAGTCAAACTGTTTTGGTTTTTTTGTTTTGTTTTTTTTATCTTTAACATAGTGCCACACTTACAGCACATATACCTGTATGTATGACTTAAGTGTTGTTACTGAGCAGCTACATGAGCAAAAAAATCAGTTGATGGACTACAGTTGATGGGCACATTTATTACTATCAGTTCTTATTTGGTAACTGAAAAAAAGTAATACATCTCTTTAAATTTTGCTTCCAAAGAGCCAGACTTTGTTGTAATTTTTTAATCAGTCTTGAGCAATAGTTTTTCTGAAGATATTTCTCTTTGGACATTGGCTATTTGAAAGGCTAAATGTGCCACATTACACAAAAACTGGAATTGAAATCAGTGGCAACAGGTCTTATGGAGTGATGAAGGCAAATTTTAAATTTCTTGCTCCAATTATCATCTGTATGTACGGAGAAAACTGGGAGAGGGGTACAACAACAGCCATGTAAACTATGGTGGAGGCTCTGTCATGGTTTGGGACTACACTTCAGCCAGTCGTGTTGGAGCTCTTGTTAAAATCGATGGAATTATGAACTCGATGCAGTACGCTCTGGAAAGCATCTGATTGGAAGCAGCTTCATCATCATGACAGTAATTCCAAACACATGCAGTAAAAACATGGCTGGATAGAAAAATACATGGTGGAACATGGCTTGCGAGAGCCTGGACCTCAGCATTAGTGAAGCAGTGTGGGGTCATCAAAGAATTTAAAAAAAAAAAAAAAAAAAAAGGCAGCCAACATTCAAAGGAGAGCTTTGGAGGCCCTTTCAGAAGCCTTAATAACTACTCCTGAAGACTATTCTTCAACACAGTCTGAACTCTCGTAGAAGCTTTCTTGTAATTTGTCGTCATATAAGGTGGTCATACCAAATATTGACTTTGAAGCTTGTAGGCTTTATTGCCTTATATACAATATTTCCATGTATGTACATTTCAATAGATTGCTGCCCCTTTTTCCCATTTTCCGAAGAAAATATAAAGAAATTAGGGATGCAGACTACTGTGTGTATATTTTATTGATTATTTTTGTTCTACATACATTTTGTTTTATGACCAACCACTTTAGCTTCAATCTAACCAGTTTTCTCTCTCTCCACAGGCCAGCCCTTCCTGACACTCTCACCTCTCCAGATCTCCTCTCTCACTGTTATCTGTGGCCGTTTGTGGGTGGGCACAGGAGGTGGTGCCATTTTCTCCATCCCCTTGTCCATAAGTATGTTTAGCTTAAGAATGCCTGGAACTTAAAGTTATTTGGTCATAAATGGTCTCAGTGTACTATTAACCATATTACTAACTCTCTGCAGCTTCAGAGGATGTTTCCATCCCTTACTGCTCCACTGCATCTGCCCAGCTGTGTTACCATGGACATAGACAAGTCGTCAGATTCATCATTGCTGCACCCGGTAAGAGTTGGATAGCCATTACATGTAACTTCTTAACAATTAAGAGAGATGCTTCAGATTGCACATGCATGTTTTTTTTGTGTTTGAGTGACCACAAAAAATGTTCGTACCTGTCAGGTTGTTTGATCACCAATCCTGGCAGCAGCCATGTCACTACTGCTCAGCTTATCCTCAGTGGAGGAGAGGGCTACATCAACTTTCGAATTGGTGAGCTGAAGAATAATAAAACTGTACTTAAGTCCGTCTCATCTATTACATCATTTGTGCACTACTTGGACTATTTAGAGGCTGACAAAGTCCTCTTTGTTTCCAGGAGATGATGCAAGCGATGACTCGGAAGAGGTGTCCCAAGCCACGCCACAGCGATCTGAACGTAGTCACATGATCATCTGGCAAACTCCCACACCACCTGTGCCTAACCCTGCACTCTGAGCTTTTTCATCTCACACGTCCTTTTCCTTCAGCGCAGTGCTGCTGCCCAATCTAGAAGCCACGCCAACTAAATTAATTGCTGTACCTGAAGTTTGAACCACTGATGTCAGCAGCTGTGTGAGAGTGTGAGAGGGACTAATGCTAGAAGTTCTTCTGACTCAGTTTATCCCAACTTATCCCAGGTTTAAACCTGCCGGAATTCTGGCAGCTCTCTTGTTCCCTCAGCACCAGCACTCCATTGATGGAAAGGAGGTAACTGTTCCACGCTTCTCACCTATGATGAAGATGGAGCAGACTCAACAAAGCATTGAAACGGATCTTTCGTGGAACTAAATGAACCAACATCTTAGTGTGGTAGCAATAAAATACCATTTAAAGATATGATTCATAACAATTCATACTTGTTTACCTCATATATATTGTACATATCTTTTGATATCTAATTATCCTAATGGATCGTGAAACCTTCCCGTGTGCCTTCATCTCATTTTATATCACTGCTGTATAATTGGTCAGTAATTCAGCTCCCTGGTGGCTAATAGATCTTTACCTTTGCCCTAAAAATCAATGCAGTATTGCTGACTGTCAGCTGAATAATACATTTTTCTCTCACTTGGTGGGAAAAAAATGTAGAGAGCAGTCGTGCATGCATCAAAAACATTTAAGCTGGTGATGTGGCTTCTCTCGTAGCTGCTGTGTACATACTTTGTTGTTAATTGTGAACTGGAGACAGGATTTTGGTCTCACACCATAAACACAATTAGACATTTTATTGTTTTGTAAAGCTCCATCTTTTGTGTTGTATATTTTTGGTATTCCTGCCATGAGTGTTAACTCAATTTCTACCCCTGTCCACAGTGCTTGAGGTGTCTGTATTGAAAATATGTCCACTATCCCCTCGCTTAAAGGAACAACTTCAGAAGCTGTCGTTAAAAATTATTTATTTTCTCAATTGGCTATTTGCTTGCCGTCTTCCATTGGATGTTGTGCAATTCTTTTAATTTCAGTTATGTTTGGATTTCTGTTCTTTTTTTCATTGTAAAATAAGGGAGATAAAATCTTTCAAGTGTCCTTTGCAGTATTTATATGCAGTTTGTGCACACATGTTGATGTCGTAGCGGCTCTGTATCCTTCTTGAAAAGATTTGAAACTATGTTTTGACTCAACCTTGTGCAAATATGATTATTGTCATTAAAATGCCTTCAGCTGTTAATGTACAGTCCTTAGCTTTGAGTGATTTTGCTGCCATAATCTGGTCCAGCAATATGACACAAGTAAATGAATGAATAATTTTCAATTAGCACTGGGAGACAATGTTGCAGATTCATCTCTTTAATCTCTATAAATTATTCCTTTTATATATTAGGTAAAGATTAAAGAAATTATCATAGTTTTCCTTATAGAAAACAGCATAACAAATCTTTTTTTTTTTTTTTTAAGTAAATGAGGTGGTTTCAGCAAAGGAAGTGTTTGTAAAGAGAACGACAAACAGTAATGACACTCCTTTGCCTCAGGCAGTCTGGCCTGCTGCCTAAAAAAGGACAGCTCAAGTCAGTTAGTCTTTGGTCCAGTGAGGCCTCTCTACCTACGTCGGACTGCTTTGGGTCCTGGGCAGCCGTATCCTGCGACTCAGGTTGCGGGCAAGTCTGTCCACAGCTCCACCCACAGCTCCACCAAGCTCTATTTTGGAGGTTAGACCCTCAATGTTTCCACTGTACCACATGACCCAGCCTGCTAGGGAAAACAGCACCAGCAGAGCTCCCGAGTACACCAGCAGATCCCCAAAGTCTTGGCCTTTGATCTCCAGTGGGGCAAAGACCCCCAGCAGCAGGGATATCACACCCAGCAGGTCCATCAGCACAGCAAACACCAGAGCCACCTTACAGTGGGACAAGCCATCATACTTCGGTGCCATTACTGCACTGAAAGAAAGAGGGAGGGAAGCCTGTTCCTTTAACATATCAGCTTTTATATCTTTTGACTCCATAGTTAAAAATATATACATAAAATATTTAAACAAAGTCATATTTACAACATATCCCTGATTTTCACACATCTCTACCTAAAAAGAATTTTAAAAGAAGCTAACAATATTAAAAAAATGTATATATATAAAAATAATTTGAAAAAATGGGAGTAATGCTGATAGCACTGTTTATACCGGCCATGCTACACTTATAACACCTGTGGATGCGCGTTTAACGCCCTTTACAAACAGATTTTATAGTTTACATGAGCTAAAACAACATTTTACTAAATAAAAAGCACAAAAAACAAAACAGAACACTTACCTCCTTCTTACGTTGTTGAGTACTTAAAATTCAAATGTTTCTATTGGAAACTGCGCTTTTGTTGTCCTTCCGCATACAGTTTGTCAGAAGCGACCAGTCGACAAAGCTGAAACCTGACACCTCGTCACCTGTTCAACCTGTCCTGTAGTTTTCCTACACCGGAGAAAAAACAATGAAATGTTTCGAAACAAGTGAGTGGAAAAGTTAGTTTAAAAGTGAGAAATTTCCCAAATATCTGGAAACAATATATATTTTATATTAATATACCTAAACGTTTACTCATATATTTAACTACACGCACGCAAATGCCGTTATTAAAAAAACGACCAAAACATTTTTTTAAATAAAAGTATCTGCAGCGGGCGGTCATCCGGAAGTGACGTAGGAGTCTCAGTAGAAAAAAAACCCCGATAATTGTTATTGTTAGCTTGTTAGCTAGCCGACGAACTGGTGAAATGGAGATATGACGGAGTTATAACGTCTTATTACATGTGCAAGACTAAGTTATTACAAACATAAAGTGGTATGTAACAGTTTCTGCAGATGATATTCGTAACTCGGGGATTTTAACAATGTGAGAGTGAACTCATTAAACTTGAGGGTGCAGAAAGAAAGGGATTGTAATTTTATATTGTAGCTAATTTTTTGTGCTAATATTACAGGACGCTAACATAGGGCTCTCTTCTGAGCGCCGTAGCAGGGCGCTACAAACTTATATTTGAGTAATACAATCAGTTTCACTGTTTTAGCTTCTAATTGCATGGGAGAGAGCTGTGTGATAAAATTAGCTATGCTTTGTAGGCTCACTGCGTATGCATAAAGCACAACACCCCCACGTTGTGAGAGGTTTCCGGTGAGCTGTAGCTGTTTAGATAAATGTGAGCACATCATCACTAAATGTAAGAAAGTCACTGAAGACACCTTTTAAACTGTGCACTAATCAAAGGTTTGTCTGTGGTGTGAGATGGAGGACGGAAACAGGAATGATGCTGCGTCCACATCCAAGAGCCACGCAGGCTCACTCCACCTGCAGAGTAAGATTTCGAAGTGGTCCCAGCACATAAGATCGTCCTGTCTTTGGGTCAAGCATGATAATTAATTGCTGTTGTCTCTTCTCAGCGCCAAAAAATGAGGACGCCTATGAAATTTCTATCCCCTATGAGGAGGGCAACTTTGAGCAGCAGGGATTTTTTAACCAGAGTGATCAAAATTTTGATGGTGAACATCAGCATCAATACTTTAAATCTACTCTACAATAACTTAATTCCATACACACAATCTCTTGATGTGCATTATTAGTTATTGGCCAGACTAACTATACCATTGGTACTCTTCAGAGTCACCGTCATCTGCTGGACCATCTCCAGTCAACAATTCCTACATGGTGATCACCAACCTGCGGACCCAGCTGCAGATCTCTCTGGAGAAAAACTCTTGGCTGCAGAAAAGAATTGAGGACTTGGAAGAGGAGAGGGACTTCCTCCGTTGCCAGCTGGACCGCTTCATCTTTTCCACAAAGAGCCAAGGACAGGAGCAGAGTCAGAGCCAATACAGTAATGGTGAGGACAGGGGGCAGGTGTGAGTTAATAACATGTCCAACAGTTTCACCAGTGGTTAATCCATGTAGGGGACTGGCAGCTATCCTATCTGTCACTGGGGGAGAAGATGGGTTCATTAATGTTACATGGTTAATGAGAAACAGATTTTTTAGCAAGTCTATTAGAATCGAAAATAATTTTTTATCTCTTGCTATTTGTTTCTCTTAAGGATATGAATCAAGACGATTTAACTGGAGGGCAAGAAGAGAGGAAGATCGTCCTGCTGGTAAAAATTTGAAAAGTCATAATTAGATATACCCAAACAGCCTGTTAATGTTATACTTTATTTCATATATTTTAGCTTAGCTTGCAGATTCTCAGATTTCCTTCTCTTTATAGAACAACAGAAGACCGACTCTCAGCATTTCCCCTCACGTCACTTTATGCAGCGAAGGCCTGGTCCTCCAACTATGGTGACTTCAAAAAACCACGTGTCCAGTCCATTGACCAATCAGCTTGCATCTATGAATGCTCTCTTCAACTCCACACAATCCCAAGCCATTTTGCAAGGCCATAGCCATAGTACTTCCAGTACCACAGCCAGTGGCAGCAGTGGCAACAGTAGCAGTGCTGCAAGGTCATCCATGAATGAAATGAGTGGGCACAGCAACGTAGGTCCAGGTAATACACATGATACGGCATAAAGCTTTGCATCACCATAATTAACTGAATGCAATCAGTGCTTTTAATATGTTGTCTTTTAACTATTGTGTTTAGTTAAATAGAACATTTTTGTCTCGTTAGATTCCATTTCACTACTGGGAGAATCAGATGAGTATCTTGAGCAGGATGGCTACATTGAGGAGGAGGAGGAAATGATATCAGGGGAAGATGTGATGTCAGACGCCATTAACAGCAACAGACACCAGTTAAAAAGAAGGCGGGTCTTCCGACCTCCAAGAGAACGACAAAGAGGTGAGGAGAGGAAAATCTCAACATTTAAGTGTCCTTAATACTGACGGTATCTAAAAGCTGGACATAGCTTTTGGGTGTCATTGACTGATTAGCAAAACATAATGACAGAGCAGAGAAGGAGCAAACTAACTGAAACCAAGAGGCGATTATAACAACAGAACACACAACATGAACCACAACAAATCACAAAACTGATAGCGAATCACAAAAGGCCTGGGTCCAAGACAAGGGACCACGCTAGTGGGTGTCTTAAACCTGCATTCTTTCTAATGACCAGCAGGCTGCAATTCCTAGTTGAAAAAAATTTTAACCCATAAAAAGAATATACTTGATTTCTGATGAGTTGATAATTTCAATTGTTAGTTTCTAATCTTGTTAAATACAGCATTAGGTTAATTATGTAAAATGTGATCCCACTTAAAATACAATAGATGACAAAATGTAGGTATGATTTAGTGTGTGGATGCCTTTTAACATGCAAGTCGCTGCCTGTGCTATGAGTGTGCAGTGCCCTCTCTTTCTCAGTCAGATTTGTGATATCTGGCCACAAAAATGACAAGTTAATGCTTAAAAACAGCATTTCCGTCTTTTACATACTATGGTCATGAGTTGCTCATGAGATTGTAGCTGACTCACCTGTGTGTTTTTCTTCTTCAGTGAAAGATGCTGCTGGAGTGCTTTTCCGTTACAAGAAGATCCTACTTACATACCAGCGACTAAAAAATATGTCCAAAGCCTTCCAAATTCATGGCGTTGACCGCAACACAGTGGCTTCTACCACGCCCATTGCTGAGCTGCTGCTAGTCGCCCCAGAGAAGGTGGCAGAGGTGGGGGAGTTTGACCCATCCAAGGAGAAGCTGCTGGATTATGCCCGGCGCTGCTACACTGCCCTGGATGAAGAGACACTTAACAGAGTCCAAGCCCTGAAGAAGAATAACCTGCTTCTGCCCATCTCCTACAGGTTCAGACACTAAGGAAAGAAAGAGAGAATAATGGGCGATCTCCCTAAACAATAAATGTGGTTTGAGTAGTAAAAAGAAAGGCAGTTGGGTTCTGCTGCAGCAGGCTAGCTCACCCCCAAGAAACAATATTCAGATCATTTTATTGTTATTATTTATTATTATTTTGCTGTCTCAGCAATCTGGTTCTGGCCCCTTCACATGTTACTTTTACAAACATCCTACACGTTTGTTGTTTGTCCTTCGACAAATCTTCACTGCAGTGGGTATTAAGGATGTGGGGGTGCCTGCTGCAGACAGAAAGAAAAAAAACAAGCTTCTGTTGTTGAGGCCAGGATTCAGGTATGTCTGTGTGATCCAGATTTGGTGACAAACAATGTGTCTTTACCAGGATTATAGAGGAGACAGCTTTTTCCAGTACTTAGATGAGCATCTTTAGCTTACCTCATTTAGGTCTCAGCCTTTATTGTGCAGAGCTGAACTGTTGTTTCCTTTTCTGTTCACAAAATCTGAATCAGTTAGAGATCAGAAGTTCAGTGTTAGTGTTTTATATATTTCACAGCGTAGATGAACGCCTGGTAGATTTCAGAGGCAGGTGGAGTTTCAGGCAATACATTCCTTCTAAACCAGCCAACTGTGGCATAAAGCTTTGGTGGAACTGACTTGAAACAAATGAGAATATCTGTCATAGATAAGTGAAAACGCGTAGGTATGGTAAACATGAATAATGGGGTCATAAATGACCACTCTGTCACTTTAGTCATTAAAATATCTTGGTCACTTAAGGTTAGTAATAATAGTAATATGACTTCCAGCTGGTCTTGTGTCTGCATTACTCTGTTGTTCCACTGAGGAGTGCACCAATCCTTTTTTGTACATGACCTGCACTAAATTACAGTAGATGTCACTTCTTATGCTTCTGATACCGAGGCTTCTGTAATGCATTGTGACACTAACACATTTTTGTAAAATACGGTTTTGGAGCCTTTAAAATGATTATTACTATACTGGTTTTATGTAACATTGTGTAACTTTTGGTTCCTTGTGAAAAATTGTGAAACATTTTTACAGTGTCAGTTACAACTTTAGCAAAAGCAGCTTAATCATGCTGACAAAAGATGTTTTATTCCTTCCCAATGCTTTCTCGATGCCGCTGCAAGTGCATGTGTAAAGAGCTCTTCAGTGAGCTGTAGTTTATAGGGATCTTTTACATTTCAAAGCGGCACACACATTGACTATTATGTACAGTAATGTATAGTGTGTGTTCCAGTGAAGTGAGACAATAAGTCCTGTTAGAATAAAACAGACTAGGTTACAGTGGGATACTGTGACTTTTGGCTTAAATTTTCATATCTCAATAACCTGTTTTCCTAACAGTGATAAGTACTCCAATTTGTGGAACTAAAGCCATTTTTAGTGTTTGGTTGTGGAGCTAAAGAGCAGGCAGTGAATCTGCTGAAGAGCCTTTTAAAAGTCATACCAGTGTGCAGTGTTTAAATAATGTAACGTATTATTCACCAAATGTATAGTAAGACTCAGAATTCATTACAGCATAGATTTCATACAAAAAATGTAGATTTATTTGTCTGTAAAATTGCACAGCTCCACTGTTTATGACTCATGAACTCTACTGTTAAAACATAATACTAATTAAAAGATTTCATTTCTGAGAAGTAGTGGGAACTTCTAATTTTATTTCTACTTTAATGGACTTGTTGCATCGCTGGTGCTGGGTGAGATGTGAGGTGATAAAGTGTCTTAGTAAGTTATTGTGGCACCACATGTTACCAGACCAGCTTCTATGTCTCTGAGATTCTACTGAAGGGATGGAGGGTAATTTTTCCAAAGATATTTCCTCATTTTTACTGCTTTGATGGAGAATACTGTCCAACATGTCAGTCCAAAAAATTCAAAACTGATGTCTAAGGAGGTTGAAAACTGGTGAGTGTGATTGCCAAAGCTCACAGTGCTGTGAAAAAGTGTTTCCCTCTTCTTCAGTTCTTATTTTTTTGCACATTTGTCAGACTTACGTGTTTCAGATCATTAAAAAAGTTTTAATACTAGACAAAGACAACCCAAGTAAATACAATATTTCATTTATTGAGGGGGAAAAAAGCTATCCAAACCTACCTTGCCTTGTGGGAAAAAGAAAGTAATTGCCCCCTAAAGCCAATAACTAGTTGTGCCACCCTTGGCAGTAAGAACTGCAATCAAGTGTTTGCAATAACTGGCATTGACTAATTCACATTGCTGTGGAGGAATTTTGGCCCACTGTTCTTTGCCAAATTGTTTTAATTCAGCCACTTTGGAAGGTTTTGCAGCAGAAATGACTTGTTTAAGGTGATACCAAAGCATCTCAATCATATTTAAATCCAGATTTTAAATAAGCCACTCCAAAATCTTAATTGCTTTTTTTTAGAGGTGGACTTACTGGTGTGTTTCAGATCATTGCCCTGCTCCATAACCCAAGTAAGCTTCAGGGCACAAACTTATGGCCAGAATTTTTTGCTTCAAGATTTTTTGGTAGAATTCATGGTTCCAATAATTACAGCAAGTTGTCCAGGTCCTGTGCCAGAAGACTAGTGCAAGACAGTGAGACAGTAGTCAGGTTTGCAGTAGGAGTGACAGATGGGTTCAGGGTGTGGGTGGGATTATATCAGGTGATGAAGGTGGGTGTCACAGAATACGATGGTAAGTAGAGAGAGTGATACGGAGGCCTGTGGCGACCCCTAAGGAAGAAGTTAAAAAAAAAAAAAAACTAGCAGTTTAAGAGTCTGAAGTTAAAGGTTTCATCTTCACTTGAACTACAAAATAAAACTTTGACACTTTAGGACTTAGCATGTCCTTAGCAGATAAATTAACTTTGATGGGAAAAGAATAAAAAACAAGCGAAAACGGACACTGGAGCGTCTCTTCTTTCTCACTCACCGGAAACAAGGCATTCATCAACTTCCTGTGTCACGGAGCTCCAGGGAGACGGAGCAAAAAAAGCGGGCATACCGAAGTCTTAATTGTTTTCTCTAGCTTCGAAATATTTGAAAGCGCATATATTTGGCTTATAAAGCCGAATAACTGGCTACCGTGGATCATTAACTCCTCCGGATCCGCTTTGGGCTCCGAAAAGAAGCTCATTCATTCGGCGTTGGTAGCTAGCTAGGAGCCACGGGCCCACTATTCTTCTGGACTTTGCTACAAGCTAGTTAGCTAACGTTAGCAGGCTAACCCATGCGAACACGTTTTCTTTATCAATGATTCTGCCTGTTACGTTGTAAATAAATACTCTGCCGCTAATATATGTTCTAGTTAAACATTTTTCGATAAATCTATCGTTAGGTAAGCTACTAGTCGAGGCTAACTTTCCGGAGCTGCATCTGCAAGACACTTGTTTTTAAAAGTGTTGTTCACTTTGTTGCTAGCTTAAGCTAGCCACCGCCAACTGAGCAACGCAGTCCCCGAAAGCGTAGCAGGCTTCAGCAGAGAGATGTCGGACTTCGACGAATTCGAAAGACAGTTATCTGAAAACAAACAAGGTAAATCACTTTTTTCTTTTTACATCAGCATTTAGAACGCCAATGGTGCCTTTGTTTGTACAGGCCGCCATCAGTTTATCCAACTGTGGCCATGTCTATTTACTGGAACAGTATAAGCAAATTACTAGCCCACAGTTTTACGGGAATATTGCTCGTCATTTTATTCTGTTGGATGAGCATTTTTCCGACTTTTCTGTAAATTTACCGGTAGCCAAATAAAAACTAAATAAAGGTTACTGTTTCTTTAAAGCATTGTAAGTTTATATCATGAGCCAAGACCAGCTGACTGAATAATTGGTGCAGCTAGCATTCATTCTTTGCAGCTGTTGCGTGCACTGAACGTTTCTAATCCAGATTACTGGATGTTATTACATCAAACTTTTCGACACACAACCAGTAACTGTACCAGTTTAAACAAAACTTATCCGACACAGACTGTTTTCAAGGTAGATTTGTATAGATCCACACACTATGAGTTGCATCCATGTAGTGGATGGGGTTTATTAAATTCTACAAGCTGACCAAGTTATTATCTATAAAAGCTGTGGTCTTGTTTTTAAAATGCTACGATAACCAGTATTTATTTATAAAATGCTAACATAACCACTTTAGCATTGCCTTATAATTTCAAATATCCTGCTGTATAGCACTACAAGGCGTTGGTCTTATGTCTATGTAAAGTTTATTTGGTTTATTATACCAATCTGTAAGGTAAGCTATGTGTACACCCATGCGGTACACAGGACTAATATTGTGTGGTCTCCATAGGGCTTCAAAAATAGCTGTGGCCTGTGGACATGGGCTTTTTGTGCAACCATAGACAGGGAGCAGTGGATCTTTTTGGGTCCTGTAGGTTATGAGTGGATATTCTGTATCCAGCTTGTCTGAATGGATCCTACAAATACTCTTTCAAATTGTTATGAGGCAGTTTTGAGGCTGTGTTAATGCTTTGAGCCATTCCTCATGGCCCTTGCTATCTAGGAGTGCAAGACAGTGGGAACGAGATGTAGTTGGATGTGGATTGTACATTTCAATTAAACATCCACAAGATGATCAGTGTTAAGTGTCACCTCTCACTGGTTTTAACGCTGTGGCTAATTGGTGTATATCCCCAGCTAGCTATGTATCCCATTTATGTGCAGTCATGCAATTTATTAAACACTTAATATTTAATTCCTACAGCTGAAAGGGACAAAGAGAACCGCCACCACCGTCGGTCCTCGTCCCGCAGCCGCAGCAGAGAGAGGAAGAGGAGGAGCAGAGACAGGGACAGACGTAGCAGAGACCGCCGTGGAGACAGTAAGGAGCGGAGACACAGACGCAGGTCAGTACCAGTATGCAACTACATCTGGGCCAGCAAGCAGTCAAAGCTACTGTTGCGTCAAGAATCGCCCCACTATACTGGAATGTAGTGTACATCATATAGTCATCACACTGGCCGAAAATAAAGCATCTCCAAAGAATAGTTCAGATTATATTAACCTCTGGACAGCTTCCTAGTACAATGACAAAAGCTACTTTACGTGTAAGAAGCTCAGCTTGTGAGTCCAAGTAAACTTGGATCTCACAAACATGCAAACACTTTGTACATTTTTGAAGTTTTAAATTGCCCTACATACATATATATATATACACACAATACAAATGTGTTGAAACACCAGCTTGTCTAAACACCCTCGACTTTGCGCTGACATCCAGCCAGTTTCGTGCTGCACAGTAGGTGGCTGCAAATTCCAAACTCAAGCACATGCGCACAAGAAACTGACACTATAAAAATTTGTTATGTTTGCAAAATGCAGCCCTCTCCTTCTTGGCTTTTGCTGTCATCTGTTCTTTTTCTTTTGTTTGTTTGTTTTTTCTGTGTCTTAATAGCATATTGTGTTACTGTTCAGGACAACAAATGCACTTAAACACATTAATCAGAACTAAAAACTAGCTTAGGGCAATGAGCTTCTGCCACTTCCTGTTGACTGTGGAACTCATCATGCAGAATATCAAGAGTCAAAACTGTTTTTTTAAAAAGAATTTCAGGTCAGTCCTAGATTAAAACACACAAAAAGTGCTATTAATAAAACTCCAGAAAGAATCTTTTCTGAAACATAGATTATTTGCATATTCACAGTTGCATAATATCCGGTGTCTCTGAAATGTGCTCCCACTTTTTCCCGTGACAAGCCTGATCTGCAGTCTTTGATCAAATCTCCTTAAGCTTCTCGCTGTGGGAAAATTGTCCATTCTTCCAAGAACATCATCTTTGATACCAAAGTGACAAAAGCTTGCCTGTTGATGGGGGAACACATAACCCGTATGTGTTTATGCTCACAATTCGCCAGTCTTTCCTTCACTTTCACTTTTGGATTGCATGTATATACAATAAATTTTTATTTGAAGTCACACATCTCCTTAGTGACTGCTTCATCATGTTCACTCTCTTGCGGACTTCTGCAAAGTTTTCCAGTTTCCTGCTTCTTATTGGCTGTGAATGTGACCTCTTTGCTTGACTGCTGCTTGACTCTTTTGTTTCTCGGTACCAGTATAAAACACGTTACTTGCAGATATGCAGTGTGAGTAGTTAAAAAGATGTAATATTTGACTCCTCAATTTTTAAGGATGTAATTTGTGCTTTCATTGCCTCATTAATTGTTTGAATTCGTGCCAACTGTGAGGCTCACTTAGTGACTGACTGACTTGTATTCAAAATGGAAGCTCTAATTTTGTCAAGTGGAAATGTTGGTTAATGTGTTTATTATTTGAGAGAAATGTGAAACCCTTCCGATGTCATTTCAGCTCACCATCCAGCTTCCCCCAGGACAATGCTGGAAGGTAATACAGCAAACTAACACAAAGATGGTTTGTGCATTACTGCAGCAACTGGATTCTAATTATCTTCTTAGATTCTGTCTACCATTTAGTATGTAAATAACTGCCTGGTTGAGGGTTTTCTATCCCTTTTATCATCTTTAACATGAGTTTTACAGTGTTGTGATTGAAATGTAGTCTGTCTTGTTCATTTCTGAAATCAAACCATCGTTTCCTGTAGTAGTCCAGTGTGAGCTAATGAGAGATATGTTACATGATGATTGTCTGTTCCTCAAACAGCCGTTCTCCCCACCGTGAGAAGAAGAAGAAGGTAAAGAAGTACTGGGATGTCCCTCCACCTGGTTTTGAACACATCACTCCCATGCAGTACAAAGCCATGCAAGGTAACCATCCATTTTCCTTCTCGTCTCATCTGTTTATGTTTACTACAATATTTGATGCTGCATTACTTGATTGAAAGACATCTTTAAAGTGGATCTATTATGCTTTTCCTTATTTTCCCATCCTATATTAAACATGCTCAGTTTGTGTAAAAGTACTCGTTTTCACCCTTAACAGTAACATAGTAGAACTAAGGGGCTATACCAAGGCCCAGCTTCAGATGAAAAATGATTAATGGAGTCCAAAAATGCAAAATATGAAGAATAGAAATGAGCATAATAGTTCCACTTTTATGTGCATATTAATCTCCTGCATTGCTTTATTGAAACAACAGAATGAGGTTGTTAAATATTTCCTGTCTTCACGCTCCAGCTGCAGGCCAGATCCCAGCTACAGCCCTCCTGCCGACCATGACTCCAGATGGCCTGGCTGTTACTCCAACCCCAGTACCTGTAGTGGGTAGCCAGATGACCCGACAGGCTCGTCGGCTCTATGTGGGTAACATCCCCTTTGGTATCACAGAGGTGAGTAACAGGACAGCATTTGACTTTGGCTCCTGCCCTATAAACATCCTGCAGTAATTTATACTCGTGTTTGGTCGTTATTGTGCAAACTAACACAATCTGTTATTTTTTCCCCTCCCTTCTGTTTAGGAGTCAATGATGGACTTCTTTAATGCCCAGATGCGTTTGGGTGGTCTTACTCAGGCCCCCGGCAATCCCGTTCTTGCAGTACAGATCAACCAGGATAAGAACTTTGCCTTCCTTGAGGTAAGTCAATTTTCCCATGAACATTGATTGTTCTCTCTTGGTATAATCCTAAAACCATGTTGAAATATGCAGTTTTGAAGTCAGCCATCTTTTGTCTTGTGTAGTTCCGTTCTGTGGATGAAACAACACAGGCAATGGCCTTTGATGGCATCATCTTTCAAGGCCAGAGTCTTAAGATTCGCCGTCCCCACGATTACCAGCCCCTGCCCGGCATGAGCGAGAACCCCAGTGTCTATGTGCCTGGTATACAGACAATTAATGGTTTTTAACTCTAATTACTTCTGGCACAATTCTCAGCAAATTGTAATCTGTGTGAACTCAATTTCTCCATTAATGTTTCTGCCTGTTGCTCCTCCTGCAGGTGTGGTGTCCACAGTAGTCCCAGACTCTGCTCACAAGCTCTTCATTGGTGGCTTGCCTAACTACCTGAATGATGACCAGGTCAGTGTTTGTGCCTTAAACAGCTCATCTTTTCTTATAAGTGCAGTACAGCTTGTTCAGTATCAATTGTTCTGCACAATACACTTACACACTCACCTTGCAAAACAGCCCAAACAACACTATACATTGCATTCTGTTATACTTTGAGTCCTGTATTTCTCACATGGCTAAAGAACCTCAGAGTGTACTGTGTTCTTTCTTGTGCTTTTTCTTAAAAAATGTGCATACATCTGCATAGAATTTCCACCAGTATTGAAACATTAAAACATAGAAATGCTATACATACTGTGGAAGAAGCAAAAGAGAAGGAGCATTGTGTTATTCTTTTTATTTTTGCTGTCATGTTACCCAGTAACGCACCTTGAACAGTGGTGTTCATGTTGGGAATGTCTGGTGTTAGTGAGACCTGTTGGAAACCATTGGAAATGCCTTTCAGTGACCTTTATGCATCATGTGTGCTAGGTGAAAGAGCTGTTGACGTCATTTGGCCCTCTGAAGGCTTTTAACCTGGTGAAGGACAGCGCCACAGGCCTATCCAAAGGATATGCCTTTTGTGAATATGTTGATGTCAACCTTAATGACCAGGTAACCAGTCCAACAGAATATACAATGCTATCTCTGTAGTATTTGAAGGGTTTTTGAAGGCATGGTTTTCAACCTTGTTGATGTCATTATAGGCTATTGCTGGACTGAACGGGATGCAGCTGGGAGACAAGAAACTTCTGGTGCAAAGAGCCAGTGTGGGATCGAAGAACGCAACTCTGGTAAGTGTCCAGGAGCTGGACAGATGACAGCGGGTGGTGGGAGGATTGATGCTCTTTTAGAGAGTGTAAAATGCATAAAGATTGTTTGGCCACTCTTCTCCAGCAATTCATAAAGTTACTCTTAAATTTAACCATTTACAAGTGCTCATCTAAATGTAGTACATTTTTAGTTGCCTCCCCCTGCTTTTATTATTATTTTATAATGCTTTTATTATTTTATAATAAAAGCAGACAAAACGCATGTAGCAGCACTTTCCTTATCACTGCCTGAACTAATCTATGTGTAGTACATCCATTCGGATTCAATTGGATGTGGTACAATAATAATAATAATAATGAAATATGAAACAGACTTATTACTAACCGGCTATGGCCAATGAAATACTGCTGACTGAAGCTCGGCATGAAATCAGTTAAAAAGTGGTTCACCTGAAAACACATTTTCTCAATATTTTATGAACCAGCAGCCGACATGACCTAAGGTTAAAGCTGCAACCACACTTACGAAAACGGTGATTGGAGACCAAACAGAGTTTAAGCTGAACTGCGATTGTTTGGTAACAGGGTTGCCTGGTGGGTGGCCATGGCCTGTAGTTTTTTAGCTGTGAAAATAGATGTAAAGAATATTAAATTGTTGGCTTTATACAGTTTACTGTAAAATGTAGAGAAAGCTGTGCTATAAAATGCCTCATCTAACCTTTGTGTGTCTCCTTCCAGTCGAGTATAAACCAGACTCCAGTGACGCTGCAGGTGCCAGGTCTGAACAGCTCCGTGACTCAGATGGGCGGCCTGCCCACGGAGGTGTTGTGTCTGATGAACATGGTGGCCCCTGAAGAGCTGTTGGATGATGAAGAGTACGAGGAGATTGTGGAGGACGTCAGGGATGAGTGCAGCAAGTACGGCCAAGTTAAAAGCATTGAGATACCTCGACCTGTGGATGGCCTGGAAGTGCCTGGAACCGGCAAGGTAGGAGCCGTTTACATTTGACTTGTGGTAAACAATGCTGTGAGATGTTACAAGCCCTCACTGCTGTTTTATTTTTTAAAAAAATTTCAGATCTTTGTGGAGTTCACATCAGTTTTTGACTCCCAGAAGGCCATGCAGGGGCTGACAGGCAGGAAGTTTGCCAACAGGGTGGTGGTGACCAAATACTGCGATCCAGACGCCTATCACCGCCGGGATTTCTGGTAGAGGACGCATGACGAGAAGAGGGGAATGGGGAGGGCGTGCACTGCCAGTTTCCAAATCAGCCCCCAAAGTGATTTTTTTTTCTTTTTTTGTAGCGCAACGTTTCAGGTCGATCTGGGAGTATTGTTTGTTTGACAGTGGTGATATCCAGATTATCATTGGAGATCTTCACGAAATATTCAGCAGTTAAAACAGAATTGGAAATAGAGAAGGAGGAGAATTTGTGGGGTTTGTTTTCAGTACGTAACAAAAGGGGGCTAGGTTTGGTTGCTAGTGGTGTAGCTGGGTGGGTGGGCAAGTGAAAGATTTTTGAGAAAAAAAAACAAAGTGTGTAATAATAGGTCCAGGGGTTGGGCGAACATTTTTTTTATACTTTGTGAGACAGGGATGTCATTTCTGGGTGGGAGGGGGGGTGCCACACTTTAAGGTTTGTATTTAAATGGAGTTAGCCTGTTTTAAGTACATTAGGACGGAGCCGTGGTAGGGAACTTACTGGAAGATTGTGGTTGAGAGATGGTGGGGGGGGGTTAAAAAAATTGTGACAGGGAGGTTTTGGGGAGATGGAGAGGAAGACAGGAGGGCATTTTCATTTGACCATCCAGTGTAGATACACAGTAGCTGTAACATCCACTTCAGTTTTTCTGTCATCATTAGAAAGGCAAGAGAACGCTCTTATACTCTTATTATTTTTTTCCTCCCCCCCCCTGTCTGGACTCTGTCATTTCCTTATATTCCTTATGTTCATCATTTTCATCAGACTGCTGCCCCCACCCCCGCCCTTCAGGACGATCTCTAGAAAATCTGTTGTCTGATTGGACTCTATCTGAATGTCAACTGTAATTGTTCTGATACTGTGTGTAGCTTCACTGATTTCAGCTGTAATATCACCCTGCATTCAGCCCCTTAGAATAACACAAACTGCAAAAAAAGGAGAAAAAAATAATTTTTAATTATGCGCTTTTTTTGTTTTTGTTCTAATTTTTGCAACTTTTGTCACGTCCATCTTTTGTGAACAGCATTTTAAAGGTGAGATTGTTCTGTCTCAGCAGTTCAGCCCTGATTTAGTTTAAGAGACAATAAAGACAGATTGGGAGGGGATTTCATGGGGGGATATATATTTCTTCCTTACCAACGAGCCTTAATGTTATTACATGTCAATTTGCTATTGAAAGAAATATGGCTTACCCCTCTACCAATGATGTCTATATATTCATGTATGTCACTGTCTTGTCCTTCAGCCAGCTCACATTTTTCCTCGTTTCCCAGCAGATTTGAGATGTAAGATGTGTTGGACCCAGTTGTTTGTTTGTGCAGCGTTTCACCTCTTTGACAAGACCAAATAAACACGCGACGAATACCCACGACTCATGTTGTACTGCAGAGTGAAACTAAAATCACAAAATGCCAGATTTGTCTTTCAAAAACATAAACAAAATCAGAATTAAAAGTAAAACTAACACTACAATCTCCTTCAGAAATTTTGGGCTTTGAGGAGATTATTTAGGGAAAAACAAAGTAACCCGATTTTTAAATTTTAGTGTTCACCGTTAGTCATTGTTCTGCTGTTGAACTATTTGGAAATTTCACTAAATCTGAGGTCAGCTGTTGGGTTGATAGAAAACAGTCCCTGTGTACGTAGACACAATCTGCTTATCGCTCGTCTCCCTTATCTTCTGCCCTGTATCCTCCGAGGACCACATGTTCAAACTGTATGGGCTTGAGACTGCTTTCATTTGATCCTTTGGTTTGCTTACAGCCCTGAAAGAGAGACTGTGTCAGTGATAACACTTTAGAGATGTTACTCCTTACTTTCTGAAAATCTGCTTTTCTTGTTTCTTGTTTCTTTCTTCTTTTTCTTTTTTTTTTTTTTTAAAGTGTCTTTTAGTTTTTTTTTCTCTGGAAAAAATGTGATTTCTTAAATGATTTAAAACCTAAAAGCCACATATAGTTTATAAAAGCAGAAGCAGTCTTTCATTTGTCCAGTTTGTTTTCAAATGTTGATTAAAACATGAATTTACATGACTGCTTTTCTTCCCTTTGTGCTTCCTCTTCCTGTGCACGCCCACATCCATTCACCACACTGTAGCACAGTTAATAATGGAGATGGAGTAGACTGGAGCTACTGTACAGTCAGCTTCATTGACCTGATGGCATAATTAATCAAAATGTGTAGTTATTGGTAATGTCCAAATGATGGTGCTATTTCACAGTCACTAGACTGACTTTTTATGTAAGGGTAGCATAAACATTGGTCACACACAGGGGCCAGACCCCCTGTTTACCTTCAGAACTGCCTCAGTTCTTCATGACATAGATTCAACAAAATGCTTGAA
Organism: Oreochromis niloticus; assembly: GCF_001858045.2. Lineage (NCBI taxonomy): Eukaryota > Metazoa > Chordata > Actinopteri > Cichliformes > Cichlidae > Oreochromis > Oreochromis niloticus. Next base: position 22,617,576 of record NC_031976.2, on the reverse strand, counting down.
GCATTCTTCAGAGATTTTGATTCATGCTGACCTGTTAGTTGCATTCAAGCAGCCAGTTTGAGATGATTTGATCTTTGCGACATGGTGTGTCAACCTGCTTGAAGAAGTACTCAGAGGTGCATGGATATAAAGGGATGGACAACAATATTTGGGAATACTGTGGCATTTAATTGATGCTCAGTTACTTCTAAGGGGCTTCTAAGTATGCCAAGAAAATATCCCCACGCCATTACACCACCTCCAGACAGCCTGAACCTCCGATACAAGACAGGATTGATTTTATGTTTAAGCCCAATTCTGATCCTACCAACCGAATGTCATAGTAGAAATCAAGACGAGACGATGTTTTTCCAGTCTTCTATTGTTCAATCTTGATGTCCCTTTGTGAATTGTAGCCTCATTTTCCTGTTTTTAGCTAACAGGAGTGAGAGGAGCATGCTCTTCTGCTGCTATAGCTCGTCTGCTTCATCGTTCCATGTGTTGTGCATTGAGAAATGCTCTTCTTGCTTGTAACAAGTGAGTGAGTGATTGCCTTCCTTCCCATTCCTCAGTTTCAACTTCAGCAGGTCATCCTGACCACGTTCTCGAGCTTTAAATGCATTGAGTTGCTGCAATGAGTGATTAGAACAGGTGTACTTAATAAAGTGACCGTGAGCATATAGTTTTCATATATATAGTTTTACATATATTTGACAAATTTGTTTTTAAAAGTTCAACTACCTGAACTAGACAAACTGAATTCAACTTTATTCCATATACAGGAGTGTACTTTTTAATATATATGTGTGTGTGTGTATATATATATATATATATATATATATATATCTCATTTATTTTCTTCCAATGAACCTATTTATTTCTTTTTTTTTTCTTTTTTCTTTTCTTATTTCTTTCTACATCTCACAAGGTACAAAGACTTAGGCAGAGCAAAAGCTGGATCGCCTTATTCAGCCGGGATTTCATGTAAAATGGTTACAGGAAAGCAACTACACTCTGTCATGCAATAATGTCCTGTGTCAGCTCTATACTACCCATCTCTATCTGCATCGCTGCACCTCACTGCACAAAACCCAGCAGCAGCAGGGCCTCTGATGCAACACTCACTACCCAGTTGTTCCCTCCAGACAAAGGTAAATCAGCAGCTCTCTCATGCAGTTGAAACCATGTCCACTGGAGCAAAAATGGAGAGCTGACCCTGAGTCTTTTAGAGATGGCTGTCTGTCATGAGAGCTGCTGAATGTTATTGGCAGCCCTCCCTCATGTACATTGTATACCCTCCCCAGGCCTAATGCTGCAGTAAAGGCTTGTAAATACATTATCTCCCTCTAGTGGTGGATGCAAGACTCCGGTGATGGTCATTGTCATTCTAGGCAGTGCATCCCCATTGATCTTCATTCAGAAAGATAGAACACTGCAGCAGTGGGAGAGTGCAACAGTGGAATAGAATGGACACATTGAGTACATGATCCAGTTTGTATTTAATCCACAGGAGGTTAAGCGATGTAAACACCTCACAGGAAAGAACTTAATAATACATACATGTCAAAAACATTAGTAGAAATGTGTCCTGTTGATGTTCTTCCACCTGTGTAAAAATGAGATTTCATGTGTAAAAAAAAAAAAAAATGTCAACGACATCTCCCTGTCACACTGTCAGAGCTTATTTGCAATAGAAGAGATCAATCATAAATGAAATGCAGACAAGCCAAAATGGCACATATTTGTAGTGTTTATCATTTAGAAAAGGGTCAATGGGCAGGAAACTGGAACTTTAAAATATTAATCTACAGAGCAACAGCTTTAAACAGAACACGTAAACTGCACAAAGACTGCAGGCAGTTTATCTCAGAATGCATGAATTAATGTATAGGGTAATGGTGGTGATGAAATTTGGGAATTTACAGTTGTAGTTTACATACATTGAACATGAGCATACATTTTATGGTAAATATGGGCTTTTAATGAACACTTTGAACTGTTCTTTTTCCAGGGTAGGAATCTACGCCATCAAATATATAAGTCCATAATATTAATATTTGGTCTGTTAGTAAATTCAATCAACATCCATCAACAAGCTTCTCACATCATTCTGGTTGGATATTTTACTTGTCAGAATTGGTAGAATTCATTAAAATTGATTGGTTTCCTGGCACAGTTAATGTTAAGCTAATGTTAGCCTGCTTTTCAAAACCAGTTTTGTTTTGCTTTTGTTCAGATTGTTCCTGAACATGCTTGCGATTATTGACCCAACAGTGTCCACGTTTCAACTATCTAGCTGTTGATTCGAGGTGAAGTTGAAGAATTTGGACCATGGAAATGTGCTGATATACCTGAATTACTTGTACTTACATAAAATTGTTTAAAATAATGGATGATCTTGGAATGTTTTTTTGGAAATAGCTTCAAGAGACCTTCACAACTTCTCTAAATCTGCAGTTCTCCTTCTTATAACTTCATTGAGTTCCTTGCACTTTCCCATTGTTCTGAGCACTGGTCAGTCTAATGAGTGATGCCAAACAAATCCTTTGCATGCTGGAAAAGAGAAACTACCCTGCCCTTGTGGTGTTAAAAGACACTCGAGACCTTTCAGCACCACTTATTAAAAGTTTAAGTGCACGTATAGATTTGGTGTATAGCTGTTAATGTGTACCAAGACACATACATTAATATATACATCCAGCAGTATGACTGAACATTAAATTTTCACTTTAATCCAGTTATTAAGTCTTACCCCTGAAAAGATTGAGGGTTTTCTCCTAACTGCCCACATCGCTCTCAGTGATCTCCAGGCGTATACCAAAAGGTCAGTTTATCTTTTGCTGTCTCAGTGGCATCTGCCTTAACAGCTGCTGTTAATAAAAATGTGTCCTTTTCTCCAGGAAGATATTTACCAAATGACCATAGAGCATCATATCAGATCTGTTACTCATTGATCTGTTCAAAAATGACACTGACTAACAACAATTTACTACCTAATAGAAGGAACCTGTATCTCTTTATGTGACACAGTGGTACATCTGTGGATATATGGGAATTTGCTTCAAGGTGTGATGTGTTGTTCCTTCAGAAATGCTCTTCTGCATACGTTGATTGTAACGGGTAGTTATCTGAGTTACTGTTGCCTTCCTGTCAGGTCGAAACACTCTGGCAGTTCTCCTCTGACCTCTGGCATCAACAAGGCAGAGATGCCCAGAGAACTACCGCTCACTGGCCATGTGATTGGCTAATTATATATTTGCGTTAACCAGCAGGTGAACAGACATAAAAGTCCCCCTTTTCCCTTCCCGGATACTCAGGATACTTCTGCAGTCCCTTTTTTTGTTTTATCAAGTTCATTACTGAGTTTTAAAGATTTTTGCAGGATTGTTAGTAGTAGGAAAATCATCAGATGCTTCAACCGGGCAAATACTCGTAGTCAGTACTACTTAGCAGCATGAAACTAGAATTTGCTGTAGCTGTAATATGCATAAGTGTGAACGGCATGCGCATGGGTGCATACATGAGCGTGCAGTTCAAGCATAAATCAGCACTACTGACAGGGGCACTACAGTGACGTTAACACAAGACTGTTCATGTCAGCATAATGTAGAATATTGATGGCTTCCGACTGTCTGTGGACACTTTGTATCTATCTTATACAGTGTTGGGTAAGTTACTTTAAATTAGTAACTTAGTTACATTACTAGTTACTTCTCTAAAAAAGTAACTCAGTTACTTCAAGTTACTCGTTACTTTCAAAGTAACTAGTTACTAGGGAAAGTAACTTTGGTTTTACTCAGAATTCTCTTGTTAATGTGTTGCTTCTGTAACTGGATACCCAGCCAGACTGCCAGTCTTCTAGCTTGCTTACTTGCCACAAGTGCACTGTGCCACCTACCAACAGAAAGGAAAAAATAATGTGCACATTTCCACGAGAGAAATCCCACGCCTGGACCGTCGTTGACCGCCGCCATGATTCTAGCCTGCTTTTTACATCCAACACAAAAACTGCAGTCGTGGTGCTTTTGATTGTACTCAGAACTCGGAAATTCTGCCTTCTGAATAGGAAGATGTAGGTAACACCAGACTGCAGATGAGCTGCATACAGAGCTGGACTGGGACAAAAAAATCGTCCCGGGCATTTTGACTAGAGACCGGCCCGCCATTATAGGAAAAATCATAAAGCCTTTGAATGAAAATAAACACTGTTGTGACAGTGATGTACACTGTTCTGATGGTATATATGTATCAATCTATCAATTGTTTGTTGTAAGATTCAGATAATTATTTTTTTAAAAGCGAGACATTTTAAATGAGAATAATAAAGAAAAGTATTTCCTTGTGCCCCCCTTTCCCTGTTAATGCCCTACCTGGCCCCCTGGCAACACTTTGCTAGATCCGCCCCTGCACAGTTACCAGCTGTCAGCTACTTAGAAAAGGATCCTGGTGTTATTTGTCTCTCAGAAACAGTTCATAACTTCCCTTCAACTCATCCATGTCACCTAAAAGGTAAACCTGTTTCTCCATCACCTGTTCAGCTCTGATGATTCAGTAAGGACATCTCCTGGTTTCATCTGCATGTTTCCCTCTCACCACATATCCAAACCGATATCATGACCAGCAGCTTTACAGCTGTGGCTCCAGCAAACATCAGCTGATACTAGAAATTAATATTAAATAAATTCTAACAGCAGCTGATCAAGCTTAAACGTGCTGCTGTTGTTTAACGCGACATCCGCTGGTTTCCTCTTTCTGGCGCAAAGTGGGCGATAAATAAACAAGAGAGAAAAGCCGATCAGCTGATCATTGATCAGTTTCGTGATTGAAGTAGAAACAGGAGAAGAGAGAATGAGAGAAGAAGAGGCAGCTGTGCAGCTTCAGCTTTGTGTCTTTTTCATTGTAGCTGAAGTCCGGGACAAACTGTGTTCTTTTTCACCTCAGTACGAAACGCGTAATATTTTCTCTGAATACGAGACGATTCTGTTTTTTACGGGACGGTTGGCAACTCTAATAATTAACCGTATGAACAAAATAAAGTTCAACATCAGTAACATAGCACCCACCCAGCTGTATAGAAACTCCATCATGCTAGCTAGCACGCAGTACGAAAATGTCAGCATACCGAAAATAAACTCCACCTAAACTTGGTTTATATCTGACTCAGATAGACTGCAGGTCATAACTTCTTACCTGAAGTTCAGTTCACCTGACACTTGGACGGGCGGCCGCTTCGGGTCTCTCCTCTTGCCTCCCTTTTCCTTCATCCACCTGCTGGCTTCCACCACTTGCTAATGTTATTGAGTCTGTGGAAGCACCACGATATCCACCACACGAAGTAACGAGTAACGAGCCTATCTAAATCCCAGTAACGAGTAACGCGTTCCTGGTTTTGGCATAATAACTAGTTACCGTGCTCGTTACCACAATAATAACGTAGTTACTGTAACGCGTTACTTAATAACGCGTTAGTCCCAACACTGATCTTATATGATGGACGAGCAGTGATGGTGTGTGTAATTAGAGGAAGCGGTTTTAAAGAATTGGCGCACATGTGTGCCTTAAAACAGATAGTTGTCCTCCACATTAATTAATCTATCATGGATGTCACGCATTTAGCATGTGCCCTCTGTCTGAAGAGGCCATCTGCAGACTGAAAAAAGGAAAAGAGAAGCAGAGTTTGACTGTTTTGGACATTCCAGGTGTTTATTTCCCTGTCACAGCCTGCGGCCTACTTTGTCCCTTTTCTGCGATTGTCTCCTGTTCTGTGTTTCTGTCCCCGACTCACTCTCGGTTTGCATCCCCGCACTGCCCCCACCTACTCCACCCCCGCCCTCCCTTAGTGTTGCTGGCTGCAGGGTTTGGCCTCCCTCTCTCCCTCTCTCTCTCCCTCTCTCGCTGTGCCACGTATGTAACCTAAACTGTGGAACGGCCAAGCAGGGATGGGCCACGAGAAAAGCTTTCCACAAGATCAGCCTGAGCCTCTGAAGTCTCCCTGGACCTTGTTCAGTGAGGAATGAAATGGGGGCTGCACATTCTCATTTTCCTCTCTGTACCGCTTCATTTCAGCCAGTGTTGTCCATTTCTGCAGCTACCTCAGACTTCAGCATTCCCTCACTGTCTTTTTCCCCCCTTCTATATGCGTCCCTGCATGGTGTGGCTCTTTTTAAACCCCGAGTACACTTTCAATCTGTCTCTCTGTTAGATTTTCACCTCTTCACAGTGTATTGTGTTGCTGTAAAATGCTGTTCTGGCCCCTCTCATATAAACACAGACTCCTCCTTCACCCTTACTTAATGTCATTAACAGGTGGCTGTCCGAAATAGACACACACACACACACACAAACAGCAAGGCTGTCGCAGATACAGACATGTTTTTTATCATGCTGGCAGGCTTGTGGTCATGTGAGCGGACCACCCTGCAGCACCTTTCCTCGCTGATTTAAAATTTGAAACATGTATGGAGCATGAGCTGGATGCTGTTGAGATTAAACGTGAGGTGTAAGGACAGTCTGGGGGCCAAACACCAGACACACACACTCACCCACCCACACACACAGACGGACGCACACACATCGGTGACAGTGTTAACCAACCAGACTCCAACCCCCTTCACATCCCCCACCTCCACTCCTTTACACTCACTTTCCATAACTCTTACGTTCCTCTCTCCCACCCCTTTCCTCTCTCTCTCTCTCTCTCTCTCACTCTCTCTCTCTCACACTCACTCTCACATCACTGCTCTCCCCCCTCTATTAAGTTTCATGCTTCTCTTCCTCTCGAACTGAACAACACACACGACACAGGTCAGATTTATTCTTCTTTTCAATCAAGTGCATTAGCCAGCTGTTGCTTTCTTACGCCCACGTGTCACACAGGTGGCGGTGGCTGTCACCGGTCAAGCGGTAGAGAGAATTTCTAATTTTCACGACAGAAAATGCAGCATGAAGTTCTGTGATCAGCCGTTTTAGAATTTAGGCTACTGCACCAAAGTTTTCATTGCATTATAATATATATCTTTATATACATGCTCTATATACCCTGCTAAGGATAATCCTTCACTGCAAAGTAAGCACTTGTTTGTGTCACCCACCCCGAGAGCAGCTTGGCTCCTCTGAGCCGCCTGATCACACTGTGGTTAATATGAATGTAATGTGATCAAGGTTTGTAATTCTATGACCACTAATTTGGCTGTCAGCAGCTGCAGTATTGATGTTCTTTATTACAGTTAATGTTGGAGGGTTATTTTAATGCACGGTTGCTATTCCATACCTTTGGTTCATTAGTGACACGTATGTATCTGCCTTTTGTTAGCTATAAAATGATTTTTACCCCAACTGTCACTTAGTGCTTGTTGATAAGCTGATATTATTGTTTATTGACATTGCAGAACCATCTTCTCATGTTCTGTGTAAATGCCGTGTGCTCTTACGGAATTGTTATTATTGTGATTATTGCGGGGAAGACGACATGCAGCACGACTAAATGAGAATTAAATTTTTTTTCGTTACATTTTTATTATGTTTATTATTATGTCTCCTCATATACTATAAAGTATCAAAGACAAAGGCTTTGTGGTGAGACTTTGCACATGTTGCCTATATTAAACCTCTGATGCTGTCAGCCCAAAGCTCTGAATTAGGTGATCTGCCAACTGTGTGTGGCCTGCTGGTGCTGCTTTCCTAACTGGCCAGGCCTCTCGCCTCCACTCTGTGACCTGTTGGACCTCACAGCAGAGTTAATTATTATAGCCCCGTCTCTCTGTCAGAGGGTTCAGGATTGAATTATCACCTCTCGTGCAGACCATCGACACCGTTGTGCCCCGTCACTCACTTTGCTTAAATCGCTCCAAAGGTCCCTCGCTCACAGTTGAAAGTCTTTGTAAGCTGGGACCAAACTCGTGCTGAAGCACACATGTGCAAGTGCACAGCCGCTGCTACATATTCCCAGTGTTCCCGGTATAAGTAATGCAGCCTGAGAGGTATTTGTGGCAACCCATTATCCCCTCAGATCAAAGGGGATCTGTGTCTAAGCCAGAGATAGTGTACCTGCTCAGACAGACGATGGGTTGTCAACTCATCTGGGAAACTGGAAGCTGGGTGGTCCGGTGTGACACTGTGGCGTTATCTCTCACCTTGACCTTGCACAAACCCATTCCAGTAGCTCTTCCAGTCCAATTGTTTCTACATCTCCAGCAAAATCTGCCTTTCAGGGAATGCCATATGGCTTATCTATTGTTGGCTGAGAGCATGTCATATGGCTTTTAGGGAGGGAATACTGTAGATGCTGATAAAGCTGTTGGAAATTAAATATTACGCTGGTGATGAAAGGATTTTGCTCTGGTGAAGCATATGCTGGCTGCTCTTTCATCTTTCTGTTTCATCTCTCTTTTTCAGAGGACTGGACGGAAAACAGACAGACAGGCTCTCGTGGTCCTTGCCTCCATCTATCCCATTTTGTCATTACCTCACTTCATCTGACCCCCTCTCCACTTCACAGTAGTTCTATTCATATCTCTTATGTCCAGCCCATTTATTTTTACTTGATCTTCTCACTGCTTTTGCTCAAATTATCTGTCCATCACAGGACAGCTGAGAGCTCCCTTACAAACTTCCGCCTTCTGAACCTAAAACTTCTCATTATTTGATTCTAATTAAAAAAACTTTTCATCTATTATCTGCTTCTCTAATCTTCATTTGAGGTGTCCCGTCCCATCCCCTGTACTTCCTCGGTTCTGGCCACTTTAGATCAGTATGTGGTCCAACTTCTTTGTACAACAGGATGAGGAGGGTCGCACAGGGGTGGCAGGACAGAGTGGAGGTTTGGCTGGAATGAAAGGTGGTAGAGGACAGAGGCGGATCCACAAGATGAGTGACAGCCAGGAGGGAAAGATCAAGCTGGCTTTCTTTGTCTCTATCGTTGGTGTGACCCTCACGGTGCTGGGCATGGGGACAGAGTTTTGGGTGGAGCTGGCCCAACCAAAGAATTTCAGCGGCAACCAAACCTGCCAGATGGCCCATTACGGCCTTTGGAAGGGCTGCATCCGCACCCTATCGGTGGATGAAATAGACCCAGAGAGGACAAGCTGTGGTCCTGCTGATCTACGTGGAGGTGAGACCTCAGAGTGGTGTGTGTGTGTGTGTGTCTGCGTGAATTTGTGTAAATCTGTTTGTCCTGTGATCTGCACAAGATGAGCTGGCGAGGTTTCTGGAGGGACTATTTTGTGTTTAACTCCCTGTCTGCTTTCCTTGCAAGTCTGAATTGAAGCTGCCATCATGTTACAGTATGTGTATCGGTATCAAAGTGGATTAACAGCAAGGGGTCAGAGACTGTTTGTGGAAATAAGTTGCTGACATCACCCTTAATCACTGCAGGTTTTCTGTGCCATGACAAATGCTGTAAAATAAGAGCGAGCTGTCATAGCCGATATAATGTATGCCCCCTGGGAATACGTTTGTAGGTCTTTGTATCTAAACTCATAAGAGGCTGAAAAAATTTCTGTTGCCACTTTGTTTAAAAAAGTCATTTGCATCCAACCCGAACAATCTTTATATTTCTGAGCAACATTTTTATGAGTTTTGATATAGATTTAAAAATAAATGTATTCCTTGTGTGTATGTACGCTTGTGTGGATTTCCAAAGGAATAATGAGAAGCCGCTTGCGTAGATACAGTATGTATGTAGGTCATCCTACAGATAATGTGCAAATTGAATCATTAAAAAGTATAAAGCGTGAAAATGCTTTCAAGTGCATAAATACAGTGGTGCTTTATCAGTTCAGATCCTGTTGTACCAACACACAGCAGCATGCAGGTACAATATACAGCATATTTGTTGGCAGTCATAACATGATCTGTGTAACAGGGCATTATTAATATTAAGATTTTCTCCTGACTAAGCATCGAGTCATCTCCTGTTTTACCAAGAGTGCAGACAGGTGATAAAGGGGCAAACCAGAGGTTTATTGTGCTGATGGACATCCATGTTTAGAGTAGTGACAGGTTCTTTCTAAAAGCACTTTATTCAACTTGACCATGGTTATGTTCTCCGGAGTGCGCCGATTATCTGCACAATGACCTATTTCTGTCTGAAAAGCGAGTCTGGAGACGCTGGAAAGAGGCAGGTACTGGAGGAGAAAGACTTGCTCCTGGAATCACTCCATGTATCATGGATTCTGCCAGGACCCAGCAGCGGTCTGAAGAAACCATAAAGTCTCTTTAAATTTCAGAGACACAAGTGGTTCACATATACAACTTAACATGTTGTCATCACTTTGAATGATCCAGTTTTCAAGGAAATTTTATCTATCCTTTGCTAATTTATCTTTCTTGCCTCTTTGACTGCTTCGAGCTGGCAGATATGATTCCAAGATGCTCTGTTGGTGTTTGAGAGAAGCCAGTATGCTTCTGACAATCTTCATCACACGTCCCAACACTGTTGGCCCACGCCGCCTGTCACAGATGGCCGTGGGCTCATCATGTTTGCAGGAAAACAAATGTTTTTGCCATCTATGGTTCCCCATTTCACATCCCTGTTTACATGCCTCTGGCTCCCGTCCCGCTCAAAGTGCGGCCTGACGATGCCGTGTCTGTCATCCAGAGACCAGCTATCCATCTTCGCTGCCTGCTGGAGAGAAACATGACGGCTCAATAATTACAGTCTCAGCAGGGGTAGTGGGAGCAAAACCAGTTGACTGTGATAGCATAATGTGTTACAAAATCAGTATGGTTGACAAATGGACGGTCTGCTTCATTAAAAAATGTTTGCAAATGCCCTCAGCCACAGCTATATTTGTGTGGTGAGGAAGGATGTCAGAATGTGTGTGTGTGTGTGTGTGTGTGTGTGTGTGTGTGTGTGTGTGTGTGTGTGTGTGTGTGTGTGCACATGCATGTGGTCATCTTGGAGCACATAATTTTCAGTGGGTGAAAGTCATCACTATGCACTTGTGAAGCCAAACGGAATCTGACTACTTCACAGTTTTTGTCTAAATATAGAGAAGGGGAAACGAGGGGGGACAGACAGGGACCGAGTGAGAGTGTATAACTAATGCAGTATTAACTAACCCCCCTGTGTTTCCTCCCCCTCTTGACATCTCCTGCTCGCTCGTCTCACCTCCTTCTCCATCTGCGGCTACCCTCTCTCTTTCCCTTCACTCACCACCCTTCCATCTGCCAGCAACTCACTCCTCCTTTTCACCGCTCTCATCCTCTGAGCCTGTATCCATACTTCTCGCATCTTCCTCCTTCTTTTTCACCCGGCACATCCTCTTCCCGTCTTCTGTAGCCATGTCCCTTCATTAGCCTCCATCTGCCCCTTCTCTCTGTCTACCACTATTTCTCCCCTCTGCCATCCACCCTTAGTGTTTTGCTGTCTCTCACCCTCTTTGGCGGCACCATATGTGCAGTGCTGGAGTGTGTGTGTGTTTGTGTGCGAAGAGGTGTGTGTCTCTGGGTATTCCAGCTAATGCTCGATATAAATAGGAATGATGCCTGGAAGGACAGAGTGCATGGATGCATAGTAGGCACATCAGAGAAGACAAGAAGTCGTCCATAGGAGAGTGAGTGTGTAAGTGTGTGTGCGAGCGCGTGGGTGCATGTGTGTTTCTTTGTCTGATCTCTTCTTTATGCCCACAGAATCCAACTGTACTTACTTCAAATTCTTCACCTCTGGGGAGAATGCAGTCATATTCAAGAAGACAACTAAGAAGAGTGAGATGTTACACCTTCCCCTGGACATGCACATTAGCAGTTACACCAACAGCTTCTTCTTTCAATAAAGATGCTCACTGCGGTGCTCACAGGACCGTACTGGTGGTTTTTGCATGTTTTAGACCATTAACTTCCTCTGCCACCCCTTTTCCAAAGCAAGCCATAAGCTATCAGACTGATTAATGTGTTTGCTGTGCTGCCCAGGGAGCCACTGGTTTCAGTGTAGTTTGGAGATAAGCTGGATGAGAATTAATAGGCTACTTACATCACAGCAAACATCAGTCATTTTTATCTTTTGGTCATAAGTTGTGAGCAGGGGCTGTTTTGAAAACTTGCTTGCTGATATGGTTAAAGAGAAGGTGGCATTTGACATATGAGCTGAGGGAAAGATTTGCTGTCAGTGGCTGCACAGTAGACTTGGACATAATCACACCAACAGATATGCACAGTCATGTGAAAAAGAAAGTTTTCACGGTCCCGTGAAAAATAAGTAAGGGTATACCACTTCTCAATCATAGTCATTAGCCAATGAGCATATCCCAGCTAACCCTTTCTGACTTTAACAGTGACCATAATTTACAAAATGTGCTTAGTTTTTTACTCAATATAACCCGAAACTAGAGAGTGAGCCCATAAACGTGTCAGTAAATTTTTTACAGAGGTCAAATAGGAAAGGAAGCTGATGGTCATTTTCCCATAGGCACAACCACAAATCTTCTTGCATCCAGAAGAGTCGAGTCGCCCCCTGCTGGTTATTACAGAAAAGTACATTTTAACGCTTTGTACTGTGTTTATGGTTTATACTAACTTTGTGGCAATTTTTCAAAGCAACGATTCCTAAAGTGTTGACCGGGGCCCCCTGGTGGGCTATGAAAGTACTGCAACTGGGCCACAGTAATAACAGAAATTCTGTTTGAAATTACAAGTATGTAGAGTTACATATTTACATGACTGTATTTATTTGTTTAAAAAGAGAATAAAAAATTATAATAAGAGGTGGCTAGTCTGTGATATTACTCGTTACTCTGACCTAAGGAATTGGTTCCTTCAAAGCATCTTCACAGCCTTGCCTGCAGCTTTCCTGCCAGAATAGCTAAAACCATGTATAGTGAAGTTGGACAAAACAAAACTACTATTTGTCTGTTTCTTTCATCTCACCTCATTTTTGGGGTAATTTCCCCTACCATTACTACGACCATTCTTGTTATCTGCAATGCTTTTATTAATGAAATAATATCTACGTGCTGGAGAATCAAAAAACAAAACAAAAACAGCAGAATTGGCACTGGCTATTTTTTGGGGTCGCACCTGCTCAGGTTTGGAATGCCAGGAAAATCTGTTTTAAGCAGAGCCAGTACAGGAAGCAGCACAGATGACATCATTTTTGTTCTTTAACAAAAATTCAGATTTAACCAGAATCCCAGAGGAATCAAACTTGTGTGAGGTGGTGTAACATAACTAGTTTCCACACCTCACAATAATTCTTCCCTCTTCTGTGCTGCAGATTTCTTTCTGCATGCACTTCTGAACACCTGCACTTTATATTTTGTTATTTCTCGCTGCTCTCCCTCACAGGTCTGAATCTAGCAGCAGCTGTCTTGGCCCTTTTGAGCCTGACCATGATGGTGATGGGCTCCATATGCATTGCCATGTCGCTCAGCAAAGGAGTGCAATTCTTTCTTAAGCCAGCCTCCTTCTGCTTCATCTTATCAGGTGGGATGTGACTTTTTTTTAGTCATGATAGGACAACCTTTTCATGAGTATTTTAAGGATTGTAACTGCTGATTGAACTTTTAAATGTTGGACCCTCTCACTCCCTGTCTTATTTTTTATCTTCTCATGCAGGTGTACTGGTCCTACTCTCTGTCCTCATATTCCACCAGTCTGTGCTGGCCTTACTGTCCAGTGACCAATCCATACCTTTACACCATGAACTGTCCTGGTCTGTGGCCTGCGTGGGCTCAGCGGGAGGCATTCTTATTTTCGGAGGCGTCCTCTTCATCATTCTCGCTCTTCCTTTCAGCCCATGGCAGAAATGCTTTCCACACAAGAACAGCGACACCTAGCCCTCTGATGCTGCACACAGTATTCACGATGTCTTTGTTTATGAAGAAGGAAAAACAAATTTCTGACAGCTGTGATGTCGAGCTTGCTCTTGGCATTGGATTTGCCAGAGAAGCCATACTAACTTGGTCTTAAATTTACGAAAGGGAGTCAACAACACATACACAACACAGCATGGCCTACAGAGGTAGATTTTGCAACGGCGTGCTTTTGTTCATTTTAGCATAAAATCGAATGACTGACGGGGCTACTGCTGACTTTTTTAGTGTTTACTCAAACCTGCGTCACAAATAGGTTTGTTAGTCCACCTGTAGCTGTACAAACATATAAACCCAAGCTTTATACTGGGATAAGTAGTGTAGATGCTTTTCTTTTTAACTGCTAAGACTTTTTTTTTTTTTGAGGTTTGAAAATGTTCATAGTCTGCTTTTTATGAAAGCTCATCTCTCCCTAAAAACACAGTTAAATTAGAATATACAGTGTAGTCCATGCCCTGGAGAAACTCTTCCTATACTGTTTTCTATTGTGACTATTGGCAAAATTACAATATTTAGCTGTGCGTTTGAAGGATTCATTACATTACACCATAGTTTGTTTGATGAGGACACAGTTAGGTTAGATCATGACACAGTTAGAACGTTTACATGACCTAGATTGGTATAATAATAATTTAAGATAAGGGGAAAATGTTTTGTTGACCCACACACTCACTCAGTTCTCATGCCTACTAATGTCAGCTGACTTTCTAATCTCCGCTTGCTGTTCTTGGAAGAATGTGATACAAAATAATGCAATAGAAAATCCAAATTTGGACTTAAAATCTGTTCGAATTATAAATAAATAAGTGAAAACTTGGAATCAGTGGAATCAGGCTGCTTAATATTGTTATTTTTTAATTTCTATTTATATCATGCTTAAGTTGACATATATCAACATTAAACAGAAGCAAATGCTTTGTTTTGATAGCGCTAGTAATCATATGATGTACATGTTATATGAATAGAGCAAGCAGGAAATTCTATTAAACTTTTTAAATCTTAATACTTTATGTGTTACTATTTATTTTGTTACCTGTGTTTTACACTTGTGTGAATACTGCTTTAGTGTATCAGATGAATGTAAGTTGAATGAAATAGATGAAACACTATGCTGTATATCAGAGAAGTATGTGGGCATGCGTCCTCTGTATATAAAAGGATTTTTTGTGTTTTATGAATGGTCAATGCTTGTGGTGTTGTCTCTAATCACTCTATGTGTATGCAGTAAATACAATTTATTTTTGTCCTAGGATGCTCACGTCTCCAATAGGAAATGTTGTTTTACAGTATGTAAACTGTGCTCTGTTCTGCTCATATATGTACAGTATATGGCACCACTATTGGTTACTATTAAAACAATTTGACATAAAATAGCTGCCTTCCTTTGTTCTGCTGGCACGACACCATGTCTGCCCTCCAATTTGACATTCACCCATTTTCACCCCTTTGCAGCGTGACTCTTAACCCCTCTGCCAAACACCCCCCTCCCCCAGACTCCACTCCTCTATAATTAGGCCAGAGCTCATCGCAATGCATTTCACTGCAGAGGTTGGGAAACTTAATACTTGAATTTCAACTATGTACCCCTATCCTCATACCTATGTGGCCTCCCCGTCTCGTTCTGCAACCCCGACCTCACTGCGTCACCACCAGCATGCCACCGGAGTTTTTCTGATTATCTCAGAAATAACAAATCCTCACACTCATCTCTCTGGAGACTACTTGACATCCTGGCAGTCACATACATTCCCATGCATGCATGTGTGCATGTATGCATGCACACACGTACAGACAGACTCACATGTTTTTACCTCCCCAGTGGGCAGAAACTGAATCCACATGACACACTATCCGGGTTGTATATATAGCTGTTTAATAGTTCTACTGAGACTGCATGAAAAGTGGTTCGTAGGCACTTGTTGCGTGTTTGTAAATGGAGAAATGCTTCCTGGAATTCTTTATGATGGACCTGCAGACTGAATGTGACAAGTAAAAGAGTATGAAATGATGAAGGGCTGTCATTATTGATTGTATATATAAATATATATATATAGATATATGATACATACGATAAACTGTTAATGGTGCTTGTGCAATAGATTTGTTTGCTTTGGCAGCCCCTCTCCTTGAATGTTTCATCACAGTCATCCTTACTGTGACTGCAGCTACATTGCAGTAGGTATGATAATACGCAGGGAAAGACACTCACTAATCCTCAGGGTGCTGGAGCACTTCTAGGATTCTCGTGCCCCTTGTCAAGGATGTCACTGCTTCCTCCTGCTCTAATGCATCTGGAGTATCATCTCTTGTCAGTAATGGGAGTCTTTGAGCTGCCACTCCTCTGCATCCCTCTGAGGAGAGCAGTGACTGAAGCACACCTTTACAGTATTTTGTAATCGTTCGTGCAAAAAACGTGCATGAGGTACCAGATGGGCCTATGAGGGGAAAAAAAGTTATTTGGAGGTAGGGCTCAGTGAATTAACTTTCAGTTGCTCTTCTCATTATCTTCTCTGGCAAGTACCACCCATCTGGCACTATCCATATATTTGCAAATATTAGGAGCTTCAAGACTGACAGGGAAGGTTGAAATCTTTTTAGGATCACAGCAAACAAAACATTAGCTAAGAGTCCTTGAGCCAAAGTAACTACTAAGAGCAGTGTTCGTGACAAACTGTGTGTGTTACTGACAAGTAGTGAAATATCACAGTTGCTGTAAAGTACTCCACTCACTTTAAAATTCTACTCTACTAAATATTTATAGAAAATAATGCAATGATTGCTCCAATACGTCAAACAGTTAAATCTGGCTTTAGCAGATTAAACTGCAGCATTAAAATTGTGCCTGTATGTTAGTTAAGGGATGACGATAATAATCCTTCTTCTTCGTCTTTCGGCTGCTCCCTTGAGGGGTCGCCACAGCGTCTTGTCTGCCTCCATCTCAGCCTATCCCTAGCATCCTTTCCTGTCATACCAACACTCTTCATATCCTTCACAACACATCCATAAATCTTCTCTGTGGTCTTCCTCTTTTCTTCCTGCCTAGAAGCTCTATCTTCAACATCTTTTGTCCAATTTATCCGCTATTCCTTACGTGAACATTTCCAAACCATCCTAACTTTGCGTCTCTAACTTGTCAACTATTCAACCTAACTGCTCCCTCTGATTTTCTCATTTCTAATCCTGGTCATTCTGCTCATGCTTAGTGAAAATCTTAACATCTTCAAATCTGCCACCTCCAGCTCAGGCCTCCTGTCTTTTGGTCAGTGCCACTGTCCTCAAAACATACAACATAGCAGGTCTTAATACTATTTTAAAAACTTTCCCTTTCACTCTTGCTGCTATAATTCTGCCACTAATCACCCTGACACTCGTCTCCATCCACTCCACCCTGCTTACATCCTCTTCTTCACCTTTTTTTTGTGCACTATATGCTGCTTTGCATGGTATTTAAACTCACCTCCACCTTCACTACATCTCCTTGCAACTTTACCTTTCCTGTCTAGCTCTCATTCACGCACATGCAGCCTTACTTCTACTAACTTTCATTCCTCTTCTCTCTTGAGCATACCTCCACGTCCCCAGGTTGTCTTCCACCTGCTCCCTACTCTTTCTTCAGATCACATTGTCATCTGCAAACATCACAGTCCTCAGAGACTCCTGTCTGACCTCATCTGTTAGCCTGTCCATCACAATCGCTGTATGATAATAATCCAACTATTTAATAACATAAAAGTGACAGAGGCCATCATGAATACCTTTAGTTTTGATGCTTTAAGTAAATTTTGTTGTAAATCTCGTGGCACTTTTTTTAGATTACTTTGATTTGGATTTGTGACCAAACAGTTAAATATGCTCACATCATGTTCAGACTACTGGCTTCAAAACACGTTCAGTGGAGACGTGATGTAACACGACAAACTGTCACACAACACGTGGAGCTCTGTGACAGTCATGATGGTGTACAGATGAAAGCTGGGTTCTCCTTAATTTTTTAGCTTTCTAATGATATGGTGAAGCACTAACTTCAACTCTGGAACGATGTAACTGGCCAAGCTTTGGCATTTTACCATTTTGTCACTTGCAGAGTGAGCAGAAAAATGAATTGCTCTCCTTAGCTGTAATTGAAAAAATATATTAAAAAAATATGTAAATATTCACTTTATTTCAAAGTATTAAGTGCAAAAAGGATCTTCTAGTTAACTGAGAAGTCCATTCTGAGTCATGAACTAGACTGGCAGACCTCACGTTCAAGGTCATAGATTGGTGCACTTCTCGGTGGTTTTCAGCAGCATTCTGTTTTTAGATCGTTCCTTACAAGTCCCACTGTGTCTCTTGGCACTTGTTTCTCTGCAGTGGGTGCTGGATTTCTTCCAATGTGTCAGAATGGGGATCCTTCAACTTGATTTTCCTTTTTGGGAAGTGGATAAAGTTGCAAGGAGCCAAATCTGGTGGTGAGCAAAGGTTGTGTTTGTCTAGCCAAGAAATTTTGTGCTTTTTAGTGCACTCTGAGCCACACGAGGTGTCACACTCGTATACCCTACAGTTCAGAAGGTTTCTGTGGAATACTCTCCCTGGGGGATGAATTCACAATAGTGAGCCCAAGAAAAAAAATAAAAATAAAAGATGAACATGAAATCTGTGGACTCAACTCAGAACAGCTAAAAACCACTTGGTCTTACCCAGTACCCCAGCTTTCATAATCAGCAGTTATCCTCTGCACAATATTTAGGTGAGTCTGACACAGAAGTTGATGATTCTCTCTGGTTTAAGGTCCATGACCTCTGCCAAATTGCAGGTCACAGGGTAAGTAGTCTATAGGGGACTCATAAAAATAGCAGCCACGCTGCAAGATTTCTGTAAGTTCCTGAAGAGGTGATCTTAAAGCCAGAGTGTAGTTGAGATTTGGTTGCTGTTGTTGTTTTCATAACTTTTTAATCCACTTATATGGACTGGAGATTCTTAACTGACAGGAGTCATACTCAGTGTGGTGTTCTGCTACTGTAGATCATCTGCTTCAAGGTTTGGCATGATGCATGTTCAGAGATGCTCCTTTGCATACCTTTTACCTGTATACCTGCAGAGCATTCTCTGTAAACCCTAGAGATGGTTATGTGGGAAGATCCCAGTAGATCAGCATTTTCTGAAACACTCAGACTGACAACAGCAACCATGCCACTTTCAAAGTCACTTAAATCACCTTTCTTCCCCATTCTGAAGCTCGATTTGAACTTCAGCAGGTCGTCTCGCTGATATCTGTATGCCTAAATGCACTGAATTTCAGCCAAGTGGCTGGCTGATTAGATATTTGAGTTGACAACATAATAAAGTGTCTATGAAGTTAATGCCTAATTAACTTGTTTTTGTCTACCAATATAAAAAATTAAATAAACTAAATTATTTTATCTGTATGAGTGGCTTTGCACTGAATATGAACTGAATTAAATCTGAATCTTTATGATTCAACCGTGTTTTTTCACAGCCTTCCACTGTAGCGCAACAATAAGAAAAAGAACATGAAACATAAATTATCTGCAGGACTTTTTTTTAGTACAGTATTTGTAAAATATTGTGGTGCTTCATTTATTCGTGTAAAAAATCTGAATATTCCACCACTGTTTAGATAAAAACACACGCATGTTTGTTCGGTCTACTTCTGAGGTTCTACTGACCAACAACAAAAAAGAAACAAAAGACAGCACTCTGTAAATATTTCTGTTATTGTTTTTTTTTATAAACTTCGTGCAATACAGTGTTTTAAGTTTATCACACATTTAGATAAACCATAATCATTTATCTAGATATATCTATTCTCAACTACATACTATTCATATTGCCCACATAAATGCTATCTGTGTGCATTTTTAATCACATGTTTTTCTTTTTCTGAAATGAAATCAAAAAAATTAAAATAATCTGGAAGCATCTGGTCATTGTTTTTGTTTCTTCATTATTCCACGTAGCAGGTGAATCCACAGTTTCCATCTAGCTCTGCAGTCACTCGGGACAGTTTGGAAGAGGGTGGGATGGCTGGGCGTTACGTGTGTCTACATTCTCATCAACATAAACAGCGCAGAGTTCAGACTCAGGAGTTACCGGGGAAGCACAGTGAAAGGAATCTTTGGGGAGCTTAAGGGGTTGTCTCTGTGGTGAAGCCGCCATTGGTGATAAAGTAGGGAAAACACTGATCGTGTGGCCGTAAATGGGCAGATATGGCGGGCCAGGGTTGGCGGTTGAAACCACCCGACAAGAGTCCAGGGACGGCACTGGGAGCAAAACACTTAAGCCAAACCTGCTCGTTCCAAAATGCATACCCATTTTGAACAGTGGTCCCGAAAAACATGTCTATAGACGTTACAAACATATGTATGCATAATTACAATGTACAGGTATCTTTTTTAAACCCTTTAACCCACATATACAGAGTGTTTTTCTTTTTTGCCACTGAAAATGATGATTTGCATGTGTCACTTTGGGACTTTTCATAGAAAAAATCTGCTTTTTTTGTTTTGTTTTTCTCCTCAGGCAGCAACCTTTACCTGATTCTGTACAAAGGTGTAATTCTATGTCTCTTTTTTTTCCTGCTACGTCTGAGCAGAGGTTCTGTTAATGCCCAAGAACAAACATCTTCAACACGACTAGAGCTACAATTACTACTGTTCACACTGATTAGAATGGAAATAAGACTAACAGAGGCCCATAGAAAACTCAGACTCATAATAACAATGAAGTTGGTGAGCTGTCGCAGTCACTCACATTATTGTTGCATTTCTTTCGGTATCAATATTGGAAGACAATTTACAGTATTCACATCTGACTTCATCATATAAATGAAAATCATATAATATTTGGGTTAAAAAAGAAAAAATAATTATACAGGCTCTCATTCTCCCACGTTATTGTGCACACTCATGCTGGACACGGACATATTACAGCTCACTGTTAGTCCCAGTGGCTCTGCATGGAAGAGATTCACAGTAAAAGTCATAAAGGAAAAAAAAAACGTGAAAATTAAAATTTCATTCTAAATTATAGTGTTTGCACATACAGCTAGCCTGTAATAACTCTAAGAATAATCACAACAACAATTTTACATCAATGATGGTCTGGTTAAATTAGCGGTAATATTGCACAAAAATTATGTGAAACATTTTCATAATAGCCCAAGGTTAATTGCGTTTGATCATTAACAAAATAAATCATTTCTAGCACATTAAAATATCAAAATAGTTTTATTGTGAAAGTTCATTGTTGTTGTTATTATCGCTCTGTTATTACTCTTCTTTTTATTCTCAGTGAGATTGAGTAGACTAAATAACAGTGAACATGGAGGGAGAGATGTAGCGTTTTACCTGTCTGCCTGTGTTTCTACCTCCTGTTGAGCCTGCAGTGCTCCTTTCTGGCTTCCCTCTTTCATTACCCATCCTCCTCCCTCCTCACCTCCTCTAATACCCTTCCTCTACACAGGCGTTGTTTTTCTATTGAGGGTGTTAGAGTTGCTCTCCCTGTCTCCCTTCAGCCTGTCCAGAGTCCCCATCCCTCGCTCCCTGTCGACTGTGGATGAGGTGAAGGGCGGAGGGCCAGAGCCCACAGAGTTGGGAATTGGTGGATTGGAGTTGGAAGAATTGGAAGGGTTGTGGGACTTGAGTGATGGGAGAGTGCCGCTCATCATCACCCCCCCTCCCCCTACACCTCCATCCTTTGGAAAGCAGTTGTGGAGCTGGTAGAGCGTGGCCCTGTCCACCGTTCCATACATGGGCGGCAACCCTCCCAGCTTGGGGTCACGGGACAACGTGTACAGGGAGATGTCTCCTCCAGCCAGGGCTGTGTGGGAGCGAGAGTGCGGGTTGGGTAGAGTGGACACTGAAATGGGGCCCTGGGAAAGTAGTGCAGAGGGGGGCAGCCCGAAGTTCTTTCCTCCACCTCCCCCCACAGGCGAGGGGTCTCGGGAGCGGGAAGGGTCGGTGGAACGGGATGAGGAGCGAGAGCGGCGGCGGAAGCGGTAGCTGGGCAGGCGGAGCATGGCGTGCGTGGTGCTTTTGAAAATGTCGGTGCGAGAACGGCAGCGGAGCTCCTTGTTCTTCTCGATGTAGATGTTGACAGCCAGCACCCCCACCATTTCAGCCATAATGAAGGAAAGGCCTCCAAAGTAAAAGGACCAACCATAGGAGTACTGCCATTTCTTATCCTCATCCTTCTTCGGAGAAATGTCCCCCAGCGCAGCCGAGATGTAGACAATCACACCAATTATGTTGCTCAGACCTGCGACAGCACAAAAATACGATATTTATAAAAGATGTACACAAACATGGGCCTGCATACAGTGCTAATACATAAATTCGTCTGACATTTGTTAATAAAAACAACAGGTAGCCATTAAATTGGCAGCGGCAGGGACTCCCAAACAAAGCATAGAAACTGTTGTGCCACATGATATTCTCCAGAACACTGTTCACACATCTACCCTGCTAAAAAAAAGTTATAGCAACCATTTAAAACACATCAGATCTCAATGGAAAAAATGCAGGATATCTACACTGATATGGACTGGGTAATGCATTAGGTACAAATGGATGTTACATCATTTCAAGGAAAAGAAAACTGTCATCCTACAGAGAGCTGAATTCAAAGACACTGCAAAACCAAAGTGAAAAAATGATGCAGGACTGAAACAGATTGTCCCAAATCTACCGGATTTAGATCAAGTGATGGTGGGAGCCAGTTAATGGTATCAATTCCTTCATCCTCCAGGAACTGCCTCCATGCTCTCAGTAGATGAGCATTGTCATGCACCAGAACGATCCCAGGACCCACTGCACCAGCATATGGTGATACCCAATGGCAGTCAGGGTGCTGTTGCCTAGCTTGTAGAGGTCCTTGCATCCCTCCATGGATACGCCTCCCCAGACCATCACTGATCCACCACCAAAACAGTCATGCTGAATGCTATTACAGGCAACATAACGTTCTTCTCCAGACCCTTCCACATGTCTCACGTGGACCTGCAAATTCTAGTATTCTATGGCAAATGCTAACCTAACCTAACAGTGCTGAACAGTGAGGACAGGGCCCACTAGAGGATGTCAGGCCCTGAGGCCACCCTCATGAAGCCTGTTTTTGATTATTTGGTCAGGCACATTCACACTAGAGGCCTGCTGGAGGTAATTTTTGACCCTAGCCAAATGCAAAACTAGTGAAAAAACAGTCAGGAAAAATAAGGAGGGGAAAAATGTCATTTCCTCTCTAGGGGGTTGTCTCACTGTTGTCCCTCTAGTGCATCCGTGTTAATTTCATTAACTCCAAAAGAGATGAAACTGATTAACAACCCCCTCTGCTACTTAACCAACCAGATCAATATCTCAGAGGTGTAACTGACTTGGCACTATACTATAAAAAAGTGTTCCTGTAATTTTTTTTAGCAGTGTAGATAAATACATGAAGACATGTGCACACAAGCACAGATACTGATCTACATACAGAGTTACGTAAAACGGTCCTCACTTACCTGCAGCCACGAAGAGGATCCCTGCCCCCAGGATAATGTTCCTTTTGCTTTTATAGAAACGACTAGCAGCAATGCAAACTCCTCCCATCAGCAGAAGGATGGCACTAAGGATGGGGAAGATGTTGGAAGCCCTGACTACCCCTAAAAGGATGGAAGATGAAGAGTAAATGAAACTAGCAAGAGGCTATTACTATGCATATGATAAAGTTTGTGTAATATAATCAAATTACCTAAATAAGCACAAGTTATTTACAATGAATAGCTCTTGTATACAGGACAGAACAGTCAGTTATGTCATAGGCTTTCTAACAGAGTATCACAAGCATTTTATTCTGAAATAGGTCTGTTAGAAAAACCCTATACAAAAAATAAGATCCTTGTTGCAACTGTGATTGGCTTCTTCATTAAATCAGCATGCAATTGTTGTGCCTGTGCTGCAGGCAAATTTACAAATTGCTCTTCTGATGTGTTTTTGACAAAGTAGCTGCTCAGAGAGTGTTTATTGCAGTCTTAAGGAGTGCATCCTGGCACTACGACAACTAGGACTAAATCTTTTATGGTCATTTGTAGCACTTTCACATTTAAAGAAAAGATTTATTTTCTGTCTGAAAAAAGTACCACAAGGCTCCATTTTTGGACCTCCATCTTTCTCTTTGTACCCATTTGGCACTATTTTCCAGACACACAATATTTGCTTTAACTGTTATGACTGTCAAGTTTATTTTTATAGTGACACACATTGGTACATGCCCTGTCCAGCCTTTCCTTAACTGGCTTATTGATTACATTTTCCAAATTTTAATGAGAGCAAGACAGAAGTCATGTTGTTTATGTCCAGTGGCACCAACTGCACCTCCTGTGTCACATTTTCTTCTTGACCTTATATAAGAAATTCATTATCACCAATTTAGGTGTGAAAATGAATCGTTCTCTATAGTTCGATCCTCATGGGAACACAGTGTCTAATTCCTGCCTTTTCCAGTTGAGGCTGCTGTCATAAATCAAGCCTCTTCTGTCCAAGTGCAAACCTTGAAACATTAATACATGCTTTTATTACGTCTCATCTCGATTACTGCAATGCACTTTTCATAGGAATTAGCTTGACTTCACGCTCCTTTGCATCTCCTACAACTGATGCAAAACGCTGCTGCTAGATTTTTATCTCATGCAAGCAATAACACTCCAATTTTAGCTTCTCTACACTGGCTTCCAGAGCCTTTACAAATCCAGTTTAAAATCCTTTTATTTGTTTTTAAGTCTCTAAGTGGTTGTGCCCCGTTTCAGCTGTGTGCGCTGTTACATCCTTACATCCCATCTCGTTCTCTCAGGTTAGCAGACCAGACGACTTTGCTTGTTCCAAAGATGCAACACAAACTCAAAGATGATAGAGCTTTCATAGCTGCGGCTCCATATATGTGGAACAATTTGCCATCGCACGTCAGGCAGTCTCCTTCACTTGCTGTTTTTAACTCTTGTTTACAGACACACTTTTACGCCATGGCCTTTGACCCAGTGTGTTCTGTAACTTTTACCCTTTGGCCTTTGTTGGTCTTTTATGTTTGCTGTTATTGTACAGCACTTTGATCCGCACTGTAGTTTTTTTTAAGTGCTTTATAAATAAAGTGGTATGGCATGGTAACCTAAGCCATGTTAAAATAAGAAATATAAGGAAAATCGTTCTGAGCTGACATCAACTCGACACAAGAGTAGAAAACCCATTGGAAACCAAGCATTTAGTGCTGTCTGACCCCTGACCTTTTGGCTCACTGGGATTTCTTTCACTGTGCTTAATATGATCATCTAACATTCAAACTGTAAGAGGCACAGGTCCCTATAAGGATTACAAGGAAGAAATTATAGCCAACCTGTTTCTGTGCTCCTACTGTAGTGACAGGTGGAGAAAAAAATTCTATGTCCTTGTTAAACAAGGTTTAGAAAATGTAAGAAAAATGGGTAAAAATGCTATGAAATAATTAAATATGTTGAAATTTGCTTTAAATAAAATACACAGAATATTTTTTGAGGAAATTAATTACTCAGTTCTAGGCACACAATTGAATCAAACCCTTCCCATGTGGCCCCCGGTCCTTTCAGGAGGTCTGCCAACCACACACACACACACACACACATATTAACACGCCTCTCTCATCTAGGACAACTAGGCCACAGGAGAGAAAATGCCACCTAAATGCCAGCAAAATGCCTCTGCAACATTGTAAACAGAGCACAAGCTTTTCTTTACGTATGCACGGGCACACATGCATCATATCAGTGCAGAAAGACATGACTGCAGGGCACTGAGCACGAACTAGGGCACCCCTTCTCTCATGGCTTTGTAAACCATGTCACGTGTTTATTTCTTAATGTGATTGAGAGAATGAGCAATAAAACGCCAAGTTTAAAGCATCAAGGCGTCATTTTATACTTTGCTCTTAATTTGTTCTCAGGTTGTTTTTTTGTTCCCCCTCTACATCACCCACGTCTGGCACTTCAGGTAATAACTTACGTAGGACGTACTCTGCCCCATCATGGTCAAAGTCTGCATCCTCTGGGAAGTGGTTAATCTGAGAGCACACTCCTCTCTTCACTCCTGAGACAGACAAGAAGAAAAATGGTGACCAGACTCAACAAAAGGCAACAACTCAAAGCTGAAGTCTTATGAGAACAGTTTCTATCCTCTTGATGAGGAAACTGACTGATTGACCTGGAAAATGTTGTACCATGATTTGAAAAATGCGCTGAATGGTAAATTTGGGTATATTGTTTAGGAACATCATCGAGGTTAATGACTGTTGTTGTAATTACAGCTTATGTTAGTAACGTCACAAACACACAGTGAACGCACAGGCACAACGTAAATACATACAAGCAGACACACAGACAGACCGATAACTACCCGGCGGGGTCTTGCATGTAGACAGACAGACGAACGGAGGGACGCACGGAACGATGATGACAGCCCACCACTGTTGTTGGTGGATGGATTTTGAGAAAGGTGGAGTGATGAAATGAAGAGACAGACTGAGGGAGAGACGAACAGATGTGGGGTGAGATGGTCTCTCAGTGCTCCTACATTTCCACAGGTAGGTCTGTAAAGAAACAGATGGTGGTACAATGGGAGGGAAATACTGGATGAGCCACATGGATCAGGCATTTTTGAAACCCCGCATTATTTTATGTTGGCATTTTCCGTCGTACTTTATTAAACCACAAATCGAGGACTGTGAAAATACCACCTTATGCACACATGTTCTTAGAGTATTCTATATCTATAGTCTTATATAAATGTAAGAGTTAGTTTTAGAAACACTGGTTCATGTGGTCTTCTGCCCTAAGAGGCAGAGAGAGTGAATAAAAGTGACGTTTCAGGGGCCAAATAGGCTAGTCAGTATTTCAGAAGCTGCTGATCTGCCGGGATTTTCCCACAAATTCATCTCTAGGATTTACAGAGAATTGTCTGAAAAACAGAAAACATCCAATGTGCAGCAGTTCTTTAGGTGAAAATGTTTCATTGATATGAGAGGTTGGAGGACTGCTTCGTGTAATAAACCTCATTACAACCAATATATGCATCTCTCAATTCATTTCATGGATTCCCATCAGCTGTGTGATGCTGTCATGCCAATATGGACCAACATTTCAGAGGAACATTTCCAGCACCTTGTTGAATTTGTGCCAGGAAATAATTAAGGTAGCTCTGAAGACAAAAGGGTCAACTGAATAAAGTATTCAGTGAGTGTATGTGAACGTGCTTCCAATATCATCTCACTACATGACCTCAAACACAGCTGTGCTAAGTGACTCTAGCAGCTGACATGTTCAGTATCGGGCTCACACATTTGTGGGATTATCTAACGAAAAATCACACAGACAGATAAAATCTTCATTGACCGGTAAGTCAGTGCAACTCCACCTTAAATGAGTCTGCAGAGGGGAGAGGAGGACAGGACACGTCTATATCCACAGCATAATGTGCCACCCACCTGCAGGCATAAATCTTTTGGAGCTAGCATGTCCTGCATTTCCACCCCTTCTACACCTCACTGCATCACTGCACAACTACTGAGCATCTATCTTGGCTGAATACTCCACAGGCATCAAGGATACTTGACCTCTAAGCCACGCCAAGACTCTGTCAGCTTTACTGCAGTAGAAAAGGCTGAAAACGAGAGGAAACTACAAGGAGGCAAAGATGAGGACAAACCAGTGAAAGATGAAATGTATAATGTTTGGGGGAGGAAGGCAGAGGGATAGCAAGTGGAAAAAACTGAGAGAGAGAGGGGTAAAGGAAAGAGTGGGTGGGGGTGCACTGCAGCAGAGCTGCAAGGGCTAGAGCTTATCTCTAATTGGCTGCTTTGCTATCAGGAAGCTTAGAGATGAGGACAAATTAGCTTTGTACAATGACCAAGCCCAGGATGGGCCAGGGATGCTTTATAAAGAGAGCCAAGCGGTTTTCCTGGAGACAAAAAAAAGCTTTTACCTCAGTCTGCATGTGAGCAAAGGCACAGATCGCAAACTCACACCACCCCCTTTGCTTCTTCACTGTTAACTCCATCCCAGCTTTTACTGTAGAGTGTCAGGCAGGCAGTGTAATGTATAATGAATTAGCAGCTTGTGTTGCAGTGACACAAGAAGTGAAGATTGAGAGATGGCTGCTGCCAGATTCTGTATCTTCCACCACTTGAAATGAGAAGCCGATGGGTGAACAGAGGCTTTTGTTTCAGCAATTGACTTGAATGAATGCATCCTGAATCACAGACAATGATTAATGGATTATTTTGGATGAGGGTTACGCTTCAGTATCACGTAATTATATTGCAATTATGCAAAATTGTTTTTTTTGGCCCTGTAGCACGGTCGACCAAATACAAATGAAATGTGTGTTGATGCTGGTACTGCTGCAGTGCTGCGCTCTCCTGAACAAAGTTTTTCTAAAGTCAAGTGAGAGGTTATTGCTGTTAGACTCTGATCCCATTCAACAGAAGAACAATGCATACTATTAAAAAAATATGTGACTGAATAATGGGAAATGTATTCCCATTTATAAGCTTTAACATTTCAATGAGATACGATTTTCTAGTTGGACCTCAGGAGCAGGTTTCAGGCCACCAGCTTGAAGGTTAATTAATTGAATATAGAAAATAATAAAAAAGCCAATAAATATAGTATAATAAACAGAGTATCAAAGTAACTGCATGCAGTGATTAATGCCACATGTGATTTAAACAGTGGTTCAATTCATCTGCTGTCTGCACAGCATCCAGTCTGAAACCACCACAACCATAACTTAAAGTCAGACAATGCTGTGAGTGCCCTTCCACCCTGCAACTCTATTATCTCTCTCAGTTGAATATGAACCTAAAGATCCAGAAAGTATCTAAGAGCGAGTCTGTTAGATTTAAATTTTGACCTACACTTGCCCTGTCCCAGCCTTCTCTGCATACTCTGAACTGGAATCAACAGTCTTAACAAATCTTTTTCAAACTTTTTCAAACATGCGTCTACGTAAGTCCAAATCCCGCACACAGATTCCTGTCCATGAAAGCTCTTTTGTTACCTTCCAAGCAGCATATTCTCCATAGACCGGAGTGGGTGAGAGCACCAGGGTCCTTCTTGTCCTTATTATGAGGGTCATCCTGGGTGACGTTGGCTGTGCTGTTGCAGATGAGGGCACGGGAGTACAGCCAGTAGTCCGTGCCTATTGCCACCGTCATCAGGCCGAAGGCAGCGAATGCCCCCACGGTGGTGAGAAGGATCTGGATCCCCTTCTCACACACCATGCCTTTAAGGGAAACAAGGAGGAGGAGGAAGAGGTGAGTGAGAAGTTGGAGAGAGTGGGCATCAGGAGTGCAAATAAAAAGCATTTATTGTAGAGCAGAAGAACAAGGAAGAACTTAACAAAGTGCAGTTTATTAAAAAAGACAGCAAACAAAGAAGGTGAGATGATGAGGAGCAGGAGGAGGCGAGGGGCACCGGTGGGAGGGAGAGAGGGAGGCGATGAGAAAAGATGAGCGCAAGGTGTAGGCGGATGTGGGAGGTGCATAAGTGGCTCTATGATGTGTCCTTGGAGGAGAGTTTGATGACTCTGCTGACTCTGCTTAACAAGACAGAATTGATGTGAAGCACAACAGATCTCACCCTCCCAAACTCAGTCTACTCCATATTCATGACCCTGACAATGTTCTCCCCCTCGGTATCAGCAGGGCTCGATGCACACACACACACACACAGAGCAGATTAAACATGGGATCACCTTGCACCTACTTCTATTACAGAGGCAATGTTGGTGAACCTCTTACATACAAACATCCATGTATACACTCACACATTACATAATTCACTTACAGCCTTTCACATTGAACCAGGCAAGTGTGAAAGACAGAAAGTTGTCTCAGTATCGCAGAGTTGCCTCCACAGATATTTCTGTTGTGTTAAAAGTTTCCTTTTCACAGACACAAATGTGCTAAACCTGACGGTGCAGAGAGTGACAAAGTGAGACCTACCTGACGGCGAGTTTCTATCCTTCGACTCAATTTTGAAATCTTTCTTTTCCTCGTCAGTGAAGAACGTGCTGTCCCCTCGATCCGGACAGCATCCATCGACTGTGTTCACCCGCTCTCCTCTCTCCTTCTTGCTCTTGTCCTCTCTCTTGCCTCTGTCTCTTTCTCTCTCTTTCTTTTCGACTCACTGGAAAGTTGGTGCTGGTGGAAGTTGTGGACGGTTGTCCCGCCCTCTGCCCGTCTGCTGTTAGCAGGAAACTTGCAGATAAAAGTCCATGGTCACTGCTCTGCTGCTGCACATGAACAAAGACAGAAATATATTGCACTGTATTACATTTATGTACAGTAGTAAATATTAAGTCATGACTCTGCAGATGAGAGTTATTACGTAACGGCTGAGATGAGCCATTGCTGTATTTAACTTCTTTTCACATGTGCATTTATAAGACTTGTTGCTGGTATCATGGATAACAAAGAGCTGTATAAATTAGGACTAAATTAATAAATGGACTCTTTTTGTTGCTGTGATTTTTGGGTCAACAACATATTATGAAAAAAGTAAATGTGGCACTTTACATTACTTTCCTTAAATTAAAATGTCATTTTGCCAGCTCAACAGTAGGGTTAGGTTAGGTCTAGGGTATCCTTATATTTGAGAAAAGTGATATTTCTGTTGGCATGTGGTCATTTAGGAAGACTTCCATAAAATTCTTTAAGTTATCATGAATGAATTTAAGTTATCCCAAGTAAGATTTATAATATGTTCAATAATTTGCTTGGAACCAAGTCGCAACCTCTGTGGATTGAAATAGAAACATGCAGTTCCTCAAATGCACAGCTCTACAACAACGTTATACATTCACCAGCCTTTTTGTTAGGTGCATCTAATGGGTTGGACCTTCTTAAAGCTGGTGTTAAGGCAACCAGTGTGTGCCAGGGTGTGCCAAGAAGATATCCCCTACAACATTATCCCAACGCCACCAGCAGCCTGAACCATTAATACCACATTTATCAGTGGATGGCTGTAGCTCAGGAGGCTAATCGGAAGGTTGATGTTTCGATCCCTGGCTCCTCTGGTCTCCAGTCTGCATGGAAAGATACTGAACCCCAAGTGGCTCTCCCATGTCTTCCAAGGAGTATGTTAGATAGAAAGCACTTATGTGTAGAAAACAATACTTGTATGAATGAGTGAATGGGCCATGTTGTATAAAGCACTTTGAGTAGAACAGAAGGGCGGTGTACAAGAACAACTTAATTTACTATTTATACTTTCACACTTTTAATGTCAAATTCTCACCTTACCTTCTGAATGTTGCAGCAATGTTTTTCTAATCTTCTACTGTCTAATTTTGATGAGCCTGTGGGATTTGTAGCCTCAGTTTCATGTTCTTAGCTGACATGAATGGCACTTGGTGTGGTCTTCAGCTGTTGTAGCACATTTGCTTGAAGGTTTGACATGTTGTGTGTTCAGAAACGTTCTTCTGTATACCGTGCTTGTAACAAGTGGAAGGCAACAGTTTGAACTTTGGCTGCCTTCCTATTATCCTGAAGGAGTCTGGCCATTCTATTCTGACCTCTAACATCAACAAGGCATTTCCCCCAGAGAACTGCTGCTCACTGGATATGTTGTGTTTTTCCATTCTCTGTAAAACACAGAAATGGTTGTGTGGGGTAATCACAGCAGATCATTTGTTTCTAAATTTCTCAGACCAGCCCATCTGACACCAACAACCATACTTTAGTAAAGTCACTTAGATCACCTGGATTCCCCATTCTGATGCTTGGTTTGAACTTCAGCAGATCATCTTGAATGTGTCTAGATGCCTAAATCACTGAGTTGGTATGTGATTAGGTGATAGTTGTATTAACAAGCAACTCAACAGATGTACTTAACAAAGTATAGCTGGTGTATGTCAGGCTTGGGATAGTTATGCAGTCCCTGTTAGTTTTATTTATTTCATTGTTGGGTTTTAAAGATTATAGCAGCATTGCTGGTAGTAAGAAAATTATCAGATACTTCAAGTGGGCAATTATTCTTAGTGCTAATACTAGTGGTATGAAAGTAATAAATGGAAGTAGCCGTAATGTAAAGCATAGTACAAAAATAGCTAATTACCCCTTAGTGGCATATACAAGCAATGAGATTTTTTTCAGCTCACCTGTTTAAATTTTATTCAGGCTTAAAGTTTATTTATTAGCGCTGTGGCTGCCTTAACTAGCCAATGCTAACTGCTAGCTTTCTGCTGGGATTCACCACTTCGTTTTTAATTCACTGAGCTTGGCCTCTTAACAGTTTGGCCTTTTATATATTTAATTGTACTAACGGACCTCCCAAAAATTCACCTTTGGTAAGTGAATGTCTCATGTTACACATCACAGTTAGCAGGCGTATGTGAGATGCACTCAGCTAGCTAAGCTTGTTAGCATTCATGGGTAAATTAGCACTCCAACCTTGGTTATTGAATCTGAAATTAAAAATGGTGAAACAACATTTTATGTACTTGAAATCAGCATACTGTCACCGTGAGGCATGCTGATGTTAGCGTTTAGCTCGACTGCTGCCTAACAGACCTGTGTGGCATTCAGGAATGTAGACGGTTTGTAAATTAATGGAAGTGTATGACATGAGTTATGATTTATTTTCCATGCTTAGGGTTATGGCCAAATTAGTTTTTCCATTTTCAGCTCTACGCTCTGTTGTGTGTTTTAACACTGTTAACAGAAAGTGTAATCACAGGAGGGACAGCTTCACAGGCTAAAGAGAGAATGACTCCAGAGCAAGGGAACTGCATCTACTCTGAATAAGAGGAGCAAGAGGGGGAGGCAGGGAGGACCAACCCGACATTGTTACCATAGCAACATTGAATTCCAAAGTCTGGATCAGCATCGAGCAAGGGGGGTGGTGGGGGGTGACAGAGGGAGAAAGGGGCAGAGATGGGAAAGAAAGAGGCAGAAATAAGGCAGATATTTCAAGTCACTAACAGCGTGTTGACTCTGAGACCCGGGCAGAAGGATGAGCGCGCTAAAGCTTTATCAATAGATAAATGTGTGACCACAGCAACACAGATGCTCTGGGTCACACACACACGCACGCTTATAAATACACATGAATAAAGACTAAACGGCATCCGTTACCGAGGGCACAGGAAGTATTTCCTTTTCTCAGCGTCTTTGTATGATGGGTTTTGAAACAAACATGAGGGTAGGATGAAGCAGCACACATTATTCAGCAAACATTATTTAGCAGACATAATGCAGTGCAGTCAAGTCTGTTAATATTTGATGATGCAATATGGCACCGTGATCAAAATAGGTTACATCCTGTTTGCATTGTGAGGCCCAAAACAGAGCTGCCTCAGAGACAGAAAAAGAGACATGGAAGGAGAAACGGTGTGTGTGTGTGTCTGGGTGTGTGTGTGTGTATGCACATTTCCTCTCCAGTGCTTCTGAGGATGGGTCTAGTCCAATCTTATTGAATCCCAGCAATGTTCCCCTCAGCTCGCTTTGGTTAGACAGTTAGCCTTGTATCTCTGCTTTCAGGCATCTTATTATGTAAACTGTCAAATGACACCACCACAGTGTGGCTTATTATTTATACATTGTGGGTGAATATGTGTAAGCAAACAAGCGAAAGTGATTGTGTGTGTGTGTGAGTGTGCCGTATGACCTTCCAACCCTATCAACATGCTGCCTCTCCCTGTGGAAAATACATTTCTAGAAGGGATTACACTATCTCCATGGCCTAAAAATACAGTATCTAATCTGTGTGTACGTGTGTGTGTGTATAGTCTTTGACTCCATGTAATGAATGACCTTAAGAATAACCTACAAAGTTACTCTCCCGAGTAAAAACTCCCCTGCGTGGGCGGAGATCATAATTGTCATTTAATTATCTGTAATTTCTATTTTCCAGCAATAATTAAGAAAGAGGGGAAAGAAGAGAATGGCACAGAAGCTAGAGCAAGAGAGCGTGAAAGAACAAGAGGCCATGAAAAAAAATTAAAGAGCTGCACAAAAAATATTAAAGGGGTTCAAGGTCAGATAAGGGAGAAGGCATTGTAACTTTTCTTTAGGCTGACAGGAGTCTTACTTTTTTAAAGAAGTCTTTATGGTGTAGTTAAAAGGGTATGTGAACATGACATGCTTCATTTGCAGTTTAAAATGAGTAGACTTTGTACTTTGGGGAAACATATAGTGATTTAGGCTAGGTGTATCGGGTAAAACAATAAAAAAAGAGACTCCAATAACACTGTCTCTACCAAAAACCTCCTCCATGCAGGGATTTTGTTGCTCTATGAAACCCCACTTTGGGATTTTGATAATGAGCCATAATGCTATAACCATGCAAAGTAGACTTATTATGAGCTGTGACAATACAATGCTTTGTGCTCCTGTGGAAACAACAAGTCCGTATTATGTTAACAATCTTTGACAAAAATACATTTAATTTGAAATGTTGCAGGAAAGAACTACTCTACCTCTACAATCCTAAACTGATACACTCTCTGACTGATGGGAGTTGCTGTTACCGTGGAAATGTTTAAACCCTGCAACATCATGTCACTTAGTCACAAAACCTCAAAAACTGTCAGAGCGATGATTGCATTCAGGAGCGAAGCACTGTACCATAACCAGGCTATATTACTTTACGGCCTGATTATTGACAAAAAAACCCTACATCATGTTATTATACAACACTATTATTAATCACATTAATCACAAACCCTTTGATAATGAAAAGGATTCAATTCAACTGCTATGGAATTAGAGACTCACAGTTGGTTATTTAAGGAGTAGTTCCTTCACCATTAAAAAAATGATGTACGGTCCTTTAAAGTTTCTTTTTTTTGCTTTTCTTTTCTTTTTTTTTTTTTGATCCAAATAGTTTTTTTATGGTCATGATTCACCTGTCAACCGGTACTATCTCTTTTTTTTAAATTCAATGTCTGGTTAGAAAATACAGAAAAAACATATGTTAGAAAGTTTATATGGAAAATTTCTTCATTTTAAAATGGTACGTTATATTGTAACTTTACAGAACTTTTTTCAGTGTAAGGAAGGCACAAACAGGAAGTTCACTTGTGGAAATGGAGAACTTATAAAAGTGGGATTTCTATTGTCTGTGAAAATACTGGTATAAACTTTTACGTAAGATAAAAGTGTCATATAACAATATAATTAAAATATGGGGATGCCATGCATTTAAACGCCCTTGTGCACCACACCAGCCTTTCTTTTTAGGCAGAATGATCATTTCTACCTAAAAAGGTCGTAATCATAACCAAGCACTACAACAATTTGCAAGATATTTTCCAATACTTTTTTTCCACAAAACTGTTTGTTAAAGATGGAAACAACAAACTTGTTTCAACACTTGAGGCAAAAACACAATGTCGAGTATAAGCAGGCTATGATGGCATGTGAGAAGAAGATCCTAACAAACCACAGAGTAAATAATTCATCTCTGTAACTCTGGTTAGTTGCACTCCAAATGACAGAAAGCGCAAACAGTGGATGGGAAATACTGATGACATTATATGGTGATGGCCTTAAACAGCTTTAAAAACCTTGACCCAAGATGCAACATCCCAGGCCGAAAATATTTTTCTGTTATGTTATGTGACAATATTGTGCAGCTCCTGAAAAGCGTTACAAGGTTAGTTACTGTTAAAGTGTTAAGCAGTTATGTTAACACTTTTACTTCTCCACTGAAAACACTACCCGAGCTCTGTGAACTGGATATATGCTACTGTTTGACTATAACTCTGGTGGTGCTGCTGGAACTTTGTAGCAATAGATTCACAGTTTGATTTAGGTAGTCTTTCATCAATGGAATATATCTTTTGTTTTGTTTACACTAATACATATTGCTGTATTGCAAACTGCAATCATTAATATATCGTGTAATCAGTATTGCTTTTCTATATCATCATAAATATCATTATCATTAGTGATAAATACCGTTATTGCAAATATAATGATATAATTTTGAGGCTACAGCATCCACCCCCTAGTGGTCAGTGTTGAGCTCTGCAGAGTCTTTTGTCATTTTAAAGCAGACATTTGCAGCTGACAGTGTTGTTAATCTTGCAAGCACTGGGGTTGTACTCCTGACTGCTGATTGGCCGATCCATACACTCGATGATCTACTGTGTTACTGACACAAGTGGGACATCAGTTGCATGCCAGAGTTAACCAGTTTTTGTAGCAGAAAGAACAGTAACACTTTATAATACAGCCTGCAACCAAAGACATAATTCTTCTGTAATTAAATGGAATTTCCATGTATTTTGTTGTTCCACGTAAATAACATTGTAATAATGTTTAGATGGACAAACTTAAAGGTAGTAAACTAGATTAAGGGGCTCAGTCAGCTTTTTACAGGAAACCAAGAAAAAATTATATTGTAGGTAAATTTCAGTAGTGTGCAAGTCATTTTAAGTACTGCATACGTAACAACACATGCATGTATTTTGCAGGAAAATAAATAAGAATTGTACTGTGAGCTTAAGTTATTTTAAGTGTGGTAATACATCAGCATAATTATGATGTGAGATGGGGAAATATTGTGACTTTTCAGACGTAAAAGGCAAAGTTAAGTCACTCCATAATATGGTGTACTCCTGACATAAGATGGGAAAATATTGCTTTTGCTCAAAGGTAAACACACATTAATTAAAATTACTTACAGTATAATTTGTGTCGCTCTCCCTGCAAAATAGCTGGAAGTTAGGAAAGATTAAGTCACTGCATAATATGGATCTTGCCCCAAAATGTAAGATGGGAAAATATTGTTTGTCTATTGTACGTCTTTGTCTAAATTACTAGGAAATTATCCAGTACTTACAATTGCTTATGCACTACATACATTTACTTACAATATAATTTCTGGTTTATTTGACTTGTTACCCTGTTATTCATGTGTAATGCCTTTATATATTTTCATGTAAATATAATTACAATGTAATTCTTAATAAAATCCATTGAACTCCCATTTTATTGCAGGAGAATTAGACGCGTAGTAACGAGCCGTATTGCAAAGTGTTACCGAAAGAATACACCATCTGCAACAAACTGGGCATCTTTACTACTTTGAACTTGCCCAACCTAAAAGAGATTTCTAAGTCTAACTTACTTAACATTTACAAACTGTCCGCATGACAGACAGACAGGCAGAAGGATTTTGTGTATTTTATTAAGATATGGGCAGGTCTGTTGTTATCATTTCTGTGTAAGATAACAAGGTTAAAATGATTTACGATGCACCAATGCAAGCTTAATGTCTGTTTATAATTCATTTAGGCCAGGAGGGCTCACAGGTGGAGTGCACTCAAGTTTAGGTCACAATGCACTCAAGTGCCTTGTGGCAGATATAGCTAGAAAATCGGTATATTTTTTTGGTTAAAGAGTAGATAACTTCAAACGGCCAAGATTTTCTAACTGCACCCTGAGGAAATAGTGGATAATTAATAGTGGCAGTATTATTTCAATAATTACGTCACAGTGATTAGTTCAAACGTTAATGTGGACAAAAGATTTTACACATTTAGGTCTGTTTGCAGGTCCTGTGGGGTACTACTGCATATGTGCAGAAATCTGTACAAATGCCCTCTGTGGCTCCCAAGGGGGCTGCGCAAGATCTGACAAGCGATTTCACTTGACTCAGTGCTGATCTGAGCTGAGGAATACAAAAAACAGGAGGAGGGGGGAGTTTGAATATGAAAGAGGTGAGCTTAGCCAGACCTCTAACTCTCTCCTCACCCCTGCTTGAGGCTAGCAGATCAAAGCAACATTAACCACTACTAACATAGCAGACCTGAATCTCAAATCCACACTGTCAGCGGTCATTGTGTACCGTGCT
Source organism: Oreochromis niloticus (assembly GCF_001858045.2). Lineage (NCBI taxonomy): Eukaryota > Metazoa > Chordata > Actinopteri > Cichliformes > Cichlidae > Oreochromis > Oreochromis niloticus. Next base: position 22,579,926 of record NC_031976.2, on the reverse strand, counting down.
TAATGCAGGTGCCAGGTTGAAGGATGAAGAATGTGAGAAATAAATAAGATAGTACCTGTAGCTCAATTCTGATCCTTTTTTAAACTGTTGCGAGCCTGACGATGTCATAAGAGTGCACTGCAGCATCACCTTTTTTACATTATGAAATAGTGGGTTCAGAGCCACTCTTCTCAGCAATAATTTTCACACTGGTCATAATAGCAAATGATTGCAGGAGTGGTGATAAATTCTGGATAGTACTGCAGTTTGTGTGGATGTAATATACACATTCCCCTTTGCCATAAATCTGAGCATCCCAGACCTAACACCCTCACAGTGATGCCTTCATTGTATGTTGCCAGCTAGAGGCAATTAGCTGTAGCCGGACTTACTGCAGAAACAAAGGCTTTGGAAGCGAGCGGCTGCAGGGACCATTACAGAACCAGGCTCTCACTTGCCCAAAAAAACTTCAGATATAATCAGATCTACCTGTGTGACTCATTCCCAGCAAGGCAGGCCACCTTGCTTGTATGAAATACAAGCATGCCCAATGAGTTGTGGCGCTAATAATGCAGCCATAAATCACACAGGAGATTTGAATTTTGTAGCAGCTGCTCCATTAGCTATTCATTGCATAAATCAGCTACCAAACTGCTTGTTGAATAAATGATGACAGCCGTAATAAGTTTTTCCACACATGTGAAAGGCAATGGTCCTGCATGGGCAAGTGTGGAAGTTTTCAGTGCAGCATCTACACACACACACACACACACACACAAAATGGTATCACATGGAAGGAAGAATTATGTCTGGTCTCCAAAGGACCAGAATCAGGACTGTAGTTATTGAAAATGACATAAGCTAACAGTGAGTGCTTGACCAAAAAAAAAATAAAAAAACATGCATTAGGCCTACTTATGATGGCAGATCTAAAAATACAAGCCGAGTATTCTATTCTGAGTTCTTGATGGCGGCAGTGAACATTAGGAAAACATGCATAAATATTCAGAGCAGTGACTCTTGGTAGCCGCAGTGATTTTTCCCCTTAATCATGAGAAAGAGCTACACACCTGAGCTTATTGCTGAGCTCCCACATCTGGCAAGTGCACATTTACATCTTTGCACGCTCGCATGCAGAAACACACACGCGAATGCACAGAAAAAAAAAAGAAAAATAGAAAGAAATCCACACGCAAACGAACCAAGCACATATGCGGCCTTTAACACCCACAACTGTCAAAATGATGACAACAAATGCATAAAATAGGTCATCTTTAAAAGGTGCTTTAAAGTGTAGCTGAACTGCCATTAAGCCCTCGTGAAGAGTCTGCTAAGATCCTCTGACTCCATGTGACCAAGGCTTTGCCTGTCTGAGCAGAAGTGCCTGAGGAGGCAGTGGCAGTAACACCTTGGTTTAAGAGGCTCTCAAAATAAAGTGTCTCTGAATGACTGGATGCTCATGAACCCGTGAATCCATGCTTAAACACATGGACACTTGCAACCATGAACTTTAAATATTCCAGTCTTCACAGATTAAAGTGCTTTCTGACAGCAAATCTAACACAGAAATTGCCCTTTAAATTTATAGTTATTATACAGAAAAAAGTGAGTTATCCTGTTATGTAAGTGCGGCAGGGGAGAAACAAATTAACCAGGAAACAAGCTTGCAAATAACTCAAGAAGAAAGCTGCCCTTTGTAAAGATAGAAAAACTGGGGATTATAATTATTTTATTACTGCTCTAATACAGAGTTTAGTCAACAAGGAAACTCAAACAAGTGCCTATCCAGTTTAACCAGGGAGATATCTTCCAGTAATGTGTGATCAGCAGTTAAATTAGGCCTGCAACAGATTTTCATTACTGATTCATACGTTATATGACTCTCTCGTTAATTTAATTTTAATTACCATTTGGCTTCAAATGATTAATAAAATGAGAGAATTGAGATGAAATGATTATTGTACTTCATTCTGTTTTTGAATCCCTCTCCCGCTTCACTTTTGCACCTCCCTTAAAGTCTAAATACACAATGTCATGCTGTGGCATATTTAGTTCAGTTCACATTTATTTATTATTTATTTCATTTTTTTTTCAGTTGGTTTATAATTTATGTTCAAAGAAATGCACCTAAATACAAATAAAGTAAAATTAACTGATAGGTTTCAGCATAAATGAGTAGTTCTAATGTGGTGCCTGTTTTCTTTACAATTTGGTTCCTGTTAACAAAATATCCAACTTACCTAAAGCCCAAGCATGTGATTTAAAGATGTTTTAACTGTCTGACAAGCAGGGTATCCAGTGCATCGTGTAAGAGAAATGCATGAAATCTTCATTAATGAGAAGGTAAAAATGAGTCCTTGAACCCACTAAACAGAATATTTCAACATATGTAGCATAGCTAAATATGTAGCTTAAGATGCTAAGTTAAACACTTGCCGCATCATCTTCATTATTTCTTAGGTTGATGCAGTGATGTTATGGATGTTTTTTATTTTTGTATAAACTGAATAACAAAGAAAGTTTTAAAAAATGATAAATGTTGTAATTAATAAGCTTTTCTTTGATAGATCTCAGCCAGTTGTTTAAAAATATGATATTCTGATTTTCTTTCAGACATGTGAAACATAAACTGATTTCCTGAACATTTGTTATGTTTAGTGATTTATTTACTCGTCTACGCTCTGTCCACCTCTGCTTGGATCAGCTGTGTTGGGATTCCAAACACACGTGTTGCCAGAAAAAGCCACCGATTGTATCTTTACATTTTGCAATTAAAATGGGAAGAGGTGCAGGGATTTAATAAAACACTTGCAAACATAAATGGAAATAAAGGATGTAAGCCAAAAACAGTTTGCACAAAACGAGCATGTTTTACACATGGCTGTAGACACTCACTGTTGTACCTTTATCCTGACCTCCTCTGTACATTTAACATTACCCATTGCAAACCTTTCAGTTGATTTTGCAATGGTAATGCCAGATGTATCAAAAAACTAGGAATTCAGGGTAACAACACAAAGTACATTCAAACCCGACTCTTACTGCCTCGTGGCAGCTACACAAGTCACCATCATGAAGTTTTTGCTTTTCCAAGTGTGGTTTTTCCTGCACTTGTGGGTGTCATTTTTCTTCAGTGTTTAACGATACACTAGGACGCTTGGTTTCCTGTGACATCCCTAGGTTTGTGAGAATACACATAAGCCTATTTAAGAAACTGTTGAGCAAAGTTTTCTCGAGATCTGCATACTAGATAATTTCTGGATCGTTTCATAAATAAATAGGGAAAAGAGTTGATGACAAATGTAAATGAGCAAACTCTTGTGGACCTGGAGTCTGCTCTGTTAATCACTCAGCTAATCTCGAACAGATGTTTAGCAGATAGTCATTCATTTATTTACTCATAGGCTTAATAGTAGAGTGATATGTCTGCACCTACTCTGAGTCACATAATCTATTTCATGTGTGAGCAGCTTCAATATTCTAATATAAACAACTAAGACTCTCACTCACACCTACACCGTTTTGTAATCTGTGTGTGGGATTTAGTTACAGGTGCTGCAACCTGTATCTCCAGCCTCGTGCTGGCCTATCAGACATGCTAACACGGTTTCTGTCGTGTGTTTATGCTGCATGCTCCTGCACACACGGACAGGTCAGCTAACAGCATATCACTGACACAACACGGTTCGATCACAGGCTCTTACAACCCTGCTCTTAGGCTATACAAGCTTAAGCAAAGCACTTAAAAACACTAAAGCTCCGGGTTAATTGATGCATGGGTCATAGCCACTGAGAACGGAGTCATTTAGAATGCTTTGGATAAAAGCCTCTGCTCACTGGAGTTATAAGCAGTGTTGTGTATTGAATGTAAGCTTTCCCAATACTGCAAGACTTGCTAAGTGTAAGTTTAGACTTTTTCTTTAAATATGCAGGAGTATCTTTTTACTCATAGGGTAGAGATGAAAAGTTATGCAGTAATGTGAATGAACATTAGATTTTTAAGGGGCTGTATTTTAAACTGAGGCATTTGTGGCTCTTGTACAGCACCGGGCTTCCTCCTGAGTCGAACACTAAAGAGAGGAATGAACAGTGTGAAATCTCAGACCATCAAGAAAATTGCAGCAAAGGCATTGATCCTCTGAACAACAGCTACATGACAGATGTGATGATCATTGCAGAATTGCTTCTCCTCAAAGGGAGAAAGCAAGATAGAGAGAGAAAGAGACCAACCAGGAGTGAAATTTAAGCGAGACAGGTAAACGAGTGGAAACAGTCAAAAGTTAGAGATCCTTTCCGATTGTTGTGGACCGCTTGAGCATTAGATGATTATGATTTGGCCAGCGTTAAATAACACCTACAGCCTGTTTGGGCTACGCATCAGTATTGACTGCAGTGAGTCACCTTAGAGTGTAAAAAGCAGATCTTAGAGCCAACTCAGGATTTTTGAAAGTGATCCAAAATCCACAGAGACTTTCATCAAGGCCACATGTACATCATACACACACGGCACAGACGGTGTTTAGCACGTGGGAGGCGGAGGAACTGAGGGGGTGTGACAGGGCCAAGAGCACTTAATGAAAGAATCACTGATAGCTGATGAAGAGGTGGGCGGCCAATGGCAGCACCATGATACAAAAACGACACCTTTGATTTCTCATCAGACAAAACCGAACCTTTTAGGCCCTTTCGGTGTGCAGTGTGTAATGTGAAACTTGCACTTTATGCTGGCTGTCATTAAGTCACACAACTGAAGTTATAGCGTAAACAGTAACTGCATGCATTTGCACAGAATTACATGCAGTTAATTAAGGATTTGAGGTGTAGTTAAGAAATGAACAATTTTAGGCTCTCATCCATTATCTCATTGCTGATGATATTTAAGAAATGCACAAATATTTCAGTTTAGCTGCCACCCAGTGCCCACATTTGGCACAATCACACAGGAAAAGTTCAACAGTAAACTTGCAACATCAAGTGACAGAAAACAAAACAAAACAAGGGTATAAATGAACAGTGTAAAAGCAGAGCGCTGACGGTCATTTATGCTGGCTTTTTAAAACCAAAGGCTGGTCCCCAAACGGAATAGATGCAGCACTCAGTAAGAAGCTGAGCTTTGTGGGTATAAACTTGTGCTACAGTCATCAACACTGTAGTCGAGCACAACAGCGTATTTCTCATTGAATAATGAAAATTTCTGAGAAAACACTCAGAGCTGTAACCTGCCATGAGCTGCAGGCACAATGAAGACAGGTATAAGTCACTGTGCTGTTTGCTGACACTGCACAGAAACTCCTGAATACTGCAGTGCACACTCCTACATAATCTCCAATTCAAGACGTTTCAGTCCTCCTTTAGCAATGACATGATGTGAGCTGTGATGAATACTGAATGGCTGATCGCGTGCCAGGTGTTCGGTGCCCTTTACCTCTGGATCTGTCGAAGCTGCACAGGTTGTTCAATGAGAGCAGACTGTGGAAAATAATGGAAAAAAATACGCGTCTGATGCAATGATGTGGCCCAGGTTCAACATGGAGCCAAGATGAGATGCTGGCCCTGCACTCCAAAGCGGTGCATAACACACTGATGAGACACATACGAGCACAGAGCCACGGGGCCGAGAGCGTGCAGAGCTGACTTATAGTGATGCGGACTGCGGTGCATTTGTTAACAGAGTACGCTACACACATCACCCTGCCTGCATAGGCTGCACGGTGGAAAATGGACGCCTAGCATCGAGAGACCAGTACAGAGAAAACTCAGCGGACTGGGACACGAATGACACACCGAGACGCGCATTCGCACACGCTGAAATAACTCTCCATCCTCGGGGAAGCGGCCGATCATGTCAGCGAACGCAGCAGATATTTTAGTCTCCACAGCTGCGGTGTGAATGCAGGCAGAGCTTAAAAACGAGTTATTAAAATGATCATTTGCATAATAGACGTTGCGGTCGCTAATTATAGGCCCGCGCAAAAATAGGTGGGAAAATTATCATTCAGCATTTAATCGGAGAGAGGGAGAGGCAGATGGAGAGGGGTGGTGGAAGTCTGAGAAATATTATTAGTCTTTTCTGGAATTACGATATCAACACTGTCAGTAGCGCGTTAAGTTGCAGGCAACGTGAAACAAATCAATGTGCTATGAAAATGAGCCTGGATGAACTGTCATTCATTAAGCTGCAAAGTCAAAACAACAGTGTCTCAATGCAATTATAATCATTTTAAAGAAGCTTACGGCGGTCTTACCTGCAGGCGCTCTCTCTCTCGCTCTCTTTTTTTAAATTTCAGAGCTTCGCAGCGCGTTGCACTCCCAGAGAGAGAAGGGGATGGAGGGAACAGGAGAGAGGAGGTGGACGGCGCTAAATAACGGGTCTATCGAGGCAACAAAATAAATAATTAAATCGAAAGGGGTGAATAAAAATCATGAATTTAGGAGCAAAAAGGAAAAAAAAGAGTGAAGTCTCAGGTCCCGGTTAAATTTAAGTCTGAGATGGAAAATGGTTCAGCGTGTGTGTATATAAAAAAAAAGGCTAGTACAAAACACGTCACTGAACACGGATTTGTCTACAGTGGATGTGGCCGCTGCTTGTGTGTACTCGGGGAGAATGCGTCTCCCCCTCCCCTCCGGTTGGATGAGCGCTCGCCCGCCTGTCTGCTCCTCCATCTATTTCTTCCACACTGTGCGCGGCGCGAGCAACTTGTCGCATCACACTAAAACTCCACGCTAAATGTGAATGAGGTTGGATCACCGACACAAGATGAAATCTCCCAAAGTAGCCTATGTTGTGCTACGAGATCACTACGAAGGCATGACCCCCCTCACCCACCCCCCGTCTTATATTGAGGGAATTGGTCTGGATGTGCTTATTGGAGCGTGTGCCACACGCGCATGGCTGCGCGCTCGTAAGTAGCCTATTTTGACCAGCTCGTAAGTGCGCGAGTGTTATTGATGTCGATATTTCTTTTTTCCTTTGCTGGAGAGCGACTTGATGGAGCGCCAGTGGGACACTTTTCCTCTGTAGTGATGATGCTGATGATGAGGGCCGCGCTGGTAGTTCTGGGAAATGGAGCACAAGCGCAGCCCTGCAGAGAGAGGGAGAGAGGAGGAGGGGGAGGAGTAAGAGAGAGAGAGAGAGGGAGAGAGAGAGAGAGAGAGAGAGAGGTTATAAGACGGAATCAAACATCCACAGGTTAATATCAGTGTATCAGCAATATCAGCAAAAACGGAAATTCAGCAGTAGCGCTGTAATATTTGTGGTAAAATGATCAAATCATCTGGGGAAATTACACAGCTGGTGTGGGATCTCACTGCTGATGGTATAGATCGGATTATTTCACGCGCAGATCTATAAAAATGAAGCCAGAGCTGCTGACCTCACACAGCATTTAGTGTGCATAAAACAGAGTGAGCGAACAATGACCTTCAATAGCTTTAAAATGGCTTTACTGTCTAGTTCAACCTTTCCCTCCCTCTCTCTCTCTCTCTCTCTCTCTCTCACACACACACACACACACACACACACACACACACACACAGAGGGGAAGAGGCAGAACCTAATACAGACTGACAGGTCTTTCATGCAGTAATGGTGATGGTGAAAAGAGAGATCCACTCAACACACACACACACACACGCACACAATGAAACCCTGTGTGTATACACACAAACAAAAGGCAAAGGAAAACAGAAGTCAACACACGCTCACGGTGTAAAGTACATTATTGCAGAAAAGTGTCCAAACAAGCAGAGGCCACAGTTTAATCTCACTTGTTTGCAGCTGCAGTCGGGCTTCATTCATCAGGAGAGACGCTCGCACACAGGAAACCCTCAGTCCAGATGATCACACAGCAGAGTTTACACATTGTTCTAGTTTTATTGACTGTGGATGTTTGACTTTCTGATGTAAAACCAGGCATGCTGCACCTCATATGCATCTACGCACATGTTTAGCATCTTGCGCTTCATTTTTAATTAATACTGGTTAATTTCAGTCAGAAATATGTGTGTTAACTTTTTTTCTAAAGATTGATATGAGTTACGGCTTGGTCATAAACCACAGCGAGGCTGTTACACTGTAAGTATTATTAGTTCACCTACACGACGCCCTCCTTTTTTGTACTTCCTTTGTGACCTTCACCAAAAACTGGCATTTCTGTCTTACTGTGTCAAACTTTTAAAAGAGACAGTGTTCAGCACAGACATCCCTGCTTTTGGAGACAGGAATAAGTAACATTTTTTTATATCTCTCACTGTTTATTCTTATCATTTTCTCAAGTCTCACTGTGATAAACACAAACACACATGCCAGCAAATGCAGCCACACACACACAGGCACATGCACCCATACAACACTCTGATCAATTGTTGCCCTCAGGCTGTTCTGGCGTGCCATGACTGAGGAGGGAGTCTGGTTAACACCCAGTGGTTCATTGCAGTAGAGCATCCATCCACTTGCAGGTTCCCCTTAATCACAGAGAGCAGCCAGAAGCCAGGACACTGTCTAATCACATTACTACAATATTGTAGTAGTAGTAGTAGTAGTGCAATAATATATAAAATAATTAAAATGAAATGGCAATATTTCAAACATCTAACAACAGAGGTGCAAACAGAGCACAATGAACCCATATTAAAAGTTTTATTGATATACAGCAGAGCAAAGTGAGTGTCAGAGGTCAACTTTTTAAGAGCAGTGACTTTCTGCTGCTTCATATAGCACCAGATTAGACAGCATTAGTATCTTTGAAACACTAAAAAAAGGATCCTTTTGCCCATTTTTTATTTTAGAAAGCTGGTATGTGGAAAAAGATCAGGCTGTTCCGCAGAAGCAAGCACAGCTACACTCTTTTATATAATCATGAGGCAAACGAATCATGAGGCTAGGGATAGAGATGGAAAAACAAAGAGTTGCAGAGATGAAAGGCGTTTAGGAGTTATAAAAGTATTATTAAATACTTAAAAGGGAAAGTTATTTTCAGCTGCTCCAAAGTCATTTAGTGAAGCAGATTTTAACTGACTGGAGAAAAACTTCAACAGCTACTGTTGAGGTGTGCCTGAGCAAGGCACTTGACCCCTTAACTGCAACAGCACAATCAACAAAGACAGCTGCAGTTACACTGGGTGTCATCTCAATTCCAATGCGTGCAAGTGCTTAAAGAAAAAACAGGGGAGTGTATAACCATGCATATAGGTGAAATATGACATCACAATGATCTCACTTTATCCTTGCCCCTGTGAGCTATAATTTTCATCCCACTCATGCAGTGAATGACATCAGTGTGTTTCTCTCTGCAGCATCACAGTGATCTTTATAATGAGCCTATACACACTATCAATACAGGGATGTCTCACTGTGAGAGATGCACCTTAAAACAAACAGCAAATATGTCTATTATAGAGGAAAAAATTATGTTTCTGATGTGCAGTTTCTTTTTGCCTTTTTGTGATATTCTGCATCATTTAAGCGTTCAACTTCTAGAGCAGGGATGTCAAACTCATTGTACATCATGGGTGGGACCAGTGAAACTCCCCTTTCTGTCAGTGTGAAGAAGTTTAACTATGCCTTTAATCGCTATCTTGATATAAAAAAGAAGTGCACTTTCAACAGTGTGTCTCAATTCTTCTACATGATAAAGAAATGCTGCTGCAGTAAATGAAAGAAATCGGTCAGCGCGACTCTTTGGGCTGAAATTGTCAGAAATAAATGTGTAAAATTACTGAAAAAGTTCTAGTAGCTCATTTCCCAGACTGTCCTGTAATTATAAAACAGAAAGTCAAATATCCTTATTTGTTTTTGTTGATGTGTGTGTGTGTGTGTGTGTGTGTGTGTGTTTTTTTTTTACTGTGGACCCAATGTAAAAAACAAAACAGACATTTCTTTAGTAAGTGGAAAAGTGTAAACTTTTCTGTCACTTAAATGTTTATCTATTAGTGTTTTATTAATGGCCAAGGGGAAGGAAAAGTTGTAAAACTTATGAAAACACAGCTAAAAATCCAAAATGTGTATTCTTCTTCACAACTGGACTCTTTGCTGGGAAGATTCTGGCCCCCGGGCCTTATTTTGGACACCCCTGTTCTAGACCGTTTGAGAAAGCACCTCACTACATTTCAAAACCACCACAAAACAATCGTGTGGCTACAAACATCCTACAGAAGAAGAGCCTCTTATGTCTGCTGGTACAGTGAATCCATCCCAGAGAGAGATACTGAAGTCTGTTTATCCATAGTTTATTAACAGAAAATGAATCTGCAACTATTAAAATCTATAAATCACGTTAATTATCACTGAAACAAATCTGCATCATTATGTGAGGATTTTGTTCCCTGCCTGAGAGCAAGCTGAATATCTTGAAAACTCTGGAACTGCAATGAAAAATTATAACAAATTTTTAATTGTCATTTGTCGGCATTTCATAGACACAGGGATCACTCAGAGACTCATCAACACACAGAAAGAGATCAATATTATATTTTTTAGTTTTTCACATTATTTCAGATATTCTAAAAACATTGTGCTAATGCTGTCACAAATGCCTGCCAAACAATGCTGCGATAATTAAATGTTAAATTAAATGTTGCCTTTAATGGTGAGTGCCGCTGTTCGTTAAGCAGCAAGTAAAAATGCAATTAATACTTAGTTGTGACTTTTTCCAGATTGATATTTACAGCTACAAAGCTTTAAAAATCTTTCTAATCAGTCTTTAAAGTTATGTGTCACTCCTGATTTGTATCGTTCACAAACACTCGTCTTGTCATCGTCATACATTCCTTACATGAGTGTAACTTTGTCATCTGTGCTGCACCAGCCATAGACACACAGTGGAGGTCAGGGAAGCAGGAAGAGTGCATTAAAGTAGTGAACCAGACCCATGGCTGCTACCGAGGTCAGTGCAGGACAGTGGCCAGTAGAGGGCATCAGCCCCCGTATCATTGTTGGGTGGTTCCTCCTTCAAACCAGCATGCCTGCATCCTGAGGGCGTGTTGTTGATTGTGGTGCGCCTGTTGCAGAGTCTTCCTCCAAAGCAGAATGAGTCAGACCTTTCGTTGATGTAATTTGTGCCAAAGCTTCATTTACAGTTTACTACAGACACCCTCGTGAGCAATTATATACAGCAAGTTAGAAATTTGTATCTTATACAAAGATGTAAAACAGTAAGTTGATTTCTCCTGACGATGTTTCATTGTATCATCCATTTCTGTGTTTTTTTTCTTTTCACACGATATTCATACACAGTTTTCTCAATTCAGCATTACTTAACTTCTTTTTAAAACTATTTTTAATTCATGATATTGATCACTCTAACTTGACAGTGTGAGTTGTGAAACTGAATTGATGATTTACTAAATTCAGAGAAGACAAGAGAATATTTAACTGCATTTGCCATTTTGTAAAAATGTACATAGTTCATGTATTGGCATAGTATATGTATGTTAAAAAAAAAAAAAGCTATGTGCATTCTCAGTCTTTGTGAAGAGTGTTTTGCATTGTACATTTCCAAGTGCATACAAATTTCCTGCAGCACTGCAGTATCTCTGTATTATACCGCAGCCCCACGCTCTGCCTGCCTCACTCCCCCTTGCTGGTATCTCCTCTGTAACTCAGCTTAACCTTCTATGTCTTTCTAGGAATCACTTTTTCCTCCCATTTATTTCTCCCTTCTTCCATGTTTTGTCCTATTTGTTTCTCTCAGTCCACAGTTTTTGTTAAAGCTTAACTTTCGATCTCCAAAACTGCCTTTGTTCATATTTGCTCCAAAACTAACATTTGAAAACATATTTGGTCTCCTTCCACTTCCTCTGACATGATCTGCAATTCAAGCTCAACATTTACTGTCATTACATATAAATGTACATGATTATGAAGAGTCTACTTTCCTTCCTGAAGCTCCTTATTCCTAACAGGGGGAAGCGCTCATGTGCACGTGTGTGTGATAATGAGGGGGAGGTACGGGTGATGGAGGCATGGCCATTGGAAGAGCCTGGCCCTGGGGATGTGAGGAGTGAGACCTGGGCAGGGTGTGTGTGGAGGGATAACCGGTAGGCTGTGGGGGCATCTGGTAGCTTCCTGCAGAAGAAGAGCCGGAGGGTGGGCTGCCCGGTCCCCCCGCTTGGAGGTTGCTTTTTGATGGGGCTGGCGGAGTCTGGTTAAGCTGGATGGAGATGTCGCTGGAGGCCTCAGAGGTGCTGCGTCCACGTTTTGGTGGAGGCCAGGAGGAGTCTGGTTGGAGGAACTGGCCGCTATAGTCGCTGCTCTCGGACAAGCGGGGGCGGTAGAGCGCAGGGTGGGGGCGGTACATCTCTTCTTCTGCATAACGTTTCATGAACAGATAGACTGACATCACACCGGCCCCCTAAAGAGATGAGCGAGATTACATTATATGTGACAGTGCGTATTTTGTTCAGAGACAACATTTCAAAGAAACAGTAACGAGTAGGTGTGTGGGATGTGATTATGAATGACTAATAAAAGGAGACATGAAGAAGAATGTATAAAATAAATTTAAAGGTAAAACAATAGCCAACAAGGAGTCCAGAGAAAAGAAAAGACGAGGGAAAAATCGGAGGAGACAGTTAGTTTACACTGAATCAGCCACTGCACCACATTAAGAGCAGGGCCACTGATGACAGGAGAGAGGCAGCTGCAGGAGGGGGAGGAAGAAGGAGAGAAGGAAGGGATGTGTGAAGATGAGGACTCACGTGAAACTGCACCATGCATGAATTCACACATGAGCACAGCTGCACGGAAACCCTGCTGTTCTGCATCATAACCACTGATACCTCACATTACCTTCAGAATACAGATCATCACACTCAGCAGGCAGTACCTGCACCATGCCAACTGTGTTGCACGTGTGCAATCAGACACTCAAGCACACACTATAGCCCCTGTCAGACATCTCTCATATATTACAGCGTCAGCTTCATTTCTCTGTGACCACATGGTCACTTTTTCTTAATGCTGGCTTGTCAATTTTTAAGCAGCACAAGTTTGAACTACCTCCAGTCACATTACAGGAAAGCAGGCACAATATTACAACTTCACGTGTCCCTTCTGTTACTTTGTGAGCTGTTAAACTCTCACCCTAACATAGGGACATTTGGCATGATGGATTTTTGCTATTCCAAATCCACAGGAGACAAGAAAAGTCTTTCTCTTGAAGCCTGTGTGCCAGCGGTGTATCGCAGCTTTCTCTCAGCTGCAGAGATCCTGCTCTTAGTGACACTAGTGGAAACAACCAAAGTGTTGATAGGACACTTTAAATTGTAGTGTTCAAAAGTGTTGTTATACTTCACAACAGTCAATACTGGCAATGTTTTTCGACAGATGTGAAGCAAAAGTTATTGATTAGTGTAGGTGTGATTCTAGGATATATATATATTTAAGAGGAATGGCACAATAAGATCCAAGAAGGAGTCATAGGGACTATGGGAAAACATAAATGTCTTTCAAAAATAAGGATTGTGTTGAAAATTTGGTTAGAAGTGATCTTCGAGTGTGTTGTGTCCTGATACACTATTTTTAATGCTCTTAATATTTTTCTATCTAACATTCACACTCTGATGGATGCATTTGGCCCAAGGATATTTGGCATGCAGACTGGAATCGAACCACCACCTTCCAATTACTAGGTAACCTGCTTCACCACCTGAGCTACAGCCACCCAAATTTCTACAGTGCTTTAGAGTACAAATCACTTTTAAACACATGTTGCATAAAATGCAACTTAAACACCTTTATCTGCTTTATCCAGAATCTTAGAACTGTAGTACCATGAGGAAACCAATGAAGAGACAGGGAGGACATGCAAACTCCACACAGGGAGTCCCCCGCCCACCACAAGATTCAAACCAACATCTTTCTTGCTGTGAGGCTGACAGACCTAACCCCTGCACCACCAGCACAATATGTAATATAGACACAATGTATTACTAACAACAGAACTGATAATGGTCGAGGTTTGGAAATAATCACTGTGCGGCTTAAAGGGTAAACTATAAAAACTACAAGGGGCTGAGCCCAGACCTGAAGAACAACCCCACACTAGAATCCCCCATAATCCCCTATACTCAAAAACTACCGGTCTCCTGGCAACTGCCAAACCCAGACTCATCCATCAGATTGCCAGATGGAGAAGAGCGATTCGTCACTCCAGAGAACACATCTCCACTGCTCTAGAGTCCAGTGACAGCATGCTTTACACCGCTGCATCTGATGCTTTGCTTTGTGGTTGGTGATGTAAGGCTTGGATGCAGCTGGATGTCCATAGAAACCCATTCCATGAAGCTGTTCCTGAGCTAATCTAAAAGCATCAGCATCTGCTGACCCTGCTTTGTGATTTTACGTGGCTTGTCACTTCATAGTTAAAATGCTGTCAATCCCACTCACTTACACTTTGTTATAAAACCACTAACAGCTGACCGTTAGCCACAAGGAAATTTCACGCTCGCACTTGTAAAGGTGGCATGGAAGTGGCCACAGGTGTACAAAGGAAGAAATACCTGAATTCATTGATTTGGATGGGTGAGTGAATACTTTTGGCAATATAGTGTATTTGCACACTCTGATACTCTGAGGCAGACGCCTAACACAGGAATGGGAATCTGGAGATGCCCCTGATGCAGTGGGAATATTTTAATGAAGCAGTGAGGAAAATATTGTATAAGCGAACCATTTCTGAATGACAAAATGCTGCGCTTTAACAAAAAGATGAAGCAGCCTCACGTTTTCATGTCTGAAAAGGGCCTCTCACTCTCTTTCCCATATTTTCTAACTAGCACACACAGAGCCTCGACTGACCTCTTTGAGTAAGAAGGAAGAGGCAGCGAAGGCAAAGGACCAGCCGTAGTGGTAATTGAAGAACTGCTCAGGCTCTCTGGGACGGTTCATCACCTCGTCATTAATACTGGAGATGTAGAGCACCAGCCCCACCACCAGACTGAGGCCTGCACACAGCACATTAACAATGACACTGAGTGTAAGAAAGAAAGTCACATACAAAAGTGATCCAGACAGCCACACCAATGTGTGCATAGTGAACGAGAAAGATGGGGAGGGACCACGCCAACTAATTAGCTTTCAAAATACTTACACTGATAAAGAAATGGAAAAGACACCAGAGAGACAGACGAGAAATTTCATATCAGTTATTCACAAAGACCTTTGAACATTTTTCCTTTTAGAATGAAAACAGTCTTTTTAAAAATAAGATTCTATTTGCAAAAAACAAAATAAAAATAAATAAAATAGAGCATACTGTCACTGTGGATTACTTTCAGTGGCAAATGATTTTAGCATGCAGTTAACATGTAATTAGGTTCAAGATTCAAAGCACTTTTGTGAGAATTTGATTTAAAAAGGATATATCAGCATATATCAACGTAACCTGTCACACCACCTTTGAGTTTTTCCAGGTTTAACCATAACACCAGTGTTTCTATAACCAAGTGCTTAACATACCTTTAACAACCTCAAACATAATCCCATAAAAAAAGTTTCAGATCCTTTAGTTGCTATGATGTGATGATTGCAACACAATACAAGGAAAGCCACATTCTTTTTAATATATGAGTGGATGTTCTTAATGAACATGCTGGCATACTGTATGTCATTCACATCCTCATCAGGCAAATAAATAAATACATAACAATAAATCTTCATTATAAAAATGTCTTATTATGTTAACACAACTTAATTAATAACTTACTTCACTAAGACAGACTGGCAGCATGTCAGGGTATGAAAGCTAGGAAAATGAATTACTAGGAGGAAAATTATAATTTAAGTATTATAACGTTCTCTTATAATGACTGCTGTTTCTGATTAGGTGTATGTAAGGATATTTCTCTAAATTAAACAGTTACTTGCTATTTATCTTTAGGCAGAAGAAGGAGAAATCCCGAAAAAAACACTTAAAATGTAACAAAAGAAAGAGAATAATTCTGCTACTCTAACATGGCATGCTAATTAAAGTCATGCAGTCAGAACTGATGTAGCACGCTGTGAAAACTTGAATATGTTATAGTGAAAAATTCAGTATATTCACTGTACTGGAAACAGACGTGCCTTTCAAAAGTGAACGGATGATCTGGAATCAGCCAGAAGCATCCCATACAACATTTAAACCTCTCTTTTCCAGGAACACTTACCTGCCCTCCACCTTACTTTGGCTATGTTAAAATTATGAGATGCAACATATGGCCAACATCACAGAATCAATACTCAAAGACAGCATCATGCTGTAAGCAGCGAATATGAATATTTCACCGCAACATTCAAGTGCACCACAGGGCTGTCAAGTGCTTATGCCCTCTACGTGAATGGCCTGGTTTCGTTGTTGACTTAAATTTGAAACTCGTGGGAAATGTAGAAACCGTGCTGCTGTCAATCCTGCAGCAGAAGTACATCTTTATCTGAGTTAATGCCTGAAAATCCAGAGGAACACACAGGCACGTGCACAGTCAGAGGCAGCAAAAGAAGAAGTGTTGAGTGCGAGACAAAGGGGAAGCAAACATGAAGGTAAATGGCGCAAGGAGGCGTGCATATGCAGCTCATCTGTGGTGTGTTTGTTGGGGGAAGAGATAAACAGAAAAAGAGAGGGAGGGAAAGCGAGTAACAGAGAGAGCGGGAGAGCCTCTAACCAAGATTAAACATCTGTGGCCCCGTGCTGTTTTTTTATTTCCTGCGCTGAATTCTGTTATATTAACCAGAACAAGGTGTCATTGCACCCAGCCTGCCAATACAAACTACAATATTTACCAGACTACTGCGTCAGGGATGCCAGTGGAACATCCTTCCGCACACACCACTGCAGCAACAATGACTCAGAAATAATATCCTTTGAATGAAGGGGTGAGGAAAGGAATAGGAGGAAGGGGAGGGGCTGGGGAGGGAGGGTTGAGAGGGGTGTGTAGTAGGGAAGGCAGGAGGAAGGCACAGAGAGGCTTAGTGCAGCAGAGTATGTAAGCAATTTGATACACTTGCCCCTTATTATCACCCTATTATCAAAATAAGGCATTAAGTAAAACACTGTGACACTCCAGCAGAGGCTATAAACATTATGTAACCTTCATTACATAACATTTATTACCTCGTATACTCTGAAATGGCATGTCGAAGTCATCATATCAGACTCTGCGTGATGCTCCTCTGAGCTCTGCGGTCACGCTTCCTCCTCAAAAATGCATGTTAGAAAGAACCGCCAGAGAACACAAGCTCCAATGTGGCCACTGACGATCAGGCTGAGCACCAGAAACGGGAACATTACCGCCATCTGCTGTTCAACAAGACTGGCTGCACTAATGAAGAAAATGCTGCTGAAAAACCTGCTTAAGCTGCTTAAGAAATATTCAAAGGTTTTTGCAATTTCTTTTAACACTCTTTTAAAAATATGCCACTAAAATATGGAGGAAGAGCTACTCCTAATTATCAAGTTAATAAAGTTAATACGAGACAAAGGCAAATGAAAAACTCAGCGGGAACATTCAAAGCAAATCCATTGACCTTTTCTATTGACAGTCTGCACACCTGCATCACAGACCAGAAATAGAGCTGTGATGGAGTGTCTGCATGTGTGACACAGGACACACCAGGACGCTGTAATCAATCACAGAGTGAGGGAGCAGTAACAGCAGGACATGAGTAATGGGCCCCACCTGAGAGGATGAAGAAGATGCCGGACACAAAGGCCAGGATGGTGCGCTGAGGTCGGATGTGTCCGATGTTACTGATGACGAAGGCAGTGAAGACAAAGAGCAGCGACACCATCGGGAAGGGCGTGGCCGTACGCACCATCTCTGGAGGAAGGAGAGGTCACAGTGTTAAATGCAGGTTTTAGGATGTGACCTTAAACTGGGAAGAGAGGCGATGATAATGTCGACCTTAAAATAGCTAAATTAGAGTAAAATAAAGAAAAACTGGTTTATATATTTATTTTTTATATGTCTTGCATGTCTCATAAGACTTATGTCTCATTCTAGAAGAATTAAGTATGAATCAAATAAACGTTATTTTACTAGAAAAATGTAAAAATGGGGTCACGTCCATGAGGAAACTCCTATAAGACTCGTAAAGCATGAACTTTTCCTCTTGGAGAGAACAGGAATTTGTCATTTCCACCTCTAATTCCTTGTAATTTTCTTCTTTCTGACTTCTTTCCAACAAGACTTAAGTAAATGGCTTTACATGGTGCAGATATACAAAAATATAATCACTCACTCTCTACAACCCAGACAGGCCACTCAGGTCATCAGGTTCAAATCTTTTACATGTTCCCAGAGTCAGATCTCAGTCCACAAAGGGTGCTTTCAGTTAGTGTGGATACATTATCTGTGCATATATTCAAAAACAGACTCGAAACCCTTTTATTAACACAGGCCTACACTTAATAGGAGCTATATAGATAAAATTTTCATTGTCATTGTGAGATGGAAAAGATAATAATATAGGATATAATAAAATAATATAGTGAGATAGCTATAAGATTATGGAGTTAAATCAATGAATTTACTAATTCATTAGTAATCTACTGCAATCTGAAGGGTTTAACACAAAATATATTATACCTCATAGAAACTCTTTAACACGAAAAAATAAAACCTTTGAATCACTGGATGACTAATTTTTCTAAACTCAACATCTTTGGATTTCTTTTTCTCAAACTTGTCAACTTACAGAACCCGCTGATGAATTTTAACACTGATGAACTGCTGCACTCAAACATCAGTACCCTCAAACGGTCAGCAGGGGGACACCGCCGCAGGCTCTCACACAGTAGATGAAGTGTAATGCCGTTGCTGTGTTTTACTCACTCAGGATGTTCGCAGTGTTTTCAGTGGTGATCTCTATATCGGGCTCGGTGAAATACTCTGACGCAACACATCTCCCATTTTCTGATCCTGTGAGCAACCACAGAAGGTGGAAAATGTTGGGGTTGGTCAAGGATCAAAGTCAGTGGTGCATGAAGAAATACACTAAAATCAAAAGAGCATGTGGGTCTCTGCAGTCCTGCTCACAGGTAACGATCATGTTTTGTGACAGCTATGATTCCAAAGGCTGGAAGGTTGCTATCTGTCTTTTCTTAGATTTCTGCTCTCTCACTATGCTGCTCTTTCTGTGTGTTTGTCACTGCGTGATGATCAAATATGAATTCAGTCATTCTTTGCATATATGTATATACATGTGCTGTATCTTCCTACCAGCCACAAAGCAAACTCTCCAGAGGCCTGAATGGAGCGCCATCTTCACCTCCTGGCTCTGGTTCTGCTGTAGGATGATTCCCTCCACCATTATGAGCCAATAGTCCGTGGACACGGCCACCCCGACCAGCAACAGTCCGCAGGCGCCGAACACTGTGGACAGGATGGTCAACGCACGGCTGCTACACGTACTCATCTGGAAGGTAGGATGAGAGAGGCAAATCAAAACTGCAGACAGAAATATAGGTAGATATGGAAGGGCTCACTAAGGGGAGGTCATTAGAGACGGGGAAACTCTGAGACAGACATGTGACACGCTCACATGGGGAAAAAGAGCTACAGGCTATCCTCCTGTCCTGCCTTGTTATTGCTAAAGATGAGTTAGTGACACATTCACTGGCAACCAATCCTGTTTAAGGTTAGAGAGGAGCCAACAAAACGAATGATGACTTCACAAATAAAATTATGGAAGGACTAAAAAAAACCCCAGAGCAACAGATATACAGATTAGGAAGGAGAGTTGAGGTCTTACGTGACTCACACATGGTCTTTCTGTGACTTAATTCTGGTTGACTGGGAAAGACTTCTCTGAAAACCCAGTGAACATGCTGTCTGTATAGATTTAAGAGTTTCTGTGTCTGTGTAGCCTCTGCTTAATTTGGAACCTTGTTCAGTGTCATCGGCTTAATAAGTAATGGAGGCATGCGAAACACAGAGAAGGCTGATGCTTATTGTAATTTGTTATACATTATTAGCTATATTGTGAGGTTTATTACAATAATGAAGATGACTTGTCAGCCTGAGAGTTTGAATATTTTCCTTTGATTTGTTTTCACTGCAGTGTTTGCAAAAGTGGAGGACATGAGGCTGACGCTCCTTTCACTTTTCAAAATCTTATACTTGCCCCCCTTTGCTTTTCCTGCTAAAAATCTCTTTAAATCCAGATGAAGGAAGAGAAGAGAGAACAGCTTTCAGTTACTACGATGCACAACATGCCTAACGAGCTTAATGAGCCTAATGAGCAGACGTGAGTGTCTGCCAGACTGTCTTCACCCTGGTTTTTCCCTTACCTTATTAACACAGGTTTTTTGAGCTGCATAGTGTGTGGTGACTCACCTGCTGACACTCCCACTAATTAATCATGGTGTTTGCATTTCTTTACACATTTCCCTATGTATGATCATATAATCTTTAAACATTCTTAACTGGTTTCCTTAGAAAAATGTGTTTCTCTAGCTTTAGACAATTTAATTAGGTCCAACTGTCAACATTTGAAATCACGTAGATGCTGGAGATGTGTCTGTAATGACTTGCATTCATCAGCAGCTGCACACTGTTTTAGTTTGTGGCTTTCACATTCTTGCAGTGTGTGCAGCAATTAAGGTGAAATAAATAAAAGCTGACAGTGTAATAGAAGCATTAAATGGGGATTGCAATCTGACATAAGCCACTAAAAACTGCTCTAGTGTCCTGGTGCTTACTAAGGAAACATCATTTTTCAGGGCTGTGTTCATCAAAACTGTGGGCTAGAGGTAGAATTAAGTAATTCATCCATCCATCTGTCCTCTTCTGCTTGTCCAATTCAGCGTCGTGGGGCTGCCATTGGGGGAGAGGCAGGGTACACCCTGGACAGGTCACAGAAAACCATTTCCACTTATTTATAATCACTAATTAGCCCAACCCCACTAACTGCATGCTTTTGAATTGTGGAAGGAAGCCGGAGAACATGCAAACTCCACACAGAAAGGCCCTGGCCCAGATGGTGGATTTTAACCCAGTACCTTCTTGCTGGGAGGCAACAGTGCTAACCATTGCGCTCTAGAATTAAGTAGCCACTTTAAAATATAACCCTTAACTTGAGACCAGAGTTTATTTTCACCACACCAGGGATGGTATTTCACCCTTACACCATCTAATTTTGGTAAACATGTAGCAACTCATCTGTGGAGGTTCTCAGTCATCCAGGTCATGGTAATCTAAGGAGCTTGGAAAGAAAGCAAAAGAACTTATTTAAACAACAACTCAAGCTTCAACCTCTCGTTCTTTCAATAGAGGACGGGAGTGGAATCATCTATGTTCTTCAGCTGATGTAACACGTTGCTTGAAGGTTTGAAAAATGTGCGCTTGAGCCTTTCCTCAGCATATCACTGCTGCTCTGAGCTCTTATTTGAACTCACACTACACTGTTTCACGGTCATTAATAAAAATCTCCACAGTGTCTTGCATCACCCCCCTGTAAATCCTGACCCCCTTTTTGCTGCACAGAAACTGCAAATCAATTATTCACACCTATTAAACATACGACAATACATTTGCATAAAATAATGACTTAAAAAAGTAACGCTCAGGGTCGCAAATTAATTTAACAGCGTGGGCCATTTATCGTGCACCTCCGACGGCTGTGACAACAGAAACTTTAATGTCAAATAATGACTAAAACATGAGAACCACTTTATTATTCTGCTCTCTCATTGTATGACAAACCTTTGAGTCTTTGAAAAGTCTGGTTACAAAAAAAAGCAGTCTACTGGGGAACAAACTCTTAAAGATTAAGCCTGGTCTCGTCTTATCTGGACACCCATTGTGGGAGATGTGACCACTATAGAAGTTCCCTCGGTTTCTATGCAGCAGCGGGGATGAATAGAGTTTCTTTTGTGCGCTAGGCACAATAATGATGTGTAAGAACAGAACTGGGTGATGGTAGAGGGTACACATTAGAGAAATAGTCTGAGAAATGACAAGTTTGGGCATCTGAAAGGCTGAAAGAAGCAGATGAAGTAAGGAGTGCGTTACTAATGGGGCAGACAGAAGTGAGGAACCACAACCACAAAAAGTCCAGTCAGACAAACACATGAAAGATGTAAAGCCAGTGAGATTAAAAGGAAAACTTACAAGATACATAAAGGGCAGGATGCAAATTGGCACTGTCATCTGCCACACAAGGGAACAACTGAGGATTTGCATGGGCTTAAGCTGCACATGAGTTTCCTGCTGCCCTGGTCTTAACTTTCCTTCTTTAACCGGGGGGGTCTAAATCACACGGCAGGCCAATTTCAGCTCCTGCTGCCACAGTAACAGTTGACTGGTACTGAAAAGTTTAAGTTACAGAGTTCAAAGCAGGGTCACCGTGAACTCAAAATCAACTCAGTGAAATGACACAGCATGATTGGAGGGATAGACCGATGAGGTATAAAGATAAGATCAGAGGGCACAGAGGAGTGGGCTCACGAAGAAATAATCACACCTCCCAATATGTTGGAGGAAATGCCAGAGTGGTCAGAAACGAGTGTGAATCAAAGTGGAGTTGCAAAATTGCACAAACGAGTGGATTTTCCCGAGTTGCTCTCTTAGGCTTGTTCAGCACCATGGACAGCACCCTGTTTTCAGACTTGTTCAGCACCACGGACAGCACCCTGTTTTTGAGCACAAAGTCATACAAATGCACTGAAATCCAAGAACAACAACAAAAATGCGACCTGCTGGCTCGTAAGAGATTTGGATTAAAAATTAAAAGCACTGATTTATTGTGCCAGAAATCTTCTAAAGGGCTGTTGTGGCTTTTGAAGAAATAAGCACTTAGACTTAAGATTGGGTTTGAGTTTAAAAAAAAGAGCAAAGGAGAAAAAAATCAGTTTCCTGTTAGATTTGTGATAACAATCCCATTTTAGTGCTCTGACACAGCCCCTCAGCTCCTTCATCCTGAAAGTAATGAGCCAATTGAATTGGTTAGATAGGAGCCACAAGGGGGACAAAAGGTTTAATTCACTCCAATCTGTCACAATCTGCAGACTGGCATCACCTCTAAGCCTCTCAGGAAAGAGACACCAAGAAAGAAAGCGGCAGTGATGGAAAAGAGGAGAGGATGTGAAAGAAACAACCCAGCTTAAAAAAAAAACGAAAGCAAAAGCAGCAGAAAGAAGAGAAGATGGGGACGAACTATGTGTGGAGAGATCTTTTAAACACAGGCACAGAAGGAGCGTATCGAGAAGATATAGGTTAACACGAGAAAAGACCTTGGCCCAAAAAATGGAAGGAGTACTCGACATGGACGCGCACGACGGGAATGCGCGTACCCCGAATTAAAAGGTGTGCACTGGTTGTCAGCCCTGGAGAAATCAATGAAACCACTCATTAGGAAATAAAAGTCTTCACGGGAACTAAACGTGGATACCATGACTCAGTGGAAGGTTTTGCTCGTGGTTTCTGCGCAGACACACTCTGACAATCCACTCGCATCATTTCTTTCTCTTTTTTTCACGGTGCAAAGCAGATAGATAAACACTGCCACTATACTCTCACGTACCCGCAAAAGAACACCCTAGTACAGAGTGAAGCAGTCACACGAGCATCTATGTGGGTTTGTTTAGCCCCCCCCCGCAGCTGTCACACGCACTCACACGCGGAGTTTTCAGATGATAAACACAGAGCAGGGAAGATGTGAGCGTCTCACGTTGAATAACCGGAATGGGTAAAATAAATAGAGCTGCTCAACGACTTAGCTGTCAGGTAAGAACATCTTTTGCCCCCCCGCCACCACCACCTCGCGTGCGCTCTCACTGGAGCACGAGCGGCTATCTTTACGCTAACACGACTTATGAATTTCAGCTCTTTTTCACAGCTGTCACACAGGCACGTACATTTTAAGTCGGGTTAAATAGACGAAACAAAACGGGGAGTCATGATTATAATTACTACGAAAAGACGCATAACTGCAGGTATTCAATGAGAGGGGGAAATACTCACCGTGCCACGAGAGTCGTGCGCACACGTCAGTAAGCCAAGAAACCTCACACCAGAGAGGCTTGCTGGGTTTTGGTCTCTCCTCTCACTCTCTCCTCTCCTTTCTCCCCTTTCCTTGTTACTCTCTCTCTCTCTCTCTCTCTTCCTCTCTCCTCTGTGTGTTTTCCCTTAAGCCCCCTTACCCATCCTCTAAAATTCCTCACTCTCTCTTTCACTCCGTCTGTCCCAGGCACTGCGGTGGATCGGTTCAGGAAGCTACTTTGGCTACCAAAGAGACATACTGTAGCGGGAGCAGGGGGGTAAAAGTGTCGGAGGGAGAGAGAGTGAGAGAAAAAGAGAGAGAGTATATGTGAGTATGTGTGTGTGTGAGAGAGAGAGGTGGAGTGGAGTGATGTCAAACCGCAATATCGCACTTCACTGTATAAACTGTTGTATAGTAATACTCACTCATCCTTTTTAACATCTATTTTTCTGGTGTTGTCACATTTAAAGAAAATAATTTATGTATTTTTTTTTAAATTTGAATACAGTTTTGCTTTTATGCCTCACTCTGTAAAACTCTTTGAAACTGTCCCAGCAACCTTCACAGAAGCTGCCATAGGCACACAGTTTGTATAAATTACTTGATGTCACATCTTTTAAAATGATTTTAAGGGAATAAATAACGTCCATGTGGTAAACTTGGCAATAATTTCCTCACATGATGAACAGTAATATACAATATTATATATAATTATATAATAAATATAAGTTTTCCAGCCAAGAGAAGCTGAATGAAAAAAGTTGAGGACTCGGTAGTGAGTATCTTTTGAAATGGAAAGGGTGAAAAACTCCAAATTTCACACATTTGCTGTGTGGAGTCTTGAAAATAAACACAAACAATAGATTATGTACCCTCAGTATCGCACAGTAGATAACTAATGACTGAACAAGGACTTTCATTCAACTCCACAGTACTGATGAATATCAGAAAAACATGTAGTAACCTCTCCTTCCCTTTCTCCTCCTGTCCCCTCCTTCTTTGTCTCCTGTGGTCTGTGTCCCTTACTCTATTTTTAGCTGGCTGGTGGAGGATTCCTATATTTTTAGCAACGATATCAATAGTCTACAGCACACTCTGACCTCAGGGCACGAGCGAGAACGAGAGTGAGAGATTAAGGGGGGCGAGAATAAGAGACTGAGGCGCGATAGGAGCCACGAAGGATAGAGATAGAAGCAGAGGAGGCAGTGGCGAAGGAGGGGGATGATATCGTGTCAGAGTGACAGTGAATGATGGACTGCACATACAACTCCAACCACTGAACGCTGGTGGTTCAGCTACACCAAGGCTGATGCTGTCAGGGCTGGAGAAAAGATTGTGATGGAAGTTAAGAATCAGCTTTAGATGTAAAAGAAACAGGCTGATGAGGAAAAGTGTCATTACGTGCTTTATTTTCTGTTTGACACTCTTCAGGACTGCACTGCAGATTAGAAACATATTCCAGACTATTAAGAAGGTTTACCTGTCATTACAAACATAGCTATCTCAGATATATTCAGATTAAAGTCACTTTAATATAAGCAAGTATGAAGTATGGCTTTTTTAAAATAAAGAAATAAATCAACACAAAGATCAGTAATTTTTTTTTCATTAAAATATGCTTTTATATGATATATTCCACTAAAAATTATAATCCTACATGTCCACTGCCTGAACACCATCAGGATAGAAATTACTATATAAGTGTAAATCAGATCATAATACTGATGTAGAGGCCGGGAGAAGACAAGCTACACATATCAACAGCCAACAACAGGAGTATTTCAAAGCGATACAAGCAACACAATAAATTTGGACAGGTGATTTATGAAGAATGACGTAAAAAGATGCAGTAAAGCATTTACAGTGCAGAACTGACAGAAAAGACAAACAGAGAGGAACAGAGATGAAGGGCAGATAGAGAAGGGAGGGAAGTAGACAGGGAGATGGGAAGTTGATGAGATTTTAATGTGAAGGTCAACTTGTTATAACTCAGATCTCCACAGGGATATTAGTCCCATCATGGTGATGCTGGAGGGGCCGGGGGTGGGCGGGGTGGATGGGGGCTGCTTCAGAGGAGGAGGGCACCGGAGAGAGATGCCTGAGAGGTGTTTTTGCTGGTTCAACAGCAACAGTAGCCCACTGAACAGAGGGGTCAGCATCTTCTCCGTGCGTGAGTGTGTTCACATGCCAGGGATTGCACTTTTGAGCGTGAGTATGTGTGAAAGTGCGGGGAGGAGGGGGGTGGAGGGAGCGTGACAGGGAGGCAGGCTCGTGGTGAAGACAAAGCGAGAGGCCGTGCGTGTTTGTTTGTCAGCAGCTTCGCACGCCATCACAGAAAGAGACACTTCACTGGTGCTGTTTCATCATTTTTTTCCCATCAACTTTATTTTCTTTTTCTTTTTCCAGCACATAAAAACAAAAACTATCAGATACATGACCTATCAATGATCTATTGCACTATTGATCATCATCTATTGTAATTATCGTACTGAGGGATTGTGTGCAGTGACATCTGACTTCAGCTCAATCGGATCTAAAATAACAGGCAAACAGATGTAAAGCAAAACTGTACATGAAAAAAAGAATCAAAGAAATAAACCATATTTATGTGTGAAATGACCAGCTGGTTCATTAGATAAGAGCACGGGGATGAGATTTTTGCACAGTAAGTTTGCAGCCACCTGCTCTGTTCAGATAGGGCTTAATGACAGCACTGCTGTTATTTTTCCATGTATTGAACAGTCCCAGTGAGCCTCACTTTTAATTACTCCTAATCAATACTGTGAGCACATCATTACGCAGCAAAAAGCTTTACGGCATACACCATTAAAATCATAAGTATATGTACCTGCGCAAGCTAACAAGCCTCTTGTCTGGGAAAGACATTAAAAAGAGGCTTTTATTGATAAAACTGTAATGTTTACTTGGAGTAATAGGATATCTGTAGTTGCAATGCAGATAGGCCATATTCCATAGCGTGCTCAAGAATAAAAAAATAATAATAATGCAGATAAACTGTGAATGTCAAGTGAGGACTCCCTTCCAGTGACATTACACACCACACAGTGTGAGCCTGGGTGGGTGGAGCAGAGCTGTGGTCCACTCTAACTGTCACATTGTGCTAACTGCATTGTTTAAACATCTCAGTGGGTCATCTGAAGTCACCGGTGTGACGTTAAACCGAGAGGTCGAGCCAGGTCAGAGGAGTCTAAACGCTTCCACGGGACGCCTCTCTTATAAAATAAATAAATACCTAAAAGTGGCTACCCGCTCAATTTGCTTCATAGTCAACGTGTCATTTATCCAAAATAGAGAGCACAAAAAAAAACCAGAGTGAGATACTGTAGGTAGTCAGAAAGACACATTTAAGTGCTGTTGATGCTGAGTACTTGCAATGCTAAGGTGGAATTGGCATCAAAATGGTGAGATGTCCTGCTTTTACATACTGTGTGGTCTGTGTAGCTGCATGAGTGAAACCCCGACTGGTGAAATATAACTGGTAAATTACACGTGCGCACAACATATGACTACTTTACTTAAAGGAAAGGAAAGTAAAGTATCTGCCGTGGATAGTCTAGTACTATAAAAACTATCTGCATGCATAGAGATTACTTTTCTCATGTTCATACTACAGTACCTTTAGATCAAGTTAAGTCTTATAAAAAAAAGTCTAAGATGGCAGTCCATAGTACTGACTATGTTTGCAGTGTTGATACACATTCTGTGACGAGTGAGTTAATAGACATGCATCAAAGAGAGTGCCCGGAAAATCGAGGTGTCTTGGCATTTTCATGTAAACGTCTGAATTTGGTTATGAGAGGTGTAATACTCGCTGCTAGCTCTCAAGTTCAAATTCTCTGCTATAAAACTACAATCGGAAGGATAACAGGATCATCTGGCTAGACTTGGAATGGCTGCTGGAGCAGATTTGGGAGCCGTTTTCAAACAGCGGTGAGCGGTGACGGAGCAAAGTCTGGGTTGATGAAGGAGAAGCCTTCGAAGTCTTCCTGGTTCATGGCTGCGAGTATATCCGGGTCCGAGGGGGTGAGCGCCGTTTGAGCAGCTGTGAAGAACTTGTCAAAGTTCTCACCTTTTTTCCCACCCTGGCGATGAAGAAGAAGAGAAGGCATGTACACACAAGACTGAGATTAGGACACATCTTCATGCATGCATGATATTGCATCCACAATAAACTTTACAAAATCCCCCCCCGAACAAAAATAGTTTATTAAAAGCGTTAAACTATAAAAAGAATCCACCCCCATGTTTTTTCCTCACTGAGACCTCCTTTTATCTCACTACAGAAGCACACAGGAAGAAAGCTGATCACATATCCTCCCCAGCTGCCTAACAGCATATGACAGCCGTTCTGCCGAATGATATGAATCTCATTTGGCTAATGGGCCTGGCCTCTAACCCCTGAGCATACTCGGCTCACTCAAGGCACACCTCACAAACGGCCAGCGCGCCGGCACTTTGGCAAGTGGCAGGCTAATGATGACATACATTTGCATATGGGAGGAGTAGGCAAGACCCCAGGGTCAGAAGGTCTTGTCTGTTATGACTGAACTGTCTGTTCCTGAGCTCTTAAAGCCCATCTAAGAACCCGAAGAGGTGATAAATGAGAGGAAATAGAGGGGGTGCGAAGGGGAGGGAGGGAGAGACAGAGAGAAGAAGAGGGAATGAAAAGGCCAAGGCAAATGTGGAGGAAACATGCAGGGAAACGAGGGACAATGTGGGAGTCAGAGAAAAAGGAGACAGATGGAAGAAAGTGACAGCTCCAATTCCCTAAAAGTGTCCTCAGAGAGGCAGAGAAGAGAAGAAAGAGAGGAGGAGGAGGAAGAAAGAAGGAACATGTGGTTTATCTGTTTAACTGAACTGACAGTTCTGGGTTTGAAAGGTGGCGGGATTTCCAGTCTCTCCAGACGGTCCCAGTCAATCCAGCGGAAGAACGGATGCTCCCTGATCTCCCTCTCTGCATCTTCTCCTCCACCCAGGCGCTTGGCCGGGTGCTTTGTCAGGAGCTGAGTCAAGAGAGGAGGAAATGAGGGGAGAAATGTGAGAAAAAGCGTCTAGGCTGGGATAATAATGTGATACGATAAATGACTTCTGTTTATGATCTGCCTCGGTTAGAGCAGTCGGTGTGCACGATAAGCTTTGCTTTATTTTGGAATCACGTACTGTAATCCAATTCCTTTGTTGTCTTGCCAACGAATGCATTTTTATTGCGCTATCACTTTGAAAAACCTTGACATTTTTGGGAATTATGCTTGTTTGCTTTTTGCAGAGAGACGAAGATCATTAAGATTCTGCTGTCTGTACACCAATTATGAAGCTACAGCCAGCAGCCACTTAGCTTTGCATAAACAACCGGAAACAATGAAAAAAAAAACAGTTATTACTCACTATTTGTGAGTAATAAAACTCAACTGCCCAAAACGTGGATAAAAACACTGTAGTGTAAAAATAAAAAGTTTTGCGCTGAAGAGTAAAGTTGGTTGCCTCCAGCCTGATATCTGACAGACAGTTGTAAAAGTGGTGTCGGTCCAGCTCTTTGTAAAAAAGCAAATTAACATAGTTCCTAAAATGCTGAACTATTCCTTTAGGCGACCGAATACAATCTTTCTTTCTTTCTTTTTTAACGTGCACGAGTAAAGAGTTATTTCATTTCCTGATTCACAGTACATGAACTTTTATCTTAATTGCCCGTGTGTTAAAAGTTAATATGAGAAACGAGGATTGAACTTACTCCCTTGCAGATAGCTACAGCCTCCCGAGAGAGACTTTTTGGGTATGAGACGCTCTGCTCCATGATGGACTGAAACAGCTCCTCCTCGTCAATGCCATCAAATGGCGGCTTAAAGGAAAAGAGAGTGAGGGAGAGAGCGGAAGAGTTTAAGCACAGACCTGTGGGCAAATTGATAACGAATATAATGAAATTAAAGTTCTTTGAAAGTCTTTTGAAGTGATTACAAAGGACGAGTACTGGGGGCTTAAAGTGTCTGTGCATGCTATTGTTAGGATTAAGCTGAGTGTTACCTGTCCTGCCAGCATTTCATACAGCAGCACTCCATAAGACCACCAGTCCACTGCTTTATTATAGGGCTGATAGGCCACAATCTGGGGGGAAAAGCATGGAGAATGTATGAGAAGATATAAATGGGGAAGAATGGCAGTGCAGCGATAGGAAGAGTGAGGCAGCTGGCTGCTTGGATGATATGCAGCTACAAGAAACAGCAGGGGTGAAAAACAGAGAGAAGCGAAAGGATAAAGTGCGGCGTAAGGGAGGGTTCATGTGTGAATGAGCTCAGAAATAATCAACACACGGATTTGGATTTGCACTTGTGTTCACAAGCTTGTGTGTTTGTTTGTTTGTTTCCCCGATACGTGCGTGCGTATGTGTGTGTCAGGAGGGGGAGGTGGTGGTGTGCTGTGCAGAGGGGCACGAGGGAACAATCCCCAGCCTCTGGGGAAATATATTGCAACTCTTCCAAAATGGCAGACACAGGAGAATCAATGGGTGTTTACATAAGAGAGTCAATACCCAGGGGTTCCACAGCAAGGTTTACAATATCAAAGACGCACACAACAGTCGCATCCCCACTTTCTCCCCCCCGTATCACTCAGCTACGAGTCCACCGACCGAGATGCGCCTTCATGCCGTCTCTGAAGTAAATTGTTTAAGATCACTTCACACGGTAAGGTGCACATACGCATTTCCAACAATTTGTAAGGTAAACATTATACAGGCAGACAGTTATGGTTTGCATATCAAAAGAATGTCGAGCAAAACCACCTTCACTTTTTCATTGTTTCACTACGGCTGATATTTGCACTGACATTAGTGACATCCCTTTTAGTCTTTTGGTGCTTCATCTCATTATGTTCACACAATTTCAGCTCTGTCTTCAACCACAGACAGTGGCGCACATGAAGACTGAAACAGGATTTCTTTGTTACAAATTTATACTGACCGATGAAACAGATTTTTCTACTTAAAAAAAAAAATACAGATAATAGCCGAGCAAGGCTGTGAGCTTTTTGCCACCCTTTTCCTATCATTCACAAAAATAAACTGCTGACTTGAAGTAATGTGATTACATGTAAATTCTCCATGTAATTTTATTACATAGGTACAATGTGGAACATTAACTTTTATGGAATCTGGTCAAAAGAAATGTATTTTATTGGTATACGCTCATTTTATACCAAGGATATTTTCCTTAATTATTCATTACTTGACTAACCTTTCATGTTTCATGTTTATGAGGGCAAAGAATCATTTTTTAAGTGCTCCACCGCAGCTCAACACAAACACGTCTTTGTTTGCTTCCTTCAACTCATTAACCATAACTTTAAATAAAAACCTACTTAATTTTACAAATGGAGACTGCTGAAACCCCATAATAATATGAAATAAACCTCACTACATTTTCTGGAAATGTACTAAAAAGTAAAGTTGGCAAACTGTATAAATGCCAGGTATGAGCAAGGGCAAGCTATCCATTGTAGTGGTTTGTTTAACTATTTTTAAATAAAGACTTTACATGCAAGTTAAGCCTGTCAGCGGCTGGGAGAAAGCGGCGCTATGCTCGTAAAACAATGTCTCTGAAGGACAGTAGTGACTTCTATGCAACACTCTCACAGTACAATCACACAGCACTGCTAACTGAATCATGTGAAGTTAATTATTCAAAAACTGCTGACAAGGTCAGAGAGGACAGAGGAGATGAGGGGGAGCTGCAGCGAAGCAACTCGGCGTCTCGCGGCGATGCAGAACAGGTCAAGCAATCTAAGAGGGGTGAAATGAGGGAAAATGAGGGAAAATAAGGAACAAATGAGGGAAATATCAGGAGTGACTGTGGATCATGGCGTGAGGGCAGCGGTCACGGTACCTCAGGGGCGATGTAGTCAGGAGTGCCGCAGAAGGTACGTGTGGTGTCGCCCTCGAACATGCCCTCCCTGCACATCCCAAAGTCTGCTATCTTTATGTGGCCCTCGCTGTCGAGCAGCACATTATCCAGCTTTAGATCCCTGAGAGGGGAGAAACGCCACACAGGTATGAATCATTTTGATAGATACCATCTTTATAACAGTCATTAGCTACAAGAGACATGATAAATCTGTGTCGTGTCTGTGCCGAAAGCAGACTGAAGTGAACACGGGCAAACCAGGCCACGTTATGAAGCAGCCCACTTCTTTACCTGTAGATGATGCCTTTGCTGTGGAGGAAGAAGAGGCCGACTGCTATCTCTGCTGCATAAAACCTGGAGGGAGAGAGGAGGAGGAGAAGGAGGGACAGAGAATCAGCTAATTCAAAAGAGGATGATGACAAGAGGTTAGGAGAGAGGGAATGGCGCTGGAGAGGGTGATGAAAGGGAGAAGCAACCAAAGAGATGAAAGGCAGGAAAATGAAGAAAGAGAGATGGAAATGAGCAACAGGGCAAAAATTAGTTTTAGATGATTGATCAAAGATTATTGATTAGAAGAACAGCCAGGGGGAGGGAAAATGTAGATGATACGATAAGATTAGTGGGAGGAGAAAGTCGGGGAAGAGAAAAGGGCTGGCACTTGAGTTGATGACTTTTTATGAGTCACCAGGTATAATGAACAAAGCTAAGAGACGAGTGTGTATGTAAGAGAGCACAGAATAAAAAGGCAGGAAATGAGACTTTGTGTAGATAAGGACGGTGATTAAAGGAGCTTTTTGACTACATACGCTGCGTGAGGCTCTTTGAACTTCCCAACTATCTGAATGTGAAACATCAGGTCTCCTCCGTTGACATATTCCATCACGTAATACAGTCGGTCCTGCAGAAGCAAAAACACACACACACGTGCAAGCTCCTCATGCATAATCACCTCTTGTCCAAATTAAAAAGCAATCTGTTAAAACACCTCCTTCAGGACCGAGGACCTTGTTAAAGAAAGCAAGCTAATTATTTCATTTATTAATCGGAATTCGCCCAACCTGGACCGAAACAACTCCTGGGAGGACGATGCAGCCAAAATGTCAGGCAGCTTTATGGCCAATTTAATGAAATTTAGACAGTTCATTTGGGAACCCAGATGAACTGTCAGATGAACACACCTCAGTCTGGAAGGCGCAGTAGAGGGACGTGAGGAAGTGAGGACGAGAAGGGAGTGCCAGAACCCTCCTCTCTACTAGAGCGCTCTCCGTGTCCTCGTCCTGGAAGAGAACGTCTTTCTTCAGCACTTTTATGGCAAACAGACGCTCGCTGCCTCGCTCCTCTGCCAGCAGCACCTGTGCAGGAGCGGGAAGAGAAGAGAAAGTTTCTGAAGCAACAAGGAGACAAGCGTGAATCCCAAAAGTCTGTAAAGCAGCTACCGTATGTCTTCAAAACCCATAAATAAAGAAAATGTTTACAGAAAACACAGGACTGACTTTCTGGTTTAAATGTTAGAGAGTTGAGAAAACACAATTTCCCCTAAATTCCAAAGTCACCTTTGAACATTTCTGAATGGATAACCCAACAACAGCAAACCAGGAGCAGCTTAAAAACAATTATTATAGCTTTGACAGAAAAGTGCTCTCAGACTCAAAAAAAATCCCCAATGCAACTCTTCTCGCTCCAAAGACAGCCATGCGTGTGATGTGCTGTACTGCAGTCAGGTCTGAGTGTTTTTTAGGTTATTGTGTTAGCAGTGATGAGGTGCACTGGTTGCAGGAGAAAACTAGTTCCACTGTTTAAATAAACCAGTGCGCTCCAGTGTTCGAGCGCCCGTGTAAAATGAATAAAAGGCATATATAGTGCAAGAGGAAAAGAAAAAGTTATAAGTTTGGTAATGTACATGTATGATGAAATAACTCAATGTAAAGTTTAATTAAAGTTGAAACAGGCCTGAGGGTTTCAAGACATTAATGTCTCGAGTGGACAGGAAAAGCCCCAAAAGCTTGCTCTCGTGTTTTAATCAGACATTAAAAACACATTTTCTCACTCCTATTAAACTGGCTGCTCGTGGGTAGCTCTGAGTGCTAATGATGCTATAATTTTCCACAATGAGTGCCACGTGATCCAGGTTTCACTGAGATAAATACAGTCAATAAATATGGAAAACGCTGACAACAACACTGTTAGAAATGATCAGCCCTCAGTGCTGAGCTGTAATAGAGGCGAGTGGAAATTAAGGATCTCATTTTACTTTCAAATGGAGGTGAATAGCACTGAAAATTACACCGTTTTTTAAAAAAATATATAAAACTGTGCGACTACGCTAAGATGACTCCCTGTGTGTGTGTGTGTGTGTGTGCAGTGCTATTGATGAACTGCCAGTCAGCAGGAGAAATCCTACCATCTGTGATCGTGTCTCCTGCTCTGCCTCGTGGTTTTAAACCAACTCACATAAAAATAGGACTCATCACCCTGCAGAATATTACAAATCTTAGTAGCACGTACTTTTTCTATTTGCCGCTCTTGTTATCCCATTTCCTTTTTGGTCATTTTGTCACTTTCTGCAGCACAATAATCCTTCTCTCTTCCCTCTATCTCTGTCTGTCTCCTTCTCACTTTCCCTCACTCGGCAGCCCCGGGGTCTGTCTCTCCTTTCTTGGGTCGTTTTTTTTTCTCTCTTCTCACGTCTTACGTAAGTCGAGTCTATTTCTCCTGTCCTCTGTAGACTCTCCTCTGACAGTTATGAAACGGCACAGGGGGATTTCAGAAGAGGAAGAAGGACTCAAAACTCCTCTCTCTTCATTATGTCTCATCTACTGGGGAATTAAAGAGAAAATGGAGAGCAAAGGCTCCCTTGAAATGAACACCTCCAGGATGACTGCCTGTGCGGCATGTGGGAAGCTCACGACTGCTGACAACACAAAAGAAGCAAAGGGTTAAATGAATCATTTGGCAGCAGAAGTAGAGACAGTGAGTATGTTCGTAAGAAAGGGTCATTTATTATTTTTTTCAAAGATATTCAGGTTTCCTGTGCCTGGGAGCTGCTGCATGAAATGCCACTTGAAGGTCAAGTCCATCGATAGAAGAAATGATTTAAAGCCAGGAATAATCTTTGTTGTTTCCAGCATGAATGGCCTCTTTGATATCATTCACAGTGGCTGGATAAGAGGTGATGATTGTGTGTACAAAAGAAAAGATGGCATTTCGTTTACCTTGCCAAAGCTGCCTTTTCCAAGAACCATGAGGAAGTTGAAATCGTGGATGCCCATTTTAACTTTGCCAGGGCCCGGAGTGTGGCCAGGGGGACAGGAGGGGACGAGGGTCGGGGACAGGGCCACGGGAAATGGTTCAGACAGTGGGGAAGGCATCGCTTGAGGCAAAGAAGGTGTAGTAGCATCTGGCTGAGGCTCCTGGAGAAACAAAATGGGATGTTCGAGAGATAAATGACACACACACAGATCCATAAAACAGGAACCCAAGACAAACCAAACTCCCTCCTACCCCCCAGTTTTGGACTGCAGTCAGGCAGCACAATTCTGCACCCTGGTGGATGCAGAGTGCAACGGAGAAGAAAGGGCACTCAGTATAATTTATTATCTAATTATTTAGCAATAACACCGGCATTAATCTTCCAAGTTTTTTTTTCTTCCTTAGATAGAACTGTAGGAAACGGGATAGTTCAGCAGGACAGACGCTGACCCAGTATGAGCTGTGGCAGCTGCTGTTTGTTAGATGTAGGTAATTATAAGCTGATAAAAGCTATGCCAAGGTCTAAGGATGAATGGTCAAAGGCATGGCGCAAAATAAAGGGTTGCTCCACTTCCTGGTGAATACAGGTATAAATATCCCGTCACTTGCTTTTTGTTCACCTTGAGCCCATCTGATGGCTTTATGTCCATATAAAGCAGCCTGCTGCCTACCTGCAGGTCCGGGTCTGGCACAGGAATGTTGTAGTACTCTCCCTCATCTTGGGCCAGCAGTTTGAACCAACCACTGATTGGACGCCTGAAGATCTCACTCACGCCAAACGACAGCGCTCCCATGAAATCGTTCCTAGACGTCCGGTCCCAGTCCCATACCTCCACAGACAGACGCCTGTCCCACTGGTGACCACGCACGGAGCTGAGGAGTCAAACACACACTTGTGACAATTTGATACATGATGAAACACAAAGCATAGCACGAAATCATCCCTTTTCACTGTGACCTTTTCTGAAATGTCTTATTTCACCTGGATATCAAAGATGCACCTATAGGAAAGTAAAGGTTAACGCCGCTGAGTAATCCGATTTTACATATAGCAACTTTTGTGGCAGAACCCTGTAAATTTTCCACCCTAAAGTTTGCAAGGACTCACAAGGTGAAGCTCTCATTCCAGACGGGATTGAGTGTTGAGCGGATGGTCTTAGTCTTCTGTTTGCTGTGGCTCTTTGGGTCTGGAATCAATTTCAGTTTAACATACGGGTCTGACAAGCCATTTGGGTCCATGGGCATCAAGTTACGAGCCTCCCGCACTGAAACAGCAGTGAAACAATAAAAGGAAAGAAGAGAAACCTTACATTTCCTGCAGAGGCCTGCTTTTTGTTTAAATTGGTTGAACCCAGCGGGTCCTCCCACCTGTGACATAGACGTCCTCCTTTTCTCCTCTGATGGTCAGATGGATTCTCCCTCTCTTCTCTGTGTGATCCTGGCCACACAAACTGGGGACGCTGGTTTCGCATCGCCGATGGACGTTCATGTCACAACCTCACCACACAAAGATGCACAAAAGAGTGTGAACACAGACATGCGCTGGATACGTGCGGAGTAATTAGCTGTAATCAGTCTAAATCCACTAGCGCGCTAGCTTTATTAAGCATAACAATTAAAAAGATGAGATGAGGAATAGTGGTTGTGGGCCTCACTAGCATAGCTCTTTCAAAAGACAAGAATATTTATGTGAGCAAGTTCAGAAATGCCAAGTTCTGAAATTATTGGTTGGTATGTGCCAGACTTTCTTCACGGGGTATAGCAGCCTCCTGGAGTCTCCACTGGTTTCCAAACTCTTCATCTAATTCTCAGGAAGAAAGTGAACAAGCACTTTTTCCAAAGTGACTAACTATTCCTTTATCTTAGCCAAAAAAAGAAAAGAAAAAAAGATTAATGATAATAATAGCTGGAACACTCTTCTCCAGATGTGAGTTTCAGCAATGTGCATATGTGAAGTGATATTCATCTGAGCATAATAGCTAATAAAGGCACGAAGCACGTAGATTTATGTATGTCATAGAGTGGAGTGAAACTCACTGGTACATTTCATGCCCTGGTGTATGAGGCCATACAGCAACGAGCCACAGTGGTCACAAAATGTAGGGCTGGAGTACGTGTGGACCTTAAATGTGTGTCGACTCTTCAGGTCCTGAAATAAAACAGAAAAACAATCTGCACTGAGAACTCCGTCTCTCTCGCACACACATACATACGATGACCGTGGAAGAGGCTGTGAACACACACACACACACACACACACACACACACACACACACACACACACACACACACACACACACACACACACGTGCAGAGCGTGATTAGCGGAGAGAAGATGAGTGGGGCATTCGTGGACAAACCAATTAGATCTTTCCACTCGGAGAGGACACACAGTGTGTCTGCAAGGCTGCGTGTGTGTTAGCGTGTATATACTGTGCACAGAGGGATGAATCATTTTTATCTCTCTTCAGCTCATCAGACCACCCCACCGCCACGCTTCATACACCACCTTCTCCCAAACTGTTTTCCCTCCCTTGTCGCACTGAGTCGCTATTTAAAAACACTATCACCCTGTTTCTTCTCTTTCCCTCTGTGTGTTCTTTCACTGTCTCATCCATTTTCAATCTCACACACACACACACACACACACACACACACACACACACACACACAGTTACACACATTTTCTCATTGACCTCAATTCTCAGGCAGTTTATTTAGCTGCTAGAATAAAATTGTGAGTGAAAGACAAATCTCCCTGAAATCCTCAAAATGCCACACAGAAGAAGACTGAGCAGTCTGTGGCTCTCGCTCTCTTTCTCCCCCCTCTAATTCTCACTCTTATCAGTCCATCCTGCCGTCCACCTTTGTCTCCCCCACACCCTATCTCCCAGTCCCAGCATTTCAGATGCCTTGTAGGATTGCATGACATGAGTGCAAACGTCATGGATGGGAACAGGCTGCGTGATGCGAAAGATGCATGGACTGATGGCTGACTCACGCACACGTGCTACTGTCATCAAAGGATGTTGAAAAATGATGATGACGATGCAAATCTTCACAAAAACTCAAAATAAGAAGGGAAAAGACACATCTGCTCACATCTGGTCTGGGGGCGGTCACAGAGCCGGGACACGTGAAGGTCACAAACTCGTGACATCTTTTGTGGACCACGAAACTGCAAACTAGAGAAAGCAAACATCTCAGAATTAATCTGTTTTGCAGGACAAAAAATACATCAGAGAAGATTAAACGCTGCTAGGAAAGGCAATAACGCTAGGTTTATCTCTACCTTGACATTGGAATCCCTGTTTCCCAATGCCCCTGTGTGAAAAAGACACATGGATTAAGATACAAAAACAATTTTCTGCAGTCCTCCTTAAGGTGAAATATTTAGCTTTGGAGAATGAAATATTGCTATTGCGTTACTCTGCGGTGTATAAAGACAGGAATGCAGACTCTAGTAGAGAACAAACTGTCTCATAAAAAGACAAAAAACACCAACAACTTGATACACTAAGTCATTATGTGTGAAGTTTGAGTGCTTTTCCTTTCAAAGCCTCACCGCTGACCAGGTCAAACACCAATACAATCCTTCTGCAATGTTGGCTAGCTTCCATGGTCTCCTTAAAGCTTTAATTGAATAATTAAGTCATTGATTGACTAAACAGTCCACTCAGCAGCTTGCCTGTTGTGGATCAAGTTTTGATTAGAAAGCTTAGAAAGGCAGGCAAACGAGAGACCTCGACAGCTCCTCTACAGTCATACCGGAGAGGCTCAGGGGTTCATAGGAAACTGACCATAATCACTGATCTACAATCAGTTCACCATCTGGCCTAGTAATAATTAAAGAAAGGGTTGCTAAGGGTAATCTGATCCTTGATCGGCATTCAACAGAAGTCCGTGTCTGCAGCACCAAACGTATCCGACCAGTTCTGCTTTTTGACCAGCAGAGAGCATTAGAGAACCAGATATGGTGAGGATTCACAGAGCTGCTTTCTGGCCAGATATCACAGAGAATTTAATGTAGGGGATAACTGCATTTTGAATTAATGATGTGGAAAAAATCTACCAAACACATGCAATTGAATAAAAATGCTTCTATAAAAACATCAGACTAACCCCTCTTGGAGCTTTTTTTTTGAGAAAGCTCTTTATCAAAAAACACACTTTGACATGTGACAATAGAACAAACACATAACCAAATGAATTATGGCTAAATTCCATTTTGCTGCTGCAGATAAAGAATCTGTGACTCTCTTTGGCGGTAATTAGCACTGTCCCCTCACAGCGAGCAGGTCCTGGATTCGAATCCATCAGCCGGCTGGGGCCTTTCTGGGTGGAGTTTGCATGTTCTCCCCGTGCTCGCATGGGTTCCCTTCGGGTACTCTGGCACAGTCCAAAGACATGCTTGTTAGGTGTTAACTGGTAATTCTAAATTGGCCATAGGTGTGACTGTGAGCGTGAATGGTTGTCTGCCTCTCTGTGTGAGCCCGGCAATAGATTGGCGAGCTGTCCAGGGTGTAACCCCCCAACTCCCGCCCTATGACAGCTTGGATAGGCTCCAGCCCAACTGCAATCCCTTATTGGATAACTAGATGGATGGATGCTGCAGTTGGTGGCACAGCGGTGCAGTGGTTAGCACTGTTATCTCACAGCAAGAAGTGCCCGAGATTGAACCCGATGACTGGCTGGGGCCTTTCTGTGAGGATGCATGTGCCTGTGTGGATTCTTTCCAAGTTTGCTGGCTTCCTCCCACAGCCCAAAGACATGCATGTTAGGTTAACCGGTGATTCTAATTTGGTTCCAGATGCTAATGTGAGCATGAAATTGTGTGTCCTGGTGTTAGCTCTGTGACACACTGGAGACTTGTCTCTACCTTGACAATACGGATCCTTTAATTTCAGACCATTCTAACGTGGCTCACTATTATGGCTTATTGAGACACTTGATGGTGAAGTTATGACCAGCAAATCTGATCTCCATCTATGCCAAATCACAATTAGCTGCTGTTGGATTTGTCTTCAGCCTCCTAGCATCCACCAGGTGTTCTGGTTAGGATAAGGATTAGGTTAGCATCCAGTCTATTTATAGACGTTTGTTTTTGGGGCGGGTTTTTGGCCCATTTGGCACACACAAGTGGAAAAGCTTGTAAAAGATTAAAAAAATTTTTTTTTTTTAAAAAGGACCAAAATGACACTATATATGCAATGTTTCTTTAAATAATCCACTTGTTTAGTATATGGATAATACCATCTGACCCTAACAGTAAGCAGGTGACCAGCAGCTTGGTAGATGTTAAAAGGTTTAAGTATCATAACAAACATTTAAAAAAAAAAAAAAACTATGATCCTTGTTAGTATGCTAAGACTGGTCTGTGACACGAAGCAATTTCACTTTTTTAATATTTTCAGACAGTTTAGCTCAGTTATTACCCAAAGGAGCCAAACCAGGTACAACCCACTCCTCTTTAAGACCTTGACTTAATAAACAAGATATTTACATTTACAAATTAGAACAATCTTGCCTTAGTCTTTAATTAATCTAACAATCTCCCCGGGGCCTCTAACACCGTGATTGAAAGCGTCTGCTCTGACATCTTGTGCAAAATAAGAGAGTTTTCAACCTCATCTAAGAGCTGCTACCACTGCCAAGACAGCAGCCAGTTGGAGAAATGTCCTGAAAGATACCCAGAGGCTGCTGGCACGTACAGCGCCCTGCATCCAACATACACTCCCACCATATGTTCAAACACACAGCCACTTACACTCACAACGATAAACACAGACTACTGCGTCTTCAGTGGTCGCGCTCACAGGGTGTCGTCTGTTCATAAATAAGTCAAATCTCATTCTAAATTAATGTATACACGCATGAATGTCATAAATGATGATAAGCACTGGTATGTTACTTTACTATTAGGGTTTTTTAAAAAGGTAATGTTATATTTTCAGTTATTAAAGTCACCTGTAAATACCTATATGTACTTCTAGATACTTAAAACCTTAAATTTTTACTTACACCAAATCCCAGTTTGGGATTTAGGTGTTTCTGAGATTAATGTCAGAGTTTTTCTAACATTAATCTCAAATCTCTAAATGCAGAGTCCAGCACCATCTGGAGCAATTACAGCAGATATTAAACATGGTAAAACTCTATCAGTGCCAAACCAGCTGCATTATAGAATTTTTACTGCTTTTTACTGCTAATTTCACTGCTTGGTTTAGTTTACTCGTTAAAAAGCATACTACTCAGTCTGTGAAAACAATCGTGTGATGTGTTTTGTCTCTCAGGAGGAGACTGCAGAAGTCTGAAACATTAACCCTTTTGAAGTCTGAGTCTGACTTTCTACTCCTGCATTATTATTGTGGATATCTCAGATTCTTCGGTCCATCCCTTATGAGTCCTTCAGATTTATGAAACTAAACAGAGTACACCTTTAAAAAAATAAAGTTAAAAAATAATTACTTGACTGTTGGTGCCTGTCTGTTTTAATGCAGTCAGGCCAAAGTTCATATCCTAATTAAGTTTTTGTTTGTGTGTGTGTTTTCAGTATATATATCAATGCATCTGCGTGTGTGAGTTCGTAAAGTAACGCCTGGATTATGTGGGCGGCAGTGTGGAGGTGAGGTTATGTGATTGGAGCAGGTCAGTGTGGGCAGTTTCTCCAGCAGGCAGCTGGAAAGGGTGAAAGAAAGAGAAAAGAAAAAAAAAGCAGTGAAAGTCAGCACTACGTGGAGTGGTGGGACGCCTGAGGAGGTGGTGTTTGAACAGTTGGGGTGGTTTCTGTGTAGCTGTGTGTGAGTCTGTGCGTGCGTGTGTTACCATATGAAGTCGGTGCAGTGACTGCAGAAGGTGGGCTGTTTGAAGAAGCGTGCTGTAAACTGGTGGTCTTTCACCTCGACAATCCTTTTGTGTTTGAGCGCTCCCTTCCTCTGAAACACGGGCACCCTGGGTGGAGGGGAGAGAGGCGAGGGCAGAGGGGAGGCACCGGGGGAGGTTGCAGATGTAGGGGAGGCCAGTGTCAGTGGGGAGAGCGAGGGGGACGGGGAGACTGGAGTAGACATGATGCCTGGAGGATGCGGTAAAAAGATGAAAAGGTAAGGGGGATTGGATGATGAGTGTCAGTAACGAAGGCTTTGCTTTGAGCAGAAGACCTTGAACAGAACAGAGGAGAGGGCGGAGAGGAGGAAGCAAGGACAAGGAGGAGGAGCGGGAGGAGGACGATGGATGAAAAGTGTAATGGGTCAGAAGTTGTATTAATGGCACATGGGATGTAGGGTAGGGAGCGGTGAAAGAGTGACGTGATGAGGAGAAAGATCGAGAAGGGATGAATGGGCCGGAAGTGCGAGAAAGAGGGAGCACAGGGAAAGTGGCAGGTAGAGATTGAAAGAGAAAGAAGAGATATAATGAAGGAGACAGGGAGGTTAATTCACATACTGAGACAGGAGTCTCTTAAGAGACGCTAAACGATTAGTGCAACTCGCTGTGTCCCACATACTGCCTGCCCATGCTACCCATACATATCCATCTCCCTCGCAGCTATGACTACCCCCCCTTCCCTTCCTACCCCCTGGTCGTTATGTCAACTGTACTTCTGTTGCCATGTCAACAACACCCCCACCAGCTGCTCCAATATTAGAGCCTGGTTTCTCCTCATCTTCCTGCCTGCCTTTTTTAGCAATTAGTCCCATTTCTGAAGAAAAGTTTGGACCAGAATAATATGTACATGTCTATAGGGAATGAGATGCGCTGGAAAAAGTGCAAAACGGCAATATTAGCTGGAGAGATTGTGGTGCAAGAGTTGCACGCTACTAAATGATAAATGAAACACCAACAGAGATTTAATGAATAAATAAATAAGCCCACAGCGAAAACCCATACCATAAAAGAAATGTGATGAAATGTTTGTGTCTCAGCAAAGAAACAGGAGCAAATCAATCAAAGGCGTGAAAGTGGACGGTAGGAAAAATGGCACAGGGCTCAGTAATGAGTAGAATAATGACAAGAAGAAATAAATGTTGTACAGACTCACACGGAAAAGATAATAAAGACTTAATACCTGAATTTGGGACAATTTTGGAGGAAAGTTTTGAGCTGAAGATGTCTTTCTCCTCGTGTTCTCCTCCTCCTCTCTGTCTGGCTCACTTCAAATGAAAGGCTAAGGTGTCACACCTGTAGCTGGTCACCTCAGGAAAAAGAGAACAGGGGGAAGAAAAAGCAGTGGCTAGCAGAGGAAAAACAGCCCAAAAAAAAGAAAAAAAAATGAAAAGAAAAACGTAAAAATGAAAAATGGGTAAGCAACAAGCGTTTTGAGAGACTCAAGCTTTCTAGGAACCAAATATAGAGAAGTGAAGTGATATATATCCGTTAACCCAGAGGCAGGGTGAGGAGGAGGACGAGATAGAGAGGTGGTATTCTCTTTCCAAGATTGATTCTGTTTTTACTAGGAGG
The DNA here is from genome assembly GCF_001858045.2 of Oreochromis niloticus. Taxonomy (NCBI): domain Eukaryota; kingdom Metazoa; phylum Chordata; class Actinopteri; order Cichliformes; family Cichlidae; genus Oreochromis; species Oreochromis niloticus. The sequence continues at coordinate 22,536,375 of NC_031976.2, read as the reverse complement.
AGGACGAGAGAAAGAGAAAAGGAGAGAGAAAGAGAGAGAGAGTGAGAGAGGAAGAAAAAACAGAAATATGGAGGGAGAGAGAGAGAGAGAGAGAGAGAGAGAGGAGAAAGATTGAGGGGAATAGGCGGCGATTCATTTTGAAATCTGGGTTACTTCTCTCAGGAGAGGGTGAGGGAGGTAGAGGAAGGAGGACGGATGAGACAGAACATGCCATTTTAGCACCACAAATACAGTATGGACAAGCAAGTGCCAACTGTCTCTCACTTCCTCTTGTGCCAGATGGAGAGAGAGGATTCAGTCTGGAAGAAAAACGCAGAGCTTCGGAGACAGGGAGTCTGAGAAATGGCTGAGCGTAGCTAAAAGTGGAAACAAACTCAAGTTTGCTGCCGATCCAGCTGACTGAAGGATCAACAGGCCTGCAAAACAAACAACCCTGTTAGTCCATGCTGCTACGGCTCAGTTTCGGGCTTTTCACAGCATTTCAGCGTTCTGAGATCAGGAGTAGAGTGGTGATATAGTAACACTGCTCCGCTCTGCACTGAAACCAGGTCAGCTAAGCCTGATGGGAAGAGTAGTCTCCATGAGAGTGGGACTTTTTGTCTATCGCCTCTACAGTTTGTGGGCAATCAAAGGACAGGCAGATAGTGAGACACAGATGGCCCATAAAAACACAAAGCCTTACAGTCCAAACTACAACAGCAGATGCAACCTATTGCTGCATACACAGCCGAACAGTAGCTTCTTACCTTTTCTATAGGGACACATATTTATTGAGACCCGGTAAGAGTCCAAAGAACTAAACGCTTCCAGATTTGTAGTAGAAGCATCCATCCATTTTCTTCCGCTTATCCAATTTAGGGTTGCAGTTGGGCTGGAACCTATCCCAGATGTCATAAGGAAAAAGGAGTGTTTGCCCTGTGCCAAACTGTAGACGGGCTAACACATAGAGACAGACAACCTTTCACACTCACATTCAATCAAGATTTGAACCCAGGACCTTCTTGCTAGGCTGATCACTGCACCACACACGCTCCCACCCCTCCAAGAGCTTCATATACAAATGATAAATGTTTCTTGATAATGAATAAATAACCTAGGCCAGCGATCATTATGGATTGGCGGTGGCTGCTATGGGCCTGGTAGATCCCCTGATACCTTTGAGAGAGCTTTACAACCTCAAAAAGAAGGGGAACAAATTTATAGACAAATGACCAGAAGGAGTGATTTGTCTATACCACAGCCCAGAAGGGCCAGGGTGTGCTCCAGCGCATCAAATTCAGATAAATGGTCTCTACTTATAAAAGTAAGACTAGAATATAAGATATTTGCAAATGTGCCTTTTCACTTTCTTGCCAGATGAGAACAATGACATCTCATGTCCATTTAGTAAATATGGAGCTGGAACAAACACTTGGTTAGCTTTCCAAAAAGACATAAAACAGTGGGTAACCACCAGCCACGCTCAGACAGTGGTTACTCTGCCCTCCTCCCAGAGAGAACCCACACAAAGTCAGGGACCAAGACTAAGACCCAGACTGGATTTAAACCCAGGACCTTCTTACTGTGCTTAGACAGTAACAAAAGCTACCAATCTGCACTACTGAGCTCTCAGCAAGTCTTTGTAAATAGCATTCATGCAGCAATCATAGTGTAAGAATGATGCTGCTGTTTTTGGAGACTACGTGCCATGGCTAGGAGTGCAATGCTCATTATGAGCTTTGGACGCGCTGAGATGTCAGCAAGAGCCAGGCTATATTTAGAAGTCATTCATGGGAGATTGCAATGATCTTTACACCTTACTGTCACTCAAAAGTAAATAAACACATTTTCACAATTCATTAGTTTAACTTTAAAAACACAATCCCTTTTCACCCTCAGTCACAGGTTGAAAGCTCATAAAGTGACAGCAAGAACAAACGTTTGTCATCGCAATGCTACTAATGCAAGCGCACACAGACACAATTAATCACAGTCTATGTGTGCATGTATGTGTGCAGGCCATGTGTGGTCCACGGATGATCCTGGGAGAAGAGAGCAGCAGGCAGGATCAGAGGCAGAGGATGGAGGGGTGGATTGGAGTGGGACAGAGAGACTGAGAGAGGGAGCAAAGGGTTGAAGGTCTAATTAATGGAAATGTAGGTTATTAGTCTCCTGATGAGGACACTGGCAGAGAATTAATTAACAATTATAATTAGCAAGATTGTTAGAGAGCAAAATGGTGTCAGCCAGCAAGATAATAGTGAGCTAGCGTGCATAAGGTGCGTGTGTGTGTTAGAGTTAGTCATCTTTGGTGAAAAAAAATAACAGCTGTGTGAACATGCCCTATCTGACAATGATATATGTCATTTCAGCATTAGTCATGCAGAACCAGCAGCTGATTGGAAATGATAGGGAGGGGGCTTTCCTTTGCTTTTTCTCTATAGAACTGCCTTTGCTGTCTTCATTTTCTGGCCCATAAGACTCCCAGTCTTCATTGGTCTTATCTTGGATGAGTCATGTTCTTGTTCTGTTGTCACAACTAAATGAGAAAGATGTCCTTGCGCAGTGAGAGAAAGACACAGGGGCACAAAAATATAAGCAGCAGACCATGCACTCTTCAGTAATAAATGCATTGGAAAACAAAACATAAATGGCTCCCAATGCGTGCTCTCCATGCAGCATGATGAGTAAGCACTTATGGCTCTAAAAGTGTCTGTATCAGTGTGCTTTTGCATGCCCATTGAAGCATGTGTGCGTGTTTGATCCCGGGCCATAAAAGTGAGCTGGTGTGCAGCCAGCCAATGATGCATTAAGGCTGTAAACCAAAAAGACGTATGTATACACGTGGAAGTGTGAGAAACACACTGATTCGGGCTACATGATTAACAGCAAAGGGAAATGGTATAAAACACAGAAAGAACTGAAGCCAAAAGGAAATATACATCTGACAATGGAAAAAAACAGAAGACTGAAGACACCACAAAAAACCTGTCTCAGTTATGACCAACCACTAGTCCCTACTCACTCTTTTTCTCTCACGGTCTACAGATGGCCATCTCATTATTTCTGACCATGGCTTAATGAAACAGAAAATTCTACTCCGATAGAATCTTTTTGAGGGGGGGAGCAATCAGCACTTTACCAATTACATGCATCCATTATCATCTAACGAGTGCTCAGTCGTATCAAGCACCGACTTCAACCTGGCTGGCTTTCTCCAATGAAATTAAGGTAAATTGACTTGCCTAACTGTTGTTTGTGGAATCAGGGGAGAAGTGGTGTCTGAGGTAATCATATCTGCCTGTTAAATTTGTCTCTTCAGAATCAAATTGGCTCTGTTTGCCAGTATTGGCTTCTATTTGCTTTTTTAATGAAGTGTGGTCCGCTGTGTTTTTCAAAGAGAGCAACAAACCTCCACGCCAGTCAGATGAGACATTTGGCAGGCGATTAGGGTCTGTCAACATGGCCTACAAAACTCTCAGTCCTGAAACAAATAAGCCTGCTCTCCATATTTGTTTTACTCCTGACCTGCCTCTCAGTGCAATGTGAAATGCTGCAAAGTGGAAAACCGCACGCCTAAACAGAGGCATTTGAGCAAATCAAACATCTAAGCATGTAAGAGGTGTCAGGTATTAATGTCTTTAATATTACATCACTTTGTGCAGTCGTTTACAAGTTATGATTTTCATTACAACTCTGCTGAACCGGTGTAGTTCCAGGAAGTCTGTCTCTGTCATAGCTTGATTAAAGATGGACTCAAGCTGTGGGATCCCATTTTGAAATATTGAATTTCAGGCATTCGCCATCTTGGTGTTTTGAAACCAAATGAGCAAATGTGGGGTGGATATGACCAAGGAGCTGAGAAGACTGCACACTCATAAAGCATGCCTTACCCTAAAGCAAGCCCTTCTTTTTTATTTTCCTCTAAATACAGCCATAACTTAGAAAATGAACCTCATGGTGTATTAAAAAAGAGTTTAAACTAGCATCTGAGACCATAACTGTAATAGGAAAATGTTTACTGACCTATTAAATCAAGTGAGCCGTAGACTTCTATACAATTAGACTTTTTAGAAATCACAGGAGTTGCCATCTGCTAACACATGCTCTCTTCCATCTTATCACAAGCTGATGTGTGGTCAGGGAATGCTTCTAGTCATATTTGCACTTAGTGACAATTTACCTGTAGTTTCCTTTTTACGTGTGAGGAAGAAAGAAAACCTACAGTCTATGCCCACGTTAGAAGGCCGTGGGGGTGGTGGATGGCACAACTGCACAACCTGCGACACCAATTTCAATGGACCAATTTCAAATGCTGAGTAAGTCCTACTGACTCTCAGACTGCTACAACTGCATATACAAAAACTGATGCTCAAATGAGTATCCAGACCACCTACAAGTTCTCAGCTAGGAAACTAAAAAGAAAGGTTGGCTTTTCCACACTGGCTTCATTTCTCAGATACAGAGATTGCATCCATCTTTTAAATACAACACTAATGTCTCGGGCGCACTAGAGTAAAAATGGGACAGGACCTCCTTATGACTGAGAAAAATTGGTGGTTGTCTGATGATTGCACAGAATTTTTTTGACATTCAGTGACTGTTTGCAAATATTTGCAGCAGTTGCCCAGAGACTGAACGTGCAAGACCCTTAACTTCTTTGTGATTATTTTCAATTGCAAGGTGTGCAGAGGCTGCCTGATGGGATCCAACCTGTCTCTAAACGTTTACAAAACTGACTGCAACCGCTGGTTTGCAAAAAATTGCCATCTTATAATCATAGTTTATAAAATAGTTAATAATCTCATTGCCATTTAATCTGTCTTGATGCACTAAAATCACTCTGAAGACGTGAGTGGTGGCTGACCTGGTCCTTGTCTTTGCAGAGCGCCATCATAAAAGGTAACTAGATTTCTCTGGATTTCTCTGGATTTTTTAAAATCTCCAACCAACCACTGTTTTTCCTTGGTATGCCTGTAGTGCTTTCCTATTTTGGTTTAGCACATTCTAGCATGCTGCTTCAGTATAATGCTTTCCACTGATGTGTAACTGTGCATTACCATATGTAGAGGGAAACCATATGTAATGGCTCTTGCTTAACTTGACTGATTGTATAAATGCATATGATTTACAAATGTTTTAGAAACTTTTAGAAACACTCAGGCAGTGAGCCTGACCCTGATGTCTGATTGTGTTAGCTAATAGTTTTTTATTTACTCATCCAACAGCAACAGAGGAACATAAGCATTCGCGTAAATGTAAGTTCACTTTTCTTGTAGCTGTTTTGTTGGGAATACTGAGTTACAGACATCTGCATGATGAACTTCTTTCATATACCTGTAGTTATGTATTATACCATTACTATAAAATAAGGACTTTGTGAACTTTAAACTTCTTTCTACCTTGACCATTTTTTAATTTTGATATATAAAACATTCACCGTTGGCAGACTTCGTCTCCACTGGGTATGTGCAAAAGAAAAAAAAAAAACTAACAAGAACTCAAAGCCTCAGCTTTTGGGCTGCAAAATCTTCCTTACTGCTACAAGGAGGAAAAGAAGGTTGTGAACAAAATGCGCTCAAGGGGAAGGATGAAAGCAGGAGGGCAGGGGTTTCAGGGTAAGAGGGGCGATTGGATAATGAGGCATGTGGAGAACAAGGTAAAGTCTGAGGATATCTTAATCTTCATCCCAGTTTTCTAGGATGAATTCCCTTTGGGCAGGTGGCACTACACACACACACACACACACACACACACACACAAGCAGTGGCAAATAAGGATGTAATACGAATAATTATTGTGTCCTAGATGCGGTGTTAATGTTGTTTCACACATACTAGCTGCACAAGACAGCAAACTTGCATTGCTGTTGATGTGAACGCTCTCTCTTAAGGACTGTCAGCACTGAAACATTGACTTTAGAGACAAATCAAGAAAATACAATTTAAATAGGGTGAACAGCACCGGCGCTTAGATTAGAGCTGAAATGATTATTCTATTAATTGCTCAGTTCATTCATAGAAAATTACTCAGGATTTTCTTTTCTTTTTCTTTTTTTAAACAAGATTCATTCAGTGTTTTTTTTAAAGCCTCATATTCTCTTAAGGCTACTCAAATGTACTACCCTGCTCTCCTCTGTTTTATCTTTATGTAAATATAATATCTATAACTTCGGGATAGTAGGCTGAACTAAAAAGAGGCTTTTAAGACATCACCTGCAGCAATCTGCGATTGTGATGGCCGTTTTTTGGACTATTCTTAGAACAAGCACTTCATTGAGAAAAAAAACAAACAAAAAACATCATCTTGGGTAATCTGTGTCAGCATGAGCACAATGAAGAACAACAGAAAATACACGTTGTTGTGGTTTACTCTAATGGTGTGAGACAGAATATCCGCAGAGATGCGAATAAATGAGACAAAATTTGCATAAAAAATTGCATGTGCATTATTGTGTAAACACCCTCTGCGCCCATTACCATTAAAACTAATCAAATAGCCACAGATTGCAACAAACACTGCTTGGGATGGCAAAAAAAAGGAAGTGCAAACATACAAACACACAGACACACATTTGTGCACATGTTGTCTCTCTCTTACTCTCTGTCACACACATAAACAAACATTGGTTTTAGCTGTGGGTCAGTTAGCCCATTTGTCCCCGGATGTAGCTCGGTGTGGCTCGTGTGGAAGAAGCGAGAAATTGGCTGTGTAGCTGGGGAAAAAAAGAGCAAGATGAAAGGATGCTTGGATGTTTTTTCAACTTCAGAGATCAAGCTGATGAGTTGTAGAACCCTGTGGCGGAGCATACATGATAAAAAAGAAACAGAGCACTCTTTCCACATGTGCTGTACTGCGTGTCTGAGTGAAGTGTGTGTAGATACGCGTGGATATGGATATAAAGACAGAAAGAAGATAAGAAATTATATAATAATGTATACATATCAATATGTATAATTATACAATAATGCATATGGCATGTGCAACAGATAATAAAAGATTAGAAGAAGAAACAACGTAGGAATTATCAATCAAATACTGCAGGAACACACTGGTTAGGCTAGAAATGTTTTAAGGAAGGGATAAACTAGAGAAAGGAGAATATAAATGAAATGACGGAGTCAGTCAGAGGAAACAGAATCAAAAGAAGATCAAAACACAAGATGAAGGAAACCTGTTACTGGCAGAATAGTGAGAAAGATGGAGATTGGAGAGGTGTAGGAGCATGGAGCCACTGCACTGCTTAGCAAGACACAACGCTAGACAGAGGCAGAATGATAGCGGCAAAGACAGAAAGAGAGCGAGCGAGTGTTAAGCCCTGCGCTGCAGACATGCGTTACAAATCCCCAGGGAGCCGGTGGCAGATCAGTACAGGATCAATCTGCTGCACCTCAGCAGGGACGCAGAGCACTCCTTCAATTCCCACACACCCTTCATCAATGTGTGTGTCATCATACTGTATGTGTGTGAATACCTGAGGTGGGGTGGGCTAGGGTGGGGGTGTGTGGAGGAGAAGATGGGAAAATAGGGGGTTGGGTTGGGTTTAGTTATTCATCAGCAGATTAACCCAAACTACAGTACTGCGCAAAATTCTTGAGCCACTTCTCATTTCTTTGTATTTTGCCAGGAAAGCGTGAAATAGGTCCGATTATCTATTGAAACATAAGCAGTATATAAGGCAAAAACAGAGTTTATAAGTCAAGTCAAAGAAACTTTTATTTATCTATTTATATAGCATGTTTTAAACAACCTTCGTTGACCAAAGTGCAAAATATACAAAATGTACACCATAGAAAACAGTTACTAAATTAACAATAAAAATAAACTAAAAAATTAAATAAAACAAGTAAATAAGACTGTGATTGGATAATAAAAGCCAGGGTATTATGCTCAACTAGACCTGAAAGCAACAAATACGTTTTAAAATAGTTTTAATATGACTGAGAGACTGGGAGCAGCTGGTTTAACCTTGGTAGGATTTCAAAGGTTGTGTTAAGTAAGGTGGCGCCAAACCATTAAGACTCTTAGAAACAAGTAATAAAACTGGAATGGACTGGAAGCCAGTGCAAGGAGCCCAGTATACGTGTAATGTAATCACACCATTTCTTTCCAGTCAAAAGGCCAGCTGTTGTATTTTGAACAGCTTGCAGGTGACAAACTAAGGACTTATCAGAGCCAACATATAAAGTGTCACAATGGTTTAGACAAAAAGTAAATTATAGTGTGATCTCTCAAAGTCCTGTGGCAGGAGGTAGACCTTCACCTTACTGAGAAGTCTTAGTTGAAAGAAACTTGTCTTAACATCAAATTTTAAAGCACTGTCAAGTCACATCAAGGTTCCTTGCAAAAAAGCTAAAAGACTGATGGCGCTGTCATATCCATCTGAGAGGTCGGGTCACCCAAATAAAATTTCTGTTTTTCTTTTGTTCAGATTAAAGAAGTTTATCTCCAACCAGGATTGTACATCTCTGCGACTGTTTACTAGAAACATGGCTAGGCAAATATATCTTTAGGTCATCTGCAAAGCAATGAAAGGAGACATTGTGCTTTTTAAAAATGGACCCCAACAAGCTTGAAACTAAATACTTCAAATGACTACCTTTACTCTTCATCACAGCCTGAACTCTCTTTGGCATCTTTCTTGTAATTTCTGTAAGCAGTCTTCAGGAATAGTTCTCCGGGATTCTTAAACAAAATTCAAAACCCTTCTTCGAAACTTGGCTGCCTTTTGTTTGGTTCTCCGTCAAGTTGATCTCGCACTGCTTCAATAATTTTAAGGGCGGGGCTCTAGGGAGACCAATCCATGACTGATAGTTCCACTGTGTGTTTTTCTATCCAGCTATGCTCGTAAAGCATTGGCCGTGTCTTTAGGATCACTGTCCTACTGAAAAATAAAGACGCTGCCAATCAGAAGCTTTATAAATGGTATTGCACGGTGGATCAAAATCTGATGGTACTTTTCTGCGTTCATCATCCCATCAATTTTGACAAGATTCCCAACACCACTGTTTTACAGATGTCTGTAGATACTCACAGTTGTACCTCCTATCTACAGACGATAAGGGAACCAGAAATTTCTCATTTGGATTCATCGCTCCATAAGACCTGTTCTCACACGTTTTCATTCTGCTTCTTGTGTAATTTGCCACACCTCACCATTTTCTCCATGATTCTCTTACTTAATGGTTTCTAGGCAGCCACCCTTCCACTGAGACCATTTCTGATGAGGCTTCAGTGAACAATAGGTGGATCAACTGCATGGCCAAGTGTATCTCTTAGTCCCTGTGTCAGGGCTTTGCTGGATTTTTTTTCCTTTCTTGCAGACATGACTTTCAGATACTGTTTATTCCACTACAGATTACAGAATACATGCCCCAAAATGTATTTTGTAACGTATTCCGTTACGTTACTCAATGAGAGTAACGTATTCTGAATATTTTGGATTACTTAATATATTATCAAGCTTTTTACTATACATGAATGTACTATTGCTGTGTGATTACTGAAGAATACTCGCCATAACAATACCAACTAGATTTTTAATTCTTAATATAAAATGAGTAACAGTAGGGTGGACATTAGGTAAGGCTGCACTTTTTGCAGTGATCTCGTATAGAAACCTATTCCGCGCGTATATAAAACAGGACCACAGCTCCGAACCGTAGTAAAGGGACCTCCGGCTAATACGTCGGGTTTGTGTTGGGCTCGTAGTCGAAAACGAGCTTTACTTTGTTGTCTGGGTCAACTTTGCTAGCGAGAGACAGAGAGAGGCGTTGAAAGGCTGCTCCAACGGAACTTATTGTTTCGGAGAAAAACACGAACACAGTGTACAGTCGAGTCTTAATAGCTCACTTACAACTGGGCTACACTGCCCATGAGGCTACATTCTTTAGGGCTATGCCTGTAACACTCTGCCTATTGCCTTCATATTAAATCAGTTTTTGAATAATAATTTTTACAAATATTTCGTCATGTCAATATGCGGGCCGCAAGTAGAGGTGACATGGGCCGCGAGATTGAGACACAGGCATTAGAGCCTCTTAATGCATGTTTTGTTTGGGTTTCCACCGGCGTGGAATTACCAAAAATAGAAAGGGGACAGCCTAACATATGAAACAGGAAAAGACCGCCGTGTAATCCATTTATTTCAACAAAATAACTGTATTCTGAATACCACCTTTTTAAATGGTAACTGTAACAGAATACAGTTACTCATATTTTGTATTTTCTAATACGTAACGTATTCCGTTACTCCCCAACACTGTTCATATTTCAGTGTCCTGGTTTAACAAAAAAAAACATTCCACTGAAAATGGTCAGACAGAAAGACTGGACTGAAATTAAGAAAAAAAAGCAGCCAATGTCAAAAGAAAAACTTTGAAAGAACTTCAGAAAGACTCGAACCATTGCGCAAGACCACTTTTAAAAATTACAAGAAAATCTGGCTCCTTGGAAGGCAAATATAAAGAGATTAGGAGTGGCTCAAGACTTTTGCACACTACTGTTTTTACTATAGAACTTCCAGAGAAAAGCAGAGTTTAGCAGCATGCACTTAATATAATGTATACTTAATCAAATAAAATTTGTATTCCTGTATTTGACATTCACAAAAGCGCTCAGTGGGAAACTACATCACTGCTGGCATCCAACTGCACACGGCTCTAAGATAAATGATGAGACACAATGCAAGTGATAGAAATATCACATGGATCAGTTTATCCCCATCTACTCTCCCATCATAGTCATTAGAGAGAAAAGCATAACACTGACCTCAGATCAGTGTTTGGGGACACAATGATCCAACTGCCTGTAACTCAATCTTATTAGAGCGTTAAGTCATTACTGCATGTACACACAGAGGCCTCACAATGCAATTAGCCATTAGCCCATCACACTGACAAAGCACGGCTAATTAGGAGATCGCAGGCGCACGGGGAGCTGAACAAAACATATTTAAGACCCCCTCAACGCTCTTATCAAATATCATGTGTCAGGTAATATTTAGTTATTTAGACTGTGCTGTATCTTTTAATATATTTTCAGCTGTGGCAATGAGATGAGAGATTTTTAAGAAATGATGATGATGAAAGTTTAAACAATTTCAAAGTCAGTTTCATATAACTTTGTGTTTTCTATATTCATTATTCATGATAATGACTTCTGTCCATGTGGTTTAAACGGTGGTCTTCCAATACAAACATGCTACAAGGGTCTACAGCTGACTTCTTAGAAATTTACATCAGGGAAAAGCTCTGTTGTGTGTGAAATTCTATTCTGATCATCGAAAACACATCTGTGTGTGTTTTAGCAGGGTCTGAGCTGGTCAGGTGGCTCTGACTTGCACTCTGTAGCCTGAAGTTGTGGGTTGAGGCAGCGTGTTAGGTGTGTTCCTCTTTTTGAGGGCAAAAGAAGTGGATTATGTTAGGTCAACTCTGGCCAGATCAAAGCAGAAGTCTGACAGGAGCTGAGAAAACTCTGAGGAAAAATATGCTACAGAGCATGCACACACACACACACACATATATACAAACACACACACACACACACACACACACACGCACACACACTCTGGCAGGACAGCCTGATAGAATGCCAAAGAAACTACTCTTTGAGCTCTCCATAAATTTACTTTGAAGGAGTTCTGACTGAGTAATAGCTTGTATGGAAAATACTGTCACAAGCTAAAACACACTCACACAGACATGCCACGCTCCACAAACACAATCTCAGCGGCCCTTATTTATGAGCGCATTCGAGACAACAGAATTGGAAGGAAACACAGCACCACTGGCATTAATTAAAGAGAATCATATTTTATGAAGCAATTCTCAGGAAGTAAGTGCAGCACTGACCCTCCAGCCCCACCCCAGACAGACAATGTCAAATAAACTAACACATTTAAATTAGGGCATAGACCAGACCAGTCTGGGCTAGGAGCGACATCACCCAACTAGCAACCCGCCTTAGCAACCCATAAGTAGGCCTGTAGTGTTGGCAAGGTTACTAGAGCAAAACTGGGCCTTGTACAATGTCGAAAACACACACATGCACACACACACACACGCACTGGCTGCTGTGGGTATATGTGCCCTGTCACTGTGGTAGGATAAGCTTTTCACAGAGCGACATGCAGACCCTAGACCTGACGAGTGTTAACGTGTGACACTCCGGTATTTCCGTGATATAATTCATGGCCGATTTAGCCAATGAGGACCCTGTTTGAATTCTGGAGCGCCACACGTATTAGTTCCCAGGTCACGGGCCAATAGACAGAGGGAATAAGCTTGAGGCTGCACCAAGATCTCTTACAAACTCAGGCACTACAGCACACTGTACTAGGCTGGACTGGACTGTTGAATGCATGCATTTTGAGCAAACAGAAAATCTGATGAATCAAAGCAGATTAAGCCAACGGGGTAAATCAAAGGAAGAGCAAGTAAAACAAATTGAACTTGGCTATTCAACACAAGAATTGAAGGATTAGAGAGCAAAGCAGAGTGCAGGGCTATACAGCAAACTCAAGAGACCGACAGCTTAAAACAAGCAGAACAGTCATTGTGAATGTACTTAACCTCCACAGGGTAGCCAAATTTAGCAAAAAAGACACTTTTAAGAAATAAGTTATAGGGTGTGTTAGTGTGTGTCAAGCGTTTTCAAAGCCAGACATCTACCTGTGTGACATCACCAGACTACTTGAGGCAATGATTCATTTGTAGTGAGGGTTAGGAGAAGATGAAGATCGCTGCCTGAGTGAAGCGTGAACAGGAAAAGTGGGAGATGAGGAACAAACATAGGAGAGCATTTCGAAATAATGCTTTTGATCATTTATGCGCATGATACACATGCATAAATGTCACCATGACACAAAAACCTTTTAAATCAGAAATATGAAATTGCAGACAAAGGCTACATTCAGACTGCAGGCAAAGGTGTTCTGATCTTTGTTGTTTTTCTGCTCATTTGTGATTCAGATCTGATTTGTGTGTGTGTGTGTGTGTGTGTGTGTGTGTGTGTGTGTGTGTGTCTGCACAACTTGCATTCAATCTTATCTTTTCAATTCTAATTTTGAATTGGATACAAATCTGATTTCTACTTTCACTCAGTCTGAACAGTGAATTTGAAACGACACACTTTTCTACTTCACTGTGTTGGGATGGAGGTACACTGCTATATAGTTTATCAAAAAAATATCCTTAGTTTTTTTGACCAAATCTGTTTCACTGAGGCTATTCACTTCATGATCCCACCATTCCTGGCTTCAACTGCACTTGCAACAAAAGAAACACCGCAGGGCTCCATTTTTACCTATTTATTGCATCACAACGAATGTGACATTTAAGCACCACTGCTGAAGAGTTCTGATGAAAAGCAGTGGTTGGAAACGTGGCATTCTTTGTGGTGCAATAAATAGGTAAAACTGGAGCCCTGCAGTGTGCAAGCTGTTGATTTTTTTCTTTTGTTGTATGCCTGTTTTCAACCTAGCACCTGCCCCTTCTTGGCATGGTGCATTTTTCTAGCTTCCACACACTTCTCCTTACAGAAGTGGCGCTGCATCAAAAATGTCAGAACTGAGAAGTCTCTTTCTTCTCATCACAAATTTGCAAGCTTCCACTGCTCATCAGCCTATTAATGATACTCTAATCGCTGTGTTCAGTGGTCTCCATATTTACAGCAGCATTCTGCTTGTAATGCCCTTGGATTTGTTCTTTCTACCACGCAGGTTATTCATACAGGGGTCAAAAACTAATTTAAACAAGCAAAAAAAGAAGAAAAAAATGGCAGATGTGAACAAGAAATTCAAACTGAGCACCGAGGCTTGCAGTGTGAACATGGCAAAGGAGCCACATCTGGATCCCGACTGGTTTCAGGCTATAAGTTATATGAAGGTGAAGGGAGAACATGCCAAGCAGCACACACAGATGATTTGAAGGTTAGGTGATCAACTCAGTATTGACACTCATAGCCATTTCGAGCCAAACCAGTCCAGTCTAGATCAGCATTAACAGCAGACATGTCACCACCATGCTGCCCCTTTTAAAATATTCCAAGTCCTACATCTTAAGGTCTTAAGCTATGCAGAGGGAAGCACAGCGGATCTATGACCATTACTTTGGGGAAAGTGAAGGACATTATGCTATATTACCCAGCAGGCACCAGGTGGTGGCGGTGCAGAGGACACCATGGCAACGCCATGAAAATGCCATGGCAACACCATAGCAACTGTGGCCCCATTTGCTCCCTGGTGGTGTGGTACAGCCCAGACTCGCTACAGTGGTGTGGTCGTCAGATACACACTTCAGTCACATCAGTAATAGCAACATTGTTCATTAATTATTTTTTTATCAATCAATTAATTGATCATCATCATCAACAATCAGTCAAAAGGAGCAAGAACACAGTATCTACTGGTCTCTGTTTTTTGCTAAGTGAGAGACAGAGTAATGAGCTGATTTAACAAAAAAAAAAGAAAGCGATCAAAGGAAATAAAAACAAAGGTCAATGGATGGGTTAATTAACAAAGAGATGTGATCACCATGAGATGCGGCTTTAAAAGAGGAGAGGTGGAGAGTGTTCATAGCTTGTTAATAAAAACCAGGAGAAGGAACTGCAGAGGAGAGCAGTACAAAGCAAAAGAGACAGCAGACTGTGTGAGAGAAACATACTGATGTGTAAAAGCAGCGAATGCCAAAAAAGTCATGTTAGGTAGTACTGTAGAGGAGTGACAGACTGATAGCTATAGTAGATACAGATGAATAGAGAGTTTCGACTTTTACTTGTCTTTTTTGTCACAGGCACTAATGTCTTCACAGTCATATAGGAGGAATCAAAATTCAAAAATGATTTCAGTGTCTAGAATCGCTACAAAGCTAAAACATTTAAAACTATTTCATCTAACACTTCCTCCAAATATACCAAACTTAACTAATATATATATATACCTGTATGTATATATATGTATATATTTATTTGTACATATATATTTCTTTATAGATAAATGATAGAATTCAAATGATAATTGAATACAATAAAATATCTCAGTTAAATCACAGTATAACATGGTACATTCTCAAAAACATAGTATATTTTTAATATATTCTTTTTTTTCTCAGCATAAAATAAAATAAGTAAAACAAAATAAGCCAGAGGGTTTTTAAGAGTCACTTCTGTTCATGCAGTCACAGACTTAAGTATTAGCGCCTCAATAGAAATCAGTAATGCTCAATGACATACCAGGTTTAAACCCTGTTGATTGGTTGGAAAGAACCTTGTTCTAGTGCGCAGGAAGCAGTCGCACTGTTGACGTGTTTTCCACTGTTAGGGTGCAGAGTAGAGCGAGCTTGCTATCTCACTTAAAGGTGGCTGTCCTGGGTCCTAAGCATTAGCTAAAACTGAACTACACAACCCTCCCACCACAGATCTTTGAGGTTTCATTCAGCTAAACATGCAATGATTCCGGGGCTTTCCAAAGAATGGGAAACGGCAAAAGCATTTCTCTAAAAACAGCGACAGATTGTTTTTAAAAATTGCCCCACGCAGACTTAGAAAAAAGCAATCCATGTGCAGATAAAAGGTACAGTCTGGCCTCACTGCAAGGCAAAGGAGTTAAAAAGGGGGAAACGAGAAGGTCGACTAACCCTTCGATCTGTGACGACATGCACAAACACAACGCACAGCCCATAACTTAGCAGGTCAACCACCTCCCTCCTTCTAACCCTTATCAACAGCATCCAAAAGAAGAAAAACAAAACGAAAAGCTACAAAGTCTAAAAGTAGGTGTTCTTTTGCTACATCATGTCAAAGCTACATTCAACTATGACAGAAGAAGAGCTGGGCTGTGGCTGGTCTTAGCGTGAGAGATGAGGTGGATTATGAAAATACAGAGTCTATGCACTGCATTATTGGCACAGTTTACACAGTAGATGGCTTTTTGCACAGCTCACAGAAGGTGCAATGCTACACAACACTACCCTCTCTGAAACACATTTTTTTAATAGTCATACTGGTCAGCTACAGCCTGGTGCTTTGGACTTACAGACCTGATCACAATTGTATCTGACCAGGTTAGATGAAATTTGTCCTACCGATAAGAAAATAATTGAACGAATGGAACACCTCTGATTTTTTACATTTTAAAATAGAGATAAAACTTGAATGTGTTCGATGCAAAAAGATGTGCTATTGCATCCATGTCACATTGGAGGTGGGAATATTGCTCAGAGTCAAACAGTCATCTGATAATCTTGATAACGCGAGTTATCACTGACTGCATTCAGTGAAGTGTCAGCTAGTGTAGGTGCACCTCAAAACGTTCACAGTATATATATCGTTCAGTCTTATTCGCCAAAAGGAAACAGCCACAGCGGGCAGTTTCCTCAGCACAAGTGTCGTGGTACTTAAACACTGGTTACAGTGGATTTTATTCTCCGTCATAGCAACATGACTTCAACATTAAGTGAATAGTTACGCCAACAAAATATGGTACCTGGAGATTGTGCATGCACAACTGTGGCACACGTGTTTGAAAAAAATACAATGAGGAATTGTGCTTCTTATAATCCATCACCTACAAACTCTGCCAAGGTACAATAGAGTAGCAACATAAAATCACATCCTAAGAGAGCTTTTTCCAATGCACTGCACTTTTTTTTAATTCTCCTCAGCTCCTCGGAATAAATCCTGACTGGCCACTTTCATAAAAGTAATAAAGTTTATAGCTAAACAACCCTTCTTCCGTATCATGTACTTCCAACTCCTGCTTCCAACTCCTGCACAATTGTCTCAAAAGCTTATTTGAATATTATGCAGCCATCTAGTGCCAATTACAGATATTGCACCAATCATCCTCTTGATCCACTTCCATGAGGGTGAATTATGCGCAGTTTGCATGTGGAAATAAAAAATGGGATTTCATCCGTGAAGACGGATAACTTGCAAACCAATTTTACTTAAAAGCTCTTCACTTAAATTTGGCACAGCTGTTGAATCATTCCCACTTCCAACACTAGCCACATCCAGTCTCCTCTTTATTAAAACACTAACACAATCAGATATTGATAGAATAAAAAAGAGGGCATGGGGAGAAAAGTCTGAATAAGAAAAGAAAAGACAGACATAAAAGAAAATCTGCTACATGTCTTTTTTGTTCTTATTGTTATTTCTCTTTTTGATCTCCAGTTTGTTATTCAAATATGTCGATACTCAACTGTGTTCAAGCATTACAAGCTCCAACAGGGAAGAGGAGAAGTTGTTCCTTTTCTCTCTGATTGGTTAAAAGGGTTTCTAGTAAAACATGACATCACGTAGATGGTCCTGGGGTAGAGCTAGATGGGTCTGATGGTGTCATGAGGTCAAAGGGCAAATAAGTAGCACTGTCCTCACTGCCCAGTGAAAGGTGATCAGGCAGACAGTGCATGAGAGAGGTGACTGCATTGCTTTTCATATCATCTGATTTACAAAAGGGAAGAGGAAGGAGTGGTCTCTCCAACACATGACAAGCAGTCCTCCAGTCCAGTTCAAAAGCCAAAAGCCAGACAGGAGAGGAAGCCAGACACGACAACTATTCTGGCATCTTTTGGGAGAAGGTGGGTCTTTCCTCATCCCACCGAGGTGTGTTCTCAAAGCCAGAGGGAGGGAGACGTTTTGAGCATTTTATCTGTGTGTGTGTGTGTGTGTTCGTGTGTGCGTGCGTGCGTGTGTGTGTTTGTGTGTGTGTGTGTGTGTACAAACATGACATCATTACTCACAGGTTGGAGACTACTGTTATCCACAGTTGTGACTCGGGGAGGGGAGGAGAACCGAAGATGACATCACAAAGCTCATTTCTGAGCAGAGAAGAAGTTCTGGGGCTGCTGTCCCCGGAGATGCAGCCTCGCCTTCACTCTCATCATCATCGTGGGAACCATCCAGGCGCACGTAGCTCACCCTGGTATGGCGTCTCACTGTCGCCCTCACTAGAACGCGTACGATGGAGCGGGTGGCAGCAGTGTTGCTCTCACACTGGCTCGTGTTAACAATAGAGCTACTGTCCGTATCAGCTCCAGCAGTGGTAGTTGCTAATTGATTACCTGTGGTCACCTGGGCAGCCATATCTCCGACATCATCCCTGGCTCCAGCTGCCATGGCACCACGGTACACAACAGCAGTGGTGCTCGCTCTCACGTCTCCCTCTCTCCTCTCCCCCTGTCATACCTCGCTCTCCAGGCTAGAGAAGTGGGCCGACCCTCGACGTGAGCACAGGCTCTTGGCTTTGAGTGGCAGGTGGGGAGAGTAGAACCTCCGTGGCTGTGGCACAGAGCGCAGTCTCTGATATTGGAGTTTGGCACTGGCTGAAGCCGGAGCCTGGGCCTGGCCTTCCATCCCTACCCCTGCTGGTGGCGAGACAGAGGATGAGGAGGGTGGAGGTGGGATGGGCATCGGGAGGGACGTGGGAGACATGGACGGCTGCTGTGGTGGTGACGGTGAGGGCTGAGGCGGATGGTCTGTGGGCTGTGTGCTGAGGCTGAGGTTAGATTGGCTGCCTGATTTGGCCTGGCTGGAATCGGGTTTGGGGGGCAGCGGCTTAGGACGAGAGACACCGCTGAAGCTGTGGCAGTGGGGGAGAAGCTCTTCCTGGCTATGGGAAAGTGCTGTGGATCCTCTCTTGGAATGGGAGGTGTGTGAGCGACTGTGGGGATGTGGATAAGGATGGGGTTGGGGGTAAAGGCTACAGGAACACATGGTCGCCCGTGGCGCTTCTTCCCCCCTTTCCCTAGATCGTCCCTTGTTCTTCCCTCCTCCACTCTTCCACTTTTTCTCACCCTTCACAGGAATTTTGTCCATAGACCAGTATCGTCGAGGTGGAGGGAAGGCTGCTGGAGGTGGTGGCCACTGCGAACCCAAACCCCCGCTCCCTCCCCCAGAACCCCAACCAACACCTGGTCCCGATCCCCAGAAATCAGCTCCAATCCAGCCTTCTGCTCTAGTTCCTAGTAATGAATCATCTCGACTGTTGACACTGCCCCCTTTCTCTCTGGAGGGGTAGGTACCAAAGAACCAGCCTCCTCCTCCTATGCCCCCTATCCCAGTGCCACTTCCCCCTGAACCTCCCTCCCAGTATCTTTCAAAACGGCCAAACTCCCCCGACGAGCCCTCATCTGAGTAACTGTCCTCTGCCCTGGCCCTGTCCCTCTCTGACTCAGAGACGGCCCCCCTACCTGCCCTCCTTCCCCTGCCCTCCACCCGTTCCCTCACTCTATCCCTCTCCTCCTCTTCCTCCTCCTCCTCATCATCATCATCGTCGTCTTCAGAGTCCCACTCATGGAAGGATAGCCCTTCTCTTGTGTGTGCTTTCTCTTTTTCATAACGCATTAACAAAGGACGCCGTTCTCCAAGCCTGCCGCTATCATCTCTATCCATCCCCCCACTTCTTCGCCGCTTAGAGGATGGAAGAAGCGGATGGAGGGATATTGGAGGAGCATTAGAGTCACCTCCTCTTCCATTTACCCAAAATTTGACGGACGCAGGGAGCTTGTTCAGGTTAGGATAGCGCTTACTGGGTGTACGATGCCTTGAATGAGAGTGTGAGGATTTAGGGCGCCTCTCCCTGCTTCTTCCACTGTCCTCCTCTTCCCTGTCATTGCCCTCATCTCCTCCTTCTCTTCTACATCTCTCCCTATCTCCTTCCCATGAATCGCGCCCCTTTTCCCCAAATGTGCTCCGATACTGCGCAGAAAATGAAGAGTAGTCTTGTATTCCTCCTTCCCTCTCTCCCTCTGCCTCTCCTTCCCTGTCTGCCTCTATATCTCCCTCCTCTGTCTCAGACCGCTTTCCCCCTGTTGATTTCTTCCTTTTCTTTGTTTTAAGGGCCTTCTTCTTCCTCTTTTTTACTTTTCTACGCTTCCTTTCTCTCTCTCGCTCTCTTTCCCTTTCTTCTCGCTTTTTCCTCTTTTTGTTCTTTTTCTTTTTCTTCTTCTCCTTCTCCTTCTCTTTTCTTCTCTTCTTTTCCCTTTTTTGCCGCTCAGCATCTCCACCTGCTCCACTCCTCTCTCTCTCACTCCAGCTTGCCCACCACTCTTGGAGCTGAGACAGTTGGCTCCCACCTCTTTCTCTCCCTCGTTCCCTTTCTCTGTCACCCCAGGACGTGCGTGGTTTCCTGGGGGGTATGGGTGGTGGCAGGCGGCCGTGACTGAGAGAACGAGGCCGGATGATTGAGCGCTCCCTCTCTCTTCCCCTCCCAAGGAGGAGGCTTGACTCTTCTGTCAGCTCCTCATCGTCATCATCATCCTCTCCATCTATTCCTCCAGTTCTGTCCCGTGTGCTCCTGGAGGAGCTGTAAGAGTAAGTAGGAGAGGTGGAGCGAGAAGATGAGGCAGATGACGACGTGGATGTGGATGATGTGGTTGACGAAGAGGACGAGGATGTATAGTGCAAGGATGCAGAGGGAGAAGGAGGGGTATAGGAGGGGCTGAGGGGTACTGGTACAGGAAGTGAGAGTGGGGGAGAGAGGGGGCGTGCCCTCCTCCCTACTCCCTCCCTCACACCATCTCGTGCTCCTCCCCTCCGCCCTAGGGGCAGAATGTTCTCGTATAGTGGCCCCCCGGACTCTTTGGGCTTCTTGGGCCTTCGTTTCCTCAAGAAGGATGAGGGGAGAGGGGGGAGGGGTGTGGCAGCGGGGTGTAGGAGGTAGAGGTGCCTGACTCTTAGGAGGCAGTCTGGGAGTGCCCAGAGGTTTAACAGCCCCTTTCCCCTGACCCCCGCTGCCACCTCCTACCACCTTCTTCCCCACCCCATGGTCGATGCCCTTCTCTGAGTAGAAGGCCACACTGGCTGGAGGGGGCTGGGGGTGGCCCCTGGGCATAGTCTTGGGGGTCTGGGACCCTGCCTGCTGCTCCATGCAGGGCCCCAGTCCCTCAGGGTCAATGGGACCATAGTAACGTTTATAACCATCAAGTCCCCCAGCCCCTCCAGCAGTGGAAGCCCAGTTTGGTGGGACTTTCTGAGCAAAGGGTCCCATGTCACTGATACCCCCCCTTACAGCCATTGGGTTGGTGGCTGTAGCAGATTTGGGCAGCCTCCAACGATCCACCACAGCCAGTCTGCGGTCTGGCCGTGGCAGGAAGGTGGAGCAAGGTAGGGGTGCACCAGCTATCGGTGTGTTAGCTGGACCCAGTGCTGTCCCAGAATGCACCACGGTGGGAGGAGAGCCCGGTAGAGGTGTTTTGTACACGGGCTGCGGTTGCTGCGGTTGTGGTTGTTGCTGCTGTTGCGCCATTGCAATTGCTGGGTTGGTCAAAGACGTTGAAACAACATGTGACTGTGACGGAACTGTAACCATTGCTGTGTGGTGATGCGTTGGCAGACTTTTAGCTCCACCTGTTGCTGTTTCATCCTCAAAGCTACAGCAGCTGTACATGCCCTAAGACAAAGAGAGAACAAATACAAAACAGAGTCACTTAAAAGGCTAAAGAATCAAATGTATTCTCCCAAATAAAAATCAGGACATAATTAATTAAATCTTGCTTTGAAGAGGGAATAAATATAAGTATATTAGGGATGTAACAGTTTTTTAAATTCATGGTTTGTTTCATACCTCCTCACCTGAAGCATCTTTAAACATTTAAGCTGTCAGATTAGCAATGCTTTAATCAGGTATTAAACGCCACACCTCCACATGGCTAATTAGCATTCCATTCAACACCCAGAGAATCTATTTCTCAATTCTTATTATACCAACATGCTTGCCACAACGCTCCAAAAATATGTTAAACTGTTAACTGTGAATTTCACCAGAAAGCTTGGCTAACATTCCAATAGCTAACAGCTGATAGCTTAGCAGCTTATTGATCAAGTGAGCGTTCCATTTCTCCACCATGGCTGTCACAAAAGCCTCCTGAGGGTAGCCTGTCCCATAACCCACTTCAGCGTTTACATCCACGCTCTGTATTCCACTTTTACATTGCTTCTTTTCAGTGTCTTATCATGCCGCTATAATAGCAATAAAGCTCCCCTCCAATGTCACTTGACTAGAGTGCTGTTAATCTTATAATGCCCAACACCACTGGATAACAGCATGGACAGATCCAGGCAGAATGGAAATGACTACATTTGCTCGAGTACTTTACTGAAGGTTTATTGTAATTGTACTTAACTATTTCTATGTTATGCTACTTTCTGCTTTTACTCCACTATATTTTGGATACAAATATTATACTTTGTAGTTCATATCATTTATTTTAAACCTTTAGTTTCTTATTATCTTGCTAATTAATTGCATGTTTACATCAACCTATTCAATCATATATAAGTAATTAAAATCATCAGCAGTTGGAAAATCAGTGAGATATATACACACATAAATGATCAATAAATGTGATCCAGTAATACATATACAGATACATATGTAGTAATCTGAAAAGTGCCATTCTACATAATGAGCTTTACTACCTTCACTATATTTTGATTATAAAACTTGTGCACTATTAAGATACTTAAGTATGATTATAACTTTTATTAATAAAACTCTAAATACTTTCCCCCACTTTGCAAAACAATTATCTAACACAAAATTATATTTAAAAACTTGTGCAGCATCACTTTTCACTTAACAAATCTGTAATAGCACACAGGGGTGCAGTCTGAAAATCATGCCCAATGTTTTCTGTGCCAATTTGCTACACTGATTTTATTTCTGATTAAATATTCTAATTTGCTTTTGCTGCTTTACTCTAAAATCCTGGAAATGGCAGTTTACATCGCAAACTGTTTGACTAAAGCCCCTAAAAGTGACTGCTACATAGTTATAAAAGACACAGTATTTTACTGTATATGTAGCTTACATTAAAGATAATGAAGGAGCGAGAAAGAGCAGAACAGAATAAGAATGAAGCGCGTAAGAATAAAACAGTTATCCATAAACTTACGGTGTTTTAAAGAAATGCAAATTTGCCGTTTTCCGTTTTACATTCATTACTATTTATAAGTACAGCTTTGCGCTGCACGGTTAATAAAATGCATTCATAAATGCATAAACTGAGACCACAGTAGTGGGAAATGGATAATTTGTCAGTGAAGCTACAATAATTACATACATGGAGTGGGTTGTTTCTGTCAAGGTCACTGTCAGAGGAAGAGGATATCCAGTATGTGAGCAGAATTGAATTTCAATTAATCTCCCGAATTGACAGAGGGGAATTGAAATGACCCCAAAGCTCACAATTTCTAACACTCACGCTTAGTAACAGGAAAGGTCACACACAGGATCATGCTTACACATGTGTGTTCAGATGGTGACAGGCACAGCCTTCTGTCTACCATCATTTTGCCGGATTTAGCACAAAAAGAGGTTTTCAGGGTGAAAATGGCCGTCGACACATGGACATAAAACACATTGACAGCCAGACTGTCTTCAAAACAGTGAGAAATTTAACATGTTTGCACATTAAGAAAACCCCCCACATATGACATATGAAGGGGAAAACACTTACCCTGCTGATTGCCAAGAGAAAGTCCAATTTTCCAGAACTAGTGGCCATGCAGTGGCGCAGCTTCCAGTACACTAAGTGTTCCCAGGCAAACACCAGCAGGCTGAGGCCCATAGCCACCAGCAGCATGTAGAAGACCCCAGCCATGTTGTCAATGTCCAGTTTACTGCTCATCACCTCAATTTTGTCATTATGGCAGATACCTGACAGCCAGAGGCGCTCCAGCATCTCAATCTCATCTGGAAGGGAAGGATGAGGATAAAGGATAGAAGAGAAGGGGGGTAACGAGTGAAAGTAGAGGGAATGAAGAGAAAGAGACAACTGGATTTTAGTTTATTTTAAGGAGATAGATAGCCAAATAGACAGACAGACAGACAGACAGATAGATAGACAGATAGATAGATAGATAATAAGCACTGAAGTACAGGTCTGTAGGCTTGTTTTTTGCCCATTATCCAAGGTGACTCTTCAAGGTCAGAGGTCAGCAATACAAAGAACAGAGTCCGAAACAACAAAGAGAAAGGGGACTGAGACAGAGAGGGAGAGAGGGTCCAAAACAATGAAGAAGCACTGAGAAGCAAAATGGCATCGACAACCTAATCTCAACATTGTAACCCAGAGTAAATGAGGAGAAGAGAAGAGAGACCAGGAGCCACAGTGAGATGGCTGGATAGGTTGAGCGAGCATGGAAAAGTGTGAGAGAGGTAATGAGGGAGCCTTAGAAAGAGAGAGGAGGAACGGCATTCTCTCTCCGTCCACGAACGTGTCAGGGAGAATGAGACAGACAGAGTTAGAGAGGGCTGGAAGAAGGAAAACAGGGATGGAGGACTGTGTGAGATTGTGTCATCATGACAAACAGTGGAACGCTCCTCAGCTTGAAGAGGATGGGAGGAGAGAAAAAGAGGAAAAATGTGAAGCGAGAGATTTGATAGAAAGTGGCAGAGACAGGGAGAGAAGATCATAATCAGTTAATTGTGCTGGAGGGATGGTCAGGATCCTCACTCAGGTGGTAAGCTCAGGGGGGTTTTAAGAACTCCATCTAATAACCTACGAGAACCAACTTTTTACCCATAACTATATCTTTTCTTAACAAATCTGAGTTTCCAGGCTAAATGTGTGAGTGGCTGCAGGGGTTACTGGTGTAACCATAGTGCTGATCATTTACAAGATGTGGCGCATGACTCATGTTAGAGTTATATCATGACTAACAGAAGTCATAATGAGAGCTTTCTGTCACACTAATAACAACGGCCCGATGAGCAGTGCTGCGATAACCAGGTATGAAGTTGCCTTTACTGCACACTGCAGTCTCTGAACTATTTCAAATGAAAAGCAAGAGCAGAGTTTAAAAGCTGACAAGTCACACATCTAGTCATAACACTGCACTTATCTTCGGAAACTCAACCTTTTGCCTTTTCATTTGTGCCATCATTAGCCCTGCTTGCATAGCTTAGATGAAGCTGATGCAGTCATCTGTGTGAACTGGTTAATGTGTCTCCTGTAGAACATCATCAGCCAACAGGCCGTAGCCTCCAGCTACATCAACAGATGGACACACTGCTACTGCAGCCCGCTGGCAGTTTAAGGTAACAACTCACTGTCTTATCTTAAGCTCACACTTTTTTAGACACAATGTCTGTTTTTAACTCTATAATGTAGTCGCCACTGTGGAGAATTCATTGGAATTATTGACCTTCAGTGGCAGTTGTGTGTCCAAACAGGAGCCCGATTTCGAAACATCAAATAGTTTACTTGAGGGTGCAGATAAACAGGTAGTCCCACAAGTGTCCTGTACTTCACAAGTCTCAGCTGAATGCTTTCTCCGATCTCTCGGTCTCATTTCCTGGCTCTGCTGCCATTTGACTGCGAGTGATTCATCTTGTGCTTCTTTGTCTCCCTCTTAAATCGACTCTTTTTTCACTGTGCATGTTTCTTCTCTCCCTTAGACCTTTATGATGGCGGTTGTCTCTGCCTCTCAGTCACAGCCAGCTCAGGTCTGCCAAATCTGACAGGTGTGTCAAATCCACACTCTACCTATGTCTTTTCTGGCAGGTCAGGTCAGGTAGAGCTGGCGACACTGCAAACACGGAGCTGGCAGCGCACCACAAAGACATTATTTAATAAGAGAAAACTGTATTTGTGTGTGTGTGTGTCTAAGTGTGTGGGCGAGTGTGCATATGTAAATGTGCAAGTGTACATTTGCATTTTGCAATGTGCCAGATGGGGCATGATGCCAGACATGTCCAGAGACACTGAGCTCCACAGCTGTTGAGCAGCAAACCATGACCCGTACAATCCCATGCTTTTATCGCAACATGACAAACCTCTCTGCATTCATTGCAAGATTTCTGGGAAAAAAATTAAAAATCTGCCAGCCAAGAGCTAAAAACCCAGCTTCTCACATTTTTTAATATCTACTCACTGAATAATATATTATTGGAATCAAAATCACGATACTATGCAAAATACAGGAGTGGATCTGATAAGAAGGGGAAAGGGAAATCTTGTTACTCAGCAGTTTTGATTTATCAGGAAACAAGTCGTAGTGAGATCAATGGACCAGCTCTTAAAGCTGTGGTATGAATCACAAGGAGAACAACGTGCTCACAGGTTTGAGAAAGCAGTGGAAAGTATCCCGGGTGCTCTGCTATCCTCTAATTCAGTTGTAAAAAAAAAATGATAGCACTCAAACGGAGCATGGTACAATAATGATGTAACACTGTGACACGACTTAGCCCCGCTGAAGGTGTGACGCTGAGTCCTTGAGCCGCAGGGCGATTGTTGAGATGCAGTCTTTGAGGGCACGCTGAATGCGAGCCCCCCCACCCCTCCCCACCCCACCCCCTACTGCTCTCCGCATCCAAACAAACTAATCCTCTTCCTTAGTAATCCACTCCAATAATGCCTTCCTACAACTAGAACTCTCAGCATTCAACGCCACCCTGTAACTAGAGCCATCCAGCGTGCACAGCTGTTAAGTGTTTGTGCTATAATGAACATAAGCATGGACAAGGAAATCTATCAAGAATTAAAAGAAATGTCAAACACTGCATGTCAAGGCTGTCTGGGCTCCCTATTTTTCTAGCACACACACACACACTCGCATTCTTTTCCAGGTCCAGCTATTCAGCTCCAGACGCCAGTCTTATTTAATAGATCTTGGCACCAAATTGGCATTATCAGTGTGTAAGCAGCTAAAGCGTCTGCATGCCAGAAACAGCTAAAGGGCTTTGTCCGCCACGCCATAAGCAAAGCTGATTTAAAACACGAGAAAAAGCCAAACAAGCGGCATCCGACTGAGACAATAAACGTGTGTGGCGGACTGTGTAAAATGACAATCAAGCATTAGTGTACCGACGACTAAAAACAGATTCTCATGTGCTAATCACGAGTGCGTAAAGTAGACAAAGCGCACTAATAACATCTCTATTTAATGATCGCTGTTTTTTATACCTCGTTTTACTTTCCTGTTCAGAGCATTTTCAGGTGTTTCTTTTCATTTTTTCGCCACACTTCCTCACTTTGTATGTCAGTTTCAGCTAATCTGCAATAGGTATAAATCTGTCACCACCACACAAGTTTTACAACAGTGACTCACACAAGTAAATCTTTTTTTTCTTTTAGCTTTTCAAGCAGGGAGAAAAGGAAAGCCAGAGAAATTCAGACAGGTTTGTACGAGAGTAGCGAGACAGTGGGGGAGGCAGACATTTATCAACACAATCAAGTCATTTTTGCTAAGAAATAAACAAACAAAACAATTTTCTTCTTGCTCTGTTGTTTCTCCTCCTCTCCTCTGGCCAATAAAGAGATGTGCAAACCTCTTTAAAAGCGCCATCGGCCCTCTCCTACACACTCTTATTCCCTGTGTCACAATCAAAACACCTTAGAGCCTTCAGCCTCTCCACACACCTTACACTCCCCCCCGTCCACCACTCCACATCCTCTCATTCATCTACCCCCTGGGTCCTCCATCCACCCCACACTCTTGTGCTACTCTGTGGCTCGTTTCTCTATCCTTTTCATTTTTACTGTAACCTTCTCTTTGCTCCTGCATTGTCCTAATCATCTTCATCTGAACCCCTCCCCTCCTCACAGTCCTCACCATCTCCCACCAGCTGCAGCAGGGCCAGGTCAAGAGGACGTTTCCAGCGTGAATTTTTGTGCAGGGCGATACCGTAGCCTGTGGTGGCAAAAACCTTCCCCGAGCCTATGGTCATCACCTTGAAAGAGAGGACAATGAGCAGAAATTGAGAAAACCACCGAGAGGCGGCTGCATGTCGCATGCACATACGTGTGAGTAAAAAGTCCTCACCTTACAACCTTCGTCCTTCCGAGCCATATAGTTCAGTACTGCAGCGTCATAAATAAAGGCATCCAGTTTCCTGTAAAGGGATGAAGGGAGAATTCATTCATCATTTAATGGGAGATGAGAGCAAAGGGATGGAGAGACTGACTGAGGCAAGAGAGGGGGTATAAAGGTATAGCGCCGCAATGTACCTGGGAAGAGAGTTAGGGTGCAAAAATATATAGCAGACAGGCACACAGAATGATAGAGAGGGCATAAAAAGTTAAATCATGACAAGAAAAGGGAAGAAGAGTGGAATAGTAAAGCAGGTTCGGCGGAAAGAGTGAAAACACAAGGAGAATAAAATAAGGCAGAGATCAGGAAAAGATGTGTGGGTAAGAGGGAGCGGGATGGTGGTGGAGGCGGCGGAGGGGACGAGGAGGATGGGGATTTATACGGTGCGGAGAGCGTTGTGACAGGGAGTGAGAGAGAGGGGGGAGAGATTTACACACTTCAGGGGGGAAAAGACATGGGATAGAGCTAGAGAGTGATGAGGATTA
Organism: Oreochromis niloticus; assembly: GCF_001858045.2. Lineage (NCBI taxonomy): Eukaryota > Metazoa > Chordata > Actinopteri > Cichliformes > Cichlidae > Oreochromis > Oreochromis niloticus. The sequence continues at coordinate 22,508,092 of NC_031976.2, read as the reverse complement.
TAAAGTTTAAATACAGACACACTGAGAAAGCACACTGGGAGGGGAAAGAATGAACCAAAAAAAAAAAAAGGAGAAAGAAAAGACATGGCGACATAGGAGGGCAGATGAAGAGGAGAAGGGAAAGATAAGTACCGAGAGGAGCAGAAGAGAAAGCTGCTGGAGAAAAGCAGGTGTTCCTCATTCTTGTGCATGTTAACACTGAGTTATAATTGTGGTGTCAAGGCAAGATTCAGTGGGGCTGATGGGGGGGGGGGGTGACAGAAGCTTAGGATAAAGTAAACTGGGATTATCCAACACATGACGGGTGATAGAGATTCTACTAGAAACTGAAGAGGGGAATGCTGTTTGCACTGCGTGGGTGGGTGGAGATAGCGGCAAAGGTGGAGAGAGAAAGGGAAAGAGTAAAGGTGAGAGAATCTTTGCGGGAAGCATGAAGTGTGACAAAAGATGTGAAACGTTAGCTGGAGTTGAAAAGAATGCCGCTGTGTGTGATGGCCCGCTAGTGTGAGACTGAGAACATTAAAAACCCGGAGCAAACAGTGACAGCAGGCCATATCTGCTGTCGTTCATTGCTGCAATTATTTCCATTCCGTCCAACGCAAACAAACGTGCCAGAGGCGTTTCAAATAGACGGATTTGTTGAATGTCAACTGCAGCTTCCAAGGTCAAGGAGGAACCTGCATTTATGCAAACGCAGGCCACTGACTCCAGCTCAAGCTCACATCAGCTGATAGCACAGCTGTTTCCCCTGCTGCACATGTCACTGGCAAATTTGGGACACGCTTTCTGAGATGCTTCAGCCTGCACAGAACTGCTGCTTTCTCTGCAAACCACTTTGCAAACCACCTCCTCCATTTCATGCCACTCGTGATATTTCTGAATTAATAAATGTCATCCATGGCGACTGATGCCTGTTTTGTTCTGTAAAGGATCTCGCTGCTGGTCTCCTGTCTTCCAAGCTTTCCATGATCCTGACTGTCCTGCCATAACATTAACCCAAAGATTTCACTAATTGGAGAAAAAGAAGCTTGGTTTGTTTTTTATCGTCTTGAGGAAACAAACTGATTTGGCCTTTTTTTGTTTGTTTTGGTGAGATTTAAAGATAAACAACAGCTGCTGAATATCCCATGTAGTAGAATATTTTCATTATATAATATGTATCTATGCTTAATCTAAGTGCCGTGAAAAAGATTGAGAAAATCAAGTATACCGGGCAAGTATTTGCCCCCTTCATCTTTTCTTATTTTTTGCATATTTAACACATTTAAATGTTTCAGAGCATCCAACTAATTTTAATTTTAGACAATATTTAACAGAATATAACATTAGACAAAGATAACCTGAATAAACACAAAATTGAGGTTTTCATTCATTAAGGGAAAAAAAGCTATCCAAGTCTACCTGGCCCTGTGTGAAAAAGTAATTGCCTCCTAAACCTGATAACTGGTTGTGCCACCTTTGGCAGCAAGAACTGCAATCAAGAGTTTGCGATAACTGGCAATGAGTCTTTCACTTCACTGTGGAGGAATGTTGGCTCACTCTTCTTTATAGAAGTGTTTTCATTCAGCCACACTGGAAGGATTTAAGGTTGTGCCAAAGCATCTCAATCTGATTTAAGTCTGGACTTTGACTGGGCCACGACAAAACCTGCTAGTGTGTTTCCGATTATTCTCCTGCTGCATAATCTAAGTGTGCTTGGGCTTCATTGCAAGAAGGGAGCCTTATATTTTCCTTCAGAATTTTCTGGCAGAAAGCAGAATTTGTGGTTCCTTCAATGACAGCAAGTCATCCTGAAGCAGCAAAGCAGCCCCAGACCATCACACTACCACCACCATGCCTGACTGTTGGTGCGATGTTCTTTTTATGAAATGCTGTGTTAGTTTTACACCAGATGTAACAGGATGCAAGCCTTCCAGAAAGTTTAACTTTTGCTTCATCAGTCCACAGAATATTTTCCCAGCAGCAGTTTTTTCTAGGATCTCTCACATGGATGCCATTTTTCACCAATGAAGGTTTACCATCATTCCAGGTTTTCTCCATTTGTGGATAATGGCTCTCACTGTGGTTTGCTGTGGTTAGAAATGATCATGTAATCTTTGTTTCCCAGCTGTTTCTTTAGATTATGGCACAATGTGTTGCTTTTTTGAATCGTGATCTTTTAGCCCACCTCATTTTGTCAGAAAGGCTCAATTTAAAGGATTTCTTGATTCAAAAGGTCTGGCAGTAATCAGGCCTGGGTGTGGCTAGTGAAATCCAATCCAGCTTTCTAAATATGTGGTTAGTCACAGTTATTTTACAATTTAACAAGGTGGGAAATTACTTTTTCACACAAACTCAGGCAGGTTTGGATCGCTTTTTTTCCCTTAATAAATTAAATCTTTATTCAACAACTGAATTTTGCATTGACTCGGGTTATCTTTGCCCAATATTAAACTTTGTCTGATGATCTCAAATATGTAGTGTGACAAATATACAAAAAATAAGAAAGCAGGCAAAAACTTTTTCAGAGCACTGTATACTTACTTTGATATGTAATAATATATATTGGTTTATCTGTTGTTCCCTTAAAGTCTTTAAAGGCAAATAATTTTATTTTAAATTTGAGGACATTTGACAAAAATGAGCACATGTGCAAACCGGGTGGCATGTTGGCCCAGTGGATGTCACTTCACAAAACGAAGGCTCTGGGTTCCAGTCTGCTTGTTGAGTGGGGTATCTGCACATGTGTGGGTTTTCTTAAGGTACTCTGGTTTCCTCTTATAGCCCAAAGACAAGCATGTGAGTGATTCTTAATTGACTGCAGGTGTGAATGTGTTGTTCCACGTTAACCCTGTGATGGACAGGCTGCGCCCCTCCTTTTACCCAAAGTCCCTGATACCCTATTTAGATTACGGCAGTTACGGATGGATGAAAATTAAGAGCGAGGAATGAAGTAAGACAAAGGTAAAGGTTCATGGCAGACAGACCCGGTCTTGAGGTTCAGTATGGCATCCTCCACTCCCTTCTGGTTGTATTTTCCCATGTACTGGTGCATGTCTGGGTAGTTGGAGCGGATGTTTTTTTCTGTGCTACCGTTGGGCACCGTGCCAAACTTCAGAGGTGGGTACTGCTCCTCGGGATGCTGAAACTAGCAGAGCAAAGGGAGACGAGGGAGGGAGACGGAAGGGGCATGAGACACACCAGGCTGTGCACCAATCTGTCTGACCTATTTCTGTCCACTCTCCAGACTAACTTACAACACTCCATGCACAGTCAAATCTTTGAAAAGAGAGCAGTCTGTGGACTTAAATTAGTATTTAGGACTGTCTTTTAAGTATTCGAGAACTGTGGTAATTGAGTTCTGTTAAATGAGATTTTATTCATTTCTAAATTCCTGTGCTTTAATCAATTTAACATTCAAATGCATGGGATTTAGCTCACTCTAAGACTTTAATTCTCCTTCTGCTTTTTCTGCTTAATCAGTATTCAAGCCATGAAGTACCTTCTTGTCCGAGAGGCCTGACACTGTGTCAATGTACTCCTCCTGGATCATGAAGGCAGCCAGGTTAGCAGTGTAGGAGGCCAGAAAAATGACAGCAAAGAAGGCCCAAATCAGCACCATGATCTTGCTTGTGGTTCCTCTTGGGTTCTCCACTGGCACAGAGTTGTTAAAGACAATGGCCCACAAAAGCCAGACAGACTTTCCTATAGTGAAAGTAGACCCTCCAGCCTCTGTCCAGAAAGATAAGGAAGAAAAGAAGAAATTAAAAAAGAAAACCTTTCAGTTTAAAAAAGAGCAGTTGTAACACTATATTTATTTCTAGGAAGCGATCCAGACGGTACTCAGCACAAGTGTATTCACAGGCATCTGTAAATGAAGCGGCTGACTCAAATTAAACGTGTCTGAATGAAAAACAGCCTCAGAGCATACGAAAAAGGAAACCTTGCAGATTTTCTTTTGACAACAAACCTCATAAGGTGGCGCCTATATGTTACGTAGATAGCAGATATCAATTCATCTTCTACACGATCAAACAAACCACCTGGTGCAAAAACACTATTCAAAAGGACTCAAACACTCCTGCCTTTACACAGCGGGAATAAAGGAGGCAGGAAGAAGAGAGGCGAGAGTGAATAAGAGGGATATATGGGAGGATGACAGAGGAGTAAATTTATGTAGAACACAGCAATCATGCAGTAAAAGAGGCGAGCCAGGCTGGGTATTGGACCAAGGCATCAGCCATACTGAATATCACAGGGGTACAAACTATGCTGCTGAATAATAAATGGCTTCTTCGGTATTGAGAATACTTGGAAGGAGTTCAGCATACTGTAGGTATAATTTCCTCTTTGCTACACTCACAGCTAAAGATTCATGGCAGCTGATTCAAAATACACATCGATTTTTTCCCCCTCTAATGTAACAGCTAACTAACGAGACAGCAAAAAACAAAAAAAACAATCAGATGCTTCCATAAGATCATTGTGACTAAGATTTTTTTTTCTGAACCAGTTTTCCAGGAGTGTGTTTAATGTTTGTTCTTTTGATCCATTTGGCAACAGTGATGGACTTCACAGAGATGCATTAATCACACTGGGAAACACGGACAGCTTGGACTCATCACTCACTCTTGCCAGTCTGGAGACTGCGGTTGTAGCCTACGGGGCTGAAGAACTCAAAAATAAAGACAGTCACAGCCACGACGGTCAGGCACATGACAAACATCATCACCCACACCGCTGGACTGTAGGGCTCTGTGGAAAAAAACAAAAACATGCACTTTTTTGTATTCTTATTGCATTATTAAATTATTGTAACTGTCATTATCAGTATAAGAAACAAGAATGTTTCATAAATCTAGCCCATAATGGAGACTATATATGCAGAGAAATAAAAACCACTGGAGCAAATATATTCTCAAAAAGCCCATAAACACCCTCTCTTCTCTTTCTTCTTCTTCCTTTTTTTTTTTTTTTTTACAATCATCTCAATGCAGTCTATAGGCCCATAACACTGTTCTCCCACTGGAGCCTGGAGTCTGCTGACGGAGTGAAAGTAAAAGTTAAGAAGACGTGAACCTAAGAAAAACTAATGGCTAATCTTGATGTAAAGAACTAGCAACCAAAAGCTGGGGAGTTTTATGCAAACTCAGCGCTCCGCAATTAGATTAGATTCTGTACATCAGCTACACGCCGCCCACAAACACAGCCTCTTACCTAAGAAAGCTGATGGCGATACAGTCCCATTGCTACGGGAGACCATGACACTGATCCCCGTTTCCACAAAGGGCACAGAGAAATCCACAACTTCTGACCTCTCCTCATTGATAGTCAGCGAGCCAATGGCCATATCCGCCCGCTTGTACACCACCTAAAGGGGGACAAAGAGCAGTGCTAAGAAATAAATCGGCTGTAATTATGAGTAAATCGTGTACCTGTTACAGCTAGACAAAGCCAGTCCAGAAGGTTTTCAGGTAAGGTGCTGACAATTCACACCTTGACCCTTTGTACATCATTAAATTTGCCTGCATGAGAAACTCGGTCTTGTACAAATACTGAACACGTGTCTCTTCAGCATCCCTTTAGCATACAAAATGAGCTAGGACCCTTCTCAACCCTGCCACCATCTAGCAAAAACCTGAAAACCGCTGTGTCCGCTGATTGTACGAGTGAAATGTTAATCTACATTAGACATGGCACATTCGCTCTTCAGAGCAAATCAGCAGAAAAATGAAGCGAAGTGGAAAGCAAAGCACCCTCCTCTCAACTTTGCCAAGTCTCTGGATTACCTGATCAAAGAATGGCAGGCTTTGGAACATCTGATCAAAAGACAGACATTAGTTTGAGAAAACAAAATTCGCTTGCCCTTTTGCATGTAAAAAATAGATTCGACAGACAGCTTTGGCCCGGGCTCGAGTTATAAATGATAGAGCAGGAGAGCGCAGTGGAACTGTTTTGGAACCTGTGACAACTGGCGTTTGGCAAGTTCCCTCTGGGACAAAGATAGAAACAGCAGGGCGCTTCAATGAAACAGCAGCTCCCGTATCGATCTCGGCTGGTGTGTGAGGATGTGTGCATGCTTTTCTGTCTGTCTGTGCATGCTTTTTTTTTTTTTTTTTTTCCCATTTTCTCGCCAGCATCTCTGTATCTTTACTTGATGGTGGATCATGAACTATATTACCAAGAAAATATCAAGGACTACCAGCTAGGGGGTAGCTGACAGAGTGTGTGTTTGTGTGTGCGCGTTTGTGACTAAGGATGTGTCTCTGCAGATAACACACTGTCGGGATGCGTTTGTAGGAGAGTGAGCTCACTGCATGTGTTACACATTATGCTTGTCCTTCTAATTTGTTTAACCGTGAGTTATTTTCTCTCTAATACAGTAAGCGTTTGTGTGTGTGTGTGTGTGTGTGTGTGTGTGTGTGTGTGTGTGCACGCCTGCTGCAGTGTGTAATAAATGACAGCTGTCTGATTGCTAGCAGTGGTTAAGTGGCCATAACTCTCACAGCGATTGATGTGACACTTAGCGTTTAACTGGTCACCCAGGACGCGGGACCACACACTGAGGAATGCTACTCGTTGACCGAAAATGCAACTCAAATATGCAGAGGCACACACACACACACCCTTTTCACACATGCACAAGTGATACGGGAGCGACATTGAGAACACATTGCTCACAAAGGCAGACAGGCAGAACCGTGAGCTTCCACGGGCTTACAGACACACACACACACACACACTCACAAAGACTTGCCTCTCCAATCATGCCGTTCCAAACCCCATCAATTTTCTTCCCATGTTTCCCATTGGTCACTAAGTAAAGATCGTAGGTGAAGCCGACAATTTTGGCCAATCTCTTGAGGATGTCAATGCAGAAACCCTTGCAGCACTGCTTCATTGGAGCCACGCCCTCATGGATGGCACTATGAAAGAGACACAGCACAGAGAGTAAACAATAATAGCAAAAAATAATCAAAGTAAAAGTTTAAAGGCAAAAATCTTTAAGGAAAGGAAAGGAAAGGAAAGGAAAGGAAAGGAAAGGAAGACAGTTGGATATGGTCACAAAAATGCAGTACTGTGGCCAAGCACTTGTTGACAGGTTTGATCGACCTGTGCAGGATAGGTGCTGTCATCCCTTCAGAAGCTGATGAACCATAAAGCTCCACTGTGGTCATATCTGATTCCAGACCCCTGAGTCATTCCACTGATCCTCTGGAGAGCAGTCTGTTATTGATTATGGCCAGGGAGTGAAGAGACCACAGTTTTGATAGGTGACTGATGTCACCTCAATTGGATGGCATCATGAGAGCTTAGGAACTCCATTCCAAACACTAGTAAATAAAGCAGTCTCTAGTACTCCTTTCAATTAGATTACCCTCCGTTATTTCTTTTCCCAAAGTACCACCATTTTTGAAATGAAAGTGTACAAAAATAAGGTATGGAAAATATAATCACATCACATACATAATAAGAGACATGAGTTATTTCTTTTATATTTTTCCCTCTTCCTTTCAAGGCTTTCGAACCTGGCATTAAGGGGTCGTCTGCAGGGAACTGAGTCACGGATGCAGGTTCCAGATGCAGGGTCTGCAAGCTCTACAATGACAAATGGCCTTTCTTCCAGTGTGACAACACGCAGGTGCTGGGCATCATCGGGTGGTTTAAGGAATGGCCCGTAGCGGGACCAGGCTGGGTACCGTAACCTCAGCACGCCATTCTCCCACCAGCCTACCTAGGGGAACAGACAAGAGAAACATTAGAGGAAGTGCAGTACTCTAGTGCATAAGACCTTTAGCTATAATGATAAATAAGCATGTAACCATCTTTCCCATATGGAATAAAAAGCATTAGAAAAAACTTAGACAGGTCATATTCACACTGTCTCCAGACTTGTTGGAAAGTATTGTAGTAAAAGCTAAACTGACTTGGATTAATGTTTCAAGTAATTCAAACAAGCGTTTTCCAAATGTGTAACAGAATCAGTTCATGTAACCATTTTTGGAAACAGAATGTTCACTAATCTCAGAAGATAATTTGGCTCAGACCGCTGCTATCTTTAAGGCTTTTTTCAGGCCCATTTCTGGGGTTGTCTTTTTCACCGATCGGCAAGAAAGTTGGAAGCAAAGGCTGATTTTAATCTTGTATCTGGGCATCTGGTTGAAAGGCTGATAAAAATGTGTGACCTTGGCAGAGAAGCAAGAGGTGTAAGATGGCAGTATTCCAGTTCATTCATGAGTTATCTCAAATTAAGTCTTCTGATTGGTGAGGAGGGTTGAATTAACCTTAACAAGTAACAAAATATTTCAGAGAACTGTGTTAGAATCTCTTTCCCATTTACTTTATAGATTTATGTGTGTCCACGTCCATATAATCTGAAATAGAAATTCAGAGTATTTCTGTTAGGCTGTGTTTTATGCACCTGTGGACGTTTCCCAGTAGCACTGTGAAGTTTTCAATGTCTGACTGAAGACTGCAGCTGTACCTTTCTCCGAAATTCACGGCCGAGTTTCATTCCTGTCAGATCATGAATGGTTATTAACTTCCAGTTATTGCTCTGTTTTGCTTCTTTCCTGGACTTTCTTGAACCTGAGAGATCTCTCCGATGTCTAGCTGGCTTGAGGAGGGGCATGGAAAGGACTTCTCATTCAGAAAATACTGTTTATGCAGTTTAAGACAAGATTTAATAATGGTCTGCGCTACAGCTGAGAGTTTCTGTTTAAAAAGCTGCTGCTGGTATTTACTAAAGAGGGGCAGTGTTGATTTTCCAACTGAACAGAGATGTTTTTGTGGCTGTCCATGTATTTGTTGTTCTCTTTTTGAGGGCAAAAAATTGGGACTATTCATTGAGGCATAATTCACTGCAAATTATGCTGAATTAAATTTTTTTTTTAATTGAGATGTCATCAAAACGAGCAAGGTTGATGAGCACAATGCCACAACTCTGCCTCTGTACTGTTTTAACTCGTAACTCCCAATTGCAAGTTTAGATCCCAGTCCCATATATTTGTAGTCCTCAATCATACTGGTAACTTGATCACGGAGGAAGAATCCCAGTACAAGTTACGCACATCGAGGTGCACATATTGGTACACAAACACGGCCAAGTTGTTTTTAAACAGTGAGCAGAGCGGACTGCAGTGTTTTAGGGCCAAATGGTCACATTTATACACACAGACTAATTCACAGTAAAATAGTTTCTGCGTGTCTTTTCTCAGCAGCGGTTTTTAGAGTGCCTTAATATTTAAAAAACAAAAACAAACAACAACAAAAAAAAAATCAAAAATAAGCATTGGGACTCAGAGCTGAGGTGAAATAATAAAGAAATAATAAATAATAAAAATAATATGCTATCTGAAGTTTATAATATTTACAATAATGCCTGCAGCCTCACACAGAAAATTACAAATGCAAGCAATTATGCACACAGCACAGGTTCTTCTGCAGGTCAACAGTTAAGCACATGTGGTAGAGAGGTTTGTAAGAAAAAATCATTATTATTTTTTGCAATTGTGACCTCCGTTACTTTGCCCTATTTAATAAATCTGGGCAGATAGTACAGCCAGACTAAGAGCTGGGTGTATTTTAAACCCCAATCTATTCTTCTCTATTTTCCGGTTTTATTTCTCCGGTAAATATGAATTCTAGGTGTGGATGTAGCCCTACCAAAGTATCAAATAACTTTTAATTGCAATTAGCAAAGAAATGAAATAAATTTTACAGCAAGAAGCTGAACTCTAGTTGTGTTTTAATATTTAAAAGCAGAAACACCTAAACAAGATGAAGCCTTTACATTCAGTAGTTTGTGAGCCATACTATTGAAAGAAGTGAACACTTACTATAGAGTTTTGATAAAAATGTTTAGAATCAACTGGGTTTTTTTCTCATCCAAGTGTTAAATTTTGTATAAAAATGGCTGTAACTGCTAAACAATTAATGCAAAATGTTTGTAAAACTGTCATGGCCCCTCAGTCCTCCTGTTTCTCTCTGTGTTTGAGTTTCTGTGTCTGTGTTCATGGACGGGACTCATTGCGGTTCGCCTCTGGCTGAACACACCTGCTACCAGGAATGGAGCATTAGTGAAGACAATGAGGAACAACCCGTGCAACTTGGGCGGGCCGACTCTCCCTCGCAGAACAGCTCTCAGCTGGTGAGTGCCTTTATTTTGGAGTGAAAGGACATTTCATTTATACCTGTCCTGTGCACCCAAAAGACCGCACTCGCAAGTAGTAGTAGGGATACTGGCGAGCGAGCAGTGAAATGGCTCAACCCTACCCAGACTCATGTTTCCAGCAAAAGTCATCTTAAATCATCCCCTCATTCTCTCTGGCAACAACTCAAAACAACTTTGTCTGTCTTCTTGAGGCCCTTCTCACTCCTCTCGTAGTTAGTCACACCTGGTTGAGACACCATAACCCAAACATAGACTGGAATAAAAACCAAAATGTCTCTTTCAAACATTCATTTCAGTGTCTCACTATGGGCAACGCTCTCTCAGCGTTGTCCTCAGAAGCCTCTGTATCAGGGGTGTCAAACTCCAGTCCTCGAGGGCTGGTGTCCTGAAACTTTTAAACGTGTCCCTGCTGCAACACACCTGAATAAAATTAGTAGGTCATTAGCAAGACTCTATAGGACTCGACTGCATGCTGGCAGTCAAGTTCTATAGATAACCTGCTGATCACTATCTGTATGTATCAAACTGGTATTTCACTGTTAATAAATGCACTCGAGTTGACCACTCTAAATCCTGCGATCCACTCTGCCCACTGTTCTTCACAAAAACCCCTTGAATTAAAGCTGAAAGTCTCCACTTCCATCACATATTGATGGCCGGATCCACTGCTGTGGTGTACAGAAGTTATCTTTGTCCAACAAATTATGGACCTAACTGTATGTATGCTTGTATGAAGTAATAGAGTACCTATCACATATTTCAACCAAAGGGCAGAGCATATAAACAATCTCAGAAAGCCCCTCAACGGAGACATGTTTATTAAATACACTTATATCTGTAGTTTTTGTTGGCTTGGATGTTTTCTGAAATCCTTGTATTACATAAATAGAAAAAAAAAGACAGAAAAAACAATCCAATGCAGCAACCACACAAAATAGTGGCACCAGATGATTGCAGCTACAATGAAGATCTCTTTGACAGTCTCAATAAAAACTGAATTTTAAAGGGGTCATAAAGGTAGCAGTTTTTGAAAGGCTGTAATCATATTTACTGTTAACAACTTATACTGGATGCTGCGCTCACTCACTCTGTTTTAGAAAACCGAGCCTTTAATATTCACTGTTATGTGGCCAATCTGTGGTTGTGCAAAGGGTGCAGCTGTTACTCACATACGTTTGTACTAATCATTTATATTATGTCAAATCAGACATTAAACAAAATAAGAACATTACTCATGGTAATGGTTCTGAGTAGAATGAAGCAATTAAAATCCATCTCCTGGCATTGATTAAATCTGCCAAAACTCACCTCTCTTCATTAAAATGACAAATTTCATTTCCCCCCCCTGAAAATAAAGCCTTCATGTCTTAAAATGCCTTAGATGCAACTCTGTGCTTTTAACTTATTTAATTTACATCATTCCTCAGCTAACTGCCTGCAGACCATCTCCACTCACCCTCTGCATCTGCCTTACAAATTCTCTTCTTAAATACATCATGGTTTACACAGCCGAAGTGCATGTTTTGTTAGAGTTGTTTAGTAGAGTAAAATGTGCTTAATTTATAAATCAGGATGTCCAAAGCACAGAGAGGATGTTGTTTCTGTGATTCAGAGGAAAGACAAAACCAAGGTTTGCTTTCAGTTCCAGGAGTACACTAGATGATGCTAAGGCTTACTGTTAAAACTAAACAAATTTGCCATCACAAATAAAGCATTTTGATGGATTAACTCTTCTTGGGAAGCTCTTAATGCATTTAAGTTGTTGACAACTTAAGTAACGTTATCCTTACTTCACCTGTCTTTTCTCTGCTACATTCCTTGTGTGTCTGTTGTCTGTTTGTGAAGCAGAGCAGAGGAGGAGGACAGGTGAGGCACTTGTGGTGAAACAGAGAGCAGAAGACTCACACACTGATCACCCTTCAACTTCACAATGTCATTTATCAGTTAATATAGTGTCTTTCTGATGCTATACAAACTTTGCTCTGATAAATTAGCCAGATACAGCAAGTTCACAGGACTGGTTTCAATCAGTTTGTTACATGTCCAGCCTCAACTCTGACTGCTTTTTTTTTTTTAACTCATGACCCGGCTTCCAAAAATAAACGAATGAATAAATAAAACACCACATGAACAAGGTTAAAAACTTGACTTCAATCAGAGGTGCCATTAAGTTTCGGATCGAAGGCGGGCTTTACTGAGATGGGGCTAACTGTGCTGAGCTTAAATCCATAGCTTTAAGCTCTTGGACATTTAATAGCCCGAAGCCAAAGTTATTCTTTAATTTGACTTTTTTTAATTAAAAAAAAAAAAAAACTGGCCTTAACATTTTATTTTTACTTTGATAATCTTACATGAAGCTATGAGACCACATTTTTCTGTGTCCACTATCGACCTGAAAATGTCTATCAAGCATCCTTTCACTAGCATCATCGTCGTCTCCTTCTCTTAGCATTATTTATATGCATGCAGCCGGGATGGACTGGATGCTTCCGCCTGGGATATTCACACTTCTTAAGCAGCACAAGGCTGAACCACACCCAGGAACAGTGAGTTTATTTGTGAAACTTCCTCTAGCTGCCTCTCTTGACAATTCTCGGCGTGATCACCCAATAAAAGTCACATCTAAGTGTCGTGACAAGTGAAAAAGACACAACATAATAGAAAGTGCACATGGAAACTGTAAACACATGCACAAACAGGAAGATGTGCCGTTAAACGCACACACACACACACACACAGTCACATAAAAAAAGATAAGAAATGAAAATGTGAGTGCTTTAGCAGGCCAGTACTGTAAAGTTTGACAGCTTTGTGCCGCCTTCCTGTCTGTATAATGCGAGCGCTGGCAGAGAAGAGGAGGCGGTGGCAACAATGACTGTATTTCGACAGCACTTCGACCAAGGCTCCACAGCAGACATTCAATCAAAACACACTCAGGAAACGTAGAGAAAGCAGACAAAGCTTATGGGAGAACACATTACTTTCTACAAGACACATACCCGAAAGGCAAAAGTGCAAATGTCCAAAAAAGACCAGCCAAAAAAAATGTAAAAAATGAAAATTGCTGAATATATTTATAAGTTCGGGAACTGGGAGTCACTTTAAACTCAAACCTTCTTTAGCAGCTCTGATTGTCATTAATAAAGGTTCATTCTAGTAATCCGTCTCTCTGTGCTTTCCTCATATGCGAAACAAGCTGTGCCAAAGCTGGACAACCTTCAGTACTAGTCTGCAGTATTTCAGCGTGCTAAGCTGGGTGCTCCCATGCTCTAGGTAATGGTGCAGTCATTGTAAAGAGAACATTAAATATTCAGGGAGAGCCAACAGCGTGGATGTGCATAATAGGCAGATGCAGGCGTCTTACCCTTATTCAGGGTGTGTGTGTGTGTGTGTGTGTAATACGGATTGTGCAAGAAGGGTGTAGGCATACTCTACGCTCTCTCATTTGTGTGCACATACGTAGATGTCTGCATGTGAGCTCTAAGCATGTGTGTATGTGGGCGAGTTTCGCACCCTGGGTTTGCACAGATTCGAAGGACCAGCGCAGGAGCTTCTAATTGAAAGGGATTTGAGGGATATGGCAGGAGTCAGCATGTTACGACATGCTGAGACTGGACTCTGGTGGGCTGTTAAAACCAGCAGGAGGCTGAGAACCACCAATGTGTGTATTTGTGGTTGTGTGTGAGCGTATGTTGGTGCATTGCTGTTTGTATTTGTGCAGAATTGAATCCAGTCGCAGAATTAATGTTCTGAGATTTTTGTGTCTTTATGCATGTGCGGTGTGGGAAAGAGAGGCAGGTGTGTGGATGAGAAAATGAGCCTCGCTCTCTCTCCTCTGACAGTGACGAGGGGAAAATCCCAGCGCATTAAAGGGAAAACATCCCCAACAGGTGACAAGGCTTCGTATTAAGGATTCCTGAACAAATGCTGTTTTATAGAATATGCATGACACACCAGGCGTACAGGTGCTCGGTAGATGTGCACGCACACAAAACAATGGTGAGGTTACAATCAGATGCTTATGAAGCCCAGAAACCTTCAGGACTATTTAAGACTATTTTCACTTTATTTTAGGAAAAAAACAAATCAGCAACTATTAATCTAAACAACATCAAGAAATCGCTTTCTGTGAATGGACAAAGAATAAAGTAAACGCACATGTTTAACTGCATTTTCATTTGAATAAAATTATCTTATCGTTCTACTTATTTTCTGTTATACATACATAAATTGACACATCTATAAAAACTATTAGAATTGCTCTAAACAGTAAATTCTTCTACTCTAGGCCCTGGATGACATCAAAGAGTGAGGATATTTTAATTACACTCCTGTCGGGCACACAGCTCTAGTCTAACTTGAAAAGTTTGTTCACCGCTCTGAAGTACTCATGAGTTTTGGAGGTTAAGCAAAAGAAAATTTCATGAGCTAGAAAACTTTAAATTTAACTTAAGATAGAGTTTCGTTTTTTAAGGCCATCAACAGACAAAAGTCACACAGACTGTATACTGAGCTTTGTTTGTTCACAAAGCTCAGTATACAGCTGGATTTTTGCTTCACTAAAGATAAAAGACGAAGCGTTTCATCTAGGGGAATACTGAGTGAGAATGGCGAGATATAATTAACATATCACTGAAATGTTGATCTTAATGATCATACTGAATAGCCTGTTAATACACTTTCTGTAAAGACAATGGGAATATTTCAGTGTAGCTTTACTGCCCTTTATAATTCTAATACTTCTATAATTGCAGCTGTTACTACATGTATAAAAACCGTTAAATCTCAAGTCCGATCGTATGCAGACACATAGAAACATCAGTCAACAGCTACATACACTCACTATCCACTTGATCACTTTATTAGGATACACATGCTCAACAACTCCTGCAAATATCTAATCAGCCAATCACATGACAGTATTTCAGTGCATTTAGGGACGTAGGCATGGTCGAGACGACCTGCTGAAATTTAAACCAAGCATCAGAATGAGGAAGAAAAGTGACTTGAGTGACTTTGAATGTGTCATGGTTGTTGGCCCCAGAAAGGCTGGTGTGAGTTTTCAGAAACTGCTCATCTACTGGGATTTCCCACACAACCATCTCTAGGGTTTACAGAGAATAGTCCAAAAAAAGAGAAAATATATCCAGTGAGCAGCAGTTCTCTGGGTCAAAACACCTTGTTGATGCCAGAGGTCAGAGGAGAATGGCCAAACTGCTTTGGGCTAATAGGAAGGCAACAGTAACTCAAGTAACTACTTGCTACAACCAAAATATGCAGACAGCACATCTGAAGATACAACAGACTGAACCTTGGAGCAGATGGGCTACAGCAGCAGAAGACCACTTCTGTCAGCAAACAACAGGAAAGTGACGCTATAATTTACACATTCTCACCAAAATTAGACAATAGAAGACTGCTCTGATGACTTTTGATTTCTGTTGCCACGTTTGGGTGGTAGCGTCACAATTTGGCATAAACAACATGAAAGCGTGGACCCATCCTGCCTTGTACCAATGGTTCAGGCTTTTGGTGGTGTAACAATATAGGGGATACTCTCTTGGCAAAGGCTGGACTCCATAGTGCCAACTGAGGATCATTTAAACACCACAGCCTACCTGAGTATTGTTGCTGACCATGTTGGGCACAGTGTGTCCATCTTCTGATAACAAGCTATGTCACAAAGCTTAAATGATCTCCAAAGTAGATTCTTGAATATGACAACGAGTTCACTGTACTTAAATGATCACCACAGTCGCCAGATCTCAATCCAATAGGAATGTGAGATCATGAATGCACAACCAATCTGCAGCAACTGTGCAATAGTATCATCATAACATGAAGCAAAATCTCAGAGAAATGTTTCCAGCACCTCGGTGAATCTACGCCACAAAGAATTAAAGCAGTTCAAGAGGCAACACACCTGGCACCAGAAAGATGTAACTAATAAAGTGTCAGGCGAGTCCATTTAGACATTGTTTTATTCCAAAAAAGGAGCTCATGATTAAATATTGAAATGTTTTTGCTGCAGTCCAATATTAATTTTTATTAGATTCATGCTCAAATATAAACTGATATCTGGGAACGGATTTGCAAAGTTACAGTTTTTTGTGGAATGGAATTGGTATTTTTTGGTAGGTTTACAGTTTGTTTCCAGAGCCGCCACACCAGAGAGTGAACGAGGTGGTGCTCATCAGAGTCTGTTCTTTGGGGGGGCAAGCAGAACGATGGCTTAAAGGGAAGGGAGCTAAAGCAGCTTGTTTCAGACAGTGGATGAACTGTGGGACTGCAGACCATGTTGAAGATAAATAGGGATTATTTTGAAACATGAATCATGCAACACTGCTCTTTTAGAGTCCAAGAATAAAACCTTTGCCACCAGTGGTCACTCAAGTCAATCCTCATAAACTCCCATGGCGATATGTTTCCATGCCCCTTCCCATCAACTTCAAAACAGCTAATTCAAGTCGCTAAACTGGAGCTCTATTGGTGCCTTTTGAAGCAATTTCAGTAAAATTATCAAATAATATGGCCTCCCTGTGGTCATGGGGGGAGGCCATTATTGCTTATTGGTCAAACCAAAGAAAACCAAATAAAAAAACATAAGAAATATTCAGTTTAAAGTGATATAAAAAAAAGCAGGAAATTTCATTTTAGAAGCTGGAAAGCGAGGATGTTTTGCTTAATAAGTGACTTCAAAAAAATTATAATCATCAAACTTGATGATGATTAGATGTTTGTCAATGCTCCGATCATTACGGAGTAATAAGTGTGTGCGTTCGTGCGTGTGTGTGTGTGTGTGTGTGCAAGCTTGTTTGTGGTATTACGTGAATGCACTTTAACCATGAAATGAACTGAATAAGCAGCATTAACCAAACAGGCAGAGTACAGCAAGTGTGCACAAAAACAAAGCGCAGTCAGATGGTCAGCAGCAGCCAGCTTCTCTCTCCTGAGGCACCAACAGCGAAATCGTGAACTTCACATGAGCATGCACCTTTGTGACCTGCATATCTTCACTGTCAAGTTTATGCGCCTATTACTGCAACATGAACCTCTTCTACTCGCTCGCATACTGTAGAGATATTATTAATTTTGCTCAAATCAGCAAAAAAAAGTTGCTCTGGGGGTCAGCAGCTAAGAGCTTTTGTTTTTTTCCCCACTTGTAGTCTCAAGACTGTCAACAAAAAAAACCACATTATCCTTTTACACCTCAATAAATCTGCAAATAAAAGATTCAAAGAAGTTATGTCATGTCCTTACATCTTCCCATCCACGTCCAGGTGTCCATGAGATGACGTCCAGGAAGGGGTTGGCCAGGTAACCGTCACTATTAAAAGAGTAATCTCGACCACCAAGCGTGATGTTGCCGAAATATCTGCATTGAAGAGCAGCAGAAGGGGAGAGGACAGAAAGCGCATAATATCAGCAAACGAATTAACATTCATCTTAAAGATATGAGGAGAAAAGAAACGTCGCTTGTGTCTGATGCAACAGAACGCCTGCCCTGCTCTCCCTTGAAACTAAATCACAGATCCTCTGTGGTGACAGTCAGGGCTTGTCTGTTAATCAAATGTACAGACGAATGATCAGACACACAGAATTGTCAGGATCTTTGAAGTCAAACAACTGCTGCTCTCGGCATCGGCTGCGGGCTCTATAGTTTGTCTGGTAATCACGCAGGACAGGCTTTCTAATTGTCTCCTTATGTCATCTTGCTGGCTTCAAAACACAAAATCTGAGAGCTTTTCTTTTTTTTTCTCTAATGCATGACAGAAAGCTTCATATGGAACAGCAGCTTGTAGTTGCAGACAGTGAACAGCAGGTAGCAGTGCAAAAAAAATGGAAACGAAAACATCTTACTGCTCTGTTCCTAGACATAATTTATAAACAAACAGAGGAGAATCCATTAATCATTTCCCAATAATTGCCTCACCGTTTGTGCTGAGGATCATTTACCAAAAAAATTACAGCAAATAAACTAATCAATTTCATGTTTGGAAACTACTTAGAGTACTCTCTCCATACAATATTGTGTTCAATGTGCACATAGAGTGAGATTGACTGATGTTATATATGAACCAGGATAACCACAGCCACCTGGGATACCT